>NC_045703.1:41464340-42898154 GCF_009834535.1 Camelus ferus
TGGATATTTGTTTGTTTTTCACTGATTTTTCCCAGGCACATGAATGAGCTGAGAGTGTTAATAATGAGAGCTGAAAAGAAAATTGTCTACAAATATTTCCAACATTTTCGGTTTCAAAATAGATTCATTTCGACATGAAGACATCATGGAAAGATGGTTTCTCTTACTTAAGAGTTAGGACAGGCCTGGAGGAAAGTGGACTCCTTGGTCCTCATTATTCCTCTTTAGATACTGCAGGGCGCCATCTGGAAGTTTCAAGATATTCATGCTTCCTGCAAAATTTATTTCAAATGATTGGAAGTTTCCTATAATGAATTCATCTCTTTCTTCTATTTTCCCCAATCCATGAAAAGTGTTACTAACAAGGAAGATATCCGTATATTGTGGGCCTATTTTGTGCCAGGCATGGTCCCAGTCATTTATGAGATGTTCCATCAGGTTCCATCCTGTAGACCAATAATGCTCTCCCTAAAAGAAGGAAGCATATTCTGAGGATTAAGACTTGCGGTTTTTTTCACTGTGACAGTTGAGAAAATGTGTAGAGATGAAAACACATGCAAAAAATCTTTGAAAGATGATCTTTCCATTTTGAAAAAACTGCGTGTGAAGATGTGAGGAGAGTACCCACCAGCCAGAAGGCAGACGTTGCTTCACGGCGGAGCTCAACATGTGGGCTTTACAGATTCTCTGGCATGCGGGAGAGCTGAGTTGGAGACCCTGGCCCCTCCTTTCCAGACATGGTTTTGGCATCCACAAGGGAGGAAGACCCTTGTACTTAGAAATAAAAAATCTAATACATTTGAAAAGCAAATCTTACATTGGGAAAAAAAAGGTAGGGGGAAGGAGCTGGGTTGAATAACAGTAAACAGAGGGAAAGCACACATCTAAAAAGAGATTCAGATGTAAGTTTAAAAAGAATGAGAGTCACAATATTGCCCACCGCCCACCAACTTACATTCTTCTGATTGTGTACGTTATAGGGTTGCTGACTTCCTTCATAAAGAGAACTGGGCAAATAGTGGATCAGTGCTATTAGCTATAACATTTTGTAATCTACTATCCTAAGCCTTAAAATTAGACATAAATATAACTTGTTATGACCTTTGCTAAGGGAGGGAAAAAACCCATTTATATTTAGCGTCATCCCACATGTTGTGTACTTACAGTTAAATGGGCTTGTTTGCAATGACCTGGGAATTCACAACATCTAGAAGTACAAAAACTTTCTCCTGTGGAGACCTGACCTCAGGGGAAAAAAAGACTTGATGTCAACATTCTGTGTGGCCCCCCTTCCCCATGGTGCCCTATGCCTGACCCTGCAGGCTGCCCTCCCCAGATCTTTGTCTGGTCTTCTTATCCCTTCCCCAAAGCTGAGGGAAAATACACATTTTGGATTAATGTAATGGGACCTGTTCTATGTGGTGAAGTTACAACGGTCCCATGTAATAGCTTTGAACTTGGGTTCTCTTTGATGAAAGATAAAATGAGCTCTTCCTCTTTAAAAAAAAAAAAAAATCCAGTGGTCCATCCTCAGTCCTCATCTTGGTTGACCTACCAGCGTCTCTTGGCACAGCTGCTCACTCCCGTCTCCTTGGAGCGCTTTGTTCTCTTGGTTTCCAGGAGGCCAAGCACTGGTTCCCCATCCTTCTTCACAAGCCCCACCTCAGTCTGCTGTGCTTCCCGTCTGCACTCACTCTCTCGCTGAGCTCCTCGTGTTTCGTGCTTTTAAATTCCATCCATACACCAACAACTCCCTCATTTATTTTCCCCACCTGGACCTGGCTCCTCAGTGTCAGCCTGCCCACTTCATATGTCTGCATGAATGTCTAAGAAGCATCTTGAACTTAACATGTCTAATGCTGAATTTCTGATCTTCCTCCACAATAACCCGAATGTCCCAGGATCTCCCAAAGCTGCCCCCATCTCAGCTAATGGCAACTCCATTTCAAACACAGAAGCCCCAAACCTACCCATGAAAGGTTTTTGTTTTGGGGTTCTCCCCCCTCATCAGGTCCCATTTCCGGTCCATCATGCCCACTCTGCTTTCAAAATATATCTAGAGTCGAACAACTTGCCACCCCCTCTGCTGATAGTGCCCTGGCCCAGGCCACCATCATCTCTCACCTGAGTGTCTGCAGGAGCTTCCTGGCTGGTCTCCCTGCTTTGGCCCTGGCCTGTCTTCAGTCTGTTCCCAACATAGTAATGAGAGTGAGCCTCTCAAAACATGTAGCGTCGCACTGCGCCTCCCTTCAGAACTCTGCAGTAGCTCCTCGTTTCACGCAGAATAAAGGCCACAAGGGTGCTATGAGATCTGTTCCCCTTCCTCCCCATTACCTCCCTGACCTCATCTCCTGATGCTCTTTCAATTTACTAGTCCCTCTGCCTGAAAAACTCTCCCTCAGCTGCGTTCCTGGCTTGCATCCTTATCTTCGTTGCCGGTCAGTGTTACCCTTAGACCTGGCAACTGGACCTCTGTTATCAGGAGACAGTTTTAAGTGGGTCTCTCAAGTTTCTGCACAACTGGTCTTGTGAGCAAAGGCATTCACAGCTAATTTTCTCTGGATTGTCTTCTCAAGGAGGTTTTGCATCGCAGGGAGCCTTGGAAGACAGAGACTGTCTCCCTTAGAGGCAGGTAGATTTACTGTACAAGATAATAAAGATCAGGTGTCCCTCTGGTCCAGACGTCGTGATGATTTGCTGGCAGCCCCTGTATCAAATCGGAGCCTCCGAATCTCAGTGTCACTCTCAGAAACACACCCCACTGTGTAAACAGGCAACGCCTGGCCTTTATCACATCACCCTTGCGGAATTAGGGCTCAGGGAACCAGTGCAGTGATGTTGCTATGGCTACTGCTATTGCTGTTTTTCCCTGGGTGGATGCTTTTTGTTATTTCTGTCATTTGTCTTTGATCAAACTCTGATGGAGAGAAAGAGCACCGTCCCAAGAGCCCGGAGACCTGCCTGGTCTCGGCTTTGCTATCACTCTTACTCACCTCCTGGATCTGTTTGCTCACCTCTTACCTGGAGGGGATTGGATCAGATGCTCTTTGAGGCCCTGACTAATTCGTTCTTGAGAGGCTCATTCAAATTTTTTCATCATATGTTCCTTTTTTAAAATAAAAAATAAAATAGTGTTTATATATATATATATATACACACATACAAACGTGTGTATGTATATCTATATATAAAGCTGCTGTTCCTATGTATATAAAGCAACCATAATGAAACTATGCTTTCTTCTGTTTATATAAGGAAAGTTTGTAGCCAAGTTAGATATTTTCATTTCCTAGTGTAATTCCTGAAAGTTTATTCTGGATGCTGGCAACTTCTCATTTAGAGAATGACTGTGTACTCACATAAGCTGTTTCTCCAGGCTGAGGAGGTGAGTGTGGTCACGTGGGGAGAAGTCAGGAGAAAGAAAATAGAAGGAAGGAAAACAAAGGTTCTGTGCTATAAAGGGACTCTAGCCTCGCGGTGGAGAGCATGGATGTTGTCACAGAAATTTGGATACGTGCCCCAGTTCAGTCGCTTTTTGGATCTGTGACCTTTCGCTTATCCAAGTCTCAGTTGCAAAATGGTGGAAGTGGTGGCCACCCCGTGGATCTGGTGACGACTGAGTGAGATGGTTTGTGTGAGGTGCGTAGGATGGTGCTTGGATCCTGTCACGGTAATTAAAAGGAACAGTGAGAATGACTTATTAATTTCTCATGAAATATGCATTGAGTGCCTCCTGTGCTGGGCTTTGCACTAGGTGTTAGGGAAACAGAGGTGAATGAACCAAAGTCCTTTCATTGTGAGCTTATCACCCTATTTTTGTTGTAACACTTAGATGTCAAGCTACTATCTCTAATGCATTCTTCTATTAGAAAATCCTTTGGATTTTATAAACCACCTACCACACAATTAAAAATAGCTTTCTGGAGCTAAGGAAAGATGAGTAGGTTGAAAATAGAAATAAATATATAATTTGATGGAATTTGGACATCTGGCCCGCACGCAAAGATCTTTTCTGAAGTGTACATTTTACCTACTAAAGCACACTGTGGTTTTGCTAACAAGAGGCTATTTTAAATGATTGCTCTTTTGGTCCGTCCTTATTTACTTGGATCAGAGCTTAGCGATACGCACACAGACTAAGCACCACTTGTTGTTTGGACACATGTTGAGAAGGAACAGGTTAAATTCTTTGCTTACGTTTCCGTTGCTTCTCGCATAGTAATTTAATAAATCACCGGGGGAAGGGCTGGCAGTGCTTATCTTTTCAGTTAGCAGATCTTATTTCTGGTCTCTTGTGGCTTGGATGTTGGTTATTACAGGGCAGCCTTGCTGAAGGAACGCAGAGCCAGCAGAGCAGGGTGTGTGTGCCGGACGCAGGCCTTTGAAGATCCTGGTGTCTGCAGCTTAGCAGCGTGCTTGAGATTTCTGAGTGCTCTGAAAAGCCCCTGATGACAAGTGTAGATTTCTGCTCTTGCTGTATCAGATGGTTCAAAATATAAATAAGGCACAAATGAAGACTATCTGTATATATACAAAACCCTATCACGATCTATTCCTTTCACTCTGCTTTATTTTTCTTCATAGCAGAGTAGCATTTTATACTTACGCATAACTGTTTGTTTTCATGTTCTCCCAACGAGCGTTTAAACTCCTTGAGGGCAGGGGCTTTGGCTGTTTTCTCCACTGCTCCGTCCTCAGTGCCTAGAACAATGACTGGTTCATGGAAAGCACCCTGTAAATACTTGTGGGGAAAAGGATGAGTGGATGAATAGTGCTGAGTGGATAACATCTTTTATAACCCTGGCAGGGTGTAACAGAGGATAGACTTTCAACTTTTATAAGAAATGAATGGTTTTTAGAAACTTTTATTATAACTTCTTATAAAAGCTCTCCAAGTGAAAGAAGTGCCAGAGTGACAGTAAGAATTCTCAGTCTTCTGTCATTGCCATGAAATGTCGTTTCCAGCATGGAAACTGACATATTAAGCTTAGGAGTTGGGGGATGTCGGCATAAAAATAGAAGCTGGGATAGAACTAAGTCACTCTTCTTAAGAGAAGGCGAGCGAGGGAGCTAAGGAGAGGTTGAGGGAGAAACATGGGAATTGGGCAGGGAGGGACCCAGGAGAGTGAGCCTTAATGGGAGTAAAAAGAATACCGCGGTGGGTGGGAGGAAGAGATGCCTGGAGGCCCGAGGAGAGGAACAGGAAAGAGATACCCCTAATGCTGCTTTCCCGGGAAATGCTGTCAATCACCCCCTCATTTCCCCTATGAGATCTTTATTCATTGTAGAATTTCACATTTTTTTTGTGTGGGAATAGAGTTTCATTTGTGGGGCAGCTCAAAAGGAAAGAGGCCACTGTATACCTGGCACATATTTTACAAAGAAATAGATTTTCAGTTACTCCCAATCTCCATTGAACAAATAGGTACTGACTTGAGGATGAGATGTACAAATGAACTGTGTGCTTTGGGTGCCCAGGTTTTTCTGACTCTCCACATGGAGGGTCCCATGTGGTGGCTGAGGGTCCAGAGGGAGAGAGGGAATGAGCAGCCCGCTTCCACGGGAAATGCTTTGTCCAGGCGGCTGACTTTCAGTGCAGTTGAAAACCTTGGATCAGTAACACCTGTTCAGATTATTTGAGCTGGACAGAGGGAAGTCTCATTTATATAAATAAAAGCTATGATAATTGGGTAGCCCTTTCTTCTATAAAGCACATGTGGCCTGCTCTGCTTGCTAGTTTGTAGAGATTTGTGAGGAAAAAAAAGTCCCCGTTCTTGTAGTCTTAAAAACATTATTCTACACGTTGCAAGAAGTTATTGAACTAAACTTGAAAAACACTTATTTCCTTCCCTGAATGTGCCACCCCCCCCAAGTCTTCGCTGAAAGCTTGTGAAGGTTTGAAATATTGATGAATGTGAATCCACTCATCTCCAAATTTCACTGACCTTTTACTGGGGAGCATTTTTAGCTTTGTTGAGAATGTAGGGCAGAGGAAATCTCCTACAGAAATATCAGATTATGTGAAATTTCTTTCAGTTTCATAGAATTCAAGATGGATTCTGGAAAATGAATATTTGAGTCATGGTTAGCCTTTATACTAATAAAGCAGTACAGTATAAGGTCACTTTAAAATAAGCTCCCGGGGAGGGTAATAATGGAGTTCATTGGCAGAGCACGTGCTTAGCATGCATGAGGTCTGTGTTCAATCCCTAGTACCTCCATTTAAACAAAAAACAAACCTTAAAATAAACTCCCAAGAAATTACCGTGCAATATAAAAGCATACCCTTCTTGCAAAATCTAATTTTAATGCAAATAGATTAATAATGTAATAATGTAATAGTTTTGAAAATCAAATGTTTGTTTAGGTCCTATGTAAATAATACCACTGTGCTGCTAAAACATCTCTGACATCCTAGCAGATGTGGTAAAGGCTGCTTCTCACACAGTAGCCTTTTGAGCAATCAGACATAGTCATCAACACACTGGGGAAGTGCTCTCTTGACCAGACTGGGTGGCTTGCTTATCATTGGACATTCTCCTGTCTCTCCATTTTCCAAACCCTAAAGAATTTGCTAGGGTGATTTTTGTCCTCCTGGGATGCTGGTCCTCTCATTTCGACTTGTGAGAGCCCATCCAACTATTAACGAACTTCTGATTTTCTCCTTGGAAGTAATCGCCCTCTTTTCTCGATTCCCACAGTGCTTTGAATCTGTTTTACGTCCTTAAGGAGCAGCATCAGAATCGAGAGTTGGGAGGGGTCGGCAAACGATCTCATCCAGTCTCCTGGTTTTGTAGATGGAAGCTCTCCAAGAGATCTGGGCGGTGGGGTGGGGGTCAGACCCAGGGGACACTAGACCTGAACTTGAGTTTCCTTCCTGCCTCGCTGCCCTGTGATCCTTCCACAGGCAGCCTTTTACCTTCTGCAGTACATTGTGGTGATTTGTCCCTATGCCTTGTTGAAAAGACTATTTGTAGATTTATTTTTCATTTAAAAATTAACATTTTTTTCATTTTATAGTCAGATTCAGAAAACTTACCCTCTTAAGTTCTGCTTGCAAATCTTATTCTGTTTATAAAATTAGCAAATGCTAATTACTCAGAGGCACTGTGAAGGCTATTCAAGTAGTATAATGTTAACTGATACACAAATTTAATTGACATAGTCAATTTCATATTTAAGTACTTCAATTTTCTAGTTGACTATCCTCCCCAATTACTTAAATATTATGAATCTAAAAATTAAATATATAAATATAGCAAATCTAAAATTCTCTTAAATGTTCTAATATTACTTATAAATTTAGTAGGCTTCCCACTTAAAGATCACATTTAAATCAATTACCTAACTGAACATTTAAAATTGTAATTATAAACCTGATAGTCTCTCAATAGGCAAAATTTTCTCAAACGTAATACAAAATACCAAATAGTCAGATGCCTTCTCACAAATACCCCAGTTCTATGGTTCTAGGGAAGAGGCAAATAGTAAACAACATAAATTAATAAAAGATGTAGCATACTAGATGTTGGTAAGTGCTAAGGAAAACAATAAATTGATGAAACAGGGATGTCTGAAAGGGGTGGCAGGTGGAGTGGCATTTGCAGTTGATTCTGCATCTCTCTGGGACTGATAGCTGTACAGAGGTTTTATCGGTTAACCGAGCTTACTTTCCAAAGAGAAGGGTGGCTTTCTGAGTACACTTGAGATTGCACAAGGACTAGAGATTTGGGTTGGGACGTTGCCGGCGTTCCCACTGGTGACCCCGGTGGATGCTCTGAACTTATCATTGCTGTGTCCACAACTCCCATGACTTCTAAAGGGAAACCTGCAGCCCCCACATTACTTGATTGGGTTTTGTATTTCTTTGCCTCTTGCAAAATATAAACATAATCTCCACCCAACTCTAAAGACCTTGAATGCACCTCTGAATTCCTTCATTTCCTTCAGACCACTCTAAAGACCTTGAATGCACCTCTGAATTCCTTCATTTCCTTCAGACCACTCAACAGACAGGTCTGACTGAATTCCAGGCATCCTTCATGGTTCTGTCCTGCAGTTTGAACACAGCTTCCCCAGTCACTTTCCTGATCAACTTTAGCTCTCCAGACGTCAGTGAACTTCAAGAGGAAAAACACCGTGCCTTAGCTCTGTTCTGTTCCTCATTTACCATGTATTCTAGAGAACGTGATGCGTTACTCAAGCAGACCCTCAGGAAGTGTTGTTTAAGGCAGTCAGTATAGTGCTACCCAAAGACAGGCTGTCCCACTCAGCCTCTTGGTTGCAAGCAACTGCTCAGAGACTGGACTCCCCTAAATGTGAGTAGGAATTATAATAAGCCCCACATGCCTCAGAGCACTTTGTTAACTAAGAACCCCTATAGGAATGCTAACTTTCCACAGTATTAGTGGTTGAATGTTTGTTCCTTTTTTTGAATACGGGGATTGCTTTTTTAAAAATATTTTACTAAAGTGTGGTTGATTTATGTTAGTTTCAGGTGTATAGCAAAGTGATTCAGTTATACATATACATACATACATACATACATATATTTTCAGTTTCTTTTCTATCACAGCTTATTACAAGAAATTTAATATAGTTCCCTGTGCTATACAGTAGGTCCTTGTTGTTGAATGTTTGTTTTAAAAATCACTCAAAGCATTTCCCAAGCAGATCGTCTTTTTCCCTTCCTGTGTAGGCTTTAGGATAATATGAGTTGTACTACTGTCAATGCTGATAATTTTATTGTATCTGGTATGTATTTAAGGCACAAGTCCTTTTCTACAGGATAACATTGATGCAGCAGAAAGATCTTTCATTTCTTTCTTTTCACTTTGTGGTACTAACTTCTTTTTTCTATTCCTTCAATTTACTGAATTACTCTGAATGCCAGCAATCTTTTGATGGATGGAAATGCTGAGACGGCAGCTCTTATTTGAAGTGAGTCTTTCCTGCTTTCATGCATGTTAGCTCTGTTTGAGCATTCTAAGAAAAAAATCGGAAATGGTTTCTAAGAAGGCTGTGTTGCTCTGGGAAGCAGCATCTTACAGGCAACCTGGTTAAGGGAGAGTGTGGGAAAGCCATTTCAACAAGGAAAGTCACTTTCTACCTGGAATCTGAGTGCACCGGAATCCATCACCATGCAGAACTCTGATACCATCCTTGACACTACCTTCTTATTACCTGGTAGCTGTGGTTTTGCTGTTCGTCTGTCGGTGCTTTATCATGTGAGTAATTGTTCTGAGGTAGAATCATTGGACGTCTCAGTTTCCCTCTGTCTTTTCACAACTGCTGTGCCATCTCTGTCTTTTTTTTGTGTAATTATTATTTCGTCTTATATGATGTTGTAAGGCATGTTGACTCTGCCTGTTATGGAGTGAAGGTGGAAGGGAGGGAAGGAAGGAAAAGAAAGGCAAGCTTGTATTATTACATTTTCAAAGACAGAAAGTGAGTCTTTTCCCAGAGTTACCTACCACCTGCTATGATTAATTGGACTGTTAGTGCCAAGCATGGTTTATAACTTTTGTTAATTGGAGCAAAATTTCACTTGAACTTTGTAGGTCCTGAAATTACTGACAAATTAGAATTTGAAAATTAAATGTGGTACATAATTTTAAAATAAATAAATCAATGTGGCATATGTATATATGTGTGTGTGTGTGTGTATGTGTATATATATATATATATATATATATTCAGCTTTTCTTTATCAGAGAACACAAAGGAGAGTGTTAATTACCCCATTCTGTTGAGTTCAACTTGTAATTGAACCCGTGAAGTGGGACTATTTAGCATCTATATAAAACATTGTTTCCTGGTTTGTCTAATGATACATTCAGGTATCAAAAATGTTTTCTATTTACTTGCTCAAAGTTCTTTTAAGTAAAGAAACAGAATCACACAGCTTCCTGCTCTGGGGGCCCACAGAATGGCAGCCAAATGACTTGCTATTTCTGTGGCCCTTTATACTTGCTGAATGCTATTCAGTACGCTTAATTGTGGGTATTCACAGTGCTTTCTGCTGGTGCGAAGGAGACTGGCATTGCCCTTGTATAGATTACAAAACTAGAACCAGAAGAGGGGAAAAAAAATGATGGCTTAAAGTAATCTTTGAAGTTGGGTTCAAGCCTACTTTTTTTTTTTTTTTTTTTTAAGATTTAAAAGGTCAAGAATCTGATGGCAGTGAACCAGGTAATGAATATGATGTCAAATTAATTAATTAATACCCCATAGTGGTTAATTTGTAGCAGTTAAGTAGCAAACCTGATAATACATAATCTAAATAACGAGCCTAAGTAACAGTGCCAAGAGCAAAATTCAGAGAGACTGAGAGGTCGTAATATAAGATACCTCTTCAAGAGGATTTAGGAATAACCAAGAGAACTACGTAACAGACCTCAACATGCTGGCCGTGGTACAGAAAAGAACTAAGGTCGTTGGGGAGTGGGTGATAGTATCGAGGTAGACTAGCTGTTTTACCTGATTTTGCACATGCTGTCTATTTTCTGGAGAAAAAAGAAAGAGAGGAAGACCAACCCGAGATTTAACCAGCATCATGGGATACAAATATTAGACTATGACGAGCTATAGAATTTGGGTGTTTTACAGTAGCGCCAAGGACAGAACTAGATAGAAGCATGTGTTATTTTATGATAACATTTATTTACTGACAAGCATTTCCTGAACATCTTCTGTGTGCGGGGCAATGCAGAGACTCTGGGGATACAGTGATGGCCTAGAATGTGCACTAAAATGTGTCAGCACAGGTAACTATGCGCATCCTGGCCTGATCTGCTTCCCTCGGTGTGGTGTGAGCTCTGGATCTCTGGACAATTTCTCTCTTCTCAGGTTGTCAGAGGGCAAGATTCTCTGGGACAGCTGGAGCAAGTCGGTATTGGGTGGTGCTCTGACTGCAGGGTATGTGGATTCTCTAGGACATTAGGGAGACTCTGGGGCAGTTGGCTTTCGTTTGGAAAGTTGAGTTTGGACTGCTCCTCTCCTGGTGGCTCCTGTCTAGATCACCCCTTCCCTTCAGGGCCATTCCTACGGGCAATGCTGCCTCCAGGACACGTCTGGCTTTAGGGAGGCATGACTGTGCTCCTCTGCAGCTGAACTTTCTGGAAACCAGTTCAGCATAAATGACCAAGAGTCCCTAGGAAGGCAGGGAGGCATAGAGGCTGAGTGACTGCCAGGGGCCTTTATTAAGCCAGTATTTGTAAGTGTGTGTTGCTTGGCTGGACATTGTACAAATCAGTTTAAACAGCAACTGTGCCTTCTGTAAGGCAGATGTGCAAACATCAAAAGCACGTGGAGGCGCAGGGGAAGTATGTAAGCCATGAATAAACTCACAGCGCTATGTCACTTTTGACCACGTATAAGCACAGGCTGCCTTTTTTGGGATTCGTGAGCTGAAGTCGTGAGCAACGTGTTGTAGGAGTTGCATTTTTAGAGCATGAGGTGGAGAGCAGTGGCTGCCTCTGTACAGGCAGCTGGAGAGGCTTGCTGAGGGGGTGGTTCTGAGAGCTGGTTGAAGGTAGAAGCGGAGGGAACCTGCCACTTGGATGCCTGATGACATTCTAGGCATTGGATACAGCTTCTTACAGCAGCCTTTGCTTTTGGAAAGAAGAGACTCAGTTAATTTGGCTGAGAACAGCTGAGGGAGTCAGGATGTTAGAGGACTGGCTTGGCCGTCACACAGTGTCATCCCGACCACTTCCTCACCTCAGGACCCTGCACCGCTGCAACATGAGCATGGCCATGTAGGATCCCATTTAATGTTCTCCAGAACATAGCTGTGCAGTAGGTGACAGCATCTCCATTTTGCAGATGAGTAAATGGAGGCCTAGAGGATTTAAGTAACCTGTGCACCAAGTACTCAAAAATTACTGTGCATGTGTGTACATGTTTATATATCACCTAGGAATACACACACACACACACATACACAGTGGGGATTACGAATGCAAGGAATGTTATTTTGAGTACTTCATGCCAACCACTGTTGTACACTATGGAGACAGCCAGAGAGACAAATTCCCCTTTTTTGAGTAATTTCCAATAGAGTCAGTCCTTATACAATGAATAAAAATGAAAAGGAAATAGAAATGAAAAATAGCGATGAAAAGCAGCAGCAGTGAAGGTGCACACACAACACGGAAGCCTCCAGAAGTTTCCCAGGGGCCAGCCTGCGTCAGAGCTGTATAGGAGAACTTCTTGGAGGCATGAGCTTGGAGCTGGGTTTTGTAGTTACAAATGCTAGGATATAAACATTTGAAAGAAGCATAAATAGATGAAGAGTGCCTAGTGGAGGGCCTTGAACAGAAGCACGTGTCGAAGTTTATATTTATCTGTATGACTCTGCTTAAGGGAAGGACGTTTAATAAAAACAATGAACAAAGCATTGCTCGATTGTATGAGAATAAAATTGGAAAAAGTGTAGGAACCCCCAGAAACTTGTGAAGGTGACTGTAGAGCAGTGAGACAGGGGTCAGGTTTTATCTATTTTTCCGCCAAGCCCAATCCCTGGTAGCTTGGTTGACACTCAAATGATAGTTAAATGTAGATAAATAATGGTAGTGATTGGGAGTGTGTACTGAGCTAAATAAGGAGTCTTGATGTGGAAGAGACAAACTGAAAGGGAAACTTTGTATAAAACCAAATGTACTCAATTATTATCATCTAGTAAAATCTGGGAGTTCTATGGGGAGAAAGGAGGAGTGTCATTTAGAGTCCAGTTGCAGAGGACAGAATCCATCCATCTGTTTTAAACAGGAAGGAATTTGTTACAGAGCCATGTTAAATGGCCACAGAATCATTGAGGGGCTGTAGTCATAGATTCCTCAGCTTTCAGGAACAACCCTTTTTTTTTCTTTTTTTTTTTTCCTTAATAGTTATTTAATTTGAAAGGAAACCAACTTATTTATAAAAATTTTACTTATATCCCCAAGTCATTATTTTGCTTTTGTTGTTGTTGTTGTTATTTTTATTGAAGTATAGTCAGTTTACAATGTTGTGTCTATTTCTGGTGTACAGCACAATACTTCAGCCATGTAGGAACATACGTATATTCATTTTCATACTCTTTTTCACCACAGTTAGCATAAGATACTGAGTATAGTTCCCTGTGCTACACAGTATAAACTTGTTGTTTATCTATTTTATGTATATTAGTTAGTGCCTGCAAAGCAGGAACAACTCTTAAAGCTACTCCCCAAAACTGAGTTCCCATGCTGCTACTGCTGCTGCCCCCGTGGCTACTATTAAGAAGCAGTTGGGATCAGGAAGCCACAGCCATCGGGACCTGCCCCCTCCCCAAGCTGCTGCTCCTGCCATCAGCTCCAGAGCTGTGCTGTACCTGCTCCTGTCTGCACCAGCAAATGGGTCAGTCATATCCTGAGGTAGGGGGTGGGGGTGTAGATACTGGGACCTCAGCCACAAAAAGCTGATGCCAAAACGATGCTTGGCTGCAGGAGCAGCAGAAGTGATTGAAGCACATCTTCTACCTCTCTGCTGTCACAGATCTCCTGGGAAAACCTCCGACTGACCAAATCAAAGTCCCATATGGCCCTCTGGCTCTAAGGAGTCCAGATCCTGGGACTTTGTAGTGTATCTACAGAGAGAAGAGCTCAAACTCCCAACTTGTAGGGACAAAGGGGGAAGCGATCTAGGATTAATGTATCTGGAAGGAAGAAATATTTAGAAGAAAGGTTATTTTGTTGTATAAGATAGCAAACATTTGATTTTTGTCTGATTGCTAGAAGTACGCATTTTGTTTTCAGAAGATTTTAATACAACTATTTGTGAAGAGAAGGCAACAACTTACAGAATTGAAAAGAGTAGTAGAACTTTCAAGTTAGCAAGAGAAAAAAGGAATGAACAGAAAGTCTACCAAGCAAAATAATAAAGTGAAAAAGAGGAGGTAATAATAAACTAAATTGTAAGTATAAGATTTTTTAAAAAATCAAATATACCATTGTTACAGTAAAGTGTAAATGGTCTAAATACCCCTACGTAAAGAGAGCTGTTGGGATAAAAACAAAAACATGGAGGAAAGTTGCTACAAAACATATACTTAAGCAATATTTTTAAAGGTTGAGAGAAGAAAGGGATAGGCAGAAATACACATGGCAGAGAGCAAACAAAATAAAAGCATGAGGAACAATGTTTATATTGGCAAGAAAGCAGAGAACAATAAAAAGAGGCCCAATTTGTGAAGTCATAAATGTCTATGCCCAAATGGCGTAGAACAAGAAATGCATAATCAAAAGCTACCACAATTGCAGGGAGAACTATTTAGTAATTCAGTTTTTAGTGATGTATTTTAATAAGGAGATGGTAGATAATAAGTAAAGACATAAGGGCCTTGAACGATCCAGTTAAATTCACTTAATAAGATATATTATAGAACTTTCTGTAGAACTTCATATTCTTAGCCTAACTGCCTTGGTGTCATGAAACACAGGAAAATTAGTGAAGTGCTTGGCCCAAGAAAGAGCTGAAAAATTCAGAAAAGCGTCTACAAACCACATTCTTTATTGTCCAACAAAATTAGAAATACATATTAAAATATAACCCTAAATTTTTAAAAACTTGGAAATAAACACACTTGGACCAAAGGTAGAATCAAAGTGAAATTCTGAACTGTCTACAAAACAGTGAAAAGGAGAATGCGCCAAACTCCGTGAGACACAGGAACTACAAACAGTGAAAGTCACTACTTAAGAAATTAGGAAAAAACACACTAAAAGAAGAGAGAATTTTAAAAGATGGAAGCAGAAGTTAATGAAAACAGCAACACACAAAGAGTAGAAAAGGTAAATCAGAAGTTAGTTTTTGGAAATATGCAAACCCCTGGGGAGCCCATTTCCAGAAAAAAAAGAGAGCAAAGGTTAGAAGTGAAACAAGAAAACTAAAATATTGAAGAAATTTTAGAAGCTGGAGAATACCGTGTATAAGTTTTTGGAAACTAAATTTTAATCCTAGAGCAGGGTTCTGCAAGCATTTTCTTTTTCTTTCTTTCCTTTTTTATTGAGGTCACAATGGTTGATAACATTATGTAAGTTTCACGTGTACAGCATTCTATTTCTACTTCTGTATACACGACAGCGTGCTCACCACCGAAATTTCATTTCTCTCCGTCACCGTCCAGTTGACTTCCTTGATCCATTTCACCCTACCCCTCCCTCTTCTCCTCTGGTAACCACTGCTCTGTTCTCTGTGTCTGTGTGTTTGTTTTGTTTTGTTCATTTATTTTGTGTGTGTGCACAGACTTTTTCTATAAAGGAACGTATCGTAAATGTTTCAGGCTCTGCAGATCATATGGTCTCTGTCACAACTACCCTGTTCTGTCACTGTAGCACAAAAGGAGCCATAGACATTATGGAAACAAATGAGCATGGCTATAATTTAGTAAGACTTGACAAAAATGGGCCATGAGCCAGATTTGGCCTGCAAGCTATAGTTTGCTGACCCTAGAACTAGAGGAAGGATAGCAAAATATAAACTACCAAAACTGATCCAAGGAGAATTTAAAACGTCAATAGATTAATCAATCACTGTATTTAATATAAGACCGTTTAAAGTCCCAGTGAAGATATTTTGGAATTGGGCAAGTGCTCTTAGAGTAGCTTTAAAGAATAAATGTGTGAGATTAGACAGGCATTATGATAAAGAAAACCAAGTAGGGGAGAGAGTTGCCTTATGGACCATTAATCCATATCATAAAATCACTCTCATCAAAACAGCATGGTATTGCCACTGTAGAAAAGTACCAGAAAATGGAGTCCAGAATGGATCTTAGAATCTTCTGGAATTTAATATAAGCAATTTAGTGGAGAATATGCTTTATTTATTAAAGAATGTTAATACAATCGACTATGAAGAAAATAAAGTCTGTCTCTTACTCTATGTCTTACAAAATTAATTCTACATAGATTAAAATCTTTACTGTAAAAAATTAAACAATGCAAATATTGAAAGAAAAATGAGATGACTATTTACAGTGTGATAGCTGGGGAGACTGTTTTAACTAAGAAAAGAAATATAGATGGTACAAAAGAAAAATAATAGACATTTTATCCTATATCAATTTAAAAATATTTGCATGGCAGAAAGTATTATCAAATTCAATAAGCAAACAATAGGTGGGAGAAAAATTTGGTCATATATAGCAGTTAATGGATTAATATCAATGAAGTATGAAAAAGCTAGTACTTTGATATGCCAATAGAAAAATAAGCAAATTATCTGAATGGACAGTTTATAGACAAGCAGATGCAGTTGGCCATGGCATATAAAAAGATGCTTCAATTAATTATGCTATGGAAATGCAGATTTGAGTAATGACATGATACTGTGCTGTATATCTTGGACAGGCAACAAATTAAGAGTAAGCTAACTCCGTAACTGAGAAGGAGGGAGGAAATGAATACTTCCACACGTTGCTTGTTGAAGTGTGAACTGCTCTCAGCTTTTGGAAAACAATCAGGCAACATCTACTAAAATTTAAATTTTGCTCTTGGAATTTTTCGGAACTGAAACTTCCTTATGTAATTATGCATGCACAGAGATACTCACTGCAGCACTGATTATAGTAGGCACTTCTCCATCCAGAAAAATAGTGGAGTAAACAAATGTCCATCAAAGGGGCAAAGTTTGCATACGTACAGTATTTGCTTATCATGGAATATTCACCAGTCACTTCAAACAGTGAGTTATAGCTGTACCATTTAGCACGTATATTCATCATGAATTGTTAAGTATGAATAGCAAGATACAGAGGAGTATATAAATATAATGCCATATTTTGTGAGTGGCAAAAAGTGCATGTTCACACACACACACACACACACACACATTGCTAAAGGATAAACAGGGTCTTGTATTATCTTAAAGCCAGAAACCATCAGATGCACTTGTATCTTTGTATCTCTTCATCTACCAAGGTTTTTTCTGGTGTTGAGGCATAAAGGGTTTTAACTGGGGTTCAGAAGGTGAGTGAGGGCAGCATTTCCCATTTAAGAATAGTTAAGAGACATCTTGTTTTGAAAGTTCCTTTTGAGAAGGTGGCCAGGTTTCATGGCCTTGCCTGTTGAAAAGACATCCCACAGTTATCCAAGCATATAGTACCTTCCACCAGAGCCTTCACAGCTGGTTAGGTTTCAGAACAAGCTACCAGAGCTGAGAAAATGAATGACTCCAGTGGAAACTTTATGGTGCCTCCCTCCTCTGTTAAGATACCTGCGTCATCAGCTTGTTGTCTAAGTGGAAAGGCGCGTTTTTATCCCTCAGTGGACCTGTCTTCTTCCAGTAGTAAGTGCTGATTCTTCCTCCCACAGCTATGTTCTCAGTATTGCTAAAAGCGGCCTCACTCGTACTAGTTTACTCCCTCCCTTTCCTTGTTGCAAAGAGGGAATTATACTGATAGTGTGTGAAAATTTAGATATTGCATGAAACAAAATTAAATATCCTTCTTAGACATGATTTTCAAACTTTTCAAATGTTGGTACAGAGTAACAAATACATTTTATGTTGCACTGATATATTGGTATGTGCATGCATATATGTGTATGTGTATATGTTTGTGTGTGTATGTTTATATATGTGTAAAATACTATCACTGAAAATTTCATGCAATAGTACTTTCCCTTACTCTGTGCATTCTTAATAGTTTCTACTCTATTCTAGTCTATTTTATTTAAAAAATGCTGCTCACAGCTCATAAAGTTGACTTAATGATTCACTAAATGGGGTAGTGACCTGAGGTTTGGGAAAAAAAAGCAAAAAAAGACTGCATCAAAAGACTCCTATCAAGCTGAGTGCTTGGAGTTCCACCGTCAGAAGATTTCCACTGAGCAGATAAGGCAGTTACCCAGTGAGGGCAAATCCAGACCTAGGCATCTTTGCCTCACTGAGTATATGCCAATAAGGCCAGCAAATGTGGGAGACATTTGGGGAGCAGGTACCTTAAGATAGTTTTCAGTCTTAGGCAAAGCATTGTGATACTTCTAGAGAATTAACTTAAAATGGGAGCAAATTTTTTTTTTTTTTTTTTTTTTTTTTTTTTTTTACTGCTGTGACAGATGCCTTAGGTAACGATTTTTCTCCAACAGTTGGACCTGTCATGAGAAGGCTGGTCATCTTGGTTTAAATAGGAGGCATCTCAGTTGATTTCACCTCTGCTGTAAGCATTCTGGGATTATCTTTCTTACTTAGACTTTGAAATTATACGCTCAAATTGGAAGGAATTTCCATACCAAACTTAACAATTAAGTATGTTCTTTTATAGTAATATCCCAGGTGAGCAAACCACTAAGTTAAGTCTTCTTAGGACCAGTAGAGATCAGTTGCGAACTTCGTTCCAAACACAGGGTTTGTGTGGGTCATAATTGATAAGGTGGCTGATGCAGACATTTAAAGTGGAAGTGTTTAAAAACCTGACTCATACTTTACCGCAAAGGAAAATGAGGTGTGCTGTATCTAACTGGGATTGGGAGCAAGAAGTTTCAAAAAGAAGGTGGAAAATGGACTCTGCCTAAGGCATCCCTTATAGTTACCTAATTAATTTAAGATGTATATTACTAACATTTTTAGATACTCATTTGGATAAAAAGACTTTATATTCTACCATCGACTTTATTTTTTTTAATCTAACTTGTGTTTTTCCTAGTGATTAACACTGATGCCTTTGATTTTACAGGTGTTGTCAAAAGACAGTTCATCCCATGGGGAAAGAGCAGAGATAGGGATTGGCAGCCTCTTTCCTCTTGGTACTTTTCCATCAGACTTCTCTCGACGACCTCATTGTTCTTCCCTTTTTACTCTAAAGTAGTTCCAAATCTGATAGTGTAGGAACTTGATTTTGTTTCCTTATTACATGAGTATTTGAAATAAATTGAGCCATTTTTATTTTCAAGATATTTAGTGAGCATCACAGAAAGAAGAATGCAAAGTAAAAGCCATAGCAATAATACTTACAGTTGACAAAAGACATAACAAAAAGGGTACACTGAGATATTGGACATCAAATCATAGGTACTCCCCAAATTTCCCTTTCCATTTTCCTTCCCTTCCTAGAATTAATTCTCTACCAGTGTTGAAGTATTGGAGGTTAGGACAGAAAGGCGGTATGGATAGAGTTTTCTGCTCCTGAGTCATGTGCCACTTCTTTCTATAGATGATGACAACCTCAAGTGCCAGACTGGAAATAGGTCCTATGAACTATATTGGTCATAATTTGAACTATTTCTACCAGACCAGCTGTGACTTTGTGACTAGCAAGAATTAATACACTTTTCTTGGCTTGTAGGACTGTTGAAAAATAAGATATCAAACTTGTGACCGGTCCCAAGTGAAATAGACTGTTGTCTCTGGTGTTCCATTTTCAGAGTAAGTCCTAGGTCATTCTCTCTGAAAACAGTACTGAATAGGTGGCACAAGGGAACCACTGCGAAAACCAGGATGATGACAGGAAATCGATGAGGCTGAGGGCCATCCACATTACATCAGCATGCTTTAGAATTTTTGTGATGTCCTCAATGTATTCTCTTCTGCTATAGCGAGGAAACAGTATGGAGCCTTCCATCACTATTGTCTCCACTCTACTTACTGATTACAGTAGTTCATATTATATCATATGATGTTATATGGAGTTTTAACATGATTTTAAATGCACTTGTCTTCCAAACTATAACCAGCATTTTCCCTAAAACTGAATAACTTCTTGGTGACCTGGGAATTTTGTTTTGTTCTTGGTGTGTGTGTTTGATTATTTTGTTCAAATTATATGTTCTCCATCTCTTTATTCTCAGTAATATTCCTGACCTTATTTCCTAGTGGATGATTTTGCAGGAGAGCAAACTGTCCTTTGACGCTTGGATCTCACCCATCATCTACTTGCCTAATGTGTTTCCCTGAGCACAGGCATTTCTAAATGAAGAAGAGACTATATGTCCTTTTCCAGTTTCCATCAAAATACAGGTTTAATTCTTTTTCTTTAATTATAGAAGGAAATGGTGAAGGTAATCAAAACTGGGTGAATAATATTATTTCTCCTAACTGAGGCAGTGTAGAGGAACCCACTCACTATCAAATATCATTTGCACAGCATTGCAGATGCCCAAGAACAGCACTGTTTTCCATTTGGTTGGCTATTCTCACATGCAGTTTGTCAAAATAGAGAAACAGGATGCAGATATTCTAAGGATAAAGCCAGACATACTCTGAACCTGTCTCTCTCGCTGTCATCTAAGGAGAGAGAAGGGTCTGAGCAAAGGAAGAAATGACATCTGTGGGATGTCACAGTCCTCCCTGGCCTTCAGATCCTTGATTTTTCTCTCTCTTCCTCCTGTTCACTGGACACCAACACACCTTGTCTTTGTGAACTGTTACTTTTTTTAAACAAGGTAGGTTCAAGGAAAATAAAAAAGAACCAATATTCACATGGTATATTAACATACAGAACTTGGCACAAAGTTGAATCATTAAAGATTTGAACAGAGTTATGAATGAAGGACTTGAAATAGCTTACTGCATAGCCACCAAGCTTTCCTGACTATGCTGTTAGCGAAAGTTGTCATTATTCCCTAAGAGCCTTTGTTGAAGGAGATTGGTAGGAAGAGTTGAGGATGTCCTTGACTTCAAGTGGAAATTTTTGTTTTCCTGATGAACTTGGCAGGCACTCAGGACATCAGACATTTAGCTCAAGGCTATGACTATCACCCACCCAGACCAACATCTGCCCTTTAATGCCAAGGGTTTCAGAACCAGCGTTACAAAGTTCTTTTGGGTTCATCCATAGCAGTCAAAATTTTGAAAAAAAAAAAAGAGAAAATATTCCTTTTCCGTATCTCAGCAGGATCCCCACATGTACATGCTTGTAACTTGAAACATAGTCTAAGGGGAGGAGAAATGAACATCCTGATGTGATGACTCTTGTAGGCTTAGTCTTTTTCACAGAAAAATACCTACTATGACATCACCTGGCTACCAGGGGACATGCTACTAGCACCTCATAGGGAAAAAGAAAGGGTTGGGTTTGTGTGTGTGTGTATGTGCACACCCACATAGCAGCACCTGACAGTGAGTCTTCCTGATGTCCATCTTCAGTTCTAAGGAAATAGGCATCGATTTTTTCCCCCTTTATTTACTTGCCATCTAGTGCTGAGTCCACTTTTCTGAGAGTTAGTAAGAAGTCAGAATATTAACCATCGTTTCAAAGACCAACCAACAGTGTTGTGCTTTGGTGGTGGGCCTGAGTCTGCACTGACCTCTGTGGGACTTGCCTCCCCCATGCTCTGAACCTGACTTGCACACATATCTTACTGATCAAGTCAGGCCCATGTGTGGCCACTCCAGTGAGAGCTGGTTGCATCAGAAGTGTACCACCTGATTTCTTGAAAGATTTTATTAGCATCCATGTCCTCCACAGCAAAAATTTCATTATAAGTGCCCTGATGGTGCATTTCAGCTCTGCCTGGCTGGTTGTTTATAATAATCATTGCAAACATCTATTCATTATCCTTATGTGTTAGACATTGTACCCAAGAGTTTACATAATTTCATCTCATTCAATCCTCCAAACAACTTTTTTGAGATAGTTACTATTATTTTCTCTATTTTACATGTGAGGAAAATGGAGCTTAGAGAAGCTGAGTGAACTAGCCGGGATTGCTCAGCTAATAATTATGTTGCTGGGACTAGATTCAGGCCCAGCTTATTCCAGAGGAGACATTCTTAAGTCACACTGTGATTCTCAATATAGAGAGTGGAGACAGGCTAAGACCTGCCTCCAGCGGGGTGAGGCACCAGGACTTGGGGGATTGTGTTTCAAGCTGCTTATGTTTGTATTCCCCTTTCCCGGGCCTCTCCTCCCTCCTTGCCTCCTTCCTATTCTGATAGGCTTCCCTGGGTAGACAGGGTGGGGGTGCCTGTCGTCACCATTGACTCTCCCGGCCGCACTGAGTCACTGTTCCTAAGGAGTATGCCACAGCCCTTAGAGTGTGGTAATGGAACATCGCTGAGAACCAGTGGCTGAAGGAAGGCTGACAAATCCCCAAGCAATTTTTCTGTCACTTCCTGTGTGAGGCGTTCTCTCTGGGATGGCGTAGCAGGGGCCGCACGCAGCTGCAGAGTGCTAAGGAAGGCTGGAGAGCAGCCTCTGTGTATTTGAGAAACGTATGTATATAAAAAATAGGAAACATATACATAAAATGCATATATATGTGGAAAAAATACATACACAAAAATATACACATATGAGAATATAAATATACATAGATGTTGTTGGTAGATGTAACCGGTTTCCAGGTTTTTGTCCCATCCCAGAAAGAATTCAGAGACAGGATGCAGAGGTTAAGAAAGTAAAGTGGGGATTTATTAAGGGGTGGATGGTACACTCTCAAGGGAAGAGAGCGGGCAGGCTCAGGTGAGCAGCTGCCCCGAGTTTGTTTGGTAAGTTATTTACGTAGGATGTAAAAATAAATGGGCAGAATATTCATTAGGGAGGGAAGGGTCTGGGGTCGTATTCCCCAAGTTTCATTCCAACTCCACCTTCCCAAAGGGAGGAGGGATTTTTGTCCTTATTTAGTCTGGATCGGAAGGGTCATGGCGTCAGTGCATGATGGTACTTCTAATCTGCAAGGCTAATTTTACTGAAATAAAGGCATAATGAGCAAAAGGTTACGTTCGGATGCTGGAGATTCCTGCCTTTTCCCACATTTGTTAGCCTCCAGGTTGCTCATCACCCCAAAAAGTGTGACCACTTTTCAGCCCTAAGGTTCCTGCTTGTCCTTCTCTGACCACAGACCCCTGGTGCTTACATGATGTGTGGTTTCCTGCATTTGGCCTGTGCCCCCTGCCTTTCTGCCCAGTTCCTGCCATTAGGCCTGCATTCCCCTTTCTCTGCTCACATCTAGCTCTCTGCCTGCTCTAATAACATGTATTTTGTATATGAATCTGTGTGACGCTGTATATCTAGGTATAGCTATTTCTGTGTTGGACTCTGAGTGTGTATTTCCGCCTCTCCCGAGTCCAGCATCAGCATAAGTCAAAGTGCAGAGCTGTTACACGGTCCCTGTGTGGCAGTCCTCCTTTGAGACTAGCAGGAGGGAGCGGGGAGTCGCCCAGGCCTTCAAGGAGCTCACCACCCAGAGGATTTTTGTTTTTCTTGAGGATAATAGTGACAGTTCAATTTCTAGATTAGCTCTTCTAGTTCGTCCTGATTTAGACAGCTAGAGAGAATTCTGTGGAAAAGTTTTCTGAAAAGTTAAAAAAAATTAAAAAACTAATACACGGCCTCATGTCTTTTAGTCCCTGAGAGCCGACTGGGACCACCTTTGGAGTTCAGGCGTATTTACTCAATTATATGATTAATGTTGAGTGTGACTTCTTGGTTTCCCTTGGCAACATCTGGTTTACAGGCCATTTTAAGCGGCAGTTGACAACAGGGAAAGATCTGGAAGAAACATCAACTCTACGCTGTCAGCATTTCTGAGCTTTCTGTTTAAGGATGAAAGGGCCGTTTACAACTCAGCAGCCCCTGAGGTCACCCACTAGTACGTCAGAGTATCAGGAAAGTTGCTTTGGGCACAATGCAGCGGGCTGGTGATGCGGGTTGATAAAAGAAATACCAGAGGTGGGGAAGAATTTAGGAAAGTGTAATGGGGACGCTGCTCTAGGCAGCAGCGGGCCACACAGACAGAGGTGCCTGTGTGAGCACCGAGGGTGGGCGTGCGGGGTCTTTTATTGGGGGAGGGTGCTCTGCACACAAGGAGTAGGGGCTGCAGGATCAATTTGTGCACAGGTACCTGACTGGCAGTAAGATCTGTCAGGGACTTCTCCGAACAGTGGAGTTTACAACTTTGATAAAGGCAGTTGTGTGACCTGTCCCCTAAGGCATTGTGAGATGGGCTATTTTGGGGGGCAGTTTAGCTTTGTTAGAGTAAACACACATCAAGAGAAGGTGTTTTTATCCTGCAGAAATGTAGGTATGCAGAGAGTCCTGCGGTGGGGAGTTGGGTGTTAAGGTGTCAACGGCTCCAGGCACATGGAGAGCCCAGGAGCTGGGGGTTTCATGACTCCAGAGAGCACCAGCCAGCTCCACAAAAGCGGTGTTTTCATCCTTAAGCCAGTCTCCTGTCCCGTCATCCTCCTGCTCAAAAACCTGTGCTTCTCTTTTCCATCTCCTACCTCCAGTCTCCTTTCCATCTTTTTTCCAATTCAAGGTCCTCCATGATCTAGACCAAATGTCCTATTTGGTGTGTTTCTTACCACGTTTTCCTAAAAGCCTCACTTCAGATAGTCAAGCAACTCTTTGTTCTTTTACTCTTCCTGATCTTTCTTGGTTCTTACACTTGGCCAGGGCTCCTCCTACGAGATCAGCACCCCAATCTCTACCTGTCAGAATTCTCCTGTTTTGTAAGCCCCAAATCAAACAACATTATCTCTATGAAGACCTTCAGGAATAACTTTTGGAATTAAACATTTCGTATTTGTGCTAATAGTACATTGTTTTAGACTTTGGCTAAAGTGTTTAATACTTTCTTGATTTATAGTTAGCTGAGTAACTGAGGATCTTACTCTGCTCTTTGAGAGTAAGAAGCATGTCGTGCTTTTCTCGTATCCCCTTTAAGGAAAGAAAAATCTTGTATAAAATGAGTAATTTTAAAATAGTTTAACATGAAGTACACTTTACATCTATGGAAAAGGCACTGATGTGAAATTCCCTGATAACACTGGGCAAATCAGCATTGTCATCTTGGCTTGCTCTAATCAACGCTTGCATCTTTTGACTCTCCGATGTTCCAAACAGGTTTTAACCTAAGGGCTTTTGAACTGGCTGTTACCTCTCCCTAGAAATCTCTTTTCTCTTGGAGTTTTCAACTTCAGCTCTTTCTTGGGGCCAGCACAACTGCCCTGTCTTGGAGAGGCTTCCTTTGACTTCTCAAACCATTGTTGGTCATGTGTTGAGACAAAGGCCTGTCTCCAGTCACCGTCACAGAGCCCTGTCAAACCATAGCACTACCACAGCTAGGTAAGTTGTTGATTATCTGCGCATCACATTTCTCTTAAGCTTCATGAGAGCAGAGGCTCTGCCTGCTCTGACAATCATTGTATTCTAGGACCAGGGCCAGGGCCCTGGCTCACAGGGGCCCCACTTACATCACATTGTATTATTTGAAATTAGTGGTTCTCAATGTTGACTGCCTGTCAGTGTCACCCACCTGTGGGGCTTAAAAAAACACAGATGTGCAAGGTTGACCTGAAAGATTCCAATTCATTTGGCTTGGAGTGATACCCTTCAATTAGTCTCTAAATGCTTGATCATCAAAGACTCAGGAAAACAAAGAAAGATAAGCTTTCCACAGCTTCCAAATTTGTGGTTGTTCTAAAGACTTTCTATATTTTATCCTGCAGAAATGAAATTATCCTGCAGCAATCCTATATTTTATCCTCCAAAGTCTACTTAAAGACTTTGTATATTTTAAGTTCTGATCTCATGCCCTTAATCCTTGGGACTGTCACAGAGAGGGAATAAGAAGATCAAACATGAACTTACCTTAGCCACAGAAACATCTGGGATAGTTCCAAAGTTTCCTTTACTGTTTCAGTAATGTGAGAGCTTAATTATAGTTTGAATGTTGAAACAAGTTTGGGTATGTTGCCCTGTAAATAAAGGAAATGTAAATAATTATCATCTGGGCTTCTGTCTCAATGCAAGACTGACAATCGCCAAATTATTTTCAAGAAATGTACTACATGTTAGATGGTTATTTTTCTGTTAGCTTATGTAAAGTGTGTGACATTGAGTAATGTCCTTGAAATAAATGTTTATGTTATCCATAATAGGTGCTTTGGTGTTTATCAAATTCCATTAAAATTGTACGACAAATTTCCATGAAAAGAGAACTTTCCTTTTTTCTTCACATTTGTTTATTTGATATCAGACTTTATTCTTAGAATCCCCACCTCCCCTCATCATCATGGTGTCTAAACAGATTTATAAGTCTGACCTGCTGCCCCCTGATTTTATATGTGAGGCACAGAGGTGAGAGTAAGACTCCTGCTCGGAGCCACCTACCCAGTGAGTGGCAGACGCAGCATTGGGATTCCTCCCCCTTAGTGACAAAGGGGTAGTCGTGTTCCGAAATCATTAGGCAGGAAAAGAGAAGCAACAACCTGAAAACTATTCCTGGCCAAGCCTGTGCAATTAATCAGAATAATCAAGTGCCTCGCCCACTGAGGAGCTCCAGAAAAGATTTTCCCAACTTTTTCTAGACCAGGAGGAACTACATTTAACTTATAATCTAAAAATATACCCTAAAACAGACTCATAACTGTGCTTGCTGATCTTATTTCATCTTTCTTACAGCTTGCTGGGAAAAAAAAAAAAAAAGGGCTGCTGCCTTTTCCTTTTAACACGCCTCGTGATAGGAGCAGTCTAGAGGGGTCCCTCTTCCAGACTAAAATCTCCTTTATGTGTTATCACTTTGACCTTCTAAGCCCTTGAATCATTTTACTTTTTGATCTTGGTAGGTCTGTTCTCTTCATAATCTCTAATTAAGTGGTTCTAAACAGCACATGTCTCTGCCACTCCATCCAGTTCTGTCTAGAGGGATATGAATCAAGTCCACATGCTCAGAAATGCACAGAATGTAACTGTCCTTATTTTTCTGCATTCTCATTTTCATGTCTCTTTTGAGTTCTTTTTCTCCCAGGGTGAACTGGAGAGAAATGTTTGTCACCCAAATCAGGAGACACTCCCCTCTTTTTCCCTGCCAGGCCCCAAAGGAAAGACTTTCTTGAGTGTAGGTGTATGACTCAGAACTCTAAGAGGCAGAATAGTTGGAAGAATTTTTTTAAATGAAGTCTGTTTTCCACCCAAAGTAAAATATAACGTTCTAATCAGTTATGCAAACTTGTTATTTCCCAAATAACATATAATTTAATAGTTTCTTAAAGTTAAGCCACACTTTGGAGACAAGAATGTTTGGGGTGCTCCAATGAGTACTCTCAACTGAGCTGTACCCCAAATATTATAAAACCTTGTCAAGTTGCTTTTCCTTCCGTTTTAGCGGTCAGGATTCGGATGGGTGGCAGGCACTAAGTGAGTGAGAGTGTGCGGAATTGGTGACGGGGAAGAGCCCGCTGGGAAATGAGCCCACTGGGAAATGAGTCCACTAAATCTCAGAGATGGGGGCTGCCCTGTTCAATTTTTAGAGTCTGAACAGAGGCATTTGGGTGTTGACCTGAGACAGTAGTCATCAGTGTCTCCAGAAATAAGGAAATAAAAGGAAACAGTAGGGGACATCACAACAGCATGGTTAGCAGCAGTCACTGCTGGTGTCCACATGAGTGAGGCTGGCAGGAGCCTCTGCAGCCCTAGGTCAGCGTGAGTCTGGCCCAGGGATCCGCGAGCCCGGGGCCCTCTGCCTGAGCCGGTGCCTCCAGTTAAACAAGTAGGTGTCAGGCTCTGGGAAGGTCAATACTGCCAAAGCCCTAACAGGAGCTAGGATTATGCCCAGGGCTCCACACCCAGACCCCGGCTCTCTGCGCTGATCTGCATGTGATCTTGATTGTCTGCTTTGTTTGCTTTGCTTTTGCTTGAGCGGGGAGCTCAAGGTCTGTCCGCCTTTAGGGACAGAAGATCTGCTCTTAGTTTCCAGTGGATCCTGGACACAGCAGAGGCAACCCTAGAGGCTTGCAGCCACTGCGAGGCACTGACAGTACTTTAAACCCTGTAAAGCAGTTTGAGTCTTTTGTGTCTGTTGTCTTTGAAGGCATCTTGTGTAGTATTTGAAACACGTAATGGCTGGGTTGATAAATGATTTTTCAGTTATTCGCTGGAGATAGAAAAATCACAAAGTTCTTTATTTTACATCTCTACTCACTTGCAGTGGCTGCCCCAGTTTTATGCCTGTACACACATGCTTGGATGCATGAGGTAAGGGAAATCTATTTACAAACACATGACCGGCTTTCAAAGCGGTAGGTCCAGGGACATGCTCAGATGACAAGTTGCCTGAATATAGAAAAAGCAGGGGAACCCAGAGACCAATTTCTCTCTGTGAACATCAACTTTCTCATCTATGAATTAGGGCGAGTGATACCTCACCATGTGAATTAACGTGCATCAACTCCCTGACCTAGTGCCTGACCCCTGCCACTCCTCTCCCAGCAGCCGCAACTGCGGACATGGGGCTGCCCTGTGCCCCAGCAGAGCTTCCTCAATGGTTCTCAGCTGCGTGTGGTTTTGCCCTGCAGGGGACATTCGGCGACGTCTGGAGACAGTTTTGGTAGTCCCAGCCAGGGGAAGGGTACTACAGGTATCTATCTGTCCGAGGCCATGTAAACTACTGAACATGCGACAGTGGACAGGACCGTCTCCCACAACAAAGAATCCTCTGGCCCCAAATGTCAAATAGTGCCAGCGTTGAGAAACCCACCTGGCTGGAAAGTCATAGCAAAAAAAGGAGGTTGGCTCATTTTACTTCATCCTTAGGAAAAAGAACATGTTAACATACTAACATGTTAACATAACATTACTGACCTCTTCTGGCACTTAAAGATACAGACAACATATAGAATCTAGACATTGCTGTGAAACTAAATCTGATTCTAAAACTTTTCCTTAACAGTAAAAGTGTTTTTGTTTGTTTTAATTTAAAGAAGCAATCCTAACTACTCAACTGGCTTATGGAATGATGGATTGAAGGAGCCAAAGCTGAATTTTATTGATTTTAATTTTTACCAATAATATAACCTAAAAAATGTTTTGCTAAATTGTGTGATTTACTAAATAATTACTGATGTTTTCATGACTCATGAAACCAAGAAAAAGTCAAGTGTTAAAATTTCGTGTTTGGATACTTATTACAATTCAAATGAAACTATAAGGGGAAAAGATACTAAGTTTAACTTGCCTTAAATTTACAAGTAAAATGTGCCAGAATTGGAGTACCTATATCACAAAACATCAGAAATCAGATGTTGAGAAAAATTTAAATGACTTAATGCTCTTAAAGAATGCTTTGGAATCATAAGGTGGTTTTTAAAGCTCAACTTTCCTTGGGTTTCCACTTTGTTTTATTGCTAGATGAAGTCTCCCTAGTTCTGCAGTGAGTGGTTGCCACCTAAGCCCCAGGTTGGTTCACCTGGGACACATTGCCCTGTTTTATAGCTGCTAGTCTGTGTTCAGCTTCTGCGGTGGAACCTTTCTAAAAGAACATACATTTTAAAGCCACTAACTGTTATTTAAACTCTTTTTTCAGTCATTTTATTCGAAGACTGATTTTTTAGTTTTGTTTGCCACCAATTGGGAAGGATTTTAAAAGCGATCTAGGACGCTTCCTGCTTCTATGTTTAGTGTGCCATAAATTCCACTAATAAATTCCTAAGATAGTTTGATCTTTAAAAAATAATAGTTCTAGGTTTAGTCATTTGTCAAAAATGTGTTGAAAATTGATTATGTGTATATGAAATTGTACTGGCCACAAACAGATTTAAATACATATTTTCTTTGAAAAAATTTGCATTCAAAATATCAGAAATGTTTTCACAAAATGAAGACGCATGATACACAGTTTCTCAATAATTCAACATGACCTAATTTTTATGTGTTCCTCAGTTGTCATTTATCCCCAGTGGGAGCTTGGGGGTCTGTGACTCCTGATTGCAGTGGGGATGTGAGCAGTGTCTGTGAAACACGGAGAATGGGCACTCTGAGCCTGTGTGTCCTCCTTGTCCCTCCCCTACTGCTCTCCAAAGACACTGTCCCCCCAGCCACCTTATAAAATCTGGACCCACTTTGCCTGGGTCCAGTTTGCTTGCTTTGTTAAGATTTCTTCATACACATCCTTTCATGCACTCTATATTTGAAATAAAAAGCACCTTTCATGATTTAGAAATGTGCACTTGCTTCCCATTGATACCAAAACTGTAAAGTGAAATGAATTATTTAATCGTCGATACGCTTATTGTATATATATTGTCCTTTGACGATCACATTGACAAAGCTGAAAAGACTCATCTATTCCTTCTGCTCTTATGTGTATAAGAACCTATCTTCTCTGAGTATGGCTGAAAAAAAATGGCCCTTGATTTTGATTTTTCATTGCAATTTGTAGGAAAGTTTCTCTTCCAAAACTCTGTGACACTCTTGCTCAGAAAGGACTCCCTGATCCAGTGATCCTTCTTGGTTTTGCTATTTTCTTGGACATTTTTGGCCGGAGGTTCCAATAATTCTATTATATGCCACAACTGTGCTAAGTGCTGGAGATTCAGACATGATTAAGACAGGGTCCCAACTCTTGAAGAGTTCGTGGGTAAGGACGAAGAAGCACTACGTCCAATGTGACGAGTGCTGGAACAGAACCAGTGAGAACGGATAAGACACGTACACGAGGAAGCAGTTAATTCAGAGAAAAGCTTCGTAGGGTAGGCAACATTTGGTCTGGGCTTGAGGATGAAGCAAAGTTGGACACATGAAGACGGTAGGAAAGGGCGTGACTTGGCAAAGGGTAGCATGAGCAGAGGGAAGAGAGCAGAGAGGGCCTGGTGCTCTGAGGGTGACTGGGGAGCTGGGGGAGGCTGCAGAAAGGCTGGAGAAGGGCTCTGCCCAGTCGTGATGCCCTGCTAAGAGGGTTACTCTATTCTGTATCCCGTAAAGAGCCACCCGGGGCTCTGCTGTGATGTGACAGACCAGCTTATCCTTAGCTGGGGTGGATATGATGCAGGGGCCCCATGGAACCCAGCTGGGAAGATCTATACTTTTTTCTTAATATACACTTATTTTAGAAAATTTGAAGAATACAGGAAAGTAGACATAAATTTAAAAATTGCCTATAAATTCACTTCCCAGTAATATTCCTTTTTAAGATTTTTGTGAATTTCCTCATAGTCTTTTTCTATGCATAGAAAATACATGCAATTTATATAATATTTGAAACAAGCTTTGAAATTATAGTTTTGTATGTTTTTAAATTAACATGATAGTTTGAGCTTCTAATGTTATCATTGTTTTTCTAGAAAATGATTTTTTTTATTATGCAGAATGTTCCTTTGCATAGATTCATATAAAATGTATAAATAATCCTCTATTTTTGGACATAACATATTTCACTCTTTTGTTGTTGTTAGTCTTCAATATTTGCCTTTAACATAGTTACTAAACATAGTTAACATTGTTAAAACATAATAATATCACATCAATGATATTGTCTATTTGTTCACAATTCCACTGAAAAAGGATAGTGATAAATGAATGTTGATTGACCTGGATGGAAATGAGGCATTCACCTTGATGGTAGTGAGAGTAACTTGAGTTAGACATTAGAAAGGACTTCCTTACTATAACAGTTGTGAGGTGGTGTTTGTGACATGGGACTCCTGAACCTAGTCTTATTTTCTGGATATTTTAAAAATAAAAAGCCAAGAATTTAAGTAATATCTTTCTTACCAGAATCGACTAGGTTGGATAGTATCTTATGCTACTTAAATTTCTGTAATCCTTTAAAATTTTATTTATATTTAAATTGGAATTTAAAATAAAATTTTGAAAAATTTTGACAATTACATGCTGTATTGGTCCATTCAGGCTGCCATACCAAAAATACCATAGACTGAGAGACTTAAACAACAGAAACTTATTTATCACATTTCTGGAGTCTGGAAAGTCCAAGATCAAGGTGCCGGCAGACTGTGTGTGTGCAGCCCACTTCCTGGTTCATAGATGACCGTCTTTTTCTCTGTCTTCACGTGGTGGATGAGGGAAGAAAGCTCTATGGGGTCTCTTTTATAAGGGCACTAATCCCATTCAGGAGGGCTCTACCCTCATGACCTAATCACCCCTCAAATGTCCCCATCTACTAATATCATCACATTGGGGGTTATGATTTCAGCACATGAATTTGGGGGCACACAAATATGCAATCTGTTGCACATGCTTATTGTAACCAGCCAGGTAATACAGAGGAATGTAAAGCAGTTCATCTCTTCCCTAGCCAATCTCACCCTTCTGCATTAACACTTTTGGTGTTTATCTTTTCTCACCGTTCTCAGTGCTCTTATAAACACATGGACATTCCTGTTCACATACAAAAGGTATTTTTGTTGAGCCAAGTACTGTGTGCTGGTTATTAATCCCGAGGGAGGAGAACAGTGTGCACCAATCCTAGGAGAGGACTCCAAACACTTCTGTCCATTGTATCATGATATTAGAGTTGCCAAGGAAAATACAGTGCAGTCAAGCACCAGATGGATCAGTGCTTCACTTACACAGAAAAGTGAGCAAGGGCAGCCTCAACAGTGTGCCTCTGTCCTGCATGGCCTCACGTCCCCTCCCTCACCCAGCAGCTGACTGGGGCCATTGACCTCATTCTCCTTTCTACCACCATAAGCAGCAGAGAGAAGTGACCTCAACCCCACCCCTCTGGAGTGTGAAATACTGAAAGCTGGGGTGCACCTGAGGGCCATTGGCACACAGGCTTAAGCAGAGCAAAAGAGCACTGGCTAGGCCTGAGCAGGGGAGAGTCCCTCACAGGGTGGCAAGCTCTCTATCTCTTATTCAGGAGGGGTTCCAGGCCCAAGGCCCATTCTTATTCAGCCAAGTGGGGGACCAGAGACTGCCTGCTTGGGATTGCCTTCCCCAGGCATTTTCATTCCTGTCCCCAAATGGGTCCCCTGCCAACGTGACCCAGCAGCAGGCTTTACACATTTAACAGTGTGCCATGAAGAGCCCTCCTGGTCAGTGCATGTCGATCCAGTTCATTATTTTTAATAACTGAAAAGCAGTACACAATGTGGGCATCCCGTACCTGTTTCAGGTGTTTTCTTACTGATGAGCATCCAGGTTTTTTAGTTTTCTACCACTACCAACAATGCTGCGATAAATATTTTATACCTATCTTCTTAGGTCTCCTCCTTTTTTCCTATAAGACTGCTTCTCAAGAGTGTGGTGGCAGGGTCAGAGGCTCTCCCCGCCAGCTGTCACAGTTCAGAAGCCAGTGAGGTCATGGAAGACCCATTTCTCCACAACCCGGCCAACACAGGCTGGCCTCCAACGTTTGTATTTTTGCTTATCTCTTAGATGAAAAATGGTACAACTTTGCAATTATAATTTGCATTTTCCTTATTGCTAGTAAAGGATGTCTTCTCATATTTTATTTAGTTATTGCATTTTCTTGTGTATGTCTTGCCTTAAATTTTCCTAATTCTTGAATATTTTATTTCTGCTAAACATTCATGATTCAGAAACACATCTTTCTCTCTCTCTTAGCCTTTATTTTCCTACTCAGATTTCAGGAGAAAAGGAGATTTTCTCCTGGACATTATCAAGAGCAGCTGTTTGAAATGCTAAAGATTTGATAAGTGAAACTGTGAATGTTACTGAACTGATGGCTTAAAGTCAAGGGAAGATTGCCTGTACCTCTGAACAACACTTTTTAAATGATCAGGCCTTCAAGTCTGGCTGTGGTACCACTAGGCTGTATGCTAACATCATTCTCTAACCCTCACCATAGCCATAATGTTGTGTAAGGACTAGAGAGCTTCAAAACCTTATTTAAAAAACAAAACAAAAACAAAAAACCTTGAGTCAATGGAAGTCTTTCTTTCTGTTTACTTCTTTCTGTAAATATGCCATGGGGAAAAAAGTTCTATTTGGTTCTGCTTGTGTCCACAGAAGATGTCTTCTATTGCAAAGGGAATGGTTTTACAATTTTTCCTGAACTCGCCCTGAAGAATGACATAGCCCTTTACAAAGACCCATGATCACTCAAGGAATGACCAAGGGTGATCTGGAGTGTAGCCAATCCAGGTGCAAGCTTGTGTCTGTCTCCCTCCCTCGGGGGTTGGAGGAGAGGAGAAACTGGTCCCAGGGCCCTCGGCTATAGCATAGGTATCTCAGGTTGACTCATCAAATAAATGAATGGAAAACTCAATTCTCAAGTCTGTTTCTGAGGTGTAAGAAGAAGGAAGATGGGAGAGGTTTTTTAAATGAGTGTTACTTTCTATTTTTTTGAATTTGCTTGAATAATTTATTACTCTGAGCTTTTCTTGTAATAAAAGTGAGACTGTCTTCTTTTTTGTTTGAGGCAAAAATATATGGCTGAGTGTTAAATTTGGAGGGTTTATGCTTTGTCAGTTTCAGTTTCCTTTTCCATAAGTTCCATGAGAGGTAAATTTGAATATGTGTATATGGGGCGGGGGTTGTGAAACGAAGATGGGGATACAGAGAAAAAGATGATCTAAAGGTTTAGATGGTCTACCTATTTTTGATTTGTCTGTACACACTCCTGCCATAGTTTTATTTTTCCTCATGTATGGAGAAGTTTATTCAGAAAAGGAAGTTCCTGGAGTCTATCAGGACGATAAACTGTTTTCTGTTTTTCCATAACTATTTGTTTGGTTTTTTGTTCACAAATTTGTGGCTGTGTTTTTATGACTTCGTTTGGGGTTGTTTTGGTCTGAGTTGCAGATTTATCCAGGGCGCATCTATTGTGTGGGTATCAAATTTTGCCTTTCAAGAGTCGCAAATAGTGGTTTGAAATGGGAACAATATCCCAAATGCCTTAATCTTCTACTTGAAATGTAGGCAGTTGGAGAAGCCAAGAAGATTCTCGATAAATATTTTACATCTTTTAATTGAAAATTACCTTCGTGTTTTTTTTCTGTGATTTTGAGTGTGGTCACTGAAATGCTTGTAACCAGCAGAAGCCATTTGTGTGGGTAGGACCAGGTGACCTCGTGTGAGGAATAAAAGCTCAGGGCTGAGCGGCTCACTCTTGGGCTGTGGTTCACGTTGGCCCCATGGGAGTGAAGTTCAGAAGCAGCCCCTGGAGGAGCACATCCACCCCATCAACTGTAAGGAACTTAAGCTTCTCTATTTCTGGCTTTCATTTCAGAAAACCCAATGTCTTCTATTCTTGTTCACTTGACCCACTTATAAAACATTTAAAAAAATTTTTGTACAGTATTCACAGTTAACTAAAGTTTTCCTTTATTGGTATATTCTAAACAACATAAATTAACATGGAGGTTGGAAAGCATAACACAGCTATGTCCTGGGTGATACGAAGAGACGCATTACTACTACAAATAGTTCCAGGTATACATCAATTTTCACCTTATTGGGATGTTGTATAAGAACCTGCCATAGGTGTTTTCTTTTACCAAATGTAGTTAGCATCCTAGGGTCACCCATCATGTCTTGAGGATCCTAATTCATCCAATCTTTCTCACTTTATTTACTTGTATCTTTTTCAAGGAAGTAGAAACTTAGAATTGTTTTATCAAGGAATAGAAAAGTATAAACTCAGGGAGAACACTGATAGAATGAAAACTGGCCTCTGGCTTAATGCAGTCCTTGAAGGGACTAGATGCAGTGACAAAAATGGAGTGATGGTACCAGGACAGCTGATGTACTGATGTGTGCTGGTGCTACTTCGCTGCCACGTTATTTACTACTTCTGTCAATGGCCATTGCGTTGGTCGTAAGTCTTGGTGATTTTGTCTTCAACGCTACAAAAAGATAGACGCTCCCCTGACTGAACATCAGATTTAATTGATAAGCTTTTGAGTAGTACATATGTAAGGTCATGTTAGCTAACTAAATGATTCCATAAATAGTTACGGAGCACCTAGGGTTAACAGGGAATGAAATTCCTCATAATCCAAAGGAGAAAGAATGAATCATGTGGTTGAAATACAGAATAAATGCTGCAATGCCTTGAAATCGTCTAACTCTCTCTGTTCTTCCCAAATAATCTTTTGCTGCTCATTTGATTTCTCAAGTAGATTTTGCTCTGAGAAAATAAAGAGCACAGAATTACCCATAAGGAATTTGGTCTACCTGGCAAATCAACCTCCCAGAAGATTTGTTAGTAGAAATTGTCTTCTAAGAGGTTGATCACAATGTGAAGTATCAAAGTAAAATATCTGGACCTAACAAACCCCAGATGACAGCGTGGACTATGACATCTCTCAGATATGCAGCCAACCTGGGGATCTCAGCCTGCATAGTCTTACACAGTAATTAAATCTGTGTCTTCATGCAGTGATACTTTCTGTAATGAGCCCAGTAAAATGATGCCACAAAGTAGGCCACTCCCATGGCCTGGGGCTGTGCCACTGTAGCCATAGAGTGAGCAGGGCCTCTCCGTCCCTCAATTTCTCACAGCTCTCAGTGCCTTCAGAAGCATCTTGCAGTCATGGGTTGGGTGTGAGACCAGGGAAGCCTTGGGTGAATGGGGCCAGTTCAGGCTAGCTGGCATTCCTATCCCTGGAGATGAGTAAGAGTCCTAGTCAGACCGTCATCACAGAAATGGTAATTTGGGTTTACATGCATCCCTGATTGGTTCGAGCTCCTTGAAGACAGGCTGCCCTTCAGCGCTTCACAGTACTTATGTATTGGGTGCCATATACTTTCTGCTAACTTAAGCATTCTGTTGAATTTTGGTGGCCTCATCAGTACACAATGTACTTAAAAATCTTCTATCAAACATATGTTTCCTTTTGCAGTCAGAAGACAGCCATCTTGTACATATGGATGAATGAGAAATGGAAGGAAATACTTTGTTGATCTCTATCTGTAATAGGATGTCACTTCCATCCTTAGCCAAAGTTAGGTTTTGACCAGTCACAGATTTTTCTTTGGAGATTAGAGTCTATTTTAATCAGCATCTAACTATGTGGATTATCACCTACACTGCATATTTAAAAAAAAAAAGTGGAAAGATGGAGTGTAAGTAATTTAATCTTCTACAACCTCAGGAGCATCTTCAGATACAATACTTAGTAAAAAGCATAGTCTCTTTATTCAGCTGATTAGTGCATTTTCAGGCTGAGCATTAGAGTTGACTTTTTTTAGCCACATTATTAAATGACACCAAAGCTTTAGGAAACAATGCTATTAATAGTGATGACTCATGTGTGCTTCATATTTTAAGAAGGATAGTAAACTTTTACAGGGCAGTGTCTGAAATATTTTCTTCATAAACTTGTTTAACTGTAATTATAGTAATATATAAGATTATGTGTTTTACTGCAATTTATAATGTAAGTTATAACGTAGCTTATACTATATATAATATTTAGTAGTAAAATATAAAGTAATGTATATCATAATATAGAAAGCAAAAAAGCCAACGTTTTGGAGTAATTTAAGGCACACAACATGTGAACTTGTTATTCTTGTTGGCAACTTGGTGCGATTCTTGGAAGGGAAACTGAGGAGGAAGCAGGCAGAGGCTTTCAAGAGAGATAGGGTGGCACAAAAACATAGGCATGACTAGAACCCAGCTGAGGGACACTGCATATGGCAGCCTGGTGGGTTTGGAGGCCTTGGTGGGAAAATCATAGGCAGGCTGGTTGGAATCATCACTTGTAGTCAGCCGTGGAAAGTTTTGAATGCTAGTATAAGAATGTTCAAATGTAAACATCCATTTAATGTTTAAAACTGGGTTTTGACATGATGATAGTAACATGTTCGTAATATTAATTTGAGTGTTGTGTAGATTGGGTGCTGGGGAAAGAGACTGCAGGCAAGGAGATAAAATTTAGCTAAGGGAGAGGGGAGGGTATAGCTCAGTGGTAGAGTGTGTGCCTAGCATGCACGAGGTCCTAGGTTCAATCACCAGAACCTCCATTAAAAATTAATAAATAACCAAAAAACAACAACAATAACAGCAAAATTTAGCCAAGATTTTAAATAGTCTGAGTGTGTAGTGATAAAAGCCTAAATCACAGCAAGCAGTACTGTGTCATAGCAATGAACGTTAAAAAGGATGGACAAATGTGATAATGCAAAGATATAGAAAAGGCATCGAGAGTGCTGGATCACTTGATCTTCTATTCTAGGGGATTAACTTAATAAACATTAGTTGAGCAACTCCTATATGAGAGTGCCTGGGAGAGGAAAGCCCACTCTGGGGTCTTCCCAGTGTTCAACAGTGGGGAGGCTGCATATATGAAAGCTGCAGACTGCCACAAGTAGCAGCCATGGTTTATGTGTCTCCCCCAGTCTCAAAGGCTAGAAATAGGTTATCCCAGCCCTGGCAGAACCAGTTATAAAATCTATTGGCGTGTCTTGCATTAGGGTTCAAACCTTGATTTTAGGATGTGGAAGTGCAAAGTTCCCATTATATTGTTCTTAGCATTTGAAGTCTCTACCTAAACTCCAGGGCAACAGGGAAAACATTTAAAGTCTTATCTACTGTATATATGATTCAGTAATGGGCTCGATTCAAGTTATTGGTAAATGAATGAAAAGAGTCCAATAAGGGAGGTGAATAAAAAATATTATTTTGGGTTTTTTTTTTTGTGGTAGATTTAGTAAATCTGCTGAAGAGATTCTAATATATAAACTTGTTTTATATCTTTAATTTTTACCCCCCTCGAACTAACGTGTATTAGTTTTTTGTGCACTTAGAGATAATCATAAATCCAGCAGTAATGATATGAGCGCAATAGTTTTTCTCTTAGGGAATAAATGGAGATATTTTGAAGTTTTACGTTAAAAGAATGCCTGAAGTTATTTTTGCCAAACATCATGAGGAAAATATAATTAAGTAATAAATATTACAGTCTTAAATTTATTATTTAAAACATGGTAAGTTTTCATTTAAGCTATTTTATTGCATTATTTTTTATTAAGTCCTAAGATAATTTTTTACTCATTTTGAAAATACACACTTTTCTTTCTTTGCTTGGTTACATAGCCAGATTTGTTTGTTAATTCCTAAATATGGTGCACACAGACCTACATGCAAGATTATTTTGCCATTTAAAAGAAGTTCTGTAGTTTTTGTATGTTTACCAACAATTTAGGATATGGTCAGTGACCTGAAATCATAGTTCATAATCATTTTAATTCATAGCTGTCTGTACTGTTTCAGTCATGTGCATGAAGCCACAACCCAAGCCATTGGAGTGCTTGACAGGATACAGAATCATTATGTTGCACACCAGAAACTAACACAACATTGTAAATCAGCCATACTTCAGTTTTAAAAAAGTATGTTGATACCAATGGGTGAATTCATTTCAAGGTCATGGGAGACGCCTTAATCCAAACTCACTCCTGAGTTATACTTGCCAACATTTTGTTTACTATTCTTCAAATGGTTGTAAGACAAGGAAGGGCATAGGCTTTGGAGTTACACTAGCCTAAGTTAGAGCCCAGTGACTTGTGACTGAGCCAGACTCTGAACCCAGGTCCCATGAGTGAGGGTCCCATTAGCAAAGGCTGAGACTGGCCCACAGTGACTTCTCAGCTGGATCTGGTTCCGCCCCGTACGCGGGACTTAAGTGAGTCGTCATTGGTTGATTGTAGGTATAGTGAACGAGGGCATATGGTAGCATTTGACAAGTACTTGAAGACCTTCCTGCTCCTCCAAGATGTCACCTGGCCAATGGAGAAGCACAGTTCCTGCGTGAGAGTCAGACCTGTGGGCATTTGTTACCTTTATTAAAACAAATCTATATACTTTGTTGTATATAAATAAAAGCAAAATGGCTGTCTTTAGGCACAAAATACTCCAATAGCAGGATTGCAGAATTTATTCACACTACATCTCGGTGTATATACATGTGCTCCATTTTGTTTTTTAAACCTGTACTTGACCTAGACCTATACCCCTACTATCCTCAGGCTTTGGGTAGTAGGGAAGAAAAATAGGTTTCATCCATTCAAATGCAATCATTTTAAAGTCCCTTTAAATAATACTCAATTCCTCAGTGAAATGACCCTCTAGCTTAGATTTTTCTATTTTCAGCTCCCCCTTTCCCTTGTCCCCGCCTGGTATATGGAAGCAGGAGGGCCCATCCCTCACAGCTGCAGCTGCTCCGGGTCCCAGAGCTGCGTGTTTCCACATCCGAAGTGGGAAAAAGTTTTAATACTTTTTTATCTCGAGCTTCTTTTGGACCACCCAGGGAGGTTATGAATTCTCAGAGGGAGCTCTTTTGGTCTATCCATTCCAAACTGAATGTCAAGACAGGCGATCTGCCCAGTAGATCCCTGAGGGGAGTGAAGGTATTTATTTCCGGGTCACCTTATTCTTAGGATGTAGCCCTGTAGGGAAGCAGGTTTATGTAGGGACCTCACTGGAAACTACTCTCCTTGGGTGGCCTGGGCTTTGTCCTCTGCCCCTGCACCCCATGGGACAGAGAAAACCAACGCTGGGATTCCTCTGGGTGGCAGATGTAGAACTAATGAAGACTTGTTTTGTTTACATCTCTGACTTCCCACTTCCACTTGGTTTTTTGATTCTTAGTATTCTTTACTTTCTTGGCAGCTCATCCCACATTTAGAAAGATTTCTTTTTTCTGGAATTTTTAGTTGTAGGAGTATCTAGTCCTCCAGACTGTAGAACTAGAAGTTGGCTAAGTTCATTTATTAAATTGCATTATGTTTTATCCATCTTACCTAAAGGTTTGTTGGAGACAGAACCACTGCACGAAAGAGATGAAGACACGGTAGCTGGTGCAGATTTCTCTAGCATGCTCTCTGAGGAGGAAAAAGAAGAGTTAAAGGCAGAACTAGTTCAGGTAGGTTTAGTAATCTTCCTATTGTTACTATGTCTGTCTCTGGATTTTGAGAAATATTAATAGTTTGATATAAGTTCCATATTACAATTATGTTGTCTTTCACTTAACAAAATTTAATAAGTGATATGTTGCAAGATGATTCCTTTTTCCAGGGTATTTTTGTAATGCTAACAGTCCATTACTCATTGGTGGCTGTAGGAAAACAAATGGTTAAGCTTCTTAAACAACAATAATTATTTGTAAATATGCACCTCTTACTCTTGTTAGTATCATAATGCAAGGGGGACCATAAATCACTTACTAACCTGATGGAATTCGTACAAGACCTTGGTACAGATACAAGCTGTTTAAGAGCCGTTCTTGTTTTAGGTCAGCAATTTAGCTCAATAAATACTATGACATGATTTATTTTTATAACAGAAAAGTCAGTCATAGAAGCAACTGAATTTATTAAGTTGATATGTTCTTTGTCAGAAAAACAGAGCTCTAGGGGTAGAGAGGAAAGCTGCAATGATCTTGTGCAGCTGCTGTGGGCATCTGGACCTAGAGTTGAGGAGGATGCCTGGCTCGTCATGAAGACGGCTCTTGGTTCAAGCCATTTGTTCGCAGCACCCAGTAACCTGTGAACACTTTGCTAAGCAGCATTCACACTTTAGGAGAAAGGGGCAGGAGAAAGAGAATTTCTCAAGTAAAATAAGTGGTCGTGCAAGAAGGAGAGACCCCGCTCTGAATCCTTGGCTCAGTGGGCAGGAGGCTTCTGGTCCAGCTGGAAGCAAGGCTTTGCCTTCCTTCTGCTCTGGCCTCCTCTACAGGCTGGAGACAGCTTTAAATTAAGCTGCACCTTATCCTCCTCTGGCTTTGCCCACTCCAGACTCTCCAACCTCTGTGGTTCTGATAGTGTGTGTTTATGACAGCTCATAATATTAAAGACTTTTCAGGTGCTTTCACAGGACATGCTCTAAATTAACTTCATGATAAAGTAAAAGAGCAGCTTGTTCTCCTAGAACAGCAGAAATTATTTCCGTAAGGACAGTGTGTCAAATCCAGTAGTCTGGCTCTTTAGCAGGGCCTGTCTGTGGCCACTGATCCAGAACCACCTCGTTTACTTCAGATTGGCCGTTCCTGCCAGAGTGCACAGACCAAAGTCAGCCTTCACAGAGAACATCCTAGCTCCACATTTTCTTAAGGCCGAGAACCCTGGTTCATGACCTGTTCATGTTAGCTATGGTGTCCAAAGATTGTGTTCTGCAGACTGGGGTCAGCCAACTGATTCTAAGCTGAAAGTTAACTTCTTCACTGTTATTGTCTAAATTTAAGTTTGTACCTAACCTCTGTAGCGGAACAACTTTCATCAAATGACTTGATTTTTCTGGGTTCTGTGATTACTGGGTTATAATACATATGTAACCATATATCTGTCTATAACCATATATATAACCATATATACATATACATAACTATACATATATAGAGAGAGAGCCTTTTTTTTTTAACAAAGAGATGTTTTATTACCATTGTTATGGCAACGCGTCCCAGGAGGGGACCAATCCTTAGCACACAGTACCGCGCTGCAAGCAATAAATCAGAGCGAAATGATTATTGTACACAGTGCAGACAAGGGTCACCCCAAACCTCAAACAGAAGACTGAAAATCACTTTACAAAAAAGTAAATAAGAATAACACCCATTTTTCCTACTTAAAAAAGTGCCAGCCCTCAAGTGGCAAAGCATGGAAAGACAAGGACCCGGCCCCTCAGTAGCCCCGATGCTTGAGGGGCGGGGCCCACCCTGGCTTCTAAAGATGATTGAAGCGTCCCAGATCTTCATCTTTTGTACTCCTGTTCTACGATTCTCGCACTCTGCTAACTTCTTCAGCCTGTCAGCCTCACAGCCACAGCCTCCCTCCGTCAAAATGTTAAGACCACAGACTCTCCCTTTGTAAGGCTTAAATCTGAGTGAAGAGTGAAGAGACCAAACACCAGAACCTTAAAAAGCCAAATGGTAGTGGAGCCAGTGCCAATTTAGGAAAGCAGTCTTACCCCCAACCCCTTTAGAGTTATACTTCTAAATATACGCAGACACTCACACACACACACACATACACACACATACACACATACATACATATATATATATATACACATACTTACATCTGTGTTTTGTGTGTGTGTGTTCTGTATTTTCTAAACTTTCAACAATGAGTATGTGTTACTTTTATAATCAAAAAACAGTAAGCCTTACTTCTCAATTGATGCCCCCATAGAATATTTAAAAAAACAGCAGTTTTCGCAAATTTTTGTCTCATTTGACCACGTTAATAATCTTCCAGCATGTCTCATCCTTAAGACTCTTTGAGCCTGACTTCTGAAAAATAACATTAGACTCCTTGTTTCTGTGCTCAAGTTACGAGGATTGATGTTTTCATCCTTTAGAAGGCATTAGCCTCCATGCCTTTTGTCTCTTATTTCTGGATTCTTAAGAGATGAAGGAATGCATCGTGCCAAAGGTGGCAGCGTGACTTCCAGAGGCCCTGGGCACCCTGTGTGCCACAGGCCCAGCGAAAGCAAAGGAAGTGTATCTTTGCTGTTTTTCCTCTTCACATTTACATTTCTTCTCCCTCTACCTCAGGCCACCTCTGCTTTATGCTCTTTCTTTTTTAAAATCCACTTTCTCCCTTCTACAGTGCCTGTAGCTTGTATAAGTACCCCTCCCCCCCCCACACACACATACACCAATCAGATCACACATGCATTCAGACTGCCTGAGGTGCTAGGGTTTCATTGTATCAAGGATACAAAGCACATCCTCTCAGCAGCCCCACAGCTGGCTGTACGAAGAACTGAGAGGTCTGGCTGACCTCTCAGCTTCTCTGCCTCAACTCTCTGCAGACATTCTCCCAGGGCCCCTAGTCACAAGCAACTCCCCTCTCTGTGTTTGAGAGAAGATCCTTCTGGGTGTGTTAGCCACTTGGGTAACAGGGCACCTCACAGCCTATTTGATAATAATTTATATTTTTATAAAAATGCTATTAGATTGCGTTTTTTTCAAATTAAAGTATAGTTGATTGCAAAGAAAATCATCAAACCACCAAAAGGAAGATAAAAAGAAAAAGGAACAAAGAAAAAATACAAAATCAACTGGAAAACAAGGTTTAAAATGGCAGTAAGTACATTCCTATCCATAATTACCTTAGATCGCTTTTGAGTCAGGCAGTCAGTTGTGGCCATGATCCAGAGCGAGAGCTTTGTGTAGGAGGCCTTCTTACCGCTGACTGCTTTGCTTATTAAAAGGGGTCTCAGGCTGTGCCAGGCACCCTGTGTCCTCCTCTGTGCACTCCTCTCCCTAGTTTCCTCAGATTGTCCTACTGTCTGCTGGCTGTGCTGGATCCCACCCTGCAGCCCCACGTGGCTTTACTTGGCCCTGTTTTGTGGTTTATATCCCCACGAGGAAGCCCTCAGACCTTGGGCGAGTCTGCACCTGCATTCAGCCCCACAGCCAGCATGCTGTTGTGCATACCCGGTGCTGCCCGTAGGAAGGCCTGTGCCCGGCAGGGGAGACATAAAATAAGCCAGTACTGTCCGAGAGGCTGCATCCCAGACAAAGTCTGCATTTTAAAAGAGGAACCTGTTATTCACACGCTTTGGTCGTGAGTTTGGTATTGTGGTCATGCGATATGTGTGTTTTCAAAAATTCCTTCAGTGTGAGACCAGTATCACCTCTGATCTGGTGCCGTGGCTTGTGCACAGAAGGAGCTCAATTTAAGACTTAACAATTACCTCGAATCATTTTATAGCATCGACAAATATTTATGTTTGTAAATACTAGAAATGGAATGTGTTTTTTCTACAAACCTTGCCAACACATAAAGAAATACTATTTTGTTTCAGATATTTGTTCTCATTAGTCTCACCGACAGCTGCTCTTAACATCTTTTTTCACGGCTATTCTGTGGGGTTTTTTTTTCCCTCTCTCTCCCTTTTTAAATAAACTTGCTCAATATGTCCGTACTACTAACATCCCGCTCCCACTTTGATTTCGCTAAGCTGCATTGTATGCTTAGTATTCCGTAATGTGACTTGGCTTTTGAAAAGGATGAAGTGTTGGCATCAGTACTGTAAATTTATGATTATATAACAGTCATGCACTGCCAATGTCCCCTAGATAAAAGGACTCAAGAAAAATAGCATTAAGAAGAGTAGGAAAAATACCAGACAGCAGTATTAAGTCAGCAGGCCTTTTCTGGATCTTCCTTGTTCCTTTGGTGTGTGGTTCCCCAAGAAAAACACTCAGTGCCCTCAAGCCACCTGTCTCTTAGGCTTACAGAGTGCCCTAGGTTCTTCCTTCCTCTCTCAGATTTTTTCATCAAGACTTTCCTTCTTTCTGGACTGAGCTAGTGAACAACCAAAGTCTTCATAACCAAGTGTCTTATTGTAACACCCCTCTGTATTAATCAGGGTTCTCCCGGGAAACAGAACCAATAGGAGGTACATATGTATGGAGAAAGACGTTTATTGTAAAGACTTGGCTGATGTGATTCTGCAGGCTGGCAAGTCCCCAGGTCTACAATCAGCAAGCTGGAGACCCGGGGGAGCTGATGAGGTAGCTCAAGTCCGAAGGCCTAGGAAAAGCTGATGTTATCATTTGACTCTGAAAGCAGGGCAGAAAAAAACAACAAGCAAACAGAAGGACAAAACAATGTCCCAACTCAAAAGCAGTCAGGCAGATAGATTTCCCTTTTACTCAGGGGAGGGGCAGCCTTTTTGTTCTATTTAGACCTTCAACTGATTGGATTAGGCCCACCCACTTTGGGAGTGCAGTCTGCTTTATTCAGTCTACCAATTTAAATGTTACTCTTACACAGACTCACACTCACAGACACACCCAGAATAATGTTTAACCAAATGTTGGGGCAACCCATGGCCTGTCACACCCTCCCAGATATTATCTACATTTTAATCTTAATTGTTCCATACTCTTAGCCAAAGCAGGGGTAACAAGGAGAAGAGGCAGGACTTGAAGCAGTGTGTACAAGAGACCAAATACTCTTAATCTTAAACACCATACTGATAATTAATAGTTTATGAAAATACTTCTCTTTTCTGGATTTCAGTTAGATGTTTTATGTCATACAGCAGATTAAATAGAAAAGTAAATTTTCAGTTTTCTAACATAAATTTCATATTGAAGCTAAATTCATTAGTCAATTTATAATTTTTGCATTTTTATTGAGATAAGTTGATATAACAACATAAAATTAGCTATTTTGAAGTGAACAGTTCAGTGGCATTTAGTACACTTACAATGTTGTGTAACCACCACCTCTATCTAGCTCCAGACCATTTTCCTCACCCCAAAAGGGAACCTCATACCCATTAAGCAATTGCTTCTCATTTCCCCTTCTTCTCTACTGCCATCAGTCTGCATCCTCTCTCTGTGGATTTCGCTATTCTGTGTATTTCAGATAATGGAATCATACAATATGTGATCTGTTGTGTCTGGCTTCTTTCACTTAGCCTAGTGTTTTTGCAATTCATCTGTGTTGTAGCATATATCAGTACTTCATTCTTTTTTGTGACTGAATAAGATTCCATTGTATATATGCAATTTGTTTATCCTTTCATCCTCCGATGGATGTTTGGGTTGTTTTAACCTTTTGGCTATTGTGAATAGTGCTGTTATGAGCACACATATACATGTATTTGTCTGAGTACCTGTTCTCAAGTCTTTGGGGGCTATACCCAGGAGTAGAAGTGCTGGGTCATATGGTGATTCCATGTTTAACTTTCTGAGAAACTGTCAGACTATTTTCCACAGTGGCTGAACCATTTTTCATTCCCACCAGCAGTGTACAAGGGTTTCAGTTTCTCCACATCCTTGCCAACACTTAGTTCCCGTTCATTCATATTTAGGTAATCAAGTTTAAATATCAAATTTTGTGCATAAATATTTATCCTACAAGGAGATCTTCTATGGGTCAAGAAAGCAAAGAACCAGACATTAGTTTCTAATGAGGACATGATTAATTTAAAATTAAAGGACAAAAGATATCTTAAATACTCTAATTAATGATTTACCTGCACTCCAGCTCATTCCTAAATGAATGTGATATGGCTTATAGAGGTACTTAAAATGTAGTATTTGCATACTACCTGCATCAGAATATCTGGAAATGCTTGTTAAATAATATATGTAGACTGGCCCCATCAAATTTGAGAGATTAGAACCTCAGGGCATTAGAAAGGGCCTACTTCTGGAATCTGAGTGACTTTTATATAAACTGAAGTTGAGAACCACTGGTGTAACTAGGCCAAAAAAATCTCATTAGTCAAATAAGGAATTGAATCTCACCAGGGTAGTCACTTAAAGCATTTGTGATTAAAGGCCTTTCTGCTGTGACAGGACTCTCTGCTCTTCAGAAAGAGATGAGATTGGCCATTTTCAATCTTGCAGTTTAATATAATTTAAGATCATCTGTTTTCTTCACCTTCTGGGATTTGTTTAATAGATATTTTGGCATATATTTAGATCACTGCTAAATAAATGAAAGCTTTAGGAGGTATGTCTTATATTTTATCGAAATGGTGAGAATTTCTTCATAGAATCTGAGAATAGACCCAACTGAGTAACTGAGTTGGTGTCTCCATCATTAGAAGTATTTTCTCTAGAAGTGGCTTTTAACATATGCTTTGATTTTTAAATTATCAGACGTGGGGTTTTATATTTCTTTAGGATGATGCTTGGTAAATTGGTCACTTCAATGTTTCTATCACTTTTTTGGGATCAAGGACTTCGTTGGAAAACTGAATCCTTTACCCACTCCTCCTACCCCCAAATAACTAATGAATATTCCATTGCCTCCCCTAATTTTGAATAAATATCTTGGGTTCCATAGATATTAAGTTGAGACCATCAAGATGTTTAGCTCTTTCTCCTCCTCTACATTTTAAATTTCTTTCTGCAAGTTAAAAATTTTCCCATTATTTTTGTTACACATTGGAAACTACAGTAATGCCTGGTATAACTACAAAACTAGGTTCCCAGTGATTTCAGCCACATGGTAGTGCAGCAACGTGGACGAATCAGATAGTCTCACATTATTAGGTTCAGTGAACAGAGTCAGGCAAGAATGAGCATGAACTGTGTAATTCAATTTATATAAAATTCCAGAAAATGCAAACTAAACTCTTGTGAAAGAAAAATCAGTGGCTGCCTTGGGAGAGGAGAGAAAAAGGGAGGGAGGAATTACAAAGAGGAACTAGAAAACTTTTGGAGGTGGTGATATGTTCATATTTTGATTGAGGCAATGACTTCGTAGGAGTACACATATATCAGAACTTACAGATTGTACACTTTAAGTGTGTGCAGTTTATTGTATGCTAATTACATGTCACTAAAATTGTTAAAAATAATATTCAAGACAAATCTCTCCCTTACATACATTCTCTCCTCTTTTGTTCATTCCCTCCTGAGGCACGAGCTTGGCAAAACCACCAGGTACACTAGATGTGGCTGGCAAAAAAGAAACAACACTCTTCAGAGACAATTAAAAATAAGTTGTTTATAAAACTAGGCATATAGTAAAAAACCCAATCTTTTGTTCAGAAGTTATATCTGTGTTTAATTTTAGAAAAACATTTGGAAGATTAGAAACCAAAAAATTAAGCAGTAGCTATTAGTAGATTCCACATGATTTTTATTTTCTTTTCATTTTTCTGTTTGAGTGAATTATTTTACAAGAAGGAGTGATTACTTTTAGAATCATTAAAACTAAAAAACAATCTATCTTCATTTTTAAATATTAGACTATCTTCTCTACAGGATGTGTTTGCTAAGGCCACACTCAGGCCGGCGTAAACAAGAGGGTGCAGAGAGCCTTCGCTGGTGTGTGTTTCAGCTGGTCTGACCTCTTTCCCCATCGTTTTCCCTCTACCTGTAGCTGGAAGACGAAATTACAACATTACGACAGGTTTTATCAGCAAAAGAAAGGCATCTGGTTGAGATAAAACAAAAACTCGGCATGAACCTGATGAATGAATTAAAACAGAACTTCAGCAGAAGCTGGCATGACGTGCAGACCACCGCTGCGTAAGTACATGGACTGAATATCTAAAAAGCCACTCAGCCTTCCATCTTGCCTCTTCTGTTTTATTTTTTTTTCTGTGAGGTTGATTTGGTCCTGGTGGCTAGGAAAAAATCATTTCTCTAGAAGTAAAATAAGAAATATGAATAATCATTAATATGTTACATGATGCAGACTCTATCAAGTAGCTCCATGAAATCAAACTTTTTTCACCAAAACTCTGTTTTCACTCAGACTACTTTTATGGAGTTGCATAAAGTTATTTCTCCTAAAAAATTATATATATTTTTTTAATATTTGTTAAGTATATATATTTTTCCTTATGTTTTCTCATAAAATTCTAATGGGCTCTTGCATTTCTAATATCTAGGTGGGAAGCAATTTTTGTCTTTGCTGGTACTTTTCTCCTGAACACAGAGGGGCCTGGTGGTAAGAAAAGGCACCCGTGATGGACAACAGTTATTTCAGTTTGGCTGGGGCCGGCTTTGCCTGCTGGTACCTGAGGACTGAGATTTAAGGCGTTAGTGAAGGTGCTTTTTGCATGAGGATTTCAGTCTAAGAGGAGCGGGACGTCTCGCACCGTGGTTCTCTGAGTTTCTGTGTAAAGGAGAATATTCTCTCCACCTACACGAGCCTAGCAGTCCTATATGCTTCTGTTCTCGTGCACCCCAAGAGCACATCCAGACAGGTCAGGGCACAGCCCAGAGCAGGGCGGGCTGGAGCCAGGTTGACCATCAGTGTATCTCCAGAGGTGAACCAACCTTCCCCAACCTGATGATGACAATTTTGGAAAAAGATACGAAACTACACGTTGGTGTTTATCAGTTTAAAATATATATTGCAACACCATATGAACAATCTCCTGTAAATTCAGGATAGCTGAATTTTAGGCACTGAATTAATTGAGCGTATGTCAGCAGTTTGGGTTTTTGTCTTTGCACTTTGGTGACCTATACTTTGTTTGGTGGCCCTGACAGCATGAGGCTGAGCCATCTCTGATTCCCTGGGTTTGAAGGCATCTGTATTTAATCCAGGTTTGGGGCTTCCACTCACACTGATCTGAACTTCCTTCTGGGGCGTCAGAACCAGGCAGGATCTTTCTGCTTGGCCTCCCTGACCACACTGGGGGGATACAAGAACCCAGTGGAGGACGGGGCCGTTCTGGCTCTTTTGTGGCTGAAGGGAGGGAGGGAGCAGGGAATACTGGGCAGAGGGTGTGTCCAGTTTGCCCTGGGTCTGAAGGGCCAGGGCTGGAACGGGGCGGTGGGGGGAATGATTCATAGTTGCCCTGAGCCATGAAATTAGAGTGGGTGAGTTCCAGGAAGGCCTCTCACAGGGGAGAATACGTACTTTCTGGTTTTCCCGTGTTTGAGAAAACAGATTGGTTTTCTAGTCAGGCAGTGTGCTTAGTTTCAGGCTTTTTGTTGAATGACTAAAACAGACTTCTTCCCTGGGGTTATTGAGTGTAAAGTCTAGTCAGGAAAACAGAGCTTTGTTTTTGTTTATTTTACAAGATGTTACAAGTAACGCGATCCCGAGAAGTGGGAAAAGTGGTGTGAAGGGAGACACAGGGTTTTGTGGGGATGTAGAGCAGGGGATGGAGATATTTAGATAGAACTCTGAAGACAATTTGGAGTTTAGTCAGGCCACAAGCGGCCAGAGGAGCATCCTAGGGGAGACAGCTGGTTGAGGCTGGCTGAGACAGCTCCTTCTAAGGAAAAGCCATTCGTTACTGAGCGCTATTGAGATGGAGGAGAAGGGGCAGGGGCTGTTGCACGGGGTCTTGTGATCTGTTTATAATAGTTATTTTTCAACCACTGGCAATAGAAAACTGTTAAGGGGTTGTGACAGCTCATCCACTCAACAAGTGTTGGTTGGTGTCTGCTACTAGGCACTGTTACCCAGAGGTAATCTAAGCCCTCAGGATGTAGGGCTCAACAAGATGGACAGAGCTCATAATCTCTCTGACTGTTAAAAGAGCAAAGAGCAAGACACAAGCAACAAACCGATGAGGAACTGTCAGGAATTGCTCTGCTGAAGTGGTTATGGACTGTGACTTGCGGGAGAGAGTAGACGCGGATTTGATTGAGTCCCAGTCAGGGAAATCCTGTCCTGAGAGGTTTCTTTGGGCCGAGACCTGAATGACAAAAAGATCTGGCCTTGGGATCACCTGGGGAAGAGCTTTCAGGCTGAGGGAAAAGTTGCTCCAAAGACCCCGAGGCAAGACCTAGCTTTGCAGGTTTGCGGAGGCCAAGGAGAGCGCTGTGTCTGGAGTGTAGTGAGAGGAGATGCGGTCTGAGCCTCTGTGGCCTCCCAGACCAAGGGGAGGAGTGAGGATTTTATTCCAAGAGTTTTGGATGCCGTTGGAGAATTTGCAACAGGAAGTGTCTTGTTCTGATTCACCTTTGGAGAAGAACACACTGGTTAGTTCATATAATATAGGTTGTGGAGAGGCAGGAATGGAAACCAGAAAGTCGTTTACGAGGCTTGAAGTAGCCCAGGTGGGTGATGACAGAGTCATGAACAGACTGGGGACAGGATCTGAGGATGAGCCAGTGGGACTTCCCAGTGGTTTGGAGGTGAGGGATGAGGAAAATAGAGGAATCTAATGTGACTCTTAGGTCTTTGACCCGGGTTACACATTGAGTATTGGAACTAGTTACAGCAGTCGGGGTATAGCATTGTGGTGAGGCCCATGGGCTATGGACTCCAGGTGCTTGGTTTGAAATCTAGCCCCGCGGCCTCCATGAAATAAGGTCCTATCAGTACTGTCACAGGAGGTGAAGATTCAGTGAGTGCAGAACGGCGTCACTTTGTAGACCTGTTTGCTATTCTAGGAAACAGGCCTGGTGGGGACACCCAAGAATTCTGTTTCGGCTGTGCGCAGTCTGAGCTGCCCAGCAGAGAAACAAGTTTGTGTGTGGAGAGGGTAATGCAGAGGAAAAGTCCGGGATGGAAATGGACATTTGGGAGTCATTTATGTATCGCACTGAAAGCTACAGGATTCGACGAGACTTCCTCTGAGATTACTTAATAGACACAAATGATTGTGGACCACTAACCTCTAAGAATGATGTGAACTTTCCTTTGTAAAGAATAGATCTCCTTCTTAAGATGGAGGTTTATGTCTACCAGCAACTTAATTTCGGGAGAGCGTCTTTCTCCCACCCCTTTTTCATGGCTGCTAAGGGAAGGTGGAAAGTCCTAATAGTGTGTTGGTGGGTGGGGAGGGGGGACAGTGATAACAGAATCTATTTTTCCCCTGAATATTTAAATTCCTACTATTAGTGTCCATGATACCCATTGTAGAACTAGACCTACACCTCACAGGATGCAAACTTTGATGTGAGGGAATGATGAGCTGGGGTAGGGTTAGGTTGGATAGAATGACATTTCAAAGCCCTCAAAAGAATTTTAGCTGTCAGAATATTGCACGTATCCCAGAAGCTATGCTTTGCATACTGATTAAGCAATCATGACCTATTTAGTTTGATTTATAATGAAAAGAAAATCTATGATATGTTAATGAAAAATCTTGGCATATTTTAGTCTATGGTAGGGTTCAAACTGGAAAAGGACCAGATGAGTAGGAATAATTACATGGCAGACTAAAATTATGTCCTTTATAGAAAGATAACCACACAGTGGGAGGTCAAGAGGTCATCTGTGTCCCTGGGTTTGTTGTTGCTGTTATTTTTGTCATCGTTTTTTATGTGCCTTGATTTGAAAGAATCCAAGAACACGCACCAAAAAAATTTCCCTCCACCCTCTTTTTTCTTCTCTGCTGCTTTTTAACATTTTTAGGCTTCGAGGAGGCACAGGGGAGGTGGGTGTTTTTGGGGAGAAGAGGTGGGGAGGCCACTGAAGGAGAAATTGAATCTCTTCTGTAGTAGAAGGAATAGGAATTTGGAAGTGTAGTGTTGGCTTCATTTTAATAAGTGTTCAACCTTTGCTAACCCATGAAACTGCCCCACTAACAAACCCCTTTGAGTTGTACCACAGACCAAATGGTAAGTGTATAAATGGGGAGAAGTTCGTGGGATGGAATTTAAGCCATTCCATCTTTTTGGAAAGTAAAACTCTAACAGAGGAGTAAAACTCTTAACATTGAGCATTGACAAAATGCACAATGCTTGAAAATTGAAACTTAGTTTATGATTTATTTACTCTTTGATTCTATGCCTCTAAGACTCCCAGACCATTATGGTCAGGAAAGATTATTATCTCTTTTTACGAGGAGCCTGTTGTGGTACCCCTGGGTTCAGAAGTGCCGGTGAAGATTAAAAACCTAATTTTGAAAGATCATGTAGCCAGTCTCTCACATGGTCACTCATTCTTCTTACCTTTCAGCTTTCATCTTATCACACAAGTAGGTTCTACTTTTCTAGATTCATATGGTAAATCTGTGTTTTGATAGCATGTTTAGGGAATCTTCGGAAGAAAAGAAGCCTAAATTTTTTGTCTGCCTTTGGTGAAATGCTGCAGATGCCACTGTTAAAATAATGCTCTCTTTTAAGTCCTGTAATAGAAAGTAGATTCGGGCTAGAAAATATCTCCTTGTGAAAAGTGTTGAATTTTAAAATCTGTCTTCTTTCTATATGTAGAAAAATGCTCTAAGTCAGAACACTTTAGAAGATGACATGCTTTCTCCTTTTGATTATTAATACTGACTTTCAAATTAGTAAGACATGAAAAGAGGAGTCTGCATGAAAATTCAATAGAATTCCTTTTATTTGGCTTGCAGAGAAGCTTACCCAACACTTTGAAACTCACCTGTCTAACCGTTAAATGTTACCATTCTGTAAAGAAAAAATATATGTACAGACACACACACACACAGATATTGTGGAATATTATTTAGCCATGAGAAAGAAGGAAATATTGCTGTTTACAACATCGATGGACATGACTAAGTGAACTAAGTCAGAAAGAGAAGGATGGATGCTCCATGGTATCACTTATATAGAATCTAGAAAAAAGTCAGACTCCTGGAAATAGAAAGTGCAAGTGTGATTGCTGGAGGTAGGGGTATGGGAGAAATAGGGAGAGGCTGGTAAGAGTACACATTTTCAGTTATAAGATGAATAAGGTCTGAGGATCTAATGCATAATGTTATGACTGTAGTTGATAACACTGTATTGTATGATTAAAATTTACTAAAAGATAAAACTTAAATGTTCTCATCTATATATATATATATATATATATATATATATGTGAGGTGATGGATATGTTAGTTCACTAGATGGAAAGGAGCCCTTTCACAATATATATATAAAATCATCACAATGTACACTTTAAATATCTCACAATTTTGTTTGTCAGTTTTACCTCAGTAAAGTTGAGGTGGGGGTTAGTGGGGGAAGCTACCTATTCTAGCAGCCAAACTGAATTACTGCAAAATAAAGCCTATTTTTCTGTTGACTTTCACTAGAAAATAGGAAGGTTACTTATACTCAAAACAAAACAGTATGCAGTCTTCAGTGAGTTCATGCATATAAAGTATTTAATAAATGAGAGCTGCTATTTGCTTATTACAGTTAAACCTTTGCCAAAGAAAGGTTCAACACTGGACCAGATTCAAGCCTTATTGAGAAGTGCGGGTTCCTGCAAAGCTGATATTTGCTGGAATTGCTTTAGAGCACTCAAGGACAAATTCCCCTTGCTCACCTTAAGGTCACCATGGCTCTTCTCCAGATTTAGAAACTTCACGCTGCAAGGTCCTGACTCGCACCTGTAGCTAAAGTCTGGAGATCCGCCTGGACTCTATTTCCTCCCTTTGGCCTCATGTGGCTCTTGCTCTAGTTGATTCAGGCACTCAGGATACCATGATGATGAACAAGATGCAGTCCGAGGCAGGAGGGTGTAGCTCAGTGGTAGACTGCATACTTAGCATACATGAGGTCCTGGATTTAATCCCTAGTACCTCCATTAAAAAAAAAAAAAAAATGTGATCCTTGCCCTCAGGAATTTCGGCAGTGGAGGTTGTGATACAGTAGAGATTCCAGATCTGTTTTTGAGGTTGAACCAACAGGTCTCTTGGTGTGTTGGATATGGAACATGAAAGTAATAGAAGGGGAAAGATGATACAAACTCTTCTATTTGGGTATTGAATGGATTACTCTATTTCCTCACCAATATGCATGAGAAACTTCTGCATAGAAAAGTTTTCTCTCATATTTTTCAAAATCACAATGTATGCAGGAAGAGTCTCAAAAATTAGAATTGAGCTTAATTCCAAATCCCAGCCCATCGTGTAGGAACATGTTTCATCTATGTTTAATATAGTGCTTTCCTCACTTCCATCATGTGTGGATTCCATTTTTTAAGTGCCATTTCTCATAGATCTGATGTCATGGCCCAGGTACTACTTTGTGAAAACTTTGTCAGCTTCCTAAAAATATAACTGGTATCACAATTCCACATTTTTCTTTATTTGTAAATAAATTCTTTTGTTTTTAAGGCTAAAACTACTACATTTACATCTTTGTTTTAAAAGCTATCTCTATGCCTTTAAAACCAAGCATTCAGACACTGCTTTGGAAAGCTATTTAATGGCATGTTTCTTCTGAAGAATTCTCAGTATGTGCCATTTTAAGATCATACCTCCTAAAATCTCGTAATAATGATTAAGGTTTTTATTTCTGGTCTACTTTTAGTACTATTTTAACTGCCTTACCACTAATAACAAGTTAGATGTTAATATTTTATTTTGTCAACTGCCTGAAATTGTGTGATTTCATATGATCAAAACTATTTTCCCGCCATAATTAATACCTACAATCCTGTAGTAAAATGTAAAAATAAAATTGTAATTTGAATAACTATACTTTTGTACCTCTGCAGGAAGCAGAATTAGGCAACTACTCTAAAAGCCGTTCCTTCCCTTTATCTTCTCATGTCTCATTTTCTCTCAATCCAGGACTGTCTGGGGCCCACCTTCCCCGTTCTACCCACACTACTCTCTCCAGAGACACGAATTACCTCTCGTTCACCTGATTCGTCTCTGACCTTTATTCCCCTTGGTCGTTCCCTAGTCCCTAGGAGATGTCTGTTTAGTGGGGACATAGGCTATTTTTTCTTTTTCTTTTTTTTTTTTTTAATTTAAGTATAGTCAGTTACAATGTGTCAATTTCTGGTGTACAGTACAATGTCCCAGTCATGCATATACATACATATATTCATTTTCATATTCATTTTCATTAAAGGTTATTAGAAGATATTGAATATAGTTCTATGTGCTATACAGAAGAAATTTGGTTTTTATCTATTTTTATATATGGTGGTTAACATTTGCAAATCTCAAACTCCCAAATTTATCCCTTCCCACCCCCTTTGCCTCAGTAATCGTAAGATTGTTTATTGCGTCTGTGAGTCTGTTTCTGTTTTGTAAATGAGTTCATTAGTGTCCTCTTTTTTCTTTTTTTTAGATTCCACATATGAGTGATATCATACAGTGTTTTTCTTCTCTTTCTCGCTTACTTCACTTAGGATGATGATCTCTAGGTCCATTTACGTTACTGCAGATGGCATTATTTTATTCTTTTTTATGGCTGAGTAGTAGTCCATTGTATAAATATACCACAAGCTCTTTATCCAGTCATCTGTCAGACATTTAGGTTGCTTCCATATCTTGATATAGGTTTCTGAACAGATCCATTGCAGTACTATACTCCTAAAACTGTTGAAAAAAAAGTCGCTATATTATCTTAAGATTTTATACCCTTCTTATTCCAAGCTCTAAGTATTAGAAAAATAAGTGCTAGTTCTATTTTGCCTTTTTGTCATTGCTTTTACCCACATAAATAGTAAAAGCTTAAATTGCCCTTTGAAATATGCATTTTCTAATTTGTGTTTGCCTTTGATGGCTAGAGTTTTCATTGTCTCTCTTTTTTTAAATTGTAGTATAGTTTACTTACAATGTTGTGTTAGTTTCTAGTATACTGTGTAGTGATTCAGTTATACATAGATATATATTATTTTTCATATTCCTTTGCCTTATAGGTTATAAGCTGTTGAATATAGTTCCCTGTGCTATATAGTAGGTGCTTGTTGTTTATCTATTACTGTTTCTTCATAGAGTTAATACACAAATAATTCTCTACTCTCAGAGCAGTTCCACTATTTGTGATTAAAGATCTACACATTCAGATCTAGACTTGTATCTGTATGTTTTTCCCAAATTCAGATTTAATGGTCTGACTTCCTGTCCGGTTAGCAGCTGCCAACCTGTCTTCTCCAAATAATAAATAGAAACAGTTACTTCTATGGATCATCTTCTTCCTAAATTTGTTTAAGAAAGGGAAATTTCAAAGTTAGGAGAAAGGCGATGAATGTTTTATAGGCAATCATGCTATATAAACTGTGTTCTTATTTTTGTGTTTTATTTCTAGCTATAAGAAAACACATGAAACCCTGAGTCACGCAGGGCAGAAGGCGACTGCAGCTTTCAGCAACGTCGGGACGGCCATCAGCAAGAAGTTTGGAGACATGAGGTACTGTGGGGAGAAACATGGGCCTGGGGCTGAGAGGGAAGGGGAGCATTGTCTGTCCATTGGCTGGTCTTCTTAACATATTCTTTTTTAATGGATTAAAATGTTACGTGGCTGACAGTCACTGAAATACATTTTTATATTGAGATGTTTTCTGCCTAAAGGTAGTTTAGTGGGGCTGGTCTCAGAGATGCCCTTTCCACTAGGACCCGACCTAGTAAAAATAGAAGATAGAGGGTGCCCTTAATCCCCAGTAATAAGGGAGGATTTTGAAAGAATGCAGCACACACTGAATTTTAATCATTGTCATTTAAACAATAAATTAAAATATGCATTCAGTGGACTATGCTCTGATAAATTATTCTTGGTCACATTTTTGCATATAGCCATCTATTATATATTTTTTCTATGCATAGATATATAAATGGATAGATATTTATTCTTTTATGCTAAAAAGTACCATATGGTGTGCGCTTCTGGTAGTTTTATTTCTTCACTTTAGCAATATATTGTGAATACGTTAATAAATGTTTATTACATCTTCATTTTTAATGGCTATTATCTTCCAGGGCATAGCTGTAGTAAAACTTTTAAACCAGCCCCCTGTACATTTTGGTTATTTTCAGTATTTATTATATAAAATTAGGGTAAACATCAGGATTTTGACCTGAGAACCTAATGACCTCACCATAGACACTAGAAAAACAAAAGTAGTATTGACCGTTTTAATTTTTATATCATATTCCAGGAAATTATTTTATATAGAATTGCTGCTCTCATATTTTTTGCTTGTTTAAATACCTATCATAGTTTATTTTGAATTTGGCCAAGGAGGTTTTTTTTTTTTTATAAATCAATGTCATCTTTCTCTCGAGAAATCAAGTTCATTTTTAAAAACCTTCTCAAGTACGCTTTACATTTCTTTTTAAAAATGTGTGTACTATTTCACTGGATTCTTAAACTGTTACTTTCTTTACTACCCTGCAGCTTTGATACCTAGAGGCAATTATTTATATCTTTATGTTTAAGTTATTTTTTTGGCTTCAAAAATTGCTGGATTGTGCCCAATATTCATGCATCATCTTAACAACTTGGCATTCATGAGGCTAGAGTTAAGTAAGTACATATGCATGAATCTGAGTATATTGTTTTAGCTTCATTTTTGCTAATAAAACAATAATGAAAAACAATTAAAATTCTTCAGAGGCAGCGTGTGATAAACAGGTAGCCATTCTGGATTATTAATTAACCCTAATTTTATTATGAATAAACTTTGTAGTCATTTCAGTGGCATTAAAACATTTATCTAAATGAATTAATTTCTTAAAAATAGGAAAGACTTTATCACATTTTGTATCCAAGAAAATATATTTTTCTATGTTTATAAAATAGAATAGAACAGAAAATAGTGTGATTGTTCACACACTAGTTGAAAACTTTCATTTGAACACCAGCATCGCAGCATAGTAACTGCCAGCTAGAACAGTGTTTCTCCCACTTTAGAGGCCCTTACAGACCCTCTGAAGCGTGCTTAAATGCATATTTCCAGATTCTACCTCTCTACCCGACACTGTACCTCAGTAGGTCTTGGGTGGCGTCAAGGAATCTGTAACAAGCTCCCAAGTAATCTGACTTCAGGTGGTCGGGTTATGAGAAGACCAGGCATAGCTTAGCTCACCTGGACCTGGGTGTTCTCAGTTATAAATGAAGATAAGACTTAACACGGTCATCAGGTTATTATACAAGTGGCAGAAGAGAGTCTGTATCACACACTAAATAAATGCTGGTTTTTATCTTTACTAAGTGACCGTCTCAGTTACAAGGTGGCCTCACAGGCCAAAACTTAGGGAGAGCCATGAACAAGAGCATGCTGTGTTTCATAAAGACTCTGCTCATTTTTCTAAGTTGTGAAGAACGAAGACTGTGTTTTCACAGTTGACATACTCTTTGAGTATAGTACCAAGGTTGTGTTGACTGCCTTTCCTCCTGTTTCAATGTGGCTTTGTTTTAGCATAATGGATAACCTATTTCCCAGGAGTTCCAAACTTTTCATTAATTATTGCTCTGTGCAGAGGACACAACACTTTCATTATAAACTGTAGCTAAAAATATTGGGAAATGGAGCTTATGTTACTAGACATTCAAATATGGCCTTGTAATATTTTGTAGACTTATATTTTTCTCAAACTATAATAGCTAACATTCACATATAAATGATAAGCCCCTGTGAAAGTGACAAGTTTCCACAAAGAATTTTTAGTTTTAAATTATACTAGAACAGATACTATACGTAAAAGTCGTATTTGAAAATTGCTTAAGTTTAACATAATAAGGATAAGGATTCTCAAGTGAGAAAAATTAGTAAGTTTTAACTTTTTCATTTAAGTTAATTTGTCAATTTATAAAAATGATAGCAGGGAAATGTAAAAATTTTATTGCAGGCATTTTACTTTGAACCTCTTTTTGGTTTAAAAATATCATATTATTTTATATTTTGTTAGTTACACCATCAAATCCTTTTGTGAATTCTGGGAACAAATTTCTGAACTTGTTCAAAAAGGTTGCCAGCAAAATTCAGATATCTGAGAAGAAAAACAGTACCTCTCAGTTTTTCTTTAAAATAATTACAAGTTAATACTTAACAGATTTTGAAAAGCTAGACTTTGGGCCTTTTAATAATTGGACGAAAAGCATAATGTTAGGATTTAATTTAGATATTTTATAAAAATAAATAATATTTCCTGAGCAAGGTTCTCCTTTTACCCTCATTCCCTAAGCCCAGTCACGGAACTGCTCCGCCTCCTTCTCGGTCTGTAGAGTAACACTGTTAATAGCTACCTAACCAAACTGTTTTCTCTGAAATTAAAATAAGGGCACATTTATGAAAGCACTCAAGAAACGCAAGCTGTTAGAATCATTTTTATAATGATAACTCCACTTTCTTGGAACTTCTCGGTGAATGTGTTACAACTGCATGTGATCTAGTAGAGATGCAATCTTGGAGGGGGCATAGGGCTTTGTAAGAGTCCAGGCATCTCTAAGGATCCTTGGGAAAGACAGAGAGAAGCACAGGTTGGTAAAGTCATTGTGAGGACGAGAAAGTCAGTGGACTCAAAAAAAGCAACGAATGGAGTCCTCTCATTTTGGGGTGGCTCTTGAAAGCGGGACGGCGGGTAGTGCGGGCATTTCCTCGTATCCCGCCGTGCTAACTAACCCTGCTCTTCCTCTCCCCTGTGCTGCCCCGGCCGCAGGTCTCACTCCATCGGGTAAGCGCTGCCCCCGCCCCGGGCCCCTCACAGCCCGCACCCTCCACCAGCCCAGCCCGCTGTTCCCTTCACACTGTGGATGCGCCTCGGTCAGAAAACCGAATCTTCCTAAGAGGGTTCACCCGAGGGGGCTACAGAGTGGAGGGCACCTAATGCATCTGAATCCATTTAAGTCTGTGTTTATCATTCCTTCCTACGTTGGCAGAGGTCCTTAACATTGAGAGAAGGAGAAAAGGAAAGTGGTAATTGAGAGCTGTGTCTGTTTATGAAACTTCTAGAAAGTGAAGTCAAGAAACAGGGAATTATTTTCTCCAGATTGTAGTGTGTAATTGTCGGTCCCAGGTCTCTGAATAAAGCCTCCGTTTAGGTAGAATCTTATATTCATTTAAAAAAAATTTTTTTTTCCTAAGAAAACTGCCTGTATTTAAAGAGAGAAATAGATTGAAGATTCTAATGGATTTCTCTTAGTAATTCTTTTTTTTTAATGTAATTTATGAGGAAATATTTCACCCATGACTTCTAAATGGAGTGTCTAGGGTAAGACTGCAGGTATCCCCTGAATTCTCTGCCCTTCTCTTTCTGAGTTCTAGTAAAGAGCTGCCCCTACTAGTGGCCTCAGTGGGTGTTGTCAGGCAAGGTGATGAGTTTGATCCCTTACAGGAGAAGAGAGGGACTGTATTGGAAAGTGTGATGCGGGAATGTTAACCTAGGAAAATGGACCCCATTTTGCTTCCTCCCTCCGCCCAGCATGATTCTGAGTGGAACTCACATAGCAATAACGGGCAGGCAGTCAGAAGGAAGATGACTCAGCCACTACAGGATTAATGGAGTGAGAAGCTGATGCTCTTAGAGCTCTCAGAGAAGTTGATCTTTGTACCAGATGCCCTAGGGTGGATGCAGAAGGCCTTGCTCCCAGGTCGGACTGTGTACATTGTGTCTACCTGGCGGGTTTCCTTGATTGGCTCATGTTAACTACGTCAAGTCCTCTGGAGAGCTTCTCTACGATGGAATGAGCAGCTTTTAGCTGCCTGGCTCTACCTGATGGGCACTATCCCTTGCCCCTTACTGTCTCCGGAACAGGAGAAGGGAATTGGACCAGGAGAACATGTTCATGGGCTGTTGGGCTGACCTGGGGGAAACCAGTCTCTGGATTTCCTTGCCTAAAGGGAACGACAGGAAGTAAAATAATATGCAGCCATGGACCATCTCTTCTTCCTTTATGCCTTTGGACGTGACTGTCCTGCCCAACAGAAACAAACATCTTGGTGGGGGGGGCAAGGGGTACTTCAGATAGTTGAAATTGCTGTTTTGAAACTGTGAGTAAGGAGTTTCTCATGTACTTATATTGTATCTTCTTTTTTCTTTCTTTTTTTTTTTTTCCTCTTTTGCCCTGAAGCTACTCCATTCGCCATTCCATAAGTATGCCTGCTATGAGGTAATGTGGGTAAATTATTTTACATAATATCAATGCAGGATGTGGATAAAGTGTTACTTTATTGATACTTTGTGGGGTTTTTTCCTCCTTTATCTGAAAGGACGTGCCTTGACCTATCTTGTTCTCTTTTTTGATGCCCCTCAGGAAGAAAGGCTGACAACCGTGCAGAAGTATTGCAGGTGTGATGGGCTTGGCTGTTGCCCAGACACACCAGCTTAACCCCAGCCTCTCCTGTTTTGTGTGACCTGAGCCTAGTCTCCATTCTCTCTCACATATACTGGGAGAAATGAGACCTACCTCATATGGTTGTTGTGAGATGTGTAGCCTGGGTAGAGCACTTAGCACAGGGCCTGAAACATGCTGAACACACTTGCCAAGGTGGGAACCCTTTTATTTCCACAGAATTAAATGCAAGCCTGGGAGAGAGTTTCAATGAAAAGATAGGAGACGAAGAGGGATGCAGTTCTAGAAAGGGCATCATTAGGGTTTTTTAAGGTATATATTAAGGCAAGGTGTCTGTTGAGCAAAAATATCATTAAAATGACTAGTCAGATGAAAACTCCCGAGAAAGATGTTCCTTGCTTCTAGGTGGCATGACTCAGTGACACAGTCAGATAAAATCACACTAATAGTAATAGAGTGTAGAGGAATGAATGTTATGTTGAAGATCAGAAGATGCAGGTTGCAACCCAGTTCTGCTAAGGATGAACCTGGCAGCCTCAGGAAGGTCACCTCAGTGATACCCGTTTCACTATATTTAAAATAAGAGCCTGGAAGCAGATTTGCTGTTCTCCCCATGGTGCTTCCAGGACCCCCAGCGCTGCCTTGGGCTGCTGCGCGGGGGCACAGTGGGAGGGGAGCCTCTGGGACCCTCCCTCACTTCAGTCAGAACTGTGCCTCTCCCTCCTGCTTTGTATTATATATTGTGGTGTGAGTACCCTCTAGAGGGAGTTCGCTTACTCTAAATAATTTGAGACCACTGAAGCCGAATTCTTTCTAGGGTCACTTGCAGTGCTATAGATCTGGCTTTGTGTATGATATGATTAAATCTGAATAAAGAGTATCCCCCTATTCTCCAGCATGCACTCTAGTGTAATTTAATTAAGGGAAAGTCTGTTTAATTATATCTAATGATGTCTCTTCAACACTGGGGTTATTCGGTTACTTTCGAAATTTAAGCACAGCATTTGATTTCTCTAATCTAATAAGTAGAGAGCATAGGTTCCAGATTGCTTATTAGTTCCTATTTGAATGACTTGCTCCCCCAGCATAAGAACACCCAAACTAAGTGCAACCTGTGGCTCTGAGTGCCTGTTCTTGTTCAATTTTAAGTCTGGGTGTCCAAAGAAAGCTTGAAAAAAAATTAATATGATTTTCCTCTCTGAACCAGGAATCCATCTAGTGACTTACAGGTCAAATGTGCCCCTCGTGAGCTTGCCTGAAATAACTTTTTAAAAAATGATTTAAAAAATGATTTTACTCAACTAACATATACCCATGAACCATTATACTGGACTGTCTGCCCACTGTGGTCCTGTATAACTGATGGATGACAGGTAGTCATGTGACCAGCTGGGCCAAATAAAACTTGCCTTGGAAGTGTGGTGCTAATAATTATCTTCTGAGACATTCGTGTGTAATTTCACTCATATATCACCATGAGGTAGGTACTGTGGAGGATTACTCATAGGAATTTGACTCATGTTTGAATCAGATCCAAGACGTGATGCCAGGCTTAGACTCTGAACTCACTGTTGTTAATTCATACAGCCTGAGTTCAGTACATTGACTACAAATGCATTTCTGACCATCTGGAGCGTCAGCATCCTGGGAGACAATCCATCACAAAGCCAAATGCATTCAAAAACGTATTCTCTACATTAGTTTCCTCTTAATGGTATTAGAGCCCTGCTGCATCCCACACTATACAATGAAGCCCATATTTATAACCATCTCCCTTATGAAGTTTCTGTGGGCCATCCCTTTATTTTATTTCTTCTGCACTCAAAAGAGAATGGCAAGTGACTTATCAAATATAGTGTCATTCTTTGACCTGAAAATGATGACAGTCGTTTTGCCGAAAGCTGACGTGAATACAAGATTTAAGACACATTTTTAATTCAGTTCCTGTTTCCTTGGTTGGACTTGGTGATATCATTTTTAATGGAAATGATATCATTAAATTGTAATGTGTGGCCAAATCCAGTATAGGAAACCAAAAAGCACCAAACAGAAGATCTAAATATTAAAGTAACAAGATTATATATAGATTATTTAACACACTGAATGAATCATAAATAAAATGTCAGTAAACTTCAAGGTTTCTGTCTGGCAAGAAAAAATAAGTGTGTATTCTTTGGGAGGAAATATAATACATGGTAATAACACCATTTTGATCAAGCATTAGACAAATGATGAGTGTATTTCCATTTAAAATAATGAAAGCATTGGCTTTTAGAGATAGTACTTCCTGAATGTAGACAAAATACTTTTAAAACTTTAAAGTTTTAAAAACATATGTACCTTTTTTTTTAGCTTGAGATATTTCTATCTTATCTCACATTCACTAAAATAAATGACTTAAAATTCCAACTGACATTCTTCAGGTAGACTTTCCGTTGTTTACAAAACAACTGAGTTGGGAAAGGAATGTCATGACAGAAACAATTAACTAGTAAATGAAAAAATTAAGCTATCACTCCTTGGACATATTGGAAATGATTTATGGTGCACCATGGAATTATTACAGTTCTGTCATTGCCGAATGCTGTATTATTTATTCTATAATTGAGTATTTGACTATCATACTTAGAAAAATTCTACATCAGGTTATGGTTTCTGAATCTAACCTAGTAGAAGTGAAATACATTTTAAAACACGGTTGGAGGAGGTGGCAAACCAACAACCAGCTCTAGTGCAGAGGGGATGTTTACAAGCGCAGAACACGAGACAGCACTGTTGCTAAGAGCTAGGTCTTTGGAGCTGACCTTTCTTTTTTTTGCTATTTTAGGAATTCTCCTACTTTCAAATCATTTGAGGAGAGGGTTGAGACCACTGTCACAAGCCTTAAGGTACAGATGAAGTGAATTTCGTGTCATTGGGTTCACTGAATCAGGACAGCTTAGTCACTGCTGCTGTTGGTTCCAAAGGTGGGGCTACCAGCATTTGGTGCAGCCAAGAAGGCAACCTTGCACAGAGTCACTCCTCTTCACATATAAGTCTATAAACAAAACCATCGTTGAATGGTGTTGCTGTATCCATACAACATTGTTCGTACAAACCATTCAGAAGTGAATTATTCATTAAAGTGAATTGGGGTTTGTGTTCATCTCTTTGCTGGTTGGAACTTTATGCTATCCCCCAAGAAGTAGATACATGGTAGATGACTGTGGAGAGGACAAAGGATATGTGAGTTCTGAATTTAGAGTGTCAGTGAAAATTCAGTAACAGCTCAGAGCTCCTCTGGTTTGGACATGAACTTGGCTCCAGGCATTATGCTGCCATACACCACCCGTCAACACCTAGACTTGTTTACTCCACTCACATACTGAGCACAGCCTGGTATCGTTGTCATGGAAGGAAATAAAGCTGAGTCAAAAAATGCATTATTTTGCAATAGTGGATTTGTGCCCTGGGTATAAACTGAAAGTATCCCTGTTGTATGGGAGGTGCTAAAAGATATTCATTGAATGTATTGCTTGAGCATAGATAAGTTCATCCACAGGGGATAAAAGAGCAAAAATAAAATCAGTCTAGTCTTAAAATGTATGGAACTTTTAAAACAGGAAAAAAAATCATTGATACTACTAAGTTTTTTTTTTTTAAGATAGCACCTAAGCTTAATATCATTAGCACTATTTCATATACAATCCAATTCTGTGTTTTCCTATTACTGGAAAAATTAAGTACGATGTGATCTTTAACCAGATCAAAGCAGATACAGGCACATGCTGATTACTGGCTGCTTCTGAATCAGGCCCTTACATGTGCTGCCTGACAAGAGTCTGTGAGGGTGTAAGTTAATCCTTACTCGACATCCTAGGTGCTCTTACTAATTTTGAACTGGAAGATCCTTCCCATTAGAGGAGGGTTTTCACATAGTCTTCTCTTTACTGGGCCTGTGATTAGGTGTTTAAGGCCCAAGAATGAAATTATTACTCAGCATTTATCATGCCTTCATGGGTTCCATGTACCAGTTGCTTCTGGTTGTGCACTTTTACTCCTCTGTGTGTCCCCATTATCATTTACTGAGTGGATAGAGACCAGTAGGAGCCATGAAACTGCCCCTATTTATAGGGAAAACTTTTGATAGAGAGGGAGATGCAGTGTCAGAGACATTCCTCTTGCCAAAATATCTCGTTTCAAAACAAAAGATTCCAAAAAACCCTAGAAGTGAATTACTCGACATTTGGTTCTCAGCCTTAGACAATCCAAGGAGGGTGGATTCTGCTGTGAGACAAGTTCTGACGTAGGACAAGTTGTACTTTTTAGGTGATCTATGGAAGAAGGAAATATGAAGAAGCAAAAGAAGAATAAAGAACAGCCTATTTTCATTTGCTTTTAGGAAACTCTGGTAAGCTCACAGCTCACATAGTTAAATCCTAAGTGTTTGATCCAAACCCTCAATCTCTCACTTTTCTCACTTTCTTGGGATGGAAGGCATAGAGCCTGCCTCCGCCTTCACACGTGCACAAATCTAACCCTGCCGACTGGATCCTAGCCTGTGTCAAGCACTCCTAAAAGGAGATTCTGTATCTGCATGATTGTCCATTGATTTAACAAGAGTAACATCCCACCCACCTCCTGTCACGGCCAATGCCTAGTTTCTCTTTTTCTGCCCACACAGGCAATGGAGAAAAGCTAGTAATCATGTTTTGTGTCAAACCTCCCACTTCCTCAATAATCACAAATTTCTCATTCCTTTTTCTTTATCTCCATACTAAATAATAGACGTTTGACCCTTCTTTATATAGTGTATTTTTTGCGTAGTTTACTTCCGTGTTCTGAATCTTCTCCAAAACTTTTAGAACTTTCTTCAGTTAAGGATCCTGAGGCTGTTTGCAGCTGAGGGAGTGACTCGTGAATCAGTCAGGATGCGTGAACGTCCTTGCAAGTCTATATGCTGTATTTCCACTCACACACACTGCTTGAAGTTTGATTTTTTTTCCAGCACCACTTAAAGGGAACCGTATTCATATTTGTGTTCTATTAGAAATAATGTTCTGCAGTGAAGTGGGGTCCGTTCCTGCCATCTTCTCACCCAGTCTGTCACACCATCTGGTATTTGCACACAATGGACTGTTCAAATTTTATACCCAATTGTGTAGCTGGTTTGATTTTTCATGAAAAACTTGCCAGAGCCTCATAATCATATAAAATTTGGTCCTGTCTGCCTGCATCCTTTTAATACACCAATGTATTACTTGACATCTTGGGCGGTGTCACCTGTACACTCAATGAGCACAATTTCTATTTAATCTAAAACAAGCAAACAGAAAGCAAACCCAGAATCAGCTCCTACGAAACCATATTTGGAACGTTCTACCATGTTCCAGTGATTCATGAGCAACCACATCCCTTCCAAACTGTTCTGTACTCGTGTCAAGGAGAACATATTTTTAGTGCACCTAATTTTTGATGAGCACATTAAACCTGAATTAAAAACCTTTATAAAAAAATAAAAGGCGAGATATATTATACTTACTGTTTCTTTGTGTCCTTTCAACCAGATATTTTATTATGAGAGATTAGGATGCCTAATTCAGTAATTCAAGGTTTTGGGGGTTTTTGTTTGTTTGTTTTTTTGTTTTTTTGCAAAGAGCAATTATAATGTTGGGGACAAAGTGACAAATTCTTAGATGAAAAACTATTTTGAAGGGAAGGGTCCAGGAGAGGCTTACTGTTCACATCTTTCCTTAAGCAGATCCTTGCCTGAAGTACTGTAGTGTGCAGTCATTCAACCCACATGGTTAGGAAACCCCTTAGTCCACTCCCTTCTTGGCAAATTGCTTTATTTCAAAGTGGTTCCCTCCTTCTTTATTTTTCTTATTTTGATTTGAGAAATCAAGAACTAGAAGAGAAGAATAAAACAAAACCTAGAAGAAAACATCAGTCATTGGTATTCACCCAATTCGATACCATGGGTGACTTCTGTTGCAAAAGAGAATCCAAATAAAGAGAAGGATGGGAACTATTAATAGAATCCATTACATGGAATTAATCTTGTCTTGCTCGGAAAAGAAATAAGCAGAGTGAAAAATCACATAGTTGAAACCAACCCCCTGCTTCTTCCCAGGGCTGCGATAACACAGAGTGGAGGAGAACTCCATGCTCTGTGCCTGAGGTCTGCAAACTAAGGCTTGTGGGCCATATCCAGCTGGTTGCCTATTTTTGAATGGTCTATAGGCTAAGAATGGTGGTTTTACATTTTTTCATGACTGAAAAAAATCAAAGGAACAATAGCATTTTATGACATGAAAATTAAATTACATGAAATTCCCATTTCAGTATCCATACATACAGCCTGTATAGAACACAACCGTGTTCAGTCTCTTACGTATTATCTCATCTGCTTTCTACAGTGGCTGATTTGAGTATTTGTGGCAGAGACTATGTGATTCCCAAGCCTAAAATATTTATAATCTGTCACTTTCCAGAATGAGTTTTCCAACCCCAAGTAGAGTGGAAAAATTCACTTTAGTAACTGAATTTACAGAGGCAGAGAAGTGTTTTAGTGACTGGGAGAAAAACGTGTGTGTGATTTGCGATGGTTGACCTGCTTTTAAACCCGGGTTAAGGTTTTAGAAAGGGCAGGTCAGGCAGTAAGTAGCTACATTCCTCAGTGTGGTTTCTGTCCTTGTGAGTGATCACCTTGGTGACAGTGAGGTGTAGGCAGCATTTTGGGAGTGCCAACATTATCTGTTCTATACCATTCTTTTTCTCAGAGTGTTTTTCCATATCGTTAATGGTTAAAGGAGGGCCAATGTGACCATAAATAAGCTTACATGTAGACCATTGAATAGTCCTTTAAAGGATTTTTTTAATAAATAATTTTTCAAAATACTTAACGGTATTTCTTAATTGTAAATTGATTTCTTTCTGATTATATTCTTATTAGCCAATAACAGGTACACAGAAAGGGAGCCTCGCAAAGAATCTTAACTTTACATTTTAAGGGATGTTCCGCCTATAAAGACAACTGCCTGGAAAGACGTGAGGTGACCAGTGCCTAAACTATGATTCTTCTCCAACTCTCAAGTTGCTCAATCCCAAATTGAAAACTTAAGCTGAAGTCACTTAGAGGCGTTCATCCATTTGTAAAATTGGGGGAATTTTTCTAATACCCAGTTCCGTTTTTATGAAGTCGGTGGCTGCGTAGATGGCGCAAATCCACAGATCTGGAGCATCTCCAGAAGGGATTGAGAATTTCAGATGTAGGGGAGATGAAGAGAGCGCTGATAAAGTTGTATAAAAGTAGAGTTTCGAATCCAATCCCAGAACCCAAATATGAATGACATCCTAGCCCTCTGCTAAAGGAAACTAACTTCTGGACATCTTTTGCACCCCCTCTCAAGGAAAAATGCATTTCTGAACTTGAAAGTAATCGCTCTTACAAAACAAGGCAGATACAAGAATTAATTGCGCCCTTGCGTCTCTGCCCCTTTCAGACGAAAGTAGGCGGGACGAGCCACGGCGGAGGCAGCTTTGAGGAGGTGCTCAGCTCCACGGCCCACGCCAGCGCGCAGAGCTCGGCCGGCGGCCAGCGGCGGCCCGAGGAGGAGGAGCTGCAGTGCTAGGCCGCCCCCCTGCGCCTGCGCCGCCTCCGGAGGCCCCTCCCCGCCTGCCCGCCCGCCCGCCCGCATCCTGATACCAAGACCAAAATCCCACTGGGAAGACCCAGGCCTCGACCCTGTTCTTCAAATGGCTTCTCTTCAAATTTTAATTAAATGATTTTCATTTGTATTTGTGTTGATGGCGGACCACCTGACCGTCACACTTAATTATTCATAGACTGTCATCTTTTAAAATGTCCTGACTTCAGCAGGTACACAATTGTCCATGGCCCTTGTCTGTGTGTAATTCAACATATTTTCCAAAACGTAGCTATTATTTGCTATGAGTTTTGCTTGGACTCCTGTACGAAGTGCATGTCTTAGAAGGCTGAGTACCCCCTTTCAGTTCTCTCCGCGGGATGGAGCTCTTTCTGACCATCTCCAGCAATGAATGGGCACATTTCATCAAATTGCTTGTGATCTCCCTCACTTACTTCAATTCCTTATGTTTATTTCAGCAATTAAAATAATTGATTTTAATGATGACTTTTGAATTCTTAATTTCTTTACACTTCGGGGCTGTTGATGACCTTAAAAGTGGTAGCTATGATACTGCAGATGCTACTTTAAATCAACTTCTATTAATTTGGTGAACATGAGAGAGGTTATGTAAGTAATTATAACCTCAGCTACCTTAGGATGCTGAAACAATGTCCAATTCTAAAATTTTCTCTGATCTACGTAGAGTAGTAGTTAACTCAGGTAACTACTGAGTAAATAGGCAACGGAGAGCTGAAAAGGAAATAGCTAGAATATGGGGGAAGCAGAGTTCTGCAACCCCTTCCGGTCTGCAAATTGCTTACACGTGAGTGAAAAAAGCATATACTAATACAATCAGATTTCTGCACTAACGTTTACCTTCCACATCATACGTTTCTCTTTTCTTCTAAATGGGAACATACATTTGTTATTAAATAGCAGAGATACATCATATAGATAATTTTTTTAAATATACACAGAATAGACCTACTAACTAAAAAAATCACAATTTAAATATATAGTAATATATATAAAACATACAACTGCATGTTATATATAATATATCATCCATGTAATATACATAATATAGATCTATATTGTTACTATGTTCATTGTTCATTTTTTAACTTATTATTAAATAGAAGTGGGTATATGTGAAATAAAGTCAACCTAAAAAATTCTATTCAAATTAATGGAGTAGGACAATCTGTACACCTACTGAAAATCAAGTTTGTTGAGGGCCGCATAATCTCTGAGGCTTGGGATCTTAGGAGCAGTAGGTATGGGGCTGTAAATTTGAACCAGAGAAGACAAATGTGGATAAAGGAGCCCTGCCAGTAGAAGAGTTGGCATTCTCCCTAATTTATCCTTCCAGCCTGGTGGTTGAAGCCAAACTCCGTCCAGCTGGCTTGTAGCTGTGTTGCTCTCCCACTGCATGGTGTGTCCTTGGTCTCTCTGTGCCCAGTCTGCAGTTGCCTGGTCACCTTTTGTAAACTCACTGCCATCTTCTCTTTGACTACATTCAGCACACTGCGTGGATTTGGAAGATGCAGTTATGGTGCTATAAACAAATATCTTCCTTCACCAACCTATTTCTGCATACAATAGTGTCAGTCTTACAATCTGAAAACACAATATTAAAATTAGTAGAAAATAATCAAGAAAATTAGCTTTAATGCCTCAAAACTAAAGTAAAATATATTTTAGCTGTTTATTTTAAGCTATTCTTCAAAAATTGTCATCAGTTTTGTAAAAACTACATTCATGTCTCCTGTATTGAGAAGTTTTTTAATTACTCCCTCTGATCTGGAAGTAATGTAATGGCCATGGTGTGAGTAATCTTGTTTTCATTTTGTCATGAATGTGCGTGATAAGCCATATCACTCGAATGAAATAATTAAATCAGTTGCTGTAGGTGGGAGTCTGAGCCTAGAGGTCTCATCTCCTCGCTGCCTAATCACTCAGGAGCTGCCTGTGTCTCCCTGATTTTGCATGTGCAGGCGTATCCCAACTTGACTGGCTGCTGAGTTGCCCTATTATGTCCAACTGGGCCCAGTTCCCAGGTGGTAGTTTCAAGTGTTCCCCAACTTCTAAATGGTATTTGCACACAATGGACATAAACTTCTGCTAACAAAGCAAAATGACTTCAGGTCAGATCAGCATCATATACATGAAATGATACCACGACACGTATGATACTGACAATGCATCTCAATAATCGAAAATTCCAGTGTGAATTGTGATTACAAAATAAGCTGATTAAGAAAGTAAGCTATTCTGTAACATAATGATTTACCACCTTTTAAATACTGTTGCTTTAATGCAAGATACTCATAGATTTATGCTGCAACTTTATCCTAAACTCGTCTCTCACAGATTATGACTATCGGTAGGTTATGTCAGCAAAGCAATCTGCATCCTTCCCTAAATTACACATTTCCTTATAAGTCTGCTCTTGAACCAATGAAAACAAATCTGTGTACCTTACTATGGTCCATCATGACAAGCCACGCCACTCACAGTGGCCTACGTGAAGAGAACACTGCGTATCTAAGCGGCTCCTCTGCCAGGGTTCAGGAATTACCTGTCAACTTGAAAGTTGTTGAACTGCACTAGAAAATACGGCATAAGGTGATTTAACCCCAACCCTCTCTTCTCACTTATTTTCAAATTGGGAGTCTGGGTGTGTGCGATAAAGGAAGATGGTGATAAGGTTTAAAAAGTGTTTTAAATATGAAATATAAAGGAACTTCTTCAAACCTGTTGTTCACATATAATTTCAAAACATAATATTTGGCAAAATCTTGTGATTATTTCTGATAATCTTTATTTAAAAATGGTAAAATTTTTATTCTACATTTCTACTTAGCTTTCAGTTTACACCAGAGTATATACCAAGGCAAAACAGAACTAACATAATCCTACATCTCCCACATAAATCATCCCCAATTTCACTTTGAATATTAAATTACTTAAATAAAAATGCCAGCTACGGATGATGCTCTTCCCCAAGGCACTTCGTCAGTCACTTATCCCAGAGCAGCTATTACAAGGCTTTGAGCTGAACAAGTTGGACATTCTGTTAGAATCAGTATTTTTCAAATACAAGGGCACTGAGAATTATGTAAGTTAGGGAAATGGCAATCCACAAATAAGGGGAAAACAAGGAATTGTTCTGGAGATGGAACTGCTACCCCTAACCCCAGTCCGCCCCAGGGACGGGCAGGAGAACTGGCTGGAGGTGTTCCTTGCAGCCCTGCCCTTCCACCCACTCCTCCTGGCAAGAGGGGTTGGTCTCTTCCTCATTACAAAGAGGTAACAAAGAATTTTTTGTTGAGTTCATTTTGGAGGAGGTCATCCAAGAGATGTGACCATCAGTTGACTAGAGAGCTGGACCCAGGCAATTGGAAGCTCCTGACCCCATCACACCTTTGGGATGCATGTATGTTCCACCTACCATTCCTGCACTAGGAGCTGTTTCAAGGACACAGCCTCGAAAGAGTCATGTGTTGTTGAGAACATCTCGACGGTATGTGACTGAAACCAGTGGAGGCTTCTGCATAAAGATTCCAGCAGGCAGGTGCAGAGATCTTGTCCTGAGGCCACCCCAGACAAGCCTCGTATATAAGTTGCTTTGTTTATTAAACCTGCCACCTACCAATCAGGAGTGGCCTGCCTCTTCAGTCTCTCCTTGCCTTCCATGGAAGGAGCCAGTTTTCGAACCAACAGTTCAAGCTAAGAACAATTATTTACTCTGCATCATAGCTCTAGGGTTTGTTATTCAGAAGACCAATTCCAGACAAATAGCACAGGTATGCAACAAGGAAACCCATTTCTTTAAAGTGGCAGTGCTTAAATATTTGTAGACAACTGGCTGGTGATTTCAGCCGCCATCTTCTTTTATTGATCTTCATCATTATCCTTATTTAAGGGTATTTTATTTATAGAACCATTACATTTTCTTTGTTTTTAAATGTATTACCTCAGTAAGGAAGGGGTAGGACCAAGTGTGAACCCTCACTTGGTAGGTAAGTGGGAAACTGAGATAATTGTGACCAGTATTAAGTTTGACCCAATAAAGACATCCAAAGTCTGTGTGTGGATTTATGAAGATTACAGCAGACAGACATCCCAAATAAAACTCCAGAGCCACAGAAAACCTTCTAGTTATAAATAACTGAACTTTATTTGGGGTTGTTTTGTGTGCAGATTTTCATGCCAGGAGGAAAAAACTCCAAAACACTGATAGACATAGTTCTGTTTCCTACAAACCACATCAACAATAACCCGACTTTGCTGATTTTCAACCATTTACTGCTTTTCACACACTGTTGCTATGATGCAGCAGCATTTCAGAGCAGAGAAGCGTAGCTCTCCTCAGTGCAGATCAGCTCTATGTGTGCTGCTTCTGAAGAGATCATGCACCTTGCTTCCGGCAGATTGAGTATCCATGGATACCGCATAGAGTTTCCAAAGAAACGCTGCCTAGAATTCTCACCAAGCCAGCCTAAAAGGCCTTCTTCAAATGGAAACCGACATTTGAATTAAAGGGACAGGCATCATGCTCCCACCAAACTACTGAGCAGGTTTGCATGGACAGCCTTCCTTTCCTCACTTTTCAATGGCTGTGCATCATTTAAACACAAGCAGGCAGATTACTCATCCTGTGAAAGGGAAATGAGGGGAAGAAACTGGGTCTGATGTGTTCTCTACATAAGGTCCAGTGATCCCAGCAATAACTTATTATATATTTCTCACGTGATGATAAATAATCTTATAATCAAGGTCTGAAGATTGAGCAGAGGAAGATACGTGCCTTTTGAAACTGCACGCCCTAATTTATATCCTCATATGACAAAAAGGGTTGAGGAAAGGGCAGAGAGGGGCAGAATCAGTTAACAGGTTTATGAGTCTACAACTGGGCGCATAAAGCAGGTCACAGTGAAATTAAAAATCTGGCTGCAGAATTTGAATAAAGCAGCATTTCATCTGAAGGGAGAATGCATTATAATACTTTTGTTTTTCCTGGATCCTTATCACTAAACCAGCTGAAGAATCTTTTTAAAAGCAATCATAGTTAAATTTTCTATTGTTCAATGAATATGGCCTTCAGGGATGTAGGTTATTAACTCAGAATGAGATGATATAAAATCTCCAATAAGTATTCTGAAGTTTAAGGTTTTTATAATTTATTTAGTTAGTTAATGAAAGCCACCCCCCACCCTGGTCTTCATCTATGGCATTTTTATGACCACATCCCGTTCTGTAGCTTCCTTTATTGCCCAAATTGTATCATGTTTCTTGCTGGAGTCCAGGCAACTGAAAATAAGCAGACTCACATCTGGGGAAATCAACAGACCAACAGCGGCCAAACATGACACCATGAAACAGATTGTTACAGGAATGCAGGACCCAAGAGGACATCTCAGGAGCGTGGCTCGCTGGCAGCGGCAGCTATATTAGCATTTCTTTCCCCCTCAAGTTCAGAAACGAGCTGGACTATCTCCGGGTGACTGAATTTTCCTGCAAGGCGAGAAGACGGGGGACAAAATAATAAGAGAATACACCAGTTTCTCCAAGTTGGTCCTAGGGCTTTCCAGGGGCTCCACTCTGTAGTCTGACCCATACTTCACTCCAACACAGAAGAATACAATTCCAGGTCCTGGAGAGGAGCCACAGGGGAACACTTGGAGCTTATTCTTCATCACCTAAGATGCTACCGAGCAGAATGATGAGAATCAGGCAAAGCTGGGGAATCCTCACCAGGCAGCCTCTGAATTCTTCTACCAGGAACTACAGGGAGACTCAGGGAGGACAGAGCTCGAGAACTGAGAAAAACCTCTGTCCACTCTGAATCTGCAATTAATTTCAGGAAACAAAGCACCTACTAATAAAAAGATCAGTATGAAGACCAGGGGGTCTAGGTTCTCCCAGGATGCAAACAAGAATGTCTACACTGAAGCCAGCTATCTGCGCTGTCTTCCTGCTCCTCAGCCCTCCCTGGGCAGCATCCAAGCTCCAAGCTACCTTAGGTCGATGGTGGGTAGCACGGGGGACTGCTAAACCCACCACTTCTTCCCTGACTGTCTTTTCTTGCCAGTGCCTTTTGCTGCTTACTGTTCATCCCACATTTAACTCTACTCCATTTATTCCCTATCCTCAATCTCTTCTCAGAAGTTCCCTTCAACTTCTTGCCCTAACTGACACCTGGCTTGTCCTGAGGACACAGCGTTCCCCACAGCCCCTCACATACCGGCTGCCTTCTCTCTCACATGGCTCTTACCACCGGGCTGGGCCTGCCCTCCACGGTCTTTGTTGCTTCCAGGCTGTGTTCTGTAAAGGTCATGCTGTAAAGGTCATGCTCTGTAAAGGTAATGCTTCCACCAAAGTGCTCTTACCGAGGACACCAGTCGGCTCCACGTTGCTAAGTCTGATGGCTACTCGTGCCCTCTTGAAATACTTTCTTCCCTTGGCTTCTGGGACCCCTGATTTTCTTCCCCCAAACCTATTCTTCCCCCATCTTTCCCATCCAGTGGAAAGTCCAAAATCCTCAGACTCACACACAAGTCCTGTTGACACTATCCTCAAAATAAACCCAGGATCTGACCACTTCTTACTTTTTCTACCATTACCACCCTGGTCCAAATCAGGATAAGAAATAGTACAGTTACACTGTCTACATTGATTTTTTTACTGGAAGGAGTGCACCAGGGTGGAAAGTGCGGTGACTTTTAATCTAGCAGGGAGGATCAGGAGAGGAAGCCAGAAAGCTGAGTAGCCTGACTGCAGAGCTTTTTACGCCACTTAAAAAGTGTCAAGATTTTATTTTAAGGAAGAGGAAAGCCACAAATGCTTTAAAAACAAAGATGTGATGACACGAATACCTACAAAGGAGGAAAACACTGAGACATACAGGATGAACTAGAGAGAGAGCCCGGCAGATTACAGGAGGTGGTTATAACAGCAGTCCAGTACAGAAACAGTGAGGGCCTTGTCTGGGGCAGAGGTAGAGGGGCTGGAAAAGAGAAGGAAAACTGAATCAACTTCATCACAACGCAAATCATATTCTGGAGCACATTCTGGAGCTGAGACTCTCCTCTACTCGGTCCTGAGAGGCCCCAGAAAGCCCATCTCTAAGAGGACTTTCAGGGGAGAGGGAAGCTGTGCTGGGCCTAAAGAACTCCCAGGGCAGAGAGATGGAGTTTTACTCCAGGAAGCAACGTGGGCACGGCCGTCACCAGTGCGGTGTACACCTGGCTCCTCACTCTAGAAACGGCACCAAAATAAAGGCAGCCAAGGCTTGCTGACAAGTATTATTCTAAGCACTGCGCATATAACCTCAAATAACCCTATAAAGTAGATTCTGTAATTATGCTCATTTTAAAAACAAAAATAAGGAAACAAAGGCCTAGTTAAGTAATTAATTTACTGGAGGTTACTTAAATTATACGTGCCACAACTAGGTTTCAAGTCTAAGCAGTTTGACTTCAGGTCTGTGCTATGAAGGGCTATAATGACAACAGTGACTTCAACTGTTTGGGGTTTTCTCTTTTTAAATCTCTATTTCTACTTCTAACTTACATGAACTTACATATTTAAAAAGCACTTAGAGATTAAAATGCACTTTCACATACATTATCTCTTTTGAATCTAAAAACCAACCTAGGACTTAAGTATTATAACTTCCATTTTTCAGAGAGGACCCAGAGAGGTCAGGAGATTGCCCGGGGGCACACAGCAACAGCTGGTATGTATGATGTGAACCTGGTGCTCAGACTCCTGGGCCACAATGCTCTCAAGCCCCAGGTTGCCTCAAACCATGAATTCCACCATTTTCTTTCTTTTTTTTTAAATTGTAGGGGAATTAGGTTTGTTTGTTTGTTTGTTTGTTTATTTAATGGAGATACTGGGAATTGAACCCAGGACCTTGTGTTTACTAGGCATGCATTTCTACCACTGAGCTATACCTTTCCCCACAACCCCATTTTTCTTTTTAGATGCTCCATATGAAAGGGTCAGAAGAGGTTAACAACTGTGGATTTCACTAACATAATATTAGTCATTACACGAGGACTAACTAAGCCACGCTGGAATGATGCTTATTGAAAACAGCACTGAGTACCTGCCGTGGAATCATAGAAGTCCTGCAGCCTCCCAGGTTTATTCTCAAGGTCTTCATACTCAGATGCCTGAAGAATCATCTCACACTGGTCCAGCTGCTTCACAAATTTGGCCTCTGCACTAGATTGGGTCTCATATTCCTAAGTCAAGGGGCAATGAAAGCAGCATAATTAGGGCCGCATGATCGGTTATGCCAGGAAAATTCTGATTCTGGTACCTGAAATCAGAGTCACAGCTACAAGCACATTCGGTACTGGCCACACTTCTCCACTGCACACACAGCCGTCACAGAGAGACGCCCCACCGCACTTCCACAGCGTAACAGCAGCGCTCCGCGTAAGGCTGGGCTCGCGTCCCACGCCTGTGGGAAGTCTCATTTGTTCATAGAGACACTTCCAAGCATTCTTCTTCCTGTTTAGTAACTTGTCTTCATTTCAAGATCATCATTCTTTAATCTACCTGAGGGGCGTGGGTCTTTTTAAACTTCAAGCTAGTACTTCATCTTAGGCTTCTCAAATTATTTCCCTCTCCATTTTATGTCAGATTTCCTTTTCCCTTTTACGTGAATTTCTAGTTTTCTCATTTAATTCTGGTTACCACTTTACACTGGGAATCTCTGTCCTTGCTCCCCACATAGGGGACAAGTTAATCTAGTCCCTCTGGGTTACGACTCTTGAGGATACAGCCAGCATCGGAGAATTCTTCACACAGTGTACATGTGCACGTGTTGGTGGCAGGGAGAGGGTGGAGGCAGTGAACAGGGAGCAGCTTTTCTCCCTTTCCTCTTCCCATTGGCCCCTCCCTTCTCAGTGCAGACCTGAAACTAGAAGCTACAGACAAACTGCTTCTTGGGGCGTGACACGTGTCACACAACCACAAGTCCCAATTAACACTACATGGAACCATTCTTCTATTAAGACCAAAGTGTTCCCAACCAATTTCCCTGCAAAGTTCTCATTTATAATTCCACCCCAGATGTGTTCAGATAATGAGCCTGTCATTCTTTCTTGGCAGAGAGTGATGTGATGTGCATCACTGAAGGTTTCTTGGTTTTTATGAGATGCAGCTCGGGTTGGGGTTTTGCAGAGCAACAGAAGGATGAGGATTCAAGCAGGATAGAGATACAAGTTCTAGGTCCCGAAAATGGAGGACAGAAGGGAAGAGAAAGAGAGGAAAGGAGAGGAAGATCAAAAGTTCCTTCCCTGACCCCTGGGGAAAGGCTGGCCCTGATTGTAGTGTTGATATACATGAAGTTTCTCTCTTGCATCTTTCGCTCTCCCACTTCCTGGTGATCTCCCTCTGGGACCCAGGACCCTCATGCTGCCATACACAACTTCCCCACCAAAATACTGCACTGTGCTTCAAAGGAGAGAAAAGGGAGACACTTTTTAAGGGGTACTTGTTAACCCAACTGTATCTTCAATTGCAAGATGAGAAACCACCCAGGGCAGGCGAGACAGGTGTGCCAGGCATCTGCCATGTGGCTGGGAGCTGCCCCTGCTATGCCTTGGGATTCAAAGGGGTATTTCTTTAAAGCAAAATATAGGTGACAGAGGAGACATCTTTCTATGATACTTATTTAAGGAGAAAAAGTGAATGTCATTATAAGTGAAGTAACCAGAAAGAGAAAGAAAAATACCATATGAGATCACTTATATGTGGAATCTAAAAAAAAAGAACATAAATACAAAACAGAAACAGACTCATAGACAGAATAGACATCGAATACAAACTTGTGGTTGCTAAGGGGGCGGGGGGTGGGAAGGGCCAGACTGGGATTTCAAAATGTAGAATAGATAAACAAGATTGTACTGTGTAGTACACAGAAATATATACAAGATCTTGTGGTAGCTCACAGCGAAAAAAAATGTGACAGTGAATATACGTATGTTTACGTGTAACTGAAAAATTGTGCTCTACACTGGAATTTGACACAACATTGTAAAATGACTATAACTCAATAAAAAAAAGCCAATGTACTAATGCTGAACATGAATTTTTAAAATGATTAATTTAATATGAGAGTCTGTGTCCTCCACTAAACAGCGTCCCCACAAAATTCATGTCTGCCTGTGACCTACGAATGTGACCTTACTTGGAAATAGGGGCTTTGCAGATGTAATCAAATTAAGATAAAGCCATGCTGGATTAGAATGGAGCCTAATCCAATGACTGGTGTCCTCAGAAGAAGAGGAGAAGCTGGCACAGACATCTGACTATGGAGGCGGAGACTGGAAGGGTGCATCTACAGGGCAAGGAAGGCCAGAGCCAGCAGAGGCGCTCCGGAGGCGAGGGAGGGGCAAGGAAGGATCCTCCCCCGGAGCCTTCAGACAGTACGGCCCAGCCAACACCATGATTTGGACGTCTAGCCTCCAGAACTGTGACTATAAATTTCTGCCGTTTAAGCCATTCAAGTTCATGGTAGTTTGTTATAGCAGCCTTTGAAAACTCTTACTAATAATAAATAACTAACACGGTACCATGATACAGCAGAACTATAAACGCTTGCTCAGCTAACATCCAGCATGATGACGTAAAGGAAACGCTGACCCGGACGGCAGGTGGTGGCCTGGCTCTGCCACCCGCCAGCTCAGAGGCCCTGGGCAAGGCCAAGCTCCTTAGCCCTCAGTCTTCTTACCCATAAAATAAGGGAGCTGCAAATAGGTTTTCTTTCAGTTGTAACTGTACAAAATTTTAACAGACACAGTAAAGAGCCAAAGAGACAGAATATAGAGATAAATAAGTAAGAATATAAGAAGTAACCACTGCATAGTAGCTACTGCATCAGAGAGAGAGGAAGAGAGAGAGAAATAGACACACAGACACAGAATTAGTTTGCTGGGGCTGCTGTTAAAAGCATCACAAACTATGTGTCTTAAGCAAAAGAAATGTACTGTCGCCCAGCTCCGGAGGCTAGCAGTGGGAAATCAAGGCACTGGCAAGGGTGCTTCCTTCTGGTGGCTGTGAGGGGAGCAGCTGCCCCAGGCCTCTGTCCGTGGCTTCCAGATGGCCTTCTTCAGGTTCACGTGGCATTCTTCCAGTGTGTGTCTCTACGTCCAAATTCTCCTTTTTATAAGGACACCAGTCACACTGGAACAGGGCCCACCCCAATGACCTCATTTTAACTTGATCATCTCTATAAAGATGCAAAGATGAGGTTCATGTCAGAAGGAAAAAAAGTTCACAGTTTTCCTGCTCGACATCAGTCAGCAACATCCCACAGCATTACCAACCGAGACACCTGGCCCACTGCCGTCTGCTATTAAGCTGTTGGTTGGCCTGGCAGGAACAATTCTAAAGAAGCACTGTCACACTTGAGGGCGACCACTGTGCACCTGTCCTGAGATCCTCTTTAAAAAGCTTAATTAATTCAACCAGTGACTTTTACAAGATCATAAAACTGTTACCTGCTTGGGGGTTATCAAATCATTAATGCTCTGTGCTTTATATTTTTCCAAACCAAAGTCTTTCCAAGTGACTACTGTACTGTTTTCATTTAGAAGATACTCTTGCAATTAAAGCAAAATTTGCAGTAAGCTTTATTTAGCCAGTTGTTGATGGCCAAGAAAATAATTTAGCAGATGAATTGCCCCCATGTTTTCAAGAATTAAGAGGCACAAAGCTACAAATTCTTGTAAGAGGTTTTCAAATTATGAGGGGCTCTCCTCAAGAGACAATACATGCAAAATCAGTTTCATAAGCTCAGAAGCAGGTTTTTTCTTTTTATGTATGAAATGCAACCAACTCCACTCCATTATTACTCAATTCACAGCACTCAAAAAGTTCACTGGGAAGTACGTACCTTTGGGACAAGGGACTCTTCCCTGAAGAAACCCAGTTATACCTAGTAACAGACACTATCTGAGCTAGGCTCCAGCTAGATACCGTGCATACTCTGCCAGATTTAATTCTCACAATTATTTGACAAGCTAAGTATTAAAGGCCCACAATCTTTTACCTTAAACTCTGAGGCCAGAACTGTTTCCGTTTTCAGCACTTTTTAACTTTAGAAAACAATACAGTACATACAGCATATATTATGGAAAACCTCCAGTGGGGTGTGAGGCAGACTCGGTTACCAAACAGATGAATATTTCTACACCTAAGCATATTAACTTTCCCATCAGGGCAGATGAACGAGGACTCATGTTGATTCAGGTAAGATTCCGCTGCTGAATGAGTTCAGGTTAGGTCAGTTTTTACCAAAAAAAAAAAAAAAAAATAAGGCTCTCTGAACTTCGAAAATTTTCTAATTGTGGCTGAGGGTATGTGGAGCTGTATTATCCTCATGTTCTAGAGGAGAAACAGGTTGACTAGAGCCAAGTAACTCACCCAAGGACGTGTAGCCAGAAGGTGGGATTAAATCCACATCTCCCTGGCTGTAAACCCCTGCTCTACGCCACACCCTTCTGAAGCCTAAAAAGGGTTATTTCATCCATAATCCAGCTACACCACAGAAACGACAGCACAGCAAGCATGTGACCACTGAGTAAATGGCATTTCTAGGAGAAACATCTGTTCATGATTTCGACCCCGGCTACTTCCCATCTTGTTCCCGTCGTCCCACATCCAGGAAAGACCTGGCCCAGCCCATGAATCAAGGGGAAGAGAACTCCACCAGCTCTGAGGCTCAGAGAAGAGCAAAACAGGGTGAGTGCCGGAGGATGTGAAAGGAAAGGTGGAAGGTCAGGCTCTGAAGCCAGGAGGAGGGAGCAGGGCTTTGAAGGAATCGTGAGAAGTAGGAGTGGGAGGCAGGAGGCAGGACTACCTGAGAGCAAGGAGTGGGGCTAGAGGTTCAAACAAGGAAGGGTGGAGGGGACTGGAGGGAAGTGAGAAACCGCCACAGGCAGGGGTTTGTTTGTCGTTCTTTTCTCATCACAAATGAAACACAGAACTAGGAAGGGAGCAATGGAAGCACTAGGGCTTTCCGAGCTCTTTCCGCCCCTTCCCTCCAGCCAACCTGCCTCGCATCCTTGCTACCAGCAGCAGCACTGGGGAGGGACTGAGCACGACAGAGTCCCTGTTCTGTGCTGCGCTTCGTGGCAGCACTTCACCTTGACCTCACTCAGCCCTAACAACACTTAATAGAGTCACAGATGGGCAACAGACTCAGGAAGGGGAATGAGCCCAAGGTCACGGAGCCAGAAAGTGGTGAGGTGGGAGTTAAACCCAGTTCTGAGCTGCCCAAAGCCCATGCTCTTTTCAAGGACCAGAAATGGGTAGGTGGGTACGAGGCTGGAAGGGTGCGGGCTGGGAGCAATGCATCAAGAAATCCAGGGGCTGTGAGTCAGCATCCATACCAGGCATCATGTTGACAAAGGACATGGGGAAATTGGAAGGAAGAAAATTTTCTATTAGACCTGAGAAATTCCTGCAGCAGCTGGGAGGTGAGAAACAGATACAACCCAGAAAGCAATGAGTTAGAGACAGTCAGTTAAGATAGTCTAGGTCAACTAAAACATAGATGAGCCATACAAATAAAAAGCAACTCATCAAATACACTTACTTCCCAAAGTTCATAGAGCTCCTTTCTGAGATCCTCTGGGAGGAGCTGGGTTAGCTGCTTCATAGCTTCCTGAAACATCAAATCATTATTATAATCATGGTTACATTTATCTAAGTGAACTATTTTACAAAAGCTCAAACTCTCACAAATAACTCCCTAAAGGGCTTACATAAATAGGAGGGCAGTTGTGTACATTAAATAAATGTATTTATTCATATGTTTTTATTCACGAGCACTTATTTTGTGACCTGTAGCATACCAGACACAAAAAAAAAGGACAATGAGGAGGGTGTGAGACGATTATAGAAATATCAGAAGTAAGGCCAAAGATTTACATCTAGTGGGATGCCCTGGGGAATTTCAATCATCAGCATAGTTGAGTTCAAACGAAACCTGAAGGTGGGCAGAAAAGGAAACTAACTCTGTATTACAAAGCTCAAAGAAATTTTTTGTATACTATAATATTCATTTTCTATTATTAATGTTTTTATTGCAATATGTAAAGCACTACACAAATGGGCAGTTACTGTCCTTAACACAAAGGAAATCACTAGATAGCATTTTGTAGGCTCGCAGACTCACAGGCTGAAAAGAGATATTAAAGGGTGATGAGCCAAACCATCCATGTGGTATCTGAACCCTTCAGCAGCATCACTGGGTACTTCATGAACCCTCTCCACAAGCATGTCCAGTAGAGGGAACCCAGCACCTCAAGAGGCTGCCCAGATGGGCTTCAGGCAGCACTGACAGAAGCACTTCCTTACAGCAAGCTGAAAATCAGCTCTGTAGGTCTCGCACCACACCTGACCCGCCTCCTGCCTTCCTCCCTCACACAAACACTATGTCAAACAGGTGGGCAGTGACCCAGCTGGGCCAGGATCTCTGCGGCCACAGTAACTGGTCCAAAGGATGGCCCTGTAACTCAAACCAGCCACCTAGGGACCATCTGCACTATTTGTCCAGCAAAGGCTGGACATGAGTAGAGTCCAAGAGAGCCAAACCCCAAAGAAAAACAGAGATGAGAGAATGAGTGTGGAGGGTGTCTGGTACATATTTCTAGTCTCCAAAGTCCCAGGAGCCACTCTCGTTCCTTCATTTCCATGTTGTTCCAACATCCTAAAGTACCATTTTGGGGGCATGAGGTCTGCAACCTACTCTCGAACGGCTTCAAATTCCTTCGCCATCCTCACCCTACACCTCTTAATCTGCTCCAGTTCTTCTAACCAGAGCTTACGCTCCTTGAAAAGAACACAGTTGTAAGAACCACTTTTGGCAAAGTGGTTATATAAAAGGTCTTACATAAAATCAAATGGTGAGTTGGGGGAAAAGCAATGAAAATAAAAATGAATATTTGTATATACAATTATTCATTACTGGGAGAAAAAGAAATGTTCTACAACACAACCACACTCAGAGCAAGGCAATACTGGCCAGTGTCTACAATCTGCTCTTCTAAGTAACGTCACTATCTTGAGTGGCTTATAGCATCATACCACATACAAGATTTAAGGTATTTTGTGCCTGCGTTCTCCCTTGTTACTTTTTCATAAATCTCAGCAAAATACTCGAGAAAATAATCTGCATGTTCAAATATTAAAAGCATCTAACAGATCATTTTTCTCTACACTATTCTAGAAACACAAGTTTGCCCACTGCTTTTGTTTGAAAAGAATAAACTGAATAACAAATCTGTACAGATATATCAAAATTCAAACTTTTAGAATACAAACATAAAAGTCCTGCTTTGACAAGGGATAATTTTACTCCCTTTAAGGTGAGGCAACCAGCACTGAATACAGTGATTGACATGTGGTCTGACCCAGGTGGAACACAATAGAACCAAAGCTTCCATCACTCTAAATGCTCTATTTCTGTAAATGCAGACTAAGACTGAACTGGCCTTTTGGAAATTATGTCCAGTTACTGACTTATTAATACGCTTCCTGTTGACTAAAATCACCATATCCTTTAAAAAACAAAACATAAACAAACATGTTGTTGCTCTCTTCTTGAAACTGAGCAATGATTTACTGGATCGAAACTCATTCCTATCACTTGTTATTATACAATCAGAATTGCATTTTGAGACCTCATGAAACATTCCTACCTTTTTAAATGCACCCTCTGAAATGGCCCTGGCTGATGCCCAGGATACAATGCTGAAGATGCCAGATTCCCTTCCTGACACTGAGCCCTGCCTCTCCCATTTCTGAGTTCTGCCTTGTTTCACACACAGATTTAAAGCGATAATTTCCCTAGCTTCTTCCTGACAGCAAAGCATGCCAAGAATTCGCCTAAAGTTCTAAGCTGAATGTGCTTTCAGCAAACGTCTGTCAGTTTTGTGAGAAGCACCCAGAAAGCAGAATTCATCATTCACACATCATGGTGAGGCAGACGGGGTTTGAAACCTAGCTGGCCACTGACTAGCTATGGAACTCAGAACAAGTTACTTCTTTGTCCTTCAGTTTTCTCGCCTGTAAAATAAGGTTAATAGTGATACCTGCCTGAAAGGATTGTTGTGAGGATTAAACAGTTTATACTTATACATATATTATAATATAAATATTTATTTATTACCTGGCACAGAGTAAGTACTCCATAAAATGCCCACTGTATTTTTCATTTTCTCCACCTTGCCATATTCACTCCCATTATAAAGTGTGGCTCTTCTCCTTTTAACCTCTAGTTCTTTCGCAACTTTACTCTCAGGTACACACATACCATGACTCTGCCTTCTGTCTTGGTAAGTCTTCCCTTTGCAAAGTTATATAACCTGCAATTGCTGTGTTCCAGTCTCAAGCTCCACCCCACTATTCTTGATGATCCCTACCAGGCATCATTTACCAATTCAGGTTAATATAAAGTTCATTTTATCTTGTTTGGGGTGGGGGTCACAACACAAGCACTACTCTTGGACCCCTACATTTTGTCTTCTGTGCCCTCACTCTCCCTTTCATCTTAGTACCCGCTCTCCTCCAAGACAACCAGCCGGCCAGGTTTATCCAGTCTTGTCCAACCCTCCTACTTCAGTGTAAAGCCTTCCTGATGCCGTCGGCCAGCCTCTGGGCAAATGATGCTTTCTGGTTCTCATTATTTGCATTCCACCCCAAGGAGCCAAGAAACCCTCATTCAATTACCTTCAGGCATGGTTCAGACATCCAGATCTTATTCATAAACACCATCTGCATGAAGAATTGTTCACCTCTCACATCTTCCTCTCTGTTCCCAAACCCTATCCAGCAGCAGGAAGAGGCAATGAAGTATCAGCACTCTCCAAGCCCTGGGTTTCTTGCCCAAGAACTTGTGGTTCTTTAAGATGTTTTTCCTGTCCCTTCTGATGATATACATTCTTCTGTGAATCAGAAGGAGTGGGCAGCAGCCGGCAGGAGGTTTAATGAGGCCGGAGGGGCTTCACCACTGCCAGGCCACTGGTGAAGCAGCAGCACTCTGATTTCAGGTGCCCTCCGTGCCCCTCGAGGGGGCATCACCAGTCAGGACTCAACTCCTGTCAGGACAGCAGTACGTTTTCTGTCTCCAGTGGGTGGAGATCCTTCCCAGAGAGTTTTCTCTTCAGAAGGTTCTGACTCACTCCTCTTTGGAGTAAACCTCACAGTCCCTGTGTGCCCACATGGGGACAGCATGTCTCTTTCTCTGCAGTCACTTTAAGGTCTCTGATCACCCTCTGGTACTTCAGTATGTGATTTCTCCTCCACAATGTCTACACTTCCCCCTGAGGGAAGCTATCACACATCCTGAAATGTGCTGTGTAACTGAGGACTCTTTCCCCCTTCTTTTCCTCTATGTCACATGTCATTACCCAGCATCCTCTGGTTCGGGGCTACTTCCTTTCTGCTGCTCCGTATCTTGAGCTAACTGGTTTCATTTTGTATTCATTCTGCCAATCAATCTAGGAATTCTTTATTCACAACAGTCTAGACTCCGACAGAGAAACACTTGCTTAGCTTCCTCCGTTTTCACTGGCAGGAAGCTCACATGCTCTGGACCTTTATTTATGGGAAGAACACATTCCTCACACTTTCTGACACACTTCCACCCCCAGCCCTTTTCCCATGGTTGAGGGTGTGCTGAAACTCCTAAATCAGGATTCCTTGTGGATCTTCTTGCCTCTAGAAGGGCAAAAATGCTGTTGGCTACTGAGCTCTAGCCTCCCCCTAGCTCTGAGAACGGCTATTTAAGCCCACCGGCCCTGCTAAACCAACTTGATGCAGGATCTGTTGACTTAGTCATTCAGGACCAAACTCTCTGGCCTACAATAAAAGCAGTTTTCAATGATCCCTGAATTGGGAACCAGCCATCCAGCATTAAAAAAAAAGCCTTCCTACATTTTCCAGCCTCTGCTTCAAAAACGTCTTCATCTTTGTCCCTGGGCTCTGGGTTTAGAGTCCAAATCAACAGACTTAATGTTTTACTGATGTTATTCACTTCTTACTAATACAGTTTTTTCTCCTTTACTTTTAATCATTAAAAGACTAATTTAAAATTTACTAAATAATAATTTTAATAATGATTATTCTTGCAATTAATAGAACTTCTGTCCAAAGAGCTTAACTGGCTTGGAGAATTCCTTCAAGTTCCAGCTATTTCCATTGTTCTAATGAAAGCCACCCTGTCTACGTCCTGGGCTCAGGTCCCCTCTGTGCCCTCCTTGAGAACTGAAACCAATATAATGTCTTGTCCCTGCGTTAAACAAGGCTGAGAGCAAGTAAAAACTGATTCACTGCTTATTCCAGGAAATTCGTACTTCTGGAAGATAAGATTGTAAACCACCCAAAATAGAGTAAGCTGTTAGGGCAAGACCCTTGTGAAGACCTTGCCTCCCCAGCCCCACCAATACAAAGCTATTACATCCTAAGCTCTGTGCAATCCCATATGTAAGAGAGTAGCCCCTCTTGTGAGATCCATCCAAACATCCTTCAGCCCAGGAGCTTAAATTCTATACGCTATAAATACTCTCCCCTGACCTTCCTCCATGAGACACCACTAAGACTCTGTTAAGAAGGTACTCTCCTGAAGTAGGAGTCTAATAAACTTAGCTTTGTTTCAGCAGTGAGTTTTTCTGGTGGTCTTTTGTGGAGTCAACAGTCAACACTGACCTCTTCTCGCCTATGTTTCTCTTCTTTGGGGACGTTATCTGCTGGTGCTATGTCCCCAACGATGCACTCTGCCATATCATGAACCAGGGCTAGGCGTACACATCTGACCAGGCAAGAAACGGTGAATAATTACACAGAATTATATTCACTACAGGTTCCTTCTCTATACCATCTTGAAGTTACATAATATAGCTTTCTTTGTCCAGCCTTACAGAATGTTTTAACGCAGTATTTTCCAAAGTAATTATATTCTGCCAGCCTGTAACAACTCTGAATCAAAACTGCTAGTTAATATTCAACATAATACACAGAGTGCAGGGGAAATTGTTAGCATAAAATTTTTTTTAATAGCTATTTACTCAAATGTCACTTTACAAGGCTGATAACTTTAGATTAAAAAGCCAGAAGGTGATCCGGGTATAGCATTTACTTACTGATACAAAATTCAGAAACAATCATTTCCCCAATGTACTAGTTAGATATCAAAATGAGGCCCTTTATAGAGAAATGGGTAGAGCTGGGCAGATCTGAGTTTGAATCCAGCAGTCAACATCTGTTAGCTGTGAGATCTTTGCCAAATATTTAATTTCCTGAAATGCTAAGTTTTGCAGCCTTCATTCGATTGTCTGTAAAAAGGGGATAATAATACTTCATAAGTTTGGTATGAAAATTAAATTTAATAAATTACATTCCTGGAATGCATTGCTTATTCAACAAATGACTATAATTATTAGTGATAATGATTAATGATTAGGATAATCATCATCAAACTAACAAAGGCAGGTCACGAGATAAACACCCCAAAGGACCAGTCTGTTTTATGTTCCCACTATCGCGATGGCAGAACGAGGCCTAAGGGCCTCCTCATAGGTGTCCCTGTCTACAGTTGCTCTCTTGTCTAACTCAAATCTCAAACTTCTTAAATTAATCTCCACTCAACACCATGTTCATCTTGTACTACTTGCCAAAAATCTCCTCAGTTCTACAGTATTTACAGAGTTCAGGGCTCATGAGACTCCCCAATGAACCTTTGCTGCAATCAAATTGATCTACTTATCATTTCCAAAACACACCTTTACAGGCTCCCACGAGACCTTTGGCTTCTATGTCCTCCTCTGTGTGTGCTGCGTCTTCTGCTTCTCTACCTAATCAACCCTTTAGAGGTCAACTCATATTCTGCCCCCTCCATTAAAATCACCCAAGAACGGGTGATCTGTCCTGTTAGAATAATTTTCTAACATATTTTATTCTGTGCTTTGCATAGAAGCCACTTTGGACCTGTGTAATTCATCTGGGTTTTATTTACTATCTTGTACTGTATTGGTAGAAAACTTTGTCTTGCGCTCAAAAAGCATTTTAAACACTTGTTCACTGACTGAAGGGAGAGAGAATTTTTTTCTCAGCTCCATCCTGCACATACCACTCCAAAAAGCCACTTTACAAATGAGTGCCACACTATTCAGAAAAGAGGCTAGATAAAAGTACATATGTATAAATACAATCTTAGACATTAACACTTACCTTCAAGGCCCTGGAAACCCTTATATCACACTTAATGTTTCCTGGAGGCCAAGGCAGGCTCTTTGACTTGCCAAGAGAAAACCCAGAGTGCGGTTTACAACAACTGAAGCAATCAGTTCACAGTCCCTCTTCCCAAATCCTGAATCTGTATGGTCTATCTCAAATAACTTTTCTTGATGTATAAACTAACCTACAAGAGTTTGACACAGGCCTCAGTCATGAAGAGGCATGCATACCCATAGACCAGAGACCCTAACTGGCACCAAAGCCCACAGCTTACCGGTCTTTGTTAAGATGTTCATCTTTGGTCACCAGGGCCATAACTGCCATCCTGTACATGTGATCTGATACACTCTCTGGCTTCTGGACATTTCTGTACACCCAGCCAGTCCGTGGGACTCTCTGATAAAAATGAAGAGAAAGAAAGTTATAAAAAAAATAAGTATTTTAACTATCTACTTGGCTTTTCATGAGAAGTCCAGGGAATAAGGCACAGAAGCAGGGTCATGGTTTCAGTACATATTAAAAAATGCTTAACTAACCTAAATGATCAATATGTGGAACCAAATAAACCAGTGAGGACAGACAATGAAAAAGAGAGGTGGGGGAGGAATACAACACCGAAGTCCAAAGGTCAGGTTACTCTGTGGTACTGACGTATTGATGTACACAGAACATATTCAGGTCCTTAGACAAAAAACCAAAATTGCAAAGTATCGAGTTGGTAAATTTTGCTTCAAACAACCCATTAGACGCAAGTAGAAGACACTGTGGTGAAAGCTCTGAATTTGAACGAGTGACAGACTTCCAAATTTCGAAGCGGAAGGGATAAGGCAGCGCTGCCGGCTTCATGCCACCACCAGGCATGACTCCTGCTTTTACACTCAGGTCATGACGTGGTCCCGTGAAGCTGTATTTCCTCCTCAGAAGTCTACATCTCTAAAGAATTTAATAAACTGCAGTAACAGTGGCATGGAGTAGATCATCTGTTTTGAACTTGGAGAAATTCTTGCAAAATCACTGAGTGTGGCGAGGGTGGGGAGAAGACCCCCCCGTGATGTAACGCCAGTGTGTACATTATAAAATCCTCTGTTAAAAATAAAAGCACCTGTTATTTCTGTGAGTAACGGTGAGACAGATTTCAAGCACTTCACTTACACCCTGCAGGACCAATGGGTTCTGTTCTTTCCACCTGCTGCCCAGAACCCCACCCCTACCGTCCAGCTGTGGGGTCGTGAGCCCCAGAAGTACTCGGGGCAGACGTGGGCGAGGGCGGGACAGCCGCACACCACGGCGCCGCATACCCTCCGGGAACGAAGGGCCGCCCGGGGGGAGGGCCGAGTCCGAGCACCAGGCGGACACAAGTCACAGCGGGTCCCGACTCCACCCGGCCTGGGGTGCGCCTCGCATCCCGGCCGCGCCGCGCAGCCTCCGCCAACTGGCTTCCGCCGCCCCGCGTCCGGCCGCACGACCGCATCCATCCGGCGGTGCTGCCCTTCCCGACCCCGCGAGGCGGGAGGACGGAGGAAGAGGGCACGCCCCGGGCCAGGCGGGGACTGGAGCCCGGTGTCCCCGTGGCCAGCAGCGGCCACTCTTCGCGCGGCCGCCACCCTAGCCCCACAGGCCCGCCCGACGCCCCCTCACCTTGAGCTGCCCCACCAGCCGCAGGAACTGCAGCAGGTTCCGGGCCCCGCGGCTCGAAAGGGCCGCAGCAGAGGAGACAGAAGCCATGCGGCCACCGATCCCCACAGGCCGGAGCGGCCGCGCGCCCGCCGCCAGAAGCTCCTCCCCACGTAGCCCCGCCCCCGAAGCGTCTCCCTCTTCTTCCTCCCACCGTCTCGGCCTTCCCTCTCCTCCTCTTCTTCCCTGGCTCCTTCTGTCTTCTCCTTCTCCTTCTCGTCCTCCTCCTCCTTTTCTTCACCCTGGTTTTCCCTGACCCTTCTGTCTAGTCTTCCACCTTCCTGGCCTTGACGGCTGCCCTTGGGCACTGCACCATCCCTGGCAGACACTGTACTTGGAGCACCCGAGTACTCATTACTTGTTTGCTAAACTCTGCTCAACTGGACTCCATCAAACATTTAAAAGGATTGTGGTTTTCTGGGGAAGGACAGAGGGAGCAGGGTGTGGAGGAGGAAGAGGAGAGTTATGCCATAATACACCAAAATCTTACCTTTTGGAGGATTTGGGAGCTAGCCATATAGCTAGAGGACTTTGGAGATTAGGATCAATGACTAAGGAATGAAAACAATCCCATGATGTACTCACAACCTCCCTGACACTTCTCCTACCCCAAAAAGTTAGTCAAGGTGTGTCTCAACTATCTGTCTTAATTCCATCAACAACCAGTGGTACCAGTTTTTAAAAGCATTTAGTGGACACGCATACTGAGGGACTCAAGGAGGGAGGGTAATGTGGGAAATAGATTATATAGGGAGGAGCAAGTAGGGTGATTATTGAAGTAACTCTTTGGGGGGGTGATTTTGATTTGGTACTAGGATGGTGTAGTGGAGGTGGTGGGATGTTGAATTTTGGACACAATTTGAATTTAGGACTAACAGGATTTGTGACAGATTGGACAGAGATTATGAGAGAAAGAAAAGAGTCAAGGATGACTCCACACATTTTGGCCTGAATAACTGAAAGGATGGAGTTGCTATTTATTGAGAAAATGCAAGAAGAGTAGTTGGTGGGGACGGGTAGGAATCAGAAGTTCAGCTTAGGACAAGTCGAGACACCTACTAAGACCCTAACAGAGACGTAAATCTGGAATTTCAGGGGAAAGGTAAGAACTTCGTGTCATCAGCATATGAATGGCTTGTAAAACCACGAAACTGGATGAGACTACCTGGGGAGAAATGTGGATGAAGAAGAAAAGATGTCTAAAGCCTCAGGTCTCAGGCAAGCCAACATTTAGAGTTTGGGAGAACAGGAAGAAGTAACCAGTGAAGTAGGAAGTGGACTAACTGACAGTTGTGTCCTGGAAGCCCAATGGAGGAAATATTTCAAAACGGAAGGAGTGTCATGAATGCAGTCAACATTATATCTAGATAAGGACTGAGATTTGACTACTTGATTTAGCACATTCAATATTGGTGACCTTGACAAGAGCAGGTTTGGTCCATGGGGGGTGAGCAGAGCCCTACCTGGAGATGGCTCCAGAGAGAACAGGAGTGAGTATTGCAACTTGTTTAAAATGAGTTGAGGTTACTAGAGGAGAGACTAGAGAGATTCTTTTGTGACTCTTATTTTGGCCTTCTGACCTCCAGAGCTGTGAGATAGTAAATCTGTGCTGGGTTAAGTTACTCAGTTTGTGGTAATGTGTTACAGCGGCAATAGGAAATGAATAGCGTTGACTCATCATATTGGGTGACCTTGATCCCTTTTCACCAAGTACCCTTCTTTACCTTTTTTTTTCCCCCTGAAGAAGGGACATTGGTAAACCTGTTTGCACTCTACCAAACCAGTGACTTATTTCAAGTCCATGTTGGCCAACCACTAGCATCAGGGGGATTGGAGCCAATTGGATTCCGCAGAAGGGAGCGCCCATTTAAAGCAAGGGCAAGGAAAACAATTTCTACCACTTACTGAGTCAACTGGAAGAAAAGCTCTCATTAGAGGGATTCATCACTTGGGCTCAATATACACTTCAAGTGAATCTGTGACTATCCTGAAATGTGTTGCTTTTGAGGGTTTTTCTATCTATCACGTCCTTAAAGAGGTCTGGGACCAGAGTGGGGGCCAAACCTACCACTACTGAGAAAGCTGCTTCAGCATGTGGCTGTGGTGAGTCCACAAAGCCCTGGTGTTGATGTTCTAATAGGAGAAAGCTACCGTTGATGGAGCCCCCACTAGTGAGATATATTATTACACACCTCACCTCATTTTAATTTGCCCAACATCCCTCCAAGATGTTAATAATCCCAGATTTCAGATGAGAAAACTGAGTGGCACAGAAGCTGAAGAACTGGCCAAAGTTTTCATAGCCCGTCGACAGTGCGGCCAGAATTGAAGCTCTGGAATGTCTTCTTCCAAATCGCTCCTTCCATAACGCTCTGTTGCCTCCCAGCCAACTGACCATCAGTACCACGTCTCATCATTGTGGGATTAAATGGGATTCTATATATAAAACAGATTTTGTATATGGTGATTCATGTAAAGCGTTGGGCCAGAGAACAGATAGCAATGGGTTGATCTGAGAAAGTTTGTCCAGAAAACATTTATAAATATGCTTTAGGAACTGACAGAAGAACATAGACTAAAGTCTGACCAAGACCCAAGTTTTTGTTTTTTATTTTTCCTTTAGATACCTAAGGAAGAAATAATGCTTCTGCCTGCTATTCTTCATTGGTTAAAAGGTTAATATTTGGTCTGTATCAGTGGTTCTCAATCTCAGGGTGATTTTGCCCGAAAGGAACATTTGATGATATTTGGAGGCATGTTTGGTTGTCACAAAGCAGGGTGGGGGCCGTGCATCTAGTGGGTAGAGTTCAAGATGGCTGCTATAATTCCTACAAAGCACACCCCTCCCACAGCCGAGAATTATCCGGCACACACCTCGCTCATGCTGAGCTAAGACACTCGTCTGTAGGTCCAAAATGAAAGTGCTGACAATTAAAGTCCTCATATTGTTGATACATTTTAATTGGCAGAAAATGGATGTTGTGTTTACATTAAAATGAATGAGGAAATAAAGTAAACAAGCAATTTTCACATGCAACCTCTTTCTGAAGTAGCGCAGAAAGACTCGGGAACTTGTCTGCAGAGACCCTGGAAAGACGAGGGGAATTAGAGGAAGGCTTTGATCATTTATGTAACTAGGTTAAAACGGAGCGATTCAGCTCACAAGATAAATGTAGGATATTAAGTCTGGGAGCAGAGGAATATTACAAAAGGGAGTGTTCAAGGGAAACAGATTGGGCTTTGTTGTCTTTTGACACTTTCTTGCCTGTGGTATAGGATTGTAGTGCACAGAAAAACTCAAGAGTGTGCACATCCCCCATAAAACCAGCCATTAACTAAAGAGCTAAGGGAGGGCCTTCCGCTCAGATGAACAGCCCAGGGTGAACCATGTCCGTAGTGGCTGAGGGTGACGGTGAAGGCATTGCCAAGAAAGATGTGCCTTCTCTCCAGTTAACCTTAAGCAGAGCAAGGGCAGTTTGGCTCCAAGCCAGTGCCATTAAATAGGTGTGTTAGAGTCACCCCCGGACACGTCTGGATTACAGCGTGGAGGGGTTCTGCATGTGTAAAGACAATATTACTGCTTGGTTTTTGTTTTAAATTATGATCTGAGTAAATAATCCCCTACACCAGTTTGTTGGTAAGCCCACAAATCTTCTCCATAGATGACCATCTTCAGTGACTAAGGATTTTCATGATGGTACAAGAATCTTTAACCACTCTGTCACTCCATTCTTATCACAGGCGACTGACTCGAGCTTTCATCCCTCCAGAGTGATGGAAGCTACCGTTTGCCCCGGTTCATCGGTGTACATTATCAGGAGTAGGGCGGGTTCCAGGTGAACCTCACAGAGGACCTTGATGCCGGCCGCCATTTGGGGGAGCCCCTACATGGCGACCCATCAGGTATCTCAGCTGTGGTGGCAGCGTCCTTCTCCAAACACAGAGAAAGAAATGAAACCATTGCGTGCACTCAGCAGTGGCATTTTCCTTTTAAGCGAAGAACAATAGTTACTCCTACAAAACAGCAGCCAAGGGAAGTAGTGTATAGAACAAATTATATTAAAAGAGAACCAGGAATAAATTCTGATAATATGCACCTTCCAACAATGTGGATTTTTTTTTTTTTTACTTCTAACAAAAAGAAATGCTGTAGTTGTTCTAGCACATTCCTGACTGTTAAAGAGTAAACCTGTATGTTTTATAGCAACACCTCGGTTATCCCAGAGGCCAAAATTCCAATACTCTTATACATCTGGAGCGGCATGGAACCTATGTCATTACTATGTAAAGACTGAATCTGAAGTGGCTGTATTGCCAAGGAATCGTATTTCAGAGCCTGGAGGGGAATGGAGCAGAAAGGTTCCAGGCAAAGCGCATCTCAAGCTTTCTTTAGGAATAATTCAGGTTGTGTGTGTATCTCTGGTTCAACCTAATGAAATGGTCATTTTTCAGCATGTAACTTAGATCCTGTGCCATTTCTGGTGGTTGCCCCTGTCATTTCAAAGTAGGACTTGACCTCAGAAGGTGGGAAAATCAAATAGCAAACCATGAAGCCCCAGAAGAATACTTTAAATTTTTGGAAATACATTTCTGAACTCAAGGAATATTTCTCATGCAGTTTTATCATGATAGTGATACTAGGCAGAAAGATTCTTGGGGATAGACACTTTGTCTGATCCATCTTTTATCCGGGAAACCTAGAACCTAGCATGGCACTCCCCTAGATGTGGTGATGAGAAAATGGTGCTGCTGGTGGTGGAGATGTAAAAAGGAGATGCACTTCAGGGATGGAATCACTTTGGCCAAAAGCCCCAAAGCCATTGGGATATTTGTAGAGTAGAACAAATCAGGAGCTCAAACATGTTCCTTTAAAGAACAAAATCAGTCTGTTTGGGAGATGTGTTCCAACTTCTACCCAAAGAGGAGCTGTTGGTCCAAAGGCCAGGACATTTCTATGAAGCAAGGGTATCAGGCTTGGGGCACACCTGTTCCCCTCTTCTCCCACACCCTGGGGGGGGGGGGTGTAAGTGGCAGAGGGTTGGGATGCTGGGATGGTCCTTCCTGTCTCCGAGGCCAGCGCCCGTCCGCCATCAGAGCGGCGGCAGCAGCAGCAGCAGCAGCAGCAGCATGTGTCCCACTCTAACTTTCTGTTTCCTCCTCTTCTCTCCACATTTGAGCTTTAAACTGCCTTTAAAACAGGAGCAGCACTGGGCTTGTATATGCCTTCGGCTGTTTCTTATTCTTTGCCAGGCCCACTCTCTCCAAATAAATGACACATTGTAGAAGGTGTTTTACAGCCTGACTTGTTAATAGATCCAGACTGTTCTGTAATAAAACATAACAATCAAGGTTAAAAGACAAAAATCACAAAAATATGAGTTAGATAAATGTAATGCCATCTATAAAAGAAGGAGTTGGACCATCTAATTTTTAAAGTACCTTCTAATTCTAAAATTCCAAACTTTAAGACAAGATTCCCTATAGTTGAAGGATACGTTGCTTTTATACTTGGGCTAAAAATCCAACCGATTTTTCCCTTATTGGTGAAGTTATTCTGTCTTCATAGAGTCTACTATATAAACAAATAAATAAATCATATAATGCTGATTGAATCTGCTCATTGTCTCTTTCTCAGGAATTCAGGACTGAATGTCCATAGAGCACTATAAAACTCCTCACTTAACATCATTATGTTTAAAAGACAATTAATTTTCAGTAACTGCAGTGTGTACTATATTGATGGATAAAATATTCTTCCTTGAATGCTCATAATTTCATGAACTTATCATAATTTTGATAATTTACCAAAAGCAGTAAATATTTTCTTCCTTCTTTTCAGATGGGGAAATGGAGACCAAGGCCAGGGTTTAACTTGCATTTGTCAGGGAGAATCTCATCATCCTTTGTTACTTTGTGATTGATTAATATGTTGGTTTATTGCCGATCGGTTGCTAATGAGCTAACTTATAAGCACCGAGAGGATATAACTATTAACGTAGAAGTAACAAGCAAACCGTGAAGTGCTACTGAGCAGATCCGCGAGTGCCGTCCACAGCCCCACTCAGGACAAGGATGGTCTTCTCAATGAAGACCAGGGGAAGAAACTGGAGGCTCCTTCGGTAATCTCCCCACTGCTTGTAATATCAAGAAACCACCACTAGGTGGCATTATCTCACCAGTGTTCTGTTTCACCAGCTCCGTGAAGCCAGCTGTGCCTTCACCTTTGGACGGTGGAGTATGTTTATTGTCCTGTGTTTGCTGATTTGGTTTTAGCAAAAGCTTTCTGCTCTCATCATGCTTCCGTGTCCTCTTCTATTCTGTTTTTCTTCAGTCCTGAGGAATCTGGGCCAGTGATAGGCAGAGAAATGGCGGCCATCAAGGTGGGAATAATCATAATAGACAACGTAAAAGAGAGAAATACTTGATTGTAACATTTTGTTGAAGGCTTATTATGTGTTTAGGGCTTCTAGGTATTAATTCCAAGACTCAGAGGAACTCTGCAAGACTGCTTTCATCTGATGAGCAAAGCAGCTGAGGTTCAGAGAACTGAAGCAACTTTCCCAAGGATACCCAAAAGTAGATAATAGAAGCACAACGTGAATCTGAGTGTATGTAATGTCGAAGCATTAACGATCTTTGGATCACTCATGGAACCGGAACATTGGGTATAGTGAGAAAAAAACAGGAAGAGACTAGACGTCCTTACGTTCTTAATCTGAAAGAACCAAATTATTTGTAACATTTTTTTTTTCAAGCAATGACTTATCTATAAGTTCATAAAGTTTACAAAGAGTCTTAGGTTACTGGGGACACTTACTAAGACAGAGTCAAGAAGACTTCCTGAAATCTACTCTTCTCTTGGAGAATTTTTTTGTAAGGGACGTAGTTCTGAAGACAAGAGGAGGGAGGGCAGAACAGAAAGCACTTATTTTTGTGTTTATCCCTCAAACTCATGAATCCTTACTATTAATAATTTTGCTTCACAGTACTTTCCTTTGCTCTGTGTCCTTTGAAGTGATGTCTCAGCTAGAGCTTTAAACATAGGGGAAGGAGATCTGAGTAAAATATTTTGAGGGCTAAGAGGCCCAGCTCTCCCGCATTATTTACACCCACAGAACCATATGAACAGAAAGAGCCAGGAATCTCATAATACTAAAACAAACTAATGCTTCTTTGCTGTGGCCGGACGTCCCACTCGGTACCTTGCGTGCATCACTGTTCTGCTCTATCTTAGCACAGCTCAGTAAGATGTGCACTGAATTGGTGTTCCCTCAGCATGTCAAGCTTAGGCAGGTTCAGTACTCACCAGAGGGCACACAGTAAGTTTGTGGGGAAGCTGGGATTCCATTCAAGTTGGCAGATCAAAGAGCCCAGCTTTTAACCTTTAAACACACTACCTTCAATTAATATGCTACGTAGAAGCAAGCAAACGCTCTGACCATTATAATACTAACTTAAATTTGATTTATAAGTTTCAGAGAACTTTCAAGTATATTGTCGGACTTGATGCTAACAGTCCAATGAGAAAGGCGGCATAGATTTTCTTATCACTCCTTCCCTTCCACCTGCCAACAACACACACACCTCCACTCAGAGAGTTTAGGTGACTTGGGTTAAGTTACAGAGTTACTAAGTGTTAGACACTGAACTTGAATTTACATTCTCGTCCTTAGCTATTTGTCTTTTTCCTGCAGCAGCAACAGCCTTTTATAGTAAATCATATATTGTAAGGGAAATTTCCGTCCATTGGCACTCAGAATGCACTGTCTCCAAAAATCTCTGTTAAAAGCCAAACATGCTATTCAGGAAAAACTGTATTAACATCAAATAATACATGCAGGCATGTATTTTAAATCACTTACAACTCCCTACAAAGGAAGAACCTAAAATGCTTTTTCAAAAATTTTACACAAATGATTCTACAGACATAGGCAGTGATTAATACAATTCTAATTAGAATCAGTATCTGTGACTTTTTGTGTGTTAAGAATGGAGAGAGCTGTACTTTGTTAACACAAGCATAAGATAGTAAAGGTATAGAGACAAAATACAGATAAGCCTAAGATATCACAATTAGTTTTGATACAGTCCCAATCTTTCCAGTACCCTCAACACAGCAAAATTCTGGGAACCCAAGTCAGGGGAGAGAGGCCCAAAGGAAAGGGCCTGAGGGCAGCAGTCAATGGGCGTGGGGTCAATGTGGAGGGTATATGCTATCACTGTACTGCTCCAGACCCCACCTCCTCACCTGTAGCAGGAGGAGCCTAGAAGACCTGTGAGAGTCCTTAAATGTGAAGGAATAAAGTCACCCACCTCCTGTGTGCTTCCGCTGAAACAACAATGAGGTACCATCTCAGCCAATGGCACTTTGCCATTGTTGGTAGAAAAGGTAATTGAATACTACGCTAAGAGAAAGTGCTAGTGATCGCTGAGTCACTCTTCCGGTTCTGGCCCACAGAAAGGCCACCTCAGTTTGCTGATGAAAGGTGGCGCTCTTCACCAAAAGATCATCGCAGCAAATCTGATGGTTGGGCACGAGGCTTCCCACTTTATTCCTTCCTTTCCATGGGCTGCAATTGTTCAGTATAAGTCAACCTAAAATACATAGACATCAAAGAAGAGATTATCAAGGTACCCTATTTCCTTAGATGATGAACTTCATTCAGAATTAGAAGAAGGGGAAGGAGAAGAAAAAGAAGAGGAAGAAGGAGGAGGGAGAGGAGAGAAGGGAGAGAAAAATCTTAAAAGACTTCCAATGTTTCAAGAAGTGTTGGAATTCTCTTGCAAGCCACTCAAGTTAATTTGGAAATTTGGGGTTCCAAATTAGTGTAACAAAGAGATAGGTTTAGAGGCCTCGATTTTGCAGGAAGAAGGACCTGGGACTAAAGGACCTGTGAGGCACAGCTCTAGGCTAACATGATCAGCATTCAAATGATGCTCTAGTGAAGAAGACCATGTCCTCGGGGGCTTTTGAAGCTACAAGTATTATTCTTAGTGAAAAAGTAAAATCCGAAGTATTATGAATAAAAATTTAAAATTTAGGATTTAGTAAACTGTGGCTTACATTGAACACAGAACTCCCAGAAAACATGGCACAGGGATTCGGGCCCTGGCTTAAACTGATGATATTACAGAATGCATCTTTTTATACCCTTCAAATAATGAATGTCTTCATGGTCAAGGAGTAGAAAGTGTTGGAATTTTTCCTTGGCCTGGAGCTGAATGGGCTGATACTCTTTTAGCCTCATAAACCAGACCAACTCTCCAGTTCATGCATAAGTCTCCCCAGTTTATGTCTGAACTCTTCCCAAGATGGAGAGTTCCCTGTCTCTGCAAGCCCACCTTGGACACTGCTTCTTATTAGGTCATTCTACTCATTCTTCTTATATTAAAATGAAATTTGCTTCCCTGAAGTTTATTTTAAAATTATTTATCAATAAAATAATACTTCAAAAAGCATTTTTTGAGCACCTGACATATGTCAGGCCCTGCTGGGCTTTAGGATTTAGAAGATGAGGAAATTACATGTAGTTCAACTGGTTTTGTGGCATTCATAGTCCGATTGGATACATCTCAACTTTTTCTATCCTAACACTCCTAAGAAATTGGTCAAACTCTCAGGATAACAGTGACATTCCACTGCAGGCACACTAGCATCTCACCAGAGGTGTAACCTGAAGCAGTCCCTAAGTGTCCCTACTCACCGCCGCACCCCCATTTAAGAATCACAGCTGTAATGGTTCTGTATTCCTGTAGAAGTCCAATCCTACGTCACCAGGATGGTCAGCTATTGAAGACCACTGTCATACATCCTTCTCTCCACCCCAATCCGTTCTTCTTTAAGCTAAACACGCCACAGAATTCAAACTATGGTTGTTACCTTTTTGATGTAAAGTTTGGATCAAGAAAAACCGTTGATAGTAGCTGTAAATGCATCTCCATCTGTGGTAAGTGGAACCGAACCCATCAGGCCAAACCAATAGCTGGACAGGAGCAGAGACGTTGAGCAGGGAGGAGCCTGAGCTACATGCAGTGGCCTGTGGTTGTGGTTTTTCCACTGGAACGTAGTCTACAGTGACCAACCCAAAGTGAGAAGGGGGAGATGGATGTGCTTACTGCCTCATCTTCTTGTCTTCCTTTGTTCTAAGGCACCACGGATTCTTCCTCAATGGAGGTTAGAAAGGAGGTACAGAAGGCATATTCTGTACTAATTGGCAAAACTTGAAATTTAAAGAGAGAGGAAGAAGAAAAGACAAGCTAAGGGAAAAATCGTTCCAACTTATATAGTTGGAATGTTTATAATGTAAAGAGACAGCAGCATTAAAGGATTAGGCCCCACTGCCTGATGAACATCATGTGATCTTTTGCTATTGAAAAGACCCTGTGTATTTTCAAAGGCAGGGGGCTTCTTAAATAAAACCAGGAGTCTGGGTTAGCAGAAGTCTGTTAGAAAACAACTAATTTTTGTTGAGTAATCTTTTGGTCCTACCCAATTCGTAATCTTCAGTTTCCTTCTCTCTGTTATTGGGGGCTGCATCTCAATTTGAAAATTGGGACTCTGGGAGATGTGATGTGTCAAAAACAAACATAAAAATGTTTAGGATCTTAATTAATCAGATCAGATTTTCCCCATGAATATTTCCCCCTGTTTTGTTCCAGATTTGTTTCTTTAATCCTTTACTTTCTGTCCCTGACAATCCCCGTGCAATTTCAGTGGGAGAGATTAGCACAACATTATGCCATAGCATTTTCAGGATTTACCTTCGATATTCTTTATTTGCTTTCTTTTTGCAAGTTTTCAGTGAGATTGGTACCTTTCCTGAGTTAGACTGATGATCAGGATGTCAGAGTTTTCCGCCGGCCAACTTGGGGCAGCATGTCCGTGGAAGGACTGGGAGCATCTCCACGTCCGCGCTGTCATCCCAGGGTGGCCGGCCGATGAGGCGGGGAGGGCCTCTGGTCATTTGGGGAGACCCAGCAGTCGTCATAACCAGTTCATTCTCTGTGGCCCATTCAGCTCTTGGCATTGCTGCCAAGCCAGCCGACAAAGGAGCATTGTAATCCTGACAGTTTCCCAGCATTGACTGGACGGGCACAGACCACCAACCAGCTCCTTTTGCTTCTACTGTGCACAAGTGAGACCATGAATAGAAAAAAGTCAGTGGCAAAACCCCCACATCCTGCTGAAGATGGTGTGTGGATGCTTTTCTAACAAGCGAGTCTCCTTTCAGGCTAGTAATCTTCTTACCTGTTTCCTTTTGCTTTTTGGTTTGTTTTTAAATATAGTTAGCTTGAATGGTAAGGAATAATCCTCATTGATGCCACCAAAAAATTAGGTTTGAATTTTGAAAAATAAACATATGGCAAGCAGTACCCCGGAGAATGGGAAGTGTAACAAGATGGAAGTTGGTAATAAGCTTCTAAGATAAGAAGCAGTCGTTCCAGCTAGTGCTAGAGGCCACTGTGATTCTTAAGAAATTGAATTTAGGAGAATAAGACTAGGGTTTTCAAGAATAAAAATAAAATTTTAGACATGCTCTCAAAAGTCTGCCCTTTCTGTAGATCAGACCAAGGGCATCTACACCTCTGATTTTATGAATAGCAACAAATAAAATAAAATGTCTAAGAACAAAGTAAATTCAGAGGTATTTATTGTGTGTTTGTCATTGATTGAAGTCAGGAAATATTTTTAACAGTCAGATAAAGTGATCTTTTAAAACACTTCAATGGTAAATGTGGTATAATTCTACTTACTTAAATTGCTTTCCTTATAAGTACAATTGACAATAATGGGATGCCATATCTGCTTATCAGTCATCAAATATTCAAACAAATAATAGTGATCCATGCTAGTGGGAGAGGTGGTGTGAGAATATGGTGTTTAAACTGGATCTCTGGTTTCAGAGAGCAATTTAGCAGAACTCTAATAATAGTCTGCCCCTTTGACCCAGTTACCCGACTTCCTCAAATATAGCTTATGTGTTTATATATTCTATACATTCACATATAATATTATATTGAAGGTAAAGCAAAACAAAAGTAAAAGTAAAAATAAACACGGTAAAAACGAAGCCCCCCACCAACGTGAGAAGGACAGAGTTAACTGTTAACCCTAAGAAAATCTATACAATGGGATACTATGTAGCTATTAAAATGAATGAAGCACAAGATTCTTAGTAATATGGAAGAATCCTTATTTAAATGTTAGGTGAAAGGACAAGCTGTAATTAAGTAACAAGTAATAATTTTAGAATGTAAAAGTGCAATAAAATACTAATGGTCATTGTCTTAGTTGGTGAGAATGTGATTGATTTTTCACTGTATGTTTCCACATTTTCAAAATTATTCCCCAAGAGCATGTGTCTTTTTTTTTTGGTAATCATAAAGAAAAAAAATTTCTTCTGTTGTAAAAAGACTAATAAAGAATCTAAATTTCCACTTCCCTTAGGTATTTGATTTGAACGGATTCAAAGGAACAACACCTTAACCTGCTACCAGGAGGCCCTGCTGGGACAATTTTTGATGCTGATTAGATTGACTTTCAGTTCCTTTATTTTCTTCTTAATCCACTCCTAGAAATACACAACTGGTTAAGCAGCATAACCCAGTACTGCCTCTGGGCTTGTTGAGATGGATTATCTTGGGTGGAAGGCTGAGTCCTGTGCCGTGGTGAAGCCCGCATGCCGGAACCTGTGTGCTGGGAAACCAGTGTCTTCCCTGACTGCTAAGCTGCCAGGTGCTCCCCAAGGCAAATCTAACCAGATGTCGCAGGTATGAAAACTGGTGACGAGCAGCGCTCTTTTCCTCCTTTAGCCTAGCATTTTTTCAGTTTTGTTCCACAGATAAAGCACAAGTCTTTTTCCTTCTAAGCCTCAAGAAGACAAGTGCCTGGTCTCGTGCAATCATTTTTTAAGGTGGCACTTTTTGAACACCTGTTGTGTTCTAGGAAGCTGTTTGCCTAGTGGTTAAGAGTCAGCCCTGAGTTAGATCCAGGTTGGTAGCACGAGCCTTAGACCCAGGCAGGAGGTGGGAAGGGGCAGCGGGATCTGCACCAGGTTCCACGTTTTAGAAGTCCCTATTCTGGCCTCTGGGCCCATGTGAGTTGAGGAACGGGCAGGGTCAGGGGATGCACTCCCCTGGAGCTTGTGTTCCCTGCACCCACTCTGCCTCTTAGGCCATTATCCAGGTACCAGGGACCCTGGAATTTCCTGCTCAACAGCCCGAGCCTCTTTCCAGGTCTGTTTTCCTACAAGTGCATTGCACCATTGGGGAATCATTAGTCAGACAAAAAAGGGGCCAAGGGACAGGCATTTGGGAGGCTGTACAGACTGGCACAGAGGACTCTTTAAGACTGAGAACGTTTACCAAAAGGGAAAGGTGTTGGGGGGAGGGATAAATTAGGAGTTTGGGATCAACATATACGCATATAACATATACATAACATATATATAAAATAGATAAACAGCAAGGACCTACTATATAGCACAGGGAACTATATCAAATACCTGTAATGGAAGAGAATCTGAAAAAGAATATATACACACACACACACACACACACAAACACACACATAGTTGAATCACTTTGCTGTACACTACAAACAAACACAATATTGTAAATTAATTATACTTCAATTAAAACAAAGAAAAAAGACTGAGAATGTTTAGCACAGTGCCTGGTATGCACTGGATGCTCTGCAAATGTTATTTCTGATATAGTCCTTTAGTATCTTTTTACATATTTTCTTCTTTGAGAGAGAGAAAAATAATAACTAGGAGAATATGAACTTCTACAAGGGGATACCATTTTTGTTTTCAGTTTCCAAAATGGAATTTTTTTTTCAGTAACTTGGCTATTGTCCTGGCCAAGTTCCAATACTCTGTATTCAAGTTAATTACATTCCTCCCCCACTGGATACATTATTCTTCACTTCCCCCATAAAAACCATCATGTTATACTTGTGAAACAAAATAGCTTCTGTGTTCTACCAAACATGCAAAAAATGGTTGTAGTTCAATACATAGTGTATTTCTCTGCGTGACTAGTTGTGGGCTGCATTGGAATTTATTACCATGAGATGTGGGTTTAAGTCAGTGATGCTCCTGGAGAATGATAGATTCCCTATTAAACGGAGAAACATCACAGGATACTGTCTCCAGGTGACTTAATATGAGACCATTTTTAAAGCATTATTTCGGTTGAGAGTCAGCAGATGTGAGCTACTGAGCTTACCTCTGAATCACTGCATTCCCAGGCAAGTCCTTGACTGCATCACTTGGACTTTTTCAATGCCAGAAGCCTGAGCATTCATGAAATGGCTTACCAAAAGTTCTTCATTCATCCCAAACAATGAGATGTGATTTTAAGATAAAGCTGTTAAAACTGGAGAGAAAAATATTGAAGGTTGTTAATACATCACTATCCTTCTTCTTTCCCTTTCTCTGAGTTTAGCGTCGCTTCAGTCTAACATCCGTCTCCTGTACTTGTGGACTTACTGACTCATTGTTGCTGTTCAGGCAGAGGTAATCCAGGTCTGTGACTTTTTCCCCTTCTGACTTTACTTTCTAAACTTTGAGCCTGAAATACTTTTCTCATTCTAAGTCTTCTCTGCTAAAGCAAAGGAGATGATTAAAGTAATTACATGGGTTGTTCAGACCCAAATAATTGTTTGGGAAAGGAAAGACCTGAATGATTCAATGAAAAATAGCTATTTTATCAGATCATTTCTGAAAAATAATTTCAAGTATTTATGTTTGGTTTGTAGCTACTGAAGTAGAGTTTTAATATTTACATGTATTCTTTTATTTGTTCTTTACAATGCTTATTTATTTTTTTTAAATTGAAGCATAGTTGACTTACTATAGTTTTAAGTTTTTTTTAAAGTTATTATTCATAGATACAGAGAAAAGATTGGTGGCTGCCAGAGGTGGGGAGTGGGGGATGGGATATATGGGTGAAGGGGATCAAAAAGTAAAAAGAAAAAAAATTTAAATACAGATGAGAAAAAAAGTTATTGCCTTAGTCTCTCTGCAAGAATTGATGGTGGAGAGAATTCACATTAGATTATCATCTGTCATTGCTGTCATTTTGCATGCTAGGTGTAGCCTTTGTCCAAACTGGACTCAAATTGGTGACCCCAGAATAGAATTTTTTCCTATAAGGGTCTAATTGGTATGCTGTGCAGTGATGCTCTGCCTAGTTTTGGAATGCTGTGCTTTATTTCTCAAGGTGTGTCTCTCCACAAATGATAAACCATATGGGCATGGAAAGAAAGTCTCCGTTTTCAATTCCTCCAGCAGAATGAGGTGTTTGGCACATGGTAGATGTTCGTTCAGCTTCATACTTCAACAAATAAAGATGGAATTAAGAGTGCTGGCCAAACTGATTGGATTAGCAATTCGTTAAATAACTAGTGAGTTGCGATCTAGTTAAAAGATAAAAGTGACCACCTGAGCAAAATTTGTGCTTTGAAAGGCGAATGATAGATTCTGGAAAAGTGAAATCAGAGTCAGTATGAACACCGTTTGTGACCCTGGATGAGACAGGCTAAAGTCAGACCTAGGTTTGCAGCATAAACCCGCCAATACTGGCTACGTATCTTGGGACAAATTTCTGAACATTTTTAACTTCTCAGTGCCTAAGTTTCCTCATCAGCAAAATGAAAACAACAATAGCCTTGGTGGTGTTATTGTGGACATTTTTGCTGTAATATGTATCAAGTGCTTAGCATAATGTTTGGAATAAAATCAGTGCTCAAGAAAGAGAAACTACTATCTTTAGTAAGAAACCATTATCATTTTCTGTTCTACCTCATAAAAAGAACTATGAGCATCTTATATGTACACTCCCCCCAAAAAAACCTCTCCAAATTAAAGGAGAACATGAACCTGTAGGGAAACTAGTATATTAAATTACTAGCTCTTGTTGGAACCTTCAAGATGGTGCAGCTGGAATTGGAAATTTTATTGAAGTTTTGTGTGTTTTTTGTTTGCTTTAGGTGATGCCTAAAAAGGAGAGAAGAATAATAGTCTGCTCAGAGCAAGCATCTCTTTCTGGTTCCCATAGTTCTCTCAGTTCCATTAGTCTCATTATTTTGGCTCAAAACTCTCATTTTTGATGGTTCCACTCTTTCAATCATTATGGTATCTTATCAAGTCCTTCGTTTCTGCTCATAGCCACCACCACCACTGTAATCAGTATTTCGATCACCTACTCTTTGACTATTGCAGGGGAGGCTGGAAGCCCTTCTCTCCCCAATCCGTGTCCATGATGGGGAGCCTGACCTGGTGCCCAGGGAGGGATGGTAACTGGAGGGCATGTGTTAAGACATGTGTTAAGAGACACACTGAGCCTCCGCTCTCTCGTAAATGCTCTCACCTCTCCGAGCTGCCCTTCTCAGACTGCTCTTGCCTCCCTCACCTTGAGAATGGTAGCTTGAGGAGGTTTGCAGACTTGAGGAAGCTTGAGGAATCATGAGACTTCTTGGCACTCTTTGGTCTAGGTTCTCGTCCTGCTTCTAGTCAGACACACAGTGTTCTCCACACAGTCCATCCATCTGGTTTCAAGCAAGAGATGTCATTCATTAGGAGTCAAGACGCCGTAGTATTAAAGGACATGCTTTGGCTGGGCCTGGTCCTCTGCACACAGTTTCCTTTGGGAACTGCTCAGCATTGTGGTCAAGAATAATATTTGAGGATTCTGGCTTCTGGTTCAAAGTCATCTCTTTTAAATTCATCTATTCCTCCCTCCCCCAAAGTCTGCAAATAGATTTTCTGTCTTTATTTAGTTCTTTCATCAACTTTCCAACCCAGTTTTTTATTATCATTTCTTAAATATGACTTTCAGCTTATTGCTTGCTTGTTCAAAAATGTTCAATACCTGCCACTGATTAAAGGATAAAGACCAGCACTTTTGCATGGCATTCAAGGCATTTCTGACTCAGGCCCCAATTTAACCTTCTGATTAATCTCAAAGTCTCTCTGAACTTCCCCCTCTTGCCCTTGTGAATAACTGGCATGCCTCCAGATTTTCTTATACCACCTCCACTATCATCACCACCACCTCCACCACCACCGGAAGAGTGGAGCATTGCAAAGTAAGGGCGTGGACTCTAAATCTAGGCTGCCTGGATTCAAATTCCTTCCCTCTCTGTCACTTATTCAATGTGTAAATCTTAGATGAGTTATTTGTACCTTAAGTTTCTCATCTGCCAAATGGGGAAAATAATAGTGCCTACCTCATAGGGTTGTTCAGAGGACCAAATTAATTCATGAATGTAAAGTACTTTATATAGCACCATTATATAAGCACTCAACAGTTGTTAGATACTCTATTAGTTACTATATTACTCAACTTAAAAGCTCATACCCTCACTGCAGGATAATTCTACTCCACTCTGTCCATGCTCTCTATTAGGCATTTATTAGATGGTATTAGTTAATTTAATTGCTTTTAGTAAATAGTGAACACACTTGGAATAGAATATCTCCAGCAAATGTGAGGAGTATATAGATGAACAATATAAACATCTGTATCTCCATGACCAAGCTTTATAGATAGAATGTTACTAATTTCCAGGGAGGACCTTGAGTATTCCTTCCAAATCTCATCCACCTCTATCGTCTTCTCCATAGATAACCTCCGTTCAGATATTTTTCTTTAAATCAATTGTATTATCAGTGTTCATGATTTAATATATATTTTAAAATTTCTTTTTCTCAAGAAATCTTTCATAAATTATAGATTTTGTATATTAGGAATGGCAGGGGTCCAACTTCCTTTTTTTGCAGTGTAAACACCCAGTTGTCCCAGCATCACTTGTTGAAATGCTATTCTTTCCCCCATTGAAATGTCTTGGTATCTTACTGAAGATCAATTGACTGTAAATGGGTTTATTTATGGATTTTTATTCTATTCTATTGATTGACATTATTATGATTCTGTATCTATTCTTATGCTGTTACCACATTGTCATGATTAATGTAGCATTCTGTTAAGCTTTGAAAGCAGGATATATGAGTCTTCCATGTTTGTTATTTCTAAAGATTTTTTGGGGGGGTCGGTCCATTCTGGGCTCCTTGAATTTCCATATGGATTTTAGAATCAGCTTCTCAATTTCTGCAAAGAAGCCAGCTGGGATTTTAATTTACATATTCTTTCATTTCTTTGATCAATGTTTTATAGTTTTCAGAGTACACAATTTGGACATCTTTTGTTAAATTTATTGCTAAGTTATTATTCTTTTAATGCTATTGTAAATGGAATTGTTTTCTTAATTTCGTTTTCAAATTGCCCATTGCAAATATATAGAAATATAATTGATTTTTGTATATTCATTTGTATCATGCAACTTTGCTCTGCTTGTTTATTAGATCAAATGGTTTTTAAATAGATTCCTTAGGATTTTCTGTATATAAGATCATGTCAGCTGCAATAAAGATAGTTTTCCTTCCTTATGTCCTTTTCTTGTCTAACTGTCCTGCTCAGCTCCTCCACTACAGTGTTGAGTGAGAGCAGATATCCTTGCCTTGTTTCTTATTTTAAAGGAAAACTATTCAGTCTTTCACCATTCAGTATAATGTTAGCTGTGAGTTTTTCATAGATGCCCTAATCAGGTTGAGGAAATTCCCTTCTATTTCTAGTTGGTTGAGCATCTAATTCTTGAAAGGCATCTGTTATGTTTACTTGCTCTTGCATTCCTTCCAGTTTAGTCTTTACATCATATCATTTTTCTTCTACTGATTCTTCACAGATTCTGTCACCTTTCTTTGCAAATTTTCCTTTTCTCCAATCACTTCATTTTTTTCCAGTTTTTCCTAATTCTAATTTGTTATTCTTTATATCCTATATCATTTTCTTCATTTCATTTAGGTTTCTTCTAAACATTAGATTATACGTCTTATCTTTTCGCGGGCATGTCTTTTGGGCACGTTTATTGTTTGTAGGGATGTTGGTCTCCTCTCCCCTCTTTCTCTCTCTCATTTAATAATTTTGTATGGGATTCTCTAATACTTTTCTGTTGCTAATTTTTATGGGAAATGAGTTTTCTAGTATTTGAGAGCAGTGCTGGTGTTGGCGGTTCAGGATTTTTTTTCTAGTTTGATGACTCTTGTGCTCCTTCTTCTGTTGTTTTCATGGCACTTATCTGGACCTTTTCTCTTGTTCCGGTTGCCCCTGCCTGTCCAGAATGAATTCTGACCCAGCAATTTCTTCTCATTGTGGGACTTTGTCTTGGGAGGGAGCTTTGGTGATGCCCTCCAGCCTATGCCAGTCTCAGACGGCTGTGGGGCCACCAGTGAGAGCTTGTGGGGCCTCCCCTCGTCGCAGGGCTGCCAGATGCCCTGCTGGCTTCCCTCCACTTCCTCTGTGCTAAAGATGACCACACACAGATCTCGTAGCTGTGGGTGCTCTGGCGCCTCATATTTTGAGGTTTGTGGAGGATACTTTGTCACTTAGTTTGCTGCACATGTTGCCTGTGGGTTTTTTGGGGTTTGGTATCATAGTTGCTCTGTCTGTTCTTTATGAGGGGATTCAAGGATATTTAAATAAATACCATGCCTTCACCATTGTCATCTTCCCAGAATCCTTGTAAGCCATTTACAATCCTTTTTGATATGAGGCAGGTTATAAAACGAGTGAATAAATAACACTTAAAATTCTCCTTCACATACTTTATAAGCCTCTATGTTACATGGAAATAATTCATATGTACAGATAGACTCTAGTCAAAAGAGAAATACAGCTCTGTTTTTGCAATTCCTGGGAAGCTGTTTGCTTATGAATTCGCTCTTTAAAGTCAGTGTTCTTGTTTCTAGGAAGGAGCACAATGCAAACACTTCAGAAAGATGAGACTCTGAGGTGATCTTAGCCTAGAGAGGCAGCTTTCATTTCTTGTCTGTCCCCTTCCCCTGGGCGCTCGCCCCACCTGCTAGTCCCTTGAGTCCATCCTCAGTGAAAGTGGGGAGTGGTGGTTTGGGACCATGCTGTGAATATCCTCAGGGCCACTGAATGGTCTTTTCCAAGAGACTTTGTAATCTTAACATCACAAATAAGACTTACCTGTGAAGTTTATGTAAGTTCAATGTTTCTCTCAATAGGTGGATTCCCAGCTGAGTAGTGTACTGTGGTAACTCTATGTCTGAGTGTTGGGCAAGAATTAACCTTTGGGATCCCAAAGCCCGTTACGCTTGTCCTGAAAGATAACTATCCTGCACAGCTTTAACAGTCATGCTGGATTCACTCAGAGACCAAGAATGGGGGAATATTTTTTCTGTTGTTCTTTCACATAAAAAATCATTCTCAGTAATTTTATTTGTATCATGTATTTTCCTACTTTTAAATTATGTGCAGTTTTTCTCATTGGCATTAACTGATTTCCATCTGACCACATTTCCAGTTGTCCATGATCACTCAGAATTCAGAACATATCCTCCAAGGCAGAGAAGAACAGCTTTGGCCTCTAGATATTGGTAATGAGGCTTGTACTCATTCATCCTACTAATAAAGTTATGAAATGACACTGAATCAGAAGTGTTCAATTTTCAAAATGTAATCATGTATAGCTGCAACCTGACACCACACTGTGCTACGAAACCCTTTGATAGAACAGTTGAGATGTAATTGTGAAGTCTGAGGGAAGGGGTCATTTACTTGTACATAGACGAGAGCTAAGTGATGATGTCCTGGAGTCCTTGCAAAATGACTTTAAAAAATAATTAAGACCTTATTTTTGTATTCCTTTGCAGGAAAACACTAAGTGAAGATATGCAATATTTCACTTAAGTAAACTACTTAAGAGCCTTTCGTGTTATACAAACAAGTGCAAAATCAGCAAATACTCCTCTGCTGGGGGAGGGGACAGGCAGGTTCAGCGGGGTGGGGAACGGAGAAAGCAGAATTTTTTTCCAAAAGAAAAGCTCAGGAGTTAAAATTGTGCTTTTATGGATTATTATGTTTTTAGATTAAAAGTGAACACTGATGGAAATATTTTTATAAGAGTTTCTTTACATCCACATCATTTACTATTTCCATTTAAGTGGATTATGTAGGTGTTCTTAAAGCTAACACAATATCAATTTTTTAAACAATTTCTTGGGATTCTTTTATAGATTTTTTGGGATTTAAAAAAATTTTTTATTTTATAGCTCATCTATGAAGCTGAATTAAGTTGTAATTGCTGTCACATGGAAGTTTATCCCTGACAATAAAACCTATAAAAATACAAGATTTGTATTTTTACTGACTTCTGTTTATTAAGATTGTTGCAATACAGCCAAGCCTCATGATACAGTGGTTTATTATTACGTGGATGTGGTCAAAGAAGAGTTTTATTTGATAAATTGTTTTCACAATTTAGGAAGTTTGTGTTTGTTCCTGTCCCCAACATGAGCATCCTGGTAGGGTTCTGCCATCAATATGAGTCTGTCTTTAGGGTTTTCAAAATGAAGAGTTTGAATGTGACCTTGTAGATTTTTGATTTACAGTAATATCATTGCCTATTTCTCTTGCCATGTGACCTACATTGAGCTTTCAGGACTATTTAGCAAACTAAATTTTCAGCTCTGTTGGCTTCTTTGCCACATGTGGTGATTCTACAGTATTTCAGATAATCTCTGGTACTGTAGGTGACCCATCTCTGGGTTTCCAGTGCAAGTTGTACACCTCTCCATCATAGCTCCTCTCACACTGTGCTGGAAAGGTGGCTCCCAGTTTGTCTCTTGTCTCTTTAGGACCAATGACTAGTTTCCCCACTTCTATATCCCTTATACCTGGGACTACTCTTGGCATGGCAGAGAGGAGGCACTTAATAACTATTTATCAAATGAAATACAATTTATACTTTATGGGAGATACTAGAACTTTTCTCCAGAAATGACCTCTCATTATTTTATAAAGTGTGAAGAATAGTCCCTGTCTCCTGAGCAGTCGAAGGCACGAAATTATAATCACAGATGGAAGGAAACATTTCATGGCTATTGGTGGACACATTATTTGATAATCTTTGTACCAGTTACTCTTTGCCAACTGACATGAAGTATTTGTCATCAGCGTGCATCTTACGTACTGACAAGTCACTGTGATGACATTAGGAAGGTGATAAGGCCAGTAGAATGACTCAATGATGAAACACAGACATTGCTATAGTGCATATTTATTGAGTAACTAGAGAAAGTCACAAATGGGTGAAATGGTTGCTTTTACAGGCAGAGTTTACAATGGTTTAATAATATGTTAGATGTGAATTATTTTGTACTTTGTGGTCATAAAACAGGATAACCATCTCCACATCTTATCTTCTGGGGTATTTTTTGTTAGGTTGTATCTAATAGTATAGCTGGAGATATTTTTTTTCTTTCATGGCTATATCACTGTCATTTTCATTTTGAAACTTGGCTTTAGACACTAAAAGAGTGACAAACACTTTAAGTGACCACCTTAACAAGCACCGTTGCCCATGATCATGATGGATTTGCTGTATGATAGGATCATGTGCTCCCCAAACACTGAATAATAATCTAGATAGTTTTCTCTGGTTATGCGTGTAGAGAAACACAGGCCGGAATTTCCATTTTTTATTGATTAAACGTCAATAATGTTTTACCAATTCTATGCATTTTTTCCCTCTTCCTAGGAGTAACCAAAAAATGTGAAATATACATTTGGACCCAGAAATTCCACCTTAGGAAATCTCTTCTGCAGACTTAAGGTGCCTGTGCATAAAGGCTCATGATTAAGGAAGTGGAACATTGCTTATAGTGGAAGCAAACTGCAAATATCCTGACTGTCCATCTATAGGGCAATGTTTGAATAAAATCTGGTGCATCCATGCTACAGATCTACACAGTTATAGACGAAAATTTACAATAAAAATAAAGTCATACTGTATATTATATCCTTCTCTTTCTTTCTTATTTAAAATACGTTTTGGGAATCCTTTCACGTTAATACATATAGCCGTTTATTATTTGTTAGCATGAATGTAACAGATTTTATTAATTCATGAGGGTGATATTAGTGGGAGAGAGGAGGATGGAGATAATTAATTTTTACTTATACATCTCTTTGACTTATTATAATGAATGTGTAATACTTCTGTTATTTAAAATATCTAATAAAGTTTAAAATAGGATAGCAAATGTTCATTCAAAGAGTCTTGTCAAAGACAAAGATGTTTGGAACTACCTCTCTGAATATGATGAGTATTCAAGATAATTAAACAGCCTAAGGACATACTTAAGATGTGAACATAAAGTAATGAGTATGCTTTCTGTTTTTAGCTTTCACAAACTAAATTCAAAGGTGTTTCTAAAAGAACAGTTCCACAGGCTTTCAGGTAAATACAGTTGCATTGGAATAACCACATGTTTCCAGGATTAAGGAAAATAGTAATTTGGATATTTAAGTTCTGACATTTTAAAAAAGTCAGTCTCAGAACTTTACGGTCTTATTTACTATGTATCTGTGTATATGGGTGGATGTAGAGAATGATCCTGGTATCTGTGAACTGAGCATCAGAAAAAGGAGAATGAGTCCAAGCACAGAATATCGACCAATAACACCCATCCCTGAACAGCTAAAATGTCTTCTAACTTTTAATATTCTCTTCCATTTTTCAGTCATTTTGTTAATACATCTTTTCACAGTCATTGTTTTTATTATTTTGGCTAGCGAGCCTTGTGATTTTTCACTATTCAGATGTCATTTAAAAAGCCTTATTTACGTATTTTCCCTTGTCATGCTGCCCTTGTGAGACAAGCATTTTAAGTGTTACAAGGAGGTGCTGTTACTATTACAAAGGTTATTATAGGAAGGATAAAAGGACTTGGTTGGGAACAGTAGCTCCATAACAAGAGAAAAAAATGTTGCACAGTTCCAGAAGCACTGTAACAAGAGTGGAGGGTACATAAAGGATCTCAGGTCACCAGATTAGTACAGATAACAGAAGGAAGCACGTGAACCCAAGTTCCCTCTATGGATATAAACTGGAAAATACAGAGGAATCCACAGCATGGTGTGCTGGGAGCAGAACAGGGTGCAAACGTATCCTGTGACCCGGTTATCTACAGAACACTGGGACCGGGTCCAGCCACTTTGATCCTCTAGAGAAGCAAGGCGGCTTCCTCGTGTAAAGCTAATTTGGTAGAGTTCATGGGGAGTACAGGGTTGGGTCCTGAAGCAGGCTGCCCGGGTGACCTCACTGCGGGGCACACAAGGGCTCAAGTGCCTGCCATTCTTCTAATCAGAAGTCCTCACTGTTGCTGGTATAGTGTTGTTTCTTCCTGAGATGCAGTTTTGTCACTCCCAGAACAATTGTAAGGTTAATAATCCTAATAAAACTAATGCACTGTGTTCTGATAATATAGGGAGCTCTGTTGCTGTCTCTGATTTCAGGATGTAAGCAGCAGTCCTCGTACAAACAGTAGTCTTCTGTCCGTCCCAGCAGATGGTACCGTGGTTGGAAATCTTTATAGCGCTCCAGTGGCAGCATTGTGCCTTTGACGCGTCATTATGCCAAGGCTCAGGAGCCATGGAACATATTACCTTACCAAGAAAGGCCTGCCTTACACGGCCTTGGCACTTGCAGAAACGGTCTTCACACTGAGAGTCCCAGAGCGTGCCTTACAAAGTAATAAATTACATTACCAACAGCCGTTATGACCTCAGTGAGAGATTCATGCAGCCAAGAGCAGCTCCATGTTACTGTCAGTTAATTAGTGTTGGTATTCATTTAAAGTGGGAGTGAGAGCCCGGAAATGATCATTACTCATTGTGAATGGAGTCATGGGACAGCATAAAGCTATCCAAGTCACTGCTGAAAGCAAGAACCAGGAATCGGAATAGGGATCCACGAATTGGTTACTTGGTTATAGATCTTTACAGCGTGGACGCTCACACAAACACAAACACACACACAAACACACACACTCTTACACTGAGCCCTCATGATTTTCCATTGGCTCTGACAGTTCAATACAGGTTGAATTGTGCTCCCCTCTGCCAAAAAAAGAAAAGCTATGTTGAAGTCTTAACTCCCAATACTTAGGAATGTGAACTTACTCAGAAATAGGGTCTTTGCAGTTGTGATAAGTTGAGATGAGGTCATACTTGAGTTGAGTGGGCCCCAATCCGAGATGACTGGTGTCCTTCGAAGGAGAGAAAACAGAGCCCCAGGGAGGAAAATCTCATGAAGACAGAGACCCACAGAATCAGAGGGAGGGCGTTCATGCGTTAACAGAGGCAGGGAGTGCAGGGAGATGGCCGCAAGCAAGGAGTGCCCGGGACTGCAAGAGGCGAGGAAGGGTCCTCCCCGAGAGGGCTTGGAGGGGTCACAGCCCTGCCAGCACCTTGATGTCCGACTTCTAGCATCCAGAATTGTCAGACAAATTTCTGTTGCTTGAAGTTACCCGTCTGTGGTAGTTTGTTCTGACAACTCCAGGAAACTAGAGTTGTTCACGACTATGAAATGGACACCCTCGCTCCCCAGCTCTCCCGTGTGCATCTTCTGATGCACTTCCATACTTGTGTTATGTCTCACTTCTAACAAGTCAGACTTAGACACAATAAACTCAGGCCTTCCTACTCCAATCAATTCATGGCAGGCTGTCTTGTTTTGAATAAAATGAAAGATGAGTCAGAATTTCAAGGTGGGCAAGTGCTGCTTTGTCCACTGCTTTGGAAGAAAGGAAAATAGTCCTCTTTCTTTACCATTCTTCAACCCAGAAAACAGCTATGACATAATTATGGTAAAAATCTTTATTTAGGATGTATCTGTCCCATTACCACAGCAGAAAAAAATACTGTGAATGTTCACAGAGAACTTAAAATATATGATTTTCCTGTCATTCACTGCTTTTTTTTTTACTAAGTATTAAATAAAAATCTTTTCAAATGGAAAGTTATTTTGCTTCTTTAAAATAATCTGTGCAATTTGCGTTCGTACATATTTGCTACTTGCAATGGTCACAGTTGCTTATATTTGTGTGTTAGATTCTACGGCAAGTATAAATAATACAAGGTGGTCCTTGACATCAAAATTTCCATAAGCTATAACTGGTGTTCCCCAATTTATACCTCCTGCCCACCATATTTTTTCTTTCAGCTCTCTACTCCCGACTCCAACCATCTACTTTCACACTTCCACTTGGATATCTTAAAGGCATTTAGACTAAACATATGGAAAACCAAACTTTTGATATTTTTTTGTCACTAATTCTCTTCCTCCATAAATGGTGCCACCATCCATTCAAGCATGCACACAAGTCAGAAACCTGAGCTTCAGGCCTAATGTCATCATCTTTCCCCATCCTCCAACCTCTACCTTTATTTAATTGAACACTACTGTTTGTTTTACCTCCTAATTGTTTCTGCTCAATTTCTCATTCTCCTCCACTGTGTTTTTAGGTCGTGCTCCCATGATCGTTCCTCTGGATTACTGTGGCAGCATTCTGACGGCAGGGAGGAGAACAGCCACACTGCCCACACCCCAGCCTCTTCTTCACACTGCAGACAAAGGGTTATTTTTAGCAAGCAGATCTTAAGATGTCATCTGCCTGCTTAAACGCAAAGTGGTTCCCCAAAGCTTTCCATTTACTAAAGTGGGGGATCCTTAGCTTGGCCCACAAGCTCCGCCTACCTCTCTCAGTCTCCACGTACACTGCTCTTCTCAGTCCTTGCACTCTGAACAGGGTCCCTTCTTATGGTGGAACAAATGTGCAAGGTTCCTTGCAACTCCAGGTTTCAACACCTATTGTTTCTTCTGTCTAGAATGCTTTTCTCTCCTCTTCCCCTCCAGAATTCTTCCTGTTGGTTACCACTCAATCATGCAGGATTCTGCTCAAACGATACTTCTTCACGAGAGTCTTTCCTGACATCACAGAAGAGATCAAGGCCCCTGATAGTATGTTTATTGAGTCTTTCATTCACTCAACATCAGGGCATGCCAGGCACTCTTCCAGGTGCATAGGCACCACCTTCTCTCCATAGGTTCACTGGACATGAAGACAAGGCCTCTACTTTCATGAGCTTATGCTATCGTTGGAGGAAGAGATAATACACAAATAACTGAACAAGGAACCACCGGGTAGTGACAAACTCAGACAGAAACAGTGAATGAGGCATTAGATCTCTCTCAGAAGGTGCCACCTGAACTTAGATCTGAGTGTCAAGAAGCAACCAATGATATGAAATTCCAAGGGAAGAACATTTCCAGCAGAGGTTCTAGTCAGGGAAGGAAGGCTCTAGTGAAGAGAAAGATGGCCTTGGGCAGAGGTGAAGAGGATTCGTTTCTGTAGAAGAGACCACCAGGGACAGGGTTGTGCAGGTCAGGGGAAGATGTTTGGTTTTTATTCACAGTATAACGAGAAGGTGTTAAAATGCTTTAAGCAAAGAAATTATTTGCTCTCATTTACATACCCCAAAGATCACCCTGGCTGCTGTGCGTGAAGGATTTTAGGTGTACCTTTGTCTCAGTGCCCATAGAGGGGGCTACTGCCGTAGGCCAGCTGGCTTGGACTAGGAGAGCAGCCATGGGATTGGAGGAAGATAGATAGAGGATGTTAGTTGGAAGTAGAAAGAAAGAGAAGAAATTGCTGGCAGACTGATACAGGAGATAAAAGCTCAAAGAAGACTCAGGGGTGATTTCCTGACTGAGCAGCTAGGTTAAGGGTGGTAGCAATTACGGAGATAGGGGATGCTGAGTAACAGCAGGTTTGGAGATGGGGAAAACAGGAGCTCTGTTTTAGGCATGTCAAATTTGAGAGACGTATTAGATGGCCAAGTGGGTGTATCAGGTAGGCTGCAGCTTCTAAGAATCTGGAATCCCGACCACAAGCAACGCCTGGAGTTACGCACTGGAAAACCATCATCGTGTAGATATTATTAAAGCCATTGCCTAAAAAGAACAGTGAAGAGGGACCATAATTGAGCTTTAGGACATAATATCATTCAGGATGGAGCTGAGGACAAGGGACTAGGAAAGAACGTTAAAAGGAGCAGCCAGTCAAAGAGGACAGACAAAGGATGTGCTGTCCCGTTAACTTAATTCTGCTTAGGGTGTTCTGTTACTGTTGCAATTTCAGCCAAAAAAAAAAAAAAAAAAAACCCAAAACTAAACCTTTTCTTCATATACTTGACAAAAATACGAATCCTGCTTCAACTATCAAAATTAGGTTTGTTTCTCCTACTACCAAGAGAAAAATCACTCCCTTTAAGTAACAAACATCATTCTCATTAATGAATAGACATAACAGTAAAATTTCCCCTGACTCCTAACCTGAGTCCTGGTTAATTTCCTCCTCTTTTCTTTTTAGATTTCAAACACTGATCTGGTAAAAGGTGACTTTAAAACACCTAACAAGAACAAACTTATGCCTGAGGATGATGGTCAGCTATATTCCCAGCCACCTGTGGACACATCAATGTTGAGGGTAGGAGGCAGGATACCCAGTATGTAGTTGATAATTTTATACCTCTTCATTGAACATGTATGTGTCTGTAGTTTAAAAAGCCCACGCATCTTCAAAAGAAATGGAGTTTAGGAGAGCAGGGAGCAAGGGGAGATAGTTAAAAGATAAACATAAGTAATTTGTGTTATCAAGGCGTTTTCAGCCCTGGGGTGCGTGTTTGCACAAACGGTTGTGTGAGTCAAGTTCCAGCATGCTCACCTGGGGTAGCAGAGGTTTGCATCAAAACATTCATCAAAACACAGGCTGCATTCCATCTCCACAGCCCGATGTCAAGATTGCCCAGAATTACATCTCTGTGCCATTAGACATCTAATGCAAAGCCATCAAGGCTTTCAGCTTTCCCTGGGGACCCCTTGGGAGGAATTTCTGCCGAGAGCCGGCAACTCAGACCTGATGCCTGTCAGGAATGAACCGTGGTACAAGCTTCAGGGAGGGCTTCCGTTGTCAAAACAATAATAGCTGTAATTTTCTCTCCTTCTATTTACAGGAAACAAACTCTTCCTTCCTGTCCTCTGCATGTAGCAGAAAATAGACAAGCCTAGCAGATGTCCAGGGATGGCGGAGGAGTACGTCGGGGCTGCAGATCCCTCGCAGAGAAAACAAGAGCTCAGGGGAGCCTGGCGGGTGGGGATGAGGGTGGGGGTGGGGGTGGGGAAGGTGGTGCCGTATTGCAGCCCGATTCCTAACGGGGCAGCATCCCTTGCCTTCTTTCTCTCCCTCCGTCTCCCTTTGTTTCTTTCGTACCACTGTGAGACGTGTGAACTAAATATGGCTAGGGAAATCTCCAACAGCCACGGTATTTTTATTTTTACATTTTATATTTTTTTTCAGTCACAGTATTTTTAAACTCTTGTGGCCTCCTGTTCGCAGACTCACGTGACGTAGATGAACTAGATCCAGAGAATTTCTCATGGGAATCCAGGATGCTTTGCCGTAACTGCTGGCTTGGATTGTCTGGATTTTTGGTCCTTGTTATTGAGACCCTTGGGGTTTCATTTCACATCTTCCAGACTTGGGAAGCCCCAGACTCTGTGGCTGCACCAGGAAGGTGGGGGAGGATTGCGGGGGAGGGGTGCCTGGCGAGGGTCGCCACCCCGGGCCTGTGAAGACTTGCTGGCTGCGTGGATGGAGTAGCTCAGGCCGCGGGCTAAACAGCTGGGCATCTTAATGCAAACTTGGGCACTCGCAAGAGAGGTCGACTTCTCACACCTTTCTAAGGGCCCTTTCATGTGGAAGTCCTTGATGTCGTCGTGCTTTGTTTTGCTGTCCTTGTGTCTTGTTCAGCTCTGGTCAAGATAGTCTATAAATACGCGCCCCATCCTTTCCCGTCAGCATTCCTGTTTGCAGCAACTGTTTATTTCTCTTTCTAATGCTCTTGCTGAAGTTCTTTTCTCCACTGAAAAGATGTTTCAGAATGTCGTGGAATTCAAAATATTTTATTTGAGAAGTATCTTTATGTTCAAGCAATTTCTTCACAAGAATTAAAGTGTATTTGAGGTTAAAATGAAGATAGGGAAACCACTCACATATTTACTGAGAAAAAAATTACCTTTAAAGCAATAACAGAAGGGGGGAGGATATAGCTCAAGTGGTGGGGTGCATGCATAGCATGCACAAGGTCTTAGGTTCAGTTCCCAGTACCTTCTTTAAGAATAAGCAAACCTAATTACCTAACCCCAACCAAAATAAAATAATTAAATAACACAATAATAAATAAAATATTGAAAAAAGTTTTAAAACAGTAATAGAAAAATGAAATCATCACTGGTTGTAGTTTCTTGCAGGAATACTGAGTCCATTGTCTAAATTATGCGTATGTAACTCTCGGTGTCACTGTTCAGACTATACATTTAATTTAATATGGTGATTCCCTGGCAGGTGTCAGTGAAGTGTGTTGAAGGAGGGGTGTTTTTTGGTTTGTTTGTTTTGTGCAAAGGGACCGTGTGGACCAGCAATAACTTTCTTTTTCATACTGCACTTCACCTCTTATTATCACTACTGTTTACCGAGGGCTGTCAGACATTAGTATAAGTGCAATGCTGGTAATACAGCTCTGGAAAAAAAAAATCCCTGAATTGCAGTGTTTGTCGCTTTCCATGATGTAAATATTCCCTCCACAGTCTAGTTCAAGCTACTAAAGTTCTTGAAAATGAACATGGAATTGAGCAGAGATGGTCATGACTGGCTTTCTTGACCCGGCACGAGTCAGCTCCAGGATACCACAGGTAGTAAGTACTAACTGCTTTGAGTATTAACAAGTGCTGGTTACTCTATCGAGCGTTACTGTTATCCGCTCTCATACAGGTAAGGAAACTGAGGCACGGGGAAGTTACGTTCCTTTGCCAAAAGTGACAGAACGAGCAAGCAGTGGAGCCAGGCTTTGAGCCCAGGCAGCCTACCACTTAACCCCTGTGCCATACTGCAGGCAGTAGTGCCGTGTTCAGTCAGCGATTTCCGAAAGAAGAAATAGTGATTTCAAGAAGTTTATACTCCTTTAGGTATTGTATCGGAGTTCCACCACAGAAAGAACCAGCAATACACACACACACACACACACACACACACGAGTTAAGAGATTTATTGCAAAGAATTGTCTTCCGTGATTGTGAAGGCTGGAGAGACAAGGCAGAAATCTGTAGGGCAGGTCATCAGGAAGGGCAGGCCGGAAATTCTTGAGCAGGAGCTGACACTACAGTCCCACTGGTGGAATTTCTTTCTTAGGGAAACATTAGTTCTGCTCTTAAGGCCTTGCAACTGATGGACTCAGGACCACTCAGATTATCGAGGGTCATCTTCCTTACATAAAGCAAACTGATTACAGACTTTAACCACACCAACAAAATACCTTCACAGCAACATCTATGCGATTGATTGAATGACTAGAGACTATAAATTGGCACATAAAGTGTTACAAATTGAATTGTATTTCCCAAAAGTGATGTTGAAGTCCTAAACCACAGAATCTGTGACTGTGACCTTATTAGAAGGCAGTGTCTTTACAGATGTGATAAAGTTAAGATGACGTCATATTGGAGCAGGGTGGGCCTTTAATTGAAAATGACTTGTGTCCTTATAAGAAGAGGATGGAAATTTGGACACAGACATGCAGGAGGATGACATATGACAGTGGAGATCAGAGATTGGAGTGATGCATCTACCAGCCAAGGAATGGCAAGGATTACTGGAAACCATCAGAAGTTAGGAAGAAGCAAGAAGCTTTCTGCAAGAGCATGGCCCCATGAACCTTGATTTTGGACTTCTAGCCTTTAGAACTGTGGGACAATGAATTTCTGTTGTTTTAAGTCAGTTTGTGGTATTTTTTTATGGCAGCCCTAGGAAACTAAACAGAGAACCTTAAAAATAACACTAAATGATAATAAATTTAAATAATGTCTAATTCATCAACATTTAAAACTTCACTTCCATTAAAAAAGTGCTACACTTACCATGATTTTCTTCTGATCTCCTCAGCAGGCATCTTTGTGGATCCTTTCACATTTGATGTGTATCTACAAAGTAATTTGAATGGCTTTTATTTAATTAAATATAGGCTAGATTTTATACACATTCCTATCAGAATAATCACTTAAAATATTTTACTTAAGCCAGTGTGATAGATATTGTAAAAGCATCTTTAGGAGTGCATTGAAGTAAATATTTATGGATGAATAAGGAATAAATTCATTCATTGCTTTCAGGGCCAGTTATTCATTCTTTGGATTTCTATTAGTGTTAACAATTCTTTTTAAAGCTAAATAGGATTTTGGGAAATAGTTACAATCAATTTCAGATGTGACGGGAAACTAAAATAGATTCAATTAATTTTTGTCTCTAGCCTGTAAACTGTCTGCCCAAACAGATGAACCTAGAACATTTTCATCAGAGTAGCATTAGAATAAATTTATTGAAATGTTTCACAATGTGACAGCTTTGAAGGTCAATAGTTCTTTTGATATGTAAATTTGGCTTAGCAGTTTGTGTTTTTGAAAAATTTCATCCTGCAATTTTATAATCACGTCTGTAATGTCATTGCAGCAGCCCAAGTGAATTACCAGTCTATTTGATGTGATCCAGTTAAAGACATTTTATCTATAGAGTTCAGTATGGTTGTGCGAGACTGAATTAGAATAATTCCAAAGCTCCAGATTCATTCAAACACAGACATTAATTGTAACATTGGAATTCCTTCCATGTGTATAGCAATTGAATTTCCATCTTATATACTTGATGCCTTCCACTACATATATCAAGTTTACTGAGTACTTGCGATCTATCATCCCCTCTTCTTACATATGACAGAATAAGTACAGCTAAGTGAAGTAACTTTCCCTGATCACACAACTCGTAAATGGCAAATCTAGGATTTGATCTGAGGCAGCCTGACTAGATCAGGCTGTTCTTTTAATCTTCTTGTACATGATTAACATGTAATACATTCAGGAAAATTTAAAATACTTCATGTGTTTGTTTAAAAATAGTTTTCAAATTACAGCTTCCTCTGATTATGTGCCTAGGAGTAGGATACACACATCTCAATATTCATAGCAGCACTATTTATAATAGCCAAGACATGGAAACAACCTAAATGTCCACAGACAGAAGACTGGATAAAGAAGATGTAGTATATATATACAATAGAATACTACTCAGCCATAAAAAAGGAAATGATGCTATTTGCAGCCATATGAATGGACCTGGAGATTGTCATATTAAGTGAAGTAATCCAGAAAGAAAGAAAAATATCATGTGATATCACTTATATGTGGAATCTTAAAAAATGACACAAATGAACTTATTTACAAAATAGAAACAGATTCACAGACATAGAAAACAAATTTATGGTTACCAGCCGGGACAGGGGGTGGGAAGGGATAATTGGGAGATTTGCAAATACTAACTACTATACATAAAATATATAAAAAACAAATTTTTCCTGTATGGCACAGGGAGCTATATTCAATACCATGTAATGTATAATGAAAAAGAATATGAAAAGGAATATATGTAATGAAAAAGAATATGAAAAGGAATATATGTATGTATATGTATAACTGAAACATTATGCTGAAATTGACACAACATTGTAAACTGACTATACTTCAATGAAAAATTTATACAGCAAAATGAAAGTTTTCAGTCATTAGCATTAAACCTATAGTGGTTATGGAGCTATTAATTGGTGAGTATATGGGTTGAAAAAATTGGAAACAACTTCACATACCCTTTGATGCTTCATCTTAACTGAGTGCCTGGTAGGTGCGTCTCCTACTTCAGTAAGGTGTTGGATCAAGGCCAAGTGCAGCAACAAATTGCTCAGCCACATTCTGAGGAGATGCTGCCTCTAGTGAGGCTCCTGGCTGGGATGATTTAGGACCCCGAGTACCCATTATGGACTGCAGTGCGGATTCCTGCAGGCTTAGTCTGTATGGACAGTGACCCGGATCCCCTTTCTCCAGCTAAGATTCCTGGGACTCAAAACTCATTCACCGTGTCTGGAAGGAAGTTAAGCTGCAGGACTACCTGAAGAAATGGCAACTTTATATGTTGTGATACATTGAGGTCACAGACATGGTCTGGCAACCACTTATGTTTGTATGTTTCTTTGATTCAGGAGACCAGGTTATCAAACATTTTATTTCAGAAAAGGAGGAATAAAAGAAAGCCATGGCAAAAATCTTCCAAGTGTCCATTTTTTTTAGGGCATTAGACATTCAGCTGACTTCTCTATACTTGGTTCCCTGCTATCTTATTTGCTCCAGAAACATACCACAGCACAGGATGATACTAGAAACACTTGGCCATATTTCAAATTGAATTATCGTCATTCCTTTTATTTGAATACACCATGAGAAAACTGAGCTCCAAAACGCTCCTCCTGGGTCTGCCTTGACAAAGAGCATTCTTGTTTCCCTGCAGCCAAGAGGACTGTGAGAAAGGGCAAGACGCGCCTGCTCTATTTTCAGGAGGACTCCACTGCAAGAGTGGGTTTTCTCATGGCTGTCAGTTGACAAGGGAATTCCATGGGTCAAGCTTATAGTTAAATCAATTGCATGCCTATATGGGAAAACCTCCAGCTTATCAAACTTCCCAGTATAAATGCAGGGGTCTGGACTCTTTCACATACTTCAGGTATTCAAATTATTTGAAAATATATTTTAAGATCATGTCCACTAAATCTTTTGAGCCCCGCTAAGAATAAATTAATTGCATGCTTTTCTAAGACACGGAAACATTAGTTACCACCCAGACTGTATCTCTACCTATTGTGGACCATGCCTTTTGGACCCACAAATGCTTCTTCCAAATGTTACTTTTAGCTCCCATACTGGAATGAACGCACTTTCTGGATTCTAGGGACATGCTCCCGTGGTGTTGAAATGTCCTGTTTCGTGACCAAATTTCCATTTGGTCTTAGAATTATCAACTTTCAATTTTAAAGTTGTTTTAAAGAAGATAACTGGACTGAATTAACTGGCTGGTTTAATCCAATTATTCTTTTGAATAATTTAGCGTAGATTTAATTCAGTGACTCCCTCAAAAACTGACTACTAAGTAATCACGTGTCTTAGTCTGATCAGTTCCCACCTTTCTGAACCCTTTGCTCTAGATCAGTCCATTAATCGAAGGCCATCAAACATGATACTGATCATCTAGTCTCTGTGCTTTACCCAAATCTAAACTACTGTCTGTCTCCCATTTCCCCTGTGGAGTGAGTGAATCAGGGAACCAAAGGCTCCAACTCTCCAGCTGACTTTTGTTAAGAGTATTTATTTTAGGATGTGTGTGGATTAGGATTAATTTCTGCTGCTAATATCAGAGAGCCATCTAGAGTGAACTGAATAGCACAAGGGTCCATTATTTTACGTTTTAAAAGTGTAAGTGTATTTGGGGCAAGGCTGGTGTGGTAACGCTGTAAAGGTGACAGGCGCCAGGCTCCTTCTCTTCGGCTGCTTTGCCATTCGTTCTCAAGGTCATGAGAAGACTGACATTGGTACAACCCTTCACTTCACATGAGAGGAACCAACAAAGAGAGAGGGGATGCCTTTCCCTTCTAAAGAACCTTCTGTGAGTACTACACAGATGTCTACTTCCATCTCGTGACTCTGAATGTGGCCACAGGGTCACAGGGAGGCTGGGAAATGCAGTTTTTCAACTGAACACATTTGAGGTTCTGTTGCAAGTGAAAAGGAGGGGAAACAGATATTAGAGGCAATGAGCCGTTCCTAGCAGTTAGTCTTCAAACTGAAATAACAGAAGAAACTTTTCTTATTCATTCAAGATTCAATAAGCCAGTATTTATTGATTAAGACATTGACCCAGGCACTGAGGATTCAAAGACCAAAATGACACAGTTCCTGCCTTCAAGGATTCCATAATTTAATGGAGACGGTATTCCTGTGCATGTCCGCAGGTGATCACATAGCAGAAGTAGGCACAGCTTTCTATATGAGCAGCTAGGCTAAGCTCTCTACCTAGGCAAGGGGGAGGGAAAGGAAGAAGTCTTTATAGAAGCCATGAAAGAAAACTTTCAGAAAGGAGGAATTAATCTTCAGTGACAATATGGTGAGTGGAGGTCAAATAAGACAGAAAATATTTCCTCAGTCTTATTGACAAAGGAAGTCTTTAGTGAGCTTGGGGAACACTGTTTCAGAGGAGCGGAGGGAAGAAAATCCACCAGGGTGAGGAGAGAATTGTTAATGATGAAATAGAGATAGAAAATAAGGAAAACTCTTTAAGAAACTTAGCTATAAAGGAAAAAAGAGGGAGAAGGCCAACAAAGAGCTCTCAGTACAGGGAGTTTTTTAAGGATAGGGAAAATAAGAAGGTATTGCAATACTATCCAGAAAGTACAAAGAAAGAGAGAGAGAGAGAAAGAAATCTTATTATCTGAAATGGTGGAAAGTAAAATCTAATGCCAAGGCAGGTGATATGTATAAGAAAATGGTCATAAAACTGAGGAACATGTCTGGAGATGACCTCTAGATTTTCTGAGAAGCAGAATTCACAGTGTTTAGATACAAGTCAATCAGATACAGTACAGATACAGTCAAAGAGAAGAGTGGTCCCTTTTAAAACTGCCATTACCAGCAATGAGAAAACAAGGTTGGGCTAGGGGAGAGAAGGAGGAAGACTGGGAAGTACAGAAGGACACACTATGAAAGTCCCACCTCCCACTCGACCCAGCCATCCAGATCCCTACCACAGAGGCAGTCACCATTCCTTTCTTTCATATTTTTCCAGAATATTCTATACCAATACAAGCAAATACCAGTATTTAGCCCTCCCCTCTTTTTGCACCATGATGCATGCCATACACTATACTCACCTTGCTTTGGGTAACTTAATATACATAGGAGTCCTACAATTTCCCGCATCTCTGAGGAACCATCATTAGCTCCTCTTCACCTGCTTACAAGCAAGGTGATCACATTTCAGAGATGGGAATTGTCTTGCTCGCGATCCATAACTGATAACTAACAAAACAGGAAAATGGATTCCAGAATCGAATACAGATCTGGTATCAAATTTGCAACTCTTCTCCCAACCGGAAATTAAATCCAAGAAAAAAAAAAAAACGTTTGGAAATTTCACACCAAAATGAGCGACATGAATGCTTCAACTACACTCTAATCATCACAAGATGTCCTGGTGCTGCGTCTTATTTCACTTTTAAAATTGTATCAAAGACCAACTGATAAATAGCACAACCAGAAGATCCCAGTTGTCCGTGGCTCTCAAAGCCACTTAGCTCCGTTCTTAGGAAGATAGCTTTCTTATGCTTCTTTCAGTATTTCTCCCTCCAGTTTAATGTGAGGCACAATGGCCCTGCCTGCCTATTTCAGGCTACTTTCCCCTTCTAATTTCCATTTCAACCTTACTTGATTACTTACTCAAACTGACCAATGACCTTCCTCAATCAGTTATAGATTCTATTTCCTGAGTCTCTCTGCTCGGAATTGCCTCTAATGCTGTCTCACTTAAATAAATTCTTTATCTTTCAAAACTTAGGTCTAAAACTCAAATTAATTCATTGATTCTTTCACAAGTACCTACTAAGTGCTTGTTATGACCCAGAAAGTGTCAGCCCAGAGGAACACAAGGTGAGAAAGGGATCTGCCTTTGGGAACTTAGAGTCTAGTGTGGAAAATAGATGATAAATAATACATTAACTAGACATTGTTTTGGGTCCTATGAAATAAGAAAACTAGGTTCTAGAATGGACCATTACAGGAGCAACACATTTTGGGTTGTTAGAGAGAGATGGCATTTAAGTTGAAGCCTCAAAGGTAAGAAGGAATCAGGCCTGTGAAGAACAGGAGAAGGAAAAGAAAATATTACAGCCCTGAAGCAGGAAAGAGGTGTGCTCTTTCTGGGAACTGACAGAAGGCCATTGTTGGTGGTGCTAGGGGACAGGTAGGGAGCAAAAAGGAAGAGCCCGGAGAGGTGAGGCAAACCCACACCATAAAAGGCTTCGTAGGCTGAGTAAGTGAACTTCACTCTAAGGATAATGGGGAATGATTTAAAAAGTGCATGCAGGGCAAAAGGGAGATGTTTTAAAACATCCGATTTTGTTTTTAAATAATAAATGTTGCTGTTTTGTAAAGAATGGATCAGAGGCGACAAGTGTGAAAAAGCAGGGAATCTGGTGGAGGTATGGTAGCCTGCGTAAGAGACAGTGGTGGCCTGAACTAGGGTGTTGGCAATGGCCATGAGGTGGATCAATAGGACTTGCTGGTGAGTTTGGCAGGTGCCATTCTTGGTAACTAGGTGGATGGCAGGACTGTAGTTCACCTACACAGATCTTTTGTAAGGATAAAAATGATGCCTTTTAAGGCAGATACAACCCCTTTGGTGTCAGCTTGTTGGGCAGATGTCACCTTTGACAAAGAAAGACAGCTTCCTTCATCCACACAGATGCAACCCTGCTCCAGGATGTATTGTCCATTGAGGGATGCACGGGCTAGATTTCAGACCCCCACCCCTTTCTATAATCTTACTCAGTGGTCCTGATATCATGCTGCTGGTACAGCCATGGCCGTGAGGAAAACTGGAGGTGGTCCATATTTGGTAGTAGAGTGAGAATGGAGAGAAGGAATCACGAGTTCCATCTTGGTCACATAAAGTTTGAGTTGCCCAATGGATAATGATAAGATGATGTCAAATAAGACTTTGAGTTGAGATTAGGGGAGACCAGAGGACATAGTCAATGAACATTGGAAGTTGTTAATAATCAGATGATATTAAGAGTCATAAGGATAGATAAGATGATCTAAAGAGGGAAAGGGGAAAAAAACAAAACAAAACAAAACAAAAAACCATGGTAGTGATCTGAGGAACTCTTATACGTAGAGTTCAGGTGTAAGAGTAACACCAAAAGTGGAGACTGAGAAGGGAGAGCCAGTTATGTAGGAAGAAAACTAGTGAAGTCGAGGAGCCCTGGGTCCTGGAGAGGAGGGTTTCAAGAAGAAGACAGTGCTCAACTGTGTCAAATGCTGTTGAAAAGTTGAGTTAGGGGAGGTCAAAACAGCACCCATTGGTTTTGACACCAACGAGGTGACTAGTGACTTTTGCCAGAGTAGATTCAGGAGATTGGCTTAGAACAAAAGACAGATAGGAGGAAATGGAAAAGTAAACAGAAGAAAAGAGCTACCATAGATGGAACATGCTAGAAATTTTTCTCTGCAGATCAGAGAAATGGGTAGTAGCTGAAAGAGTATGTAGAACAAATCAGGGTGCTTCTTCTAAAGACTGAAGTCACCTGAGTACGTCTTGAGGCAATGGAACTTATCCCACACTCCTTCCTCCAGGAAGGCTGACATGACCCTCTGTGCCCAGGTTAAGCTCATATCCTGTGTGCTTCTGATGCGACTTGACCATATGTCCCTCTAGGATGTGCCATATTGGGCTGCGGTTGTCCTGAGAGTACCAGCATTCTTAGGCTTCTGACCGTCATTTGGGAGCAGTCCTCCCCTGCGTCCCCACTTACTTGCTCCCGAGCTCACCACAACCATAGAGCATCCGTGTATACATCTTTAGAGAAATCTCTATATTTAGTTCAAAAGAGAAGAAGATAAACAGTTGTTTGTTTAGAAATAGATAAACACCCTCCCCACTCACCCCGTCAAATACTCTCAGTCTGATACTGGACCTGCAGTAAAAAAAGAAAAACATCCTCTTGGGAATTGTTCTTCAAAATAGAAAACACAGCTCTGGCTGGAAGGTGACATTGTTGGCACACACACTGCATGACATTCTGCTGGAGGTTTTCGATGTGCACAGGATGTGGTTACAAACAGCGAGCCTGTCCCTGTATAGACCTGAAAAAGTGTGTGAGTTTAACTCCAAGGACACCCAGAGTTTGCCCATGTTGTGTCTTTACTGGATTTATTCTCTCTGAGAATGGGTCCACATCCTGACTTTCCAGGTGCCTGGTGCCTCCCCATTGCCCTCTCTCTTTCTCCAAGGAGCAGCAGGAGCCGCATCTTGGCGGGACTCTGTGAGGCTCACCCTGCCGGGAAGCCGAGCACCCACACAACCCTTGGTTTGTTTCTAAGACAACACGTAGTAAGTACGTAGGTTGAGTCTGATGTCTTGCCAGCTGTGTGCACTCACTATCAGAGTATGCTGGTGGCCCAGGAGCGATTTCAGACGGAAGGGCTGCCTGTCAGTTCTGAGGAAATGGCCTCAAACAAATAAACTGCCCCCGGGCCCCAGGGTCAGCCCATTGTGTCGGGTCACCACTCCAACAGCTAATTCTTCTATCCTCTCTTGCCATTGATTGGCAAGATTAACACCAGAAGCAGGTGACTGAAGATGTGGCCATACAGGGGGCTGCATGTGGACAAGGAGGGTGTGAGAGAGCCACAAGTACCTCGCCATCATTATGGCTTGAATTCAATGACTTCCTTCTCTGGGGCTACAGACAGGTCATGAGGGATAAAATTATCAGCTCAGGAAAGAGGAGATGTTTATAGCTTCTGCTACTTTTACAAAAATAGATAAAAGGAAAGATTGTTTTTTCCACCCTTTGCAGCTTGTAAACTTCCTTAGCACTGTGCATAGCTTGCTCCTTCTTCCAGAAATAGGGGAGTCTAGTGGGACATTGTGTGTTGAGGCCGTGGAGTGCTTTGTGTGTGATGCTTACTAGGCAAAGCTCTCCAGCTCGGAGAGTTATTTCACTGCAGCATCTTCTTCCTTCACCTTCTTTTCTTCCTTCCTTCCCTCCTTTTCTTTTTTTTTTCTTTCAGCTTTATGACTTACAATTTGTATACCATTATTCACTTGTTTTTAAGTGTAATTTACAGAGCTGTGCAACCATCACCACAATCCAATTTTAGAACATTTCTATCTCCCCCGACAAAATAGCCCTCTTTTCTATTAGCAACCACTCTCCATTCCCTACACCGAGGGACCACTAATTTACTTTCTGTCCCATGGATTTGCCTTTGCTGAACATTTCATATAAATGGAATCATACATATATTTTTTCCTGTTTTTTTTTTCTGGCTTCTTTTACCTAAGATACAGTTTTGAAGTTTTATCTATGTTGTAGCATATGTGAGTCCTCTGTTCCTTTTTATTGCTGAATAGTATTCCATTGTATGGATATACCACATTTTGTCTATCCGTTCATCAGTTAATTGACATTTGGATTGATTCCACTTTATGACTAATATGAATTGTGCTGCTATTAACATTTGTGTACAAGTATTTATGTGGACATATATTTATGTTTTCATTTTTCTTGAGTGGATATCTAGCAGTGGAATTGCTGGGTCATACCGTGAATTTGTGTTTAACATTTTTAAAACTGCCATGTTGTCTTTCCAAAGTGTCTGCACAAATATATATTTCCATCAGCAATGGATGAGAGTTGTAGTTTCTCATCATGTTGACCAATACTTGTTACTGTCTGTTTTTTGTAGTATAGCCACCCTGGCAGATGTGAAATGGTACTGCAGCCTTTCTTATAAAAGCTGGACTTAGGAAAACTGAGTTTTCCTGGTCGTCAAGGTATTACCTACATTTCTGCTGGCTTGGTGAGAGGCATTCTGAGATAAGGAGACCAAACAAAATGAGGAGGAAGTAATCTCTAAAATGACACTGTGGCTACAGTTTGAGAAGAGCAATGTTCTAAAAAGAAGTATTCCTTTTACAGATCAATAGTAATGAAAAATTCATTATATACTCTAATTCTTCTAAATAAAAAGAAGAAGAAGAATCAGTTTATCACATCTACCTTCTTGCTTCCAAACAATAAACATTCCTTATCTCCCATTCAAGGAATGCACGTTGTACATCTATGTATTTCAGGACGTTTGTATGTAGAGTTGAGACTGTGTCCACCATCTGGCTGGTGACTCTAGAACACTGCTCAGTGGAATGTATGTCTGATTTTCTCTGTACCTGGTGTCAGGGCACAGAACAGGGATGTTCTCATCTGAGAAATCACTTTAGAGACACTTCTTCTCTCCTCCCAAACAGGTGGGAGATGAGGCTCTGAAAAATGCATCAGAGGCAAACTGTTTTTCAAGTTGGCTGAAAAAAAATGGATGCTAGTCAATTCAATCATTCCAATTTCCATTTTTCCACACACTTAGAATTAACTCCTATTAGTATTATGTGCACTTTAGGTCATTAATAAAAAAAATGTAGGGTGTTTTGATCATTTTTGTGATCTCTGGGAAAGTTCTTAATCTTCTATTCTTTTTTTTTTTAGAAGTTTTTTTTTCTTTCTAAATGCTTATAGCAGCTTTATTTGTAATAGTCCCAAGCTGGGAAAAACTCAAATGTCCTTCAATGCATGAATGGTTAAACAAACTGTGATATACACAAACCATGGACTACTACTCAGCAATAAAAAGGAACAAACTATTAATAATTGTAACCGCTTGGATGGATCTCAAAGGAATCATGCTGAGTGAAAAAACCCCCAGTGTTCTATACTACATGATTATATAGTTGCCAGGGGTTAGAGAAGAAGGTAAGGAAGGACTCCCTGTGATTACAAAATGATAGCACAGGGATTTTATAAAAGTTTTATTAAGCAAAGCACTACTAATTTTCAGCCAGGTCCATCTGCTTTGCTGAAATACTTAGGGTTTCATGAAGTTCTTTAAAATTTCATCTGTGGCTCCAAGTAGATTGTTTGAAAACTCACTGCTTAAAAATGAATCTTTCTCAACATTAGTTCTCACATTTTTGAATGTGTATCCTGAAGCAATTTTTACCATTTTTAACCAACTTTCCCCAAGTGAATTAGCTTTAAAGATTCATAAATTTGTCTGTGGTCATGGATATTTTCTTTACCTGTTTAGCCATACTTGCAACTGTTTTTCAAATATATGTATTTTTTATTTTTTATTTTTTATTCTTTTATTTGTGAATGGAAAATAAAACCTCTAATAGGGAATAAAGATCTGACCATTTTTATTGTGGCTTTTAATGGACATTGCTGAAAACAGCACACAAATTGCAAAAATTTTCCTAATGTTGGACAGAAAGCAAAATCTAGAAAAGTAATATCTTAATGTATAATTAAATAATGTACATTCATGCAATAGAACACCTTTTCATTGTTTTTATAAGAGCAAAATTTGTTATGTCTAAGCATATAAAGTTCCCCAACATTTTGAAAGTGTAAAAGCAAGTTGCAGGGCAGTGTGTGTAGAATGGTTCTGTTGGCACACAAGTGGCACACACATACATGTCTTTGCTTATGCAGAGGAACTGCTTGGAAGCATACCCACTTGTTAACAGTAGCAAACCTGGGGCACAGAAGGAAGTATTTCATAAAACACTCTGCTGTTTAATTTTACTGAAATGGGGATGCTCTCCTGTAATAGAAATTTCAAACAAAATCTCATGTTTCAAAAGAACAGGGTATCTCCTTAAATTTTGGCATATCTGTATAGTTCACGTAATTCTGTACACTTCCATTAATGGTCATCAGTGGATGGGGCCTGTGCTGTGGTTGAAGGCAATTTTGTCTTCTCTCAGAAGGTTCAGTGAAATTGAAATAACCAACTGTCTATTCTAATGCTTTGACTTGTTTTCCCAATTTGACTACCTAGTTTGTCTTCTCTCTTCCTCTATCCCAGGCCATGCCCTCTTCTCTAGCAATGCAAACTGACCTCATGTGCCCTCTGAGCATATCTGTCTGTTTCTTTGGTCAAAACAACTCCCTCCTCTCTTTTGCTGCCTTCCTCGTAGCGCACGCTCTCCAGGGAGCATTCACACAGCAGTTGACTCTGAGATCATGGTCGTCGCCGTGTCCCACTGGGCTGCCTAGGTTCTTTCTCCAACACTCATCACTCATCTTTGACCTTCCAGCTCATATGGCCTAAAGGCACACTGACAGCCTAAACTGAGAAAGAACACTATTTAATACCAGCAATATTGTGACTTGTAAGAAATCTGTTTGGTCATTCTCATATATATTTGGCCTTTATCCACAGTTCCTGGCTCACAGCTCCCCAAACACTTGGAATTTCCTAAATGAGAATGGAAAGATGTTTCTTACATTATGTGAATAAGGTGACTTTTGGAACCCACCTAAAGATAAGGACTGGTTGCCAAGAGAACCAACCATGTGATCAGAGGGCTGGAACTTTTAGTCCCATCCCTAGACCTCTTGGGAGGCACTGGCTCCGTCATTAACCAACTCTGTAACCTTAATTCACTCATAAGCCTTGTTCTCTTCACTTGTAATAGGAAAATAACACCAACCCTGCCTACCTTCTGGGGATGTTGTGAGGGTTTAATTAGTGTATGTGTAAATTCTTTCAAAATTGTAAAAATTCTGTATAATTCTAAGGAATTGTTAACATATTTGTTTCAAGATTATTAATAAAAAATTGAACTGGAGATTGTATCAACTGCCAATGGCCAATGATTTAATCAATTATGCTTAGGTATTGAAGCCTCCACAAAATTCCAAGGGCTCTGGAAATTCCAACCTGGTTCTGAGGGCTTCCAGGTTGAGGAAACAGAGCACTTCCACATGCCACCATGCCAAGCCCCAACTCCACAGGGACAGAAGCTTTGTTCAGCACTTTGCCCTGTGTATCTCTTCATCTGGTTGATGATTCATGTCCTTTAATTTCTTTTGTAATAAATCAGTAACCTAGTGAGTAAATGGGTTTCCTGAGATCTATGAGTCACTCCAGCAAAGTATTCAAACCCAACAGGAGAGTCATGGGAACTGCTGATTTATTCAGTTGTTCAGCAGTACAGAGAACAACCTGGACTTGCAACTGACATCCGAAATGTCGGGTGGTCTTGTGGAACTGAGCCTTGAACTTGTGGAATCTGATGCTATGTTTGGGTAGGTGGTGTCAGAATTGAGTTAAATTATAGGACACCCAGCTAGTGTTTAAAGCATTGACTGATGGTATGTGGGGACACCCCCCCCCCAGCCACACACACACTGGTTCTTGAGCCCCTTTTAGGGCCCCTTGGGTTTGCAGCATCTTCTGGTTATAATGCATTTTGAAGAAAGAGGTCTAGATTTTGTCTTATATCAGACTTCATGTATACACACTAAGCCAAGAAGAGCATTTCTAGGAGAACTTCGCACTTTGGAAATGTCGCTTGATTAGTTCATGTGGAAGCATGTGTGTTTTTACTTTGCTTGTGTTAAATAAAAACTAAAATGGAATAGTGGAATAGATTTTGAAATACCCCTATACGGTGCTATTTTGGTATTTAAGTAGATGTTTTTTGCTTATAGACCATATTATAAACCCTTGTTACTCAGGCTTGGTTAGTTCATTTGGCTTCTGCATAGCACTGCTAAGCCCAATATTCCAGTATTAGCTGATCTCCTCAGTACTTCCATGGCTACAGACTACACAAATGCGTGTCCTTGGTCAGAAGTAGGTGTGGTAGGATGCATGCCAGGGTCAGCGCTGGAAGGAGCTCAGGAAACAGATGTGGCAGTTCCTTTGACACTTTAAAATGTCCTTTACTTTAAGTAGGTCATTCATAAATGAATAGTGTCAAACCACTCCTGGGTAGTTCATGGGCACTTAATGGATATTTTCAAGGCTGAAATTAAGCAAGCAACTAATCATTTTGCCCATCTTTCCTAGGGTATGTTAGAGGAGATAGAGCCAAGATCTGTGGACAGATTCCTAGCAATGTGTAATAAATTGCCCAAGACTGCTACAAACAAGTGCTAGGTTTCTTGACGAAGGAAACACATTTTTTCTCTGAGAAGCTGGGAAGTATTCATAGTGAAAAGGATACTGGGCCTGGACTTTGAAGGATGGGCAAAGTTTCGGTAGAGAGGTGAGAGGTATCTTGGATAGGGCACACGGTATAGAGGCAGAAAAAAATATGAGGCATCTTTAAGGAATTTTTGATGGATTATTTTAAAGGAAGCAGAGTCTGAGTCAAGGGGAGGCAAATAATCTTGGTAAATAAAGGTCTTGAATGTCTCACCAAGGAGTTGCACGTCTTGTTATAGAGAACAATGAGTCATCTAATGTGACTGGGACTATCAGCATATGATAATATGGCAGCAGTGTATCCCCCAGACTGTGGGGCAGGAGATCTGGAGAGTGAGAGACTGCAGATCCAGGCAGACGCTACAGTCTAAGAGCAAAGAGAGAGCTTTGCCTGAGCCAGGACCATGTCGGTGAAGATAACCAAGGAGAAGACCACTGCGAAAGTCGGTGCAAAGAAAGAAGGGAAAGGATTTCATAGCTGGTAGGATGTGCTGGGCCAGGTAGAGGGCAGACAAGAGGACCTCAAATCTCAAACCTGGTTGCGATGGTAATTCATTCAATATAGTAAGTACATTGAGCAGAGAAACCAGTGACAGGAGAGAAAATACCAAGTTCAGTTTTTGATGTGTCTTATGTTAAGTGACTGGAAGAGGAAATTTCAGCGAGCATTTGGAAATGCATTTGCCTAATAAAAATTAAGCATCCTCCCCTCCCTTCCCCCACTTTTAAAGTTAATTAAATTTGATTCACTCAGGGTCCTTCCCTTACCGCCCAGGAGAAGTGAGCATGAGTCACTCTCTGAAAAACTCCTGCCTGGAGGAAACTCTGCAGATTCTACTTCTGTGGGGTCAACTGCTTTCTTGCAGTCGGACAAATGAGGCCATTTGAAACTTCCAAAGACAACGCGGTCGTCTTTGTCTGTACGAGCCAGGTAGGGGGAAGAGGGCCAGTCCCGCAGCGGGTGAAGTGTCTCCAGGCGCGGGCGCTTTATCGCTGTCTCACTCCCGCCGACTTCCCTGCGGCTTTCCGGTCCCTCTGGACAGCTCCAAGACTTCCCCCGCAGGGCAATAAATACTAAAGCCCCCCTGCAAGGACAGCCGGCTTCATTCATGCCGCCAAAAGACACTCTCGTAGCAGGTGTTGGTAAGAGTTCGGGGAGCGCCAACCACCACACCGGGGCCTCCCGGCTGCGCAGGGTGGGCCGGCTGGGATGCGCGGCCGGCGCGCTGGCTGCAGGAAGGAGGGGGCGGGGGTGCGGGGCGCCCCGTCCAGCTGCCGGCCTCTCCCGGAGAACAATGCATCTGTCATCCAGTGAATGATAGGGCGGCCAGGGCTGAAAGAGAGGCGCACGTCTGGCTAGTCTTCCCACCAGGCCGGCTTGTGTGCCTCCCACTGCTCTTGGGCAAAGAGCCAGCAGGGGAGGGCTTGGAAGGTTCTTGACCGGGATGTCCGCAGTCAAGAAGGACCAACAGAAGAAAGAGGAGTAGCCAGGGCTGCCTTCTGCCCTGACGAGAGTGCGTGCGGCCACGGCCTTCACCTCTCCAGGCCGTGGGTCTCCGGCTTGCCTCCAGCTGCCCACAGCGCCCCTTTCAGGAGAGGATGGAGAGCCTGAGGATCGATAAGCCCTTCAGCCGCTATCGGGGAAGCCTCGCCCTGGTCATGTTGCCTGATTATCGCTCAGGAATCCTGCTGTGGGCTATTCCTAGCTCCCGCCCTAACCGGGTCTCTAACCTCAGGCAGTCCTGTCGCTCAATTTCCCCTTTTCATCAATACTCAGGTGGTTTCCAGGACGGAAGCCAGAGGTGCGATGGCAAAATATCAGTGACGCCCACTACCTGGCAGTAGGCTAGTGTTCTGAGTGATCACTTTTAAAGACCCAAATCCTGGTCATTACTTTCAAATGTGGATGTAAGTGTAATACCATACACACATTCATACATATTCTAATTATTTCACAAATACGTAGATTTACGAACAAACTATAGCCAGTCCTTTGGATGTGATCAGATGAATAAACAAGAGACTTTAAATCAATCAGGAGCAGTTCATTTAGTGATAGTCTTGGTATTATTTATGCTTTTAAACAAGGTCCATCTAATCTTGTTTCCACTCTTTAACTCCACTCCGGGTCAACTTCACAAATCCTTTGTCACTGGGATGGTAACTAGGTTACACAGGAGAAGCTAACCTTTATCAAGGCCACAAAGTTGAGTTAGAGGCAGAACTGGAGTGGTCCCCAGGGATCTGGATTTCCAATTCAGTGTTCTACTTAGCACATCACTCGACTTATTCATAACCTGATTCCACAACTAGATTACAATTTTCTAAAAGACAAAACCATGCCTTTATATCTCTACTTCTCCCTAAAGCTGAGAGCTATGCCTGGCATACCACGGGTGTGAATAACTGTCGTTGCTGCGATTGCTCTAAAATCCCAGAAAGAAAAGGAGATGAACGAAAAGAAAGAGGGACCCATTTAGTGTTACAAACGGGGAAAGAAACTCCATTACTCTACAAAAGATAAACGTAGCTGAAAAAGGCAGGCAACACCTGCACATGGATCGTACTGTGGGAGCTTCGGTTGTACTTGCACCTGGTATAATTCTGAGAGACCTTTCCGTGGCCGGAAAAATGGTCGTGAGTGAGTACGTATGACGCGAGTTTTAAGAGAAGGGTCATAGATAATGATTTTGGAAAACAACTTCTGGAAAAGTAAAAGAATTCCTGGCTTGACTTTGCAGTACTGTTATTATAAGTAGGTCACAGATAAAAATGTCCTATGTCCAGAATATTCAGACATCAAATGGTTGGCAAAAGGAGGCGAAAGAAAGGCTACAACCTCATAAATCAGATGAGTGAAACTCTTGACCGTTTTAGTTGGGAAAATATAACTGTGAAGGAGACGTGCATTAGAAAAGGCCAGAAAAGATGTTTTCCAAAGAAATTTTTGGAGTGGAGAGAGCAGATGTATCAAATCCCTGTTGACATGAAGGAAGCAAATATCTTAATATGAGGTGAACAGTCACCAAAAAATACATCCCATCTGGGAAGGAAGGGAGAACCGGAGAATGAAGAAAGCATGAAAGTACAACCACATTCAACTTCCCCCCAGATGACTACTGGAGCTGCAAGAGGGAAGGACCCAAAGGTAAAAGACAATGAAGAGGGAGACAGGGTAGAAGCTGGGAGACAGAAATTCAAAGAAGCATGGTGCACTCTTGGGGAGTGATGGAAATGTTAGCTATCTTGATTGTGGTGGTGGTTTCATTGGTGTACACATCTATCAAAATTCATCAAATTGTACATCTGAAATATGTGTAGTTTACTGTACAGGAATCATACCACAATAAAGGTGTTAAAAGAAAACACCAACCAGCCAAACAAACAAAACGAAAGCAACGTGGTGCAACCACTGCTTTCCCATCCGATGTGTCCTCTGAAGATACTTTTGAACAGGGATTCCCCATGTACAACTTCATAATCTGGAGAGACTGAATTTAGAGGTTTATGACTACTCCCTTTTCTTTTTCTTTTATTTTCACTAGAGAAGGGATGGAATTGAGTGGGGATACTTGGCAGGGCTGAAGGAAGAAATTCTCTTCTATTATGAGCATGAATTAAGATGATGTTGCTACAAGCCCATATCCATGTGCCTGCCAGACCTGGGAAACTGTAAAGCCTGCAGCCTTTCAGTGAGTCAGGATTTCTTAATTTCGGCAGCGGGGTCTGAGACAGCAATGCCATGGACTGAAAAGGAGTCCTGTGCAAAACTACAGAATATGCAGAATTGGTCTTCGTGCCCCCTTCAATTTCACCTCCTTTTCCAAATCTCTCTCCCGTCTCCTGCTCCTTCCCTCATCTCTCGGATACGCAGCATCCCATATTGCTCTCAGAAACTAGTGTCCTTTGCTCACCTCACAAAGCCTCACTAAGTCCATCCATGTGAATGAGTTCATTTCAGCCACGCTGGTAAAAAGGAATTTAAAATGTATGCTGTCAGCACTCCTGTGTTATAGGAAGGTTAAGTTATTGGCTGCAAGGTCATTCAGGAAGAGAATGTCAGAGCTGAGATTTGAACTTAAGTTCTCAGAAGTCTGTTTCTCTTGGGGGCAGTTTGCATGGAGAATTCTCATTCTCACTTTAAACTGCTCCACACTGCCAAGGCAGCCAGATAATAAAGACAGATCAACGTCTCTGTAACGTCTACACTCTCCCTTCGCTCATGTTTGCAAGATGCTCTCCATCCCTCCAGGGCTCAGTACAAACACTCCTTGGCCTCATGCCCCAAGAAGAGAGTGTGAGAGAAACTGTGAATTAATAAATTGAATATGGAGGACATCTTGAGGTGGAAATTGGGGAAGAAAGTCTGGCAGAGGGAAAGAGATAATGAAAAGCAATGGGGCTGATTTCCTGGGGAGAAGGATTCTGCTGGAAGGTGAGTTTAAAAGCTTACCAAACTTTGGGAAGGGGAGGATGGTGAGATGAAATGCAGGCTTCTTCAGCCCTGGACCTGGGGGAAAGGAGCGAGGAAGGCAGAGCTGATGTGATGCAGACCTGGACGGTGGTCTCTTGGCCTGAAAGGAAGAATGAATGGCTCCTGGTTCAGATCAGCAGCCTTGGTACCTAGCACATCATCTGTTGTAGTACATACCCAGTAAGTATTTGTGGACACAAGCCTTAACACATTTCCCAAGCAAAATTTAAAAGCAGGAAAAGAAATGGAATAAAGCAAAAAGGAATCTGTGATACAAGTTAGGGATGAGTAATTAAAGATAAAAGTACAATTGAGGCTAGTGGTCAAAGTGATTGGAATTAAGAGACTGACCACTGGTGATGCATTTGAGACTGTGAAATTCATAGGGAACAGAGGAACCATTGAGAAGCACCTGCTAATTTTATGAGGGAAGAAAGCAAAAGAGACAGAGGTTAAGGATTCTTCCAAAGCAAAAATAGCTGGTTTAGTCACAAAGAAAGGGCTTACACCAGGGAATCCTGATTTAAAATTTGAACGTGAACTAAAAAGCCAACATCCTACAATAGTCTCAAGAGACGAGAGAGCTGTGGCTTTGTCTGTAGTAGACCCAGGGAGCTCTGGCTGTCAGTGGCTTTGTGACACTGGCCAAGTCACATAGGATTTGAGCTTCTTGTATTATCTAAAATGTTGGGATGATAATAATAATAATTACCTCTACTTCATCACAAAGTCGTGAAAACCTATGAGATAGTGTGTCAAAGGATTGTATAAGGTAAGATATTTGCAAAGGTACATTATTTTCAATGTCTTTTAGTATTTGGGCATAAAAGTCTCTTCTATATAGTTATATAGTTTTATATATAAATTGCCTTAATTGTCATACAAAATCTGTGTCAGAACATGGATACATTTTAAAAGATGTATGATATTAAGTCTCATGTGATAAAGAAAAGACATGTGGTCCACATACATTCATGCTTTAGGAAAAAGCTCATGGAAGAAATATTCCGTCTGCCAACCACATGACAAGTTTTGTTTATATGGGATTTTTCCTTTATTTTTCTATTTAAATTATTTCACAGTTATCTGTTTATAGTTATGCATACAAATTTGTCTTCAGTTTCACATAACTATGTATGTAACAGCTTAAGAATTTTATTGCCTTCTAGAACGATAGGATAAATAGATTTTAAAGGATCCTAGTGATTTTTTTCCCAAGAGAATCAAAAGACTGGGGAAAATTGTTTCCGAGCTTCCCTTTACAGTGACTTTTATTTTGTGCTGTTGCTACCATTTGAATGAGGGGGAAAGGGCACAATGAAAGAGGTGTTTCAATTTGCCCACTCAGAATTACGGTGGGAGAGTTGACTCTTCTTAAAGGAAAAGAAGCGGGCAAGGGGCAAGACAGTAAAACAACATCAGTGGGTAACAAATAGATGGCGATCGCACCCCCCAAATGAAAAATAACTCTTACAGCTACTCTGAAGGAATCTTGTGCAAGTAAACTTGAATTCAAAAGAGAATGATGCAGACATATGTTGAGAAATCCTAAGACAATACAAATGTAGGAAGAAATGGATGTGTAGTTGGAAATGACTGATTAAGTGCTAAGAAAGGAGAAAGGTGTTGGTTGTTGATTTACTCTATTTTTCGAAGAGAAAGAATGCCTAATGATTACAAATGGAAGAATAAGCCACAGAGCCCCTGAGAACAGCAGGGGCGATGTGAAGAGCTTGGAGGAGCAAACTATGAGAGAAGCAGAAATGTCTGAATGGAATGGAGGAGAGTATAGGTTATCTGAAAGCGTAGTGAAAGGGTGCTGGTACTAGAACAAAATAAAAAATAAAGTCATATAAGTTAAAGAATGGAGAAATGAGCGAAGAAATTATAAAAGGAAAACCACCCATCATCGTGGATTTTCGTTTGGTTTGGTTTGATTTGGCGGTATGTTTGCAGGCTTGACACTTCATATATTAGAAAAAAAAAAAGAAAAAGAAAAGAAAAGAAAAGTAGGTAGCCAATTACAATGAAGATGTGAGGAAAAGACAATGATAAAACCAATTATAATTTAAAGATTTAAAAGAATGTTTTAAAATGGATTTTAATAGTATCTGAGAAGTTTCTACAAGACCTAAGAGGAGACCCTCCTTGTAACTCTATACACTTCTGTGAAAAAAGGGAAAGGAAGGGCCCCTTTGTATTAAGTACAGGCATTTTCCTAGTTTAAACCTATAAGGAAATTCAGAGGACCACAAATTCTAAGCTTTTTAAATGACCAGGTTAGAAAGGGAGGGGTACCAGAGCAACTTGTGAGTGAGGGTTTCAATGTCTTATACTTACCCCATGATAAGTGCACCTCTGCTCCAAGAAGTTTTAAAAATACTCAGACATTTTATATCATATAAAATTGTTTGATGATCTGTGTTTTTGCTTAAATAATTATATTTCTGTCAATATTGATATTTAAACTATCAAATACTGACTTTTTATGTCATGGGGAAAATGTCACAAGAAGCTTAGAAAGTAGTTTTATGAAACTTTTCAGAAGTTTGTTAAACTATCAAGAGAAACAGTAGTAAATTAAAAAAAATGTTTGCACCTTGTTTTCATTTGCACTTAAACTCCTAGGCCAAGGTGTCAGTTGATGCATTCTTGCCAGGTTATTTATTTCACAGATCAGTGATTGAATTTATTTGAGTCTTGTTTTCCTAGAGTAACATGGATGTCTTTGAAAATCCGATGAGTATTAAGCCAACAGGTGTCTCTTTCCTGGTGCTCTGAACATGTGACCAGTCTCTCTCTGTGACGGGATCACACCACAGCTCGTAGCCACTCTGTGCACTAATCTGCAAGCGATAAAGACTTTACAAGGCCGACCCCCATGCGTACTTGCAGAAAGGTCCCTGTCAGACGCAGCAGGTGCCTGTGACATCTGAGAGTGGACCGCCAGAGCTGACATGTTCAGCAGCTCAGGAAGCCAATTTCTAGACGCAGAAGGAGGGCCCTCTGCATGTGACTCTCATGGGGCAAAGGTCCTTGATGCTTCCTCTAGCAGAACACACTGAATAAAAGAGAACACTATTTACCCCTCAAACTGCTAAATGGCTTTCGGGAAGAAATATCAGGCTTGGACCATAACCCCAAGGTGACAGCAGTTCCTGGGCAAAAAGCGATCCATTTCAAAAATATCAGTGACTCTGAGGCCACTGAGAAACCTTTCAACTTGGAATGAAATGAAAGTGAATTTGGCAAGTAAGCGTGGGGAGTGGAGTGTTAACTACTCTTCCTGAGCTAGGGTTCCTAAAGCCTCATACATGTGTGATACCCTCACGGACACTGAACAAAGGAGTACTGCTCTCTTAGTTGGAATAAATAGCACTTGTCTTTACAAAATGAGTTTTAAAGCCTGAGACCTTATTTGGACAAAATTATTAAATAAAATCTTACATAAATCTAGCCCTGGGCCATTTAAATGGATAGATAATATTATCTCACTTTAAATCCCTTTGAATTTTAGAGTTGGATATAGAGAGGGTTTAAGGAGCAAACCTCAGAAAGGCTAAATAGTCAAGAGACAACATGAATTCAAATGCTGTGATTCCCAGGAAACTTGAGATTTCTAGATACATTTTCTTACTATCGTTAACATAAAAAGAGAGATAACATATGACATTATATATTTGATTAAAATGAAATAAATACAATGAATACATTTTTGTCTTTATATTTATATACATTTAACATTTTGTGTCTAAGGAGTTGCTTTTTTAAAATGAAAAGTATGAACTATTCAAGAAAACTAGATCCATTAATTAGAAGATTTATTTTAATCAAGCAGAAAACTGAGGGCAGGGGAAGAGTCACGGGGTTACTCACTTTTTCTCTTGAGATTATTTAGTTATTTTTATAATACCTGTACCTAAATTAACTCAAATCTCTTATTTGTTAGTTTTGTTTCTGATCATTTGGGGCTTATCTAAAAATTGCAATAACATTTAAAATTTGATTATTCGTCGCCGTTAAGGACATTTAAATAGGAGGCTTTAGGAAATGACAAGTGAGAAAGAAAAGAAAAACCAACAGGTTTGAAACAGTAGCAACAACAGTGGTAGAAACTTGACCCAAGAATTACTTTACAGTTAAATCTTGTGACCACACTAATGGATACATATATGGATGCAAATGAGCTTAGAATCAAGAGATGAAATCAGTCCCCATTCTACGACGTACTCTCCATTTAAATCCTCTCTCTTTCTGCCCTTTGTCAGTGTATTGGATTGCTTCCCGGTTAGCTGGACTCCATCCCAAAGATAAGCCATTACTCTAATTAAGGGTAATATGAATAATAAAGATAGCTAATATTTATTGGGCCCTTACTGCATGCTGAGATGTGCTAACCATTTACATGCATTCACTCATTTAATCTTCACAATTCTACAAGGCACGTATCTTTACTGTATTTCAAAGATTCTAGTATGTGTTCTCCCCACCTCCTCCAACATTCTGACATTTCTGAAATTAGGATGCATCTTACAAACAATAAGTCATTACTTGTGCTTTCTTAGTTGTATATTAATTATTAATAATAAAAATTAATGGTGCTTCTTACAACTGATGATGTTTTAGAATTGAAGGCGTAGTACTTTCCTCACTTCACAGAGTTTCAAATTAAGGTTAGAGAGGTTATGAAACTTATCCAGGGTCACGTGACCAAAGGCGTCCTGGCAGGCTGCACAGAGCACACCCTGGAAGCCCTTCCTGTCTCCCATGTCTTCTGTCTCTATTGGTTGCCACGTTGTTTTTGGAGGGTTTCTCACGGAAGCATATTTCCCCCTTGGGAATGAGGAAATTCATACATTCTGCATTTAAACTCACCTATGAGTTACATGAAAATCACCAACTCAAAATCCAGGATGAGGAAAGACCAATTAAAGCTTCTTTTTTTTTTTTTTTAAAGAAAAGGAAAGAGAAAAATCTCCATAGTCACACAGTCCCTCCTGGCTTTACAGTATTTCATTCTAATTCACACTTTCAAGTTGAAGGACTCAACTTTTAGCCTAGCAAATGTGTGCTTGTCAGGAAAAAGATATTCATTTATTTAGTCAAGCTCCAAATGCTCATTTGTGTTGGAGATTGCACCCAGTAGCTGGAAGCAGAGGAGGGTATGGGTGGTTTTTTGTGTTTTTACATTTCTTCCTCCTTTTAACTATAAATTTTAGTTGATCAGAAAAAATTTTCTGTGGTTTTGAGTTAAATTTAGAATAAAAAACATTGAGAAATGGTCACTACATTGTGGAAAGAGTGAGGCACCTGGTAATATCTCTGGTATCTCTGTTTATCTTTTCATTATTGTTAAATCACTTCATTAAGTGTCTACTTCCTAAGAGACATCAGTAACATTTAAGTGCCAACATGTTTACATTTAGTATTCAAGAAATTTAAAGCAAAGAACTCATCCAGTGTACTAGTTTTTCACTGGTTATTATTAAAAACTGTTTGTAGGGTTTTACCTGTATATTTGTATTCTACAAAAACTTGCTACTAAGTGCATAAATAAACCTTGTTACAGTTTTAGGCAATATTTTTATTTCTAACAAGTGTTGCACGCCTTGGTAAAATGAACTTGGGGGAAATATTGTAGACACACTACCCAAGCATCTTTATATTAGAAAGCATTAGATCCTTTTATTGATAATTAACTTACAGTATTGTTTTTGGGGCTCACAGTTGTGTCATTTCACTAATGAACAAGCATACTTGAGGGACACATTTTAAAGGTGAAAATGCTGAATTGAAGGATATATCCAATTGGAACTATAATAATATTGCCACGCAACCCAAGATTGTTTGCTTGGTTTGAGCATTAAAGGGTGCCTTGGGAATCCAGTCAAAATATCCAACAATGACAATACAAGAATGATTCTTACAGTAACAGGAATATCTGGTTTTTCAGTTTGTCATCTTCAAGCTATGTTTTGGTCTCTTTTTTTTGCAGACATGATCAAAGTTTATCTGCTGAGTATAAAAGCAGACCGAAATCCACAGAGTGTAGAAAGATCTCACAATAATGGTTTAATTTTTAAAGATGTATTATTTGTAGATAGAAATTCTGATTGTATTTCACTTCTGACTTCTCTCATCTTCTTGATCATTTTGGCCACTGATGTTCAAAGCAAATCTGTCTTTAATATAGTTACTAAACTCTAGGATTTGGATAATCTTTTCGCATGTTTTATAAGCTGAAATTAGAGACAGCAACACAATTCAGCCTCTTGCTGTGGAAACCACAACCTTCTAAAGGGCATCCTGCCTGGACATCACTCCTCAGAGAACAAGCCCTGTCCCTTGGGCGCCTTGAAGGCTGCCCACACCGCACAACTTGTGGCGTCATATGACCTTTGGCAGAAAACTTAAATTTAAACCAGAGGACAAAAACAGGGCATTTTGCCTTTTAACAATTGAAATCCCTCCAATTTCCATGACAGCACTCTTCCCATTGTACTCCCCACCCTGGTTTATCATCTATGCATTCCTAGTTTGGAAACTCATGTGAAAAGTGTAAACTTATCCCACAAGAGCATTCAACATGGGCCAAGCAGCCCAAAGAGTAACAGTTCTCACCTTAAGGAAGTTGGTGGAGGAATACTGGTCACTCCTTGTCTTCAAAATTCTACCTCATAGGCAAGGGTTATGGGAATCTACCTCTTCATTCACACTGTGGTGCCCAGTCAGGCAGAAGAGTCCCCACATGAAGATGCTTTTGTGGTGTTATGTGTTGTGCAGTGAAATTGTTGTCCGATATTTTCATGAGCTGCCTTGAGAAAGTCGGGGAACAAGCGAGTTTATGAAGGAAATGGATTCTCCTTCTGTTTCTAACATGGAAGTGCACTCAGTGACCTACTGAGGAGTGAAATTAACGCATGGATTTTCATCTTCCTTCTCTCAGCTGACCAGCCAGGAAAGACCCCTTTCAGGGGGACAGCTAGTCTGGAAGTAATAAGACAGCACAGTAGCTAGAAAAACCAAGTTATTCTAAAACATAAGATGACACTGCATGATGGCACGTGGCTTAGTCAGCATTTTATGAGCCAGATCTTGCAGCAGCTTTAGCTTTGGGACCATGAGAGTGAGGATCAACCTAGGCCTCGAGCCCCTTTGTGTGACAAAGGAGCCAACCTCCTTTGGTCGAAGGCTAGAGGGCCTGAATAAAGGCTGAAGACCAGTATCTCTAATCAGTGCTGACCTGCCCAGAGACAGACGGAAGGTGAGTAATGAATATGATCGCGGGAACCACTGTGCATTACAGGGAAGCAGAAAATCACTTGGAAAAACATGAAAATGAAAATAGTGGGAAAACACACAAAAGGGGGGCGAGGAATCTAAAGCACTTCAACAGGAGAAAGAGTAGGAGCAGGTGGCTATGACTTGATCAGGTGGTGAGACAAACGATCGGTGTTCTTGAGAGGGGCCTGTTGAGATGAGCCTGAGACAGGAGGCTTTTTGTTTTTTGGTTTTTTCACATTTTTAAAACCAAGCAGTGAGCACCGTGCTTTGGTATGCAGTTTTTAAAGAGTAAAGGAATCAGTGGTATTATATGGGGCCCTACTGTAACCCCAGATCTCAGACACAGACCTCAGTACCTCATAGGCATGGTGTCTGTTCACTGTAGTGAAAACCCGTAGCTCCCTGGGGGCTCTTGCTGCCAGTGGAGCCTCAGGACTGGCCAGGTGAAAAAGACGGCAACCACCAGCAAAGAAGGGAGGCTGCGGGTCCAGAGGAAGACGGACACGCACTGGTAACCCTGGGGAGAAGTGCTTTGCCACCCACACCAGTGGTTCACCTCTCTCCCTTCTTCCCGGGCAAGGCAGAGAGGGACCGAGGTTTTACACTTGTTCTTTTCCCTCCAGTTGATACGTGGGCCCACCTTCCCCGGGCTAACTTCTCATTTTAGAGGGGCTGACTCTGACTCCTTAGAAACCCACATATGGTTTCACTTCCAGTGACGTCTGGAAAGCAAGGGGTCAAATATCCTCTCGTAGAGAGATGTCCTGGTGAACATAGGGAAGAAGCCGACTCTGTTCTCCTTGGGAGATTAGTAGGGAGTGAAATACTCAGGGTTTGACGTGGATGGAATTTTAGTGAGGAATTAGAATAATGTTTCTTTTCCTTTACTCCCCTTCTCAAATTGCCTCTAACAGGAGAGGTAAAGACAAAGAAAAAAAAGAAAAGAAAAGAAAAAGAAAGGAGAGCAGGGGGAGCTACTGGAGCGATCACAAGAATTCAAATAAAATCACAACCCTCCAAAAAGAACCAAAAGTTTTTTTTGACCTCATTTAATTACCCGCCTCGTGTCTTGGCACTGAATATATTTGTACTGATATTTCATATTTAGAGAATTTAAAAATAGTATCTATACATTCACAGCATTTTGTTTCTCAAGGCACAATGTTTTTCATTAATTTCACATGAGCCTTGGTCACATTTACACAAATAAAAATCGAATTGGCAACAAAGAAAGCATATTCTTGTTATAATAGAAGCACTTGGTGACCAATTCCTGCCCGCCCCCCTGCCCCGAATTGGCACCGAGAAATGTGATAGCACAACAGAAAGATGAAGCCAAACACACGTAGTCTCCCCCTCACTAAATGTGTGACAACCTCCTTCAAGTTTAATCCCCCCAGCACAGGATCCCACATTTTTCATTAATATAATACAAAAACATATGGTTAAGAAAAGAAAAGGAACATAAAGAAATGAGTAGAAGAGCTACAGAATTCAAAGAAAACACATTCTCTGGTTCATACCCACATCTAACTGCCTAAGAAATTTCAATGAAAATCAGATGTCATTTTCACCATGTATTCAGCTTAAATAAAACGTGGGTGAAATACAAGGAATTCTCTATGTGGTGTTAACAAAATTTCCTTTCTTGTATTAGGTTATAATTGTACAAGGTTACTGTGAGGATTAAAATTAGATAGCATTTGTAAACTGTTAAAGAACTATATACATTTATATCCCCAAATGTTGAAAATTAATTCTTGCTGTTCAAGAGATGTAGGTATCGTTATAGGAAAGAAGAAAAGAGAGGTTTTTTCCAGCCTAAATGTGTACTAACTTTAAGACATAAATTGGAAGTTGTTCTTAAGAAAAAAAAAATCCTAGCAGTCTTTTTTTTTTTTTTTTTTTTTAGAATTTGTTCCTTTTTCTTAAAAGAAAATTCCAGAAGAAAGGAATGCCGTCCTCATTCCATGTGTGTGTCACAGTGGAATACAAGTGGAAAGAAATACAGGGGGAAGAAAGGCTTTGCCCATAAGGTTCCAAGTTTCTTAGAAAGCCTGATATCAAGACGAAAGAATGAAAGGAGGGAGGGAAGAAAAGAAGGGACTGGAGGGGAGGGAAAGGAAGAACCAAAGGAGAGAGAGCCACGGTAAGACCCAACAAGGAATGAATCTCAGCTTATCACGAGCCACTCGCTCGTCTCCCGTGGTACACGCTGCAGCCAGTGCCACTATTTGGTTGTTAGCTCCTCGATTTTCTAATCTGAGGCTTTGCCTTCCTTTCATCTTTCTGAATCTGATCTAGTTCCTCTTTAGAAGGTGCTTAAGGGACTGAGGACCGCAAAGGCTCACTCTAAAAAAGATTAAGACAAATAACAGGTTGGGGAAGGGTTTTTTTTCTTTCTTTTGACTTCAGGCCTTTGAGAATGTTTTCACATTTATTTCTATTTAAAGCAAAATATAATTCCTTTACTGGAGTTCAAAGCCAGAATCGTAACATCAGCAGGAAAGAATACCTATTCCACATTCATCTACATGTGATGGCAAGACGAGGGAGAGGAAGAATGCCAACAAAATCCCAACCCTCTTCTTCCAAAGTGAGCACTCCTTCCTTCCACACATTTACTGAGCACCTATCACGTGCCAGGCATTTACTCTCTCCGGCACTGGGGATACTGCAGTGGACAAAACAGATAAAAACCCTCGCTCTCAGGAAACAAGAGTCCTGGAGGTAGGAGGTCGGGTAGCAAATTGGAGATGCCCTAAAACATCTGTTTATCAGAGGTTGCTTGTTTCACTCCCATACATACATGTCCAGAAGAAGTCAAGAGTAAGATACAAAGTTTTTTGAAATCCTAGAATCATGAAATGCTTTAAAACTCCTCAAACATTTGAGAAAACTGGAATATGTACAAAACAAAAGTTTTATCCATTTTAAAACAAATCTAAGGTGATTTTGTTAGTTTGTAGGGCAAAAATATGTTATATATAGTCTGTTTTTCTTTCAAAATTTTTTATATTCAGTGATCAAAGACTCAAGTGAAACATGAGTAAGGAAGAAAAATATTTTTTCAAACTATTTTGCAAGAGAGTGGAAGAATTGGAAGGGAAAGTTCTTAAAAATATTTCCCCCCAACTTTTCTAGTTTCATTTTTATGTTCCCATAAAGCCTAGCCTAGTGTCTTGCAATTCATGGTTTTTCAGTGAATACATGTTACACAAAATTATTTTATGAGTAGTATAAGGCAACTTGTTGATTTAGAGAGCACATCAAATTCATTTTAGAAAAAAAAAACATTTTGTTGGATCTAAGCTGAAAAATAACCCATTTTATTGTATGGTTTACAATTAATTCTAACCTTTTAATCCTCAAGAACCCAAACTTTCCTTTAGGAAATGGGCTACGCTTATAACCTATTATTAAAAAATTTATTGGAAAGAATGACATTATTTTATTTTATAATCCATTAAAAATAGTTATTATAAAATTACTTCATTTTTTATAAGTCTGGAAATTCTACATTATTAAATTACTTACAGCACAACTTGTTCTTACTTAGCACGTTCCAGAAATAAATGGTTTACTTCAACTCTAGGTGCCAGACAGGAAGACAATGCTCTGGAAGGCGTGATGAAAGTCCAGGCAGAGTCAGACCAAAGGGTAAATATCATCTTGAAGAAGTTATGATGAGAGCATTGGGTTTATTTTGTGGTCCACAAGGTGGAAGGTTAGGGGTTGATCACTAGGAGCCAAGAGGGAAAGTGCCAGAGACGCGGCTGGGAGATGGAGCAGAGAATCTGTAACCTGTAACTGCAGGTAGGAGCATGGGAAGCCAAAGACGTCAGCTGGCTCCTCTTTAGTCCAGCAGTGCTTTTAAGGACTTTACCCTATCCTTCTAGACATAACTTTTTATTGAATAAGCATCTGCTTAAAGGCACTGCCCAACACCTGATATTGGGACAGATGGGCCAGGAACCCAGGAGTAGCTGAGCTGAATGTCTCTGGCTCTGGGTCTTTCACAAGGTTGCAATCAAGGAGTCACCTGGGGCTACCGAAGTCATCTCAAGTGGGAAAGTAGCCGAAGATCCACTTCCAAAGTCCCTGACTGGCAACTAATGTTATTAGTTCTTGGCCACATGGACCTTTCAGTAGCTCACAGCCTGGCAGCCAGACTTCCCTTGGAGCAAGTCAGCTAGAGAGTGAACAGAAGTAAGAAAGAGTGAAGAAGATGGAAGTCCCCGTCTTTCTAATCTAACCTCAGAAGGGACACTGTATCACATTTGCACTGACCTATGTGTCGGAGTGAGTTACTATGTACAGCCACACTCAAGCAGAGGGGATATGCAAAGGCATGGATGTTTGGAGGCAGGGATCCTTGAGACCCTTCTTACGGACTGCCTACCACAATATTGCACAAAGAAATCTGCATCATTAGATATTTTACAACAGAACAGATAGCACTTGATTGTGCCAGGAACAAATATTTACTTGCCTGAAGGTAGAAACTGACATTACCTCAAAAGTTCCTTTCACCCCTATGATTATATTCTCTGGAATGAAATGGGTTCTTTCTATTTTCTTGGTCAATTCTGTTTGATTCACTATGGGAGTTCAACCATTATCTCTTCTATTGTCTCACGCCAGTGACTGGCTAACTTTCTCTAAGCAGTATAGCACAGTGGTTAAGAGACAGACTGCTAAGCTTTGAGTCCCAGACCTTGATTTGCTAGCTGCTTACTCTTGTGCCTCAGTTTTCTCACCTGGAAAATGGTGATAATAGTTTTACCAAATTCATAGGGTTGTTGTAAGGGAGTAAATGAGTTAAGGGCTTAGTATAGACTCATGTACCTGCTATATGATCAATAAATGTGAACTAACCAAAGAAATTTGATCTATTCTCTAGCTACTGACAAATTTGGGAAGCAAAGGAAGTTAGTCTTTTTTCATATGATTTCCTATACGTCAGCCACATAGACCCTTTCTCTTTCCTGAGTTCTTAAAGTGAGTTGTCATCAGATTAGTCTTACCTTTAATATGATGACTCTAACATCTAAGTGCAGTGGCTAGATAACATATGTCACTCTAGAGCCAGCCAAGGAGGTAGGGCAATCTTTGATTGTCATATTCTAAGGCTAGATCAAGCCCTTTACCTGTCTATAATAATATTTACATTTCAGAAATTATTTCCCAGATATTAACCTTTCCAATTTCCATAAAACAGGTCAAATAAATTTTTTAAAAAATTCCTTTGATGTTTTCTTATTTGATTCCTCATAGCCTGACATTTTTGTTTTAAAAAATCATGCTTATTCTACAAAAATTAGAAAATACCGATAAGTAAAAAAAGAGATAAATAGTTAAAAAAAGAGAGAAAGAAATACACCGATAATTCCGATATTACTGATCTCTTCTTAGATGATTTTTAGAATTTTTGATTTTCAAGTAAAAAAAATTATGCTTATTCTAGAAAAAGTACAGAAAGAAAATAAGTAAAATTTTTTAAAAAATAAAAAGGAAAGAAAATACTTTTTTCTTGGTCATTCTAGTTAAATTTATCAATTGTATTAATCATTACAAAGAAAAAGCTTTCAGTGTCTTTGATTTTCTCTATTGTCTATCTATCATTTCATTGATTTCCACTCTTGTGTTTTTTCTATCCTTCCTTATGATTGTGTTTAATTTGTCCTTTTTATAGTTTCTTAAAGTAGAAATTTATATCATTTACTTTTGATCTTTTTTTTTTCTAATGTGAGATTCAGAGTTACATGTTGCCCTCCAGGCCCTGCTACACCTACATATCACACATTTTAATATACTATTATATTTTAATTTTTTCATTATCAATTCAGTTTCAAATATTTGTCAATTTTCTTTGGAATTTCTTCTTTGATCTGTAGAAGATTTAGAACTTTTTTGCTTAATTTCCAAATATCTGATGATTTCCAGGTGTATTTCTTTTGTTGACTTCTAAAGTAGTATTGTTCAGAGAACATGTTTTGAACTATCCAATTCTTTGACATTTATTGAGACTTATTTTACGGCTCTGCATCTAGTCCATCTCTGTGAATGTCTAAAGTGCACTTGAAAAGAATATTTATTCTACTGTCAATGGATGTAGTTAGTTTTCCACAAACACAAAATAGGTCGAGCTTGGTGGTGGTCTTGTTCAAATTTTCTATATCCTTGGTGGTTTATGCCACATTTTCCATCATTTACTGAGAGACAAGTATTGAAATCTTTCACTACAATTGTAGATTTGTCTGTTTCTCTCTTTGATTCTGTCATTGTTTCATGCATTTTGAAGCTCTGTTTTTAGTTGCATACCCACTTATAATTTCTATCTCCTCCTGATGATTTACCCTTTTATAATTATGAAATATTCCTCTTACCTTTGTCAATAATTTTTTCTCAGGTCTACTTTATCTGCTTTTAATATAGGCAAACTTTTCTAAGATGATTAGTGTTTGATTGATATGTATTTTACCATTCTTTAATTTTAGCCTATTTGAAGCTGTACACTTAATATTTACCTCTTTTAAAGCAACAAATACTTGGGCCATGGTTTTTAATCAGTCATGGTTAATTTATTTTCATTGGAGAATTTATGTTTGGTTGTAAGTCTACTGTCTTGCTGTTTGCTTTTTATTTGTTTACATAATCTGTAGGCTTTCCGCCTGCTTTTTCTGACTTCCTCTGGATTGAGTCAGTTTTAGTATTTCATTTCATTTCCTCTACTGGTTTATCTTCATATTTTTTCTTTCCTTTTTTTCAGTAATTACTTTAGGACTTACTACATAAATTTTAATATATCAGAAACTCCCATCAAAAATATTTCTATAATTTATGTATGTTGTAAGAATCTTAACAACAGTATAATTTCATTTTCCTTCTTCTTATCTTTTGTGCTATTGTCTGTCACATGTTATAAACCCTGTGATTGTTTATTGTTTCTGCTTTAAAGAGTCAACTAGCTTCTTAAAAAAATTACTATTTGAAAAAGTATTTTATATTTACTCATATATTAACCATATCTGGGGCTCTTTATTTCTTGTGTAGAGTCACATTTTCATATAGCATCATCCTTCAACCTGAAGAGCTTCTTTGTACATTTCTTGTAGTCCAGGTCTCAGATTTGGTTTGTCTGATGATAGTTTTATTTCAACTTCAGTTTGAAGGATACTTTATGTGTTTCTAGGATTCTGTGTTCACGGTCTTTTTTTCTTTTAGTAATTTAAAAATGATAAGCCATTATTCTTTTTTTTTTTTTTTCATTTGTCTGACTAGAAGACACAAGCATTCTTATTATCATTCCCCTGAAGGTGATGTGGCTTTTCCTCTGCCTGCTTTTAAGATGATGTGCCTTAGGACAATCAAGGGCTCACCTCACTTTTCCTCCTTACTCAGGGTTCACTGAGCTGTGCTACCTGTTGCTAAACATTTGAAATAATTATTTTATTTAGTTTTTTCCAGTATTATAGTCGTTTGTGCTTTAGAGTGGGTTTAGTTCTAGTCCCAACATCATGGCTAGAAGCAGAAGTCTGATAGGGTAGCTTTTAAAGCAAATGAGTAATGAGTAGCATAGAAATGGTGAGTTCCCCAGTTTGACTTTTCCTTTTACTTAACACTCAGTTGCTATTTTTTTTTAAACATTTTTTATTGAGTTATAGTCATTCTACAATGTTGTGCCAATTTCCAGTGTAGAGCACAATTTTTCAGTTATACATGAACGCTATTGGTGAAGCAGAGTTGTAACTTACTCAGTGATATGATTTGGAAAGTTTTGGTTAATAGTTGTAGCAAGAAATGGGAAAAAAAAAAAAAAAAGAGGCTAGGTGATCTTTTAAGATGCTGTCTCAGTTGTGGAGGAGAGACATAATAAATTCCTGTGCCAAAATGGAGGTATAGAGAAGGGAGAATAAAAAGATAGATTCTACGAATATAGGTAAGGCAGAAATAACCCAAACTGGAGAAGCTGAAGGATATGGATTCTAACCAAAAGTAGGTCAATGCATAAAAAAGATGGACATTTATTTATTTTAGAAGAGAAGAAAGTGAAGAGGAGAGAAAGACTAACAGCTCAGGGAGAACTGAAAAATCTCATTTGGAATGGCTTCTCACCAAATTAAATAATGGTTCATTGACCTAAAATAAAGTAGGAAGTGAAATAGGGAAAAAAAGGAAAATTGAACTTATTTTCTCAATAGTTAAGACTAGAGGTCCTTTTTTAGTGGAAAAGCAACTGATTGTTGAAATTAAAAAACAAACAAACAAAAAACCAAAACAGGTACATTTACATAATCCTTATAGTATTAAAGAGGCAGAAGATCTCATAATAACTGGAATAATAATAATAATAATCAGGAAAACCTTATTCATAGTTAGATCTTTTCTCATGATATTTAGCAAAATATGTTATGACTTCCAGCTTCTAAGCAGCACAACACCATGTCATTGCAGCCTGCTTATTTTTCTTCTGAAACATTGTAGTTAGAAGTTGGGCTTTTATAATCCTATTCTGTTTCTGAAGTCATTTCTAAAGGATTTTTACAAACAAGGCAGTTTGTTAAAGAAGTCAGTGTCTGGATGATAGAGAAAAACTAAAAGATTGTATTTCCACAAATCTAGTAAAAGATATATTTCCAGTACCTGGTTCCAGTATTCCTAAATTCCTAGTGGCAGTATATTTCAGTTAGTGAAATCTAAGTCTGGGAAGCACATGACCCATCTCATTCAAGTCCCGTACTTTACAAACGAGAAAGTCACGTTTCTTCTCTTGGTTCACAGATATTAAGTGATTGGCACAACGTCACATAACTTATTAGTGACAGAGCTGCTGTAAAATCACATCATGTATATCTATTAAGCATCCTGTGCCCAGCATTATGGTACGTGCTTTAGTATCATAAGAAGCTCTGATGAGAAAACAGTGTCAGAGAGGTTACATAAATTGCCATGATAACCAACTTAGTAAGTGGCAGGGCCAGCATTTGACTCAAAGCCTGCCTGATTCCATAGTCTGTGCTCTTATCCAGAACTCCAAAGTCTTTTGTTTCATTTGTACTATGCTTTTTGTCATTTCCATTGGTAAAAATGAAAGCCTGAACTGATAGTCCTATCAAAACTTGACTGATAGATTTGTAGAAAAACAAATGGGTAAGACCGATAAAATAGCCCACACTACTGCACATCAGCTTCTGACTCCAGGAAATCCAACACTGGTGCAAAAAATGCAGGTTTTCCTCCTTGGTGGCCCTGCAACCCTATACTTCCTTTTTTCTCAGGCCATTCTGCTTTTTAAAAGTACACATCTGGGGTACTCACAGGCTCAATGCATCAGATCTGAATCTTTTCCCACTCATAAATGGGCTCCCCAAAGACCAGTGTTTCTCCAACTGAGGATTGTGGCCCATTAATGCACCATGAAATCAATTCAGTGGGTCATAACTAATGTATTTTTTTAATTAAATACGGTAGAGCACATTCTCTCCTTTACTGTCTGGACCCCCACTAATATATAGGCTTGCAGGGGATTTGCTTTGATTCGTATTGGGTGGCCTCGAGTAGAGGTAGTTGCTTTTCATTTTGATTTTGCTTGATTTAGCATTCATTCCAAATTTACTGAAATCAGCATAAATCCTGACCAAAGACAAGTCCCTTGCAGAGGGTCCTTGAAAGAAGAGGCCCTGTATCCCTATGAGCTATTTGTGTAATAATTAACTTAGGTTGCTCTAATGGTCTTTCCAACTTGCTCCTTACCAGGGGCCTGCAAGTCTATGGGCTTCTCAGGTTAATTGCTCCCAACGTAATTCCTGCCTCCTCTGCGCAAGTCAGAGTCCACGTCTTTGGAGCCTTGAGGGCTCTTTGAAGCTTCAGCTGCCAAATAACATAAGACTGAGGGGATGAGAATCAGCTGGAGTTCGAGTGTTAGCCCCACCCCCTCCCCAAATGAAAAACCACACTGAAATATTTGTCCTCTACGCTTTGTTCCTAAAGCAAACAATATTTAGCTAAGTATGGTGTAAAGGGTTACCATTTGCCACAACTGATAAATAAACTGGTAGCCGCTACGATGAGGGAGAAGTGGGGGTATTTTGTGGTCTTGAGGGGAATTGAAAGCTCTTTCAGTGGAGACAGGCTGCAAAAGACTAAAATCATCAAGACAAGGAAATAAATCTTTTTCTTAGAACAGAAGCTTTGTTGCCTGCAATGGGTGAGCATGTTTTTATTTTTAGATGGCTGCTCATTAGCAGGTAGAAGAATTTGTAGAATTATTTTTCTGACAAAGAGACTAAGGGTGGAAGTAAAGCTCCAGTTTCATTTTTTTCTCTTTTTATTTAAATTTTTTATTGAAAAATCATATTGGGTCCTCTGATAAAAACAGAAATGTCAGATAACTAGATTTTCCTGATCAAAGCAAACTTAATGGAAAACAAAATTCAGAAACAAGGTACTAAATAAATGACATAAGTTGTGGTAAGTTTAAAGTTTAGCTGTATACAATAGTTCAAGTTAATCCAAAAGAACCCATTTTTCTATCCTTGTATTGCAAGCCTTTTCTTTATAGGCTTTTGGTTTTACAGGGATTGGATGAAATTTAGTTTGTTTAGAACTAGCAGGTGTGGCCAACATGTCTGAGTAGGAGGGCCCCTGAGCTCCTCATCCCACAGGACCATCAAAATTACAACCATTTACAGAGCAACTGTCCTTGAGAACATCCTGAAGACAAACAGAAAAGATTTTCCACAACATATAAAGAAGGAACCACAAAAAGATAAGTAAGAGGGGCAGAGACCTGGTATATTCAAGACCTACACTACTAGGGTAGACAACCCACAACACTAGGATAACTGTGATTGCAGAGGTTATCTCCAAGGAGGCAGGGGTTCAGGCCCCATATTGGGCCCCCCAGTCTGAAGGCCCTGCATCCAGAAGACAATTTCCAGAACATCTGGCTATGAAGGCCAGTGGTGCTTGCATCTGAGAGGGCCAGAGAGCCGTAGGAAACAGACTCTACTCTTAAAGGGCACACACGAGATCTCACATACTCCAGGACTTAGCCCAGAAGGAATAATTTGAAAGGAGCCTGGGTCAGACCTACTTGCTGATTTTGGAGAGCCTCACTGTGAGTCAGGAGGCAACTGGCAGACTCCTGGGGATGGAGACACTGACAGTGGCCATTTTAGGGCGTTTGTTCTACTGCAAGGACAATTATACCAAATAATTTTTCATGGTATCTACTAATCAGAGGCCTGTATAACTTTACGTTTAGTTGTCTAAAAAACAAAAATATAATCTTGGCAATATTTTTGTATCTTATCCATGTGTACCAGATGTGTTCAAAAAGAAAAATGAACTAGGAAGAGAAAAGCTCTTGAAGTTCTATTTATGTTAAAAACTTTCTGAATAATCTGTAATTGAAGTAGGATTGCGAACTCTTTGTGATTGTGACAATACAGAGTAGCATAATTATCCAAAATTACTAGAAGTTATCCACAATGACATCTACAGTATCCATACTGTAAAGTAGTCTTGAATTTTTTTCTAGATGCTGTGGTTCAAAAAAGTTGTGGTTCAAAGAGGAAAAGTTGGTCTTTACTTTGTCCATGTCACGAATAATTTTATAGATTTATGTAATTGCTCCTTTCAGTCCTTCTAAAATGATAGACTTAAACATCTCATATTTTTGTTCTTTTATAAAAATGCATATATAACATAATGGCATATATCCTTTCAGTCTTTTTATACACAAAATATTTACATATTAATTATACATATTTATGATCATAAAAAATTTATAGTTTATTGATACTATATAATAATTTTTAACCCATATCAGTGAAAATTGTCAACAGTGTAATTTTAAGGGCTACATAATATTTCATCATATAGATCTACCCTAGTTTATGTAGTCATTCTGCAGCATTAGAGGGCAGTTAGTTGTTTTCAACCTCTTGTTATTTTAAATTATGTGTGATGAATGTGTTTTTCAGGAAATTGTTGACTTTCTCTCTTGTTAATTCCTTGGAATGAATTCCAGATGGCATGGGGCAAAGATATCTTCCCCACTGATTTAAGATGCTTCATTTATCGTATACTAGATTCTTACGTATTATGGTCAGCAACAGACCTATGTATTCTGTTACATTGATCTATCCACTGATTTCAGCACCATGTTACATTTTCACATAAAGTTTTGATATCTAATGAAACAAATTCCTCTTTAGCTACGCTTTCATTTTTTTAATCTCCAGATATTCTTGACTAAGTTTGTCTCTTTAGTCTTCTAAAAATGTTTAGAACAGTTTCTAATGTCCCTAAACCATGCAGTCTGGGGGGGGTAGGGAATTTTTATTAGAATCTGTTTAAACATCTAAATTAATTTAGAATAAGTAGCCTATTTGTCAGATTTCATCTTCCATGAAATACAACTCTTTATATAGCAAGATTTTTTTTACATCTAAGTAAATATTTATGGTTTTCTTAATATGTCTCACACATTTCTTGATAAGGTATTACTGGATTATTTTACTAGATTCACTAGACTATTTGATTTTTATCATGCTTTATATGTTTATTGTGTTTTATAACTGCTCATAGTTGACATGCAGTTTTGTTTATTATTAGATTCATTATCTTGAGTTTTCTCAAAAGCAAATCATATAATCTACAATCTATGATTGATTGATTGATTTACAATCTATGATTTAGTAAATATTTATTAAGTATTTACTATATGCCACCTAAATGTTCTAAGTGCCGGGCACACAATACTGGGGGGGAAATGTATGGTATATTTCTAGCCAAGAGAAGAACAACAAACCTAATTTTACATAATAATATAAATTAGGAAAGATAGTGCTTAGGACAAAAGAAAAACAATTGAGCAAAGAAGAAGCGTATAAAATAACCAGGGTGGATGATGAAATTTTAGATAAAGTGAAAGGTCTCACCAAAAAAGTACCTTCGAGTAAAGAAGTTGGAGTAATTCAGGAATAGAGTAGTAGCAAATGAGGTTTTTAAAATATATAATGAAGGTCTAGACCATGGAGGTCTTTGTGGGTCATAGTAAGACTTCGGAGTTTTTATTTGGAGTTAGTTGGGAAAACATTAGATTTTAAGCAAAAAAAAAAAAAAAGTTGATATGAACTGCTTTAGATTGCTATGGTTTTGGCTTCTGTGTTAAGAAAAGATTTAAGAGTAAGCAAGATTATACTGTATAGCACAGGGAAATATATACAAGATCTTGTGGTAGCTCACAGCAAAAAAAAAATGTGACAATGAATATATGTATGTTCATGTATAACTGAAAAATTGTGCTCTACACTGGAATTTGACACAACATTGTAAAATGACTATAACTCAATAAAAAAATGTTTAAAATAAAAGAACAGATTTAAGAGAATGGAAGCAAGGAGACCAGTTGGGGAGTAAAACAGAAGCTGTCACTCTCCTGTCCATACAGACTTGGTTCACCCCCTAAGGCACCTGTAGACAGTTTTCATATGTACTGACTGCCTCCTGCTTCTCTGCCAGAGAACAGCAGCAGGAGCAGAAGTGCCTGGAGAAGGGAGTTTATGCATAAAGATTCCAGTTTCTCTCAGTGGGATCACTTCCACGGTCTGTTCTACACAGTAGCTAGGAGGGTTCCCGGCAGAACTGCGCTCCAATGTTCCAAACAGTATCTTGCTCATTAGTGCAGCATCTCAGCCTTCCCAGTTTCACCCTCCATCTAACTCACCACGCTTCCTGCCTCAGAGACAGCTTCCGGAGGCACCCAAACTAAGACAGGAGACTATCGTAGTAATATTGTAGCAAGAAAGAATACTAAGTTGGACCAAAGTGTATCCTTAAAGTGGGGATAATTGATTTAATGCTGAATATGCTTTAAAGAGGAGATGAAAGGATTTGCTGATGCATTTAATGTGAAACATAAGAGAAAAGGAGGAATCAGGATGATTCCAGTTTTTGGTGGGAGCAAGTGGGAGGATAAAGTGTCCATTAACTGAATTGGGAAAGAGTGCCATCCATCTGGAAGAGACTTAGTGTACAGTGTGAGGTAGGAGTCTTTTTTAAAAACATGAGTATCCAATTGACTCAGTATCAGTTACTGACAAGACCTCTCTCTATACATTGCATTGCACTGTTACTTTGTCAAAAATCAAGTGACCTTAAATGTATTCGTCTGTATTTTCTATTTTATTCCATTAGCATATTTGTTTATGCTTACACAAATACTCCACCCTCTTGTTTTCTGTAAATTATAATGTCATAATAATTGGCAGTATAATTCCTGCAGCTATGTCCTTCTCAAAGATTCTTTTTTATAACATAAATAAGTCCTGTAACTTCATAATAAATCAATATTTGGCAGTGTAATTCCTCCAGTTCTGTTCTTGAAGATTACTTTTTATAACATTATACTACCTTGTAACTTCATAATAAATCTTAATATCCAGCATGCAATTCCTTTCAATTCTGTTCTTCCTGAAGATTATTCTTATAATAAATTTTACTAAGCAGTGGTGTAATTCTTCTAGTTCTGAACTTCTTGAGGTTACTCTTAGTCCTACTTAATTTTAGAACCAACTTATCACTTTACACACATAAAAATGGATATTTTTATTGGAATTACATTGAATCTTTACATCATTTGAAGAGAATTAACATCTTTACAATATTGAGCTTTCAAACCAAGAAAATATTTTTAGTGGGGAAAATAACAGCCTATTTCTATCCTCATTAGAATAATAAAGTAAACAGGGAAATCATGATGCAAGACGGGGAGAACTGCTGGAGCAATATTCTGGAGTGGGCAAGGGTAGGTGGGATCTGGTGCCCAAGAGACAGGATTGACTTAGGTAAGAGCATGGCTGGTTCATGAGTAATAACAGAAAACAAGAGGGAGTAAATAGTCACATAGGCGGGTAGGTGAGTAAACCTGTGGTGATGGGACCCTGTGGACATTCTCTTCTGACTACTTCAGCTCTGTGAAATTGTAGCCTGATAGGATGGTTAGAGTAAATATCCTTATGTTGTCTGGTTTTCAATGAGGATGCCTCTGGTGGGGCATCACTGAGTATAAAGACGGCTGGTTTAAAATAATTATTTTGTCACCTTTTCAAAGTGTGTTTTCTAAAAGTTATCAGGAAAATGTGCCCTCTGCCTCTATCTTTTAAGATGGATGTCCATTTATTTTAACTATTTTGACTTTCTTTTATGAAAAGCCCTGTCCATGGATGAAATGTTTTACCTTCCTTTGGCCCTCCTCTAAATCTGTATGTCTCTTCTTCATTGAAATGTATCAATCAAAACGTTATACTCCAGTGTGAACTCACCAGGTTTTATGAAGGTTTTGTGTGCGAGGGAGGTGATGTGTTTCTTTAACTCATTTATACCAAACAATGTTGTTTAGTCTTTTTCGGTCATGGCAGGATGTTGGAGCAGTCTGCAATGATTGTGCCGGTTGCTAGCTTAGACTTTCTTTGGTAGCTCAAAGACAATAATCCTAAGTAACCTTTGGATTTTTTTCTCTGAAATGTATTACCTTACAATCGCTCAGACTGAAATTTATTTGCTACATTTCTGCTAATTACATACGTCTGTGAAATTTTTCTTGTGATTTTTCTCCTCAAACATGGACATTCATTTCCAAGAAGAATTTAACTTACCAACATGTTCCACCTCAACTCTATAACATTTAATTAATAAAGTTCAAGAAAGTCTGAATACTGATTTCTAATAAATATACATTTTGCACATTTTGTCCAGAAAATGCAACCATTTATTCCTATACCTTTCTTCAGCCTATAATCCAATTCCTAGTTCAAAACAATTTTTTTCACCCACTTCCAGTGTGAAACATAAATAAGGGTCAAAATTTGAAGAGGTCAGTCCAGGCTGCCAGGGTGTTTGTAAGTTACTAGCAAGTGATACCAACAGGATGCCCCAAGCAAAGCCCTGCTGGAATGGAAGACATGTATCTAAGAGGCAAGAAAACTATTGTGTCAATCATTAGGCAAAGGTGTTATGATTGAGGTGGGAGCCACGGGTATGGTTGGGGATGGACGGAGTGGCGAATAAGATTTGATGGCAAAAAAAAAAAAAAAAAAAAAAAAGGAAATGGGAACAGGTGACCAATTATAACTGAGAAATGAATAAGAAAATCATGAGAAGCTAAGATAAATCCAGGAACCAGCGAACAGATGAAAAAATATTGAAAACTTAGTTAATTTGTCTAATGAGATGTAGAGCCAGTTAGATACAGGACCCATGAAAAATTCTGGAGCTGCGTTTGTCAGAAGAATCAGAGAAATTGGAATCTCCCTCATGAATTGTGTCTGATGCCTGGTTCACAAGGCATCGGCCCTTTGGGTCATGTGCCTGTCCTACAATGTTGGTAAGTCTTCACATGGTTTACAAGACCATGGAACAATCCAGGGCTTTATGCATCCCACTGACTGGTCATGAATGTAAGTATAGTTGCTTTCCTGGTTCTAACAGTCACCTAAAGATTGCTCTGTGTCCAATGACTATGAAGTTTTTCTTTTATAAAATAAGCAGTTATTTTCACCTTTGAGATGGTCCTTTCCCCAATCACAAGGCACCCAGCTCAACACGTGCTGTAAGTTTTCATTTTCCCCTAAATTATTCCTTGAAATATGAGGAAAAAGTCCAGTAGGAAGTGAGAAAATTAAAGCTCTCCCCTATACTACCCATTCTTGGAATATATTATTTTTAAAAACAATGAAAGCAAATTTCCCACCCTAATTACAAGTATTTCAATAAGCAAACATTTTTTCCCTTTCATTTTTCAAAGTCTTCATGGTGCAGGCTGTGTTGTGTCATAGGCCAGAGGCATTCCTGTGCCAGACACAAGTTTGGCACACATGGTTTTCAGCTGTCAACTTGTCCATAAGGAGATCCGGACACTCCTTGCTCCCATTCTAGGCTCGGTGTTATGCCAGCTGCCTTCCCTTATTGGAGAGCAAGCTTGGATGAAGCTTGGGAGATGTGGGATGCGTGGCTGGGGTTGACTCTCATAATAGCTCTCTGTCACTCAGCACAAGACCTCAAGAATCCAGACAGATAATCCCACTACAACATGTGACAAGTTACACGTAAGTCCATACACACACTCATTCTTAGGTATATGTGACATTTCACATTCCTTAATTTGATAAAATACTTACAAAATAATTGTAAAAGCTTGTTAAAAAACCAAACAAGTAATCAGACATCAGTCTTGCTAAAGCTGCTGGGATTTCAGGGAAATAAATCACTATTTTATCACTATTCCTAAAAAGAGTTAATATTTAAAAAAAAACAACTTCCACTATAGTTTTACTATTTCACGCACAGCAGTGGGATGGTCTCATGGAAAAGAAATGTGACCTGGTATTGGTAGTAAAATTAATAGGTCATGTTTTCCAGGTAAACCATCATACATTTTGGAGACAATATAATATAAAAGAAGAGGAGCCTTGTATGATGCAACCGATTATTGTACAGTTCAGGTTACATTCCTAAAACAGAATATCCATGTTCAATAGAAATTTGGAATAACACAGTTTCCCTGGGAAGTGGCTGGATTTCTGGCCCCATCAATGGTGTGCTGAAGATCTTTCACTGCCCCAGATCTGGCCACAACAAGAGACTGAACAGATGGTTGTCTATGAAATTTGTCCCAATCATCTCTTCAGATTTCTACCTGCTCTCAGACACCTCTCTACCATATACCAGACACTAGAAGTACTACAATTAGAATGTTTTGTTTGCACAAAGGCATTAGCTCCCGACTAACAAAATCACAGAATCATGATATCAGAAGATATTGTCAAGAACCGTGAAGGGTCTCAGATTTTATCCTACTTGCATGATAACAAGTTAGCCAGTCACAGTTTTTTGGATGCTGGCAGAAGACAGGAGACTCTGGGGTCATAGACAAAAGACAGTTTATTACAGATGTAGCAGTAGCCAAAGTATCAGCATTTGTTCTATTCCCTGAGCCCCGGTTCCCACAAGGTAATGCAAACAAGGCCAGATGATACCTGCACATGCAGTAGATGCATTAGAGGAAAGGAACCCCAAACTTAGGGAACACTAATATTTTAAAGTGGGCAGTAAGCTTGTCTGCCCTTTTCTTGCTTTGTTATTGACCATTAAGCAAGCTTACCCTCTTGCTCTGGAGGGAGACACTATAACTTCCAAGGCTGATTTCTGTATAAACAAACCTGAAAAGATAGTCCTACGTAAAAGCAGTCTGTATTTACTATGTTTTGTAGTGTCTGTAATTTAAAATCTTCAAGATGGTTGGCAGTTCCTGTAAGTAAACAGTTAGGGACCTGAGTTCCCCACACTCTTCACCCAGGTGTGAATTTGCAGGGGCATCGCTTTTAACCAATCCCAGAGCATCCTTCCTTGCCTCACCTCCTCCTTCTTCTGGAAACCACAATAAAGGTGCTTGCCTATGTTCCACTCTTGCCCCGTCTCTGCCTCATAACTGACCCTGATGTTTACCCATATGGCCATGCCTGGCCTGCTGAATTTTCCCCTGGGAAACTGTGAATATCATAAATTTTCATGACTTCAAGTCCCCTTTCTCTTGATCTGTGTGTGACTTCACCAAACCTTAATTAACATTAAATTATAATTAAAACATAGTCAGTAGTTCTGCTTGCAAAATATGCACACATATGAGAGATTCTTGGAGAATCGTCTCCCATGAGATACTATCTTAAAGGCCATTGATTAAAATACCACCAAAGCCCAAATCCTTTACAAGAAGAAAACATCTTCCTCCCACAAAGCAACTCAGTATATCTTGTAAATATTTTTCTTTAAAAATTCTTACATAATTTGTGATATTTATCTACTGGGCTTTCTTTAACACCTTGGATCAAAAGAGAAGATATATATTCAAAAGCCACTGTCCTGAACATGCTTCTACTCCTTTCTTCACTCCTGGAAACTTTCTTTTTATAATTTAATTATCTCCAGTTTCTTTGACCATCCTGGTGGCACTCTGCTCAGTGTAGATTGATTTATCTTCTTTTAAAATATACTACTGGCTAAGGAAGTTGTGGTATATTTATACAATGGAATACTACTCAGCCATAAAAAAGAATAAAATAATGCCATCTGCAGCAACATGAATGGATGTAGAGATTGTCATTTTAAGTGAAGTAAGCCAGAAAGAGAAAGAAAAATACCGTATGATATTACTCATATGTGGAATCTGAAAAAAAGAAAAAAGAGAACACTAATGAACTTACCTACAAAACAGAAACAGACTCGCAGACATAGTAAACAATTTTATGGTTACCGGGGGAAAGGAGGTGGGAAGGGATAAATTTAGGAGTTTGAGATTTGCAAATGTTAGCTACTGTATATTAAAATAGATTTAAAAAATATAAAAATAAACATTAAAAAATAAAAGAAAATATATTGCTCTGAAAATCTTTTAGGTGCAGTCTGAATGAACAGCCCAGGGTAGAGCAGAGTATAATAGAACTTGTAACTCCTTTGTTTGCATGCTACATAGACATGATAACTTATTTAAAAGCCACATTCCACCTCTGATGATTAAGAATCAACTGTCAACTAAAGTTTCCAGTTTATTAACTCTGCCACATCATAACATGTCCATCCCATGCTTTGGTTTTTGCTTTCAAATACAGGTCTTCATTTTCATCTCTGTGAAATCCAATCTTAGATTCATTTCTTCTTTCAAGTCTCTGAAAATCTTTCAGATTCTGCAAACAAAATAAGTTATTCTTCTTAACCTCATAAGATCTGAAAATTTGATATGCAAATTTTATATAACTCAATTCAAGTCCTTGATTAAAATGCAGAGCAGGATGCAACTTGAAAATCGGGTCCCAGGCACTCAATTGGATCCTCCCATCAGGTTTATCTTGAGGAATGCTCGTTGAGCATAACTGTTGAACACAAGAATCTATTTAACTGAACTTTCTTCCAGATCTTACTTGTTAAAAAAATCCTGTATGGAGATCTTTGGATTACTGTATTTCGGTATTCTGTCCTTCATCAACTTCGCTAATAAGGAAAAGAGGATAGTATGCTATAACTTGTTCTCACTGAGTCTAAAATGTTAACCTAAAATGTTAGCCACTATATATAAAAATAGATTTAAAAAGCTCCTGTATAGTACAGGGAACTATATTCAATATCTTGTAATGACCTTTAATGAAAAAGATTATGAAAACGAATATATATACGTATATGCATGACTGGGACATGTGCTATATAGTAGAAATTGACACATTGTAACCGACTATGCTTCAGTAAAAATAAAAAATAAAAATAAATAAAAAATAAAATGGCAATCTAAAATTAGAGGTCACTACCTTGTTTTCATCATCTAGAAGCTTATTATTTCATAATATATTAAATTTAGTATATCTTATTACATATAAAATATATATTATATTATAAAATATTATATATAACATACATGACATTTATGTATGTAGCTCTCTCTCTACTTAATAACACTTAGGACAGATTAGATTATTCCCCCAAGTTATTTAGCTGCTAAATAATGCTTGGGAACTGAGTTTTTATCATCATCATCATCAACAAACATTAGTAAATACATATTTTATGTTGCTCTGTTCTATAATTTGCCTTGAAGGAATGATATAAAGAAAAGAAAATTTTAATAGAAAAAGAAATTCCAGGAAGCATGCAAAAACTAGCGACGACTGGGCAAATTAGTGTCAGCAGAAGTAAAAGCATCAGTAAGGGAAATGTGCCAAAGCAGAGAGAAGAAATTAAATGAGGAAGAACACATTGCATTTGATACTTCAAATTCAAATCTAACCTATGCTTTAAGAATTACCTTCTTCTTATTTTTCTGGCCACATTACTCTCTCTGCAAAAAAAAAAAAAAAAAAAAAACCCTCCCTACTGTCATTTGTGTCCTCAATCTGAATCGTTATTTTAACGTTTCTCATGGGGATGTCCTGTCTGGTGCATAATCCTGGAAGGCAGGGACCATATCTAATTCTTCATTGTTTTGAGCCCCTACAGCTCCAGGATATATTTGGCCCATCCTGTGTACTCAGTGATAATTTTGGAATTGAAAACTCCAATTTGAGGGTATTACAAAACGGAGACTCTTAAAGCTAGAAGGGGTCTCAGACACCGAGACCTGGAAAGACTGAGTGATTTGCCTAGAATCACACAAGTCTCTAAGTATTGATTCACAAAAGGGCTTCTCTCTAACCTCACTTCTAGAATTGTCCTTCTTGGGCATCCCAAACTGCTCTACCGTCTCTGTATGGGCCTCTTACAAGGCAGCAAAGCCTTGTTGTATCAGCTTGGCAGAACGAGATTACATGCTCCTTAAGGTACACTTTGATCCCAGAGTCTGGATAATTCCTTCTAAGATTGTGTGTAGGCTTTTGCATAGACACAGACATAAACAAATTCATCCCAGAGAGTCACTGGGAGTGTTTCTCAGATACTGGTGTATATTTAGGAGATGATGGTATATATTTAGAAGGGTCTGTTTCCTAATTCTTTTTATTAACAATTGAGATAGTGCCAAGAATCACAAACCGAAAGTCAGCATTTCATTAAAATGACCCAAAGAGCAAATCAAATTTTTCTGTAGCCCCAGGAAGAACTAGCTGTGATATATTTATAAACAGAGTTAACCAGAAGGCACAGCTTCTTTGACGATTGCACTGGTCTAAGCACACTAATCTGACTCATGGAAACAACCAGCAGTTATGACCATGGATTCACCAGCTGGGCTTAGAGTCCCAAGGATCTTATATGTCAACAGACCACAATCCTTCCCTGTCTTTCCACTTAACGGTCCTCAAGACCCAGTGGCTTCTGCATGCACACCTCGACCTGATTTATTTTAGAAATCATTCTTTAAATATCATTGGGATGCTTTTATTAGTTTGTATATTTTTAGAAATTTTTGAGGGAGAAGGAATACCATAAAATCCAACCTTTGCCCATATCCCATTGGAAATCCTGGAAGTGCACAATTGAGGACTGTAAAATATCTTCTTTCTTTATGTTTACTATCCCAGTTTTTAATTTGTAAGAAGTATGAGGACACAGAGACTACAATTTTCCAGGCATTTTGTAATGGGATATAATACAGAGAAAAACATTCAAGCATCTCAGTCCAGCTCTTTAACTTTTCTCTCACAAAAATCCCTGGAGAGTCTTTTTCTGGAACTTTTCCTATTTGTAAACTTAATATTTGCCATTTATCTTTCCAAAAGCTATACAAACAAGAAGGTTTTAAAAATATATTTTGAGCTCTTTGGAGAAAATGATGCTGGAAAAGTATGTCATTTTGGAATTGACTGTTTTTCCTCTCAGGAGGAAGGGAGAAACCAGGCAATTCCAAGTATCTGAAAAAAACAAGTGGGACATGGGGAGTGGCTGAAATAGAAAGGGAAGGAGACAGAGTCCTTATTCCATAGACAGAAGCTCCCCTTCCCTTGGGCCACATAAACATTAGGATGCCTGGGCTTAAGGCAGGTTGCAAGTGGCGAAGGTGTCTCATTGAGCTAGTGCTGCTCACTGCCTTTTGCTTCCCCCAGACCAGCATGTCCACGCAGTGTCCAGAAGGCTGAGTTTGGCTTCTGCCTCTGGAATTCTAGCTGCCGCAGTGACCAGACCATTCTCTAGGGCAGCCCAGATGGAAAGGGGAAAATTGAACCCAATTTTATTTTTGTTATTACAGAACTTCTGTTTTCTCCTCAAGTTTTGATAAAGATAGAACTAGATTTTACTTAAAATATAGGAAAACACCCCATACTGTGTGGTGACCTTTTCTATTTCGAGACAGAGCCTGGAGCTCATCTTCCAAACCATATTGTAAAGCCCAGAAACTATAAGTTCATAATGACAATGAAATTGTAGGGGAGCTGGTGGGGATCTTAAAAATAATACGATGTTTAATGTTCATTCATTTGATTTAATGGATTAAAACAGAAAAATACCAGTAAAACATATCAGCTGAACTTGGTTAAGTTTTTACAAATCTCAGAAAATTTTCTTCCATCTACTTTTTTTTTTGGTATTTGTTATAATTTTTTAAAATATATTTTTATTGAAGTATAGTCAGTTTACAATGTTATGTCAATTCTTTCATCTACTTTTATGAGTTTTCTCAACTTTTATTTATGTAATTTACTAATCTTCCAAGTGTTGCACTGTAAGCAAAACCATGTAGCGTTTGATGACAATTTCCATAATTTGGCGTTTGATCACTGGGGTCATTTGTCCCATGTTGACATGAAATGTTATACTTGAGTGGCACATCATAGGACAAAGCATGAATGGTCCTCAATTCATCATTCCTGAAACTAGGCAGGTTCTTTGCACAACACACAGTCAGTATAACAATAGTAATGCAAAGAGGCAATCTCGACTGGCTAATAAATCCTTCTACACTCTTACACCAAGCCTGTCCTACTCTGTTAACATGCCCTTGGCAACTTTTAATTCAATTATTAAATTCCAGTAGAAATAATTACCAATTCTAATTATCATTAAGTATTACTCATAGTTAATTATTGTATGATTGTTTTGTTTATAAATTTCTTTCATTTGCAAATCTAATTTGAACCCCACAAAATCTCTCTGAAATGTATTACCTTAATTCATATATATTAGTTAGTGTGGGCTGCCATAACAAAACACTGGGTGGCTTAAACAACAGAAATTTATTTTGTCACAGTTCTGGAGACTAGACGTCAAGGGGCCAGCAGGGTTGGTTCCTTGGTTCCTTGGTTCTCTTCCTGCTTGCAGATGGCTGCCTTCTCACCTTGTCCTGACGTGGCCTTTGCTCAGTGCACACGTGGAAAGAGAGAGAGTGCTCTACTGTCTTTTCCTCTACTTAGAAGAACACCAGTCTGATCAGATTAGGGCTCCAACTTTATGACTTTATTTAGCCTTCATTGCCTTCTTAAAGACCCTATTTCCAAATACGGTCACATTGGAGATTAGGGCTTCAATATATGAATTTGGGGTGGGAGACAAAATTCAAGTCCATGGTATCACATTTCACAGATAAGACAACAGATTGAAGACTAGAGCTCGAAGAAAAATTGCAGTGTCAGAGCCAGTGTTTGCTTCCAAAGTTTTGACTCTCCAGCCTTTGTTCTTGCTACAATTCACTTGTGATGAAAAACAATAATTTTATGTATGTCTGTTAAAAGAGCCCGTGGCTTTCCAGATACTGCAAAGATTATCTGTAAAAAACTGTAACTGTAAAAGCACTAGATTTTTAAAAATAATTATTATGTTTAATATTATTTAATAATAATTATTAAATTATTATTTAATGATACATATTAAAGACTTATTTAATAATAACAATCATTACTTTTAATACTGTGTTGAAATGCAGTGGAAGTCATGTTGCCCTGCTCTGAGCCACGGTGCTTTCATCCGCAGCAGTCATGCCAGCTCACCACGGACACAGGGGTGAGCCTGTTGAGACCCGAGGAACCATCCAGCTGAATCCAGCCCAAGTAGCCAGCCTACAGAAGTGTGAGCTAAAAAGCGGTTGTTATTCAAGCCCCTACATTTTGAGGTTGTTTGCTATGCAATAATAAGTAACTGAGGCACTAATTAATAATAGAGAGTCAAAAACAAAAGTACAAGGAGTCAGTGCAATGACTGTCGTGATACTTTGAATCTCATTTTCTTTTCTAGGTTTCATACTCAGTTACTCGGAAAATATTTGTTTTAAAAGCAAATGAATACATGGGATGAAAGTCGGTACCTATTTTCTCAAAACATATGTCCCTAGGCATGTAAATAAGACACCACAACCATGTGAGCCAGAATGTTCTTTCACAGTCATACTGATAGCTATAGATACCTATAACAATTTCATTATTCTCAAAAGGAATTCTCCGAGAGTGAAAATGTAAATAGTTTAGTCAGTAACATTAATTCAAGAGCAGGAATAGTATAATAACCTAGGGGATAAGGAAAAAAAATACTTTAGATAAAGGTTGACCTTAAAATTCTTAAGAGCCAGCAAGAGTACCTAAACCAACTCTGATGCATAAGAACATATACACCTATGTATAACAAAATCAGAGTTTATGGAGTGATGTGCATGAGAGCCATGGTGGGGAGAGGAAGTCTGGTTAGAGTCACTGTATAAACATATTTTCTGACCAAAGTGAAGTTCTGAATGGACCTTATGGTGTGCCCACATTTATTGATATTTCCGCTACCTCTTCACCCCACTGCAATTAGATTGACTTGCCCTTTCAGACTCCCATATTTGTTGATTGAAACAATGTGAATTTTTCTACATAGCAAACATAGAGAATTCTCCCACAGGCAAAAAGGTATTAGGGTGTGATTAATAACTTTTCAGGCTACTGTTTGCTTTTCATTGCGTCCTCTGCCTGATTGCCCTATTCCACCTCTAAACAATGGAGATTAGGTCTGAGTTTGTGTTCTTGGCTACCAATAAATCATTCTCCCTTGTGTCCTTTTTATGAACCATCACACTTCTCCATGTTGGTGAGCATTCTGGGCAAATACGGCATTCTGGAGAGGAGATTACTGTTGCTTGCAAGCACTGTATTGTGGCTTTGCCCTTCAGAAAAGAAATGTTAAGAAGAGTATTGATAATTAGGTCTAGGCTAGATCTTAAGGGTGTATACTGAAAGGTTTGATGGATGCCCTTCTGCAACGTGGTTGCTTTCTGGAGAAATTTTGTGAGATGTCAAGTGATGTTATTCAGCACTATTTCCCTCTCCAGGTCAGAGGGCTGAGGTTTCCGCCACTGGCATCTCAGATCCCTGAGCAAAAGCCATTGGGCAAATAGTGTGCTAGCTGAGAAAGGATCTTGTTGCAGAATGCAAGACTGGTGTGGAAATAAGTACGCTGGAGTAATGTACTGCAATATTTCCAAACTAATCTGGAGTCTGTGAACTTGCTTTGGGAAGAAGTTAAACTTCAGAACATATTACCATTTTTTATGGTCCTTTCTCCCACCCCCCAATTTCCCTGCATATTTAGAATTTAAAAAATATAAACACCTCGAGAAGTCAATCTTAACATCTTGCAATGTTGCAATTAAAACAATCGCTCTAAACTTTTTCTTTCTTTATTGAACTATAGTTAATTTACAATGTTGTCTTAGTTTCTGGTGTACAGCATAGTGATTCAGAATATACATATGTATTCTTTTTCATTATAGGTTATTACAAGATACTGAAGGTAGGTAGTTCCCTGAGCTATACAGTAGGACCTTGTTGTTTATCTATTTTATACATAGTAGTTTGTATCTGCTAATCCCAAACTCCTAATTTATCCCTGCCCCAGTTTTCTCTTTGGTAACTATAAGTTTATTTCCTATGTCTGTGAATCTGTTTCTGTTTTGTAATTAAGTTCATTTGTATTATTTTTTTAGACTCCACATATAAGTGACATCCTACAATATCCCTTTCTCTGTCTGACTTATGTCACTTAGTATGATAATTTCTAGGTCCATTCATGTTGCTGTTAATGGCATGATTTTCATTCTGTTTTATGGCTGAGTAGTATTCCACTGTGTTAGTATACCACATCTTCTTTATCCAGTCATCTGTTGATGGACATTTAGGTTGTTTCCATGTCTTGGCTACTGTAAATAGTGTAAATAGATGTAGTGCTGGACCAAGATTCAGGAAATCTGGCTTTGAGACCCAGTACTACTGCCCAGGAGACCCTGGGGAATTACTCACCCACTCTGAAATTCAGTCTGTCGTTTTGTGAAATGGAGACTGTAACCTTGACCTGAGATTGTGGCAGAAATGACATAATAGAAATGTAAACAGCTGGCACGTAGTATTGGCTCATCCCACGATACTTGTATATTTTCTAAAGGCATTAGGCCAAATGTAGAAGTGTCAGAAGACATCATCCCCTTCCTCAAGCAGTCTGTAATCCAGTTGGAAAGATTGTATGTGAACTTTCAATGATGTCTTACAAGAATTTAGAAAGAGGATTATCAAGAACAAGACTAACTGGGGAAGAATTCATGCAAAATATGGAATGTGAGGTGGGCCTTGAAGTTGGGAGGGTTTGCATTGTTGGAGTAGAGGAGGGAGCGTCCTAGCCAAGCGAAATAAGTTGAAGGAAAGCAGAGGTACAGAGACTTTAACAGCATGGACTTCCAGCAGGAAAGTATGATCATTTTCCCATAATCTTTAGCAGATAACTAAATAAATAACAATAAAAATGATCTTGCACACGTCATGGCTCAAGTCATAATTCAGGAGGAACAAACTCGTTTCCTTTAAAGCTATCCTTTTCTTCCAAGTTTCCACAAAGGCAGATAGTCCGAGATAGCACTCAGTACATTTCCTCATTAAGCACAATGTGGAGAAATTTAGCTTGATGTCCTGAGCTCACAGTCATAGAGAGAGATTTTATGAGAAATCTTCAAAACATGGAAATCATCTAGTCAAAACTTGCTAGTTTACAGCTTGAGAAAATTGGTACCAAGATCCAGTGAGTGACTTTTCCAAAGCTTTAGATACTTAAAGACCTAAGTCATACACATAAAGACCTAAAGTGAAGACCCAGATCATCTTGGCTCCCAAAATTTCTGTTCAGGAAGATTAAACTATAATTCAGTAATGAACTGATGAATATTCTTTCATTCATTCAGTTAATCTTGAGTGCAGGCTATGTGCCAGACACTCTCCTGAGTCCAAGGGATATTATGGCGTGGAAATCAATAAAGAAAATCCAAATGAAAACAGAGACCATTTGTTTAGAGTTTTCTATATCAAGGGAGTCAGCTACCATCACATATGTTTAGTAGATGCCAAGGTAGGCAGGGGAGTGGTAAAGCATTATAGTGAAAGAAGAGAAGGCTTTGGGTGTGCTCTGGGGGAAGCTGTCATGGGGGAAGCTGGAGGTGGGATGGCTGGGAATGGGCATCCCACGTGATAGGTTTGAGGAGCATATTTTACTTTCTCTAATGGTCCTGATTTGGATATGGGGACAAAATTAGAGAGGCTGGCAGTTATCAGCCAAGCCCTGACCATTCTCCCGATCATTCTGGACCAAGAGGTTGTAGTGTGACTTCCAGAACTGGTTGCTGCAGAGGTTGAGGGACAGAGTTCTAGTGTCATATGTGGTCTGGCCATTGTCCACTTATACATTCATTCCCTTTGGTGGAGAACCAGAGAAGCTGTGCCTCCTCCGTGGAGCTTACAGGCTATCAAAGAGGGCAGATCATGAATAATGGTTTAATCAGGCCTCAGACAATGCTAGAAAAGAAACTTTCTGGGTACAGAAGGAGCTTCTTAAGAGTGGACATCACGTATCTGGGGAGTCAGGGAGTTTACCTGAGCAACTGATGTCCACCTGGACCCCAAATGTTAAATGGAAGAAGTAAATGTAGTTAAATGTAGATGTAAAACATCAAAATGTCGCTACTAAGAGTATTTGTGAGGTTTATCAAATATATCTGCCAATAGTAGAATATGTCCTCACAGAAAGGCATCCATTCCCTTCTCCATCTCCAAGATGGAATCAAAGACCCAAGGCTGTATGCTGTTTTTGTTTCTCACACCATAGCAACAAAATCAGAAAGGCTCTCATCATCGCAAAGGCCTATTGTGACTTAAAACAAAACAACACAGAACTCAATGGAGCAGCATTTAACATGAAAATAGGATCCTTGCCCTCCTTGGTCTAAATGTTGTTAATCAAGTTTAAATTTAGCTCCCACACGGTCTCAAAAGAAAAGGAGACGGCCAGGCTCAGAGAGGAAAAACTTCAGAGGCCTCCCAGGCAAGGAAAACAAGGGTCGGGTCTACACCAGCAGCCTGTGAAAACAAACGGTGCTGATGAGAAGGCATGGCCACCAGACGGCTCGTCAGCAATCAGACACAGCCCTGGGGCTGTCTCCCGGGTCGGGTCGGGAGCCAGTGCCACCACCACCACCACCACCACCTCCGCCACCACCCAGCCTGTGACTCAGTGGCCCGCCTGCTGCCGCCCTCTTGAGATGTGCCCTAGAGGGGCTTAGACAGGAAGGGGGGCTGGGCAGGAAGCCAGGAAACACCACAGGCAAGGTGAAGAAAGGCCAAGCTATCAGCTCTATCTACCCACCTGATAACCCCCAGTAATGAGGGATGCGGAGAGGAAGTCAACAGGATTTAATGCGAGGACTAGAGCTGGGGGCTTCCCTTTCGTTCCATCCCAAAGCTGTTCCCACTGTTTCGAAGTCGAAGGATCTCTTAACACCAACCTATTTTGTGGCCTTTTACATGAGTGGAGGTGTATTTTATTTTTAAAATAAATTAAAAAAATTTTTTTAAAGTGACCGTGAGTTCGGTAAACACTTTAAAAGAATTTGTATTTTCATTGCTCAACAGCAGCTGCACACATGGGAGAACAGCGGCGTAGTTTACAGAGAGTGGCACCATCCTTCCCATCTTCCCCACCCCTGCAGGCTCCCAGAAGGGAAACCTGATTTGAATCTATTTTGGCTCAAATAAAGTCTTAAAAATTTTAATATGCTTCAGTTTATCTTTTAACATACTTAAATCAGCCCAACCTCACTGGGGGCATGTCAGGGGCCAGTTGTCTCTTTCAGGCACATTTATGAAGGATCTTGCACCTGGTGGGACTTCCTGTCCTGGGTGGGATACGGCAGTGATGAGTGACTGGAAGGAGATGGGGTTTCCTGGAGACAGAGGGTTCAGGATAGCCATGTGAACTGTAGATTGTAGGAACTTTGACTAAAAAGGCCCAGTAAGTGTTAAAACTATAAAGAGTTTGGTATATAATTCATAACCTCCCCAAAACATCTTAAATAGAGAAAAAGAATGAGTAATTATCATTTGGGCCACCATCTCCAAGAGTTTTTTATTTTCCCAATCTATTTTCTATTAGTCCCTGAAGATTACAGAATCTTTTCAACCAGGGCAGTAGTATTCGGATGTGCTCAATTTCCTCCAAACCCTCAGGGCTCCCCTTGGAAAGCGGTGGCCATTGCTTGTTGGGAGTCCCGTCTCAGGCCAGAGACCCCAGCCCTGCCTTCACCAAAGGTGCTTCGTGTTGGTCTGTTTCACGCATTGGATTGACTTCACAGATTTTTTTTTTGAAGGAAATTATCTCTGCCTTAAAAAAAAATAGATTAAAACCAATGTACTAAATAAATTTAATGCCTGGCTGGTGAAAAGCCCTCAAAAAATGTTTGTTGGCCAAAGGTAGACTACTTGAACCACAACTGATTCTCCTGAAACAGTCATACTTAATTCTTATTTAAAATAACAACATGAGATAGTATTAGAAACATTCACATATTTTCACAGAAAATGAACCGTGACATTATTAATTTGGTTCAGGCTAGAAGATTAGGAAAACTGCTGCTGCTGCCTGACCCATAGTGGGGTTAAGGAGATCTCCTGGGGACCAGGGGAAACGTATGAGCTGTCGCCCTACTGAAGACACTTACTTAACTTACATTTTCAACTTTGGAGTTACTACTAAACCCATAGATTTTGTTTTTTCAATTAAAGAACTTGTGGTCACTTTCACTCTGAGAGAACAGGGATGTTGTGAGGCCTGTGGGAAGCCACCTTTACATTCGTCCTCCAAGAGCTTCCCATGCTATGCTGTGCTGCAGAAGTAGCTCTCTCAGACTTGTTGGTTGACTGTGATACAATGAGATACAGGACAGGTAAGATGCTCTGTGGGGTGAATATGGTGATGATGAGCAAAGAATGATGAGGTAGGGCAGCACCTTTTCTCTCCCAGGAGAGAAAAGCACTAGCTACCATTTATTGGACCCTTACGAAGAACCAAGCATTCTATAACTCACTCCTAGGAAGTAGTTACCCTTAGCACCTTACTATGAGAGACTGTGGCCTGCTTAAAATGCTTGAATAGCTCTCCAATCTAATTACAAAAGGGGTGGGAGAGTATAGCTCAGGGGTAGAGTGTATGCTTAGCATGCCTGAGGTCCTGAGTTCAATCCCCAGTATTGCCACTTTGAAAAATAAGTAAATAAATCTCACTATCTCCCCGCCCCACAACAAAAAAATAAAGCACGCATAATTAGAAAAGAATCTAAACTCTTTTTTACCGTGGTTCCAAAGCTCTGGGTAATCTAGTTCATCCTTGTCTCTGACCTTATCTTTTTCTTTCCACTTTCCCTTTTGGTACCCTGCTTCTGTCTTACTGGTCTCCTTCCTGTCTCTTGGCTGTCCAAACTTATTTGGGGGCTTGCTGTCCTGCAGCCCTTCCCCTGCATCCTTGCAAGGCTGGCTCCTTCACATCACTTGGGTCTCTGATCAACTGTCCATCCCTTCCTACAAGGTCTCACAAAAACCTGCCCCTCCTCTCCTCCCGCCCCCTCCGCCCCCTCCGCCCCCAGTCATTCTCCATCTCATTGTCCTGTTTTATTAATTTTTTTAGGTCTTGCTCACCAATCTCTGAAGTTTACTTATTGTTTCTTGGTCTTTATGTTTGTTTGACTCCTTCATTTAAAGTCAACTGCGTAAGGGTTTGTTCAAGATTTTATGCCCAGGGCATAAATTATTGTTAAACAAATAAGTTAACAATTGAATGTTAAGTAGTTTATACTAGATCACACAGCTGGTGCACGGTTGAGCCAGGCCATAAACCTAGGTTTGTCTGTCTCTATTCTTAGGAAACCAAACTTACAAAAAAGGAGTGCTAAGGCTGTTGGAATTCAAGATAGGATGACGCCAAACAGCAGAGCATTTCTTATTTTATAATTTAGCTGAAACTGGAGCTGCTACTGTCTAAAGCAGTGTTTCTCAAAGACAGAGATCCAGCTCCCTGGTATGAGAATCTCCTGAGAAGATATTACTGAATATGTAGAGTATTGGACCCACCCTAGACCTACTGAATCAGACTCTGGAGGTATTATCACAGGTGCCAGCATTTTTAACAAAGTCTTCAGAGGTTTCTCGTTGCCTTATAAGTTAAATAAGAATTAAATATGACTGCTTCAGAAGAATCATCTGTGGTTCAAGTAGTCTACCCTTGGCCAACAAATATTTTTAGATTTAACTAGCAGTTTGCTGACATGCTGGAGAGAATGGAATGTGTTAAATGACACAACTGGGGCACAATTCTACAAGGTGTTTTCCTAATAAAACACTTTGAATAACTAAAGAAAAGAGGAGAGGTAATCTTACAGACTAAGAGAAACTTACAAAGCCTATCAACCAAATGAGTGTGTGGACCTGGCTTGATCCTGACTCGAACAAACCAACTGTGCAAAATGTTATGAAACAATCAGGCAAATTCGAATATTTTTGATGATGTTCAAGAGTTATTCCTTTGATCAGGGTATTTGTTTATGTTTTAAAAAGTGAAGGAGTAGATATGAAACAAGGTCGAACATGTGCTGATAATTGTTGATAGTGAAAGATGGATTCAGGGGGTGTCACTCTCTACACTTTGCAATCTCCCTATTTTTATATGTTTGGATTTTTCACCATGAAATATTAAGAAAATTTAAAATCCATGTACCTTTTCTGCTAAGAATTATACTTCTAAGAATTTTGTTTTAGAGATATACTTGCATGTGTGCTGAACAATATAAATACAGAAAGATTCATTGCAATAGTGCTGCAATACCAAAAGCCTAGAAGAGTGTCTAAATGTCCACCATGAAGGTACTGCTTACATAAATTAAGGTGTGTCTATACATTGGAGTACCATGCAGTCTTTAAAAAAGATGACTAGATATAAAATTAGGAATGCTCTCCAAGACATTATGTTAGGTGAAAAAAGTAAGGGGAAAACATTTATATATCCATATATCATTGACTCTGGACATAAATCAGGGAGGACACATTCCAGGTACCATGGGAAGACATTTTGTCATCATGAGTAAAGCTGGTGTGATCACTAAACTGATGCCAGGGCAGAACTGACAGGATATTAAAGGCATGTGACTATTTTAAGTCAACTTGGTTTGGGTTTTCTGCACTTGCAATCCAACATAGCCTAATAAATGTATCATTTAAAGGGGTCGTCCTACATCACCAGGAGAAGATCACAGGAAGGACTGGGGCTGAGTGGTGGCAAAGACGTAAATCACCTTTTCCAAAAAGTGACAAGTCAAAGAGAGATATCAAAATTATAAAACTGATAGCTTAAACACACTTTAGAGCATTTTTTAAAACTCCTTTCAAAGGCCATAGCCCCTGAAACAAATCTATTATAGGTTATATTCAGATGAGATATTCAAAATCTGTATCTGATTTTCTGCCCTTAGATAGTCCTACTCACTCGAATGTCCAGGAGTGCATCCTGATGTCTGTCACACGTCGCATGCTGGGCAGGACTGTCAAAACTTTTTTTGAAACCTGAAATAAGCAAAAGTTTCCTGTCTGATTTTTGTCCTAAACACTAACCCGACCTGAGTGTGTGTGCATGATTTATAAACCACAAAGAATTCTGGGCCAAGTTTCAGGTGAAACTTCTCCCCCTCCACCCCCTGGTTTCAAGTTAGGCAAAAATCAATGTTTCAAGTCCATTAAAAGTGAAAGTTATTGAGGTCAACTGACAGGAATTCAGATATAATATTTCCCAACTCTGTGCTCTAAGCAGAGAGCTGCTTAGAAAAAAGCTCTTTTATTCAGGCCATTCCATTTGGTAGCCATGATTCTCCGCAGACAAAAGAGCTTTGCTTAGTTTTTGTTTGTATACTAAATGTTAAAGTAACAAATTAGGTCAGGTAACTCATCCAAAGCTAAGAAAGTTTAAGGCAAAAGGATCTCAGGATTAAATGATCAAAGCGAGCCTTTAGGGTGCTCATTTTAGGTAGTTTAAATGCAGTTATTATTTACAGAGTTCGCAGACTTCTGATTTGGTCTACTAAGGAATAAAAATGGCTCAAGTCTTTTATTTGGCTTATTAGGTTCCAACATCCACTCGAGGGTAATAAAGGACTCTCAAATAACATTTTTTCCAAAAGTTCATCCAGGCCTTTAAAGTCTCTGAATTGAAATTACTCTTTTATTAACCAGATTCACAGTCCCAAGAGGATGAGTTTCCATGCTGATCAGCAGAAGAGAGAGGTAAACACATTTATCGCTGATTGTAAAAGGCAAGGAGTAGAGGTTACAAAGGAGGAGACTGCATCACAGATGAAGGGCTCTGATTCCCAACCCAGGAGAGAGTCATCTTGTCTCTGCTCCAAAAGACTGAGTGGCCCTGAGAAATAGGTGACTTCCAAGTCAGATAACTAACATATACGTATATGATCTACATACACATCATTTTATGTCTAAAGAAATAAGGTAGAGCAAATAAGCCAGGAGTAAATTTATTTTAAGCTCATGTTCTCCCAACATCGTGTATTGGAGATCGCTCTTAATTTTGTATCTCATGCAACCCCATTCTTTTTTGAAGACTGCATGGTACTCCAATGTATAGACACACCTTAATTTATGCAAGCAGTACCTTCATGGTGGACATTTAGACACTCTCTAGACTTTTGATATTGCAGCACTTCTGCAGTGAATATCCCTGTATACATGTTGTTCAGCACGAATGGAAGTATATCACCAAGACAAAATTCCTAGAGGTACAATTCTTAAAAGAAAAGGTACATGGATTTTAAATTTTCTTAATATTTCATAATGAAAAAATTCAAACATATAAAAATAGGGAGATTACAAAGTGTAGAGAGTGACACCTGTGAACCCTTCCTCCACCACCAGCAATTACCAGGATGCGTTCAACCTTGTTTCATATCTACTCCTTCGATTTTTAAAATACCGAATATCCTGATCAAAGGAATAATTCTTGAACATCATCAAAAACATTCACATTTCCCTGATTGTTTCATAACATTTTGCACAGTTGGTTTGTTCAAATCAGGATCAAGCCAAGTCCATACACTCATTTGGCTGATAAGTTTTATAAGTTTCTCTTAGTCTGTAAATTACCTCCCTTCTTTTCTTTAGTTCTTTAAAGTGTTTCATTAGGAAAACACCCTGTAGAATTGTGCCCTAGTTGTGTCATTTACCGTGTGCCACTTTCTTCAGCATGTCAGCAAACTGGTAGTTAGATCTAGAGCTTGACTTGGTTCCAGTTCTATTTTTTTGGCAAAGACATTCTATAGATGATGCTCTATACTTCCTGTTACGTCCTATCAAGAGGTACATACTTCATGATTATCTCTCCTTTTGTTCTATCATTATAATTGATCAGTTGATCAAGGATTGATATTGTCAGCCTGATCTATCTATTATAAATTGTTCATCAACTTTTATGAAAAGCAATATAGCTTTGATTTTTTTTCCATTCTTTTCCAGTTATTAAAATAATGGGCTGCTTCCCTAATATTGCTAATGTTATTCTGAATTCTTGGCATATAGACTATGTGATTTAAATACTATTTTCTTCCGAAAAAAGCCAGAGCTTGAAGAATGGGTGATTCCAGGTCTGGGGAAGGATGTACAAGATGAACCTGGAACTTGCCATAACAAAAAGCATAAACACTTTCTAAGACTGCTGGGGACTGTATCTAAGGGACTCAGGAGCCAATTTGAAAAAAATGTTATTGGCCAAAGATGGAAAATTTTGAACATAAAAAAAGGAGAAAAACAGCAGTGGATGGATATACAAAATATGTTAAAAAATCAATGAGTTTACATATGTGGAATCTAAAAAAAGAAAAAAGAAGACACTAATGAGTTCATCTGCAAAACAGAAACAGACTTGCAGACACAGTAAACAATCTTATGGTTATTGGGGAAAGGGAGTGGGAAGGGCTAAATTTGAGAGTTTGAGATTTGCAAATGTTAGCCACTGTATGTAAAAATATATTTAAAAATTCTTCTGTATAGCAAAGGGAACTATATTTAATATCTTCTAATAACCTTTAATGAAAAAGAATATGAAAACAAATATATGTATGTATGGGACATTGTGCTGTACACCAGAAACTGACACATTGTAACTGACTATACTTCAGTTAAAAAAAATTGCCAAACGGAACCCATTCAAAACATGCAAAATACTGCAGCAATACTGGAAAATGGTATGGAGATTTCTTAAAAAAAAAACTAAAAATAAACTTACAATATGATCCCTCAATCCCACTCCTGGGCATATATCTGGAGGGAACTCAAATTCAAAATGATACAGGCACCCCAATGTTCATAGCAGCACTATATACAATAGCCAAGACATGGAAACAACCTAAATGTCCATTGACAGATGACTGAATGAAGTTGTTATGGAATATATATGAATACCACTCAGCCATAAAAAAGAATAAAATAGTGCCATTTGCTGCAACATGGATGGACCTGGAAATCATCAGTCTAAGTGAAGTAAGCCAGAAAGAGAAAGAAAAATACCATATGATGTCACTCATATGTGGAATCTAAAAAATAAGACAAAAATGAACTTATTTACAAAACAGAAACAGACTCACAGACATAGAAAACAAACATGGTTACCAGCAGGGAAGGGGGTGAGAAGGGATAAATTGGGAGTTTGAGATTTGCATATACTATCTACCTCATATAAAATAGATAAACAGAAACTATATAGGTGTATAGCATAAGAAACTGTATTCAATATCTTGTAGTAACCTATAATGAAAAAGAATATGAAAAGGAATATGTATGTATATGCATGACTGGAACATTATGCTGTACACCAGAAATTGACACATTATAAACTTCAATTAAAAAAACATGCAAAATAATCAATGAGTTTATAAAGAATTATTGGTTAACTTTGAAGGATGCATTTTTTAATGTCCATAAATACAGTGTCCTAAATAAGATGACATTTATAACCATCGTCATTATAAAAATCTCAACAAAAGCAAGCAAATAAGTGGAGTTTTATAGAGGAGCCAAAGTATCATGAAGGTTAAATTAAACAGAATTGAAAGCTTTCTCAGCAGCCTATAAATTCCAAAATCCAAACTTCTCATCCTTCTATGATATGAATTCAGAATGTGGCAAATAATCTTGGAAGAGTTTCATTATAACAGATGGATTAATATATGTGATTGGTAGCTGATCACATGCTACTATATAAAAGAAATAGTAGATTTCTCTGTCATTAAAATTATTTTGTATTAGCAGTATTTTTTTTATTTTTTTAGGCTTAGGGGGAGTTATGATTAGCTTTGGAACTGTCCAACAATTTATAAGAATTCCCCATGAAGTACTGAGATAATTGAAAATATTTAAGCAGTCTTAATTTCTCTGAAGATTAATGTAGAAGGAAAGAAAAATTGGTGGGAAAATGTTCCACAATTTCTAAATTTCTTCCAAAATTTAAATCTATAATTCTTTAAGGATTAATATAATGACAATAAGAATCTTTGTGTTTCTATCAATAGTTATAAAGTCTTTATTACGAATCATCTAGAAACAAGATGAATTTTTGTCATTTTTGAATAGTTTAAATAAAATGTTATCTTCTAGGTACTTAAATATAAAGAACAAAATAATCTGTTGAGATGCCTCTTGACTCTGAGAAGTATGACACATTAAGAAAAGAGTCATCCTCTTCTTTCTCCTAAATAAACCAGTTATTGATTTTGGAAGTGTTCTAATCTTCTGATGGAAAGAGGTTTCGTATTCATTTTATACAAATTAACTACAGAGAAATGTAATTAACACTTTCAATCACAGAAAAAATGGAGAGTGAGGAGAGTAAAAAGTTGAAAATGGAAGAAAAGCGAATCAGACAGAGTTCTGGGTCCATAGAAGCCCATAAAAAGTGTGTTGTAAGGAAGGCGTGACCTCCAGTGAAGTGAAGGAGGGCTCAGAGAAGCAAAGGTAAAATATTTTCCTACAGATAGATCTTCACAAAATTTGTGGGGGAGGAATTATAAAAGATGTTTAAATGACTTAAAGAGATGACTGATTAGCCTTTCCGCGGACTGCTGGAGCGTATGGGGATCATCTAATTTTATAGAGTTGTGTGTCTTTGTCTCTCTTTGACTAAGCTTCTACAGTTCTGTAGAGAGCAGTTAGCTTGTGCAAAACTGCAGATGTTTCTGTCCAGATCTATGCAAATGATTCCTACACCAGGCAATGCGCATGGATTTCTCAGTGTGTTTTCTCAGTCAGGCCGCCAGTACAAAATAGTGTGTCCTGGGTAGCTTAAACAATATAAATTTATTTTCTCAAAGGCCCTGAGACTAGAAGTCTGAGATCAGAGTGCCAGCATGGTCCAGTTCTGGGCACAGCTCTCATCCTGACTTGCATATGGCTGCCTTCTTATTATTTCCTCACACGGCAGGGAGACACCAGTCTCTGATATCTCGTGCTCTTTTATAAGGACACCAATTCTATCGAATCAAGGCTTTAGTCTTCTGTCCTCGTGAATACCTGAATCACTTCCTTAAAGGCCATATCTCCAAATAGTCAGGATTAGGGTTTTAACATATGAATTTGTGGGGGGAGGGACAGACAGAATTCAGTCCATAGCACTCAGGTAGATAATATAATATATTATCTCTGTATGTCGAACTATCATTTAAACCATTTGTAACACTGAGACAGGAGGGAAGGAACCAAGATGGTGGAAGATTTGACTTCCAGTAGACCCTGAGCGTCGTGACACACCCACAGGTGCCATGACAGTACCCAGGTTGACCATAAAAGGCCAAAAAGTGGGTGCGGGCCCAATTCCTGGAAATCCCTGCCCCCTCCCCAAAGTAGTTGGAATAACCCTCCTATTCACTAGCATATAAAATTACGGCGCCCGTAAAAACTAACAACTCTGCACCTGATTGTCACTTTCTCTCTTGCCTTCGGAGACAGCCCACACTCTGTGGAGTGCCTATCTACTTTTGCTTTAAGCTAAACCCCCCACACCTCTCAGCTTCTCTCCCTCTCGCCTTTTGATGTGGCCCACATTCTGCCTGTGGAGTGTATATCTCCTAAGCTGTTTTCCCTTCTGAGAGAGACAGACCCTACTCTGTCTATGGACTGTGTGTCTCTCTAAATAAACTTGCTTTCACCCTGCTATGCCGTGCTCTTGAATTCTTTTCTGCAAGAGGCAAGAACCTGTTCTCAGACAGCATCTTCCTGATTTCCTCATGAATGACTTAAGCAAAATCTTTGACATGTGTTTGTTTTATAGTTGTATGTGTCATAACTGTATCTCTCTTATAATTTATACTTTACCAAGAAAATCAGACTTCGCTCTTAGATGGCAGCCTCTAAATTTACTGAAAAGAGAGGGACATTTTAAGACCCTTTTATTCCCCAATTCATTAGAGTCACTTTTCTGGTTGAGAAAACTCACCCTGGCTTTCTTTATACAGCGTATGGATCAATTATTAACTAAAAAGCAGCTGGATAAAACAAGTAGACATTTTTCGGCCTAGACCCAGGTGGATTCTTACAAGTTACACAATTTGGTTAAAGTTGCTTTAACTCTTGGCTTCAATTCCTCCATCAGTGTAATGAAGGGATGGGGAAAAATGTTCTCTGATGTCCCTTCCTGGTTTTAGAATGTATTGGGTTCCACGATTCATGCATATAAAGGGTGAGATAGAAGACACAAAACTTTCCCACTCATTTGGAAGAAAAATATTTTAATAAAATATCCACGTCTCAGTCATGCCTGCCTTCTCCACACCCTGACAGGTAAGACTGGGTTTCAGAAGATTGTCTTTCTCGTCTCCCCCCGAGTCCTCTATACAGCTGCTTCCTGTCCCCTCAAGAAGTCACTGACTCCCTTTGTGTTCAAGTTTCTCCATCTGTGAAATGCGAGGCTGAGTGCCCATCGCCTCCCAGGGGTATTCTGTGTCTGACTCCGTTACAGAGCATTCACTATGCTGGGCATTATCTACAGGCTAAGTCTGGCACTTCCTTCCTTTCCTTTCTTGATCATAATTTGATCCTAACTTCCTTGGGAGCCTCTTGTCTTTACAGTGTGTCAGTAGTTCTAATCCTGTTTCAGCATAATTTAGAGCTATGGTGATGCTAATGATGTCATTGATAATGCACTGGAGACTAGCAGGGAGCCTTTCAGAAAGCGTGTTCGAATGGTGAAGAAAAGAGTCCAAAAACAAACAAAAAAAGAAACAAACAACAACAACAACAAAACCCACGGTGGCAACATAGGAAAAAGCACCCATCTAAATAAAATAATTTACTCAAGATGGGGTTGCCAGATAAAATACAGGATACTCAGTTAAATCTGAATTTCAGAAAAACAGAGAATAAAAAAAAAAAAACAGAATAAATTTTTAGTGTCCCATGCAACAGAAGTGTGCCTCATCTATACTAAAAATAGTTTTTGTTGTTTATCTGAAATTCAAATTTAACTGTCTGTCTTGTATTTTTACAGGCAATTTGAACAAGACATTAAAAACAGAGCTACTGTCCAGCAACTTCTGTCTGAGATACACTGAGGTTCCAGTGTGGGGCTGGGCTTTTTTTAGTTTTTCAAATGTTAAACAGGGAAATACTCCAAAGTTGACGAGGGGAAGAGGTTGAAACTTCACCATAGTTTTACTGTTCAAAAGTATGTGGGAAAACTGTAGATGCCATCACTCTGAACTTTTAATGTCCGTAGATACTTGCTTCTAGAAAGAACAACAACAACAACAAAATTGGTCATTCTATGAGAAGTTACTGTTCTCACACGTTTAGTAGAAACAATACAAGAATTTTCTAATGGCTATAAAAATCGTAGTGTTTAAGGGGTTCTGAAGGTAGTATTGATAAACAACTTGGGGAAGTCTTTGGTTTTAAAGAACTCGGTACCAAAGATAAGGCTGCACAGTAGTGGGTGCTGACTCAGTGATCACTCTATTGAGAGCCATGGAATCATGCAGCGAAAGGCTTGGGCAGTCTCTGTAGCACACGTGCTCACTCCCCACCTCACCTCAGAGCGCCAGCCGTGACATCTGTATCCTCTACAACCACTTCGAATATCAAGGATGCTCAACTCATTGACCAGAGTGGCAATTAGAAAATCAGATCCTTACTTGCTTTGCAAAAACAAAAAGGACTTTTCTCTAATGTTCTTTGGCAAAAAGCAAAATGATCAGGGAGAGATGCAAACTAATTGAGAGGTACGAACACCTCTGTCATCCGATCCAGCACTACTCAAAGTGTGGTCAGCTGGCTAGGGCTGGTTTGTGAGCTGTCACCATTCAACACCAGGAAAATTGCCAAAATTTAGATTAAGCATTTAGAAACCTTTACAGTTATCCCACAGAATAGCATCATATGTTAAATCGAATAATGAAAAATTGGGGCTTGCATTTTGTATCTCTTCTTTTGTTAGTGCTGGCTTCATTCCTCTAGTAATTTGTTTATATAATATTTCACCAAAGTATCAGTCATTAAAGGACTATCATTGTAAAAAATGAAAGGTACACTAATTTTGATGCCCTTTAAAACAAATAACTCCTATCATGGCTTAAATGAAAATTATTAAATTTATCAATTCAGACTTTCAATAAATAGTAATTATAAACCAGGCACTTTGCTAGATTCTGTGGGTAAAGTGATGAGTAAGATCCATATAGTACTTGATGAACATATGGACAAGTACTGGATGATACCACAGGCAAATTAAAGCACTCACTAAGTGATGTGATATGGGACAACTTTTCTCTTGAATTTCAATTATGTTAGTTGGTTTGCATTAAGGTAACATTACAAATGTGGGATATTGAAATTTAAAAGTTCAGTTGGCAAGGCTAAAGATGTAACAGCTAGTACGGACTGGAGAAGTGAGGGGAAAGTAAAAGTCCCTGGAGGTGAGGCGATCAGAATACTAATCAGATACATTTGTGTGAGGCTTAATTCAAAATTGAGTTCAGAAGGAAGAGAAGGAGGACAGTAGGCATCCACTTTGCTGATGCACATTAAAGCAGGTAACATGGTTGTCCCAGCAACTTTTAGAATCTTGTGGCTTTTGTGCTTGAAGTAACTCCCTGGGCAGTTCAGTTCTGTTGTGACACTGAATTACTCCTGGGAGTTCAGCCTAGAATCTGATTCTTTAGCTGTTCCAAACATTCTGCAAACCATTTATACTTTGTTATGAAAAAAATCCCTTTTTTATTAAACTGGCCAGAGTGGGTTTTTTTTTTTTTTTTTTGTAGCTGAATCCTGATAGATATTGCTACAGAATTATCTGGATTTTTTTCCCTAAAAAATATGTTAAATTAGTTCATCATAATCCATTGCCTTAGTTCAGACCCTTACCATTTCTTGTCTGGGCTATTGCAATGACCTTCTAATTGGAAAAAATTAATCGTATCTCCCTACATACTTAAACTTCTTCAAAGATACTTCATCCATTGGGGTTAAACCCCAAGGTCTTTATCATGGTGGGCAAATTCTTTATTTCCCAGCTGCTTTCCAACTATCCAGCCTCACTTCCCACCAAGCTTCCACACTCATTTCATGCCCTAACCATCAGGCTCCAAATACAACTCACTAGGCTGTGTCTCTGTAACACCTCCTCTGTGTTCCACCTTGTAGATACCTAAGTTGCCTTCAGGGTCCAACTCTAATGTCTCCTTTTCTGTTGAACCCTCCTTGACTCATCTTGACAGAGGCAGTCCTCCTCTTCTGTGTACTGCGCTGTTATTTATCTGCTTCCCTCTGTCTTCTTTAAGCCTCATTTAACTCAGGAGCCAGTATATTCATCTTCGTATTCCTGTGCCCATCCAGGATCTAGTCCACATGTAGATACGCCCTCAATAAATATCTGTGTAATGAAAATACCAGTCACAGAAAACAGAAGAAAGCAGGAGAGTAGAAGTTCAGTTGTTACTATCAACCAATATTTATCAAGTGCCTACTAAGTTAGATTCTAGGAATAAGATGGTGGCAAGGGCATTTTTTTTAGAGCTGCTAGTCTAGTTGGGGAGACAGGAAACAAATAAAAAAATATAAATAAAATAATGAGAATTGGAGGAATTATCATTGTTGACCCTGGAAGAAACAAACAAACTGAAAAAGAGCTGAAACCCTCGCATTACTAAAGAGAATTTCAGTTTAGGAGGGACAAAATTAAACTTGTATGTATCCCTTGGTCCAAAGAGAAAACTCACTAGAAATTAGATCCTTTATAAAGTTCCTTGCTGAATCCTTCAATCCTTGCCTTATTCCTCCACTCTTAGATTTGCTGTCCTCACAGAGGATGTATTTTCTCCAGTATTTTATCCCTTTTTGAATCAAGATCCTTCCCTGTTCCCCAAGCTTAACTACTCAGTCTAGAATAATGTCTTTCGGGGCTTCTGTAAGACAGACTAGCATGAGGGCGAGTTAGGTCCTGGCACTGCTGAGGTCTCCATATCCGTGTAGATCACACTTAACGCCCCTTGACTTTCTGGTTGCTAAGCTGACGTTTGTTACATCATTCTCCCATCTTCTCTCACACTTTATCTCACATAGACACACATACACACACATCTACCAAGGGTAAATGTTGATTCTTAGAGTTTAAACCATAATAAGGAAAATAATGCTTCTCAGTGTCCTACAGTTTGCAAGATTGTCTCTCGCACAGTAGAGCTAACACTTCCCATTGTTTCTGAGCATCTTCTATGTGCCAGGTATATGCTTCAGGCTGGGGATACAGAAACAGATGTCAAATTGTCCCTACTTTCAAACACTGAGAGTCTCATCTGCCTCAGAAATCTCTCTTGCATCTCTAGCCTTCTGTCTCCATCTCCACTCCTTTGTCTGTCTTCATTGCTTACCTGGAACAGCTTCCTCTGGCTGCCCTAAGCTTGCAGCTCTGTCTCAACTTCTTTTCTAACACCTGCTACAATAGACCTTATTTTATTTTTAAAGTCTATTTCCCCATCTAGACTATAAGCTCTTTGAGGGAAAGGATCCAGTTTTGCTCACCTTTCCTGTACTTAACACAATGCTTAACAGATAATAGAGGCTTAATAAATGTTTTTGAATGAACATCTCTTCAGCTCAGAAAAGACTGTCCAAGTGACACTGAGTGACTTTAACAAATTCCTGTTAAATATATGAGACAGCTATGGACTATCCTTTTTACTGCAGGGGAAATTGAAGTTCTAACAAGGGAAGCATAGTAATCACTTACAATTGTATAGTCTTTTTCCTTTCAAAGCTCCTTCTGTGTAATTTCTTTGTTTACAAAAAAGAATTTTGCAAATAATCCAGTAAAGAATGATCTCTGTGTAAATAATTATCATGTTGTTATCCCTAAGATGTAGCTGCAGAGTAACTTGTGTTTTAAGTGTCCCCATTTCACAAATGCAGACGCTGAGATACACAAGGCAAGAGTGAATGACCTAGGGCCTAGCAGCCACTCAAGACCAGGGCTCAGTTCTTCAGCTGCAAACAAGCTTTCTAAGAACGTAGTACATTTCTTTTTAATTGCTAGTGATTTTCCTTAGGCTCCTTACCAATGGCCAACAGAGTGAAGAGGAAGAGCCAGATGACTTGGGGTTGAGACTTGACTCAAGTTCTGACTGGCTGGGTCAGCTCCCAAAAGCCATGACATTTGCTTTGGCAGCTTCTTGATCAAGTGAAATAATACACACCTAAATTCTACAGGCTATAAGAACTCTGTGTTTGGCATCATTTTTCGCCCTAGACTTGTGTGTCACTTGTGACAAGCACTGTGTCTTCTGGATTTACAACACCAAACTGAAATGATTAACTCAGTGCAAGGCATATATGAGGGCTAAATACATATTAAATTCACATATGTGTATCAATATATAAAATATACAAGACTAATAAAATAAAACAAAAAAGTATTTGAAAGTAGAATAAAAATACACAAAAGGGACAAGTGAGTCATCTATTCCAAGTGTCTTAACAGTAGAAAAAGAATCCAGCATTTTTAAAAAATTGAAGTATAGTTGATTTACAATGTTATGCTAGTTCCAGGTGTGCAGCATAGCAATTCAGTATTTCTGCTTATTAGACCCCTTTATAGGTTATTACAAGGTAATGGCTGTAATTCCCTGTGCTATAATATCCTTGTGGCTTATCTATTTTATACATAATGTCTGTATCTGTTAATCCCATACCCATAATTTGTCCCTCCCCCATCCTTCTCCCCTATGGTAACCACAGTGGGGTTTTGGTTTGGGTTTTTTTTTTTTTTTTTTTGTACTTTCTGGCATTTTTGTAGCTTCCTTTCTTTTTATCACTCCAAACATAAAATAAATATAGAGCTCTAAATACATGGCTAAAGAAGGCCATTAAAACTTGACTCAAATGCATTTGTACCCAAAATAACCAAACCTTTTGGCTTTCTGTTATATAGATCTCGCTCTGTCAGTCCTTTCCTAAAACAAGAACTGTACATCAAATTGCTGACATTTGGGTGGTAGCTGGAGCCGATTTTGAATCTCATTTCATTTCCAGTTAAGATGCTTAATTATGTCTTAGTAAATTAATAACATCAAGTCAGTACTTTCTTGGAGATTTGAAATATCCCAGACACCACAGTCTTGAAGAAAAATCTCTTTACCCTAGTGCATCATTTCCCGTCCAGTCAGTGATGTTGACAGTCTTGCCCTTACTCAGAATCTCTTCTCCACAACTGTCCACAGAGGAGATTGCACTGAGGGTTAAGTTTTTAAGCCAAATGCAACAGAGTTTATTTGGGTAAAAGCCCAAGGAACTTTTCCCAAAGGGTAGTCACACATTCTGCTCTCCTCTTTGCCAGCACGATCACGCATAACCTGGTGAGTTCCCAAAGCATTCGGATCAGCCACAATTGCTCTGTGAGGCCAAGAGTCCCACTGCCCTGACGCACCACCAAACTCAAGGGCATGTCCCGAGGCAACGCCTGTGTCCTTCAGGCTGAAAGCTTTATTTGTCCTCAGTTCCACGGACACCCCAAAGACAGAGCCGCTTTGACCATCACCCGCTCTCCGAGGGGGTTGTCACCTGTTGCCTCGCCCAGGTCAAGGGAGGTCAGCTTCTCAACGGGAATTTTAAAAAAGGAGGCTGACACGGTCTGTCCATAAAAGGATCTCTTTGAGGTTGGTGAAAAAAAAAATGCATTTGTGTTCTCAGTTAGACCCTCTGGAACGAGGCCGCCTGAGAACAGGCCTGTGAACGGTTCTGGTTGGAGGACGGCCAGCAGAGGCGGCCCAGACGATTTTCACAGGACCTCTCGCTGCCACTGCTCACCCAGAGCAGCCTAAACTGGAGTCAGGGCGGCCACCTCCTGGCCCCACCGCCCACCCCCACCCCCAGCGGCTGCTGAGCAGCACCCCGCTTTACCCAAGCAGCTACCTCCAACAGGATCAAGTCATTCAGGGTCAAGGACAGGAAACCAGATGTGCACAGACAGGCCAGATGAAAAATTGACATTTGCTGATGATCATATGGAGCCTCAATCTTCTCTGTCTCTTTCCCTTGCAGTGAAAAATGCAAGAAATCCATCCCCCAGTCCATTTTCCACAGCAGGACCCTTGGACTCGTATACCTGTAAATGAGTATTCAGTCCCATGGTGACACAAGAGGTGGCCGACTGGCCCTGTGCAGCTCCTGAGGCTGTTTGTTACCCTCCTTGGCCTCCTTCCCTTCCCTCTGGGGACCTGGGGCGCGTTCAGAAGAATAGCCCAGTGTGCTGGGCTTGCACAGCATGGGAACTCAGGGCCAAGGGTCAGGCGTGGGCAGCACCCGGCAGCGGCCGGGGAAGGAGAAGGAGCCGCGTGGGCTGCAGCAGGCTCATTCCTACAGCGGACAGGCCGCCGGTCCCCCTCTCTCCCTCCCTCGGGGAGACACAACTCTCAACAGCCAGCTCCTGCCTTGCAGCCCCCTGGAAGCTGAGTGCCTCCTCTCACCTCTCTCCCACCTCCCCCCACCCAACTATGACAACTGTGTATTTTAAAAGAAGTAGAATTTGAGAGAACCTGAGAGTTCAGAAACCAATAAAAGTAAGAAATGTGAAATCAGAAAGAGCTTAGGGCCAGACTCTCGGGGCCATCTGCCCCTCTTGCTCCCAAAGAGCTAAACTTTTCCTCCTATCTCAATGTTGTCTGGAAAAGAATTTTCTTTACTGCACTGTCTGAAGTTTGTCATGAAGTCTTCATTTTTATTACAAAAAAATTTGCCGACATCTAGAGAACCTGCCTGTACCACAGGGCTCCATGGCTCGGGCTCTGTCTGCACAGGGCAGCAGTGTTGGCTTGCTTCTCCCCAGACCCAGCTCAGACGTCCCCTTCCCTGTGAAGCCTTCTGAATGCCTGAAGTCGTTGCCTCCTTCCCACACGCTGTAGGCACAACTGCTCCATCCTCTACACCACCGAGTATGACTGCACACAACTACAATGTAGTTTTAAGGAAGTTCTTCGGCTACTACCAGAGAAGCAGAGGCTTTAAGGCCCTTCTCTCGGCACTGCTTTATGGAAACCTTGTCAACACCCTTAACTCGATGCCCCTGTGGCCAAGCCCAGGCCTCTGTGGGGCAGCTGGAGGGACTAAACCCAGCGATTCTGTGGGCTGGAGCTTTGGCCCCATCGGAACAGAAACCTAAAGAGCCCCTGAGTTGCCCGGCCCCCAGCCCTTAGCTACCGAGAGGCGGCATGCTCAGAGGTGAATCAACTCATTGTCATGGGGAGTGTGGATTTGGGACCATGGTTTCCAGAGACAGAGACAAGAAAATCCCAGAGGAGATCAGCTCCAGCATCATCCACTCACACAGCCTTTTGTGGCACCAAGTCTTTATTAGATTTGGTGTGTGTTCTCTTGGAATCTGCACATATTCTTATTGTTGTTTGTTTAAGCCTGAAGCGGTCTTGTCTCTCCCAGCTCCCTCGCTCATCAGAGGCTGATGGATGCCAGTTACTGTTTAGTTGCTGGTAGGATGCTATTTGAGCGAACCACATCTGAGGACGCTGGTGCTGGAAAAGCATCTTTTTAGTTGAATAATGCGAGACAGTACATTTGGGGAGGTGGAAGGCATGCAGTGGTAGTTCAGAAGGAAGACAAAGGGGAAACAGACCGCTGACTCTGGTGGGAACCAGGGTGGTATGTGGCGTCCCTCACATGGAGACAAAGATCCCAGCAAATTACCACAATGCCAAACAGAGGGCTGTGGCAGACATAATGGAACCACATCCCTCCTTTGTGCGACAGTTAAGAGAAAAATCACAGTATATGCATTCATCGAGAACTAAAAGACTTCCTTGGTTTTCCTTTAAAATGCATTTCAAAATTCCTCAGGTGAAGAGATCAGGGGGATGCATATGTCCATAGAGCTGCGGCCACTATCTCAAGCTGCTGGGCTATTTCCTTTTGGGGCCTGATTACTTCCCACGCAACTCTTACTGGTTAATTCCCCCAGCATTTGAAAGGCAACCTGGAAATCTCCAAGTTGCTCATCCGGCTCTTCCTCCTTTAAATTCCAGTTTTTCCTCAGGAAGCCTGTGTGCAGCACAAGGGGCCTCCCGTGCAGATCTTTGGAGCTCGCCGACCCTGCTTCTGGGGGTTTGTTCAAGGGATGGATTATGGCCTCCCTCTCTGCTGATTCACTTGCTCGCATGAAGCTGCATGAAATCAGTAAAGGAAATGTGTGCTTTATGTGTATGGTTTTGTGCAGAGTCCTTCATTTTTGTTGCTTGTTGCTGTTGTCATGGAGAAATAGGGAAGGAAGGGAAAGATATACCTGGGTTTTTCTGTGCTGCAAAGCTGTCAGATAGTTTACAAAAATGCATTGTACATGCTGAGGACCTTTTAAGCTATTGAATACATTGTAAGAATATCCTGAGCTTATTCTAAATCTCCCCTTCTCTCTTCTTCTCCCTGAGATTTCTCAGTTCTGAACTTGAGATCAGGCTGAAGAAACATCAAGGAGCTTCAAAGTTCCTTAGACAAAACGCATACGAGGTTCTTAGGCTCTGCTGTAGGAAATGGTGTTCTTTTAACCTTATAAGTAAAAAGCTCATGAAAACGTTTTGGGAATAAAAGGATGTCTTTTATTATAACATCTTATAATAATGACACATCACCTTTGGAAAAAATTCAAGGCATGGCTTTGACAAAAAGCACAAAATATGTACTTTGGACCTATAATGCCTCACTGGTAAGCCACAGGAGGGGCTGGATACATGAAGATCCACATGGATGCGGGCCTCCTCTCAAATGCTGGAAATGGAAAACTGCATACGATTTCTCAAAACAAAGCCTTGTGTCGTAAAACTCTGGGGGTAAAACTCTGGGGTGGTCTTCCTCAAAACAGTCCCCAAAAGGCCCAAGATGACTCTGGGACATAGTAAAACCTAAAAGAAAGGAAACCAAATAAAATGTGCAGAATCATTACATGGTAGGGAAGCAATTTAAGGCTGAGAATTTAAGAGCTGTGACCTCTTGGCCATCCCTGATTCCATCCTCTGTCCTTGAGACCCTGAGCCTTGTTCTATGTAACATTCCATTTCTGAGGTGCCTGGGTGAGACTCATTCACTTATGTATTTAATTTATTCAAGAAATGCTGATGTGAGAAGCCACTATTTGAGTGCTCTGTGCTACGTGTTGTTGGATTTACAAAGGATAATAATCATTGCTAAGATTTGAGTTCCTACTAATCACTGTGGTGTTTACTTGCATCTCTCACTGATTCCTCACAATCTCACCCTAGAAAGTAGGTTTTATTATTGTTGTTGTTGCTATTATCATTATTTCAACTTACAGATGAAAAACTAGGACTCGGATTGGCTGACTTGCCTAAGGACACAAATCTATTCAGGGATTTGTATGGGATACAGATCCAGGTGATGTGACCCCAAGCCCATGTTTTAACCACCACATGACATTAAACAGGGACTTCTACTCTAGAGGAGGAGATGAAACACATGCACGTGTGGACACACTACAAGGCCTTGTGCTTGGAGGTTCACGCAGCTGGGCCATGAGGGTGACATCGCTAGTGGCGGAGGTACCTGTAGGGAGTCTGAGACGGAGGTGGGATTTGAGCTGAGCCTTGACAATAGGTAAGATTTTATAACTGTATCATTTTCTCAACTCAAACCTGAATAAAACAGAATAATTTGTGATTGTCCTGCTCGTCCTTATGCCCCAGTCAATGTCATTTCTCAGCTCATCACTGCCCTTCACCAAGTCCCTGGCCGAAACATTTGAAAAGACACCTGCATTTATCTCCTATTCTGTTCTTACAAGCGCCAGGTTGAGTCAGAGCCTGGTGAACGCCTGCCTGAGAAGCATCTGCACTAGGATGCTGCCTCCTCCCTTCAACACTCCTCCCTGTTGGGCAGGACAGCAGGGACTATGCCTGCCTTCCTACCCACCACTGGGTTCCAAGGATTAGAAGCGTGCCTTGCCAGGCCAGTACTGAAGTTCACATGATGCACTGGGGCATTGACTCTCAAGCCAGGGTTTGGGGCCTCAGAAGTATTTGGAGCAGAAAAAGAGCCAGGTGACATCTTCACATGACTGCACTGTTGTTGAAGCCAAAGCACAGTCCATGATGAAACAAGGGCTTTTAGAAGCTGAATGAGTGGCACATGTTATAACTGGAAGAGTTGTTCTGAAGAGAGAGGTGCCACTCACAGCTCCAGTGGTCCATTCCCAGAAATTTGGGTTTTAGAAAGAACTTGAAAATGATCAAGATTTAAACAGGTGGACAGAAGTATAAAAGATATTTTAAGGAAGAGATTAACATTTATTCCAGCATTTCTCAAGATGGTGTCAATAACTATGACATTAAAAAAGAGGTAGAAGGAGTTTAAGTGTTCAAGGGATTAAACACGGAAGTGAATCAATATTTTTCCCACAGGATCTCTGAGAAATACTAAATTATAATATGTCTAGTAGGGAAGAAATAGTATGCAATACTTCTGTACCTTGGAAACTAATGTTACATTAAACGTTAAATGTTCTGTTTCTATTATATATGAATATGATAAATAATAACAGTACCTAAAATGTATATCACATGTAACAAAGTCCAGAGGGAGAGATGGCACTTCAGCATTGGTTGATTCAGTAATTCAACCGTCCAGCTTTCCTTAAGATCATGAATTGGCCATCAGCACCAATAGGACCAAAGCTTCCCTGCTCATATTCAGCAGGATGGACATAAACTTGGTTCTCTTGCCCAGAAAGTTCAAGTAAGCCTCATCTGTGTCTCACTGGTCCAGACAGGCTTATATTGGCTTGTCTTCAAATTGATCACTGGCAAAGGGATGGATAATCATAATTAGCTCAACAATGTGAAATACTCACACTTTGGAAACAGAGAACTTCATTCATTCATTTTTTTCAACCTTTCATCTCTTCTTCCAAAGTGCACTTCCTGAGCACTGACTATGCTCCCAGTTTACTAGTCCCTTCCCTTGGGAAGCTCACGATCTGGCAAGGGGTGAAGATAACACAGCACTGCAATTAGCGTGTGAAGGGCACTGTGGAATCCAGGTTAGGGGGTCTAATGAGGACTTCACAGAAGGGGTACCTACTCTGCCTGGGAGAGAGGAGCAAACTGAAGAGTCTTCCGAGCAGAAGTTTTATTTAGGCAGTCTTGGGGAAAACATACAATTCCATGAAAGGAGATAAATAGAGGAGACACTGAGATAGAACACTGTAGGAGTAGGAGTGTAACAAAAATAACACAGTGTTTGTACTCTCGTTCTTGTGTGACTGAAGCATTACGCTGCACACCAGAAACTGACACAACATTGTAAACTGACTATACTTCAATAAAAATATGCATATAAAAAAATGCAGTGCTGAGGAGATTAAAAAAAAAATGTTTCAAGAAAGAAATGCCGTGCCTAACATAGCAGAAAGGTAAGCACAAAGAACAGCAGTAACAACTTATGAAATGTCTAGCACAACAAATGTTAAACCTCTAAGCAGATGAGGAGGCTGGGGCTCGAGGACCCTCCTCCAGAGCAGGGTGAGTGGGAAGGGACTGTTAAGGGCTGCATGCCTGTGTCTCCCTCAAAGTTCACACGTTGAAACCTAAAAACGCACATGTTGAGGTTACCAAGGGATGTGATAGTACTTGGAGATGGGGCCTTTGGGAGGTTAATTCATGAGGGTGGAGCCCTTGTGATGAGATTAATACCCTTAATAAGAAGAGGCACGATAGAATTCACTCTTTCTTCATCTCTGCTCTCTGGCAGGTGAGAACACGGCAGGAACGGCCATCTGCAAACCAGTGAAAGAGCCCTCCCCAGAACCCGACCTTGCTGGCTCCCTGATCTTGGACTTTCCAGCCTCCAGAACTGTGAGAAATTCATTTCTTTTGTCTAATCCACCCAGTCTATGGTATTTGTAATTGCAGCTCAAATTGACTAAGAAAGGGACTGAGTCCGGATTTGAAGCCAGGGAAGGCTACCTCCAAAACACACACTTCTAACATATTATTCTGTCTTCCAGTAAAAATGGTGAATGCATTTTGAAAATAAGAAATGCTATGTCAGTAAAGAAGGAGGTGAAAAAGAGAGTGAGTGAGGAGCAGACCCCTGGGCCGAGGAACCAGAAGCCTGAAGAAAGGAGTGACACACACGTGCCCCAATAGCACCAGCCCTACTGTTAGTCTGTCTTTCACCACTGTCTTTAAAATTTTGTTAGCAGCTGCTGCTGAGGGTCTTTTTTCTTTTCTGATGCAAGTTTCACTCCTTCCCTGCAACTCTTCAGCTAATCCTAGGCTTGACTGCTTGGTTATTGGTGCTTATTTCTTCTTTAGCTACATCCTCTTCAGACGGTCTCCCTTGCTCCTGTATCCTCACATTCACACACCTACGCATCATGCCCTTTGCTCCTTATTGTTTTATTCTGTGGACTTTCTGAAACAGAGTCAACAATCTAGCAGGAGACACTTAGTCACTGAGCTCAGAGTTTGTGGCTCCTAGCCCAGTGGGTTGTAACTTTGGCTGCATATTTGAATCAATGAGGAGGAATCTTTTAAAAAATTCACATTCCTGGTTCCCACTCCAGACCTCCTGAACAGGAGTCTCTGGAAATGGAGTCCAGATATTCCTGTTTTTCCAAAGTTGCTCAGGTAAACCCTTGCAGCCAGCCTGGCACTTGTCCAAGTTCAGCTGTTGAGTCATCCTTCAATTATTTAGTCTCTGCTGTTTTCTGGATTTGAAAGGAAAGCGTAATCACTCTTGACCATGGATATCTTATTACTGTTTCTCTCCTGAACCTCCCATAGCTTGGAGACATTGTGGAAAATTATCTTAGGTTGACCCTACAGCTACTGAAATTTTAAAATCATATCATAATTATATCCTATCTGTCTCCTATACTTCCCTTATCTGGAACCCAAATCTCTTTTCACTAAACTGCTCATATCTTGTCTTAATCCAGAAAGGAGTCATTTAAAACTTGTCATTTAAAACCAAAGTCATCTATCTTTATCTTTATTCATTTGATCTTCACCATCTTTCTTGCATTCCAGATTCACACTCTTGACCTAACTGGTTGTCATGGCCCACTGTTTATCTCTAAATTTAAATCTTTCCCTCATCTGAGCTGTATACCACCTGCACTATCTTTACCAGGGATACAGGCTGGGGGCCTACAGGGTGCAGGTGTAAGACTGAACTTAGGGATGGTGGAAATCTGGTAGGTAAGAATGGCAATCAGAATCACCACATGATCCTGGGGAGCCTAGAACTTTTAATTACTTTCTAATGAGAGTTCTTATTTGATGTAAATGATACTTTGTGGGTGAGAGATTGGGTCTCTCCTTGCAGATCTCCGGGTAGGGAGCTAGAGGCTGGGGTAGCTTCCTAGGGGCTGAACTGGAGCTGTGGGAGCCTCACTTGTGCCTGATGTTCCTAGGTAATGGAGCCTGGACTGAATTCTGTGACCTCTGGGCATCTGGGACAGATCAATAAAACAACTAGAACCGGGAGTGCTAAGGAAAGAGGGAACTGATATTGTAGGGAGGACTGTGATCTGATAGAAGACAGGGATCCAGGCAAAAGTTTAGAGGCCATTGGCACTTCTAGAACACCCAAATTTCAATTCCCAGTGAATGTGGTACTGGAGGAGTTTAGCATTTGTATAGCTCTTGTGTGTTGAGGGCTTATGATGATGGGGAGGGACCAAGCGAAGATAGTGAACATTCTAGGTAGGCGTCTGCAGAGTGTGGGCAGAGGAGCCAGGAGGACCTAAAGGATTTCGAGGGTCTTCAGTTCTTGAAGTTACCTTTGAACAGTTCTTAGCATTATGAATACAATGGTTAATCAGACCTTGTTCAGTTACCCTATTACTAATTCCCAATCATGAATTTCTGTTTCAATAGTTGTGATCTCTGTCTGCCTTTTTGAAGTTATAGAAGAATCGTGTATGAGTCCTTTTGGTTATGAGAACCATAGGACACTTGTTTTTTCCATGTTTGCATGTTATATATTATCCCTTTATGAAAACTCCTTTGGTGACCACACCATACACAACAGATGTCATTTTAGCTTCATTTTTACTTCTGGAATAGTTTTTTTTCACTCTCTTTGATTTAAATATAATACTAATTTTGATGTACAAGATATATAATGTCATACAACCAAAATAATATTAATAAAGAGTGATGGTATTTGCCTGATAATGCAAAAAGATTATCATGTGCTAGATCAGAATTTCTGCACAAATAAAATACCCTTAAAAATATATTCCCAAACTCCCACCTCCAAACTCATGAGACCAGATGCTAGAAATAATTCTTGGTTTTAGCACATCAGTGGTCTTAAGATCAAATAAAGTGTGGCTGAAAAATTGAAAAGTTAAATATCTAAAATGAAAATATTTCCCATTTCCCTTTTAAGAAAATGCTTTGTTTAATGCATTCAAATGGGACAGGGAATTCCTATACTCAACCACCACAATGCTTCTAATTTGTTAAAGATGTTTCATCTTATGATGGAGAATCATTAGGTCCAAGAAAGTCAAAACTAACCTAGGATTTAATATAAAAATAAGAATTGCCCAATGACTTCCCATTTCCTCTCCTTTTGGTTTCTTTATGAATGAACTCTTTGGGGAGGAATGTTACAATAATGCTTTCAGATCTCTTGATAATATGGAACCAAACCACAGAATTAAAGTGTTCTCTAGTTCATAGTCATTTTCCTCTTGGAATCTTAAAATTTTAGAACAAAACAATGGATCTTTTGCATTTATTTAATAAAAGACGAAAAAGTCTTAGTTTACAATTTATTAGGAGAATTTAATTTTTACAAAGATTTTTTTTTTTTAGCGATGGCAACACTTAGGTCATTTTCAATTAAGGAGAAAAACAGATTCAACACAGCTTTACAGAGATGTAGCAATTTGTGCAACTCAGTTGTTCAAACGCAATGTAAATTCATGCAACCGAAGATAAATTTTCTGGGGTACTCAGTGATAAAAGTGAGGTTTCCATTATCACAGTCACAATTTCTGAAGAGAAGCATTTGTGGACATAAAGTGAATTTTATGACCTTCATCAAGCTCTTTCCCCTTTAGTTAGTCAACTTCTAGCAATCTTTCAAGTGGATTTTAGTAACCTTATATCAATAGCAAGGAACTGATAGTAGTGACTAATTACGGTATGTTTTCATCGACCACATATTCAGTAATTTGAAAATAGAAGGTTTAATCAAATGATTAAATCGTATAACTGACGGGCATAATCAGTAAATAGTACTAGCATAATCAGTGGATGGTTTAATTGCTATTGGTTCAACTACACTTAACATCTAAAAATACCAGATAAAATTATTCTGCTTTTGGCCTCATGTGAAAAATAGGACATGAGCAAAGGGTACAATACATCTACCTAGCCAGGAATATAAGCCTCAATATGGCAAACCTCCTGTTGTTGATTCTTCTGCGCCAACAGGAAGATTTATGGTGAAAGGATCGGCCCTCGCTAATTAGCATCTGCTTCCATATCCCGCAGAAGTTCTTCAGTGTTAACACAGGGTTACACCCACTTGTATCTGGGACTACACTAACTCGATGTTTAGGGACATATTTAACAGCACCTGACATCTGCATGGTGCTTCTCCCTTTTCCTGTAGCCTTCTTCAACACCCTTACTCTCTTCTCATTACATTTCTGTGAGGTAGACAGCTATGCATGTAACAGGATACTCTCCGCTAGCACGCTGGTAATTGTGAGCAACAAAAGATGTTACAAAGAATTTTTCTAAAAAGAAGCTAAAACGCGGTTCTATTAGGTTATTCCGAACAGACTACATGCCCAGCACTAATGGAAGCTAGGATGGATAAGACAGAGCTCCCATCCTCAAGTAGTCCACCACATGGAAGTGCAGGTCCTTGTACAATGTGTGAGAAACATTAAAATAGTTTTAAGGTCCTGTCTTAGTTTTATGAGAAGATAATGGAAAAGACAGTTTATTCCATTTAGCAAGGGCAATAAGAGTATTTGGTTAAATTTCACGAAGGAGGGGATATCTCCTAGCTTTTCAGGATTGAAAGGAAGGTCATCTAGTACAGAGGTAACCGTGGAGCCAATCTCATAGAATCAGAGAGTTTTTTTAAAAAGCAGGAGACATTCATCAGCTTGTCCATATTTATTTTGCTAAGAGTGGATATTAAAAGAAATAATCAGGCAATTGGCTAGGATCTATTGTCACTGTCTGCTTTCATTATCTACTTCTACGTAACAAACTACCCTAAAACTTAATGGCTCACAACAAGAGCAATTTATTATTTCTTACAATTTTGTAGCTTGTCTAAGAATGCATGCCTCACATGGTTTCACCTGGGATGGCTGGAAAAGCAGCCTCACTCACATGTCAGCTTGCCAATTAGCTGGCGCTGTCAGCCCAGGACATCGCTTCTCCTCCATGTGGACCTCTGCACCTGGCCACGTGGGCTTCCTCACTAGCGGGCAGCTCAGTTCCGAGAGGAAGCATTCTGTGAAATGAGATCAGAAGCTGCCGAACTCTTGAATCCAAGTCTCAGAAGTCAAACAGCATCACTTCTGCTGTGTTTTATTTCTGAATATAGGTGATAGGGCCAGTCCAGATTCAAGGGGAGGGAAAATAGATTCTACACAAAGTCACACAGAAAAAGGTCATGTGGAGTGGGTATTATTGTTGTGGCCATGTTAGGAAATGCTATTTATCACTCCTCATTTCTGAAAAGGTAGGACATTTTAACAGTGATATAATTAAAAGGACATGATCTCAGACTTAAAGATGATCATTTAAATTGAAAAAATCTAGCTTAATGAAAAACCTACTGTATTGCTTATATTTTTCTCTATTCATTAAATACCAGAGATAACTTTATCAAGAACTAACACTGGTTCAAAGATCAGTCAAGGTTTGGAGACCAGTTATTTAGGCCAGCAACTTCCATACTTAATAACTCACAAGAAATACACTTTTCACAACCCAGGGAGCACATGCACATGTATCAGACAAATCCAAAGTTTCACACATGTTGTATTTAAATAATTTCTCTTCTACTTTTTCTATTTCATTTAAAAAATTATACTGTTAACATCCTACTGAATTAATTTCACCATCTAATAATTGGGAAATACCCATGGTTTGAAAAAACCCATTCCCTCCACATTCTCTTTTTTAACACCTTGAGTAATGACAATAAAACTGTCTTTCAAGGCAGTCCTTATTGGCATGAGCAGTTCTTTTTGTTGGAAAATCGTTCTTTTCATTTAGGGGAAACGTACTTCCTTAAGGCTTCACACATTCTTCTTTGGGCCCAAGTTCAGTCCTTCTTTCCACCTGGGAGAACTTCAGTATTTGGGGACAGTTGTCACATCCCTCAAGTCAGCTTGTCCATGAGCCAGTTTACTCCTTGCTCATTCATCTTATCTTCAGAGACCAGCATCCTAAGTTCCACAGGGAAGTGGGTAAGAGAGTGAGCCCTACAGTCAGTCTGCTGAGATTTGAATCCTGGCTTCATCTCTTATTAGTTGTGTGGCTTTGTGGAAGTTACTCAACTTTCCAAAGCCTTGAGATCCTCATGGGTAAACTGGAAGCTGATTATAATGCCCTGATCATCGGTGACTAGGAGGGTTAAATTAAAAAATGTAAGTACTTGGCATGCATTAAACGCTCAAAGATGATTAGATGTAATTTTTTTACTTGTCACTCTTTAGTTTGTCTATATCCCATTTAAGATGAGACTTCAAAATAGAACACCATATACTATGCATTTACATTATATATCATATGTCTATATGAACTGAATAACGGATACATAGCATTCAGTGCTTTCAGCATCATCTGTTAAATGTAGTATGAAAAAAGCATAGCCCTTTCTCTAATAAGCATACTCTCCTTCTGTTAGAGCAGATATAAGTGGCCTAAATTTAACGTAGCCACTTTTTGTTTTCACTCAAATTGAATTAACTGGTGTCTATAATCCTTTAATTGTTTTTCACACATGTTTCTGCTAAGACAATCTCCACCCACCTGTACTTGAGCATTTGTCTTTTGAGGCCCTGTTCCATTTAGTCTTGTTAGATTCAGACTACTGCTAACATTTGTTAAATAATATTATATTCTAATCCTGCTGTGCAGTGAATTACAAAACATGTTGTCTCCCTATCATCAGTGGAGACTGTGAGGTTATCCTCTGTATTTCCATCTAAGACATGGATAAATATGTTAAGAGGAACAGGATGCATGCAGATCCCTCACAACATGGCACCAGAAACACCCTCCAAGACACCATACGGTCAATCAGGATTCTTTATATCCAGGATTTTGACCAGTTGCTGACATCTAAACTTTGGGCAAAGTCCAATAGAGTTCCCTTTTTTCAGAGACTATTCTTTGATCATTTAACATGTGTCTAAATGCTAGCTAGACACTCCCACTTTTATGTCTAAGAAGCAGGCATCTCAATATTTATGTTTCTGTACTAGGTTAATTCTAGGTGGAGGAGAAAGAAGAGGAAGGGAAGAATAAGAAGAAACCCAAAACATCAGTGGCTTAACGCAACAGAATTTGATGGCTGGTTCAAGTAACTGTCTAATGCACGTGTTTCTGGGTTGCTGGGGAGTTTTATTCCACGTAGTAGTTCAAGGAACCAAGATCATTACTGCTTGTGGCTCATTATTCCCTAGGGCCTCAGTGTCCTCTGTATCCAGCTGAGGAAATGGAAAGAGAGCATGGAGAAGGCAGATCTATTTCTCAAAAGCCTTGACCAATAAGAGATACAATCATTTGTACTTACGGTGTGTTGGCGAGACTGGCCACGTGGCTATACTGAGGTGCTCAGGGGATTGTGAAAGGCGGGCGGCTGCTTTCCTAACACAGCTCTGTTCTACGGAAGGAGGACAGATCTTGTGGACAGTGAGCTGTCTCTGCCACAGCGTTAAAACAGACTCCTCTTTGGGCCCTCAAACCTACTCTTTCTCCATTATTCCCACCTAAGTAAATGGTTCTTTCATTTCCCCCAGTTGCTCTGGCAAAACCCCTTGGAAATATCCTTGACTCTGCTCTCCCTCTCACTCTGCAGATCAAATCTACCATCAAACCCTGCTGACCACAGTGTCATGTCATATCCAGAATCTGAGCGTCTTTCACTCTTTCTGCTGTTAAACTCCCACCCTGAGCCAATATAGGTACATTATTACTAAGCTCCATGCTTTATTTACATTTTGTTAATTTTCCCCTAATGTCATTTTTCTGTTCCAGGATCCCATTCAGGACACCACATTACCTTTGGTTATGTTTCTTTAAGTTGCCCTGGACTGACAATTTCTCAGACTTTCCTTGTTTATGATAGTCTGAGGACTGCTGGTCATGTTACTTTGTAGAATATCACTCAGTTGGGATGTGTTGAGTGTTTTTCTTATAATTAGACTGGGAGAAAGGCCAGAGAGGTAAGATGTTGTTCTCAACAAATCATACTACGGACATGTGTTATCAACATGACTTGTCACTGATGATATCAATCTTGATAACCTGGCTAAAGCGGTGTTTACTATTACTAGGTTCTCTTTACTTTAGTCTTTAGCAGCAAGTCACTAAGTATAGTCTACAATTAGGAGTGTTGGGGTTTTTTGTGGCGGTACTCGGGATTGAACCCAGGACCTCATGCATGCTAAGCATGTGCTCTACCACTGAGCTATACCCACCCCTCTGTAGTCCACATTTAAAGAGTGGGGTGTTATGCTCCATGGCCTTGAGAGCGGAGTATCTGCAACAATTATTTGGAATTCTTCTGTACAGATTTGTCTCTCCCTGGACCCCACCCCAGTTTATTTATTCAATTATGTATTTAGACTCTGGGCTGGTGGATATTTAGTTTATATTTTGCCCTGTAGTCCAATGCTACTTTATTGACTTTGATCCATAAATTGTGCCATCTTCGGCCTTTGCATTCTCTTTCTGTGGACTCCCACGCCCCTTTAACATACTCACATCATTTTGTTTGAGCACTTCCTCATTTTCTGGTAACATAAGATGATCAAGTTTATCTTGTGTAGTCCCTAACCAAGCTTTAGGACCTGTCCTTTTCCCAAAGATCACTGATCCACTTTATTAGAGAAACGTATTAAAAACCAAGATCTGGGTCGGGGTTTACACATTGATAGTGGCGTACAACTGCTTCTGGCTCCTCTTAGCAGACAGACCTGGGAAGTAAATGCATGTACACTTACCATTTATACACACATTTCTATAATAATTTCTCTGTGGATCCATCAGTGTCTATATTAAGCTAACCATAAGTTCATAATCGTGTCTCCAATTTTCATCCAGTTCCTCATTGTTGATTCTAGCCTGAAAGTGGTATTTTTTTTAACATTTTTTTGTTGAGTTGTAGTCATTTTACAATGTTGTGTCAAAAGTGGTATTTTTTAAAGCTTAAACTGTTACAATTGTGTGAGACTGCTGATAAGAGAAAAACTGGAGGCTAGTTAGGGGCCTCCCTAGCCCAGATGAGAGACTTTGGGGTACTCTTTTGAGCAGTCTCTGGAGATGCCATGAGAGGAGCCGATGCCAAAGTGGGATGACTTACTGACTACATCTAATGTGGCAGTGGCAGACATTAAATGCCCACTGTGTGCACTGGCATGAAACAAAGAGCTAGGATAGATCCATCATTATAGACCTTCCCTTCCCTCTTGTTTACGTATTGAACAGATATCTGTTGACAGCCCGCTGCGGAGTAGTGCTCTGCGGAGCTCTGGGCCTGCAGTGGTGAACAGAGAAGCTGTGCGCCTTGCCCTTGAGCTGCTAGACCGTAAATGAGGACAGAGAGAGACAGTAACCAAATAAATACATGTGTAACTATGTGATTGCAAACCATGCTGTGGGCTATGAAGGAAGAGAATAATAAGAGTGAGATTAAAGGAGGAACCTAATTTGAACCTGCAATCTGGTTTCATGTTCTTTGTTTCCCCTGAGAACAGGGGGAAAGGCTTCAATTTTAACAAAAAGATTTGGATTGGGGCATTTCTAACGATAGAGGTTGCTAAGTGGTGGCATGCTTTACTGAGGAGAAGGAGGATACTTTCTACTCTGCCTTTTGGAGGAGGGCTAATTGGCAGAGACGTGTTCCTTCATTAATCCTTTTACTGCAAGTCGTTTTCAGTTCTGCTTTTCCAGGACAGGGAAGGGGCCCAGATGCCACTCTGGTGCCTGGGTTCTTCATGTGGTTTGTCTCAAGAGAACTAAAAAACAAGTTCTTTATCCCTAGCATTTCCAGGAATCTCAAACTGGGTTACATAAAAGGAACGATTTATTTGCATGCAGCAACGCAGGAATAGAAATGGCAGTCCTGTTTGCTGACAGGAAAACTGCCTAATGTCACTTATTACAAACAAAATGCCTTTTGTAAACTCCCCAGCACACTTATTAAATATATATCTCCGTGTTTTGAGAAAGCCTGGGAAGTGGTTTGATAATTACAGCCCAGAGTTAACTGAGTTTACCCCCACTTACTCAGTTCTAGTTTTCAGATTCCCACTGCTTTGCTGGGACCCCTGTGGACCATCCTGACCACATCTTTGCCTGCTTGATACTCATCTATGAAACCTAGCAATTATCAACCAAGTCTTCACTACCACCATAGTGGTCAGAACCTCCTGACCCTAAGGACTTGCCAGGACTCAGCTTTAAACAGCCTCTGCTTCTTCGTACTGTGTGGTTGACAGCTGTGTCCCCCGTGTTAGGATTATGCAAACCACATTCCAAAGAACGCTCTCTCTTGAGCTGAGCGCAGCATGTACTTATTCATGGTTTATTTACTGTATCCTGTCCTCTGTATTGCCCTTTTCTTCCTTGTCCTATATCAAATTCAGAATTTTTTACCCACCTTGTCTTTCCAAAGCGCCTTTTTCTGCACTCTGTTTCTAAGCATTCTGTTTACTTTTCCTGCGATCAGATTTGAGATGCCATTTTCTCCTTTGCCTACGCTGTATCTCAATCCCAGAGTTATTTCTGCTCTGATTTTGCTGGAAGGCAGTTTGGTGTAGTAACTAAGGGCATGAGTTTGGGGGACAGACGTCCTTCGATGGAATCCTGACGTGCACTTAGCAGTTATGAAACCTGAACAAGATTTACCTTGTTTGAGCCTCAGTGTTCTCATCTGTACAGTGATGACAATCATAATGAGGATTGAATCAGTTACTATATGTAAAGTGCTTACAGTAGTAGGCATATAAGAAGCCCTACAGAGATGGTGGCTACCATAATTATCATAATTCTACACTTCCTAAGAGAAATGCAACTTAGTAGCTATGAAAACTCATTCAGAGTCAGACTTCCCGGACTTGAACTCCAGTAGCATCAACTCATTGATGGCATTTTCACCTTCCTCTAGCCTCTGTTTCCCTTCTCTGAAATATAGATACTAACAGCATCTTCCTCACAGGATATTCTTCACAGGGTATTCATGAGGGTTCAGATGAGATAATGAATATAAAGCACATGGCATGGAGCCTGCCACAAGGTTGAAAGAAAAAAAAGACCCAGATAGAAATCCTACAACTGAACAATAAAATTATAATAACTAAGCACTACTTAGATGGGCTTAATGGAAAATTAGATATAGCAGAAAAAAGATTTTTTTAAACTGGCCTATAAGTTATTAAAACATACCCAGATTGAAACACAAGAAGAAAGGATGGTGTATGCAGAAAAGAGAATTAAAGGCAGATGAGATATAGGGAAAAAGTCTAACAGACACTTTATTGGACTCTCTAATTTGAGGGGAAAGATGATAAGGCAGGTGTAATATTTGGATATTCATCAAATATTGCACATTTAAATATCCATCACTTTCCAAAACTGATGAAATGGATCCAATCACTTCAAGAAGCTCCAGAAATTCCAAGAAAGGTAAATATAAGAGACTCATACCTGAGCATCAGAGTAAAACCATGGAATATCAAAGACAGAGAGAAATTCCAGTGAGCAGCCAGAGAACAGAGACATATTACCTCTAAAGGAACAACAATAAAATCTCCACCTGCCTTTTCAACAGAAATTATAGAAGTCAAGAGAATGTCATTGTATCTTTAAAATGCAGTGCCAACCTGAAATTCTATACTTGGAAAAATATTTATCAGGATTGAAGAGAAGATAGAGTTGTTTTCAGAGAATGTGTTACCAGCATATCCACACCAAACATATAGTAATGGGAATTCTTCAGACAGAAAGAAAGTTGTCTCACACATGAAATCTCAGGTAGAACGGGATATGAAGATTTACTTTAAAGTTACAGTAATTCAGACACTGTTGTTATGACATAAGAACAGACAAATAGTCCCATGGAAAAAAATTAGAAAGCCCAGGAAAAGAACAGAAAGTCCAAAACAGGCCCATACATGTACAATCACTTGATTTATGACAAAAAATGCCTGCTATGGGCTGAATTGTGTCCCCCCCCCCCAAAATATTTATTAAAGTCCTAACCCCTGGCCCATATTCTGCCTATGGAATGTGTATCTCTTAGGCCACTTAGCTGTTCTCTTGCCTTTTGAGACGGCCCACACTCTGTCTAAGGAGTGTGTATCTCTCTGCATAAATCTACTTTTACTCAACCGTGGCTCACTCTTGAATTCTCTCCTGTGCGAAGCCAAGGACCCTGACTTGGCGGGGCACATCCCGGGGACTCAACTGGGACCTGGGACAAGGCCATTCTCTCACACCCTGTATTTTTTCTTGTATCATATTCATTAGAAGCAAGTCACTTGGTTCAGCTTACATACATGGGGAGGTAATTACACAAAGGCATGAATACTAGAGCACTGAGAGCCATTTTAGAGGTCCGCCTGCCACAGCATGTTACTGGTTGTGGTGAAGAACAACAGCAAAATGTATACAAATATGTATGACCCTACACTTCCCTATGCACTTCCTAGTACACAGGATGAGGTCAACCAGACAGAACTCTGTGTTCACTGGAAAAAATTCTTTACTCCTGTTTCACTTCGGTTGTGTAGATGGAGTGATTGTGACTTTTAACTGACCACTGGTCTTCTCCCAAAAGAAATTAAATTAAATTTTACAGAGGAAAAAAATATCTGCACAAAAAGAATGAGCAGAATACTTCATTTTAATAAGTTTTGAAGAGACTCTGCCCCAGTAACAAATGTTCTTAGTTATCCCACCACCCACTTGAAAAGCAACTAGCTTTAGAGGGGAGAACAGAGTTGTCTGGCCCATTGCAGGAAGCCTCATTTAACTGGTATGCAAGAATGACTGCAGAACAAGGAAGAAGAGAAACAAAGTGGGGAAGTGGCCACCACAACTGCTTTTAATGGGAATGGCATGATGGCCCCTCACCCTCTTCTTCATGGTTTTAAGTCAGTGTTCCACAGAGAACATATCTGAGGCTGCAAATGAAAAGATTTCATTTGAGAAAGACTGTCTGCAAGTTCTCTCTTCTTTGATGCCCAAGTGAGAGGGAATGTTTCCATTGTGTGTGGGTTTTTGATATGTAGCTTTGAAAAGAATACTAAATCCTTCCACAAAAACGTTGAATATCGTGCTCTTTGCTGAGTAAAGAGAGTTGTTGTTTTGGAGTAAGACCGAAATCCCACTCGAAGTTTCCATTGTACATGATCTGCTGTTTTCTCAGGGGGTGCATCAATGTTTCCTTTCTTTAATTTTTTAATTTATTTTTCTTTTCCGTGGAGGACACAGCCTTTCTAGTGTTTAATGGGAATGGAAATAGCAAATTGAAAGGGGAAAAGACAAGGAAATTCAGGTAACATTTTTTTAAGGTTGAGAAAAATATATGAGGTAGTGATGTGTCCCCTCTTAGACTAAAGACGTGATGCACTGAAGCTGCAGATGTTAGAGGCTGGAGTCTGCAAAGACTGCTCCATGCCAAAATCTCACACTCCATAGGAAATTAAAAAAAATATGCAGTGGAAAGTACAGAACTCTGTGAACCCACAGAAATCGAGTTAACTGGACCTTTCAAACAACTGGAAGTTTTGGGTGTTCAGTGTGGCTAGGAAAACAATAAGAAAGCAAATGAGAGCTGGAGTTTGTTTAAACAGCACACTGCACACCACACCCCAGGAAAAGGACACTGTGGTTTTGTGCCTCCCGAAGTTAGCCAAAAATCAAAATTTCCCTGCAAACAGTTTCCAATGTAGATTTCTATGGCTTCATCCAAATCTACTGAATCAGAATCTCTAGGGGTAAGGTGTGAGCAGCTTGACTGTGAAGAAAGCCATTCCAGTGAGAGGAGTTTGGGTCAGTTTTTTTTTTTTTTTTTTTCAGGGAATACAAACAGATTGTCATATGGTTATATTTACCCATACAAAGCAAACAGAGACTTCCAGATTAGGGTGATGATCTAGGTTCAGAGACCTTCCGTCTCAGAGCTCCAGTAATTGAGGTGAAGTAAAATTTTCAATTATGCAGCTAATTGCCTGAACCCCCCATTAATTTTCTGTGTGCAAGGTCCAGAGGAAATAGGGCCGGCCTTGCTACTAATCTTTTGCTGGTAATTTCTTACATAAATATTTCTATGCCACATATTCTGTTATGTTAAAAACTCCCTGTTTTCTACTTTTTATAAAATATCTTTTAGTATTTGAACTGTCTATTGTAGGGACCATTAAACTCTGCCTAATTGCACTCTCCACAGTGTTGTCATCTCTCAGTCTCCCGTTTTCCAAATGAGGTGGATCTGTCTCTCTCAGTCATCCTCATGTGCCAGGCAACCGGAAACAGGAAAATCTTAACTTTCCCAGAAACACTGACTTTTCAGCCTTTAGACTTCAATCGCCAGTCCTCAGAGTAATAATACTTTGCTGTATCCAGGCTTGTGTCTGCAGGGCAGGGCTGGAAGACACTCACTCCTCTCTTTTCTCAAGGGCTGGAGAGCTAAAAATACTCTGAGAAACCTGTCCTGGAAGTCCCTCCTTAAAGCTCATCAGAAAGATCTCCCTTCTGTCACAACTGCACTGAGGAAAGCCATCTCCTCTGGATCCGCCAAATGATGCCCTTTTTCAGGAAATGCACACAAATCGTTCAAACATAAGGCAGCAGTGTTGCATCTGCTTCCTCAGAGTCCTCATCCATGGTCATTCATCATCAGATTTCTTTCTACTAGCAGAATATATCCTCAGTCAGTCTGAACAAAACTGTGTCCTGAATCCCTATTAATCCAAACACAGAGCCATTTCACACATCAGGCACTGACATAGATGGTGCTTCCACACCAAGCACACACTCCAAATTCCAGATCAGTATCTCAAATTCAGCAGCTGAACCAACCCAAAAGTTATTGGTTACTTTGGTGTAGCTGAGAAACAGAGAGCAGGTGTAGGTAACAAGCTCTATGCTCACAATGCATTTAGGTCCATGTGCCTGGTGTGATTGGAAAAGACCTAGAAGTTGGGAGTTTCTCAGATGCTTTTGAAGTCCTCGCTTCCACCTTTCTTGCCGTGTGACCAAGTGAAGTAACTTTATCTGGCTAAACTTCATTTTCATCATTTTTAAAATTAGGATAATACACCCAACAACTGATTTTCTGTGTTGTCGTGAGGATTTGGTTAGAAGATGAATGTGAAAGAGTCATATAGAGTGTCCGGGGTTAACAAAGTGTATTGAGGTATAATTGGCCACGTGTTTGGTTTCCAAACCATGTTATTCTATATCTAGTGCTGGTGAACACATTATTTCATGTGGTATACTTACTTTTCATGATTTCCTTAGCAAACTTTTCATGGATTGAGTGATAGGATGGGGACCCAGAGACATGGAAGTAAAAAAATCATCTACCACTTAATAGATATTTCTTTATTTTACAGTATGTCCTCATTGTGAATCTGCCCTTGATTGATTATATTCATTCAATGAATATTGAACTTGAACTATATGCCAGGCACTGTCCTAATTTATGGGAAGGGTCAACAATTTTAAATTTTAAATTTAAATGGTAAATGTTGATAAATGCAAAAAGATAGCATGTGTCCAATGTTATTTCACTCAGAGCAGCTATGGAAGTCCTCTCTGATAATGTGGTATTTGAGCAGATGACAGAAGAAAAGTTCCACAAAACTATCAGCTGGAAGAGTGTTTAAAGCAGAGGGAACAGCAAGTGCAAATGTCTGAGGCAGAGGTGTGGTTGGCATGTTTGGGGAATTGTAAGGATGCCTGAGGCTGGAGCTCAGTGAGGGGAGGAGAGCAGGAGGAGGGGAGGTTGGAGAAGTAGCAGAAGCCAAATTGTGTAGCACCAGAGAGAATTTGTAAGGACTTTGTTTTTTTCTCTGATGAGACTGAGAAACCACTAGAGGATTCTGAGCAGAAGAAGGGTATGCTCTGACTCAACTTGTAAAAACAACCTCGTTGCTGTGTGAAGGGTGTTTGGAGGCTAGAAGCTTAATCAGGAGCCATTGTAGTAATCTAGGCAAGAGATAATCGTGGCTTAGGGGTGGCAGTGGAGTTAATGGGTAGGTGTCAGATTCTGGATGTCTTTGGAAGAACTGACAGGATTTGCTGACAGTCAATATACAGGTGAGAGAAAGAGAGCAGTCAAGGACAACATCCGTGATCTTAGCCTGAGAACTGAAAGTTTGAATCTACAATTGTACTAAGATGGGAAGACCGCGAGCAGGTCTATGAGACTGAGGGAAGCTGAGAGTCCCAGTTTGGACATGTTTAGTGGGAGATGCCTATCTATACCCACATCATGCAGAGTAGGCAGTTGGATAGATAAACCTGGAGCTCAGAAGAGGGGTCTGGATTGAATACAGGAATGTGGGGTCTTCAGCATTTGGACACATTTAAAGCCACAGGAGTTAAAGACCTGGGGAGTGAGTCGAGAGGAGAGAAGTCATCCAAGCATTTTCTCATTTCTGTTTCTAGGAGTCCACTTAGTTTTTAATTGGAAAACTTCAGGGTACCTTTACCATGTATTTGGAGACTCGTCCATCCAGTATAAGACTTTCACCACATTGGCACAACCCAGGTTCCCAGCATTATGCCTCCTTCCTGGCTAGAGTATCCTCCAAACAGCTGGCTCGATGTTACTGCACTTTCCTGCCTCTGCACCTTCGCTTGTTTTATTTCTTCCTCTGTGACTGGCCACCCACATACCTGCCTACTGAGATGCCGCTGTTCTCTGAAGGCCCAGTTCAAATCTTATGTCCTTGGTTGATGGAGTGATTAGTGTTGTCCCACAGCCAAATCTGACCTCTTATTCTTTCTTAGCAACCATTGTATTCATTTGGACCTGCGGCTCACATGGCAGGTTAGATCACATCACACTCATCCTAGCCCTCTTCTGGACTGCCTTTTTATGCTGAAGAAGCTGGACAACTAAAATACCACTAACTCCAGACTCCTCCTCAGCAAGAGCTTCTGCCTATGATCTGGGTTACCAAGAGACTTGGAGGCCGGAAGTCATCACTGAGAGGCAGCTGCTACGCTCAGGGAGATATTTCCCTCTTCTGAGGCAGCTGTGTAGGGTCCCCCAGGGTGGGTCATATAGGTCCTGAGTAGAAGACAGCAAAGGCCACATCAATGAGATTTTCACTGAGCAGTTTTGCAGTAAGTTGGACAACTCTCTTGGCTGTGTAGCATCCAACTTTATCCCTTGACCTTTCTAGAAATTCTATGTGCAACCTAATACACTTTAATAAATCCTTTTTTGCTCAAAGTAGTCTGAGTGGATTCTGTTTTCTGCAATTAAACATCTTAACCAATAAAATACCTTTCTTATTATAGCATACCATCTTGCTTTGCTGTATAACATGCTTTACCGCACTTTAACGTTTTCTTTGCTAGATTATTTAGACAGGAGGTAACGATGTCAAACAACCCCTTGTGCGCAGTACAGAACCTAGCGGTGCTATGAGGGACCCAGGGTGCCAGGGCAAACTCACAGTGTTGCTGCAGGGTATTTTAACTCAGTGACATGTCCGTTTTGGTCACCGTTTTTATCTACTACTATTAAGTTGTTTGCATCTTTCTACTTAATACATGGAATTATTTTTTTTCACACCATTAAAAAAGTTACCAAGACACTAAGGGGATCATGAACCAAGAAAGGCTGATGACCTCCACACTGGATGGTGAATGGAAGTAAATGCTGTGTCTCATCTGCACTTGGACAAGACGCAGGGAGTTCAGTCCTTCTCAGTTCAGGAATGAAGGGAAATATGGTCTGTGTGGGAACCAGTCAAAGCAGGGAGGCTGGCAAATAGAAATTAACTTAAATGGGTAGCATCTCAAATATGGTTCTTTAATTCTGGTTGAAAATCGTGGGAAATGCTCCAATGCTGACAGCGGGCAGAGAACCCACTGCACACCTCTGCATCACTGAAGCTATTATGGAAGCTCTCCTGGAGTCCTCTTGTCAACTCACTCTTTACCTTTAATGCCGCTGCATCGCAGCAGTCTATTGGCTAAAATGAAGCCTATGAGCCGAGCAAGGAAGTCAAATATAAGCAGACAGCCTAGTGGAGGCTATGATGGAGATGAAAGGCTGTGTTTTAATTGTTGGCATGCCAGCTTATATCTTCTGCCAAGTGATATTTATACAGCTGAGAGGGGTGTGTTCGTTTCATGTTCCTTCTGCATGGGAGTCAGAGCCATTCTCAAGAGAAGGGTCTTAAATGGAATGCATATGTTTTACAATATCCAAATGAGCTTCCCATCCTCAGATCCTTGAGCCCCTAAATGCCGCTGCTTTGGCTAAGCTGGCAGGCTCCTTTCTGGCCAGAGCTCTGATTAGAATCTCAACTTTAGATGATTATACTCCTGAATCAGGATTGAACATTTTTGGGGTTTTGGAGTGTGTGAATTCAATTCACTATGGTTACTGAGGGTTAGGATTCATCTGAGGGAGCTAGAATTAGTGTGAGGAGGTATTTTATCAGACAGTCTTCAACCTAGCCAGATTTTCCTGAGAGCTTAGAAACTGCGGCCAAAGCCGGGATCTTAGCCACCCAAAGCAGCAATTAGGTGGCTGAAAGGCAACCCGCTAAGTCCACTTGGATTTACCTAATGGAAATGTGAGTCAGCCTTCTCTGGGAAGCAGTAGCCAGGCCTGTGGGCCAAGAGGATATAGACTGAGAATGTAAGGCATTGACAGGCAATTTCCATTTTATGCGAAGAAATAAGGTTACAAGCAAGTTGTTCTACCCCTCAGGGGTCCCCAAAGGTAAGAATGTGGCAACTCTTAAAACAATCATTTTAGAGCATGCGCTCTCTCTCTCTCTCTTTTTTCTTCCTTTGTGTTTTTCAATACTTAATGTAAGCTCCATTTAAAACAGACTAGTGCCTGGGAATAGAGCTACAGAGAAGAGAGGAGGATAGGGAACACCACAAACAGATTTTTAGTTAGTTGGAAAGAAATATGTGTAACCTTATAGTTGCTCCCTGTCTTCAACTTTTGCAGAACAGTGTAGAGCAATGATGGCTAAAAACACTGTATTACACAGTAAAGAAAATATTGGCTTTTTTCCCCTTCCCCTTGAGAACCAAATTGGGCTTGCTGTCAGAGAGAGAAAATACCCTGCTTATATGTATGCCTATCTGTGGGAGAGGAAGAACATTGGTGACTCCTGATAATCTGTTTAGCAGCTTTTTTCCAGCTAAGAATGTGGCTAGGACAGAATCCCAATGAAAAGCAAAACCAAAACATGTAAATATTTGCTTGGCAATTTTTTCACTAAGACAGATTTAATACTTGTGTTGGTGATATTTGCTGTTTCACCCATGAAAGTGAAGTTTTACCTTAAAGCACTGAAAGTAGCCTGACCTAAAAATCATAAATTAAAAATTGGAACTACCCCCTAAGACCTTTGAAAGGTCAGTGCTGACTCTAACTTCAACGATTTTGCACTTATTTTAATTTCGGGTCTTTTGGTCAGACCTTCATTTTCTCTTCTAGGGGATCACTCATTTGTTAAAGCAGGCTGTTTGGGGGTGGAGAGAATTCTAGATGTGGCATCACTACACAGGTGGCTTTGCTGCTTTTGTCACTCATCAGGGTGTGCCTGCGGGCAGCTCATTCAAATCTCTGGTGCACAGCTCACTCATCAGCTGTGGGACAGGGCAGAATGAAAATGCTTTCTAAGATCTTTTCCAACTTGAGCAACTTCTTCTGGGAGGTGGTGAGAGGGGAGGAGGTAATTAGGTTTACTTATTTAGTATTACTATTATGTTTTTTATTTAGCAGAGGCACTGGGGATTGAACCCATGACCTCGTGCATGCTAAGCTACCACTGAGCTATACTCTGCCCACCCTGCCCCAACTTGAGCAACTTCTGATTTGAAGAATTTAAGAATTCACTCTGTCATCCTTTGGGCCACTGGACCAGCCTCTTTCCATCTATCCTCCCACATTTTAGTATTGTTCCCTCAACACAGAGCCACACAGTAGGTTCTGTATATTCTTGTTTAAGAGCCAAGTCAGTAAGTCCTGGGGATGTCATGTATGTCATGGTGACCACAGTTAACAATATTGTATTGTATACTGAAAGCTGGTACAAGAGTAGATCTTAGAAGTTCCCATCTCAAAAAAAAAAAAAGTGTGTAACAATGTGAGGTGGTATATGTTAACTAAATTTATTGTGGTAATCACTTTGCAACCTATACATACATCAAATTGTTATATTGTACATCTTAAACTAATATAATGTTACATGTCAATGGTATCTCAATTAAACTGGAAAAAATAAAGAAGAGCAAAAAAAAGCCAAATCAAACTCTCTGATGTAGTATCCATAAATAATTTATCTAATTGCTGTTTGAGTCTAAGAGATATCTTTGGGTTTTGGGGTTTTTTTAACACCACCAAAAAAATACTTATCCAATTTTGCAAACTGAATCAAAGATGTCATTTGAAGGAACAAAGCAATCAAACCATTGAGGGAACTGGTTATTGGATTGATTTGATTAATCAATTTAGTGATAATGGTCAACTAGTCTCCCATGCAGATGCCTTGTGTCAGAGTGGAAGGGTTGGGAGAGGAGGCCATGTAGGGGTGGGCCCAGATGTGATCTGTACTGTACTGTTTAGCAGCTGTATGACCTTGTGGAAGTTTTACAGCACCTTGCTGCAGTGTCCTCATGTGTAAGACAAAGATGGTATTCCATAACTTACCGGGCTGCTTACATGAAATGATGAGTATCAAGTACCTGGCATGATGCCAACTCATTTCCTCTCTCCCTCTTACCTTCTGCAAGGCTAAGAGTTCCTTTTACAGCAACCCTGGCAAGTAGGCATGGAAATTCAGGGAAAAATTTTCCAGGGTAGGAGAACTCATTACTAGAGAGACAAGCAGATGAAGCTTAAACAGAAAAAAAAAAAAAAAAAAAAAATCATTTGGATTCAAAATAGCAATTGTAAAAATTTTAGGATAAAGAGATGTCCATTATCATAAACAAACAAACAAACTCCTTTAGTTGCTCTTCATCTTGTTTCAACAATGGAATTTTAGAATTACATATATATGCTCTTCAACATCTATGAAATCTGTCAATCAACATGCTTCTGGAAACTGAGAACTCAGTACGTTCCAGTAAAGCTCATCCACATTCCTTATTCAACATTAGCACTACACTCTCCCTTACTCCCAATTTACCCCTGATGCCCTAACTCTTCCCTTTGGAGCAACTTAGAATATTTATCCCTTAGCCACATGCAGCTCATCACATGCTGGAAGAAGAATCTCAAAGCTTCCAAAATCTACGCTTTTCCGAATAAAACCTACCTTAATTTTTCCCTGTAAGACATTGCAATCTAGTACTCTTCCCTGGGAGAGTGGAGGGTCTCTGAGTAAATGTGAGGGATTTGTGTGAAGGAACAGTGGATGTTTGCTTAACTGTTTAAGCAGTAGGATAAGTTTGACATATGTTACAGTTTTACTCCTTTACATTTAAAGGTATTCAGGTTTAAATAAACATAAATAAAATATTTTGATTCTTCCTTAATTAATTCATCCAAATCTGACTATGGATTTTCATACGTATCTTTCATTTCATGGTGCACACACACGCACATACACACAGAAACACACGTACATCAAATACTGAAAACTGACTTGGTGCCTTTTTGCTGGGGACAGAACTCTTGAGCTCTTTCAGACCAAAACAATAACAGACAACCAAATGTCCACTGCAGTCACTTCTCTTGCAGCGCATTTTAAGTGGCTCTCAAAGATCAGTTACAGAGAAGAAAAACGACATCACTTAGCAAAGCGGTATCAAGTTAGAGGCTAAGAACAGATCCGAAGAATCTCACGAACCTGTAAGCACTGCACGTTTGCTGAGAGCCTTTCAGAAACATGCGGCCTAAGACCTGAAGTCCAGATGTGTTCGCCTGGCACATAATATGTGGCAGTGGCTAATCATGAGGAGAGACGGGACAGCACTTCTGAACGCCTCCCCAAGCAGCAAAGCCGGGCGGACACAGTCGCCCTGACAAGCGGCCTGCTCTCTGGCTGTAGACTTGCCTGCTGCCTGGCAATTTGTCTAGAGACAAAGCAGCAAACTTCCTCAGGCTGCAGATCCCCAGACGCCCGCGGTAAACACGCCGGATGGAACGAGGAGTGGCTATGCCCCTGGAACCCCTCAGTGTTCCCATCACCTCAGCACAGGGAGTCTGTTCACCCCCTCTCAGCCTGTCCTCTTCACCTTTGCAGAAACACCCCCCTTGCAGTTTTTATTCTGGGTTCATACCATTTTGTGGCTACATTCACTAATGTTCAATTTTTTACCTTTTTTAAAAAATACAGTTTTGAAAATAAACTAGACATTTCACTTCAAGGAAATCTGAAGGAAAAAAAAATGCAGTGGTAATTTGCATCTTGGAATATGCGGTTCCTGACGCTGACGCTGTTGTGCTGAAATCTCCTCCTCTTGCCCTCTGACCCGTCCAAGGACCTGACTAAAGGCTTTCTAGGAGAGCAAAAGCGAGTAACCACCTAGGACGAGATACCTAAGATTGTAAATTGTCATCAGGAAATACAATCAGTCTTTTCCCGTTTTCCTCCCACACACAGACCAGAATAAACCTCCCAAGTCTCCTGCTGAACACAATGTTCTGAATGTCAGCCGAAAGAAAAATCACACTTCTATTCCTGAAAGTAATGGTTTACAGGATCCAACATTAATTCCAAAAATGTTTATTGAGCACCTCTTAGGTACCAAGCATTGTTCTAAGTTCCGGAGACACAGCAGTGAACAGAACAGAGAAAAATATGAATGTTTGATCGTGAGGACTGAGGAGGAAAAAGCAGGGGGGTTTGAAGGGCTGGTGGAGAGTAAATTTACTCATGGAAAGGACATACTGAGAAGATGGCTTTGGAAGAAATATCTGAAGGGCATGAGGGCTCTATCTGAGCAGGGCAGGAAATCTGAAGCACAGGGAAGAGCAAATATAAAGGGTTTGAGGCAACAGTGTGCCGGGAGGTCAAGCAGCGGTGGGGGAGGGGGTCGGGGGGAGAAGGCTGGTGTGGCTGGTGCAGAGTGAGCCAGGGAGGTGGGAAGAAATGTGGTCGGAGAGGGCCACATGATGCGGGGCTTGTGGCTCATAGGAAAGACTTTGGCTTTTATTCTGAATGAGATGCAACACTTAGGCAGGTTTCAAGCAGAGGGGCAACAGGAACTGACATGTTTTAACAGGATCACTCTGGCTTCTGTGTCAGAAACACACTGAAGCTGGCAGTTACGGGAGCTCCAGGTAGAAGGCAACGGGAATGATCCAGGCAAGATATAGCGATGACTTAGAGCAAGGAAGACAGCTGGGGGGTTAGTGGGAAGGGGTTGAATCCTGAGTAGGAGGCTCAAAGATGACATCAAGGATTCCAGCCTGAGTAATTAGAAGAAAGGAGTTGCCACTAACTGAGGCAGGGAAAAGGGGCAGGAGGTTTGAAGCTAAAAGATGCTAGAAGTTTAGTTTTAGACATATTAAGGGTAAAAATCCCTTAAATCTATAACTATTTTTCCTGCTTTCTGACATAGAAGCCCCCTTTCTTTATACACACACACACACACACACACGTATGTATGTGCTATTTTCTACCACCCAGATTCAAGTCTTGGGAGGCCCTTGATTCCTGAAGGAATTACTTTCTGGTTGAATGGGTCAGTTCCGGGAGGTCCATTTGTGGTGGTACCATTGTCCTTGAGGATGGAGATTTCTAAGTCTCAAGGCCAAATGAGAATGGACTGGAATTTCTTTAACACTCTGCAGAAACACTTCCTAGTTGCTCCCCCCCCCCCTTTTACTTACTAGCAGTCAAAGAACTACAGTGTCAAACCACAGAAAACCAAACGAGCCCTGGTGAAAATGATAAATTTCTAACCATAAACTTTGGATTGTTTGTGATTCCCTGAAAACTGCAGCAGTGTCACAGATGGAAGGGATGGAGACAGTAGGAAACGTGTATGGATAACAATTATTGGCAGGGAGTCATCAGCAATTATGGTAAGAGAATATCATTTTTAATTCAGTTTTTCTGTATTCACCTAATCAAGTATTCAGTCGACACATACTTTTGGAGAATTTTCCACGTGGCCGGTACTGGAACACAAAATGAATATTGTGGCCAGGTCTTTCCTTCAAGGAGCTCTAGCCAGTTGGGAAGATATGATGCACCCTAACCATATGATGTGTGGTTAGAGAAGGATGTGAAACAGTGATGGTGATAGGGAGGCAAGAAGGACAGTTCTGCCTGGGCTGAGAGAGGAAGGGTTGCTTGACCCAAGCTGTAAAGACAGAGTGGGTGGTCCCCCGGCAGGCTGAGGGGAAAGGAAGCAAGGGAGAGCGCGTTTCTCTCAGGTAGAATGACTTGAGCAAAGAGTGAAGCTGTGGGCACATTGCAAGCCTACAGACTTGTCCTCAGGAATGTGGCACAGCGGGCAACAGGGCAGACAGGGAGGGAGGAGGCGGCTCTCAAAGGGTCTGGTTTGCAGGTAGTTTGGATTTATTCTGTATGCCAAGGGGGATCATTAGTTGGGAAATTGCATGATTAGATTTGCCTTTTGAAAAAATCACTCTGGAGGAAGGACAAGGAAATGCACAGGAAACCTGACCGCGTATAAGACCTTCAGGACTTCTGGAAGAATTCCACGGATGTTAAAGTAAAAATTTCAAAAGGGTTTCTGTTTGTTTGCTTATCTGTTCTCAAACATACTGTAGGTTAATTAGGATCGTTCTGCTTGCAAATTGACCCACAGGGACGCTTACAGAGTTGCCTTTGCCTAACAGTACTTGACTGTTGTCTCTTTTCACGGTCACTGAGCCAAACTTGAATGAAAAACTTTACATGTTTGTCTATTCCTCTAAATGAAGTGAATATGAAAGACAAAGACATATTTTGTAAGTTCAGTCTCTCAAAATGCTTCTTTGATTCTAGAAGCTATTCAATATAACTCATCTACTTCTACATTGCCTAAATGCCTTTCAGGGAATTTATACTTAGGAAAGGTTTATATTATTAATGAAAACAAAAATAAAGATTAATTCCAGTTCCCAATGAATGTCCTGTGCATATTTTTGAGGTATAGAAAGATGATTAAGAAGCCTGTGTCTTAGAATAACTCGTTTGGAAACTACCAGGCGAATGTATAGTAAAGCATTTCAAAGAAATGAAAAAAAAAAAAAAAAGAGTTCACTCATTCTAAAGGTCATGGGAAGATTTTAGATATGTCAGAAATTTTGCTAAAAATAGTAATAAATGTTCAGTGGTCGTTCTAGAATAGATGTAAATAAATAACTAACAAATAAGCAAGCAAAGTTGTTTTGATACAGAACTTCCACAGTCCCTAAATTAATGGTTTTCTCACAAACGAAGCACTGAGCCTGCAAAGGCATCATGGTGCTGGGTTCTGCCTTCCATGGGTCCTGTTAGCCACCTGTGGTGGGATTCAGATAATTGTGAGCAAGTTTCTCACTGGAGAAACGAGAAACTAATCCAGCCATCAGGATCATCTCTTTTTCATTGGCCAGCACTGAATCTAACTTGCTCTCCCAACTAGAATATCCTACACCCTTTGAAACAAGCTCCCCAACCCCTCCTCACCGATGTGGAAATGCCAGTGAAAAGCTCAGGCATCTTACAGACCTTTCCCACAGCTCCCTATTAAAAAATAGAAAGAAAAAAAAAAGCATACAAACCCCAAATGCTCATTTATGACAAAGATCCCGCAGCCTTGCACCACTGTTTCTGCTCTGATACACCGCTCATTTGCATTTCTACAACGTTGGCCCGAGGTAGAATTCCAAGCCCCATCTCTTATCTCTATTCAGTGAGGTGCCTCTGTGGTGTCATCATTCCTGCTTTTACAAGAATTCTGAGACCATGTGTGGGTAAACTTGGACTAGAAAAGGAGAGAGGGACTCCAGGCAGGAGGGCGTCAATTCTGAGCGTCACTACTGACCAGGACGTACAAGGGAGAGAGGCCATCCAGCCTCCCCCGTCCTGCCTCTATTCTCTGCTCACAGAAGTCAGGTTTGAGGAGGTGCAGGGTCTGAAGAAGCAAAGAAATTGTTCTCTTATTCTCATTCTACCTGGCTCACGTGAACTGGAATCTCTTTAAAGAGAATGTACGGACCATTCAGACAAAGCACTAGGAAGAAAGAGTTTGCTGAGTAAATTATAAATATAATCAAGATTACAGGAAGAAAGAAATTAAGTGCTTTTGAAGCATCTTTTCAAAAAGCAAGCTCAAATATTAATATTAGCTATATATTTTTTGAATATTTATTATTTGCTCAACACATACACATTAAGGGCTTGGTTTACAGTATCTCACCGAATCCTCAGTACTGATTTGGGAGAGGACACGCACACTCTGAAGGGTGAAGGACTTGTCCAGGAACATACAGTTTTCACATGGCAAACTGGGACTTAAATGTAGGTCTTTCTGTGCTCCATCGAATATATGGCCTCCTGACTGTGACGGTAATATTGTAGGTCTCCTTGAACAAGTATTGTTAATACTTTGTAAATGGTTCATATCATTACACATTCTTGAAAGTGACACAACTGTTTCCATTTTTAAATGGATGTAACCTGGCACTTTCACCACCTCAGACTATTCTATTTAATTATTTAGGATTTGTATGACTCTACCATAAAATTCACATGTGCTAGCCAAAACCCAGAAAGAAAAATAAATGAATACCACACAAGCAGTCCAAAAATTAGTATTATCTTGTTTTTCTTTAAATTGTATTCCATGGGTTCAAATAGTTGAATAGGATTCAGTTGCCCAGATACACACAGAGCAGCTCAACACATTTCAACAGGAAGTAAAGCAGACAGGGTTCCCGCTCCCTAGATGTTTGAAATCTAAAATTCATACAGGCACACAACAATGTGAGGGACCTAACCACCCGCCCCGCCATATAAGAAGAAAGGGCATGGGATCGTCAATACACCAGCAAGCACACAAGCGATCACTAAGTTTAACATCTTCTCTGAGGGTTTTATTGCCAGAAGCACTGTACAAAAAAAGAAATTATCACTCAGATCAGGGAGGAGGAACTGAGAATAAATGAACGTAAGGAAAGGACTTTTCCCAGTAGAGAGATTGCTGGCAGAAGCCTGGGAATAGCTTAGATGAAAGAGTGGGGTCTGTTCAGCCGAACAAGAAGAAGTGAATGCTGAGGAGATAGGTTTGGGCAAAGTGACAGGAGCGTGAAGGAAGGGAAGATTCGTTACAGACCCCAGGGATCAGATAAAGAGCCCGTGAAAGGTCCGGGGTGGCCTGGCCTACATAGAGGGAACAAAGGGAAGCACAGCAGATTTCAAAGGGTACGGTAACCTGGTGCAGGTGGAGAAGGCACTGGCCTCGCTCCACCCTGGATCGCCAGGAAGAAAGAGATCCAGTGAGAAGGAAGTGGCCACAGTCAAGTCTGGAAGCTTCTTATTTGGAAGATAAATCCCTTTATCCACACAATGCCATGTCTTCAGGTGAAAAGGACAGAATTCAAATCTACACGAAGACCCCATTCTCATTTCAGACAGTAATTCAGCACAAAGTAGGGCAAAAGTAGGGAGTGTGGTTAGGGAGGAAGGAAGACTAGATAATAAAGGGATGAGGTTTAGAGGTAGAAACTGTCATAAAATATACATCCCTAGTCCCTCAGTGCCTGCAGGGGATTGGTTCCAGGACGTGCAGGGGATACCCAAGTCCCCACAAGCTCAAATCCCATAGTCAGTCCTCTGCATCCATGGTTCTGCATCCATGGATTCAATCGACCGCCTATCTTGTGTTAAATTTGCAATCCCTGATTGGTTGAATTCTCAGATGTGGACCTGAGGATACAGAGCACCAAATGTGTTTTTTGAAAAAAAAAAAAAAGGAAAAATCCTCTTATGAGTGGACCCATGCAGTTTAAACCCATGTTGTTTAAGGTTCAACGGTACTCATTATATAGTCTCCTCACTGTGTTCCTTGGTAAAATCCTATGTCCACTCTAATCAATGAAAAATATTCAGACTTTATCTCCAAAGCATCATTATTAACAAACTCTATTTCTTTATTCTGTGTCTTCATAAAAGCTCACAGGGTCAGTCTGCACCATATGTGCACTTGTCTCTGTATTTCTTGGTAGAGAGTATTAAAGCCACTGGCAGTGGCTCGGAGGTAAGGATGCGGGGGCCAGACACACCTCAGTTCAAATTCCAGCTCAGCTGTTTACTAGCAATGGGATGTTGGGAAGGTACTTCATGTCGCTAAGTTTCAATGTCCTTAACTGTGATAATGATAATATCTACCTACGTGATTGTTTAAGGATTAAATAAAACAGTGCATGTAATGCAGTTAATATAATGCTGGCAAACAGCAAATGCTCAAAGAATATTAAACATTATAGTTATTTTTCTGTGTGCTTTCTCTCCAGATAAATTTCAAGCTTCTAAAAAGTTCAAAATTTATATGCTATATCACATACCCCAGCAAAATATGAAGCCCTGTCTTCCACAAACAGTGAGCAGTGGAGAAATAAAAAAACATCGTGCTGGTGACTACGACTGTACACTTAACAGTGTCCAGGCAGAAGGTGGGTAACTGCTCAGCATCCATACAGCAACAGCACCCAGCTGCACGTTTGACCGCATAGATTGTTGGCTTCTGAAAGAAGAGATTTAGAAACGACTATGGATTCATAAGTTTACAGGAATTGGGTCTCTTGGGAAACCGGCAGAGGTGTGGTGTTTGATGCTCAGTGATTCATCACTGATAGTTGTTTTTCTTCTTCTTATACTTCATGGTAGCAACGGTCTATTTTATCATCTGAGTGCATGACCTGCTATAATTTTGAGCATTTTCCTCTCAAGACACTCAATTTTTAATGATAGTGTCCTATTTTGAATATACATCATTGGAATCTCACTCCTGGCGCATAATGAATCCCTCTCTGTGTCCCGCTTAGGGCTCTATTAAATCTTTGTGAACCTCACCACAATGGTTCAGTTCAGTATCCCCCCACCATCGAATACATTAAAACCAAAACAAAACGCTGTCATACGTGGAAGAGTTCATAAAATCCAGCCTGTGAAAGACAGTCCGCAGTCTGTCCAAGTCACGTCCTAGACTTTTTGTTTTACAGACTTTCCCAGAATATGGGCTCAATGTTAATAGGGAAACTGTACATAAAACTCAGAAAGGAAGGGGTTGGTTAGTCTATGGGGGACCAGGCCCAGAATGCTGCCCACACCTCCACGAAACACCGAGTCTGCTAAATCTGCTACTGTCAGCTAGCAATGACTGGTAAAGATCACAGGACTCTAAAGCATGCATACTCAGCCCTCTGGGGGTTATATCTAAATAGGCTTATAAAGGTACTCTTTTGCTTTTTCCATGAACTGCAGATGCAAAGACAATAGAAAGCAGTTATTTGTGAACACATTTTATTTTTCTTTCAGGCCATGCATTTTTTTTTAAACTAAAATGACAGAATTTGAAGTTCTATGTTAAGAATAGTCATCCTCATTTACCCTTCCTTTTTTTTTTTTAAGATCTTTCATATTTAGTGTTATTAACTGTGTTTTTGAAGTAAAATGATATAGCTTCAGAACTAAAAAGTTCTTAATAAAGGAAATCGATGTTCGGAGAATTTTAAATATTCTGCTTCAAGTCCCACAGCCAATGAGGGGTAGATCTGGGCTTAGGGTCCTGTTCTCCTGTTTCCAAACACAGTGTTGATACCCTGCCAAGCGGCCCCACTTCAAACAGCAGAGGAATTTGTTTCCCACATGTTCTGAACTCTCAGACACCCCAAACCTGGAAAAACTCCCCCTTGCCCTTCTTTGAAGTGTTCCCCAGCTTTACTTAGACCACCTCATGTTCTAAGGTAATCAGATGGAATTCAAGCAGAATTTCATCAATACAGCTAAAAACAGGACTTCTTACACAACTGCAGTGTCTATGAGCCGTTGGCAAATTATACAATCCCCTGACCTTCAGTGTCCTTACCTGAAAATGAATCTATCAATGTTACTACCCCAAAAACTGTTGTGAGGTTTAAACTAACACAGATGTGTAACATTCTTATGAAAGCATCAGGCACCTAGTAGATATTCCATAAATTTCAGCTATGATGTTGTTGATAGCGATGGAACAGTATGTTCAGAGGTAAAAAGGTAAAAAGACTCAGAGGTAAAATTACATAGCGTATTCATAAATGTTCCAACTGGTAGGAACACAGAGGATACATGTAATTAAAATGAACTGTGCTCACCTCTCCCAGCTGTGGTGCAAGCCAGAAATTGTACATCACACTGACTGAGTAATAGAGCAGAAATACCCAGGAAAGCCTGTTTGCCCCTAGAAGAGCTGATGGTGGGTTTACAGCAGCATTGATTAGAAGGCATGTGTGAGTTTAGGGTAGCCAGCCTAGTGGAGTAAAAAGATTTAAGTGCTAAGAGAAAGATAAAGTGGAGCTCAGGGCATGGCAGGGATGGGTAGCCAGGGCTGGATTTGAGATAACTGGCCCCATACCTGGGGGTAGTCTTATAGTAGGTCTCTGGCCCCCAAAGTTCCAGGAGCACTGGCCCACAGAACTTCCTCCAGGAAAGCATTTAAAGGATCTGAAGATGTAGGGCTCAGAAAACTAACTGTAGCTTTTGGCCTGAGGATGACCCCCCTGGATGGGCTGTCCACCAGGTGAATGAGACTTTTAGTCCTGCCTGTGTCAGGCCTGGGGGCCATCCCATGTGTTGGATCTTTGGTCCAGAGGGGCCTCTAGTCCTGGAATGCCAATGAAGGGGCTGTTAAATGGAACTGAGAATAATTAAGTGTGGCACAGGTGTGTCCATATATTAACAAGATCCAGTTTTGCTTCTAACACAGAGAAATAAATAGTTAATAAATAAAGGTGAAATGACTTTTTCCAGGTGTCAGGGCAAGCCTCAGGCAGAATTTGGCCTAGAAGGCAAACATTTTACCCTCAAAGATCTCAGAGCCTTGGGGCTTATCCTTTGGCAACAGAGAATGTCCAATCCAAATTACTTACATAAGCATCTTCTTTAAAATCAAGATTCCTAAGTGCTGAAAAAACTATTGGCTTTAGAGTGAATTTATGCCCCCCCAAGTTCTTATGCTAGAACTTAATCCTCAATGTGATGGTATTTGGAGGCTGGTCCTTTGGGAGGTAATTAGGTCATGAGGGTGGAGCCCTCATGAATGGGATTAGTGCCCTTATAAGAGAACCCGGAGTGTTCTCTTACCCTCTTTCTGCCGTGTGAGGACACAGTGAGGAGAGCCACCTATGAAGCAAGAAGTGGACACTCGTCAGACATCAGATCTGCTGCTTTCTTGATCTTGAACCTCTCAGCCTCCAGAAGTGTGAGAAATAAACACTTGTTGTTTAAGCTACCAAGTCTGTCACATTTTTGTTACAGTGGCCCAAACCCACTAACATACTCTGCATGTTAGAAACACCAAAGCAGAATGTGACTGGGGCGCTCTTATATCCTTTCTGAATGCACCGGAACCACTCAGGAATCTGTGGACCCCAGGCAGAGCACTTCCACTGCTGTCACTCCAGGCAGATGGGAATTTAGAAACACCCTCCCTTTTCTGCTTCCCTCTGTGCCTCATCTTTGCCACATCTCTTATAAGGTTGTCTGGACTTCCCAATCTTGCTTTATCTTAAGCTTAAAACAGACTCCCCACCTCTGCTTGCCCCTGTGGAAGAATTTCATGCTACCTGGCCTGCAGGTATCATGTTGAGTCATTTTCCCTTAACAGGCAGGATGTGCTCACACAGCAATCCAGCACATTATATAAAAGCCTTTATTAATCATTCCACGGTGCCATAAAATGACAGGCACTTGGTTCCCGAAAGTAAGCACTGCAAATCAAGAAACTTAATACAGAGGTGGATCTAAATTATAATAGCCAAGTGGCAAGTCCTTGGTGCATTTAGAAAATTGCACTAGGATAAAGAGAGCTTCTGGTGCCTCTCTAACTGTTTTTAAATTTTTATTTATGGTCATATTAAGCAATTCTCTGAGAGCTCAAGCCATTTAAATTATGGTGATTCCTTCTAAAGGCTTTTAACTGTAAGGAAATTGGGAATTATTCCCGTTCCTGAGGAGACACAGGTGCCTGAGTATTCCTTAACAGGCAGTGTTCGTTCAAACTTGCTGTGTGGATGAGTTATCAATGGTTGAAAACCTTCAGAATTTCCTGATGAACTTAATAAACTCAGATTGCTGGGCCCCAATCCTAGCACTCTTGATTCAGGAGATCCAAGGCGGGGCCTGAAAATCTACATCTCTAACAAGTTCCCAGACTGATGCTGAAGTCTTGGGGATCATACTTTGAGAGCCACTGGTATAGAATACATTTTGAGCTAAAGGCAGTAGGCCATCTGTCATTGTTAGATAGGGTGTAGAAGGATGTGGTCCTCCAAGAAGCACCCCAGTCCCTCCATTCTCTTTATCCCAGTAAGAAGGGGGCACTCTACCCTCACACGACACTCTTCTCATTGCCTGCAGATTAGGTACTGCTTACAGTAAAAAAATATATATATATATGTGTGTGTGTATATATATATGTATGTATGTGTGTGTGTATATATATATGTATGTATGTATGTGTGTGTATATATATATACACACACATATATATATATATATCTCAGATATCTGTTTCCAGTGGTTACCATGGAGAAACATCTAATACATATATGGGACTGAACCAAGTAACTGCATGATGGTGTGAATCCAGCAACATTTTTCCTGGGTCACACAAGAAAATTAGAAACTAATTGCACTTAATTTTTGAGCAAGTCCAGTGATTTTATTTTTGTCCAGTAAGTCCACACCTCAATATATCCCATCTTAGAATGAGTAAGGAATAACCATATATAATTTTACCAATGAAGTTGCAATAAATGAGATTTGCTTTATGCCTAAACTCCAACAAACTCTGACATCTCTTGATTTCATTTCAGCTTGTTTTTCTTTATCAATAGATTATGATTCTTCCCCAAAGAAATGTTATTAAATATGAGTATTTCTAATATATCACCTTAGGTTGTTCTCTTATGATGGTTTCTTTTACACTCGTTAATCTCAGTCTTAGGTCATTGATTTGGGTTAATATCCTATGCTGTTTGTACTGAAATTCATTAATTTTTTTTAACCTTTTATTTTGAAATAATTTCAAATATACAAAAATTTGCAGGAATGATGTGAAGAAGTCTCATGTAACTAACATGCAGATTGGCTAGCTGTTTACATTTTATCTCATTCTCTCTCTCTTGCTCGTACTCTCTATATATATGTATACATAAACATATATAGCATATGCCACATATGAGTAAAACTACATACGTATACATCTAATATCACATTAATTACTCTATATAAAATACATACTTTTTCTGAACCATTCAGGAGTAAGTAGCAGACATAACACCCCATTACCCCTCAAGATATCAGTGTTTATTTCCTAAAAATCAGGACATTCTCCTACCTAGGCATAAAACAGCCATCAGCATCAGAAAATCAACACGCTGGTAGATGACCACCATCCGATTCACAGACTCCATTCAAATGTTACTGATTATTACAATAATACACTTTATAAATTGAGGATCCAGTCTAGAATTGCTTGTGTTTAGTTGCCATGTCTCTTTAGTTCCTTTACCTTGGAAAACATTTTTTGGTCTTTCCTTGTGTTTTATGTACTTGATATTTTTTAAGAGTATAAGACTGTTTCAACTGGTCTTCAACCTGAGGATTTTTATTTTTCCTTATGCTTAGATTCAGGGTATGCTTTGTGACAGGAATACATAGCAGTGATGCTGTGTGTGTTCTTCTTGGAGGATCATGTGAGGAAGTACGTGATATCAATTAGTCCCATTATGGGTTCTGTTAACTTTTACCATTTGGTTACAATGATAACTGCCAGTTTTTTGTGCTATCTATAAATAAGTGATTAACAAGTATTCTGATAGGCTATATATCAACACTATATGCATCCTGATGCTCGTCAGAATATCATCAGCTAGTTTTGGCATCCATCAATGATTTTTCTGTGCCTAAATTGATTGTTATTAATTGTACTTGCCAAGTGTTAATTTCCCAATTCCACCATTCTTTGTACTTTAAGGCAGGGCTTTTCCTTTGGTCCTTTTATCTACCTAACATCTATATATTTATAGAGATATTAATAGATAGATAGTTTCCTATTTTATCCAATGAATTATAATCCATTACTTTTATCATTATTTTGACACTTAAATTATACCAGATTTGGCAAGTGGGACCTCATTAATGTTGGCTTTTGTGTCATCATTTGAACACTTTCTTACTATCTGGCTTAGTAAGGTATTCCAGCCTCATCTTGAATTTTATTTGTCTAAGATCTGGAATCAGCCATTTCTCTAAAGAATCCTGGTTCTTTTTAGTTGAACCAAGATCTGGATTCTAGGCACGTATATTTATATAAATATATTGGTGTTATGGACCAAATCACCGTGTGCTCCCAAATTCTTATGTTAAACCCTAATTTCCACTGTAGCATTATTTGGAGATGGGGCCTAGAAGGAGATAGTTAAAATTAAATGAGGTTTTAAGTGTGAGACCCTAATCCAGTAGGATTAGCGTCTTTATAAGAGGAGACAGAAAGGCCTCTCACTTTCTTCTGTGTATGCACTGAGGCCACCTGAGGACATATTGCAAAGGCAGTTGTCTGCAAGCCAGGAAAAGCGCTCCCGCCAGAATCTGACCATAATCACACTGATCTTGGGCCTCCAGCCTCCAGAACTGTGAGAAAATAAGTTTTTGTTGTTTAAATGACTCAGTCTGTGGCATTTTGTATGGTAACCCAAGCAGACTAATATAATTGGTATCTTACCTATGTCTATGTCTACATCTATATCTACTTCTATTTGTACCAAATAGAGCAACTCATGAGTTTCCATAAATATTGCAAATTCCAGTCCCGGATTTATTCTCACCTTATTTCTTTCCATATTTGTAGCTTTAATCTCCAGCAGTGAGAAGCCTGGCTCTCATTATCCTCCATGTTCTTAGTTACTTGCTCAGTCCACTGTGTGCAACCAATCCCCCCAACCACACAGGCTAAGTCCTCAGTGCTGGCTCTTCCAACCACAGCTAGATGGGTTACCTCCTTGTCCCTGGGCTAACCAACAACGTCAACTGACTCCTCACTCCCAGACGGAGTCTTCATTAAAGATTTAAAAGTTAAAACTTGAATTGAAAGAATTTAAAGAATTTGGCTAGTTTTACAGTTTAAGTTCATTTCATTTTTTTTTCTAATCCTCTCAATTTAGTATAATATGTAAATTTCAGCAGTTATACTTTTTATCCAATATGAGATAATTCAGCATTATATTTTTCATTGTGAGGAATCATGCTAATAAGATCAGTTTGAGGAAATGGCAGTGATGATTGGAAATACATGGGAAATAGTTTTAATCTCCTGTAAAATATCTACATTTAATAATTTTAGTCTGACACTGAACACTGATTTTTACAAATTAAGTAAAAACTAAAAATAAATTTGAATACATGAAAATAGGAGAGTATCCACAGTCAGAAGAAATGGCAAATGGTGAAAGAAATAGTGGATCAAATGATGAAAGAGTAACAGTGCTTTCTTTCAAGGCAGCTACCAAAACTCTCTTCCCAGGCACAGAAAAATTACGCCTTCTTTTTAACAGCGGAGCCATTGTGAAATCAGATAATATCTCACTCTGAACAAGTGGCATATTTGGTCAACAGGGCTGTAAAAAACCCATTTTACACAATGAGTTTATGTTAATGATATAATTAGTTTATTCTATGTACCTGAGAGTATATGGTAATAAAATAGTGTGAATTTAAAACCCATGTGCTTGGGCACATTGGATTTGTTCTAATAGTCATTTTGTCCATCTCCAAAATTTTCTATGCCATATATGTAATGAAACATGTAAGTGTCATTATACATACTGCCCTTTTTAGACTTGGTCCCAAGACCTAAAATGCGTAATATAAATATGCATTTCACAATTCAGCTTGCCATTCTTACCAAACTTCAGTTTATTTTTAACATTTGCCTCTCCTGTAATTTTCACACATAATGTATAGATGTGTGTGTATGATGATTCAATTTATTCAATTAAAATTCATGGGTTTCATGGAAAATAAGAGCTAGAAAATGAATCTAAAACAATGATTAGCCCTTGAATTGACAGTCTAATTGGGAAAGTAATAAATAGATATGAAATAGAAAACGAACTATATGATGAAGTATCAGGCTGGTGGTGAACTGAAGTTCTTAGCTGTTAAAGAGAAGTGTTGCTTGGAAGGGTAGTTTGGATTTCAAACTGGATAGGACATGAAGAAGATTCAGGCTTGGAAGGGGAGACAGGGGCTGGGGCAAAAGGAAAGCACTGTTAGAGCAGAGGTTTTTGTTAGGGAGTCTGCGGAAATAAGAGTAAAAATTTATGAAACCGAAAACCCATTTCACAGATTTTCAGGAATCTGTGCTTTTGACATATGATTAAAATCAAATAGGAAAGCTTATTTGGAAATATTAAGTCCTATAGAAGTTTCCAATCTTTTAACAATCAAGAATCCATTCTATTATCTCTTTTGCAAATTTCTACAATGTTATGGTTGATTATAATTTCTCATCTGCATGAGAACTAATGTTATTGTTCAAAAATGACTTTTCTTAGTCCTGCAAAAGCAAAGCATTTTGACAGTTTAGTTAGTCTGAGCACCTTTATCATGGTACAAACTCCAATTTTACTGGGCTTTTTGAAATATTAAAAATGGTTTCAGAAGCCTCCTTGCTCATGGACTGTTAGATGTTGGAAACACCTGACGTGCTGTAATAATTGCATTTTATAGATAAGGAAACATGAGGCCCCAAGAGGTTAAGTAACTTGGGCAAGATCACACAGTCCATCCAGAACAAGATCACAGTCTTGACTTGAATCCAGAGCCCTCCTGTTATCTTTCTTCTTAACTGAGAGCTTTATTATATTCTAACTTGTATTATTTCTTTGGCATCAATCTTTCCCCCCAAAGGATTTTAAACTCTTTGAGAAAAGAGATGCCATTTATTTTTCTGAATAGTAATAATAATAACAGCAATATGTGTGAATAATTCCTAAACTACAGACTCAGTACTGAAAGCTTTGCAGACATTGCTCATTCAATCCTTCTCACAACTCTGTGAAGACAGATATTATCAGTCTCACTATATAGATATGGAATCTGGGCCTGATTAAATTTAAGTAATTTGCCTTAAAATCATTCAATTAGTAAAGAGCACAACAGAGATTCAACCCTAGGCCTGGCTTTCTCCAAAGCCTTTGTTCTGTCCATCTCGCTAGGCTGCCTCTGAAGGAAGTCACTGGACAAGTTCTACATTCCCTAACTTAGCCAGAGAGCCAAGTGTAATGGTTTTTTTAGGTCCCTGACTACGCTCAGCTTTTAGAGAGACATAATAGGTGAAAAAATCATGGGCATTTGTTTTTTGAAGTCAATAAGGTACTACAAAGTTTACAAAATTTATTACAGGGAATGTATGGAAGTCTATTTTATTTAGTTGCAAATTGGAGATTGCTCACATTTCATAAAATGTGCAGCATTCATTTTATTGTTCACGTCTTCTCAATGATTTTGTCCTTTATGGGCACTTTTTCCAGCAGCAGCCGTAATACCCTGATGCACCCTGGGATGCTTCTGTTCATCTGCAAAGCCTGAGGGGTAATACTGGACATCTTTAAAGAACACATAACTTCTCTCGTGGTTTTGAATGGTCACCAGTCAGGAGCAAGGGTGGGGCCACAGGAAGGTAGAAGATCTTGCAGAGATGCCTCATCCTTACTGCTAGGCAGCTCTGTAATCTAAGTTGTCACCAGAATGTTGTCAAACGTTGGGCTTGACAGAAGAGGTGACACCAAAGCTGTGTGGGAAGGAGAGAAAGCCATTTGCAAATGCAGGGTTGTTTAGCCGGAGGAACACCAATTGAGAAATTAATGGTGCCCACACGTATTGAATTGAACACGGGGAATTTAATCCTGCGACATCTTGAGTTGGAGCTCACTCTCCTGTTTCCTGTCGGATTTGGCAGTGCCTTGTTCTGCTATTGAGACATGCCCTGGGAAGAGGGTTGCTTCAGGGTAGGGGGGCACCTCTGCCCTTACTTTTAGGAGTTGCCATTAGCAAGACAGAGGCCAGACTCCCAGTTCCAAAAGCCTTCCTCACAGTTACGATGCGTCTTCCCAGACAGGCTTTTTCCTGGTTTTCCTTTCCTTTCTATTTTTTCACTTTTGTTTTTAACATTTGCTTTAGATATGCTACACTGTGTAGTGGCTTTATCCCTAGTCATGCATTACAATCAGTCTTCAGCATTGTTGGACTGTTTAACCACATGAATTTATTATTTTTAAAAAAATCACTCCAGGGCCCAGAAATTTTAATTTAATTGGTCTGGAATGGGGTCCGGGCACCAGTATTTTTTTTTTTTTTAAGTTCCTCAGTTGGTCCTAATGTGCAGTGTAATGTGATTCTCAGCCTGGGACCTGCAGGCATCCACAGGAGCTACTTTGAATATTTCAAACAGCCTAAGGCCAGTCATATATCCACTCATGATAAACTTCCTCGGGGTTAACACTGAGTCTCTTTGCCCTTGGCTGCAACTGAACCAACACTTTGCGGTAACAGCTGATCATTTTTTGTTAAGAAACTCTAAGCAAAGTTTCTAAAATAAAATAAAAATGAAAAATGAATTATTAGTTTATAATTGTTTCAAAATAGATAAAAAATTTTCAAAACCTAGTCAATCATGGGAGAAAATAAATAAGAGGATACTTTCAGGGGAAATAGTTGCGAATGATCTGATGAGGCTATATTTAAAGCTGGTATTAAAATTAGCCTTTAAACACACAACAACAAATTAACGGCAGGGATGCCAGCTAGGGGATTTTACATCTGCCCTGGATAATGTGCACTCGGATATGCAAAGGATGACGGGGGTGATTTTGTCTCTGAAGTCACTTGAGTTCTCTGACTGTAGGCAATAAGTAGCCCAGCATCGCCCCATCACCCCATCTTGCTCCTATCAATCCCGTTAGGACCAGACCCTTCAAGACCTGTCTGAGAAAAATCACAGAGGGAAGTACTAGAGATTATTTCTATTGTCTGCCAAGTCGGTCTCTTGCTATCATCCGGAAATGTTTAACATAAGTGAATCTTTAATTAACTTCAAAAAGTGCCCGTGCTTGGTCTCAGGTATGTAAACATGGCAGGACAAAAGTCACTAATGTTTGGCAACGGGAGTTTTCAAAACATCAATTAGAAAGAGTTGGTATGCCCGATGAACACCCACCTCGACAGTAGAAAAGAAATTAGTGCTAATTATGAGTATCCTTCTCACTTCACCAGGCATTTGTTCATGATTATACACCAGGGAGGTGAAACCAAACACACTTTTTTTCTTCTGCTACATTTTATTTGTTTGTACATTCGATAACTATGTCATGGAAATATACTCTTTGCCAGACACTGCTCTAGGCACTAAAATTTCTTATCCTCACAAAGCTTAGGTCCTAAAGGAACTGTAATGCTTAAAAGTCGCTGCTAGGCAGGAAAAGGGAATGGCAAAGTGCCTGTCACTTGAAGCCATATTAAAACATTTGTAATTCAGACTTCTAAACAAAATATGTCTCCTTTGGTTGTAGAAAACTTAAGTATTCTTATTAACATTTCATAAGAATATTTTTAATTCACAGCTTCCCAGTCTCTGAATTGATTACATCGAAGCCTAACTAAAAGAGAGAAACATAACTTTATGTTCTGTGTTGTCCATCCTCAACAGCTTACCATTCTACATTTACCAGCCAGGTGCTTGGGTCATTCAAGAAGGGCATACTTCTTTAGAGATGATAAGCAAGACAATGCATGGTGTTTATGGACTTAGAGGTGAGAAGAGAAAGAAAAGAAATCTTGGGAAATTTGAAAAGGAGTTTGAAGACCAGTAGAGTACTTTTGAGAACCTTGACATTCAAATCAGATGCTCCCATGTAATAAATATTTGCTGAATATTTCGCTGGGCAGCTAGATTCCCTCGATAGGGTGACATTGTGTCAGTCAGACGTTAGTGCTTCGTCTGTACAATTGTGCTGTATAGGATACATTTCAGCTCTCATTTCCAGCTGGTAATCCCTTGGGAAAAAAAGCTCGAATAATGTGTCTATGGCTGAGTGTAAGATTATCTTGGGCAGAGCTTCTGTGAAAGTATTGAAGCAAATGCTAATTGTGCCACCTTCTTGGCTTGAGTGTTTTTTGAGAAAGTTATAAAGCCTTTAAGGCAGAGAAAGTGGTTGAGAGTCACAAAGTATTCTAAGCAGCCGAAACCCTACTCTCAAGATAAGAGAAACCTTGCCTAAAATACAGTGAATGGCAGCCTTGGGACAAAGAATTAATGCGAAGAGGCGCAACGAACACGTCTTCTGAAAGCCCTACACCATTGCCACATTGTTCTCCGTATTTATAAAAAGTTTTCCAAGAGTACAGACTTTTCAGGGAAACTTAAATGTTCACTTTATAATGGGGACTCTGTGAAGAATTATTAAGGAATTGAGAATGCTTTTTCTTAAACAAGATTCCCTCCATTTAAAATTTTATGTTAAAGTAAATAAAAGTATATCAATTTTTATGCTTTAGGAACTAATGATTAAATCATAAAATTTTAGTCAAATAATAATGGAGGCTTAGCAAATTTGGTTAAAAAAAGAGAGAGAGAGATAGCTTTTAAGTGTCTACACACAGAAATGTCAAGCAAATGTAGCAATAAATTTTACCTGGATGCTTTAAAAATGCTTACTTTCATTGTTCGCATGTCAAATTCAGTAAACAAATAACTAAGCTAGGTGTCCTAAAGAAAAACAAATATATAGTCTAGGATCCCTTACCTAGATGAAAAAAAGTCACACTGATCATGTTAAATCATGAAAGAAAGGATTGCCAGAGAAAATACAGAACACCAAATATTGTGTGGGACCTCTGAAAGTTTTTTTGCTGTTTATCTGAAATTCAAATATAACTGGACATTCTGTATTTTTACTTGCTAAATGTGGCAACCCTAGAAGAGCACATTCAAATTTATAAGAAAATTAATAAAACCTTAAATGTTTTGAAACTTTGAAGAAGATATTCAACGAGACTCTCCTTAAATGCTCCCAAAGTGCTATGGGCTGAATTTTGTCCCCTGCCCCCAGATTTATATGTTGAAGCCTTAACTTCTGATGTGACTGTATTTGAATATAAGGCTTTTAGGAGGTAAGTTTAAATGAGGTCATATGGATGGGGTCCTAACCCTATAGAATTGGTGGCCTTATAATAGAAGGAAGAGAGGCGATCTCTTTCTTCAAGCACACGTGCTGAGGAAAGGCTGTGTGAGCACTGACTAAGGGGCTGTCTACAAGCCAGAAGGAAATCACTCCCCAGAACCTGCCCACGCTGGCCCCCGATCTCAGGCTCCCAGCCTCCAGACTGTGAGAAAATACATTTCTGTTGTTTAAGCCACCGACTCTATGGTATTTTGTTATGACAACTGAGCTGACTAACACTTCCCCTCTGTAATAGTCATCACACTTGTAAATGTAATAATTTCAGGATTTTCTTTCCTAGCAGCTCAAAATCTCCACGATGGCAGAAAGGGCAGAGAGTGGCCTGGCTTGTCTTTGGCTGTGTGCTTAGCTGATTGCACAGTGCCTTTGGCTTGTAACAAGGACTAAGTCAATATCTGTTGACTAAATGAATACTAAATGAATTAAGTGACTAGAAAGGTAGACCAAAAACTGTGTTTGCTGCCGTGTTGTTCACTACAGTGTTATTTATAGTAACAATAAAACATTAACAAAAATCTAAATGTCCAAAAATTGGGAAACTATTAAATCAATTAGTTAAACTAATAACAGTATAGTCATGTGACAATACATCATGTAGTCATTAAGAAGGGCCTTACACATATTATTTTTAATGGTATTATAAAATTGACCCAGAAAAATCACATTAAGTGAAAAATAGGATATATATGTATAGATGTACAAACACACACAAAGAGGGGAATGTTTGGAAGTGAGTGCCATTGTTAACAGTGGTTGTCTTCAGGTAGCAAGGTTTGATTATTTTTCCACTATATTTTTCTTTACTTTTCAAGTTTGCTACAAGAATCATGGATGCTTTTTAATCAGAAAGAAAATTAGCAGTCATTTGGCATAAGTCTGTATAGATTGAAAGGATAATCTTTGCAAAATTTCTATTGAAAGGAAAGCACAGCTAAGTTGGTCAAAGTCATTATCAGTGCAGGGTTCAGAAAAAACATACAGATTCCATCAGGAAAACACCTCAGTCTTGAGATGAAACTCATTAACACCAAGAAGAAAGCCTTGTGTGTACAGTAATTTCCTTTTCTGAAGTCCCAAGTCTCCCAAAGTCTTTTTGTCAGTATCACACATATGCATGACAGCCTACTCTGTCCTTCGGTTTGCCTGGGTGTCTTGATCACCACCCTGTCACTCTTCCACCAAGCAATTCTCTCCTACTTCATTTGACTCTCAAAAAATAATTTCTAGATTCTGTGGCTTGAGGGGCACTTGTCCAAGGATTAAATGGAGTACCCTAGACCTTAGGGAGTTTCCAATTTTACTTTTGGAATGTTAATACCTTTGAGAGACTTGGAGAGAATCAAAAGATATGAGGATTATTGATACATTTCTATCATATCAAAAATACTATACTATTTGAAGGGTATTGCTTGACAAGAGTCCTAGAGTTGTATTTGTATTTATTGGAATGAAAGGATTTATAAATATGAAACAAGTACATTCTGCAATGGAAATAACTTGCACCTTAGTTTTGTATGTAGTTTGTTTTATTCTTTGTTTTGGGATTTGTTACTGTTTTGAATGCACCTAACTGGCTTTCAGCCCCCAAAAGATAAAGTGCTGTATGCATCCATTATAGTCTTGCCTCATCCATTATTTTATTGCTTTATCATTATTGGTGACCGTTCAAATCTTTGTCTTCTGTTATAGCCTTTGTTTTAAAGTCTATTTTGTCTGATACGAATATTGCTCCATCTCCCAATCCCCACTTCCCTGTTGTTTCCCTTTGCATGAAATATCTTTTTCTATCCCCTCACTTTCAGTGTGTGTCTTTAGCCCTAAAGTGGGTCTCTTGTAGGCAGCATATTGAAGAGTCTTTTTTTATCCAACCAGCCACCCTATGTCTTTTGATCAGAATATTTAGTCCATTGACATTTGAAGTAATTATTGATAGGTATGTACTAATTGCCATTTTATTACTTGTTTTTCAGTTGTTTTTATAGTTCTTCTCTGTTCCTTTCTTCTTTTTGTTCCTTCCCTTGTGGTTTGATTATAATTTTTTTTTTTAGTAGTATGCTTGTGTTCCTTTCTTTTCAGTTTTTGCATATCTACTGTAGGTTTTTGATTTGTAGTTACCATGGGATTCATATATATTGACCTGTAATTAAATCTACTTGTTTCAAACACATTCTAAAAGATCTACATTTTTTATTCCCCTCTCCTTTTGCCAAAATTTCTCTAAAATCCTCAAATTTAATCTCAGTGCCTCTCTACCTTCATCATTAGGGCATAAGTGAGACACCGAGCATTATACCTGATACATGTATATTTTCACTACCAACATCATATTTAAAACAGAGTTCAATCTAATTATTCAAAGAGCAGGTTTTTGGTCTAAATATGATTCAGGAAAAGGGAATATAGCCACACAGAAGTAAAAGAGACAAACTAGGCCAAGATAAATACTAATAGTATTATTTTGGAGTGCATGTAACCAAGTCATAATAAGAAAACTAACTATAGTTTTGAGAATCAAGAGTTGTTTTTGGTTTTTTTGTTTTTTCCAAAATGGGGCCAGAGTGTGGTATAAAGGGTTACACTAGGAGTTGTATGAAACCAGGTGGGACTTCTTTTTCTATTATTTAGTAGTCCCATTACCCTGGAAAAATGGCATAGCTCTCAGCTTCAACAAAATGGAAGTTGTCATAATACCTACCTTGTAAAGTCATTGTTAGGATAAGATGAGATAGCGCATGTAAAGTGCTTAGCATGATGTCTGCCGCAAACTTGGCACACCCTGCAGGTCGCCCTTCTTTCTTTCTCCCTCTAACGTGTGACACCATCACTTCTGTTGGGCCTTGTCCACCCATTCTGCTGTCCTTCATCCACGCTGCCATCCAGTTGTCTTCTTCTCTTCTTCTGGGCCCCCTAGTCTCTTGAATAAAACACCAATTATTGAAATCACCATATGTTTTGTAATTGGGCTTGTTCCTATTAAATAAAATAACGTATTTATATAAAATGCCTAGTGAAATAAAGGAACAGCTTCATCACTAGCTTTTCAACACTTGTACTTTCCTCACTTGTCCACTAGGATTGCCAGTGAACAGTTGATTCAAATTTACTTTATTGGACTCAGTGTCCATGTTTATTTTTCAGTGTTTATCTTTATTCCCAATTATTCTAACCCACAGAAAGAAAGCAATGCCCTCAATAAAATAGAGCATGAAGTTTCCATTTTCACATGAGTCACACTTGTGAATAGTGCGTTCTTTTGTCTTAGGCTCAGCACATGCTGCAAATCAAAAAAGGATGGAAGAGTTTTGTGCATGTAAACAGCTGGAGCACAGTGTTAAGTTGATAGTATGGAAGAATCTGAAGCTTTTTTTTAGTCTGTGTAGGGAATAAAACTAGGAAGAATCATTTTACACCCAGGGAAGGATTTACTGGTTTATAAATATGATAAACCTTCTTAATACCAGTGCTTTGAACTTCCTGAGCGCCTTTCAGCAGTGGATTCCAAAGCACTTCACTGACAGTAAACCCCAGGACCCTCGGGATGGAGGCATTATTTCCATTTCACAGTCAGGGAAATGGATGCAAGGAGTGACTTGCCGGAGAACACAGAATAAGCCCCCGTCAGGCTTATATCTCAGGGACTCAGACCAAAGCTAACCTCTAGGCTGCTCTTGCCCCCACACATTTATTATGTAAAAGCAAAACAATGATTTCAAATGTATACCCAGTTAAGGATAAGGATACATCCCTTTCCACCTGTTTTAACACGTTTTTGAAGTTGTGCTTGTTTTTACATTGGCAGGATTTTCAGATGATTAGCTTTGAGTGTCTTTTGTTTAAAGTGTCTCGTGTAGGGGATGAGAGAGATCGGATGATCAAGAATCTTTCCACTGCTCAGTCTGTAGTTCTTGTTCAGCCCAGTTGGGTGGTGATCTATAGGGCCTTTTTCAATCCTGAGAGAGGTAAATATACTGATCATCTTAACCTGATCTTGGGGTGGGGAGAGTGGTTCCAAACTGAAAAATGAAAAAGAAAGAAAGAAAGAAAGAAAGAAAGAAGGAAAGAAAGAAAGAAAGAAAGAAAGAAAGAAAGAAAGAAAGAAAGAAAGAGAAAGAAAGAAAGAAAGAAAGAAAGAAAAAGGAAGGAAGGAAGGAGGAAGGAAGGAAGGAAGGAAGGAAGGAAGGAAGAAAGAAAGTAAGAAAGAAAGAAAGAAAGAAAGAAAGAAAGAAAGAAAGAAAGAAAGAAAGAAAGAAAGAAAGAAAGAAAGAAAGAAAGAAAGAAAGAAAGAAAAAGAAAAAGAAAAATAGCAGAATTTAGGTCAGGTTGTATAGATTAAGGTTTGGATTCTAAGCAAAAGAACTTCACAAATACCTACAAACATTGGCAGAAAATTACAGGAGGGAAAAATTTTAGAAACAGAAAATAATCTTCCTTTCAGAAAACAAACAAAAATATAGGGCAAGTCCACTGGAAGAAGGGGCAATAGAGGAAGTAGAGATTGAGAAATAAAAAGTGGCATCAGCAAGGCTAATACTACCAGTGCTAATCTGCACACAGATTTTTAGGACAGGTATGTAACCTCTCTGGATCAGGAGGACCAAAGGGAGTAGCAAACCAGGTGACCGTAAGTTGCTGGGAAAGCAATTGTATCGCATCAATGTCCTAGAATATAAGATAAAATATATCTCTAGTTTCTAAATGGGAATTTGCCTTTGTTTAATTGTCTACTATGTCTACTATAGGTGCAACAGACCAAAAGTAACTGTAAATCATCATTAATATAAAGGTTAACATTTAAACTATAAATAGACTGATAATTTAACATCATTACTCACACAGAGCACTGCATTAATAAAGGATTTTCTAACGCTCCCACCCAACGCCACCCACAAACGCACAAAAACTTTTTGAAACAACACATAGCCTCCGTCCAGTCTTCATCATCTAAGGGAAACATCAGCTTCAGACACTGGGGTCGCTCCCTCTTTCTCCTTTCCTTCCATTCAGTTTGTGGGATCTGGGAAAAGGAAGTGATATTTATGCCTTGGAGTTTAGAACAATGATAGACATGGAGGACGCGCTCGCTCTAAATGTTGACCGCAGCAAGGAGACATTCCCACAGGAACACTTACAAAACTGATGCTTTCAGTTTTGGACATCGAAGTGATTTTTCTCGTGATTTTTAAAGAATGTAGGATGAATTGGCATTTGGGTTAAAGGAGAAATAAGCCCCCAGAACTGGAAGACTCCACGTGACCCTTGTCCAGATACATACGTGGTTTTGAGCCTGGAGGAAGTGAGCAGGGGGAAGACAATTCGATAATGCTTTTACATAAAGGACCTTGTGCATAAGATGAGTAAAACATGATCATCTCAAGAAGGCTGCAGTTCTACACAATATCCAATTGTGTCGTAGAACACTTGTGTTGGTGTTTTCATACAACCTACATGTTTGGGGTTTACCTTTCCATTTTATCCAGAAAAAGGAAAACAGGGCTGTCCTAAACAGACCTTCTATAACAGTTTGGCTGTTCTCTTGTCCATGATCTTCTTTTTGGAGAAAGTCATGCATAGAGCTATGGTTTCTACACTTGTTTAATAGGATTTGATGCCCCAGCATATAAACAGACAAAACATTATTTTATTAATGCACTTCTTTTATAGAATTAATTTATAATTTTGAGCTACTAGTAAATCAATCATTGTGCGCAACCAGTATTTTGCTTTAAAAGAGTTTGATATCAGCCTCAGTATTTCACTTTTTTGCTGTATTTTGTTTTGGCTACATAGTACTGAGAAAAATCCTATTCCAACCACACAAGTCATTACAAATGATGAAACTTGAGCACAGCTTCCCTTATAGTGTTAATGTTCTCTTCAAAATAGTGAGGAGCATTTCCTTTTAAAAACTGAATCACCAACCATATGTAACAACTGCTCGTTCTTTCTCAGAAATACAGAAGTCAGATGAGAAGCACTCAAGATTTACAGTTAGGGGTCCCAAACTGTACTGAACAAAGTAGCTTGTCATTTATTTTTGCACAATTGTGCTATTATCCTGGAAACAGAGCATGTTCTGAGCCGATCCTCAGACCTGACTTGGAATTTGACATTGGTACACCCATTTAACATGGAACGCCCAACATTCACATAACGCTGTCAGGTACTCGCACAGCCTTCCGTGAGCACACTTGAGCAAGTCTGAATTTGTAAAGGAACATTGAGCACCATGACATTCCTCATCGAAGGCACATTTAGGAGAAGGAAAAATATTTTCAGAGAAGGCAGAAGAAGCTGTACTTTGAATTGACACAAAAATGAGTTAACCTGAGAATGCAAGTTAAAGCATCTGTGTTATTGAAAGAGTTAAAATTTAGTATCTAGCATATTGAACGTGCATGCCCTTTCTATTCCTTATTCAAATAGTTAAAATATATGTCTAAAATGCTGGAGAGGCTGTGGAGAAAAGGGTACCCTCCTACACTGCTGGTGGGAATGCAGTTTTGTACAGCCACTGTGGAAAACAGTATGGAGATTCCTCAAAAGACTAGGAATAGACATACCATATGACCCAGGAATCCCACTCCTGGGCATGTATCCAGAAGGAATCCTACTTCAAAAAGACACCTGCACCCCAATGTTCACAGCAGCAGTATTTACAATAGCCAAGACATGGAAACAGCCTAAATGTTCATCAACAGATGACTGGATAAAGAAGAGGTGGTATATTTGTACAATGGAATACTATTCAGCCATAAAAACTGACAACATAATGCCATTTGTAGCAACATGGATGTCCCTGGAGAATGTCATTCTAAGTGAAGTAAGCCAAAAGGAGAAAGAAAAATGCCATATGAGATCACTCATATGTGGAATCTAAAAAAAAAAAAAAAAAAAAAAATTAAGAACATAAATACAAAACAGACTCATAGACATAGAATACAAACTTGTGGTTGCCAAGGGGGCAGGGGGTGGGAAGGGACTGACTGGGATTTCAGAATTTGTAGATACTGACAGGCATAGGCAGAATAAATAAACAAGATTATACTGTATAGCATAGGGAAATATATATAAGATCTTGTGGTAGCTCACAGCGAAAAAAATGTGACAAATGTATAACTGAAAAATTGTGCTCTATACTGGAATTTGATACAACATTGTAAAATGATTATAACTCAATAAAAAATGTTAAAAAATAAAATAAATAAAATATAGGTCTAGAATAAAATTCAAATCAAACATTTGTGGCTCCTTGAAGCACGTTGCAGAATCCTTCTGGTATCTGGCACTATGCCTGGGACAGAATGAGCAATAAATATCTGTTGACTGGTAATGGATTCTAGTTTGAAAATTCACTGGCATAATGTAGCAAAGACTTCTCAGAATTCCCTCGGCCTCTCACAGGGAGGTGGACTAGCAAACTAAGTCATTCCAAAGTTACCTACCTTTGGTACTTAACCACCTGGAAAGTTTATGTTTGATGACTACTTTACAATAGAAGTTTTTTACAAGTGCAATTGCAGATCCATAAGGGAGTTATTATTATCCCACTATTGCAGCTCAAAAATAAAAACAAAATAATACTTATTAGAGTCTATTAATGAGTAAAGTGTGGAATTAAGATTCTGCACCTGGGCCGTGGGGCCCCCAAACCCACGTCTCCCCTCGTCCACCTTTTTGTCTTTGGCGTTCTCCACCTCTCACTCCACCTCCCACCTCCACCACAAGCTGAAAGCATCATATACCATTTACCTATTTGGATTTGGGGATTAGAAAAAGCCATCATGTCTAGAACTTGTACTTGTCCACATATTAAAAAATTGAAATAATGTATATTATATATACCTATATATATATATTATGTAATTGTACTAAAAAATACAAATATAGAACGTACTTTATCTACACAGCATGTGTACAGAATACATTTCTTAAAGCTTGGCATCAAGTATGATTCTCATCATATCAGAGCATTTCACACTGAGAGGCTTTTCCCATTCAGAAATGAGCATTATATTTTTCCCTCTGTAAGTTTTTGTTTGAAGAAATTTGCTTGAACGTTTTCTTCCCTTAGAAAATGGAGAATGTGCTAAGCAAATCAACGTAGAGTATTAAAATTGCCCTGCTGATAATTTTGCTAAGCCTCTGAAAAATCATCTCTGTTGCATAAATAGGATGGAGACAATAGTCAAGGATCAGGGTTTCTCTGCACACAAAGTAGGCTTTGTCCAGGGGATGTTTTCTTTGGCTTTTTTTCTCCTCGATAGAGTGGTAACAAAAGTATAGCTTTCCCACTTTGTCCCGGAGATGGGGGTTTAAAGTCTATCGAGGGTACCTTTGTGCCTTATCTAAGCCTTTCATGATGGGTCACTGAGGAGGGAAAGCCCCGCTTCGTTGGTCTCTGGACAGGAAAGAGGGGCCACCGTGGGGACAAGGAGCAGTTCTCTGCTTAAAGGGGATCTGGCAGCTTTGCATAAAGGAAGATGTTTATCCCTGTTTATGGCATATCCCTTCTGCCTTATAATTCCCGTAGTTGATGTTACTTTTTATAGCAGGTCTGAGAAGGAGCCATGTTGCTCCACGTCTTAGAAAGCAAAAGGGAAAGGTGAGAAACCTCCAGTAGTGCCACCTGCAGAAGGGTTTCTGGCTCCTAGAGAGCACAAAGCAGATGAGCTTTGTGTGTGTGTGTGTGTGTGTGTGCACTCAAGCACATATATGGGGGATATGGGATGCAGATGTTTTTCAAATGGATAATTTAATCAAAGAATCAAAAAGTTTTTTCTTTATATACTCCTTAACTTCTTTGATCTATTGAATACATTGCCAAATGAGTGTTGATTATTAATCAGTTGATTCAAAATTATATTCTAATGTCATTTTTGTGGTATAATTAATGGGTCAGATCTCACTGTCTTTGAGTTTTAAAAATACCTATAGAAAACATCAAAATTCCTGTGATCCACTTTTAATTTTACCATTGAGACTATGATTTTAGTAAGAAAAGAAAGAAACTTTCATGCAGAGTTTAATTTTAAAGAGGATGCAGGGTATCTTTTAGAAAGATTTTCTTAATCATCTGGATTAATCCTGACTTTCAACTCCAGATAAGAAATAGGATATCCCATAAGGAGGATTTGCAGCATGCAGGGAAGTTTTTTGCCAACTAGGAAAGGCTCCCAGGGTCTAAGTTATTAAAGTTAAATTTATTGGTAATTATGTCTATTTCCTGTATAAAATGGAAACTTCAAAACAAACACTCGAAAAAGTCAAGAGAAGTCAACTAAATGGCATGGTCTTTATAAATGTAAAAGAAGTGGCCATTTTCAAAGGGCCTCTTAGCTTGGCAAACTGAATAAAATGAACGTGAGAGCTTAAGGTTAAACCCTAACAAATGCTGACACAGTTGTACACATACACACACACACACACACACACACACACACACACACACACACAGAGTTCTCAAGAAATAATAGACAAACTGCCTGGAGAGACACAGCTTTAATCCCATCAAGGGCTCTTGTGACATTGTAAACCAAGAAAATAGAGTTTGAGTAGTTGAGGCTGTCCCTGGACCTTCTGGATGGGATTAATTCCATGTAATTCTCAACAGCCTTTCTAATTGGTTAAAATGTGTGAGATGCCATGCATAACAGAATCACTTAGCCATCTGCATCTCACAAGCCACTTCAACGGAAAAAAAAAATTCTCTTAAGAGAAGCAGCCAGCAATTGGCTCTACCTTACAGGAATATATTACTTACCCTTCTTCTGGACACTATGACAAAACAAAACAGCGAGCACCAATGCTGCTACATTAGCAATCCCACCTCTGGCCAAAAGGGCAATTATACTGTAAAGAAACCAGGATACAGCAGAGCCGGGCACCTCAGTCTGTACGTGGTGTTTTAAGTTTTCAGAAAAATAAACACCAAGCCTCGCACAAGTACACACGCTGGTTTCTTTTATAAAATCAATCTTCATGAAGGTAAGCTGTAAGAAAAATAACATACACCAGATGGAATACTTAATCCAAATCTGCACCTGCTATCCAACAAAATACTCATTCGTTTTGTTGGCATTAGAAAATAAATCATTGGCTCAACAAGAACGTAGTCTGTTGAATTTTTCCACTTTTCAGTTTGTTTGTCACGGCACTGTATAAACACAACTTGAACCCACAAGTCATTACAATAGGAAAACTCAAACAAAAGGATGCCCCAATATTACATAATGCCCATGGTACACACGTAATGCTCATTCCTTATTCAAACCGAATAGACCTGAATGAGCACTGGTCACCAACAAGCAGCTGAGAGCAGGCACGTATCCGTGTGTCTCAAATCAGCGAGCCTGCACATGTTTGTAGCACTCAGGGACTCAGCATCCTCCTGGCAGCTTAGAGGACAAAGTCATAGAAGTCTATGTTTTTGAAGAAACTAAGTGAATTGAATTATCTGTGTGCTTGGGGTTGTTTGTTTGCTTATTTATGTAGCGATTAGAAAAGGTGTGGCGGAAAAGGGTGATTTTCTTAGTAAATAGGATTGGAGATTACAAAAAGAAAAGTATGTGCACATAATGAGACAGATGCAGGATGATAAAGCCTGTTTATTTTTTTAATAGTTAACTATAAGAGGGCCACGTTACTCATAAAAATTAAGACTTCTGGAATGAATGTATTTAAGAGCAGTGTTATTTTCAAGTATGTCTTTATACCTTTATACCTTTATGTCTTTATACCCTTATGTCTTTATACCTCCATCTGAATCATCTAGTGTCCTTATTAAAAATGACCCCCACCCTCAAAGGCTTTTTCCTCCTCCATCCTTCTTGCCTGATTGACTCCAGGTAATCCTAGGAGCGATCCTTCTCTGTTATGTGTGGAGCTTTCCTCTAAACTCAGAACTGCTTTGGGATGGAGACTGTACTTCATTGTTATCTCCAGAACTTAGCAGAGTCTAGCAGATATTCATGTTGAATGAATTAATGCTGATTTTAAGACCATGGAATTTCATATGATTTCACAACTAATTCTGAAAGAGTCAATATCGTGTGTTCACATGTCAGGTGGGTCTGGGAACAGCGTGTTGCTCCACAGCCAGTACACCTGGGCCGGTGCTCATGCCTTGTCCGTAGATAAGGGAGAGGGAGCTGGCGTACATCAGGCACTAACTGTGTGCCAGGAATGATGGAGGGTGCCTCACTCAGTGTCTCATTTAAGCCTTGCAATACCACTAGGAGGAAGAAATTGCAAACCACTATACAGCCATAGTAGAAGCTCAAGGAGGTTAGGCTACTTACCCATCAATTTCTCATACCTAAGAAGCAGCTGAAGAAAGATGAACTATATCTAAGGGGTCTTCTGTCCCCTGTTGCAAGTTTGGATCAAATGGATTTTACCCATGCCGGAAATATCTGATTTATCCTGGACCTGCCCCAGAAATTAAGAAAAAGTCCTGATACAGGGAAGTTGGTTCAATAGCACATCCCATAGGTTTTCTGATTAGGTCAGGCAGGCTATTCAAAAGTAGCCATTTCCAGACCTAAACAAGCATTTCTCCAATGAAGACATACAAATGGCCAATAGACATATGAAAAAATGCTAAATATCACTAATCATCAGAGAAATACAAATCAAACTTACAATGAGGTATCATCTCACACCAGTCAGAATGGCCGTGATTCAAAAGTACATAAACAATAAATGCTGGAGAGAGTATGGAGTAAAGGGAACCCTCCTACACTGCCAGTGGAAATGCAGTTTGGTACATCCATTATGGAAAACAGTATGGAGATTCCTCAAAAAACTAAAAATAGATTTAGCATATGATCCAGCAATCCCACTCCTGGGCATATATCCGGAGGGAACTCTAATGTGAAAAGATACCCCAATGTTCATAACAGCACTATTTACAATATCCAAGACATGGAAACAACCTAAATGTCCATTGACAGATGACCAGATAAAAAAAGTTGTGGTATATTTACACAACGAAATACTACTTTGCCATAAAAAAGAAAATAATGCCATTTGCAGCAATGTGGATGGACCTAGAGATCGTCATTCTAGTGAAGTAGGCCAGAAAGAGTAAGAAAAATACCATATGATATCACTCATATCTGGAATCTGAAAAAAACAAAACACAAGGACACTATGAACTCATCCGCAAAACAGAAACAGACTTGCAGACTTAACAAGCAATCTTATGGTTATTGGGGAAAGGGGGTGGGAAGGGATAAATTTGGGAGTTTGAGATTTACAAATGTTATCCACTATATATAAAAATAGATGTTAAGAAAGTTTATTTTGTATAGCACAGGGAACTATGTTTAATATCTTGTAATAACCTTTAATGGAAAAAATATGAAAATGAATATATGTATATGCATGACTGGGACGTTGTGCTGTACACCAGAGATGAACACACTATAATTGACTACACTTCAATTAAAAAAAAAAAGTAGCCATTTTCAAAGCAATACTCTTAGGGCAGATGGGACAAGTTCCCTCTTCCCCAGCCCTCATTAGCCCCACTGGCCAGCAGCTAGGATCCAGCCAAGACACCAAAGGGCCACAGGGTCCAGAGTTCCAGTATTCAGGTAGGTATCTCCTCAAGTCTAGGCAGAACCCAAATCCCTCACTCAGGCTAGAGTTCATGGTCTAAGTTCTGTTGCTCTGTAAAAGAACAAAGAGACCATTAAAGCAGCCCTAGGCCATTTCCCAAGAGATTTGGAGAAAAAAGAAAAAGATTAGTGGTCATGACTAGAGGAAAAATAAAAGCTATATTTTCTAGAGATTTATGTATGTATGCAAATTATGTGTGTATATATGTACATATGTGTACACATTTAATTCCAGGCACCTAGTACAGAACAAAATTAAGTCTCTTCAGAATAGGTCTCCTTCTCTAGTTTAAAACTCCTTCTTTGATGAGCACGTAGTTGAATAATCCATTATACTTGAACGTTCTGATATCCCCTTTAAATTAAATTTTCCTTTATTATTTCCTGAAACTGAAACAAAAATATTTTTAAATGGCTGATACCAGTTATAAGAGGAATCACTCTCAACCTTAATTAATATTGACTGTGGCTCTTGAATTATGTCTAAATTTTTCTTTAAAAATTAGAATTTTTTAAAAAAAAAATTTATCCCCCAGGAAATGATTACATCTATGGTTCAACTTTCTCAGTTTTAGGAGCACACTCTATACCAAAATATGAAACTCATTCCACTTACCAATTTTTCCATGCACATTCTTTTTTTTTTATCACACATGCTATTTTGAACTTTTCCAACTATATTTACATAGGCTTGGGGAAGCAACAGGCAATTGCAGGGCAGGGAGAAATATACCAAATTTTGTTTCAACAGAGACTTCACCTGCCAAAGAAAACTCTGACATTCATGAGTTGTTTACTAGTAACTTGCTGGCTTTCAAGCAGGTAAGAAAGATGTGATCTTCCCTTATACCTCAAAGGAGAAACGTTTTTTGTATTAGTGAGGAACTGAGTTATAGGAAGGCCTTCCTCATCCATAACAATTCAACACCCTTTTAAACTTTCATGGTCTCCTTCCAAAACCACCTTCACTGTCACAGAAAAATTCTAAACCACAACATTTTCCTAATCCAGATTACTCACCAAAATCAGGGCCTACGAAGATATTTTGGGTAAATTTTTTTTGCCTTCATCCTAAGAAGGCTATACTGAGTGTTTTGTTTGGAGGAACAGCAAATTATGCTTAGAAACTGAGATGTCTTTGCCAATATTTTATTTAACACAGGTTCATTGGGGGAAATTACCGAAATTTCACAAGCCAATAGCATGCAGGATAATGTCTCTTATTAAGCCAATAAAGAAATAACACACTCCAAACCCGTGACAGATTAATTACACTATTATTCTAGGCAAGAGGACATGAAGGAATAAAATCCAGATTGAGTTTGAGGTGTACCTTTAGATGAGTTGGGGAAAACGAACGTCCCTTTTTGCTAGAGCATGTTGTGAAGGAACGAGGATGTTAGTTGGCAAGATGACTTTCCTGGGGCCTCTGCATGGCTTTTGCCACTGAGGGTCAAAGAGCAGCCTTTACCAAGGCGGGAGCTAATGCCCCAGGGTCTTCCAAGAGCTATTTAGATCAGCCCAGAATGAACATCCTCAGATAGTCCTCACAAACTCTGGGTATTTATAGACCAATCCCCTGGCATAGTTGCTTCTCTATATGTTCCTGTTGCTAAGCCCCCAGCAGCACTCTGGACTGCTGAGCTACTGAGTGCTCATCAGCAACCACAGACGTGGATGATGACATCCTGACACACGATTTCACTTTTGTATCAGAAGAATAACTTCACCCTGGAAACAACTTTGCTCTTATAAACAACTTCATTTTGTCACAAACAAGTGGGTTTGAAGTCATATTAAACCACGACGTAACACTAAATAACACAGGACTGGCCACCAAGGGGCAAAGCTCCTAAAGACAGTCAACAGCCTTTTAAAATGTATATTTAAGAGGTCAGGCATATAACATGGCTTTCCCTTACCCGCCACTTCACCTCCAGAGGGGAGATGTTTGTATCCATCATTAGTGAGTTTGACAAGGTCTCTCCTCCTTGCAACCACTACAGAATGGACTAAATTCCTTTTGCCTGGAATGCTTTCCCCTCACTTCTGCCCTGTTGCTGCCCAAATATCTTTCAGTTACCAGAGACGCCTCCCCCGACCACTTACAGAAACTAGCCCACCCACACCATCTCCCTAACATCTTACTCACCGTTTTCCCTCATAACCAGGACTTGCTGCTTCTGTTTGTTGGCTGCGCTTCTCTAATCAGAATGTCAGCTCCTTGGGGGCGGGATTTTGCATTTTTCGTTTAACATGGCATTACGAAATCAATCAGTGAATGGTAAGAAGTCTTTGCCTAGAACTTCAGAAAAAGCCTAGGCCATTTATGGAACTTTTTATGGTGTGTGGCTCTCAAATTTTGTGTGTGTCCCAGAGGTAAGGCGTTACATCCTTAGGATCTGGGGGACTTCCTTTGGGCTGTGGGCAAGTCTAGGGTTGGGAAGTGTTGGATGACTATCCCTCTCTGCAGCCTGATCACAGGTTCAAAGCTCTTACTCTGCCTTTGAAACACTCTGGACAATGGCTCCACTTTGCTTTCCAGTGTTCTCTCTTGGGGCAAACATATGCATTCTCAGCCAAAGTGAGCTGTTTTCTACTAGTGTTCATCCCTGCCACTCTGCCCTATTTGCAATATTTCATTTGCCCCCAAAATGTCCTTTCTACCTGCCCATTCTTCCTGGCCCCCCTTGCCCATCCCCACCTCACCACCCTTCAAGGCCTCCTCCAGGAACCATCCTTCCACAAGGCTCTTCACACGCCCACTGACACAATCTTCACCACCACCCTGGCTGGAAGGGACCTCACCTCTTCCTGCTCACCAATCAAGATCTCCATCTCCTTATTGCAATAACTCTCTTCACTGTGTATTTGGAGGTTTGGCTTGTTTTGGTCATTATTGTTTGCTTATTTGTTTTTGTAGAAGGCTTAGCCTCTCTATTAGACCAAGCAGCAGTTTCCCTTGTTTTTATTAATCTGCCTCCACCCAGTTCACATGCCCAGAGTGTTCCTAATTCACGGTGATTCTCAGCTGCAGGGCACACATCCCAGGGTGGGGAGGGTGGCGAGTGTCTCAGTCCATGGTTGAGGGGAATACATAGAGGCCTCTCCCTAGCCTCCCCCACCCTCGGCAATTTCTGACATCCCAAATCAACTCCCATGCTCAAGATTTTCTATAGTAGACTAGAAATGGCTTGTGCATTATTCACTATGGCATCCCTGACAGTGTCTAGCACAGAGCCTTGAACTTACTGGGTACAGAACAAATGTTTGATGAATGAATGAATGCATCCATGGGAAACCTTTCTGTGCCCTTGTGCCTTGCACCTCCTTGATCCCAGATTTGAAACACACATCCTTAAGGCAGGCTATAAGCCACCTTCATCTTTAATCCTTATCCCCTTCCATAGCCACCCACACCCTCTGACCAGGCATTTATCTCAGGGCACAGAGTGCCATTTGCCCGCTGATCAAAGGCACTGGGAATGGGCGGCATGAGCAGAATGGCAGCTGCACTCAGATCCTGCCCACACCCTTCCTGTTTGCAGCAGCCCACCCCGGGAGCTATTATGTTTTCAGCAGGCTAAGCAGAGCCCCTCCTCCAACACCTCCTTCCCTGGTCCTTGCAGACACTCTGTGTGGGTCTGAAGTGGCAGCCCCTTGCCCTTGGAGCCTGCTTTCAGCGTTTCATTGTCCCCAGGCAAGGTGCAGATAGCAGGCCAGACGCTCCTTTCCCCTTTCCTGGGACGCTGATAAGGCAATGAAAATAGTTCTCTATTTCCCCGCACAAAAGCTGACTTAGAAGAATGGGGTGGCGCATGAGTGATAACCAGCCAGAATTTGTTGCTTTTTGAAAAGAAATGTGGTGGGGAGGGAATGAGGGAAGACTGAAAGCTTTGAGGTTTTGCTCTGGGTTGTAAAAGTCAGGCACCTTCCAGTGACAATGCCCCCCTTCCAGCCATGGAGCCTCATTTTACTTCTGTAATGGAAAACGCTGCCCTCAGGTCAGAGGGCCACAGTGTCTCCTGCTGAGGTTGGCAGGGCCACCCGGGAGCCTCTCAGGGTGACCCACTTAACCAGAGTGCAGCTACTGGTCAGAATTCAGAGAGAAAGCGAAAGACAAGAATGCCTTTCTTGCATTTAGCTCATTCTGATTGGATTTCTTACCCTTTTGAACCCCTCAAATGGTCAGTTTGTTCTCAAGATGCATGTGCGTTAACATGGGGGGCTTCATCAACTCCGTGTGATCTCCGCTTATCCCAAGTGTCCCTGCTCAGGAGCCCTTAAGTAAGCAAAACAGTCTGGGGTTTCCAAGTCATTTTACAAGAGGAATCCTTCAAAGATGTAGCTGGTCGTTGGTGACTGCAGAGGTAAAGAAATGGGGTGAAAAAATGGAGGATCGCCATTTCCACCTGGAACTAAAAAAAAGAGGTCGAAGAGAGAAGTAGGACTTTTAAAAAGTGTTTCCTGGTGGTGTTACTGGGAAAAGGGAAATAAGAATTACCTTGGTTCTCAGTCACCTGAAAAAAAAAAGAATTCTTGACGAGAGACAGAAAGCGTGATATAAGCAAGATTTTTATTAGTGAAGTAAAAAAATAGTGAAAGCTAGTACCCTCCCGAGAACTGGGAGCGGGCCACTCCAAGAGAGGAAAGATGGTGCCGTTCCTTTGTTTTTCCTTGTTTTATATCCTGGTTTAGGGGCGTTTTCGTGATTGATTGATTGATTGATTGACTTGCGGCTCAGGTTCCTTGTGCTCAGGCTGATTGACAGCTCAGGTTCCCAGTGCTCTGGCACGCCCATCCCCTTTCAGGCAGGTTCATCGGGTCAGGTTATACCAGGTCCCCCTCCCATGCACAGCTGCAGTGCTTTGATTTTAACCGGCTTCTTTTACTGGCCCTCATTTAGAGAAAGTAAAAATTTCTGGAGTCCCTTTTCCTGAATGCAGACACACTGCCATTTTCTGGGTTGCTCCTTTCCCCCTCCCCTCCCTCTGCCCAGTGCTCATTTCTATCTAAGCTGCCTAACAGTGGAAGTACTTTGCCCTGAGGCTAGCGGTGCGGGTCTCACGTTGGAACCTGGAGCAATTAACAGAACCTGCAGGTCTCACTTTTTTTTTTTTTTAATCAGAAAAATAAAGGTGTTTCTGTGAAACCAATTCAAGGAAATCAATGTTTACCATTTTTAAAGCAATCAAAATAGTTCTAATGTATAGTCAAGGTGGAGAATCAATGAGCAAGATAATGTCTAAGGCATCTGCTGGTTCTAAAATGTTATGTTTTTGTAGTTTAGGGTCCAAGTTTCTCTACTTTTTTAATTTAGATATAGTTGACATAACAGTAATTTCAGGTGTACAAAATGATGATCCAATAGCTGTATTTATTACAAAATGATCACTAGAATAAGTCTTGTTAACATCCATCCCCAACAAGTTTTTCTATTAATCCTTCTCCCATTTACCTACAGACTTGATTCACAGCTCCTTCCTGGCCCCCATGTCTTTCTGAAATGGTGGAAAAAGAAATTCAGCAACTGGCCACTGCTACTTCCTGTCCCATTCAGAGACATAAGAGCAGGTGGTTGAATGTTTACTCAGTCACCCGGGGACCCAGTTTCACAAGGCATGTAAGCGTGGAGGGCACTGGAAGAATTAAGTCAGGGCCATATACATGAGCTGAACTTATTCAAGAAAAATGTAGAACGTCACTGAAACAGCAGCAGTGAGGAGACAAGGACACAGCAGTAGAGCAACGCTACTAGGCAATTCAGACTCCAGTCCATTTTCCGTCATGAACAAGGCTGGACTGACAAGTACAACTTCTCTACTCACCAGCTGGGTTGTGCCTCCTCTGCTTTCCTTGAGAAAACACTTGATCATCTTTACAAATATCACTATCTTAGCTTTTTGGCTTCTTAAATTGCAATCTAAATCATTCTTCCGATTTCTCTGTACCCTTTCTGCCTCCTTGCATCCAGGTCCCTGGACTGAGTTTCTAGAAGCCACAGTCCTGTTAGCACTCCGGACTTGCTCATCTTCCCCTTTGGAGGCTCTTCCACCTGTAAGGAGTCTTGGGAGGGGCTCTTTGTGACAACTGTCCAAGACATTGCCATTAATTCTCAAGTGGTTTCAAATCAAGTATGCAGTTGCAGAAATAGAAAAGGAACAAGCTGTATAAAATTAAGTAAAATGTCAAAATCTTATATAAATGGCATAGGTAGACAATAAAAGCCAAAAATAAATATGATCATGTGAACTTAGATCTGTAGAATAAAATCTCAGGAACTGGAGAGGATTCTATTCACCACATAGGCCAACTCCCAAAGGATGCCCCCTTCAGCAACCTCACCATACAGCCACCTGGGGTCTGACTAAACATCCAATGATGGAGATCACTCTCCCACAGTTCTGATATATTTTCATTAAAATCCAACTGAAGTCAAATACCAAATTAGAAGCACTGTGAGTCACAGCACAGCCCCAAAGAAAACAGCCGTGGCTCAAGAAGAGGAAAAGCACAAACTGGGGAGGAAGGTTATAGAATGGGTAACAGTGGTCTGAGATAATTATAATTTTCCCTTAGAATCTCTTTAAAACCTGCACAGTCACATGGCTTTTGCATGTGCCCACTTAAAGTGAATATTCCAGGGGGACGGTATATAGCTCAGTGACCGAGTGCATGTTTAGTATTCGTGAGGTCCTGGGTTCAATCCCTAGTACCTCCGCTTAAAAAAGAAAAAAAAAAAAAATGAGTATTCCTATTGAGCAGCTTATGCTGTTAGATTAAAAAATTGATGCAAATCTCTTCCTAAAGTGAGATTTTCTTTTTTTGTTTTAACCTAAGTAATTTGTTCTTTGAAGCTTCAACTAATTGGTAAAAATTACCTCATTCTTGGGTTCCAGTTATTTAAATGCTCTGCATAAGTAGGGAGTATTATGATTATCCCTGCTTCCCCAAATTCTGGACTGTAAGCAAACTGATAGAAATAGGTGTAGCAATTACACCAAAACCACTGGAGTCATGAAATATCATTTTCGATCTAACCCTTCAAAACAAAGTTTCCACCCAAGATACTTTCGGTAAATAATGTAGACAAATCAAGATAAGAACTTATTGAAGGATGAAACACAAGCAGTTTGCTCTCTGGAATTTATTACAGTCCTTAATGCATGGATTTACCTCCTTCAACATGAAAATATTGCTCTTGAGCTTGTTGTATTAACCAAAATAAAGATATTCCAGGCATGTACTGAGTTTTCAATCTAAACCAAGACAGGTATATTTTCAAGTGTAATTGGTAGTGCTCTGACATGACTGTATTTTTCAGCATGGGAAAGAAAATAATAGTAATAATAGGGGATATGTACTGAGCATTCATGATAGGCCTGGGATGGTATTAAGAGCTTTACATCTATTATTTCATCTAAAGAAATGGTCTTGATTTGCTTTGAAAGCACTCCCCCCATAGTGCTACAAAACTGAATCATCACCCACCTAGATTTCCAGACGCATTACATTTACGTGGTACTTTAAACTTCTCTGCGTTCTTCCTTATCTGTAATCTCTTGAAGATACGTGGTAGATAGGCAAGAGACGGATGAAACTAAGAAGATGATTGGGTGGAATTGACTAAAGACAACCCAGCAAGGAGTAGCCGAGCCAAAATTAGAAGCCAAGTCCTACTCTGTCTTCTACTTTTATTTATAATAAATGAGAAAAACTTGCAGGTTGTTTTGAAATTCTGTTCTAGTTTCAAAATCCCCACCCTGTAAGTCTTTGTCCAAGACTAAGAGGTAATCAGCTTTATAACTTGCAGACCATTTGGGAAACAGGGCTGTGTGTATCAGCTTACACTCAAATCTACCTTCACAGATGTGGAGATGGGTCCTAACTTTAGAAATGAACTTTAATTCAACCCAGCGAGCATGGTTTTACATGCTCTGGGAGTCTGAGAGGGAAGTGGGGTGAAGTTCCCACGAATCCTAACTATTCTTTGGAAAGATGAAGGAGCGAGGTAATTCCAACTAGGAGAAACAGGGAAGTTGTTGACAAACCCTGTAAATATGAGCCACACATGCAGGGGCTGCTTTCCAGTGGGATGACTGAAAGTGATTTTGGCGGGGCTGAATTCCATGGGCAAGCTCTATGAGTTGTGGAAACTGGGGCAGCTTCATTTCTTTGTCGGCTCTGCATTTATTCTTGGTGTCCTTCTAGTGCTCAGCTCAGAGAGGAGAGTCAATGTGTTTTTGTGTGGCTTCTTTTTGTTTTGGGTTTTTTTTTTTTTAATGATCAAATGAACAACTAAATAAGATAATATTAAATCAAGAGTGTAATAAATGTATTTACTCCCCTGCTCAACAAATATTTATTAAATATAACTCTGGACCCAGTCGTGGCCCATGTAGAGTATATAATTTAACGAGAGGAGTTTGTAATTTAATACAATTAAACAACTAATTACAATTAATGTGTGATTCCAATAGTGGCTTTTTCCATTCACTCTGGGGTAACTTCCCTCTCTCTCACACCTGCTCTTACATCACCCAGTGGACCACTTCTCCATGAGCCAAGGGCTCCTTCCTGCCCACTGTAGGCCACCAGGCTGCTACTTCCCTAGGACCCCTGTAAAAAATTCTGCTTCTTCCTCAAAGGCCCCCGGGGAGGGCTGCAGAGTCCGAGGTAGGCCTCACCTCCACTCGCTGGTCCATCTCTTCCTTTCCCCTTAACCTCACCACACACAGTTTATGGCACCCAGATGTCACTTGACTAGTTGTGCAAGATTAAGAGGAATCACAAAATATGAAGGAAGAAATGTCAACTCTATGCTCAGTATGACATCATAGCTCAAGGGGCGATTACCCCCAGAAGGAAACCCTCTGTAAGGGACTCGGTTTGTTCTGAATGACATCCTCTGGGCTCAGCTGATCCTCCGTTTTGCTCTGAGAGCACCTTCTTTCAGTCTCCAGCTACCTTTCAGAGAACTCCAGCTTAGACTGGTAAAATACTTTTATTAATATCACATTTAGAAAACAGCAACAGTCATACCAAAAAGTAGTGCATATGAAGAACGCATCGCCTTTGTTCATGGTGGCTTAGGCAAGAGGGCAGTGGGACAGTGGAGCAGGTCTAGCCATCACCACCCTCCAGGCCACCCTCGGAGCTGCCCCTGGCTGGGTCTTTTCCACTGGGGCTGCGGGGGAACCCTTACAAGACTAATATTAAAGATGGCAGGAATCTCTAGACAGTGGTCTTACTTTAAACATGCTAAACCCAAAATAGGGAGTGGGCAGAAGGGTTTCTTATGGCTCTGTCAGAATACTCCCTGGTCCCTTTCTGTAAGCAAGTTCTGAAAGAAAAATGAATATTGCAAATGGCCAAGAGAGGTCACCAGGGAGGGGTCGGCATCAGGAGCCCAAGGACAGGAAGGTTCTACCTGGGAACAAGAGCACAGGCAGGAAGTTCAATTAACTTCATGTCAACCAGCCTTTCCGGAGCACCTGCTCAAGCAGGCCTGTGCTGAGGTCATGAACCACAGAGGTGGCCGAGCAACAGGCAATGATGAGAAAACATGCAGGCTCTGGAAGAGTTTATGGGAATGCAGATGCAGGAGCAACGGAGGCAGCGATCCATCCCGGAGAAAGCAGCTCCCGAACCAGGAAGTTTAGAGCAAGGATGTAGCATCGGTTAGAGGGGCTAGGAATTCCACTTTTGCAAGAAGAGACCTACTGAGCAGGTGATGCCAGAGATCAGTGCCAACACCGGGGAAGGAGCCGTACACTGGGCAGGGCTTGTTTCCTGCTGCTCTGTGGGGAGGCAGGAGGAGAGGCAGGAAGAGGGAGGCAGCTTGCCCCTGACTCCCACAGGGACTCCAAACCCTGGGGCTTAGTGTGTTCTTAGGTTTCCTTCTTGGCCTCTCTGCTGCTTCAGACTTCAGGAGCCCTTGAAGACTTGGTCACCGAGTGAAATGTGTCACCGGCGCCGAGGTCCCTGGCTGCACTGCTTGGGGGGGACCCGAGCCTGAACCGCATGCTCCCCAGTGGCTGCTCTGTCCAGCTCGACTTTGTTTTCCTAGTCTGTTTCTCCCCGGGCTTGTTTGTGTAAGAAAACGTCTCTCCCTGTTTCCTGTGTCTCTGTCATTTCCTCCCATTGCCATTCTGCACCGTGGCACTGAGAGCCATTGTTTTTCTTTCTAACCATATTCTAAGTCTCTGGGAATTGGCCAGTAGGTGCACGACAATGTGGAGGAAGGCAGGTCTGCCGGTGCTATTTCAGAACCACTCTCAAGCACCAGAATATCACAGTAAATGGGCGGGGTGAGTGGTGTTTGCTTGTCAGCTAGGGAAGGAAGAAACTCAGTATCAGGAGACAGCTTCTTGCCAATTAATCCTCAGACGCTATCTAAAAGAAGGCGTGTTCCCAGGAGCGGAGACTGGAGATGCCTGATAGCACTGATAACCATCTTTGCGAAAGGAAGCTGAGACAGTCCCATTTGCTCTCTGGTTTTTGTTGTTGTTGTTGTTGTTATTGTTTTGACATGTTCTTACAGCTTTTTAATTAACTAAAAAATTGACTGAGCTGTATTTAAAGGGGAACTAAACAGAGACCTGAAACCATACACAGGACACAAGGATGCAGAGTGAAACCCACTTAGGAATGGATTTCCTTGTGGTTCTGTTCAGGGCTCCAGCCTGCTGTCCTTTTTGATCAGCCTGCTATTCACCCAACCTGTATTGTGGTGTAAGGTAAACTACTTCATGTTTTCCTGGCAGAGTGTAAATCAGACAGGTTCTCACAGGAGCTCAGATCCTGGGCTGTGCTCCTGAGCACAGGAAGAGGGAACTGAGAAAGTAGTTGGCCCGAGGACAGAGAAATGTGATACCTTTTTATTTACCATGGAAATGCTGATGCTGGGTTTATGTGCTGATTTCCAGCTATAAATCAGAGGAACACTGTGGTCCATGTGCCACTGAAGGACTAAGCAACACACGGGCTTAGTTTTGTAAACCTGACAGTTTTTTTAGTGCAATTCCGATCATGTGAACTGAGCAAGATTTGACATAGGACTTTAGCTTGGTTTTCATAAGAGATGTTTCAAAAAAACACCTTTATTTTGTTGACTGTCACCAAACAGAAGTATGTGGTTCTATTTTGGTAGCATTTGTTCCATAGAACCTTCACAGGTTTTGCCAGTTCCTTTCATGACACTTTTCCCACCAATTATGATACTAAGGGTCACTCATCAAAGAGATTTTGTTTATTTCAGGTTTTAAAGGGCAACATGGTTGCCAAGAACATTTAAACTTCCAGGTTTATGTTAGAAGAGTAGAAAATTGTAAAGCACAAAGGTAACAGAAACATCAAATTCTCTTATTTCAAATAAAGTTGTGTTTTTCATTAAAGGATTAAGGCATGCCCTGTGCCGCCCCCAGGCTGCAAAGCATGATCTTGGGACACATTTTTAAATATCCAACTAGTCTCCATTTACAATTCAAGGAAACAATGGTCCCTCCTACTTAAGACTAGGAGCATATTTTATAAGTTGCAAAATTTTTTCAGGGACCCCTCCCCCAAAAAATCAGATTAATAAAAGTCATTTTAGAGGAGACATTCTACTAAAAATAGAGGGGCATTCTTTTTTTAAAAATGGAGAGAGATTTCTTTTTCAAAGTCAAGTATTTTTCAAAGATTCTTTTATTGTTGGGATTAAGTCACTGCTCTATATTTGGGTTTAAAAGAAAACTCTAGAACATACTAAAATATTTAAGGATTAAATAAAATGATTTTTGAGCTGTGCTTCGAAGTAAAAAGAGAGGTGAATTGGGGAGGTTTATATGAGACAAGACTGAAGAGGAGTTAATGATGTCTGGGGGTGATGGGTAAAGAAGGGTCCGTTATAGTAAACTGTCTACTTTTGCATGTTTCAATTAATCTATAATAATAACGTACAAAATAAGAAAGAATTAACAGAGGCAAAAATAAATGTATTTTCCAGTATAGAAAATTAACTGCTATTATTTCTTGATTTAGTTTCTCTAATTAAGTAACACTTTATAAGCATGCTACTCTGATGAGTCTTCTAGAAGAGGTCAGACATGTTGGGACCATTGGAAGTCCAGAGACCTGAGTAGGTACACCAGTTTTCAGATGTCCAATGAAAGAAATGCAAATCACGTTAAGTGCGTGCAATGGCTTGACAATAACCCAGCTAATAATAATTGTTCGGTCTAAACAATTCCCAATTCAGACCCTCTATTTGTTCCTCCTTAGGCTTGGGGTGGCCTTTTCCTTCAAAGGTATTCCTTAGAAGTCTCTGGTGAAATTTTTTGAGGAGTCAATTATTTTTATCGTTGGATATATTTCTGGATAGAGTGAGCTTTATAAGGAAAATCTGAGACATAGCAAGCAGTATTAGTAAATAAATCTGAGAAACGGGCTTTTCCATCTCTGGCTCTAGAACAAGTAAACACACAGGAGCTTAGCGAGAAATGGTCCAGAATGTGCTTCAGCTAGAGGAGGTCCTTATATGAAAAGATAAAGCTTCCTCAGCATGTGAAAGAGAAAGGGCCATTTTACTTCCATCAATAACAATTCTCGATCCACTCAAATCCGTATTTTCTAGGACTGCATTTCAGGCTCATGCCAGTGTTCCTTCTCGGTATGTCTGAGGACAGTCTGGTGTATTAAGATTTTTCCATCACAGTTTTGCCCATCAGTTATTACGACACCTCCTCCTGGGATATTTCATTTTCCTCAGTTTACCTATTTTACCCAAATTACATTTAGAGACACATAGGTAACCAAAGCATTAAGTAATAAATCACTGAGATAATTTTTTTCATTGTCGAGGTGGCCTGTGATGAGTTCCTTTAAACTTCCACAACCAGCAAATAGGCTACACTTGAAAGTCGGTTAGGATCCTGGCCCAGAGGTGGTTAATCCATTTCATTATGTGGCCTGGATGAGGAGCAGATAACACAGCCCAATATTTTTGTAACCAAACATTTATGGTATTTAGAGTTTGCCCTCCCAGAGGAGATTCGACGACCAGCCTTGGGCACTGCATGGGGAAATACTTCCCTTTGGCGTGCACAGTATTTGTATTTCAGGCCATTCGAGAGACAGGCTGTCCACTAAACTGAGCTGAAATGGAAAAGAATTCCTACCTCTGCGCAGGTTAAATAAAGATCACAGGTTACAACCGTCGGCCTCAAAGGGCTGAATGGGCCTCTCCCCAGACACTCATTCTCCTTATCTGGGGTCTTAATCCCAGTCTGCACCTTTTGATCTGGCAGCCCCCAGACCATGGATGACTTATCAAAGGGGCTGGAATTTGCACTGTGCCCCATACACCCCATCTTGCTGGGCACTTGTAGGCTGGATTATGGGACTAACACTTCAACACTCACAAGTGGAGGCCTGGGGGCGGCTCATGGTGTCCTTCGCAGGCGAGGTGCCACGAGTCAAGTGGGAGGTCAAGCAGAACATGCCAGAAGGCCTCCTGCAGCCTCCGTGGCTCTTCCCCACGCTCCGCGTTAACAGGAACATCCTTCCTCACCTCACAGCAGCAGGGCTCACTTTTCTTTGGAATGTAAGCTCGAAAGTCAGGTTCTGAGTCTTCCTTCCCTTCCGCACATCCTTTCCTTGTCAGGGTGGTCTCTGATCTTGCCTTGCTGTCTCACTGGCTTCCCATTTCACCCCAGGAGGTGGCTCCCACCTGTGCAACCAGACGGCAGAGTCTTTCGAATCTTCCCATCTGGTCTGGTCTGCCTGATTTCTGTTATCAGCCTCCAGGCCTGCTGTCTCCCAGGGTCCACTTGTAGGGACAGTAATAGTCCCCAGGCTTCAACTCATTTCCACGGTAAGCTGGACCACTACTAAGATTAATTAGTACTCTGCTCCCGGTTGGATTTTCCCATCACACATGCCCCAAACCCGAATTCAGAGTCAACCTTAGCTAAAAATTATTACAAAGAGATATGTAAACCTTGGTGGCCCTTCTCTCTGCCTTGAACTAACTCCTGGAATTGCATGCAGATCACTCACTACAAACCCCCACCTTGTCCTGCCATCCTTGCATAGTTTCTCCTCCAAAACTTCCTTCTCCACCTTCCAGAGTATTTAGAAATTAAAATTAGTTTCCTTGCATTGCATTTCTTCCTATCTCATCCCAATGACTTGTCCCCTGAAGAACAAGTTTTGAACAAGTTAATTGGTATTAATTAGCACAGAGATGTTAATAGATAAACGGGGCTGAATGTGTGATACTGAAAGTATCTTAATCGTGACTTAAACAAAAGCAATATTTTTAATGCCAGAATTTTCAAGTACCCAGAGAGATGACTGGCCCAAGAAATATTCATTTAGGGGGAAAGGGTTCTTATCTCTTTTGTCTCTTCTCATATAACACACCCAGCCCTTACTCTATAGGATTGACTATGAGTCGATTCCCATTAACCCTTCCCAAGCTGGAACTCACATAGATGGTTGTTATTAATGCTGCTGCTGGTCACTCAGGGTGGCAGATGCAATGGAGAGAGCCCCAGCTTTGGAATCAGACAGACTTGGCTTCCAGGCCAAGTCCACTGTCTGTTAGGCTGGTGACCTTGACAAGTTATTAACTTCCTTGATCCCTCGGTTTCCTCATCTGTAAAATGGGAATTTGTCACCTACTTCCAAGTTGCTCAGCAAACTGAGTGAGATGAGCTGTGTAATTGTAATTTTTCAGTGCAGCAAGTTGCCTTTAAAGCTAGTGACCGGTAGTTCTTTGAATCATGTTTTTTTAATTTGACAGTTTATAATGTCACTTTACTTTTTTTTAACTTGTATTTTTCTCTTTTTTTTCTATATTTTTTTTTTCTTTTTGAAGCCCAGTATTTTATCCTTGGTTTTTTCTGAGGGGGTGGGAGAGGAAGGTAATTAAGTTTTTATTATTATTATTATTATTATTAATTATTATTATTATTATTATTATTATATTGTTGTTGTTGTTGTTATTATTTTAATGGAAGTACTGGGGATTGAACCCAGGGCCTCGTGCATGCTAAGCACACAGTCTACCACTGAGCTGTAGTCTTCCCTCGTGAATCTTGGTTTTTGACCATAAATGTAGTCTGACAACTGCGGTAAATATGGGTTAATTTTTCATCACTTAACTTTTTATTTTTCACTAATAACTGCTTCATTCAATACAGCAGAACTAGCTAAGTAGCCTACCTGTTGACTTTAAATGCTAGAAAACTCAGGAAGATATTAAGGTCATTTGAAATACAATTTTTGGCTTACGTCTGGACTACTTAGTGACATATCAGGGGAGTTTAAAAATAAATGTGAAAAAAATGTGGAAAGTGAAAAAACTGAATGTTTTAATCCTGCTGCAGACAGGAAATGCCTTCACATTCAAATTTTGAATATAAAGGCTAGTACAGCTTCTAAGTAGTACAAAATTTGGACTTTCCAACCTGTCCCTTGAGAACAGTCATTATAAAATGATAAGTCTTACAGGGAAGAAGTCTTCCCAAATAACAAACCTAAAATGTCCCTGCTTTTTGACAATTCCAGAGGATCTTAAAATATCCAGGAATGCTTCATCTGGTGAAATAGCTTATATCTATATAAAAACAGTTTTCTAAGCACACCTTAGAAACAGAAAACATTTCTTGTTTCTTTAAGCCTCTCAGGAAGGGAAACGCATTTTATCGCAGTTACCACTTCCTCTTACACCAGGGATGCTCTCCCTTCATGGAGCCAGTCTCTCACAGCTTAATAGATTCCTCTTTTAGTTGATTTGTACTATTCATGTAAAAAGCTGAAACTTCCCTACGTCCTGGGCTGGGAAAGGAGATGCCAATATTTTCTTTATTTCACCCTGAATCACTGTTGTAACAAGTTCATTTTCTTGATTAGAAAGTTTAAAATAACAATCAAAAGGTGGCAAATATTTATTGCCCCGACTCAGAGTCAAGGCTTCAAGTCTCCAGGAGATGCTGGATGTGCCTAAGGTCACCTAGACATTGGTGGCAGAATTGAGACTCCAGCATCCAATACCACATCCAATACCATTAAGGTTGTCAGCACAGACTGGCCGAGGGGAGCCAGTCAGCTTTGTGTCGTTCGCGTCACCTCAGCCCCAGCCACGTGTCCTTCCAGAGGGGGACTGGTGCCACAAGTGGTGCCAACAGGTGAAAGGGCGAGAGACGGAGCAGCACACACAGCCCCTGCCACAGTCGGTGCGCCGGAGGGCGCTTGCTCCAGGGGTGAGCCAGTTTGTCTGACTCTGTTTCTCTGTCCTTTCAGAACCCTAGTCCTTCCCTCCGTGCTTCAGTTGGAATAACTAACACGTCTAATTCAGAGTTTACCTTTCCCATATATAATCTAAATAGGCTCCCCTCCAGGCTTTCGTCACCTTTGGTAAACCCTTCACTCCTCTTTCCTGTCACTCAAGAAATCAAGCAACTCTTCCTTTCAAACATTTCCACGATCCATTCCTTCATTTCTACTCCTGCTGCCTTCACCCTGGTCCTGTGTTCTATAGTTTCAAACCTAGGTTCTTGCAACAAGCTCTGAACTGCTTCCCAAGGCTCCAGAATCCCCCTACAACCACTCTCAACACACAGAGATAAACTCACAAACGTACCTCTCAGTCTACTTTCTATGGTATGTCCAGATTTATCAGCCTAACGTCCCGTCGATGTGGTGGAAATCCCTGCTTTTAGTACTGGCTCTGCCGCTGACAGATCTTTGGTTGAGTTATAGAAAAGGTTGACTTGAAGGCTGAACTAGATTAAGTGGTAAATGAAGTGAAGCAGGGGTCTCAGTTTCATATCAGAGTGGCTCAATCTGCCACTTACTTTCCCTGTGCCCCACTGCCTAAATCCAGGAGGCTGACACCTGTGGATGGTATTATTGGACTCCCCTTCGGCTGTCTTCCTTTTGGCCAAAATCAGCAATTTTTAAATTGTCCCAGATGTTTCCAATAGGCACCAAGGTTGAGAACCTCTGCAGAACAGTTTCCTTAGCTAGTTAATTGAACCAGTAAATGAGGCTGAAATATCACAACTGCCCTTGGAAGAATAAGAACTCCAAAAGTTTAGAGAGGTGGGAGTGTTGAAGTAGATCCATTATATGCAAAGTGCCCAACACTTCTCCACCCCTGTTCTGCCTCACCCCTACTTTAGAAAACCTGTATGATGCTCCTCCATCTCAGAAATGCCGTGGTAGGAGAAAACTCTACTATAGGAGGCTCTGCAGGGATGCAGGGCTGTCTATCTGCCAGAGATGGGGGCTAGGGGATGCTGCTGTGGAGCTGGGTTCTGATTTCAATGGCAGTAATGGAATCCTGCTGTGGAGACTAGGAGGGAGGAAGTACCATAGTAGGCTGCAGAGACAGGGAGAGGTGACCAGAGTGCAGACCTGAAGGAATGTGATGGTGACTTACTGATCACAGCACCCTTAGGAATAGGAAAGATGAGCGGGTTACCAGGGTATTGGTTGATTCACATATCTGAAAACAAAACAAAACAAAACAAAACTCTGCGTTTAATCAGCAGGAACCAGACTAGTTTACCTGGAGAAAACTCTAAACGTACAGATGCCATCCCTCCACATGGTCCCCATCAGATGTACAGAGTCTGCAAAGGGAGAGAAGTGGACATTTTTTTGAAAAAGTATCCAAGTGACACTATTATGTCCTGACCAATCCCACCTCCTCTAAGGCTGAGAATGAGTGAATTAAATAATTTTTATTGGAGTCATTCCTGGGTCTAAGACTTCATAGCTCTGTGACAAGGCTAATCTTGTGTCAATCAGAATCCTTCAGCAGTTCTTCCCTGTCCTCCAGGAAACACCAAATTCTTTACCCCGGCACTCACTTCCTTGCAGTAGGGCGTCATGCTACATTTCCCGTCTCATCTTCCGCTAGTCTTGGAGCAGTGCTTCCCAACCTTTGTTATTCATGGCACATCTTGAAAATGATAATATTTGCCTGGCACTTTAGGGTAGATGGTCAGAGCTGGTCACAGCTGGAGGTGGCTGCTCTCAGAGCTCCAGTCCCCTCCAGGTCATCCCAAAGGCTGAGGACATCAGTCTCACACACCTATTCCCAGCTAAGCCACATCCTTGTGCTTCACCCAGGATTGTCTATTCTTAGTGCTCTTAAAAAGTCTTACTCATTATCACCTCAGCATCTTTACTTTCCCATTTCCTACACCCCCAATCTATCCCTCTCTGTCTCTCCAAGCCCCAGCACACCCTCTGATAAGCGGTGGGAGTCTAAGTCTTCCACGGCGTCTCCCCCACAGTGGAATTCCCAGGGCTTGATCTCAGGAGCTCGAATGGGAACTTGACACCGGATGGTAGTCAAACCGGAATCATCACCACACTTCACATGCGACCGCATGTTGCAGGGCCATGGCTCCAGAGCTCAACGGTTTTGAGAAGGCACCGCCAGCACCGCTGCCTTTCGGGGCAATGGCAGTGAAAGAATTCACACCGGAGTAGCTGGAACAGGAGAAAAGAACAGTGAACACCAAGGAGTGGCAAGGGGACTCCCGCAGACTACCTGTGAGGCTCTCTGAGGGACTGCCACACGATCTGCCAGTCATGGGCTTCCAGAGAGAAGTGCTGAGGTGGAGCGGTGGTGGAGACACTGTTTCCAGCCCCAGTCGGGATGGCCTGGGAAACATGGGGTAGACTGGGGCCTGAGCTTCTCAAAATCAGAAAGCACAGCTCATATCTCAGGGAGTGTGCATGCAGTGAATATACAAGGACTCACTCAATCAATATTACTTAAAATTCACTAAAATTGATCTGGGAGAGAGCCTTTATCAATTAATATTTTCAGTGGCAAGAAACAAAAGCTATGACTCAAGCAAAAGAAAGGAGTTTTCTGAAAAACTGTGGGGCAGTTCACAGATTGGAAGGAAAGGCTAAACATCCAAGCCTGAGAAAGGGCAGCAAGGATGTTCTACACAGGAGCTGGTGGGCTCCCTCAGACACTGCTGCCATGCCAGTGGCCTTCATTACCTGGGTGTCTGTCTGCACATGGTCCCAGTTCCCAGGAGACAGAAACTGTCTGGTCTAGCCACAGTCACATGTCCCCATCTGAGATCAAGGCAGGGGCACAGCATAGTCACATGGAATGGAGAAAGGGTATTTCCCCGAGGAGATGATTAACAGGACAGAAAAAGAGTAATAATTGACTCCACAACGCCCAATAGCCTTTTGTATCTGATTGACTTCTTGATTCACTGTCAACATTTCATCTAGCTTTACAGTTAACAAGACGATTTTCACATTTATTATCTAATCTCATTTTAAAAGTCCTGAGTTAAATTTTCTTTATATGCTGCTTTTAGAGATGAGGAAACTGGGTCTAAGAAAAGATGTTCCTTACACACAACGAAATCCAGATCTTCCAAGTACAAACTCCAAGCTCTTCCCATTATATAACACTATGCCCTTTAAATAATTTTCTTTTCCAAAATATGACATTTTGGAATCAGGTCTCCACTGATTTGGACTCAGTGCATGCAGTATTTTTTTCCAAAATACAAAAGTTCTGTAACAATATGAGCAAAAAATAATTCCTGGATCCTACGTCTATATCCATTATAAGCATTTTACTCAATTAAAATAAATTCAATAAATTTACTTAAGCATATAGAATGTGTCCCAGATGCCAGGGAATCAAATATATATGAGATCCAGTCTCTGTGCTCATATAGTTCAAATTAGGTCATCAAAATAAAAAGTACAACAGAGATGTTCTGGGAACAGTGTATTGTAATTAGTCCCTGAACACCAGGCTTCTCGGAATCAGGGGCCCTGTCTTTTTTTGCATTCCTAGCACTAATCACAGAGTCTGGGATGGAACAGATCCTTGATAAATACTTAGAAAATAAATAAATAAATGAAATCATAAAAAAAAAAAGATAAATGTAATGGAAACCTTTGAAAGAGACTGTTTTAATTTCTGTATGGGAAAGCTACATTTTGACAAATGGTAGGATGAGTTTGTAAGAATCCATGAAAACAATTCATCAGCAGGCTGGAATTTGCTGTGTAGGTGAGCATTCTTATGCTCATGACTGGAACAGTTGGAGCATAATCAGAGCATAATCATAATCCTTTGTCCTGTGCATTGAGTTGCATTGTTAGGTTGAAACAAATAGATCCTTCTGTTCCTACCAACAGATACTCCAAAAGCAGACTCGGTTTAGTTCCTTTAAGACCTGCTTCTAATCTTCTCACACCTGCTGCATTTAAATCTAACCCCTCTCCAAACACTTCTACAGTCTCAATTTTCTCGAGCTATCCATTTGTATCATGGAAATTGCCCATCTAGGCATTATTTTTTCATTGTTTTTCTCATATCATGTACACATTCCTTTATTTATTCAATAATCTACTAAGCATAAAGCCATCTACTGTCCATTCTGTGATTCTGGGACCTACATCCTTCCAGCTCAAACATAAAAACCTCCATCATTTCTCTCTAAGCTCATTCCTGCAGTCTGGAACTAACATGTTTTTCATCAGATATTCAGCAAAATGCTTGCCATCTGACAAACTTCACTGAAAGCATCTCCCTCCCAGATATTAGAACAAGGACCACTGTTGTCTTGGTTCGAGTCTAGCATCGACCCCAAATGATACATCCACTCCATTGCAGTTCAAGGGTCAAAGGGACAAAACCCAGGAAACCTACAGGGTGAATGAGAGTCACTTGAAATAATCTGGCACCTCCTGTCAGTTCAACAGTTGGAAAAATGGATTCTTGAAATACTTGGATCTACAAAGTTTAGGGAGTCCTGCCTAAGGGGACCCAAAAAGGAATGGTACAAAATTTAGTTGCCATTTTTGACCCACTTTGAAGGAAAGCATTTTTGGTGGCTGATTTAAATGTTAGTCTTCAATTCAGAGCTCATATTTGATCCTAGACCAAAATCTGTATCCCAAATTGCAAATGAAACTGTTAAAATACCCAGAATGGCCATGGTGGGGTAGTCTTCAGAAACAGCGCCAAAGGCACATGTACAAGCAAAGCCCTGGGCCGCTTTGCAAAACCTTTAACATATCAGCATCAACTCAAAACATCTGGCAGCTCAAAGGAGCCTTTCACTTCCCGGAGAGACGCCAGTCTTCTGTTGGTAGCACTGGAAGGTTCTGTCACAGGAGAGGCTTGTGGGGAAGATACAGTGGCCTGTGTGAAATACATTGGTGGGGGTCTGTCTCCTTTTTCATTGCCCCATATGCTAATGTACATGGTGCAAATTATCCTTTAAGTTGGCATGAAATGGTATTTTATGTTGCCTAGAGAAACTTGGAAACACTTTATCATCATCATTCAGATGTAGACCTTCTCACATAGGGGACTGTGTGGAACCAAGTAAGAGCCACTAATTAAATAATTATTAATAAAAACGTAATTCCTTAAGTGAATAAACTTGCAGCCACAGAGTTGTAAGCCCCAGATTGTCCATAAAAGCAGGAGAATACAGTGTTCTATTAATTGGATCTTCTATGTACAGAGTTGTGTAGGTCCCATACATACATAGACCACCAGTTTCAAAACATTAGAAGACAGCATGCTTACCTAGTATTAAAACCATACTGAGCAAAACCATGCCTGATTCAGCAGTGCCTCAGAATGTTATGTGCCTCAGGGTCATCATTAAACATGTGGTTTTTAAAAGTTGGGGAAGAATAAACTCATTCCCCACAGACCTATCCTGGGATGGGCAGTGTTAAGCAAATTCTTCACACTAACTTAGTTTCTTTTGATTTCTTTCTTTCTCATAAAGTGGAGCTCAGTGTATGAAAAAAAAAAAAAAAGAAATTCCATTGATTTGGATGTGGGAATCTGGATATAGGAACTCAGATTCCCACGTTCAGATAGAACCAGCCTTTTTTCTGTGCATGGTTTTACATGGCTGAGGTTATACCACATAGAAAAATTAACCTCTTCATTTCTCATTTAACAGTGCCTTTACATGTCATGGAAATCCTTTATTACATATCTTAATTGCAATGTAATATTACCTCAAATCAATCACTTGTAATATATCACTTTCCAGTACTGGACATTTATTTAAACTGTCTATGATTTAGCTATTATAAATACTGTGATCATCTTAATGTGTTCATCTGTATCTGATCATCTGCTTAAAATAATTCCCTGGAAGTGAAATTATAATCCAAGTGTTTGGTTCTTGGGTGTTAATTAAACTTACTGTGTAATCATTTCACAATATATACATAAATCAAGTCATTATGTTGGACACTGTAAACTTATTACATACGAATGTCAATTATATCTCAATAAAACTGGGGGGGAAATCAAAGTGTTTGTTTCTTGATGTATGTATCTATATCTGTATCTACCTACCTATCTATCTACATATCTTGACATACAGAGTCTCCCCAATTTATTCTCTCTATATGTTACATATATAAATAAATATGATATCATATAAATAAACATATGGTACATAAATAATTTATATATAAATACATGTATATTAAACATACACATAATTGTAACTGACTATAATCATAAAATAAAATAAAATCAGTTGTAAGATAAATAGGTACTAGGGATGTAATGTATAACATGGTAAGTATAAATTAACACCGCTGTTCATTATATGCGAAAGTTGTTAAAAGAGTAAGTCCTTAGTTCTCATCACAAGAAAAAATATTTTTTCCAATTCTTTGATTTTTTTATCTAAATGAGATGAATGTTCACTAAACTTACTGTGATGATCATTTCATGATGTATGTGAGTCAAATCATTGTGCTGCACACCTTGCTGTATGTCATTAAGTGAATGTACTCAATGCCACAGAGCGATACACTGGAACATGGTTAAAATGGTAAATTTCATGTTGCGTATATTTTACCCACCACTACACCTCCCCCAACCCCAAAAAAAGGAAAAGCGGTGGAGGCTTTTCTATTTTTTTCTTGGCCTCTCTGAGCCCGCTGCTGTCCATGAATCTGCCACGGCTCGCTAGCTGCTGCCAGGGGCTTCAGATCATCCAAGGAAGCTAATTAACTCAGAAACCCCACCCCAGCCGTTCTTCCAAATTAGCAGCAATGTAAGTAGAGCTGTAAACATAAGATATTGGAGACAAGAATCCTGGAAGAGGAGCAGCTGCTGCTTCACTATTGCTGGGTGACTGGAGACAAGGTTTAGGATTGCCACCAGAGGCCCTGACCACAGGCAGCCTCACCGTAAGTGTTCCTCACATTCCGCGATGGGCACATTTCTGGAAACACAGTATATACGTTGAAATTAATGAAATGAATCATTTTACACAGAGAGGAAAGTGGTAGTTGTAGTTCAGTTATATAAATAAAGCAGATGGTGCGAAACACTCTAAAATACGACGTCAACTCTTTAGAAATATAATTTAAACATAAAATTTTGCTTTGTTTATACAATGCACGCCCCTAAGAAGCCCATAAAATTCAACTTATTTCTTGGCTGAAATTAAACAGAAAGACAAGCAAGTCTAAATAAATGTTATAATAGCTATAAGAATATGTTAAAGAAGTAATCATTTTAAATATATGAAAAATTTAAATAGTAAAAAAAAATTGTTGTTGTTGTTGTTTAAGACTTAAGAGCAGCTAAAGTGTGCGGAGCACGTCCTCTGAGCCAGGCCCTGTTCCAAGTGCTTACTTGTACTCACCCTTCATTCCTCCCACGGCGCTACTAGCTAAGCTGCTACTACTGCCCCATCTTACAGATAAGGAAACTGAGAGCCAGAGAGTTTGGCAGCTTGCCCAAGGCTTGCAGTTAGCTGCAATGCTCTTCACCTACACACACTGCTCTTCCAGACTATATCTAGAATCTTACCCTGTGCATAAGATGGCTATGATCTGAAAGAAGAGAAAAGCTGAAAAAAAAAAGCATCTGCTGACTTTTACAAGCCCTCCAAGCACCTCTTTGAAAAAATAATCCTAATTCGTATCTAAAGAAAATTTAAAAGACAACGAGTTATGTTCTCCTGACTCTCACATTTAGTTAATTAAACTATTGCTATGCCTTCAGATTTTCCTCATGATTCAGATTGCTTCCTAGAGACATCAGCTGGAGCCTGACTGAGGACTGGTGAGGGGGAGCCTTCTTGACAGTAGATCCAGAGCGGCATCTTTCCCTGCACGCTGGGATCTTGGCACGGTTACTTTCCATCACAGGAGTCTGCTGCTGGGATGACAGTGAGAATGAGTGTTGTTCAAACTGAAATTCATCCTTTTTAGACCCTGCTCATTAGAAAGTCCAGAACGCTTTGCCAGCCCTACTTCCTGTCTTGAAAGCCTTTGTTACTTGCCTCTACCCAACTCAACTCCCACCACCAGCCCCAGGCTTCCTGCCCCTGGTTATAGACCCAGAGAGAAATCAATAAATCTTAAACATCTACTTACTGAATTCAACAATGGCAAGCCCAGGACTCAGGGCAGGAGAATAACTTCAAACTGGACCCATCTGCAAATGTTTGGAGGTTCTGATCACATCTGACTGGGGTTGGGGAAATGAGGGTTGGGTGGCTGATAATCTATCAGCACTCTGTGCTACTCAGTTAAACCAATGAGCATTCTCTGGGGAAGTGGCCAACAGCTACTCACTCACCTGACCTTGGACAGAAAGGAACTGACAAGTCCATCCTCCACAAAGCTGGGGGCTCAAGGGTTGCCATTAGTGACCAACTTATTTACTTATTTCCTGAGTTTTCATCTTTAGGACTACTTATCTATTCATAAAACAAAGATTATGCTATATTTATTTCCAAGATAATGTTCCAGTGTCAATATGGAAATTAGGACTCCAGCAGAGGACAGAGCATGGCCTCTACTACGGATTCTGGTTCTTTCTAAGGAGAAGCATTAGCACCAGAAATAACATGAGAGACTTCCAGGCCTCTCCTTTACTGTGTGACCAGAAGCAAATCATTAAGTAACCAGAGCTACAGGCTCTTGTTAGAAAATAGAGATAACACTCCTAGGTCTGCTTTTCACACCTGAATGGCGAGACGATCAAATTAAGCAATGTAAATAATCATGTTCATAATAATGTAACAATAATAAAAATGTTTGAGTGCTAAACTATTACCACGTTACCAAGGTGCTAAATGAGATGTTCCACCTATGAGCAAACTAAACAGTCACTTCTTAAAGGCGTTTCTAGATCTCATCTTCTGTAGTTTAGCAGATGGAAGTAAACTTTACTATTTAATTCTGTCAGATAATCACCTTCAATGAGTCCACGGTTGTTCAGTCCAGCCCACTGAGTTCACAACCCCTTCCAAACACTTTGCACATATTGTTTATATGATTCACTTGGAAATTAATTACATGCTGCTTAAGGGTGCTCTGTATTGTTATTTGCCTCTTTTTTAATGTTATTTTATGCACTCAAATATATGTCTCATCTCTCCAACTAGGTAGTAAATTGTTTCAGGACTATTTAATGAGCTTGCATGCATGTTTAAAGAAATTATATATATATATATATATCAAGGACCTAGTATAGTATTTAGCACATGGTAAGAGCTCAATAAACAGCAGTTTTAATTTTTTTCAAAGTATTTTATACAGACTTAGGTCCAGAGTATGTGCAAGTTATCAGTTAAGCATTGCATGTAGGAAACACCACACTGTGGGATATTGTTTGAAGACTTCCTTGAGCAATAATTACACAGGACTTGAAAAGAATACTCCAGGCCTGTATCAAATGACATTCCCAATTGAGCAACAATATTTAAGGGTTAAGAGGGGGCAGTGATGATGAACGCAGGCTTTGGAGTCTGGCAGACCCTGGTTTGAATGTCTACTCCAGCCCTTACTAGATGGGTAGACTTAGCCAAATTACATCACTCTGTCACCGCCAGATGAGAATGGTGACACCTGCTCCAGCAATGTGGTAAGAATTAAAGGAATCAATGTACGTGAAGAACTGACACAGAACCAAACAATATTAGTTACTCCTCTTATTAAGCCTCCAAAAATTTTATGTTCTAGGATTGAGTATAGGATAAAAATTAACATGTTCATAAGAGAGAGAAATGAGAACTTGGTCTGACAATCTCCTCGTCCACCAACCCAACCTTCACACTTTGAGAATTAAGTGGAATAGATAGCATATATATGAACACATTTAACGTATATATATTTTCTGGGAAAAAAAGTTTGAAATTCTAGAAAATGTATTCTGGTTGTTGAAAAGCATGCCTTTCTGGTTTAGACTAAAATTGGATTAGTGGCCATCAGGGAAATGTAAATCAAAACCAAAAGTAAGATACCACTTCATACCCACTAAGATGACTATAATTAAAAAGACAGACAATAACAAATGTTGTTGAGGATATAAAGGAAATTTTTGGAACCGTCATTCACCACTGGTGGGAATGGAAAATGGAGCAGCCACTTTGGAAAAATAGACTGACAGTTCCTCAAAATTGTAAGAATTACCATTAGAGTTGGCATTAAAGTTACCATATGACCCAGCAATCCCACTTTTAGGAATAAACCCAAAAGAAATAAAAGCATGTCGACACAACAAATACTCATCTTAGCTGTATTAACAATGGACAAAAAGTGGAAATAATCCAAATGTCCATCAACTGATGAACAGCTAAACAAAATGTGATATATCCATACAATAATTATTCCGCAGTGAAAGGAATGAAGTGTTGATGAATACTGCAGCATAGGTGAATCTTGGAAATCCTGTATCAAGTGAGAGAAACCAGTCACAAAAGGCCACATTGTATATGATTCCATTTATAAGAAAAGTTCAGAATGGGCAAATTCACAGAGACATAAAGCAAATCAGTGATTGTCTAGGGCTAGGAAGAATGGGGGAAAACAAGGAGAGATTGCAAATGGGTACAGTTTCCTTTTTGGAGTGATGAAAGTGTTTTAAAATTGATTATGGTAATAGTTGCCCAAGTCAGTGAATATACTAAAACCACTGAATCGTACACTTTAAATGAATGAATTGTATGGCTTGTGAATTATTTCACAATAAAAATGTTAATTTAAAAAGATTCCATTAGTGCTATATTAATTAGAAAGAACTCATTATCTCACAGAAAGTGAAAAAGAGCAAACCCCAGAAAACCCACTAACAGTAAAGATTAAAGAGTTTTTAAAATATGTAACTCTATCACTAAAATGTAACTATATTTGACAGTTGAATTTTTAAATGTGCTACAATACATGCAAAAATTAAGTTAGACAATAATTAATAAGACTCCATATCAGTGACATGTTTTCATAAGCTACATAGCTATTAAATTTATGGTTATAGATTATATAACTATTTTGAATGAAAAGTAATTAATTTCAAATTGCGTTTTGTTTCTAATCTTTAGTTTATGTCATCAAAATCTTGATAGATTTGTATTTATAGAATTTGTAGACCTTTTCTAGTCAATCAATAGAAATTGTATAAATATTATGGAGAGCAAGGTGTTACCAATACACATAGTTAAGAAACTGAAAAGATAAAGCATGTGTACCAACCATAATTTGCTACCTAATATGTTGTTCTAAGAATTGCAATTGGATATTTAGTAATATAGTGATCGGTGTGTCTTTTTACCTTTTTGCTGAAAATAATAGTAACTTCATGGAGTTTTCCTTTGGAGGCGGATTCTTACACATGCTTTCATGACTTTCTATGTTGGTAATTATATTCGGGCTTTATAGCATCAATATTTGACATTTTAATTTGAAAATGGTTTTCCTTCTTAAGCTACCTTGAAGAGTCCTGTATTTTATAGTTAAATTACTTATAAATAGATAAAACATTGTTGCTTAAAATACATTCACTCTGTAAATGTATCTAGTATGCAAATAAAATATTTTCTTATGACTTCTAGGAAAATAAAAGTGCCAAGTTTTAGAAAATTCTTTTAGAAAAGAAATAGATGTTGTGTAATAGATAATGCTATTTAATTCTAATGTAAAAAGAAGACAATCTGTGGTAATTTAAAACTTTCAGGAAAGTGTATCTGTAAGTCTTTGCAGAAGAGAAACATAAATTTTTATTAAAGTATAGTTGATATACAATATTATATGAGTTTGGGGTATACAGCATAGTGATTTGATAATCAAATGCATTATGAAATAATCACCTCAATAAGCCTAGCCCATTTGTCACTATGAAAAATTCTTATAGTATTATTGTGACTATATTCCTTAGGCTGTATATTGCATCCCGGTGACTGACTTATTTTATACCTGAAAGCGTGTACCTCTTATTAATCCCCTTCACCTGTTTCACTCAGCCACCAGCCCCAGCCTGCCTCTAGCAACTACCAGTTTGCTTTCAGTGTCTGAATCTGTTTTGTTTTGTTTGCTCATTTGTTTTATGTTTTAGATTGCACATATAAGTAAGATCATACAGTATTTGTCTTTTCCTGACTGACATTTCATTTAGCATAATGCCCTCTAGGTCCATCTAAGTTGTGGCCATTCACAAGATGCCATTATTTTTCATGGCTGAGTAAATCACTTCTTTATTCATCCATCAGTGGACATTTACATTGCTTCCGTACCTTGGCTCTTGTAAATAATGCTACAATGAACGTAGGATGCATATATCTTTTTGAATTAGTGCTTTTGTTTTCTTCAGGTGAGTATCCAGAAGTAGGACTGCTTGGTTGTATGGTAGTTCCATTTCTAATTTTTTGAAGAACATTTCATACTGTTTTTCACAGTGGCTGCACCAATTTATACTTCCACCAATAGTGCACAAGGGTTTCCTTTCCTCCCCATCCTAACCAGTTATTATCTCTTGTCTTTTTGATGATGGCCATTCTAACAGGTATGAGGTCACATCTCATCGTGGTTTTGATTAGCATTTTCCAGATGATTAGTGATATTGAGCATTTTTTCATGTATCTATTGGCCATTTGTACATCTTCCTTGAAATGTCTATTCAGATCCTCTGTCCATTTTTTAACTGGGTTGTTTGGTTTTTTTGATATTGAGCTGTGTGACTTATGTAATTTGGATATTAATCCCTTAGTGGATGTATCATTTGCAAATGTCTTCTTTCATTCAGTAGGTTGCTTTTTTGTTTTGTGAATGGTTTCCTTCACTGTGCAAAAGCTTTTTAGTCTGACATATTCTCATTTGTTTATTTTTGCTTTTGTTGCCCTTGCCTGAGAAGACAGGTCCAAAAACATATTGCTAAGACTGATGTCAAAGAGTGTAGTGCCTTTGTATTCTTCCAGGAGTTTTAGGGTTTCAGGTGTTACATTTAAGTCTTTAATTCATTTTGAGTATTTTTTGTATATGGTACAAGAAAAATATTCCGGTTTTATTATTTTGCAAGTAACCCTCTAGTTTTCTCAATACTATTTATTGAGGAGGCTGTCTTTTCCCCATTGTATAGTTTTGCCTTCTTTGTTGTAGATTAATTGACAATATATGTGAGGAATCTTCCTAACACTCACTCTGATTAAGGATCATGGATCACAGGGAACGCTAACATGGAATTACATGCATTTACATGTTAGCTTTAGAAAATAGCTCAACTTTCAAAGAAGTGATAATTATTAGATGAATCATAAAGAAAGTCTTTAAAAGTCAGTAAAAAGATAGAAATTTCAAATTTATTCCTCCCAGTACCATAATTTGACATACTTAAAACTATTCTTGTAGCCAGAAGTACTATAGAAATCTGGAAGTCATTCTGATTTTAAAAGACAACATTTTCAGCAGCTTACAGTTCCCTTTTAAGTGAAAATTAAAAGCCATGGTTAATGTTTCGTTTTAGTTGGATTTGTTACCCTGAACATTAACAAGATAAAGCTAATGGAAGTAACAAAATATATACTAGATATAACTTAATTTCAGATTACTGAATATGCATTGTATATGGTGAAAATACATTGAATATATGTAACATATTTAAAATTACTAAATGCTATCCACACATTTTTCAAAGGCAGAAAACCAACTTTTCAAAGATCTAACCAAAACCTCCTTATGTACATGCTTTTGAGAGAAATCAAATTGGAGTTCTCAAATTATTTAAATAAACTGATTTGTAATTGCCCAATGGAAATAAGTAAGTTTAGATTAATTTTATTTTAAATGTATAAAAAAGAGCCCAACGTGTGTGTGTGTGTAAATTTTAGCAATAAATTTAGGGCCAAGCAATGTCATTGGAATGAATTCCTTTAACAGATGTAAAGGTCTTGATGACAGTTATTTTCCAGGTCTAGGATCCCATAATCTCATCTCTGAAAGATTTTCGACATGAAGTGTTTGAAGAAGTGGTGGACGTGTCACTGATCTCTGTGGTCCATTCTGGGTCTCCCTTAAGGTGGAGGTGGGGCAAATAGGACAGAATAAAAGGTAATGCTGATAAGGGAATGTGAACCAAATGTTGTCGCATGCTAGAAATGATTAGATGCCCTTGTCAAGGAGCTGTTATAGAGGTCCAGGGTGAAAGAGGGAAACAAGAGGTCAAGTGTGGGCACATGAGCAAAAAAAAGTTTGTGCTGTATAGTACGGGAGAAAATGAATCCTTAATCTACTCCTAAATCTCTCCTTTTCCTCTTTAAATGTTCTTTGGTCCTGGGATGGGAAGAATGGAGGTGGGTCTTGTTGCTATGTATTAACACATATCAGGTTTAGCTACACAATATGTTTGTAATTAAAATGAAAGCTTTAGCAAGAACATTCTGTGCCTTTCCCTTGAGGTTCACAGCACATGGGCTTGGGGCACAGCTACTGAACTGACCTTCGTTACTCAATGCCTATTTTTAAATGTCTATGTCTTATCACCCTGGTTACTTTCTGGCAGGAGACAAGTCTTACACATTCATTCAATAACTATGCATCGAGGACCAGCTAGGGGCCAGATCTTCTAGACAATGATCAGACACACCTAAATCTTTGGTCTCATGGAGTTTACATAATAGCATTCATTTTTAAATGATGGTGAGACGTATTGTATTTTATTTGGTGTTTTTTTTCTTTATAGAGGGCCATAAAGTAATAATACAAACCTTCAGTGACAGCATTTAGGGTTCAACAAAATACAGTAGACTATCAGAGAGTAATAAATACTTTAAGAGAAGAATAGAGAGTGGAATATTGTCATTTTTAATAGTGTAGTCAGGGACAGCCTCACTGAGAAAGTGCTTTTGGAGGCCAGACTTAAAAGATTAGGGAATAAGCCACACAGAGCATTCTAAGCAGAAGAAACTGCAAATGCCAATACCCTGAGACAGGAGAGTGCCCATTTACGCTCCAGGAATACAAGTCCAGTGTAGCTGGAACTGAATGGTGGTGAGGACAGCAGTAGTAAAAGGTGACATCAGAGAAGTAACAAGGGAGCCAGACTGTATAGGGCCTGGCAGATCATTGTAAGGACTTTGGCTTTTACTCTGTGTGAGATGGGGACACATAGGAGAGTTGTACCTGATATGATATGAATTATACACAAAAGGTAAAAAGTACCGCTAGCTGCCATGTTGAGAATGGCCAGACCAAAAGGGAGCAAAGTGGACAGAGAGACCGATTAAGAATCAGTTGCATTATTCCAAATAAAAGATGGTGGTGATCACCAGGCTGTACGCAGTAGAAGTGATGAGAGGTGGTAGGTGGTCAGATTCTGAATAGATCTGGACAATAAAACCAACAAGATCTGTTAATTTGGGATGTGGCGTTTGAGAGAGAGGTAAGTCATGGATGACCTCAAGGTTTTTGGCTTGAAAAACTGGAACTGGGTGTTACCATTAATTAGTCTGATTGTAAACCAGAGGTTCCTCATACCAAATCAACAAGATTCTAACTGAATAGGGACATGTGTATTCAAAATGGAAAATTTCAAACAGTAATGACCATGAGAGTTCTGGACTACAGTACCTGAGAACTGCTCAACAAAGGAAGGGAAAGACAGAGGAAAGGCAGGAGTGAAGGGGACTCACTTCATTGTAACCAATGGTTCAAGTACAGTATCTCATTTAATCCCAGCAACAACCACACAGGGTCAGTGTTACTCTCCCCATTTTACAAGTAAGGGATTTGGCCCTTAGGTTGGTTAAGTAACTTACCAAGGTCATATAGCTATGATTGTCCTTCAGGGCCCTCCCCTTGGAACTGGTTGCAATTCTTTAACCAGGTTTCCAAATCAAGTGCCCCATTCTCAGTTTTCTTACCTTTTCCAGCTGTTTGACTTCCTTCTCCCAGAGGATAGGAAGGATATATTTTTTCCTTGCTGGTCAGTGGAAGAATATTTCAGTTGGTACTACATTGCATTGTTCCAAAATACATCTTTCAGCCAATGTGTGTCAATGTCTCTTACATTTCATCAACCAGGATACCAGTTTTTATCCAACATTCAGCCCCCCTTACACACCCATTTACTATTTTTCCCAAGACTCTTCATCCTGGAAGTCAAACCACAGAACATACAAGTTTTCTAAATGCCTTTGCCCACATCATCATGTGGTGCATGGCAACGTACCCTCAAGCAGTGGTTACACAAGAGCTCCTCATGCTGTGATGCTTGCTGTTAAGTGGTGAGCCTTCCCCAAACAGGTTTATCGAATCCAGGGCAGCAATGAAGAGTGAGGGCTTGGGTGCCTGCTTAACCTTGGTTCAGAAATCTGAGTTTCTGACACTTTCCGGCTCCATGACCAATGGCAAGGTACCCAACTTTTTGAACTTCAATTTCTTTGTCACTAAAAAGCAGAAAATTGAAACGGTGTTGTGAGAATGAAATGTGACAGTGTTTGGGGAGCTCCTAGGGTCTGATACTAGGAAGTGCTTCCTAATGTACGCTGTTACTACTTCCTGGCTCCTGTCCTAAGCAACGCCAATAACAGAGGATGTGTAGTTCCTGCCCTGTGAGCTCCTGGGTTGCAATGGGAGCTCTGCGTTCAGAACCCCACATTAATTTTTCTAATCTGCTTTTTCTCCTAAATAGTCAAGGCTGCATGGTGTTCCCTGTATCTCTGGCTGCTCAGCTCAGCTGGTGAACTGTAACTAAGTTGAGGCAGGGTCATGAATGAGCAAATCAGCAGGGAATGTTGGAAAAGCTACCACTGCTGGAAAATAGAAGAAAAGCCTCACGCAGGGGCTGGCCACACAACCTCTTTGGCATCAGCCGTCTTACTCATGGGCTGGAAAAAAACTTTGAGAAGTGAGCTAGCTTTCTTTATGCTCCTAAAACTACTGCCAGTTACATCAACAGCTATTTTGTAGTTAGACTTAAAAAAAAAAAAAGATTCTCTAGTCTCTTTCAATGTTGTTTTTCACGTGGTTGATTCATTTTTGTTGTTTCATGAAGATGATATTTTTGGAGTCAGTTCTCATTCCCTGCCTCCTGGGTAATTGGTACTAAACTAAGGACATGTGGAGAAGTGGTCCAGTATGGAGGCCTCCTCTCTGCCATGTCTGCGCTGACTCCCTGGAATGAACATTAATTATCATCTCTCTCTGCCAGAGGTCTTAGTTAACAAGATGTCTTATGGGCACTTTAGTCTTAGTTTGTCTAAAACAAACATCCCTCTTACTCCAACCTGCTCCTACTCCTGTGTTCCCAGCACTGATTGGAGATATGCTCATCCCAAAACTCTAAGCTATCACCGCAACAGATCAGGCTCTGAATCTTGTGGATTCAGACAATTCTCTTTAAAATATCCCTCCTTTCAAACTACTCTTTGGTCTTTGTCCTCACTGCCTAACCACCTCTCATCTGGCACGGTGTAACTGCCTTGCCCAAGTCTCCCCATGTCCAGTCTCTTCCATGTCCAACCACCCCAGTAACACAGGACTTATGATTCTAGCCCTGATTTTAGCCTGAACTCTCAACATCCATCACTCAGTTAAGACCTATTATACTCCAGAAATGTGCTGTCCAATATAGTAGCCACTAGCTACGTGTGGCTATTGAGCACTTGCAACATGGCTAGTCCAAACCAAGATATGCTAGAAGTGTAAAAGACACATCAAATTTCAAAGACTTGGTATGAAAACAAGAATATAAAATATTTTATAATTTTTTATGCTGACCATATCCTAAAATGATAATATGAGGGGACATTTGAAGTTAAATAAAATGTATCATTAAGATTAACTTCATTTGCTCTCTTTTACTTTCCCATTATGACTACTAGAAAAACTTAATTTACATATACAGTATGTAGCTTGTATCATAGTTCTATTTAACAATTTGCCCTGGTGCGAAGTCCTTCCTAATTCATAACCTTTGTACCGACTATTCTTTCCTTTTCCCTAAAACATCCTTCATCAAGCCAACCCCTACTTACCCAATATTTAATTAAAATATTACTTCCTCTGTGAAAACTTCTCTACCTCCCCTTTGTAAGTCCCTTTGGTACCTTTACCTGATTTAAGTATTTAGACATTTATTTCTTTAATTTTTATCTCACTCACTAGACTGCAAGGTCCACAAAGGAAGAGATGCAGCTTTGTCTTGAGTCTTTACTAATCTTATGCATTTTTTTTAATGTCTGGGAAACATTGATGTTCAATAAATTCTACTTGAATATTTGAACGAATGGGACATCTGATGTCCTTGCCAGGAAGTGTTGGTCAGGCTGAGCAGTAAGCTAATATTCCATTCCCTACCTGGCATCAATGAGTCAGAATGAAAAAGGGCAAAGTAAGGCTGGTCCACTCTCTGGTTCCTCATTTATCCCTCCATCAGTGGGTTCAGTGAAGAGCTGAGCCTCCACTCCAAACCAGCACCAGTGAAGTGGTAAGAGTTGTCAGGAGGCACCAGAAAGAAGGATGCAGGGGTGACGGGAGGAATGCTGTCTCCTCCTCCCCACTTACCCTGCATTCTCTTCTCTGGGTCAACAGGGCCCAGGGGAGATGAGTTTACACCTAGACTTAGAAACAATAGGACAATGCCCCTCTTTCTTCTGGAAAGTGTCAGTGGAACAAAGGAAAACTAAAGGGCCACGCCTCCTATCTGCAGCAAGGCAATATGAATGAGTGCTCCACTCTGCTGGAATGACGTCAGTGAATTCCAGCATGAAGTTCAACATATACACTCACCCAGCCCTCAAGCTCTACATCTCAACTGAGACTTCCTGCTAAATAAAGAAATTAAATAGAATAGCGAGCTTCATAATATAATATCAAAAATTCTGTGATACCAAAAAGAAAAAAAAAAAACAAAAACCCAAAACCCTAACCCACTGGTCATACCAGAATGAGGAGAATCACAACTTGAATGAGAAAAAACACTCAATAGATGGCAATACAGAAAGGAATCAGATGCTGAAATTTTTTGACAAGGATTTTAAAGGAGCCATCATAAAAATGCTTCAACAAACAATTATTAATTCTATTGAAACATGAAAAATACACAAAATCTCAGCAAATAAATAGAAACTATAAAGAGTAAAAAAACCTAAAAATAACAGAAATAAAAAACTTACTAAGTTCCATAGTACAGTAGAGATGACAGAGGATAAAAGCAGTGAATTTGAGGACAGATCAATATTACTGATCCATTCTAAACAATAGAGAGAGAACTGGAATGGGGTAGGAAAGTGAACAGCGTCTCAGGAACCTGTAGAACAATGAAAAAAGAGCTGAGTTATATCATCGAGTCCCAGAGGGAGAGGAGAGAGAAGGGCAGAAAACATATTCCAAGAAATAATGACTGAAATCTTCCCAAATTTGCAGAAAGACATAAACTTATACAATCAAGAGACTAAACCCCAAATAGAATAAACCCAAAGAAATCTACACAAGACATATCATAATTAAACTTCTGAAAACTGAGAAGAAGCCTTAAAGGAACCAGAAAAATAATGACATGTTAGTACTGGGAAAAAAAGAAAAAACCTGTCAACTGCAGATTCTATGTCCAGGGAAAATACTCTTCAATAACAAAGGGGAAACAAACATATTTTGAAGTGAAGAAAAACTAAGAAAATTTATTGCTTGCAAACTTACCTTTAAAAAGAATGGCTAAAGAAAGTTCTCTGTACAGAAAGGAAATGATAACAGAAGACTTGTAATTTCAGAAGGAAAAATAGAACACAGAAATGGGTAAAAGGTAAAATGGGTAAACACAATAGACTACCCTTCTCATTAGTTTTTTATATTATATTTGATGTTTGAAGCAAAAATCATAAAACCATCTGATGTGAGGATCAATGCATGAAAATGAAATAAAGACAATTATATTTAAAAAGTAGGGAGGTAAAGCGACTAAAATAAAAGTAAGCTTTCTATACTTCACTTGAAGTAATAACATGTCAAGTGAAAAATAAGCTGATATCAGTGGACTCTGGTCAATTGCACATGCACATTGTAATACAGAAAGCAGCCACTGAGAAAAGCACACAAAGCGCGACACTCCCAAAAACGATACGTCCATCAGGATGAAGTGAATGAATGAAGAATGAATGGATGGAAATTAGTTCTCAGGAACTTTGTTTTTTAAATCTTGCTTTCAAAAAAAATTATTGCATAGAATTTTTTTAAACCATCACAATTACCTGTGACCACGATCAAAAGATTTTTGTAAAGTATTGGATTAGGTGATTAAAATGTTGAATCATGAAAAACTACAAAATGAGTATAAATGAAAAATGCAATCACTCTGACAAAAGCAGAAAGTGTGATCATTTCATCCTCAGGATCGTGTCCTGATCCCCTCATTTCATTCATGTTACTTCTGTTTGTTAATTTACTGCCTCTAACTTGATCCAAAGCAGCTGTTTTCCCACAAAAGAATCTTATCTTTTTCAGCAAGGGGAGTAAACTAGGGTTAAAATTGCAGCCAGAGACAGTCCCATCTCCGTGAAGCTTCAGGCTGGAACAGGCTATGAGCAGAGCCAGAAGCTCATAAAGTTGGTTTGAAGGTGGGATTATCTTGTTCTCTCAAGACCAGAGTCATTAGAACAAGGTGGAGGGCGGCGGCTCCCAGACAGCTCCACAGCCAGCAAACGCCAGACCTCTTTCCTCGTCCTTGGCTGCGATGAACTCTTCAAAGGAGACATGTGGGCCCCGGCCGAGGTCAGCTCTGCTGCTCCTCACCCAGTGACCTCTGGCCCAAGTGCACAGAAAAAGGGACACAGCCATTTAGGAGATCAAAGCCCCAGCTTTCCTCACTGCTCCTCTTGACTCTGCTCTGAGGAGGCTGAAGGGGCGGTTAATGAGGGAGGAGGTGGGAGAAAAAGACAGGGCATTTTAGCACAATGTGAATCATTGTGAATCAAGCAACACCTTGCTGAGGCCTCACTGGCCAGGTCGCTAAAACGTAACCAGCCATCTGCTTCTGTCACACCTGCTTTCAGAGACACCAGCCCCTGAGGAGAAGGCAGGGTTGCTACAGGTAATGAGATGAGCAGAAATGAAGTCTGGAGAGTGGCTCTGACAGACAGAACTGCTCTCTAAGGTCTCTCCTTGCAGCAGAAGCCTCTGACTCACTTCATCACAGCTGTCAAATCGGAGGTCAGAAGGAGAAGGGGCACCTCAGGGCCAATCCCCCTTCTCAGAGTTTTGCTTTCTCCTGCACTGATATCTCACAGCAGGAGCTTCCAAGCCTCCAGGGTGCTGATGTTGGTCACACAGTCTTCGTTTTGTTGTAGGGTCACCAGCCAACCCGGGTTACCTGGGTTGCTCCTTCCTCTTGTTCTAGCACTGAAAACTCCACTGCCAGGAATTTGCACGCAGGGAAAACCGGGACAGTGGGCCAGCCTAGCTGTGGAACAGCAAGTTTGCACAGTTTACTGTGCTGTCTGAGGAAAGGTAACTATAGTGGTGTCCTCCCAGAAAGATACAGCCACACCCTAATCCCTCAAACCTATGAATGTGACCTTATTTGGGGAAAAAAAGGTCTTTGCAGATGTAATTAAACATCTTGAGATCATCCTGCAGCATCAGCCATCTTTATAAGAAACAGAAGAGGAGAGGACACAGAGACAACTTGGAGAAGGTGATGTAAAAGCAGAGGCAGACATTGGAGTGAGCTAACACGCACCAGAAACTGAGCAACAAAAAGAACAGAATCTACCCAGGAGGCTTTGGAGGGAGCACTGCCCTGCCAACACTTTGACTTTTAGACTACCAGTTTCCAGAACTGTGAGAATAAATTGCTGTTGCCTTAAGCCACTCAGTTTGTAGTAATTTGTTATAGCAACCAAGGAAACTAATATAGAGAGCCGGGTATTTGAGTGTTCCCTGAGACCTCGACAAATTAAGATTTTTTCTTATGCGAGGACACTGGATGGCTATAGGTAGAACAAAGAAAAGTATGCAGTCCATTAGGCTGAAAAAGAGGTTTAAGATGAATCCTTAGTAATCACCAATGAGTTTAGCCTATTGACTTTTTTCATAAACATTTGTTGAATACAAATTTGCCTCAGGGAGAAAATTCTGACCTCCCTCAGGTATATATATATATATATATATATATATCCCCTCAGAACAACACATCCATAGGGTCTCATATTTTTGCCCAGTGTAGATATAGGTTGACCTTTCATTTTTTAAATTTCTCTCATGAATTAAACTTCCCAAGATAATTTCCCAAGATTAGAAATTCTTTCTGTCTGTCATAGAAGATTCAAGTCTTCTAATAATGTGGCACATATGAAAGGGGGATTGACTGTGACATCCGATTCCTAATTCTGGCTCTGGTATTAAACATCTGGTGATCTTGTGCAAGTCACTGCCTCTCTGGTCCTCATTTTTATCACCTATAAAATCAGGAGATTCCACTAAATTATTTCAAAAACGTATTTTAGCACTCAAGAAATACGGGTCTAAAGCCAGATTTCAAATGTTAGAAGTATCTTATTTCCACATCCAAAAAAAAATCATCTTTTTATAGCAAGAATTACATACGAACTTTTCTGGGTGAAATTACTTTTGTTTCAAGGTGAAGTCATCCCCTATTTTTGCTTCCTTTTATATATAAATAAATTTCGTTATGTATTTTTTTTAACAGACTGAGGAGGGCCAGAACATTTTATTCAGCAAAACGTTATGCTGAAGACATTACAGTTTATTTTTATTGAAATTCTTTAAAGGCTAAAAATGAGAAGGCAGAATTTTTAAAAAATAAATAAATAAAAAGAAAAGGGAGAAGGCAGAAAGTAAACCCATGAAATAAGTATGAAAGCAACACTAAAAGAGATAATGCAATTAGCATCTTAGCTCACTTAAAATGAATGGACTCACTACAGAGCACACCTCCAAACAACGCAACAAGTAGGTAAAACATCTATCAATATCCCCAGAGATATGGGAAAGGAGACTTACGTGTTCTAACTCTCCTTAGACCATGCCCACAAGGATTCGTCTTTAAAAAATTAATCAATTAATTAATTTTAAATTTTTTTTATTGAGGTATGGTCAGTTTACAATGTTGTGTTAATTTCTGGTACACAGCATAGTGTTTCAGTTATACACACGTGTGTGTATATATGTATTCCTTTTCATAGTCTTTTTCATTATAGGTTATTCCAAGATATTGAATACAGTTCCCTGTGCTATATGGTAGAACTTTGTTGTTTATCTATTGTATAAATAGTAGTTAGTATCTGTAAATCCCGAACTCCCAATGTAGCCCCTCCCACTCCCTTCCCCCTCTGTTAACTGTAAGTTTGTTTTCTATGGCTGTGAGTCTGTTTCTGTTTTGTAAATAAGTTCATTTGTCTCATTTTTTTAGATTCCACATATGAGTGATATCTGATGGTATTTTTCCTCCCCTTTCTGTCTCATGTCACTTAGTGTGACAATCTCCAGGTCCATCAATGTTGCTTCAAATGGCATTATTTTATTCTTTTTTATGGTTGAGTAGTATTCCATATATATATATATATATATATATATACACACTGCAATTTCTTTATCCAGTCATCCGTTGATAGACATTTAGTTTGCTTCCACGTCTTGGCTATTGTGGATACTACTGCTCTGAACACTGGGGTGCATGTATCTTTTCAAATTAGAGTTTCCTCCAGATACATCCCCAGGAGTGGGATTGCTGGTATGTCTATTTTTAATTTTTTAAGGAATCACCATATGTTTTCCATATGGCTGCACCAAACTACATTCCCCACCAACAGTATAGTAGGGTTCCCTTTTCTCTACACCCTCTCCAGCATTTATCGTTTGTAGACTTTTTAACGATGGCCATCCTGACTGGTGTGAGGTGATACTTCATTGTAGTTTTGATTTCATTTCTCTGATAATTAGTTATATTGAGCATTTTTTCATGTGCCTATTGGCCATTTGTATGTCTTCATTGGAGAAATGCTCCCTTAGGTCTTCCGCCCATTTTTGGATTGGGTTATTTGGTTTTTTGTTATTGAGTTGTATGAGCTGCCAAGCAGTATCTTACTGATCTCAGTGAGTATCTGCTACAACCCAGTAAGAGAAGCTAATTACAATTTGTCCATTTACTCATCTTTCTTTTCCTTCATGTTGCCCATCTAGCCCCTAAAGTGTAGAGCATGTGCCCCTCCCACGTGTGCCCACGCACTCTCACTTCCCTCATTATTGTTTCTTATGGAGCTACCTTTTTCTCTCCCATAGACTGCAAGGTCCTGGGTGTCAGTGGTACCTCGGTCTTCTTAATCACTGTGTGCCCAGCATTTTATAACCTTGGCTGAACCTATCACAGTGCTTTGCCCCACTACATGCCAGGCCACTGAATTAAAACAAACCACACCAAATACTTTCTCTGTGGACTCTCCTGGATGCATCTAGGTGAATGTGATCACTACACAAGCCGGCTTCACATGAAAAAGCTTGCCACCTTGTCATTCACAAGGTACCTCAAGCGCCCCTACTTTTCCAGCCCACCTAAATATATACATAAATAATTGTCCTCTTCTCCTGAGCACCCTGAGAGATGGATGATGGGTGTCTTCAGAAAAGCATTTTTCAACAAGTGTATCTATTACCTGGGAGGGGGATTAAGGACTCTCAATAGGTGCCTCTACCCAGAAATTCCTAACCTCAACACTATTGATACTTGGGGCTGGATAATTCTTTGTTGTGCAGGTCTGTCCTATGCACTGAAGAATGTTTAGCATCATCTCCAGTCTCTAACCACTCAGTGCCAGTAGTGAGCTCGGTTGTAACAACAAAAAATGTCCCTGAATATTGTCAAATGTCCCGGGAGGTGGGGTCAAAACTGTGCCAGGTTGAGAATGACTACTCTAATCTTTTCTCATGAGCACCTTGGGGGAGGAAAGAAATAGTTTATTAAATTATTGTCACCTTGAAAGCTACCAAGAGTCCTCTCTGAAGTGCATAGGTTTCAATAGGACCAAGGTGAATGAAAGGTGCACAGTAGAACAAAAACCCCAAACGTTTCTCCCATTCAGCGAGCTCCACCTTGAACCTGTCTTCCCTCCCCTCCATGCGGCCCCACCCAGCTCCCAGGGCGAAGTGGAGCGATGGCTGGCCCACCTCTGTGCTCTGAGCTTCCTTTGACTGGACAGACTTTTCTGCCTCCGCAAAGTGGTATAATACCTTCCTCCAAGAGAAACAGCATGTTTTATGACTGGCAAGTTTTATTTCCAGCTCAAGCCGGTTCATTTTCCTTTCTGGACACCCCACTACAGATTATCAGTAGTAGCAACTGCCTTATATAAAGGAAACAATCTTTGTCCCGAATTCAGTTATGAAGAATTCTCAATACGCCATTATAAACCACTGCTCCCAACCAACTGTATTTATTAGAAGTAACAGACAATAGATCACTGAATTCCACCGCTAAAAGTAAAACCCAACTCTCATCCTAAATTTCAGCATACTCTCTCCCACCACCATTAACCACAGAAATGAACAAACAACATGTGATTCTTTTTCCTTGTATCATTTCTCTTTCCACATGCCTTATCCTGATGAGTGTCGGAGAGTTCATCTATGAAAGGGCAAAACACAAATAGATAAATAAAAAGTTGAAAGGAGATGGGAGGTGAGGAAGAAGAGACATAAAGTGTCTGGATAATTTGCAAAGTAATTAGTCAGTCCTTGAGTAATCAAGAGCTAGAGATGCAGGAAGTGCCACACCGATGATGGGGAGGGGGGGAAATGAGCCAGTCACGATGGTGCTAACTGCAGAGGACAACAGATCCTCTGCAGGGGACCTTCTCAGCACCGCAGAACAACTGCCTCCCGTGTGTCCTGGCGTCTGAGAAACAAAGTCCACGTGAAGAAAGCAAATAGAGGCACAAGAAAGAATCCTTTCCTCAGGTAACTGGCTGTCCACAATTACAGTCATCACTGAAGACAGGAAATAAAACTGGAAATGACCACAGACGTTGCCAAAACCTCAGCCAGAATAAAACAAAGTCAGACGGCATGGAAGCCTTACATGCCTGAATGAAAAATGACTAAATAAAACCAAATAAAATGGGTTTTATCCCACAATAAAAATGGGTAAAACTTTTACCAAATTAGAGAAACTCCATCGTGATCAAATATGAGCCACATAATTATTACATGGAACAGTAAACATTTTAATTATATAATTAGATACAAATGTAAGGTTTTTGTTTTCTTCTTTTGTGTGCTTGTATTTTTCTGCTTTCATGGTCAGCAGCCTAATGTAGTGATTTAATTACCTCAGAGTCAGTCAGTTAAGCTCGCTGTCTGAAAACTGCCTTTTCATAATGCCCCGAACTGACCTGAAGTGAAACTCAAACTCACTCTTTGTGTCCAGGGCTTTCCTGACAACAAAAGAGGTATTGGTTCCCCTTTCCCCAGATACTAGCCCTGGGCTCACTTCCCAGTCCTTTCTCTTACTCCCCAGGTCTCCTTCTCCACCAGTTCCTTGCCCTCACCCCACCCTCCAGCTCATTCCCCAACCCCACCCCCCAGCAATGGAAAGGAAGGCCCGATCCACCATCTTATCACAGGGACTGTCCTGTATCTCTGGGCACACAAAATCCCTCAGTCTCTAACTGCTCCGACCTTGGCTGCTACATCATGCAAGTGCTCCAGGAGCAGATCCTAAGATCCCACTTTGGAGTCACATGTAAGAAAAGGAATCAGAAACATCTCCTGGTGAAATGAGCTGGGCAGTCCCATGGCTGTTAGAAGAACCAGAATTAGGCCAGGCGTCTTCAGCTTCTGCTTTTCTGACTCAGGTCCTACTACACTAAGGAGAAATACCTTCTCCAGGAAAGGGCTTAAATGGATAGAGGTGGATTCTCTATCTAGTGTGTCTTCATTGGTTTTTTTCTCTGCAAACCGCACTGCATATGACACACACCAAGATTAGAGCGCATTTGAGAGATCCCTGATACTTTGAGGGTAAGAACAAAGCTCAGAACCTCCTGTCTCCATTTTTCACACAGAACACACCGCCTTGCCCTCATCTAACTCAAAGTTATTATGCTGGTTCGTTCAGAGGGAGGTGATCAGAAGTGAACATCATAATAAAGCAATCATCCAGTATGGACGGGTGTTCTTAAGCACAGAGAGAAGGGTGGTAGGAACAGACAGACACGGTATTCTTGTTACAAACGATGCAGATCGATACACTCAGTCTCTGTTAAGATCTGATAAAAAGAGGTAAGGGGCCTAAGCTTTGGGGAGAGGGCATAGCTCCATGGTAGAATATGTGCTTAGCATGCCTGAGTCCCTAGGTTCAATCCCCAGGACCTCCATTTTAAAAAGTTCAAAAAAAAAAAAAAAAAAGAAAAAGAAAAAAGAATCTAAGCTTTGGCATAGCATAATTGGATGAAGTGAAACAAAAGCCTGTGTTTCTGTGGAGATTATTAAAGTGATTCATAAAGATGACAGACTCGATTTCTCTGTATTTTTTAGTGGATTCTTACCCCATTAATGTGGTTGTTGACAAATAAGAGCAGAATGAATTCCTAGGGACTCTTCCAACATAATTATTTGATTTCAGAAAGATGTTTTAACTGTTAAAGGTAGTTCAAGACTATATATTAAGATAATTTCAAACAAATACGGCTGCTTCCAATTGCTTTGGAAATTGTTATTGCTCTACTGCAGAACATTTATTTTGTACTTAATTGGTTATAAACTGCTGTTAAACTGCTTTTATTGGCCATTCAAGGCCATGCAATATGGCTCTCTGATAAGAACTTACTTGTACACACTTAGCTCTGAATATCCAAATATACGGCAACCCCTTTCTACCAAATGCTACTCAGCTTTTATCTATTTTCTCTGCTGTTTCAGTTAGAGGAAGTGTTGTAAGGATGTCTATGCCAGGTACAAGATGTGCATACTTCGGTGTGAAATCAGCTGAGATCAGGCACTGCACTGACCTAAGGAAATAGGATGGTGAATTTTAACTTTTAGGTCTTTGGCTACCTTTACCTTATAAAATAATTCAGCTTAAAGGAAATAGGGATTTTTTACAATTAGCATGCACTACTTTTGTAAAAACCAAGGAGTAAGTAAATAAATATGCAAAAAATAAATTCAAAATAGTACTGAAATGATCAGCAGTTAGACTCTACCGGCTCATTTACCTTTTCAGTCTCCCCTCCTTCCCTTCCACCCACACATACCCTCCCAGCCATTCTGGTCTTGCTGGTCTTCCCAGATCACCAGACACCTCATACCTGCTTAGCATTGCTCACACTGGCTCCGCTCCCTCGAGGACTGTCCCGTCCCTTTCCTGATGAAATTGCATTCATCCTCCAACACCCAGTTTAGCATCACATCCTCTATAAATAAATGTGCCCTTGACCTCTCCTGCAGCCGGCCAACCTGATACCATTAGAGCATGTCACCTTTTGTCCTGTGCCCCAGTTCCTGAGATCTTATTTCTGTTGTAGTACTTTCACCACGCCAGACTCCTTAAAGCTAAGTCCATTCCTCATTCCCATTTGTTTCTCAGGAACTCCCTTAGGGGCTAGGATGTGGAAGATCTCAAAAATATGGTTGAGATGGCTATAGCTAACACTGCTACCTGATACGTAGGAAAGTTGTTAAGACAGTAAATCCTAAGACTTCTCCTCAGAAGGAGGGTCCCCCCCTTTTTCTTCTTTTCTTTTTATTATATCTATATGAGAAGATGAATAGCTAAACCTACCATAATGATTTCACAGTATATGTAAATCAGACCATCATGCTGCATGCTTCAAGTTATATATTGGTGCATGTCAATTACTCCTCAATAAAACTAGGGGGAAAAGTAAATATAAAAATGTACTTATACGTGGAATACATATATATATATATATGTATGATATGAAAAAAGCACCTAGCTTACCTCTTTTAGTCATTACCTAGAAAAATATTGCTTTTCACAGTGTTGCCATAAGTACCAAATCATTACTGCTGTTACTAAAATTTTAATGCTGTCTAATAATTTGAAATACTATAAATACATAGTCAAGAGTAGTAAAAACAACTATTTGATAATACTGAAAATAAAAACAGACAGAATTTTGAAAAAAACAAAAATATGAATGAGTAGCTAACCTGGCCTATAAGAAGTAAGTAAAATTTTCACCCCTTAAGTCAGCATGGCTAGGCTATGGTGCCCTGATGTTTGATCAAACCCCAAGCTAGATGTCCCTGTGAAGGTTTTTTTAAGATGAAATTAACATTTAAATCAGTGGACTTTGAGTAAAGCAGATTGCCCGATCAAATGAAGGCCTTAAGAGATAAGCACTAACTCCCAAGGAAGAGGGATTTCTGCCTTCACGTGGCCCCCAGACTTGAGCTGCAGCATCAGCCCTTTCCTGAGTTTCCAGCCTGCAGACTTTGAACTTGCCAGCCCTTCCAACTGTGTGAGCCAATTCATCAATAAAAACCAGTAAGTCAGTCAATCCCTCCCTCTATTTTCTCTTTTATACATATACATATGAGACAGAGATGATGATGTATGTATGTGTGTGTGTATATACACATATACTGCTTCTGTTTGGCTAGAGACCTTGATCCTGACAAACACACACCCTTAAAAACTTTAAATTTTTGTATTTTTGTATTATACTAGTCTAAACACCTGGCTTTATAATTATGGATGTTGCCATTAGTGCTTACATATAGTAGACTCAAAAATGCAAGTTAATTTGAATTCAGTAGAATTGAAAGAAATAAATCATGCAGATTTGGTTATTTGATAACCTGATATTTCTGCCTCCTTGTACCCTAAGGGGCACAAACACAGCAAAATAAGCTCAGCTTTCTGACTGACATTATGGAAATCACTAATATCTGTGGTCATCAAACACTTCTCTTTAAAATGAAGACACTGGAATAGATTGATGGGTCTCCAACCATGAGTTTCTAAAATGGCCCTTACTGGGGAAGGATAATTAGAGCCTGGCCCAGACTTTCCAGACCGCTTGCTGCAAGGCAACCTTTGGCCGCCACAGGTATCTTTATTTTAATGTTGTTCTTATATTATATCTTCTTACCTGCAATAAACCAAAGATTCATCAACATCGTTATTTTGATCCTATGAATCTTCCTTAGCAATTGTTACTGTCCCTGTGACTGTCACCATTATCATACCTGGGGACCAAATTTTAACAGGAATTGAATCTGAAGATGGAAAACAAAATGTAGGACAACCTGAAACCATGTCACATATTGAAGAACTGAAAGAAACAGAGAGGTATCATCTAGAAAAAAAGATCTGAAGAATTGTAATATGTAATAGGATTTTGTCTATACATTTTTTCAACTTTAAGACTGCATTAATTTTTCACGTATTTCTAGAAGACAAAACAAAGCAGTAGAACGGTATTACCTGGAGGCCTTTAAATACGAGAATGACTTATCCAACCAGGTTGGGGCTATTTTAACTGGAATGGGCTTCTTTGTAAGGCTGAAGACTCCTTGTCTCTAGATGTTTATAAGAGACTAGCCGACAACATTTCAAGTATGTATAGATGGTGTTTCGTTATGAGATTACACATGGTAATTTTGATTTTCCCTTTCAGTGCTAATCCCTTAAAACACTAAGATTTTTGTGAATATAGACAAGAAGATTCCCTAGGACAATGACATCAAGATTCACTAACTTCGTTCATGGTGTCTGTGAAAAGTCTTCCTAATCCATATGTCTGAATTCATTATACACTGTGTATACCACACACCCCTTCCCACTCCTCAGCAAAAGTGAGCATCTAAGTTTCAACTTAAAGTCTAAAAAAACCCAAAGCTTCTTTTCTCACAAATTTGCTTGTGACTAAAACAAGAAGGCCAAAAGGGAAACTGCAACTGAGAATTAGCACCACCTCTGGGCTGGCTGTCAAGAGCTGGAACGATGCATCCAGGAAACAAATATAACTGAGGCGTGTTGGGCACACGCCAGGGGCACTTAGGGGAGGAACTGAGGTGGCTGCCAGAAAAGCCTACCCTTGTACTTCAAGCATCTAGGGCCTCAGGGTAGCAGCTTGGTTCTGTGAGGTGCACACCAGGGGTAGATCGCCCGAGGGACCAAGCACAGAATGAGGCTCAAAAACAGACAATGGTGCCGCAGAGAGCGAGGCTAACCTCGATGCTGGCGCTGTGGTCTGAGCCGATGCTGATGGGGCAGCGGGGGTGGAAGACGAGTCTGGGATCAGCCCGCAGAGGGCGGATCCGGAGCTTTCCAGGGTGGTCGGTGGAGAAGCAAACAGCCACCAGAGTCTGAGTCACCAGGAACTGAGGACATTTTGAAATGCTGATTCCAAAGGAGAGGCCAGAGAGGATGATGGGACCTAACCTAAGGCCAGGTTGGAAAGGAGAAGGCGCCTTGGCTGCAGCCGTGGGAGGGAGGGAAGGAAGGAGGGACAGAGGGAGGGAGGGCTCAGGTGCCAAGCGGTTCCGACGGCGAACGCCCACGCTCCCACTCCCAGAGCAGTCCAGGAAAAGTCTTGGGCTTTTCTCCTCAGAACGACTTGTGAATAAAATGCAGTCGGTCCAGGAGGTTTCCATTTCATCCCCAAAGGCAGCATCCTATCCAGGCAAGTATTTGAAAAGCCTCTCGGCCCAAGCCCCCAGTGCAGGTAAAATGTCCGCAAAGGAAGCCTGGAAAGAGGTGGGCATTCCCCCCAACCCCTGACTCGGGCATCACGATCCATTGTGGTCTAGCACCTCATAAATTACCAAAGAGGAAAACTTTCCTCATCTCATTTGAAACAGTGAGGTGTATATGGCTTTAGCAGACCCAGGACACTTATCTCAAGCTGAGAGTGTAATTTCATGGTACTAATGTGTCTAAAGTGTTGCTGATTGCTTCCTATTTCTCCCCGTTAATGACTTTTGCACCTTTCCTCTGTTCCTTTTATATGGGCTGCTATGGCAGTTGCCCTGCAGGAGGCTGTTTAGACAGCACAGAGCCTTTCAACAGGCTGCTGGGAACTCTACTGGACACTCCAAAGATCTGGGCACCTCTTTCATATAGAGTCTTCTTTTTTTTGGAAAAAAAAAATGTCTTTTACCCTCCGTCAGTACATAGCTCCCTCATGATGACTACTTCTCTGGTAGTGGATAGATATTCAGGAAGCAAGTGAGCAAAGCTCATTTGCTGTTCATAAATTTCCTGGTGACTGAAACCAGCCTGAGAAAGGTGGTGAGGAGTGGCTCGATTTGAACGCATCAAAGAACACATCTTGGTTAGGCTTCAAGGCCAACGTGGAATGTCTTGGAAAGTGTGTTAGCAGTTGGAGGGTCATTTGAGAGCCTTTTCATCTTTACATTTTTAAAGCACCCTGTGCTTGCAAATTTTGGCAAAGTATTTTCTTCCCCTGTTGGCAAAGGTTTCAAATTTGAATGATGAAGTAGCTTTTTCCTTATTTTGTGGAGAAAAATAAACAGTGTGTTCCTCATGTCATCAGGGAGCATAATGTCTGAAAATGCCAGGCAGTGCGGGGCACACACAGAAAATGAACAACGCTGCTCTCCTCCACCCTCCCCACCAGCCTGCCTTCTCCTCTCTCAGTGTCAGCACGTCTGTTCTTTCCATTTATTCACCTTCTTCCAGCCATTGCTGTTCTCTGTTCCCTGCCCTTCTCAATGCACTTTAATTCTGGCAGAGGCAGGGCAGTCCTGGGATCGGAGAAGAGGCCAGACAGCACAAAAGCCTGGCCACTCAGCTTTGGGTTCCACTGAGCAAGTTCACCATTTCAGCCAAAGGTGAGTGTGAATGAGGAACGGGACAGAGATCCAAGATAGCACACGTGTGTCCGCACCGCTGTGACAGCCCAGGCTCCAGTCACGAGGCGCTTTAATCCCTCAATGGCAGACCCACCTAAGGAAAGGGATACCTGAAACTGGACCAGGAAATATTTGTGCAGGAGGCAGGGAACTTGATCCACCCCGCTTTTCTCAGTCACTCAGATTCTAATTAAAAACAAGGACAAGTCCTAACTTCCAAAACAGAGTGTTCTCACCCCCCAAGTCAGTCCTCCTGAAGTGTAACACAGGAGGAGTTTACCAGGCCTATCATTTCAAGATTCCTTTTTTGGTTCGCCTTCAGGAAAGTCTTCTCCTCAGGGTCCATGCTTTCCTGCTGCCACATCCTTCTTGTTAGGGAAGTAACTTCTGCAGCCTCAGTCTCTGGAGAAGTTAATCACCCCAGTTCATTTCATATTCATCAGACAATCAACTTCATCATGTATAGGTTTCATTCATTCTTCCAGTAAACATATATAAAGTGCCTACTGTGTGCCACACATTGTTGTAGGTGCTTGAGGTACATCAATGGTTCCTGCCTTCATGGAGCTTATATTCCAGTGGTGAGTGGGAGGGACCAGAAACACAGTGAGTAAGTAAATTACCTCATATGTTAAAAGGCAGTAAGTGCTATCAAACAACTGAATAAGGAAGGTCGATGGGGAAGTGGCAATAAAAATAGGGTGGTCACAGTGGATCTTATTGAAGAGAAGACATTTGAGCCAAGTCTTAAAGAAGTGAGGGAGTTATCCGAGCAGACATCAAGGAGAAAGCATTAAGAAGCAAACACCCTATGACAAGAGCATGCATAATGTGATCCAGGAGCAACAAGGAAGCCCCTGGGGCAGGAGCTGAGTAAGAGGGGGAAGGTAGAAGACAGTGAGGTCAGAAAGGGAACATGGGTGTTTCAGGTCCCCGTATGGACTTGGAATTTTATTCAGAGCTAAGTGAAGAATCATCTGAAAGTTTTTGAATAGAGAAATTGAACGACCTGGCTTTCATTTTTTAAAGAATCTCTCTGGCTGCCCTGTTGAGAAGAGAGAGAGAGAGAGAGAGAGAGAGTGTGTGTGTGTGTGTGTGTGTGTGTGTGTGTGTGTGTGTGTGTGTTTTGGAGAGTGGGTGGGAGGGTGAAGGAGAGGAGTCAGGAGGCCACTTAATCCAAGTAAGAGATGTTGGCAGCTCCACCAGCGTGGTAGGAGCAGAGGTGGTGCAAAGGAGTCATATTCTGGAAAAATTCTGAAAGTAGAGCTGGCAGGATTTCCTGATGGATTGGTTGTGAGATGAAAGTGAAAGAAGAGTCAAGGATGACAGAAATGTTTGACCTAAGCAGCTGCAGAGGTGGGAGCTATCATCAGCAGAAATGGGGAAAGACAGTAGGTAGCAGAAGCTGGATTGTGGAGATCAGAAGTTAAGTTTAAAATATATTGAGTTTAAAAATAAAATAAAATATATTGAGTTTAATAGATTTCTATCATATAATAATTACTACCAATATTATAATACTACTGTATGCTATCTTATTAGTTGACAGATCGTGATAATTGAGATTTGCGCTTTGTGCACATCTAGAAAAGATAAAAAGTCACAATTAAGAAGAATAAAGCTGAAAGCAGCCTAAGATCTACAGATAGTGATTCTATGCATTAATAGTACCAGTAAGTTTAAAAAGTACACTGTCTTTTCTGGAGGAGACCACTGGATGTTAGACAAACTCCTTACTTGAGGACAGTGACCAGCTTCATTCCCTCTGTTCCCCTGCCAGGCTCACACAGGATTTCCTGTGCACAGAGCATGGCTCACAGCCTACAGAAGGTGCCAGACCCAGAACACAGATCAGAGAAATGGGGGCTTTACCCCCAAACTGATAGTTTCCATACCAAAATGGTCCATGCTTATGCTGGAAGTAGTAGCAGCAAAAAGTCTTCACGTTAGATGAAACACAGAGTTTCTCGTGGCAGTCATATAGGAAGTGTCTGAAAGCTCAAGGAAAAACCTCTCTAGGGTTTGGTAGTTTGGTAGTTTGGGTGCTACAAGCAGGATGGAACAAAGAATATGTCTGGCTGTTCTGCCTCTTCAGCACACTAACCCAATCTTAACCAAACTGGAAATCAGGTCTGGGCTGGTGTTGCCCAGGCACTGAATTCACTGAAGAATCTGATGGTCCCTAGTGTGTGTTATTCCTGGAGCAAAGGACCCGTAGAGTACATTTTTTTCTCTTTTCTCTTTGGAACATTGGCTTCAGCAAAATAGATACTTGATTCTTGTCAAATAACTATGGAAATTAAACATAATTCCAGAGCTGCATTAGATCAAATAAGTGAATAAGTAGCTTTAAGAAGAGACCTAACAATCATGTGGCTCAAAGAGCAAAGAAATGTATTCCTCTCTTATCTAACAGCTCCAGGGTCAGCATTTCAGGCAACAGGCAGCTCTGATCATTGTGGCCATTCCAGAACCCAGACTGATGGCAGCTCTGCCATCTTCCAAATTAAGGTGTCCAAGGTCACAATTCCTGGAGGAGGGAGGAAAGAATAGAAGTCGTCCACTTCATTTCTGCTCACATTCACTGGTAAGGACCAAGATACATGAGCAATCTTTGCTGCAAGGGGTGCTGGGAAATGCAGTCCTGACCCAGTGGTCACATGCTAGGTGTAGCTCTACCATTACGGAAGAAGACAGGAACCCAGTTTGGGAGGACAATTAGCTGTTTCCACTCCAACTGCATTCTTTACTGTGAGATGGACTGGAATGTATGCACAGAGCTACAAGGAAGGGAAGACATCTGTCTGAAGAGAACTTTGCTCTGTAAAACTGGTCTTATGACATCATTACCACCTCAGCTCTTCCTAACCAAGGTAGAGTTATGCAAAGAGTTAATCTGCCCTGAAATTCTCTAAGGAGAGATTTCAGGTTATCAGGGAGTTTAAGAACTTGATCTGAAATCAAGTTCATCTAATTCAAACACGTCACTTAAGACCCTAGGATCCTAGGATTCCAATTTATTTGGACACTTGACCAATATCAATGTGTACAGCTTGGGTAGCCAAAATCAGTTAGATATATCTGGAGAAACTACACACACACACACACAAAATAACCACACCAGCAATATCAAACATGTACTGACAGCTGGCTGAAAAACTTCCTTTTGTTATATTACTCACTCACACCAAAAGTCACTTGCCTGTGCACTGTGGACTAGAGGAGGCCTTAGTTTAACCAACAGTCTGAGATTAACCTACGCAGGGTAGCAAAACACTTGTACCCTTTACCAGAGAAAAGATTAGCTTATAATAATTGCTAATCTTTATTGAACGCCTGCAACATGCTCATTCTCTCATCCCAACCCTCAGAACTGTCCTGCAAAATCTTTATGAAGATATGGAAACTGATGGTCAGAGAAGTTAAGTTCCTTAGGCTCTTAGAAGTAAGGAGTGACTGAGCCAGAATTTGATCAGACTTTCTGACTGTAAAATCTATGCTCTTTCCTCTACACTACACTGCCTCCAACTGTGCTGGGAATAATTTGTGTATAAGTCACACGGGGAGACCAAGGAATATGTGATAAATTGGGATTATCTTGCAGAGCAGAGGTTAGATTATTCTGTGTGGTACTAGCAGAGCCAGATAAAATGGAAGGAAGGCACTGTAAAGTAGATTTATGTTGAGAAGAAATTAGAGCTTTCCAACAGTCCCAGCCATCTGATAGGAGTGTCAGCTTCACACATGGAAGTGAGTTCCACGCTGCTGGGGGTATCCAGGCAAAGGCTTGGCAAACAGTCTCCTGAGTTCCTTGTAATGGAAAGTAAGTTCAGCGACTTCGGAGGTCCCTTCCAATTCTGTGGTTCCTCTGCTCTAACTTGTATATGATGTCATTTTATCTTTTTTGAAAACTTTTTACATACTTAGGATAATCACAATTTTACTTATAGAGACTTAGATAACTGATTATCTGCTTTCTGAACCCGTTTTAATTCCTGTCAATGATTGTAGAATATAACTGAGAAACAGTGGAGCATATAGGTTGAGAGTTCATTTTTGGAGTCAGATAGTGGGCCCAGTGATACCAAAGCTTACTAGCTGTGTCATTTAAGCTCTTTAGGCTTTGGTCTCCTCAACTGTAAATGAGAGTAATCAAATCTCTTTTACAGTGTTATTATATTACATGCCATATTATTTATAAAATCCCTGGCATAGAACTTTGGGCATGATAAGGACTCAATAAATGATGACTTTTAATAAATAACAATAATATACAATTCAGAGAGCAATGAATAATCTTAATCACACCTCTAGTCCCAGAATTCTTACCCTTCTCTTGGTAGACAACTATCCGTAAATGTAACAGCTACACACACAACATACTACCATCCTCCGAGGTGCTTGATTAGTTGGTTGGTTCAAACCCAAAGTTCACTTGGGTGGCTTTACTGCCCTCTCCCCATGGGAAGAAGTGTGGCAGTGAGGATGGAAAGGGAGGAGGGTCGCCATCCTCCCTGCCACCAGTGAATATGTGAGAAGATCTTTCTCATTTATCACTTCTCTCAGGGATCAGATGTACAAAACCACCTGGCCTAGAGTGAATAGGACCTACAGCTCACTCCCCAGGTATACCTGGAATACGCCACAACCTTCAGAGCTCCACGCAGCCTGCTCTAGCTTTTGAGACAAGTTGATATAAATGTCAAGTAGAAATGTTTAAATGCTGAGAAAGACTAGTGGAACACTGCAATTTTGCTGAAAGTTTAAGAATATGTGTTTATATCTAAGCCTGTTTGAAAATTGCCATATACTATATTTTTTATTTTGTTTTGTTTGCTTAAGGTGTAGAATTTTATATGCATTCTAAGATACATAATTTATATGCTAAAAGTATTTGTCCTTTTGGTGTAGACACATTTGAATTATTGGAAACCTCAGAGGTACCATAACTGATGTGTGATATGTCTCTAACGATTGGTATAGAATAACACTTAACACTTATGAAGGATGTGGTATGTGTTAGGAACTATTTCAGTACTTTGTATGCATTGATTCATTTATTCCTCAAATAATTTATGAAGAAGATGCTCTTATAATCCATTTGATAGATGAGGAAGAATGCACAGGGAGTTAAATAATTCGCCCTGAGTCACACAGCTACAGTCAGAGAGAGGATGTGAACCCAGGCAGTCTAGCTCCAGAGCCTACATAATGATCATTATTTCTGGTTATCTGACTCTGACCAAGACCCAGGCCAGATTTGCAAGGGGCAGCTAGACAGAGGTCCCAGAGGACCACAGCTGCAGCCCTGGCTTTGCAGTTGGTTGACTTACAACATGCACTCACCATGCCTCATAGCACCTCATGGATGACTCTTGATAAATTGACTCTAGTGTTTATATGTTTAGTCTCCCCAAATACACGTCACAGTTGCTCATCTGTCAGTTACATTATTAGTATGTTCATAAATGTCAGCCTCCATTCCTCTACTGAGCTCTCCGCAGGCCTCTCTCCCTCCTCAGTAATGGTGCATTATAGCAGTGGGGGCCCTGGGTCCAAATCCTGTTTCCACAACTCATCATCTGTGTGACGTTGGCCAAGTGACCTAACCTCCTAGAGCAGCCACATCTGTAGACTGAAAGTGATGCTTACTGATAGGGTTGTGGAAGTTTAAGGTAATGCATGTAAAGCATACTGCCAGTTCCCTTTCCCCCAGGGCCTAACATTTAGGCTCTGTAATTCCTGGTTTCTGAACTGGATTTGCTTCTTGCCACATACGCATGTTGGAAAAACACAGAAAATGGCCATTTAATTTTACTTTCAACATTATTTCTTAATGTGGAAACATTAATATTCTTTGAAAATCATCAAATTTCAGGAAGGACATTCCATGATGATGCTAGGGTCTCTCCATGAAGCTCTGTTAAAAATCTCTCTCATATAAACTGACTTTATTAAAAATTGCAGTAAAATACACATAACCTAAAATTCACCATCTTCGCCATTTTTAAGTGTCCAGTTCAGTAGTTTAATACACTCACATTGCTGTGTACCCATCTCCAGAACTCTTTGTGTCTTGCAAAACTGAAACTCTATACCCACAGAACAACTTCCATTCTCCTCTTCCCCAGCTTCTGACAATACCTTCCTACTTTCATCTCTATGAACGAGAGTACTTCACGTGAGTAATCAGACAGTGTTTGTTCTTCTGTGACTGGCTTATTAACTTAGCATAATGTCTTCCATGTTGTAGCATATGTCAGGATCTCCTTCCTGTTTAAGGCTAAGTAATACCTCATCGTGTACATACACCACTTTTTGTGTTTATTCATTCATTTGTCAATGAATACTTGTGTTACTTCCATTTTCAGCTATCATGAATAATTTTGCTATGAACATAGGTATAAAAATATCTCTTTCAGACCCTGCTTTCAATTCTTTTGGGTATACAACTGGAAATAGAATCACTGGTCATATGGCAATTTTATTTTTAATTTTTTGAGTAACTCCCATACTGTTTTCCATAGCAACTGCGCCATTTTGCATTCTCATCAACAGTTCACAAGGGTTCCAGTTTCTCCTCATCCTCACCAACACTTGTTTTTATTTTCCAGTTTTGTTGATAGTAGCCATGCTAATGTGAGATGGTACCTCACTGTGGTTTTAATTTGCATTTCCCTAATAATTAATGATGTCTTGAGCACCTTTTCATGTGCTTCTTGGCCATTTGTATATCTTCTTTGGGGAAATGTCTATTCAAGGCCTTCCTTTGTCCATTTTTAAATTAGATTGTTTGGGTTTCTTTTGTTGTTGAGTTGTATGAGTTCTTTATATATTTCTGATATTAACTGCTTATCAGATATATGGTTTGCAGACATTTTCTCCCAATCTGCAGATTGCCTTTTCACTGTTAATCGTGTCCTTTGACCCACAGTGCTTTTAACTTTGATGTAATCCAGTTTATCCGTTTTTCCTTCTATTGCCTATGCTTTTGTATATATATATAAACAGTTTTGTATAGGTATACAAAATTTTCTGCAGAGGGGTAATAAGGCAAGAATCACTGCCTCTTTCCAGAAGGTCTGGGAATCCAAAACCTTTGCTTCAAACATTCCCAAGGGAGCCTTGCAGGGCTGTGAGTAAATAAACAGAGCAAACCCTGTTGCGGGAACACTACCAAGGCTACTAGGCATAAAATTGGAATCTCTTGTTTGTTTATTTGGCAGCCTGTGCGTAGAAGCCAGAGGGCACTGAGATGCCAGGCTCATGCTTGAGAAGCGCCTGCAGTTCAGCCCAGCCTGCCGTCACCCACAGGACGGGCAGCCCGTGTGGAGGGTCATGTGTCAGTGACTAATTACTAAGAAAAGCAGCTCTCTGAAGGGCTGATCAACACGTCAGGGTCAAGATGCGTCACATGGACATGGAGATGCCTCTGCGTGTGTGTGCACTCATTTTAAGTACCTATTAAAATCTGTCAAACATGATCACGTGTCTTTAATTAAGTGCTTGGGCCAGTCTGTATGCACACATGTGCAACTGTTCATTTCTACCCACTGTAACTTGATAAACATTTTCTAGGGAATTTCATCTTAACTTACTTACCTAAGCAAAGAAATCAAACACACGTTGAAAGAATTTTTTCCTTTGCCCACTCTTGGTATTCCAGTAAACATTTTTCTATTTCATACACATAAAATTCTCTCCAACTATTTATGCAGCCAAAATAGGATTTAGACTCTAGAGGTGGGTGAACTGTCACTTAACTGTCAAAAATCTCTAGTGAACTTTGTTTGTTCCAAATGCTCTGACTAGCATTTTGAAACAATGCACTGTGTCTAGCACTACTTCTCTTAATTTTTAATTTCAAGGGGAATTTAATCCATCTGGTTCTGATTCACTTACTCAGCTCATCAAAGTAGTACTTTGTAATTGATGTTGGTTGTCCAGGATGCCTTGTGGGTTTTCAGGTCCTTAAAAAGATTTACCCCTGCCTGCCCGTCTGCCCCTCCGCAGCACTGGCCATATCAAGAAGTTATATTTTATTTACCTGACATAGTTTCAAATGACCAGAAGTGAGTATTTGACCAAACCTCAGTGCCTGCAGCCCTCCATAGTCCAATTCTGGAGTGTGATAAAGAGCAGTGCCCAGGGTGGCACATCTCTGGGGGCTATGCGTGCTCAGAGGGGCCCGAGTGCCCAGGGGGCAAGACCACACACTCTGTGCTGTCCCCTGGCTCAGGGTCGGTGACCACAGTGGATATCCCTAGGTGCTGGGAGCAGAGTTCTGAAACCGCTTTCATCCAGCACTCACACACAGCACCACAACCACTGCCACGCCCATAGCACTTGCAGACATGAACGGCCCCGGGACAGGCTTTCTCAGCATGCATGCAGTCTCTTTATGATTACTTCAAAATGAGCAATAAAGCCTGGCTGTATCAGGAAACTGATATGCTCTGCTGCTCTGACCTTCCACATCCTACCAATAGGAAACTTTCTACCATCTTCTCAAAGCTCAGCCTTTCTCACAGTCTTTCAAAGAAGATCACAGAATGCTCACATCTCTCTCATGATGAGAGGAAATTCGTCTATAATTTCCAAAAAATGCTGCAGAATTTTAGCGCCGGAAGTGGTCTTTAGGATCACAGGATCTTGACCATCCATGTATCTGCAAATCAGAAATTGTCTGTTTTATTTCTGTATTTGTTCTTTCTTTTAAATATTAGTGACATATAGTTATGGCCTTAGTTGGTTTCTGCACCCAGTAAACCTTTGCTGAGCACCTCCCTTGTGTTGGACACCCGGGCAGGCCCTGAGGCTTCCAGAAGCCAGGCCTGTCCTTGCAAGAGCACTCCCCGCCTAGCAAAAGCTATCAGCTCAGAGTCCTTTCTCCACTGATGCTGCGTCCTTGTGAACCCACAAGAGATGTCAACTGCACATAAGCAGAGTTCCAGGGGTTGCCAGATTGTTACAGACGACTTCTGAGAACTCGGTTTCATTCCCAAGGCTACCATCAATAACGCTTGCCTGACAGCCCTCTTGTTTTGATTTGTGAACTGTAGCTCTATTCGTTTTCCTACCCGACCAAGTCTCTTTGGATGGCATTTTGGAATTCATGGGAAATAAAGAAAACCTATATTGATCTATGTCTGTCGATGAACTCTATTCAGCTCAAAAATGAGCATTCTGCCAGCCAGCCCAGACCCCCACCCTACAGAGAGCTGCAGAGAAACTTCACGGAGAGTGGAGGCAATGGTGAAACACTTCTTAAAAAGAGGTCAACTAGCCAGAAAAATTCTTTCTTCCTTTTATTTTTTTTCTTAAAGGGCTCTATATTTAAGCTTCTGAAAACTTAAGAGTCTGAACAGAAATAAAGAGTCAGTGTTAACATGCCAAAAAAAAAACAAAAATAAACCACATGAGGGCAAAGTAGATAAGAGGTAAAGGGCCACCAGCACATTACACACAAATGCTTCTTGCTTTCTCTTAAAAACAGTCTCTTCAGCTTAAAATCATTCGTCTTTTGCAACATCAAAGACCAAATGTATGAACATTTAATGTCATCTCTAGGACTCTGAATATCACAGTGCCTCATTGCATCTCGACAATCTGCATGTTGAAGATTTTACTGGTGCTTTTAGGTTGTAACGTGAATATGGAATTCTTAGACGTGAGAAGGTAATAAGCCATTACTGGCAACTTTGTCTTTGTGTTATTTACTTCAATCCGTTTATAGAAATAGAAAGCTTCTTTTCAAACCGACCTTTGCTCACTTTTCCCTTTCCTTAACTACTGCGTTTTACTATCATACCACAGAGGAAACGTTTTCAGGCTACTGATTCACACTGTAGTGAGGTCATCTGAATTTTTAGGACCTTAAATAGGAATCAGATTGTGAAAAGAAAGAGCCTAGCTCATACCAGACAAGCCGAGAGCTTATCTTACCAGGACATAGGCTCCCCAGTGGGTGGAGGAGATGGCCACTGCCGCCTTTCTTTCCTTCTCCACCGGAGTTAAGTAGATGTGGTTAGTCACCGTGTAAGGGAGCGTGTGGAAATCTAAGTATTCGAGTTTATGTGTGGTTTCCAGGTCTAAATCAGCCAGGCAGTCATTTCTCTGGGAGCCCCTGTAGGCACTAAATTTTGCACTCACCCACCAAATGGGTACACTTGCCCCTTAATCTGTCTTCCTGCAGGAGGGCTCCCCTGGCACCATCCTCCCTGAACCTGGGGCCAGCCTTTCCCTGCAGCCCCGTCCCATGAATTATGGCCTGCAGTGCAGGGGGCTGAATAGAAAACAGCCTCCAGAAACCCAACTGGAAGGGCTGACCGGAATTCAGCCTAATGTGGAGAATGGCAGGAAAGCTTCTATTATTCTGCTTCATTCTATCTGCTGTGGGGCAGCACGGCGCCTGGAGTCTGACGGAGCTTAACTCATTTCCCTGGATTTCCGAGTCACAGCCACAGTGCCTACTAAAGCCAAATATCTCACTCCTGAGGCTCACTACACTTCCTGATATAGGATGCACTTGCCTGTCTCTTGGTGACCTTAAACACTAATAAAGGAGTCATAATATGACCTAGACAAGACTTGGAAGCCAACCAGAATGCAAATGATTGACAGCACTGCTTTCAGCTATCTACTGTTTGTCCTGACACTTTGGCGTGGTTCTCTTTATTATGACTGTGGGAGTAGGAAGCTTAACAATACATTACAGGCATTGCTTTCCACTTTGGTGGAGGTTAATCCTAAGGCGTGGAAAAAGAAACTCCATGTTACAGACTGGAAACCCACAGGCACCAGCAACAATTTTTGCTCTCTCTTCCCGTGGCTTACTAGAAGGATGAGGTGGCACTTTGGAAACAATTCTTGAATGTGAATTGTCTCCAATTCTGGGTACAGGGTAGATCCACAATTAAAATATTTGCTCCAATTACAGTCAGGACTGGGGAGATTATTGGAGTCATCTCTTAGGTTTGCTGGTTGTCATGTTTCAGTGTCTCTAAGCTCAAATTCCTCTTTTTTTGAGAAATTTTTTTTAAATATATTTCCCTATTCCTATCCCTATCTACTTAATATATTTAGATTCAGATGGCCAACTTATATCCAGCTGGACAGAGAGGTAGGCTGCCAAAATGTTGGTTGCCCTTTTGTATTTGGAAAGTATCGACTGGATAGTCAACTTGCAAGGTGTTCTTGTGAAACCTGCCCTGGCAGTTTCAGTCTGCCATCCTCAAAGACCAGTGACCTAAGGTGATCATCACAGCCATGACTAGGAATGGTCATCCTTCCTACCTGAGCAGAAAGAAATGGGATCAGATTCCTCCACCCAGGGTACCAGGGTCAGAATGGACCAGCACATTATTCTCCATGATAACAGCCCCCAGCAGGCAAGGGTATGCTATGAATATCATTTCTAATGTATTGCCTTAAAACTTACATTTCTGTGTTGAAGAATCCCTCCCCCTCTTTTTAATCGCTTCTATTAGATTCAGATTTAACTAATACTTTTGAGTTCCCACTATGTGCTGGGCATTGTGTTAAATTCTTTCTTATATGATAATATTAATAATAAATACCTTATATTTATTGAGCTTTGTGCATGCCGGGCACTGTTGAAACACCTTACATGGATTAACACATTTAATTCTTGCAACAATCCTATGAGACGTTTTATTTCATTTACCAAGAATAACATTATGGGGGATGGGGAGTGGGAAGGGACACACTGGGATTTCAAAATGTACAACAGATAAACAAGATTGTACTGTGTAGCTCAGGGAAGTATATACAGGATCTTATGGTGGCTCACAGCGAAGGAGAATGTGACAGTGAACGTATGTATGGTCATGTACAACTGAAAAATTGTGCTCTACACTGGAATTTGACACAATATTATAAAATGACTATAATTCAATAAAAAATAAGTTTAAAAAAATTTTTAAAAAAGAATAACATTATGGATTTATATGGTGATTCTTACTATATAGATGATAATTCTAAGGTTCAGAGAATTTTTAGGACCTTGCTCAAGGCCGAGGACAAAGAACCAAGATTCACACCTGAAACATTACCTATGTATAGCATCCTCCAGCCATCTTGGCCATGTTGCATAAATCCATAAGAAACCAACTTTAATTCTAGTGGATGGGTGCTACATCTAACTAATACTTAGAGCCGGGTTGTTTCTGACATGTAATACAGATTTTTTTAAAGTAAATCTCTGAATTATTCTTCCACTGGTCTGTTGTAGACTGATACTACTAATACACAAAGAAGTTAACCTGATACAGCATCTGAACACAATAGAATTGTAGAAGAGCAGACTCAGCCATCAAATAGAAACCATGGTATAAACATACTTTAATTCTCACCTCCTACAAGGTTGCAAATTCCATGTCCTACACAAACAATTCAAGCAAAACCGTTGTTAGCACCTCTGGAACTTACTTCAATTCATTTGCTGTGTTTGGTTACTCACACTTTGGTTATAGAAATGTTATAATACATTAGTGATCTTCTATTGAATGGATATTCCCCAGGAAATAAACTGAAACAAGAAGCTAAAATGAGGTCTCTAAAATTATTTAAATATGTTCATGTTCAAAGGGCTTTTCCTTTTACTGTCCTTTATATTCAAACCTTTTTCCATAATCCTTTCTGCCAAAGATTATTCTCCATCTTTTCGTTCACCTTTGAAGATTCTCCAAGTTCTCTGTTTCTTCTCAAGTTGTGAAGCTCAGAAATGGACATAACTTGCCAACACTGAGTAAGACATGGAGTCTATTGAGAGATCCTTTCCCGCCCTTCTTATGTTTTAAATTCTACTCTAACACATTGCCTCTTTAGCACAAAAAATAATCTCCAGGTTTTTATTTATGTATTTATTTTTTGCAACCCAGATTAAAATATACATATATGTGGCCTGATTTTCTTCTTAAATTAACCACTTTGCCTTTCTCCCTTAATCTCAGACCTGGGTGGGCTTTGTTTTGGCCTGTCCCTCACTGTGGAGGTGTCTGCATCCTTTGTGTTTGCTCTGTTACCCTGTCCAAGACTTTAATTTTAAATATGATTCCAGGATCATAACCTGTACAATAAACTACTTCTCCAGGATGCTACAGTGACCTGGTAATAATGCCCCTCTTTGAGTATGTTGTACCCCAGTCCCCAAATGTAGCTGGTGCAAAATTTCATATAAAAATAACATCATCTGCAAAGTGCTGCGTCAATTGCTTTTTAAATCAGCAAGCTCCTAACATAAATTTGATCTCATTTCCAGATGAGAAAAACTGGGCTGGATGAAATTGACTGCTTCAGTGACGTAACCAATCCTGCCTCAACTCCACTCTAACTAGAGAGGGAAGCAGAGGCTTCATAAACACATGGGATTCCTCGTAGCTCACCGAGCCTGGGGCTATTGGTTTTAAGCAGGGCTGCTCTCCACTGCAGTATCTTGAATCTCCCAGAGTTGGCTTTTTCCAAGAGGCTGATTCAGACACAGAGTCTAGTCTTTTTCTTCTTTTTTTTTTAAATATGCATCAGGAAGAAAGCCCTAAGTTCTCTTGCAGAAATGTCACCAAAATGTTTCCTAGTGATTTCTCAGCAGCTATTTGTCCCTGACACAGATTTTTTTCACTAGCATTTCATTAATGGAAATGCTAAGCTAAATTTTTAGCCATCCTTGCATGCTTTGATAATTAATCAACCTACTTCCACTATTTCTGGTCTTGGTTATATGAATTATAGTGAGGAGGGACGATTAAACCATTATAAAGTACAATAATTTTTTTCAGTTTTTGCATAAAGATTATTCCAAGGGTAAATAGAGATTTCTTATGGATTTTAAATTATTTATAAACAATGAAATAACAATATCCTTTTTGATTTTCAAATACATTACTTAAGCCAAAATGGGGTCCCATTTTTAGTTTTTGTGGATGCTTGACTTTTGTTCCATTTGTTTCAGACGGTGATTCATGAAAAGGGTAAGTTTTTTTCGAAGTAGGGAGGGGGTTTGATTGCATTTTATTTCCTCCAAAGCTTATTAGTCTTGGGAATAAAAATTCTATACTTTCCCAGAAAAATCTAAGATGTTTGGCCTAAAAGAAGCTTCAGAGATGATCAATATCAGTATTGCTCAGAGGAGCCCTCAGGGCTCCTCAAACACACCTGAAGACAGGGGCAAGGGAAAAAGTCAGTGCAGGCGGGGATGGGGAGGGTGGAGATGGCTAGTATGGTCCCCACTTTTGATCTGTGTCACACATCGGACTTCTGTGCAAGGTTTCATGTGAAGAAAGCTACATGTGCTACCTGGAGTATTAATAATATTGCTAACAATGAAAAAGACTTGAAACCCAATAGTCAAATGCCTAAATTTTATAAGTGAGGAAACTGAAGTTCAGAGAGAATAAATGATTTGCTCAAACCAACATAGTTTGGAAAAAGTTGGCAGACTTAATGATTCTTAAAAATTAAAAGGTTATGTTCAGTTCCAGCAAAATTTATCAAAGGCCTACCAAGTGTAAGGTACTATGCTAAGCCCCCAAGGAATAAAGAAAGTAGCACAGAGCCCTAGCATAGAAACCTAGGGTAAAATGCTAAGGAGTACTAGAGATCATCCCATCCAACCTCTTTGTTTTAGAGTCAGCAGCTTTCGCAAAGCCACACCTCAAGTTAATGGCAGAATCAGGACATGAATCTAACTTTTTTACGCCCATTATGATGCACTTTCCACCATACCATGATGTCCCCAAACTTGGTTCATGGACACCCAGTCTCTCAGGATGATCCTCCACTTGAAAAATCCAACTGAACGTCTGCATTTTAAAAGTTCTGAAAAGTCCTAGAGTAAAGAACTGTGCTTAAACTGCAGTTCCAAAACTATTGCCCTGGAATTCTATTCATGTCCTCGGTATTTACATCCCAAAGTACACAATTGAGAGACTGCACCATGCCTCTCCTCTCTTAGGTTTTACCAGATTCAAAACTGAACTGTGGTAGGACGTTCTTTTAAAAACCACATTTCAATGTTTTACATATAAATGGGGCTTGAGAGATGTACTCTCAGTGATGTATTAGACCAGAAATACTCTTTACTTACATATATTGTATTTGAATGTTACAGAAAATATTATGTACATATGTCCAAATAAGCATAAATTAAGTGCAATATACAAAATGCTAACAATGTATTGTTTTAGCCTTGATATCAGTGCACACCTGTTCATATCCACTATGAGATGCTCAATGCTATTTATTTTCTTCTTAAGTATAATGTATGCATTATAACTCACCAGAAATGGTGAAATAATTTTAGTAAGGTAAGAATCGGCAAATAACTTCTTGTCCAGTTTTCAGAGATAAAATGATTTTTCTGCAAAATGAAAATCAATTTGTTTTTCCTATAAAATACATATAACTTTGTTTTGGTCAGAATGTTTTGGTCAAAAATAGAAAAGGAATAAATAGCAAACTTTCCCCCAAAACCACCACGTAAGCTACACTAAACCAAAATAATACTGTAAATCTTGGGAGGGAACCTGTTCTTGCAAGATTTGCAGACCGATTTTTCAAGATCAAAAGTGTTTATATAAGCTCACAAAATCTTGGATCTTTTCCCAGACTAAATCTCCAATACTTCTGAGGTTGGCCCATCACTAATATTTACAATATTTTGACATTTCATAGGATGGACTCCTAGGCCTTTATGATAGGCAGGTTTCCTACCACGATGGAGTGCTGGAACAGCACACTGTGTGTCAAAGGCGATCAGACAGCATTGGCATTTTGCAACAGGAAGGAAATGATTTGTAGGTACAAGGAGCCTGCTGTATCTTGTCAGCTTTGTTAGCTGATAAAATCATGAGGGGGACTCATTACATAGGGGGCCATGCTGCCCATCTGACAAGCACTCCTTGCCAAGCGACTTGAGACCTGTGTTTAAGTGATGTTCCTTCCTGTAGCATTATGTTTCCATAGAGAAAACTTTTACAAGCAGAGTCTCAAGTGTGCTGATTCTCTTCACCCTTTTAAATTAGACCTAGAGTAATGCCTTACACTTAGTAGGACTTTATCATAAGAATTTTCAACAAATTCATGCATTTACCAAGTTGAAACATGTAAGGTAAAGTAAACCCTGTGCTCTCTGGTAACATATACCTCTAATGATCCATTTATCCATTGTGGCTTGTTATTTTTTTCCAGTTTGGTCATTTCTAATAATGCTTCTTTAAAAATTCCATGATTATCGTACTTTCATTGTCAGCAACAATAATAGAAAAAAAAAGCTACAGGTGCTCTCTTATGCACCAAATTAGAATTCTCCTCAAAAATCATCATTACCTGGCCCCTTTTAAGTGATCCATTTCCCTTAGATTATGCGGGTTCACACCTGCAATATTTATGCTCAGGTCTCTCTAATCGCAATAGTTTTCATGTGCAATCAGGTGTAAGAAACTGTTAGGAAAGACAGAAATGGATGGGATGTCAGTCCTGCTCTCAGAGAGCTTCAGTCTCATTGTGGAATCAAGACAAACACAAATACAGGCAGTAACACTTCTGGTCACTAATTAGTGCTACTGGAGGAGTAAGGATGTGGATGCTTCCGTTGACAAAGCGGAGGATTGATGATTGCATATTTCCACCTGCCCTTTGGAGAATAGGGGATATAAACAAGACTATCCTCATTCATCATATGATTTAAAGCCCCAAATCGAAACTCAGCACTTGCCCTCCAGCTTCTTCCATCGCCAGCATCACTGCCATTCTTCTTGAAGTACGTGTGCTTTCTCCTCCATCTTCCCCCGGAGTGCCCAAGACCTTGGTCCTTTTCTTTCCTACCCTGGCCCAACCTCACTCTTTATAGGAGTTTGATCTTTCACTTTCAGAGCTCTACAGCAGGATGAGAGGGGCCAATCTAACAACGGAAAAGAAGTGAGCTCACCCGTAATGGTAATCCCAACTGGGTTCTCTTCTTCTAACCGGTCACCATATCTATCGCTGTAATTGATAATTTACAACTTGCAGTCCTGTAACATGGGCCAGGCTATTTGCAAGGCAGCTCCAGCAGTGAAATGTTTACAGTGGCAAGCAAAAGTGCCTGTCTGGGAGTCCAGCCCTAGTAGACTATGTCCTGTGAGGCAAGGCTGCCAGTTAAAGGGAATAATGACAAGAAGCTGTGTAACTACCATGGCAGCAGAAACCTAACCCAAGGTTTTCAGGTAACTGCCAGCCCTCGGCCTGGCTCCCTTCCACGGGTCCCACAGCCCACGGCCCCATGTGAAGTGGGTATTTTACAGCAAGTTACAGCAATGCAGCTGTTTGCACTGGAACTTAACCCAGGTATGCCAGACAGCTGTGCCAAAGCACGTCTTACTGTTTCATTAATTCAAAAGCAACCCACATGAAAAAAAACCCAAAAATCTATTTGACCCTGACTGTTAGTTTCAGTTCCTTGTCAAGAACTGGTTATTTAATTCAACTTAATAAAACATTTTTGTGGACCAGATATGTGTTTGACCCCTGGAAATGAAGAAGGTACAGGCCCTGACCCAAATACAAAAGCATCACCCCAACTGATGAGTAACACGTTATAATTCAATGATAGGTGCAAAAGTAGAAACAAATGTGAACTAAATGGTGATAGAGAAAAAAGAATGGTCCCTTCCGACTACTCCTGGTAGCCAGGAATGACTTCCCAAAGGTGATGCTGTTTGAACTGGAATTTGTAGGATAAATAAAAATTCTCTAGGCCAATAAAGGAGGGACAAGGCCTAATAGACAGGGGGATATAATGCACCAAAGTATAAAATGCAAAATCCGGTGGGCACGAAAATAAGCAGATTAGATTTATTGAGGTTAATTCTTGAACAAATGAGCCTGGGTGAGGAGCTCCTGCTTATAGAGCCCTGGGTGCCACGCTTGGAATAGGAACCTGTACGGCATACATGGGGGGTGGGGGGGCTTTAAAGGGTGTTGTACAGGGTGTAACATGACCAGGTTTGCTTTTCAATGCTCACTCTGGCGGCCCCTGCCGGAAGCTACATTGGAGGAGGACACTCAAGGCAGCTGAGAGACGATTGCAACAGTTCAGGCAACAAAAACTGAGGGACTGGAATGAGGTGTTCACTGTGGTGACACTGAGGAAAGGGTAATTCTGCTGGATGAGCTCAGAGAAACTGCAACCATTTCCCCATTCCTTCTATAGCTGGACTTTGGGTTTTGTTGTACATCAGTTTGTTGGTGAGAAAGAAAGACCATCACGGTCTCAGAACTACTAGTGGAAGAATCCTGAAATGACAGAATTATAGAAGATTAAAACTGAAACTATCCAAAAAGGTCTATTACAACTCCCTCATTTACCTACAAGTTAGCTGGCTAATTAATGGCAAATTTCAGCCTGGCAGCCAGGTCCACCAGCCAGTGAGAAACTGGGTTGTTTTGTGGGGTATTGTTATGGGTTGAACTGTGTACCCAAAAAACATAGATTGAAGAAGTCCTAACGCCCAGTATCTATGAATGTGAGCTTATTTGGAAATAGAGTCTTTGCAGATGCGATCAAAATGAGGTCACAGAGTGGGCCCTAATCCAATATGGCTGATGTCCTTATAAGAAGCATATAGCCATGTGATGTCACAGAGACACAGGCAGGTGTGAAGGTGGAAGCAGAGATGGTAGTCACCCAGCTGCAAGCCAAGGACTGACGGCCACCACCAGAAGTTAGGAAGAGGCAAGAAGGATTCTACCCAGAGTCTCAGAGGGAGCACGGCCCTGCCAACACCTTGATTTCAGACTTTAAGCCTTGACAACTATGCGAGAAAAAATTCCTGTTGTTTTAAGCTTCCTGTCTGTAGTACTTCTTATAGCAGCCTTAGGAAATTAATACAGATATGTTAAAGTTTAAATGGTGTGAGAGTGTGTGTGTGTGTGTGTGTGTATGTGTGAGAGAGAGAGAGAGAGACAGGGCTTAAATAGCTTTGAAGGTAATGCCACATGCAGGGCTACATTTTAAAAAAAAAGCAAGACTATAAATTTTACACACTGTAAACCAATTTGGTTCGATAGTAAATCTCATTTTCACAGTTTTCACACAATGAAAAGATAGTAGCAACTAAAATTGAGTATACTTTATAAAGCATTTTCATCCATTATCTCATATAATCCTCACACCAGTTCTGGGAGGTGGGAATCCTGAGAAACCTGTTGATTGTCCCAAAGTTACCCAGGGATGGAGTGAAAGTCAAATTATGAGACTTCTAGCTGCAAATCTTCCGCTGTTGCCACATTTTGCCCCATTGACTCTGATAGCTCATGTCTGCTGAGACTCTTTCAGGGTAAACTGAGGTTGTGGACAAGGAAGCTCTCTGTCCTGGAATCACTTAAGTACTACTCAAGAAGAGTGGACTTAAGCTATCAGTGCACGTGAGACAGAGGGGAAGGGGGCAGGGGACAACCAGTAAACAAATGACACAGCAATTAGCACCAAGATGGCAGAAGATTCAACTCCCAGTAGACCTTGAGCTTCATTATACACAGCTCACTGTAAATAACATGCTAAATGGCACTCCCACAGGCACCATGACAGTTGTGAGGCTGACCATAAAAGGTCAAAAAGTGGGTGATGGCCCAGTTCCTGGGAATCCCCACCCCTTCCCCAAAGTAGTTGGAATAATCCTCCCACTTGTTAGCATATGAAGTTACCCAGCCCATAAAACCTAACAGCCCCACACCTTGTGGGGTTGCTGTCTCTTGCCTTCTGAGACTCTGCCTATGGAGTGTGTGTCTCTCTGAATAAATCTGCCTTCCCTCAACTATGGCTCACTCTTGAATTCTTTCCTGCTCAAAGCCAAGCACCCTCCCTCCCTTGGTGGGGGCGCATCCTAGGGACTCATCTGAGACCTGAGACATGACCATCCTCTCACGCCCCATTTTCCTGTATCACAAGTGCCAGCAAGCAGTCCTACTTCCAGGAAAGAAACGTTGGTGATATAATGGAATAATGTAAATAGTCTAATTCATTCCACCAAACATTTATATTCAGAGATTTGGGGAGTGGAAGAAGAGAGTCTCTAAGATGACATGTTGTTGCATCTCCTTCCGAGTCTGAAAAAATAAGCTTTCTTTATAAAAAGGGGTATTTATAGCTTTGGAAACCAGAACCAACTCAGCTTCTCTTAAACAAGCTGGGTCTCCTCTTGCCTCATGCATCTTCCTATAATTTACCATCTCAGTTCTCGTGGTGGGATTTTTACGGTTGGTAAGGAAAACTAATGCCTCAGGCAAGTGACACAAATCAGGTTTTGTTGGTTTTGACTTGGAGTTTTTGTTTGTTTATGTACTTTTTTTTTTTTTGAGGCATTAAAAAGCTCATGTAGGTAGTTGCAGGGAGACAGAATTGGCCAATAATTAGACAGAAGAGAAGGAATCAACTTCTTGAAATGATATGGTATATGGCCCAAAATGCCATCTATCAGAAATCAGGTAGCAGTGTTGTGTTAATTACAGCTGTGCCATGCATCTGACCTGTGGAGGAAGGAGAGGGAGGGAGGAAAGAGGAAGAGGAAGAGGAAGGAAGCCCCTCCACTTGCGCAGATCAATGAACGACAGTACTTTCCCACTAGCCATCTTACTGGTCTTTATTAAAGTAGCAGGAGAGTGATATCCAGCCTCAACCAGGAGTCGCCCTCAGCACAGCAACAGCGAAGCACTACATTCCTGAGAAATAACAAAGCTCAGGGTCGTTCTCTATTTGTTTCATCTCCTAAAAGTCAGGGATGGTAACTCAGAGGGGAACTTGAGCTTTTCATCTTTCCTACTGGGCTGAAGGCAAATTCATTACTAGTCCTCCATCCAGGCCATAAATGTTCGTCATGTTTGGTCTCAGGACAGACACCAGGAACACAGCAAATAACCACATGTGAAATGTCCCCACATCTGCAGTTAAGATCTCCACTAGAGCTGTGACTGAGTGTGTGGAAGAGTTCTCCAGACTCATGGTATTTGTGCAGTCAGTGAAGAGTTTGAGTTGCTGCTTTGAATGTCCTGACACACGCTCACATAGCCGTCTCCACCCTTCATCCACTCACACCTTTAAAGTCAGGTCAGTTACGTGACAATATAATCCTTCACTGGAATGTCATGTATCCTCCATTATTTTATATAAAGAAGTCAAGAATCACATGCTGGAAGTTTTTTGTTTCTTTTCTTTCTTTCTTTCTTTCTTTCTTTCTTTCTTTCTTTCTTTCTTTCTTTCTTTCTTTCTTTCTTTCTTTCTTTCTTTCTATCTCTTTTATTTTTGGAGAGAAGAGGTAGCAGATCTTTCATTTTAATATTTATTATAAAAGGATTTGGATTTGCCCTATAGCTTTTAAAGTAATAATTTCCATCCCTCATCCACCCAGCATCCTTATATTCTTGCAAATGTGTACAAAGATTTTATTCAAAAGTTCCAAAGAAGCTTGAGAAGCATTTCCTATGGATAATTGAGACTCAACAACTAAACCCAGCAGATTAATGCAGATAGATTTTTGTGGATTAGAATTGAAACACCAGGACCCCCCCCCCACCTCTTTATATCTGCCCCTACATTGCATAAGAGAAGCTGAGCACCTAGCCAACCCAGAGGCTACGAAGAGCCATCCAGGAATAGAAGCCCACAGCTGACCCAGGGCAGTACACACAGCTTTTGACTTTTCCCTGTTTGTTCGTTACTCTTCCCAGATTTCCAAGAGGAGGACAAGCCTGCCTGCTCCCCCACTGCCCCAGGGCTGTGAGTGACCTCCCAGAAGCACAAAGGAACTCCGAGAGCAGTAGCTGTGAGGTCCGGGACTCCCCCAGCACTGAAGCAGTTAACTTGGAGGAAGACCCGGGGAAAGAAAAACAGACGAAGAACTGCCTTGTGCTGGGAGGAGGGCTAGAAAACGAGGCTGTTGCTGTTGTTTTCATTGTGTGCACTCTAATCAGGGAGAGTAAGAACAATGATGCATGTAATGCTGATTTTGGAACGTGTCCATGCAGCTTTTCCCAGGCTAGACAGCCTTGGGAACCACTGATAGAGTGGCACACCAGGAGCACAGCCTCAATCACCAAGCCCAGGGCAGGGCAGCCTTTTCTGTGGATAAAATATGTGAGGGATGACAAGAATCTTCCCAGCATGGGAAGTGGCAGTAACAAAAAAACACACACCAGGGGAAAACTGTGACGGCTTTGCCTCTCCCAGCCTGGCCACGGGGACGTGTTATTGGAAAGACAGGCGACTTCTCCTTCTGCCCACCCATCCCATTTCTCCTCTCTGTTTGTTTGTTTCCCTCTTTGCATTCAACTTGCCCTCCCTTCTCCCCCTCCCTGCCCCCCTCCCCCAGACCCCCTCCCCCAGACCCCACCACCACACTTTGAAGCCGAGATGAAAGCCCTGTGTTGTGGCTGCTGGCACCACACGAGCAGGGGGACCGACCGCTGACGTGTGCTTTAGTTTAAGATGCTGCACTTTTCTCCCAAGGAAAAGGGGGGAAAATCAGCTTGAAACAATACATGGAGAGCATACTTTATGTATCTAGGCCTCAAACATGGTCCTAATTTTTCAAAGCTTTTTGTCTCCAAGGATAAGAAAAGAGCCTAAAATGTGGTGTGCGCCCTCAAAGTGAATGCCTGTGAACTACGAAGGGTTTGGGGCTGCTCTTTTTTTCCCTATGGTGATTTTTTTTCAGTTGAAGTATAGTCAGTTACAATTTGTCAACTTCTGGTGTACAGCACAGTATCCCCATCATGCATATATATACATATATTTATTTTCATAATCTTTTGCATTGAAGGTTATTACAAGATACTGAATATAGTCCCCTGTGCTATAACAGAAGAAATTTTTTTATTTATGTTTATAGATAGTGGTTATCATTTGCAAATCTCAAACTCCCAAATTTATCCCTTCCCACCCCCTTTCCTTGGGGGTGCTCTTGTTTATAAACATGAAACAGGAAAGAGGCAAAAATCCAGCACAGGAGCTTTTTGGTACTGACAGAACAGCAGATCACAACTTCCTCAAGTGTTGTTGACACAGCTTCTTTATTTTGAAATAGCATATTCAAGCGATGCTATACTAAATGATTCTGAAGGAATGAGTTCCAGACATTTGCTTAATTATTCGGTTACCAGGTTTAGCAGATAAAAATTCAGGACACCCAATTAAATCCAAATTCCAGCTAAACAATGATAAATCTTTAGTGTATGTGCCCATATCTGGGATAAGCTCATGCTAAAAATTTACTTGCTAGCTGTGTGAAATTCAAATTTAACTAAGTGTCCTATAATATACGTGGCAACTGCACTAGTTATGACAGTTTTTAAATCAATTTATCTTTTAAAAATTTATATTAAAACATTTTAAAGCCTTGTTATAATATGAATTTAATTGCCATTCATCAAATTTGAACATAGGGAATAATTAATCTATCATTCTTACTACAACACAGGCTGCCTGTAGTAAGGCCTTTCGGTGCCCCTGTCAACCCATCCCCTAAACATACACACATATATACAGCCCCCCACACTATCCTCTATGTGCCCCCAGCACACATATCCCATAGGGGTTTAAAAGGATTCTATGTATGTAATTTTTCCATCAAAGAAAGGATTGGCTAATGTGTTGCTTCAAGCAATAGGTCAGTATTTATAATCAACTCCTACCATGGAAAGTGCATATAGTTCCCACTTGGCCATTTCTTAAAACTGCAGCTGCTTTGTCAAATAGCAATAGCTCATGAGATCTAAATGAAGCATAATTATTTTTGGTTAAAACATTTTCCCCAATTTATCTACTTAATGCCCTGAAACCTGATTTTATTATCTTTTGTTTACTTTAAAAAAAAAAAGGTGCTTATAGACACAAAATCAACCCAAAGGAACCATTTGGAAAGCTCAGCTGATTTGGTTCTGAACGCCGCGTCTGCAGACCTCTCATGTCCACTCTAGCTCATGTGATCTTGTGTTCACTTGGAACTTGGGCAAAGTTGAAGGCCTGGTATTTTTGCCCCTAACCACCACCAATCATGGAGACTGAAGAGGGGGCTAAAAGAAAAACTAGGAAGGGAGAAGATGTCCAAGTGGTTTGGAAATCTCAATGTACATGAAATGCAAATGGTGCTCAGATAAGTGGTGCAAGCTGCATTTAAACCTGTGGCTGGAAGATCGTTGAGCATTGGCTAGAGAGTCGTGTCTCCCTTGATCAGCCATCTTCCTCCCTACCAATACTATTGCTTTTGATTATGCAAAACATTTCTGTGTTAGAAAAGTGGTTCTTATTAATCAGATTTTCAGTGTTAAGTTCACTTCTGCTTCCTCTTTAATCAGCACCAGAAAAGGAATTATTAGAAAATTTCTTGAACATCAATATACTTTCCAGGAGAACTAACAGGGTTTCAACTTGAGACTGACTTGAAACTAGATGGCTTTGACACAAACCTAGATAATGTTACATGATCTTAACTCTTCCAGTTTTCCAAACGTAGGCAAGCCAACCTTCTTAAGTGAGTTTTAAAATCTACCTTATTTGTGAAAAATAAAATGGAAGGAATATAGTTATTCACCTCCTTGTCCCACTATTCAAACACTCATCTGCACTCACCCTGTCTCCACTTCTCTGCTTGTACAGAACGAGAGCTTGTTTACCTCACAGATCCACGTATGTGTTTAGCTGGTGAAGTAGTGATGACTGAGTCTGGAGAATTTGGTCTAATTTCAACTTTGATGCTAATAACTATATAAACTTGGACAAGTCTACTCCTCATTTCTAGCCCAAAGGCTGAGAAATAATAATATGCTTGATTTTTTTGAAAATTGGAATGTAAACCAGATGCTCAAAAATTCTTAATCTGAAATTCTGTTTCTACACCAATTTCCATCAATAGGTCTTCTTTCTACTCTCAGTATCAAAAGACAACATTGTATCAATTAATTTCACTCAATTCAACATTTTTTTATGGCAATGGATCATCTTTGGGAAAACTTACCCCCAAACAGAATTACAAAGAATTACATGTAAAGGACTGAAATTGTCAACCATGAGATCTATGAATCCTTTCCTTTGGGAAATTAGAACTTGTGAATATTGTTTTGGCCATTGAATTTTCAAATAAGGACAGCACATGGATATAAATAAGTTTCTATTCATTCAGAGAGTGTGGGCATCACATATGTGGGCATCACAAATTCGAGGATTTTAGCTGCACTGGAGTACAGACAGACACCCAAGGAAAACACACAGTTTTCTTTTAAGAGAACAAATGACACCATCATTGCTTTCAGCAGTATAATCAAATATAAGAGGACTTGGATCAATTATAGGGTTGATACGGCATATGGCAAATGCTGTTCTTTTAGGAAAAAATGCAAAATATGGAGACTGGGAACCAGGAACCAATCAAGGGAATATCTGAAAAATGAAACAAACATCTAGTTTGCTGATCAGAACCAGGACCCAAGGATTATTGTGGAGAAATCATTGAAATCATCAATCGGGCCCAGGGAGAGTAAAAATGACAACCTGGATAAAGGGATCGAGGGAGAAACTGCACAACAAAAGCATCATGAGGGAGCTGTTAGAGTCCAGAGGTCCTTTCTTCAGAACTCCAGGTCTCTGGGGTCAGCTTTCTTCTCTCTGCAGCTCCCCAGCAAATGGAACCAGCCAGGTTCCTGTGCATTCTTCCCAGATTCAGACTTCAACAATCTGGAGGCAGTCTCCAAAGAGGGAATTCATTGCTCTCTCTGTCCTTGTAGGTCTCCTTTTTCCCTTAACATACCATTCCAAAAGCTCTTTAATAATGAGATCACTTAAAAATGAATTCAATATCTTGTAGTAGCTCACGGTGAAAAAGAATGTGAAAATGAATATATGTATATTCATGTATGACTGAAAAAGTGCGCTGTACACCAGACATTGACACAATATTGTAAACTGACTGTAACACTATAAAAAATTTTTTTAAAAAAGGAAAGAAAGAAATCACATACCAAGTTAGAATATTTGACTTCACTGCTGCCAGAACTTCTCTGTGATTAAAAGCTTTTACCTACCTAGGTATTTTACTTAAATATGTGTTTGGGGGGAAAAAGGGGGCTTTTCTATAGCACACATGGTCTTTTGTATGTTTGTTTTATTATTTTGTTCATTATTTTAAGAATGAATCATGTCCTTTAAAAAATAAATGTAAGCCAACATAAAGAGTCTCTTCAATGCAAAGTTTTCTGCACTGACAGCTAACACTACTTTGCACACATCCTTCTTTAACTGGGCCAAGTTATTATTCAAGTTGTCTTCCTATTGTGACCAACTATCTCTCAAGATACAGAAAATGCGCTCAATATTTCACCAAAGATGGGGATAAGAAGTCCACGCATGGAGCCCACTTCTCTACTGATTTGCATGCTCAACTTAGAACTCTGTTTCCTGTTTTTTAAAGGACGTGAAGAGGAGATCTGCATCAGCTTGCCCAGCACCTACCTTAGCTAGAAAGGAGGACAGGAGAAGAGAGGTGGCCCCATGGGAGTCTATTCCAGAGGAGCCTCACAGCCCCTCTTCTGAAAAGGGTCCTGAATATCCTGGGCTTGGGACATTGACTCCAACTCAGAAGAAAGAAATCCCCATTTTTTCTGAGAAACTGAAAGCCTCATTCCTCATTCTGACCATAGCATGGACATTCTAGATGTTTTACCTCACCCTCCTTCTTCTACTTGCCAGCAAGAATTGGAAGGATGTGGCGATCCTTGGGGCCACATAAGCCACACAGCACTGTCCCCGTCCCCCTCGTGAAGCTGAGAGGCATACAGGTATCATGTCTAGCTTGCCTCCTTCTCAAACTGTAGTCCCAGGAGAGGAAGAATTTGTTCACTCATTTAACAATTATTTAACGAGTAATGTACTAGGAGCCGACGGTATGTGTCAGAAACCAGATGGGGCAGATGCAGTGGTAAGCAAGAGAGATGTGGTTCAGGCAACCAAGAAGCTTGCAGTCCAGTGAGAGAGCTGACCATTAGTTGACTGATCACTCAAACATAGGAATGATTTAAAACTGGTAAGTGCTGTGAAGAGGTGTTATAGAATGTCAGGAGGATATAGGGATTTCTAAATACATTTTCACAAGTGCTCCTATACAGTGCTGTAGAACTGATTTTTGAGGGGTTGTGGGGTGCGGGAATGTGGAAGAGGGCATAACTTGAATGCTTAAAGCCTATCCATTCATCAAAAAAAGGTTCCTCAATACTATGCTCTTCTTGAATTTGGTAAAGCTTACATATTCACTGTTTATAAACTTCTATCATAACCCAGTAACACAATATTAATTTCTGTTATTTCTATGTGTGAGAGGAATTGATAAATTTTGTATGGTATCAATTCCTATCTAACCTGACCTTGCCAGCTCCTTCAAACAATGATGTCTACATTATAACAGCTTTACCTGTTCTGGAGTTCTGAAATACACTCCACTGGAAGGTTATCTTCTGTTTGTAGCCATTTGTCCTCTTCATTTGTATCTGAATGGAACGACTGTAGATCTTCTCAGTGGCCATTTTCCAAGACTTACACATGAAATAATACATGCTTGTGAAATTTGTAAACTAGCAAATTTTTTAAATTAATGTAAAAAAATTAAAGAATATTTATTCTATCCAGAATACAACAGATCTAAAGTATGTATGTACTAGTGTACGCCCATGTATGTAAGTAAACAAACCTTCCTCTCTTTACCAGGTGGAAAAATGGGCAATAATAAATGTCAAATACTTGATTCTTCAAGAGGTTTGTTGAAGCTTCCAATAACCTTAAAGCCCTTAATCTCCATTTCATGTCTTTTAAACATGTAAATGAATTCAGTTACACTACCTTCTTATGTGTATCACAAAACTTTTTCAAAATGTATTAATAATGGCAGTGTTTCCATCATGGTTTTTTTTTTTTCCCCAAATTCTAGCACAAAGCTTTAACAGCTAGAAAAAACATTGCTGCTACTGGTAATAACAATAACAAACTCTGCCACTTGCTGTCTGTGTAATCTGGGTCAAGCAACTTATTTTCCTCATCTGTAAAAGGAGTGAATTAAGACCTAGCTTACAAAATTATTGTTACGATTAAAGATAACATGTGAAAAGTGTCTGGGACTTATAAACACTCCACAAATTGCCATGGATGGTGCTGAGTATTATAAGATTCTGGTGGTTTAATTTAGCCTCCAAAGAATAGAAAACAAACATAGAATCCCATATGCAAATTATATTATGAAAATAAGAAAGCTTCAATAAGATAGTTCCTTTTCATAATGGGCTGAGCATTCAAAGTTAGCAAAGTTAACAAAGCTAAGCAAAGTTAACAAGTTCCTACATGAAGCTACACTGTTGAGGTAGAATGAAACAGCTGGGCTCTGAGAATGAGGCAAAGAAAAAAAAAAGAAAGAAAAGAAAAAGACCTAAAATTGCAACCAGAAAGATCTCTAGTTGTGAGACATCAGTTGGGGGATAAAACAAAACTGGCATCTCCTTGGGTGGTTTAGTAAGTGGAAGATCTGGCTTTGGTTAGCCAACAGCCCACCAGCAAAGTAAGTAAGGGCTAGGAAATCCATCAAGGTGCCAATGACCAACTGGAAGTCGTTCATTATGTCTAAAAATGAAATCAAACTCAAATTAAAAGGACTAGTATTGCATGCCACAAGGCTGCATGTGGTATCACTTGACCCAATGAAATAATCTTTTCTCACAGCTTCTGGGAATTGCTGCTACCAACTTGTACATGATTGAGTCAACCAGAGAAGAGGGCAGAGCCATTATGATTGGTTTAATATATTATTCTTATTCACTTTTCAAATGGCATTTATCCCAAAGAATATTATGCTCTGCAAGATAGCTCAATTTGGGTTGCCAATGGGTCTGAACTTCTTAGTTATTTTCAGAAACCATGATTCTACCCTTTGGCAATACAACTGACTAACACATTCTACATTTGGTGAACAGACACTAGTTCCTGCAGAATTGTTTATTTATTACTTTAAATTAACTACAAAGACAGTCCACTGGAAATACTAAACTGGTATTTCAGGAAGATTGCTAATAATTTAGAATTAAATGCCTCCTGACTTAACCATTTGGGAGAAACTACCAAATTTTCATTCTCTAAAAAACTTTAAAAGTACTTCTGTTGCAATTTGTATAACATATGCTCTGCATACAGAGCTTTTTAAATAGGATTAGGTTAATCCACAGTCTTAACATTAAAAACTATTTGACTGTGTGTAGCATGGTCTCCAAATGTGTGAGAGACATGTGGACTGGTCCTCACTACCATGAAATTCTTAGGAAGAATCCCTCAAGCACTTGAATCTCAGCTGGATGCCATGAATTTACATATTATAATGTGTGTTCTGTACTTAAGTAACTCTCTTGTTTGGAGGAATTTACAAGTCAGCAAGAAGACAGCAAAACACAAATGTATGTGTGTGTGTGTGTGTGTGTGTGTATCTATCTATCTATCTATTTATCTATTTATCTATCTATCTATAGAGAGAGAATATGTATATAGAAGGTATATGTGTATGTGCATATCTGTCTCAAAACTCAATACTAAGAAAACAAACAACCCAATTTAAAGAGTGAGCAAACAATTGGAACAGACACTTCACCAAAAAATTATGAATAGCAAATAAGCACATGAAAAGATGTTTAACATCAATAGTCACTAGAGAAATGCAAATTAAAACCACAGTGAGATATCACTACACACCTATGAGAAGAACTAAAAGTAGAAAAACTGGCCATACCAAGTACTAGTGAGAATGTGGAGGAACTGAAACTCTCATACACTTGAGTTGGTAAGAATGTAAAATGGTACAACCGCTTTGGGAAACAGTATCTCTTGATAAATCTATGAGGGCGAGTCTGGGAGGCATACTACAGGGCAAAGGTATACAGTAGTGCACAGCAAACTTCAGCACTATTCACTTCACTGTTGTCTGTGTGCATAGTTTGCCCCCCAGAGACATAAAAAGCATAATCTGGGTGGCCTTCTGTGGCAAATCCTACTAAGGAAGTTGGTTTTGAGGTGATGAATAGGATGTGGCTGGGGGTGGGGGCTGGCGAGACAATACATGTGAAAGCTGAGCAAGGAAGGCCATTCTTGAGGGGCAAGAAACCAGTTTTGCCTGCTGACTGCTGTATGAAAGTACTTGAAATGAGAAGAAGGGCATGTGTGATTCTGTAGGCAGGTCCCAGTGGTATGTGCCCCCAAAGCTGGTGACAAAGAATGAAAAACTCACTCAATACAAACCAGTATTGGCCTTTAAATAGAGGAAAATGAGGTCAATGAAGTGAAATTGCTATACTGGACAGTGTTTTTCTATTAAGCAGCACTGACTTCCGGAAGAAACCGAGAGCCACGTAAGAAAATGGCAAATATTTTGTAGGGCTGGAGAGAGGGCTGGTGCACACGGAGAGATATTGTTTCAGGTTTCTTAAAGAGAACTCAGGCAGGGAGGAGGATGAGGAGAAACTAAGATACTGAGCATCTGTCAGCTATATGTTGACTAACTGTAGCGGGAAAGCTAAGAATGAGTAAGAGTAAAGGTAGCTGCTACTCATTGATACTTCATTAAGTGCAAGGCTCCTTACTCAGATTAAACAGTCTTCATACATAATCCAGTCTAATCTTCACAACAACAAACTGAGACCCATATTATTGTCCCCATTTTATAGACGAGGACATCAAAGAACAGAGACTTAAGGAAATTGCCCATTTTCCTTGGAAGAGGAAAAGTTGGGACTTTGACTCAGATCTTACTTACTCTTTCATTTACCCAAAACTGAGACCAAGAATATAAAATACCATTCTGCAAAAACAGTAAATAGTGTGATTCCAGAAACTTCTACATAGTAATTAATGTCACTAGCTGATGAAAGAGACAGAGTGTGAGAGCAACAGAGGGAAGAGAGGGGAGGGTAGCAAGTGGGGAACACTTTGTCAGCAGTCACCACTTCATGACCCTTGTCCCACCTCGAAGGGTCTCCAGGGTCAGTCTAAGACCGCAGGGTAAATTATCATCTGTTTTAATCTGCCCTCCAAGAGGATTTGCAGTTCTTTCTAAATATGAAAGCAGCTTGTTTTCTTTTTAAACAAATTGCACTTCTAAAATGAAGTTTGATTTTTCCTAGAAATCCTGGGAATTTTGTGTGAATGAGAAGGAACAACAAAAACATAAATTTTTACTTTACAAAAAAAAAGTTTACTTTCCAATGCATCTTGACTCCGTGTCACATTAGAATCAGCGGAGATGCTGGTGCCCAGGGCCTCCGCTCAGACCAGTGAAGTCAGAACCTCTGTGGGGGAGGCCTGGGCATCAGGATATTCTTTCACACGGCTCCTCCATCAGGTATTTCTAATGAATAGCCAAGTTTGAACACAGAGTTTGGAACCTTCTGGGTCACAGCTAATTCATTTAACTAGGATCCTGCAAGTCACATGACATTAAAAGCTATGTGATGACCTCACCCTTGTCTTCGAAAACTATGAAGTGCTTCATCCTGTGTGCTTCAGTGGCTCACTCAAGAGGAGATGAACGTCTACAGGTCTTGCACACAGCCCACCGGAAGATGAGAAGAGGATTTGGATCTCAGTTCAAGTTTTCTGTCACGGGTATGGATGACAGGGGCTGAGGCAGGAGTGAGAGTGGGTAGGCTCTGCCAAGAGCAGGCCAAGTGACAATCTCTCAGCTGTTTGGTTTTTACATTAATGTCTTTCGTAAAAGCTTAGGAAGGAAACATACATGTGTAATATCTATACCAACATAAAGTTCAGAATTTTTCAAGTTTTCAGAGATAAAGTCAAAGCACTGAATGATCCTTCTACTTAGAGTTTATCAGGAAAGGAAAAAATACATCAGGAAACACTTGACATCATTCAACTGTAGAAATGACTTGAAGGCTTGTTTTCTCCATCTCTCGCACCCCAAGCACCTGCGTAGCATGCACTTCACAGGCAGTATTTGGGTGCAGGATTAGGTAACAATCAGAAAACTCTGGTCCAAATCCAGGTTTACCCGCTAGTAACTCTGTTATCAGGCGACTGACCATAATGACCTGTAGAATGGGGGAGAGACACTGTAACTGCTGCCTACCTCTGGATACCAAGTCAGAGAGGAGATAACACACATGAAAACATTTTGTATGGAAGCCCTGTATATATAAATTGTTTTCATTATTTTTTCATTTGCATTACATGAGATTTAGCACCCTGCCTCTAGGCAGGAATGAGGCTTAAACCTCTTGCTAACCTCAGACTAATTGGAACCAACATTTGACAGCTTCCCATTGGCCTGCTTCCATGTGCTGTGGAGTCCTCAGACTTGTCAGCCCCCAGGCCAGTGGAATGGCTAAAATAAAGGGTAGGTGATCTCGTCTTCCACCTGGTATATTCGATTGATTCAACATTTGCAATTATTGGGAAGCATCATGTCCTTGTATATATCAAAATCATTGTATATATCAAAATCATAATCATAAATTATTTTTTAAAGAAATCCTGTATCTCCCTTGCATTCTGCAGGCAGATATTCACAAACTCTTGCACACCCTAAGCAATGTTTGCAGGCCTCTCCATTATTATTCATATTGTTAAGCCCTTGAGGAGCAGATTTCTACCTACTGGGCAAAAACTGGGGACCTGAGACAATAAAAGAGAGAAATCACACTTTCTCTTCAATAAGCCAGATCACAAGTTAAATGATCTGACAAAAGTAGGCCATCTTCTGTACTGTCCAATAGGGTAGCCACTACCCACATGCAGGTATGGAGCATTTGAAAAGTGGCAAAACCAAACTGAAATTCACTGCATACCAGATTTCTAAGAGCTAGTTCCAAAAAGAAGGAAAACAAAATAGTTCAATCATTTTATATCGATTACCTGAAATGGTAAGATTTTGGATTTTTGGATTAAATGAAATAATTATTAAAATGAATTTCACATTTTTTTTCATTTTTTTATTGATTTATAATCATTTTACAATGTTGTGTCAAATTCCAGTGTTCAGCACAATTTTTCAGTCATTCATGGACATACACACACTCATTGTCACATTTTTTTCTCTGTGAGTTATCATAACATTTTGTGTATATTTCCCTGTGCTATACAGTGTAATCTTGTTTATCTATTCTACAATTTTGAAATCCCAGTCTATCCCTTCCCACCCTCCACCCTCCTGGCAACCACAAGTCTGTATTCTCTGCCTGTGAGTCTATTTCTGTCCTGTGTTTACGCTTTGTTTTTGTTTGTTGGTTTGTTTTTGTTTTTGTTTTTTAGATTCCACATATGAGCGATCTCATATGGTATTTTTCTTTCTCCTTCTGGCTTACTTCACTTAGAATGACATTCCCCAGGAGCATCCATGTTGCTGCAAATGGCATTATGTTGTCGGTTTTTATGGCTGAGTAGTATTCCATTGTATAAATATACCACCTCTTCTTTATCCAGTCACCTGTTGATGGACATTTAGGCTGTTTCCATGTTTTGGCTATTGTAAATAGTGCTGCTATGAACATTGGGGTGCAGGTGTCATTCTGAAGTAGATTTCCTTCTGGATACAAGCCCAGGAGTGGGATTCCTGGGTCAGATGGTAAGTCTATTCCTAGTCTTTTGAGGAATCTCCACACTGTTTTCCATAGTGGCTGCACCAAACTGCATTCCCACCAGCAGTGTAGGAGGGTTCCCCTTTCTCCACAGCCTCTCCAGCATTTGTCATTTGTGGATTTTTGAATGACGGCCATTCTGACTGGTGTGAGGTGATACCTCATTGTAGTTTTGATTTGCATTTCTCTGATAATTAGTGATATTGAGCATTTTTTCATGTGCTTTTTGATCATTTGTATGTCTTCCTTGGAGAATTGCTTGTTTAGGTCCTCTGCCCATTTTTGGATTGGGTTGTTTATTTTTTTCTTATTGAGTCGTATGAGCTGCTTATATATTCTGGAGATCAAGCCTTTGTCGGTTTCACTTGCAAAAATTTTCTCCCATTCCGTAGGTTTTCTTCTTGTTTTACTTCTGGTTTCCTTTGCTGTGCAGAAGCTTGTAAGTTTCATTAGGTCCCATTTGTTTATTCTTGCTTTTATTTCTTCTAGGAGAAAATATTTTTTTTGAGTGTGCCTCCTGAAAAATTTAAATTACATATGCGGTTTGCACTGTATTCCTATTGTACAGAGCTGATCTAGATTCTTGTTTCACCCTCAGGAAGACTATTCATAGTTTTCTGGTTGTCTCTACAATGTCCATCTGGATAGAGCTACCACTCTTAAGGACACAAGCATAAACAATAAACTGAACAGGGAAATTAAGTAGTCTCTGGATGTGTGTGTGTGTGTCTACAAGTAGGACTAAGAAGAAAAGTCTGGCTCAGTTGTCCTTTGTGGTTCAAAATAAAAGCTACTCAACCCCTAGAGCAGTGGTGTGGGGTCGCCAGCAGCAGCTTCACCACCTGGGAATGTGTGACCAATGCCAAGTCTCCAGCCCCATCCTCAGCCCTAATGAGTCAGAGACTGAACGGAGGTGGGAGCCCAAAGTCTGTGCTTTGACAAGGCCTCCAGTGATTCCAATGTGTCCTGGATTTGAGAACAATTGCCCTGGACAAATTGAGGCCTGAGACAGGGATTTTCCAGATCTGTATGCTTGATTTTACCAAATTTTTCTAACATTTAACTTTGTAAACGGAGCATACAGCCCAGACTGACCAAATGATGACTTAAATTGAGATCATTAACTTTTATCTGTTTGGCAAATGATGATCATGTTGCTATTAAGTAGAGAGGTCACTTTGGGGGTCCAATTAAAAATGGTATCTTACACTCGAGATATATTTGATCATTTATTGACTTTCAAAATTTTCAGAGACATCTTACAACGTCTTTCTGGTGAGCACGGAAAGAACTGTATTCAAGGCAGGAGATGCTGTTGGTGACTCTCCCAGGTCACCTTTACCAGCCAGTGTGCCCATTCCTCCAGCTTCTGCCAGTGGTGAGCTAAAGGCTTACACCTGTCACATTTTCCAGAGCTTTGCCCGGGGCTGATTGGAGCCACTTCACTGGGGAGCCTTGGGAGGTTACACCACAACCATCACCATAACACCCATACTTCCCCATCCCCAGCAGGTAGCCAATGACTGATAGGAAGATACAAAGGATACAAAGCCTGGCCCCTTGGCCTCCAGGTGGGGCGAGATTTAAACTTCCCACAATCAGATCAAGGACCACACCCTTGCCCAGCTCCTTCCCCTTCCTTATCTTGCTTCCCTCCCTCCCTTACAAGGGTTTCCCAAGAAATGTCTGTCAATAAGTCACATAAAACTGAATCCCTGTCTAAAGATCTGCCTTTAGGCAACCTCACTAAGACAACTGCATTAGAGTTACCTGCTTTATGTTTTATCTACCGAACATTTTTCAACAGAGCCTTCGCCTCATTACCCAGGCATCTGCAGGATGCTCCTCCCTGTCATCTAGCCACTGATTAGAAAGGAATGCAAAATAACTTAATAATATCCCAACCAAAACATGTATAACAGGGTAAATCTGCACATATTCAGCATTCCTAAAACAGATGTCAATGTTAGCTAAGTAGACAGAGGGAGGGGACTAACAACACATCTTCCAAAGAACCTGAGGAGAGGTATGTTCATCTACTGAGGTTAGAGCAATGGTTTTTAATCATTTGGAATCCTGGCAGCTTCTAGGAATTTGATGAACGTTAAGGATCCTTCCCCTCAAATAGGCACAAAACCCCATATACACAGTATTTTCATGAATTTTCAGAAATTTTGTTAGACTTCTGAAATAAATTCTGGATCCCAAGGAAAGAATTTCTGCCTTAATGACCTCCATAATTTGAAGGATTGAAATGCAAGTTAGTGTTAATAATATTTTTAATTCCTATTTCATCTTCCATATTTAAGGTATAGGGCTAAATCTATTACCCCTCTACCCAAACGCAGGCTCCTCAGCCTCTCCCCCAGGCACTGTGGGCCCACCTCTCCTGCGAGGCTGCCTGCAGACTGTCCTGAAGCTGCAAGTTCGACACCAGGAGGCCAAGACATCAGATTCACAGCCATCTCAGCCCAGCCCAGCCCTGAACCAGGCTGACTCGAAAGCAATTAGGCTTAGATTTAACACTATAGAAAATTGATACCATCCCCTCCCTGGCATGCCTTGTTACCACCCAGAACATAACACCCCCCAGAAGTCTCTTCTCTTTAAACTCTCCTCTCCACATTGTCCTCTGCTTCCTCTTCTCTCCTCCACCTTCTCTCTGGCCTTCCAAGCCTTTCCTCTCTTCCCTCCGGATCCTCCATGCTAAGCTAAACAAAACTCTCTATACTCTTGACCTCTGTATTGAATGTTGATTTCCTTCACTCCTTGTGCCTTAATTAACGCTGGGCTTTTCCTCCAGATGCAGATGGAGCAGATGCTTCTATCCGGTCTTCCATGCTCCACGGCCCAGGAAGGAGGGTCAGTAAGAGAACTGGACTATTCTGTTTGCCTAGAGCAGCACCACCCTCCTCTGCTGGCATGTTTCTCCCCCTACCAGATCCCCAACCTTATTCAAAAACAGGCTGTATTTTCCCTCATCTATTTCAGGAAATTTCATCATGTACCAATTTTTCAAGAAGAAGATTCAATTTTAAAATTTGCAAAACAGGTAACTTGAACATAGATGTATTAAGTTAGGCTTCCTAGAAGCAGATCCTGAATGGGGACTCAGTTATACCTGATTTATTGTGGGGACAGTCTCAGGAAACTCTTGTAAGGGAGGAAATAAAGCTGGCCGGGGAAAGGGGTGGAGCTGAACACGGATGGGGTCCTTGACTGCTTGTGGACAGACAAGCTCTAAGATTTAAATCTCACTGCAGAAGGGGCCAGGCTCCATTCAAGGCGCTGAATATACAGTGCTACACCAAACAGACAAAATCTCTACTCCCATGGGGCTGCCGTTCTCTTGGTGGAGGCAAGATAAACAAATATACATCAGAAAGCAGCAAGTGTCATGAAGAAACAGGCAGGGGTGGCTAGAGATTAGAGGGTTGGGGGCATTTTTTTGGACACAGTGGTCAGGGAAGACCTCTCTGGGAGGTGATATGTGAATGAAGTGAGGAACTGAATCACACAGCATCCGGAGGGAAAGCACTTCTGGGAGACAGCAGAGACAGAGATCCTGACTCAGAAGCACATTTGATGTATTCAAGGAAGGGCTGGGAGACCTGTGTGGCAGGAATGGGGACATAGGTGAAGAGCTGACAGGGAATCTGATGGGTTAGATTGCACACATGGTAAGACCTTGGGCTTAATTCCGAAAACAGTCTTACAGGTCCCACCTCCCTAGGCAAAGTGATTGGTCTATGGCTGGACTCTTGATCCTAATTGGATTAATCATAGCCTCCCCACATTACCAGCCACAGTATCAGACCCAACAATGGCACCTAACTGGGCCAGAGTTCTCCCCACCAAATGTTCTCATTGGAGCTAAGGGTTCTTCTCATGTGGCAAAGCTGAAAAAATACAAGAATAGAAGCCAAAAGGTGGAAAGATGCAAAATGAGTGGTAGAGAAAGACAGTGCCTTTGTGGGGGCTGGGCAGCCTTGATTCTGATCACCCAGGAGCAACTCCATCTACTCACACCTTCTCCTCAGTTTGGCCACATTTACCAGTAAATGCTCCTTAACCTGCACTAATGCGACTTGGATTTTCATCACTTGGAAGTCAGCATTCTCCTAACTCCTAGTGCTTCTTCAGACTTAATTCTTTCGCTCATTGGGAGGAAAAAAAGCCACTTGCTTGTGCCATCTCTTTATGGCACATACCATCTTTTCTTGTAACTGTCATTTAGCAACTTCCCAGGCACTCCCTTTCATTCATAGAAAATTGGCATGCATTTCAAAGCGTTCCCTCCTACCCCAGCTCCAGCGTCATCCTGAACATGTACTTGTCAGGACTCTTGACCCTGGCCTCACACTTCCTTGGCTTCCTCAGTTCACACTACTTCCATCTCTGCCTTACTTTAATTAACTATTTGCATGGCCAGACTCTGCAATATGTTATCCCTGAGAAGTGTTCCATATCAGAAATCTTGAATAAACTCCAGCATCTCAAACTCAATCTTATCCTTCCAAATAGAATGAAAGTCTGGATCTCCTGCTACCATGGGGGACCACCTGCTTTAGAACTAGGGCAACTCAGACAGGAGCAGATCCTGAAAGTTCCTAAGGACACTGTTTGATGTCTAATCATGTAGGCTAACATATACTTTTTTCTTAAGACTTGGTTGACTTTTCATCACTTGCAGCAGAAAGAGTTGCTGCAAATGACTAATTCAAGTTCTGGGTTAGTTGCCTGTTATTTTCCTTAGCAAATATTACACGTATGTTTTGTCCCATATCAATATATATTCACTATTCACTAGTCTCCTCAACCTTTCTCATATTTTAAGCATGCTCATATTTATAATTGTTGACCAACCACACTGTTTATCACTTCTTGAGAAAACTAAAGCACACACACTCGTGCATAAAATGCATCCATTTTAAAACTCAACTTCCTTCCTCTCTCTCATCTTTCCTCTAGTCTCAGAGAACATGCTCTCTCTCCTACATGCCAAAACTCCACCTTGTCTAGACCCAGTTCTCCATCCTGTCCCTACCATTTTTTCCTGAGAAATCCCATCTCAACCCTGACTCTTCACTTTCTCCATTCTCTAAGCAGACTCCTTTCCTCAGCTTAAAACCATGCTTATATTTCCACCGCCTAGAAGACTCCCTTTCCTTTATGCCGTGTCCTCCTCCAGCTAGCCTCTGTCTCCACAATTACAAACTCGGTCTGCTAACCTTCACAGGTAAACTCACCCACCTCTCACCTATACCTACCCAGCTATGGGCTGGTAACTGACAAATTTTTATCCAGCCCAAATCTCCCCCCATAGCTTCAGAATCCCAAGTCTAATACCTCCTGACATTTCAGCATCTCAGGGTACATGTCTGTAATTGAGTTCACCATCTCTCTCTCATTCTAAGCCTGCTCTTTTTCCAACGTTCCTTACCTCACTTACCATCACTGCCATCCACCTACTCATCCAAGCTAACCAACCATTCTCCAGTCTTGAGCATCAACTTTCTAAATATTCCTCAAATCTCTGCCTGCCTTTCCACCTCATCACCTAGACCACTGCAGCTAAGTCAGGCATCCCCCAGACCCATCCTCCACTGCTGAAACAACTTCCTATCCAAAATGCAGACATGACCATGTCACTCTGACAAAAATCTGTCACATTTTACAGATCTATCTGAAACTAAACAAATGTTTCTGGGAATATCGAGACTCATCAGTTCATAGAGGCACTAGTCATTCTTAAACCAAACTGGAAATTTTTTCTCCTTTCAGCCAGTTTGAATGATCCATGGCAACTTTACTCCTCATTAAAATGCCATCAAAGACTATGTCCAGCTTTCATCCATCATGTCAATTGTTTGTCCCTCTCTCCATAAAATCTGATGAGTAACATCAATGTAGAAATGAAGAAATGTGTTGGCACAGTAATGGAGTTCATAAGAATATAAGGTATGGGATTTAGATCAATATGAAATATTTGAGGGGTAAGCGGGTTCAGTATCCAGTATGCTTGGTCTTAGCCAAACACGGCTTCCCAAAAAAACACCCAAAATGCTTAAAAAGTTTCCATCAGATGGATTGAAAAGGCTCTGCAGACTTCAAAGTCTGTTTTAAATGTTTTGATGAGTTACGTGTAAATGAACATGCAGATTAAATTTGCATCTAAGTCCACATGCTCTTAAAATATTGAGGGAAAGTTGCTTTGCCAAACATGCTCGGGGTTGTTCTGAACTCAAATCAGCTTGCAATGTTCAACAAACCTAAATGTGGCAGCGCTCACCCATCTCTTCATCAGTCTCTTTACTACTTCAAAGCATAGTCACTAACCAGTAAGTGTCAATGAGAAAGGGGAATGTACGCAGAGGATTAAACTGAAGGGAAACTGACTTTCAGCTCAGCTAAAGGAGCAGATGACGGCTGTTGAGCTATGAAAGTTAGTTTCTTTCTCCAGATTCTAGCTGTCCAAAATCTGACTTGCTCAACAGATGGTGTATTTTTTGAGCACCTACTACATGCCAGGCCCCATAAAGGAATCAAAGAGTTACATGGATCTTCCCTTGGCTTTCCTGGGAGATAGAAAAATTACTTCCTTTACAAGCCTAAATACATCACTACTATCTGGAAGACAGTACCCAAATGCAAAAAAAGCCATGGGAAAAATGGAGTAGAAGGTATAGGAAATGTTCACACACATACACTCACCAGCCTACACAGCAAGAGACAGGCACACTGTGGTTTATGCAGTCCTAGGGTACTTGAAGGGCTAGAAAGCACATCCTCAGCCTCTTGTCCTCCTCAGCACTGGCTGGTCCTGTGTGTCCTGGATCTCAGCATCCCATCTTCCTGCCTGGAGCATCCAGATTGTCACTGGAGTTACGGAAAGCCCAGGTTTGCTAAACACTGTTGACTGTCCCAAACGGAGAACTACCTAGCTCAGAAATCACTTTGCCAGCATACAGCTTGGTGACAAAAGCAAGAGATGCTTAATTTGGGGGTTTCTAGCTTAAAAAAAAAGTTACCAGCTCCCCCTTGCTGACTATGCTGGTCAAAATTCCCTGCAACCCAAGCTCTCAGTCCACGGAGACTGATTCTCTCTTGAGATTCCACCTGATTCAAAGTGGCTGCTGCTAATTAATATTTTTAAATTTTGTAAGTTCTTCCACATTTTCCTGATGAGAAATAAAATATGATTATCTTACTCCCCCCAAAAAAAACTCACAAAAGGGAGAAGAGTTGAGGGACTACCTTTAAAATTTCCAAAACAGAAAGGAAAAACCTTACAGGATAAGGAGCCCTTTGATTACAGGCATTCTGAGAGCAGGGGCCTCACTTTTTTTTTTTTTTTCATTCTTCCCAATAATGCTTAATTCAAAAATCACCATCCATTAATTAACAAAAACCCCCAACACTAAAATCAAGGCTAAAAGAGGGAAGGGCAGGGTAGGGTAGGAGGAAAGTGGAGGAGATTAAGGAGCAAGGATCCCAGAGAAGAAGACTCTCTGGTGACAAACTACATCCTTTTCACCTTCTCCTGGTTTGTACTTTGTCAGTCATTTTCAGCTAGGTAAGACATGGGAACATTCCCCGCCTAAATGATGAGGCTCAATTGACTCCACATCTCTAACATTCTCTGGACAGACTGGAAACAAACACGGCAAGGGAATGAATGAAAGGACCGGGACCATGCTCCAGAAGTAAAGGAGGGTTTTGGTGTGGGTCGCCGCTGTCAGTCTTTTCCTCAGTAATCGTCTCACGGCGATTGAGTTACATTAGATATTGTGGGAATGAATTCTTATGCTGGCAGTGGCCTCGTGTTAGAGCAACTCTCCCCTAGATCAAGGGTTGCAAAACTGAACAAGAAAAATGCACACCCACAAAAAGTCTCCTCCGGAATGTGGAGGCTTTATTATTTCCATTTTGAGTGGTGTTGCATCCTTGCCACAAATTCCAAGGTCATGTGGAGAATTCTCAATTTTTGACCTGCTTCCGAGCTTCCCAAGAACAAAGACTCACCAAATCAGATTTTCCCAGTACATAAATTACATCCAGGGAGTAAATCAGGCACCTCTGGAAGCAGCACTGACTTTTTTAGGCCACCGGGACAACTATAACTGAATTACTGCTTCTGTGAAATAACTAGACCCTTGTCTTGATCTGAAAGAGCTAATTCAGGCTCTTAAAGGGCCGAATCTAGTATTTTTTAAATATTCTGGAAGACTGTGGGTTCAACAGCATGGGTTGGGATTACGTAGGTTCATGTCAGATCAAAGACGGATAGTCTGGTGGTCAGAGGATGTGATAAAGACCTGTAGCAGAGAGCCAAAGTCTTCACTGATGGATATACTCCTGAAAGATTAGTCTTGACTCTCTCCTCATGTCCATTTACTTATCCGTTAACCACAGTGGTCCTGGACGGGACAAGAAGGGGATAAGCAAGCCAGAAGTTGCCCAAACCTCCAGTCATCAAGCAGTAAGGCTACTACCTGTGGTAAAAACAGCAGGAGGAGACTGCTGATGGATGAGTCCAGGGCTAGAAGCTGTCTCTCCCTACCTTAGCCCCACCTTGATCACAGCACTGTTGTGTGGTTAATTCACTGGCTGAATGAAAATTGTTAAATACCACACATGTGCTCAGCTGAATACTAAACAAATCAAGAAAGAGTGATTTCTATAAGTACGCATTTACTTATTAAGTAATTAGAGTTTTGGAGAAATTTTTTAATTTTGCTAATACTTTCAAATGAATGAACATCTTCAAACATCATCATTATGGAAAAGAATGTAAGAAGCAAGCAAATACACTAAATGATACAATTAAATCTGGGGGTAAGATTTACATGATGCAAGTGCTTAAACTATTTCAGGAATTATTTTAAGCACTTTATATTTTAAATTTTTTCTTTGTTCCTCATGTGGAAATACATATTCTCAGGATAATAAAACTTGAAAGTATCTAGTGAATATTTAACCTGATCCCTTTGTTTTTACCGGTTCACTTCATGCTTTACTATATTTGTTAATGTTTTTACTTGAAAGTATGAAAAACAAAAAAGAGACATTCATAAGTCCACAACTTAATCACTGCCATGAAGAAGTTTATAAAGTAAGATATTAAAGTACACCTCTCCGATCACACTATCCAGGAGCAGTTTGGGGTCTTCTCTTTCTTTTTCCTGTATTTATCAAGATATTTCTACATTAGGAAAGAGAGAGAGAAAGAGAGGGCAGGAGGCATTTTTAAAAATCTTGTTCTAGCTTTTGATTTAGAAAATGCTTTTTCAGTCTACAATATATCAGTGACATTACTCGGGGTAAGCAAACAGAGATTCTACTGTTTTTAATGGTTGCATGGTATTTAATCACATTATGAACCATAGTCTAGTCAATCCTTCCTGTACTGATGAACAGTTAAATTCTTTTCTATTTTTTTCTATTACAACCTTAACTAAAATAAAGAATCTTGCATAAATATATATATATATTTTAAATTTTTCTAGGCTCTGGTGAAGTGCTGAAAGGGAAGATGCTAGATCAAAGACTCCCCTTTTCGCTCGCAGAGGAACTGATGCCCCAGCACAGGTCTGTGGAGATTAGCTTGATGTAAGCAGGGGGCTCAGCACCCGCGGAAGTGGATAAAGCAAAGTGAACAGAGGAAGCGTCGAGAAGAGAATTAGACATCAAGGATTCCCGTTTCACTCTGAGAGTTAGGTACCTACTTGAACAGTCATGTGCTGCTATCAGGGCCTCACTACAAAAGGGACTTTGGACAGAGTCCCCTAACCCAATGGAAGATCAGCCATGGTGGAAGCCGGGAGCCTGGACCTGCTGTTTGGTGGCAGCCCCTGAGGATAGAGGAGTGAGAAGGGACTGCAATTCGGACCAGGAACTGTAAGAAGAGGAGAACATGACTAGAGATCGAGGCAGAAGAGGCCCAGCCCCACAGCCACCGGTGGAGACCACAGACAAGAACACTCCCTGGGGGCTTCCAAGACATTGCCTGTTCTGTGATCACTCTCCTTTGTCCCCAGACTGTCCATGGAAGCTGCTATACCCCAAAGCCTTATAGTACTAACACAACAAGCAAGAGAAAGGCTGTCCCAAGTTCCAGGAGGGGCAAAGGCAGCAGAGGCCAGGTTACGTGGGGAGATGGAGGCAACAGCAGAGAAGCAAGCTGATGCCTGGCCCGACTCCGAGCAGAAGAGACCAGACTCTTATCCGAATGTACCAGGGGAAGGTGGCCTGGAAGAGAGAGGCAGAGTCCAGATCCTTCTGTTTTACCCAAAAAAGGGTCTGCAGCAGACACGTGGGCCACAAATGTACAGCACTGTAATCTGAAATCTTTTTCATTCTGGCAAATGTACCAGAAACACATTCACCTCAAAAATCCAATAGCGGCTTCAAGAGGATTTTTTAAGTCACTCATTCCTTACCACACAGATTTTAAACTTCAGTTACCAAATCTCTGTGCCAGATCCAGCGATTTGCTTCCACTACCTCCAGCCTCTGCCAGCCCCTCACCCATGCCGCCTGCCTCCCGCTGGCCCCGAGCCACAGCTCTCTTGTTGCCGTTGCCGACTGCGCCAGGCTGCCAAGTGCTCCCAGTGGCGCACAGACACATTTGGCATGGAGGGGAGAAGGCCAGGACTTATTTTTCCCCTCTGCTGGCTCTTTCTTTCCCCTCCCTTTCCCATCCTTTCCTTCTCCTCCACTGCTCTCTCTCTCTTTCTCTGTCCCTGTCTGTTTCCCTCTGCAGTTTCTCGCCTGCTGTAAGTCACAAACCAAACCACACATTTCTCTCTAGATCCTCTGTTACCTCTCTAGCTATTACATATTACTCTAGGCACCTATTACTCAGGGACACATTGCACCTCGGACTTTGATGTAGTGAAAAGACAGAGAAGAAAAAAACTGGTGAATTCTCTAGGGAAGACCATGTCTGAAACTAAGATTCCTGCAGTTAATCCTTCCACATGTCCTTGCTAACAAATGTTGCAGTAAGTAATTACACCATCATTCCCGTTCAGCCAAAGAACCCAAAGAGTATGAACTCCAACCCCACCACCATCCCCCCAACCACCGCCACCAAAAAAGTGTTTGACTTTCCGACACCATGACCGACTTTATTAGAGTCGGAGTTTGGGAGGAAGCGCTCTGTCTCTTGCTTATCCTTTACACCTTGAGAGTTCAGGTTTAGGGCGCAGTACAGCATACCTTCTTTTTAGGACCATTATGCACTGTGGCACAGGAAATCTGGACTGCTCCCTGCAAGTAGGGATTTACTGGACAGTGACTTGCTGCCAGGAGAATACAATTATTTGTGAAATGAGAGGGCTTTGAGGAAGCAATGTGGCATACTAGAAAGTGGACAGATTCCACATGGCAAGACCCATACCCACCTTAGAGGAATAAATAGGTGATATGTGCAACATGAGTGGTAAAATCCCTCACCCAGGAAGGGTGCTCAGGACTGCGGTTGTCCTTTGCTTTGGCCTGTGGGGCTCTGGGATGTGCGACAGCTTACCCTAGGCTCATCCTTCCCTCTTACCAGGACCCGTTGTTATGACTATTGGATAAATGTGTATATGATTATAGACAAGGGCTGTGGTTGTAAGTAAAAAATAAATGACTGAGGGAAAGAGATGAGTCTGACACTGGCTGGATGTCTCCTATGGACCAGCGTGGTGTTGGACCTTTGTGTATTATCTTCACTTGGGTTTCCTGGAAACAGATTTTGAGATGCAGAGTTGCATGCAGGTTTGTTGGGGAGTGTTCTCGGGAGATACACGTGTAAGGAAGAAAGGAGGCAAGGATCATGCAGAGAGAGAAGCTGATCCATGACAGTAACAGCTGAGACTTCAGCTTATCCCGTGGGAAGCTTTGGAGCTGAAATGCCTTCACTGATATGCCAAATTGAGGCAAGAGGCTGGATTTTGGATGTCCACATAAGCCAGTCATTGACCAGAGACGATTCCCTTGGGAGGGAGTATAACCTTGGGTGAGGCAGTTCCATGCTGCTAGGGCAACTCCTATAGGGACACGGATGTGTGTGAGCCCTCAGGAGCCAATATTCCCAGCTTTGGGTCAGGGGTAGGGGCGGCGCATCAACCCTAAAGAGGGGATCCAGGCAGAATGCCACAGCTTCCACTGCAGTCCATGCCTTGCACCGTTCAGGTCCACTTGCTTCTCCTATCTGGGAACAGCATCTCCAGATTCTAGCTTATCTTGTTTCTTGGGATGAACCAAGTCACCATAGCTGGAGCTGACCTCAAAGCCGTAACAGATAGTCATCACTTCTCCTCCACCTTCCATTCTAGATACCTCTCACTCTCAACTAGCATCTCTGCTGGTCAAGGAAGCTTGCCTGGTATGGTGACCCAGGCCCTTCTTCCTGGCCACCATGCGTTTCCTAGGCCATGGCTGATATACTTGTCCATGTACCGTTACAACTGGGTGTGGGAGCACCGATCATATTCTTCCCTCTGCTCACTGTCTGGCAGCAGCCCTACCTTCTCTTGATGGTCAGGTCAATTGCTCCTGCCCGTATGGTGACTCTTTTTCTGTTGGCCTCTTAGCAAAAAGAAAACTGAGGTGACCAGATGATAACCAAGTTTGCGGCACTCCTACTGTTCCCTAGTGGACACATTCTCCCTCTGGGAACTAAGACCTCTTGACCCACAGAGCCTAAAGCTAAGATTGCATGCTATGTTTTGGAGGATGGTGCCCCACCCTCAGATAGTATTATTGTCATACTGGCATCTCACTTGTGTATTTAAAAGGCCACGACACCATTCAGGTCAGCAGCTTCTGTGTGTGATGGGACCAAGAAATCCATAATCGTGGGCCCAATGATGCATATCCTTTGCTGTAAAGTGGACCCAGTGGCCCAAGGCAACGTTATGCAGTATTCCATGTTGATGAATCAGACTCTCTGTAAGTGCTCAGATAGTGGTGCTGGGCAGAGTTTCTATGGGCAGGAAAGGCAAACTCATATCCCAGAATATGTGATGATTCCGGTAAAGATGAATATTGCCTTTTCCAGAGTAAAAGAGATCCAGAGTAATCAACTAAACCTACATCAGCATATCATAATCACCAAAATCCATAGTTTAACTTAGGGTTTACTCTTGGTAGTGTACATTCTACAGTTTTGCACAAAAGTATGACTTGTATCCATCATTATAGTATCATATAGAGTATTTTTACTACCGTAAAAATCTTCTGTGCTCTGCCTATTCATTCCAACTACCCCCCCTCACCAACCCCTGACGCCTGGCAGACAATGATCTTTTATTGTCTCCACGGTTTTGCCTTTTCCAGAATGTCATATAGTTGGAATCATACAGGATGTAGCCTTTTCAGACTGGCTTCTTTCAATTACTAATATGCATTTAAGGTTTCTCCAGGTCTTTTCATGGCTTGATAGCTCTTTCTTTTTAGCACTGAATAATAGTCTATTGTCTGGACGTACCGCCATTTATGTATATCCACTCACCTACTACAGGACATCTTGGTTTCTTCCTAGTTTTGCAATTATGAACAAAATTTCTACAAACATCCACAGACAAGTTTTTGTGGGAGCATAAGTTTTCAAGTTTCTTTGGGTAATTACCAAAGAGCATGATCGCTGGATTGTGTGGTAAGAGATTGACTATCGTCATTTGTTTGCAAGGAAGGAAAGGGAAGGTAGATATTGGGGGACAGGGGGAGCATTTCCCTCATTGCTGAGTCTCCTGCATGACCTTCAAGCAAAGCACAGCCACTATCTTCTAGTAAGGGAAGATCCGTCACTTCTGCAAGCTCAGCAGACTTAAGGGAATGGGAGCTTTCAAAGTTCGCGCCTGCATCTACCTAGATATCCTCAGCCCAAGTCTCAGGATTCCACTCCTCTCCTGCTTAGGCCCTGACATTGGCTCAGGAGAACTGCCAGGATGTGAGTTCAAACTTCTCCAAAGCTCCAGTACTTTTGTGATTAAGTCCTGAACTTGGTCCTCCTCTTTGCCCTCCAGCTGTGAGAGATTAGGATTTCCCTGAATACTGCCGAAGAGGCCGTCTAATTTTCACAGTCTGTCTTGAATTGGTAATTAATCACTCTAAGCCTGTCATTATCCCTCTTTGATGAGTCAGTGGTGCTAAGCAACAGCCATCAAATTCCAAAGTCCCTAATGTTACCATTTCTGTATACTTCTCAGTACCAGCCAGTATAATGTACCAGCCAGCATACCTCCTTCCACCAACATCCCAATCCAACTTCCTACCAGTGAGAGTTTAACAGTTACACCAGGACAACATGGCAGGGACTGTATATATTCTACTTGCAAGTAGTGATGGGGTCCCCCTTGCCATCCAGACAGCAAATAATTCTTCTCTCAGAGTCTATTTCCTATGACCATTCCTGGTACCAAGTGTCTTCAATTGGGTTCCCTGGAAACACTCTCAGAATGGAACATTGTGCACAGAATATTTTTTGAGGAATGTTCTCAGAAGAGACAACTGTCAGGAAGCAAAAAAAGGTAGAACCCCACAGAGGGAGAAGGTGATCCATGTGAGGTTACAGGTGAACTTGGGCAGATTCTATGGTCAGCCTTAGAGCTGGATGGCCCTTCAGAGTTGCTCCAGATTGAAGCAGGGGGACAGACCCATGAATCCCCACAGAGGCCAAGCTCCAGTTTCAGGTCACCTTTTGGGAGGAGATGTGATCTCGGGTGAGACAGTTCTCTGCTAAGGAGGGCAAGTCCCAGTGAGGAGGACAGCTCTGAGCCATCACTAGCCGTTTCCCCCAGGACCTGGGGTGGCAAACATCAGCCCAGAGGAGAGGATCCTGGAAGAGCTTTATAGGACACATTATTCATATTTTATCTACACTACAACCGTGTGCAACCAAGAGCTTCAACCCTGATTTTTTCCCTGCCTCTAGAAGGACAGTATTTTTTTCATGAACTAAGAGAAATTAGCTTCCCTGCCTGAGACTGAAAAAGTTAGTGAGGGACAGAGACAGCAGGATCAGGCAGACAAGCTGGGTGGATCACTATGAGCATGAGGACAGGGGTGGAGTCACAGTCTTCAGCTGAAGGATCTGAGCTATATCCAGGAAGTCTCTAGAAGAGCTTCAGTATTTGGAGTCCAAAAGTCTTATGAAGCTCATTGTCATAGCACCAGTAGGTGGGGTATGGCACAGGGTTCTCAGACATTGGCAAGAGGGCTTCTGCTTGTTTTGAAGGGGAAACAACTTAGGCCAAAGTACCCTACCCACCCTTCCAGAACAGACTTATGTCATTAAAAGGCTCCTGCTGGTCTCTGACTAGAACTCTCTCCACTGCCCATCTCCAGACAGTATCATCTTGCCTTGTGGCCTGCAAGTATACCAAGAGAGAGTGCCAAGTATCCAGCGATCTTGTCTAAGACTCCACCTTGCTTTGTCATTTTCTCATCACCAGGCAGAATCATGGTCACTCTCAAAGTCAGTGACACCAACCACAGTTGCTTCTCTAAGAAAATGTGTTTGCAACAGTACTTCATCCTCCACCACTGCCGAGTGAGATGTTCTTGAGAGAAGATACACAACCATTGCCACAAACACTACCAGATACCCTTTCAAAGCATATAAAAATATGAATTCATCCCAAAGTTTGCCAGAGATCAAGTTCAATGGCTTCACTTCCAAATCATTGTTGTCACTTTATATAGTTGTTACTAATGAGCCTGAGAACCACTGATTTTGTTGCAAAGTGAGCCCTGTTCTGTGACCATAAGCCACACCTCCAAACACAGGCAGCTTGGTCCCAGATGCAGACTGGGTTACAGGGGAACAGACTGGGCATACGAATGGACCACAAGGGAAGATCACAGCCCGAAGGTCACCCTCCTGATAGCAGGCCAACTATCTTACCCTCCTGAGGGAAATGAAATCCCTGGAAGGGACTGTGAGTGCTGAACAGTTGTCTGTGAAATCAATGGACAAACTCCTTAAAGGAAGCAACTGTTCTCTGCATTTCACATGTCTGCCCGTGGCTTGCCATTTCCGTGGTGGAACTAGAAACTGATGCTGAGCAGACCTTTCCCTCCACCTCATCCACTGGCAGAAAACATATCATGTCTCAGCACACCAGGGGATGCCCGGTGACCTGCTGGGGAGCGTGAGCTGGAGCCGTTCCTACGACAGCATGTGCCACTTTGCCTTAATAAAAATCACCAAACTGAAAACAGATGACAGGCGCAGATGCTGAGAAACTGAAATGTATAAACAGTCTCCTCTCCTTGTTATAGTTTTTTCTCATTTGGTCAGGGTTTTTTTGGCCAACTGGGGGGTGTGTGTGTTTGTGCGTGTGTATGTGTGTGTGCGTGTGTGTGTGTGTCGCCCGTGTGTTAATGAAGACTGTGGGAGGTTCCTGGCCCAGTGCTGTGCACCAGGCTGTAGCCTGAAGACAAGGCTCCCCGGGACACTGACCAGACTTGATGAAATGGCAGGGTGGTCTGCTCTAGAAGAATCCACTTCACACAGGGGGTTTCCTTTGATTATTTCTACTTTTGTCATCAGAAAGAAATATGGGAGTTTGGTCTATTTTCCAGAATTTTGCTGTGTTGGACCAGCTCCCCTCATTTCACACTCTCTTTCCCCTTTAGGTCATCCTATCAGTCAACAATATTTATTAAAACCCTGTTGTAGGTAGAACAGTTTTTCCATAAAAAAACAAAGAAATAAGCAAAATGATCCCTGCCACTGAGGAGTATCTAGCTCAGTATTGGAGAAACCACACACAAGCATGAGGCCACATGACATTTTGTGAAAACAGCGCACCACAGTGCAAAATGTTGTTATAAACTGTAAAGCAAAAAAGCACAAGTGAAAACAGAGTTAAGCAACATGTAAACAGGGCTCCTAGAAGATGTGAGTTTTGAAAAATATCATTGATAACACCTCCATCTACTGTATCCCAAGTTGCCAATAATTCAAATTATCAAGTTCCTTTGATTCCACCTTCAAGTCTCCTTTTGTGTTATTTTTCAAAACTGCTTTTCTTACTACCACCATGACTACAAGTACTTTGCTCCAATAACTGTTTTAACTGGCCTTCCTGTGTCTAGTCTCTCTTCCATTCCATCTCTTTAATATACAATTTTCAGATTTTCTTTGTTAAATGTAACAATTTCTATTGAATAATTGGCCTGCTCAAAAACCAATAATGGCCCCACACTGCTTCTCCAGAGAGAGTAGAGGGGTTACACGTATAGAATTCCAGTATAATCTACATATAAGTCAGCATGTAACAGCTAAACACTATGCAATAGTATTATTAAATTATTGTTATTATTATATAGGTAAATGTTTAGTAAATGGTATATACATAGAGTTGGTTTCATCATTCATGGAGAATTGAGTCCTGAATTAAGAGATGGCCTTCAAGCCATAAAACTACATCAAGTAGAAGTAAAAACAAAATTTAGAATCATTAGCCTAACGTTCAGAGTGGGAAAAAAGAAAGATATATGTTCAAATCTAGATATACCATCCTTTACCGAGATACTCACCACCTAGATGGTAAGTTGATGGGGCAACAAACAGGAAAAGTCTCAGGTTAAAAAGTGCTAACATTTAAATTAATATTATATTTCATAATTTCTCCAGCAAAGCAAGTGACAGCATCTTCCTGGAACCCTGGACATTTTTTCTCACTTAATACTTTTCAGAGATAAAGGTGAAGCCTCCCAAGAACTCCTAGTGTCAAATGAGCTAATCAAGTCAAGAAGAGTGGACCAAATAAGAAAAGTTGAAAACTTTTTTGAAAATTATAATGCATAAGAAAACTAAAATAACTAAAACAATATGGTGTGGGTTCCTAAACAGGCAATCAGATTAATGAAACAAAATGCGTAAGGTCAAAAATAGCTCTTCATTACCTAGGAGAAATTAACATGTATAACATTTTTAAGCAATGATGGAAAGACAGTACTCAGATGAATAGGTAGCCACCTTGGGAAAAATTACTTATTTTTCTGCTTCAACTCTGATTTCAAAACAAAATTTAGGATAAATATAAGACTTAAATATATTTTAAAAAGAAGCAATGAAACTCTGAAAAGAAAATATGCCAAAAATATTTTATAAAACAGAATAGAGGGGTAGCTGTTTGGGAAATCAGTTTGTTAGTTCCTCAAAAAGTTAAACACAGCTACTATATGACCCAGCAATTCCACTCCTAGGGGAATATCCAAGAGAATTAAAAATATGTGTTCATACGAAAACATTCATGTATGTGAATGTTTATTCATAATAGCCAAAGGATGAAAACAATCTTGATATCCTTCAGCTAGCAAATATATAAACAAAATGTGTTCTGCTTGATTCTGCTGTGAACCTGAAACTGCTCTAAAAGAATAAAATCTATTAAAAATGTGGTATATCCATACGTAGGAATATTATTCAGTCATAAAAAATAATTAACTACAGATACATGTTACCACATGGATAAACCTTGAAAACAATATGCTAAGTGAAAGAAACCAGACACAAAAGAACACGCACATGCTGAATGATTCTATTCAAATGAACTATCCAGAACAGGCAAATCCATAGAGACAGAAGGTAGATCAGTGGTTGCCAGGGACTGAAAGGAGGTGGGGATGAGGAAGGGTTTTTTTGTTTTTTGTTTTCTTTTTTTTTTGGATGATGAAAATGGTCTCAGGTTAGATAGTGATGAGGGTAGCATAAACTTGTGAATACACCAAAAACCAATGAACCATACATTCTTAAAAAATTGAATGGGGACAGACCAAAGAAGACACCTCAAGGGAAATTTTGTTAAAAATGCATTCAACTGAGTGAAAATAAAGATGGAACATATCAAAATTTGTGGGACACAGTTAAAACAATGCTGAGAAGGACATTTATAGCTCTAAATAGTTAGAAAAGAGCAAAAATCTCAAATCAATCATCCAGCCTCTGACCTAAAGAATCTAGACAAAGAGAGCAAAATAAACCCTAAGTAAGCAGAAGGAAAGAAATAATAAAGATAAGCACAGAAATCAAAGAAATTAAAAACAGAAAAATAATGGAGAAAAATCAATCAAACAAAAAGCCGGTTCTTGAAAATCAGTAATAAATTTGACAAAACACTAACAAGACTGACAATGAGAGAGAGAGAAGGCACAAACTACCAACGTCAGGAGGGAACCAGGACATGCTACTACAGAACTTGCAGACATCAAAAAGATAAGAGAGCACTCTGAGCAGCTCTACACACATAAATTTGGCAACTTAGATATCTGAACCAATTCCCTGGAAAGCACAAACTTCTATTACTCACTCAATATGAAATAGATCATTTAAATCGCTTATAACTCTTAAGGAAATTGAGTTTATAATTTTAAAACTTTCAAAAAAGAAATCTCCAAGCCCATATGGTTTCACTGAACATTCTACCAAAGGTTTAAAGAAGAATTAACACCAATTCTACACATTCTCTCCCAGAAAATAGGAGAGAGAACACTTTCCAATTCATTTTATGAAGCTAGTATTACCCTGATATCAAAACCAGACAAAGACTGTATAAAAAAAGAAAAGTATAAACCATTTTCTCTCAAGAATATAGACACAAAAATCTTTAACTAAATATCATCAAATAGGGTTCAGCAATATCTGAAAAGAACTGTACACCATGACTGAGTGGATTTATTCCAGAGATGTAAGGAAGGCTTGCCCAGTATCTGAAAATCAGTCAATGTAATTCACTACAGGCAAAGAGTGTTTTTTAAAAAATCACATGGTCATATCTACTGATGGCAGAAAAGGCATTTGATAAAATTCAACAACCATTCATGGTAAAAATTCCCAGAAAGCTAGAAATAGAACTTCCTAAACATGATAAAGAATACCTACAAAAACCTACAGCTAATATTATAAGACTGAATTCTTTCCTCTTAAGGTACAAAACAAGGCAAGGATATCTACCCTTATTCAACATGGTACTCGAAGTTCAAGCCACTGAGTAAGACAAGAAAAGAAAATGAAAGGCATACAGATTGGAACAGAAGCAATAATACCATTCCTATTTATAGAAGATACGATTTTCTATGTACAAAGTTCCAAGATTTTTTTTAAAAAGTACTAAAACTAATAGGGACATAAGATAAACATATAAAATTAATTGTATTGCTATATACTAGCAGTAAACTTGTGGACACTGAAATTAAAAATACAATATTACCTATAATCACTCAGAAAAAAAATGTGATATTTAAGTGAAAAATCTAAAAAAAAAAAAAAAGTATAGAACTTGAATGCTTAAAATTACACCAAACCAACAAAAGAAACCAAAGATCTAAATAAAAGGAAAGCTATACATGTCCCCGGATTGACTCAATATAATAAAGATGTCAATTCTCCCCAAATTAATCTAAAGATTTAAAACAGTTTTTATCAAAAGCTCAGCAAGATTTTTTTTTTTGTAAATATAGATAAGATTATTCTAAAATGTATATGGAAAGGCAAAGGAGCTAGAATAGCTAAAAACAATTATGAAAAAGAAAAATAAGTGTGAGGAATCAGTCTGCCTGATTTTAGGATGATTATACAGCTAATCAAGACAGTGAAAATGTGCTCATTTTCATGTTCACATTAAAGTGATTGAACGTTTCTAAAATCCTAGCCAATATCAGAATGTTCTATTTTTGAATTAACCAGAACAAAATAAACTTTTTAAATGGAAATATAGAAGAATAGATTAATAGATTTAAATCTGGAAAGAAGTTAGAAACAATCTATCATTTTAGAGAGAGAAATCTAGCTGATCAAGGTCACTCAGAAAGTTCACAGCAGGATCAAAAGAAAAATTTTTATGTGCACTATTTCCTGCTGCAAGCTACTAACCAGTTTATGTTCCAAATGTGTATATATATTTGGGGATCATAACAGAAATAGCAGGAAACGCTTCACAGGGCAATAGCAAATCTCTTTCACACATCAGTTGAGTCTTAAAGAACAACTTCTGGATTTTGAGAAATATACTAAATATATTTTTGATTTTTTCAATTTGTTTTAATTAATGTCACAATGTTAACTTCCTCTTTTAATTGTATGACTTTACAAGTATGTTATTTTAAGTAATCTGAAGTTATTTTTTATTGTACAATGAAACCAAAGCTATTTATCTACTCAAATATATCCTCTATTGGTAGTATCTGTGGGTTCCTGGCATCTTTGGGATCTAGAATAATCCATAGGAAAATACAATTTACATTGAAAAATGCATTTTATAGTCAACTCTTCAAGAAGCTGAAAGTGGCAAAGGGGGAAATACCTATAAATAAAAGTAAATCTACACACTAAACTACTGATTTTTTTTTAAAATCTATATAAATTCTATATGAATCTGTGTAAAGGATTTAATGGGAGCTCAAAAAACTAGATACAAATATTACAGTCCATAGTTCCTTTGATGAAACCCATATGACTATGTGGATTTCAAACGTCAGAGCTGAGCGATTTTACCGAAGGTTATTACTGCTATCTACAGTTACTATTACTATGCTATCTACTGCTACTAGTCTATCTACTACATGTTACATAACAGGTCAGCCAAGTCTGGCATCGTTCCCTGTAATCCAACACATTAACATTTCTGCAGCAAAAAGCACAAATATTCACACTCAGTGAAGTAAATAAGACTATAAATAAACTCACATCAGTTCAAGTCAGGTTTTCTACCAAATTTGCTCAGGTCAGCTGAAGTTTTACCATCAAATAAAGGTGGAGGAAAAAAACTAATTTTCTAAGACTCCTGTGTTTCAGAATTGTGTCTAAGGGATTATGGAACTAACATATTGCCATTTTAAAATAATTTTGTCTCGAGACTCTCCATATAATTAATTTACTAAGTAATTCTATCTTTTAGCATTTCTGAGTTTGGAAGGGGTTCTTTTTGATGTCTGGATTTTTTTGTTTGCTCAATCCGGAGGCTTCTTCAACAAAAGATTACTTTATACTTCACTTTACACAGTAAATATGTTTGACAATCAAATCATACTTTCTCTGTGTGGCTGTGTAAAGTAACCTAGTCAAAGAAGTGATCATTCCAGAATTGATGTGTTTTGCACGTAGGGATTTTCGCAGATCAGCATTTCTTAGAGTGAGCCTATCAGGATCATGAGAATCAGTAAAAGGCAGACCAAAGTTTGTAATCTGTAACACAGAGAAGTAACTAGGAAGTAGCAGGCATGGTTTGTCAACTCTCTGATTTTAGAGGGAGAAGTAATCACATACACCCCACCCCCTCCGCTCCCCCCGCCACACACACACCCTCCAGTCTCAAGTTCTCGGAACGTCACTACTGTAATTATTGTTACCTCTCATGGGAGCTTCTGGCTCCTCTGACTTACTTGAATTTTTAAATTCCCTTCCTTTCTCTAGGGTGGTAATAACACGCACCTCATTTTATTTGTGTTAGCATTATATTAATAGCTTATTCAATCATTGTAGATATGCCTTATAAATATCTCATATTCTGGCATTTAAAAAAACAATGTTGTTTTCAAATAGAATGACTCAGGGCTTGAATGCCAGCATGAGCTAAAAATAAGAATCCAAAGAGTTTTTCGCCTTCCAAAATAAAGATTACCAAACATTTTAAAAGACTGAACTTCTTTAACTTTAAAAATCTCAGAAATAATTCTTTATATTATATAAGACTAGTAGATTTTGAAAATTATTTCACATATATAACAAATTTTTAATGTCATCCCTGCTTGGGAGACTGAATTTTATAATGTTATTATTGAAAGTACAGCTCAGAGTTAGAAGGGAGTGTGATCAACCCCTCATTGCACAAATAAGAGAATGCAGATCAGTGAGGGCGGTGAACTTTCCTGAGGCCACACAGTTAATCAGGGACCACGCTGAGATCGCCAACTGCAGGACTAGTACTCTTCAACCCACCAATTTGGTCTCTGTTGCCTTAGGTGTGTTCATCTTGTACCCCCATTCGAACCACCAGCAACCTGACAGAGGAATCAGGCATTAATTTTCCCTTTTACTTCTCCTAAAATATATTCCTTACAAGAGATTTTTATTTCACGTGTGCGGAGCTATCATTATTCCAATAAATGCTTGAAATTACCACTAATCAATCTTTCACTGTGATTTTAACTCACAGCACAGCCGAGACACTGCTCTAATTTTTCCAGCCATTTGCACATCTTTTCAAAGAATTCCAACCCTGATGTAGACTTCCAGCTGCCTGTCTCTACACACAATGATATTAAAATAAGAGCTCAATGCACAGCAGCAAGTAGCAATGCTTATGCCAGGTGAAAATTGTTGATTTTACACTCATAACCCATCTTCCCAAAGGTGAGAAGATTGGGTAACTCAACCATCTTGGGAAACCCTCTTATCTAAATCTTCAGATGTGGGTTGGAATTGACACTAGAAGTTTGCTGTTGGAAAAGGTGGTGGAGGGGTTGTGGAGGGAGTTTGCGCCCCTGCCCGGCACAAACAACATCATGAGCTCAAGTGAAGGATATGGCTTCTTGTTTTCAGAGCTGTTACCACAACATTGTGTCCTATGGGGGAAGGGACACTCAAATGACTCATTTAACCTTTTTAACTCTATTGTCTGTAAAATAAGGACAATCCTTGTAACTGGTTTATGATGATCATGATATCACCATTAATGGTTCACTGGGCCTTGAAATGCCAGAGACTTGACATATTCCCCATTTTTTTTCCATGTTCCATGCCCAATTTAAGCTTAATATTGAATGCCAGAGTGCACTCATGTTAATAGGCATATCCCCTTGCCTACAGGCAGAGAAGAGACCTTTACCAGTGACTAGGTGTCAGGGGACAAGGGTGGGGAGGAATACCTTCTAGACTGAACATCACTTCTAAAAATATCTCACATTTCAAGTAAAAAATTCCATTGTTACTTTTTAGAACTTTTATTTTGATCTAATTTTAAATACACAGAAAAGCTGTAAGAATTAGTAGGACAAGGAACCGCCATATACCCTTTACCCAGATATACTAATTGTTTATATTCTTCCCTATTCTTTGTCTCTCTCTTTTGCAACTATCTGAGAGTAAATTGAAGACATCATGTCCTTTTTACCCCTAAACTCCTCAGTGTACATTTCCAAAGAGCAAGGACATGATTACCACTTATCAAAATCAGGAAATTTAGCACTGATACCATGTATTAACTAATTGTAGTTACTTTTTCCCTTTTGTAAAAATTAATGTACAATGTTATATGTTACAGATGTACAATACAGTAATTCACAATTTGTAAAGATTATACTCTATTTATAGTTATTATAAACATTGGCTATATCCCATGTTATAGAATATATCCTTGTAGCTTATTTTACACACGATAGTTTGTATCTCTTAATCCTCTATCCCTATATTGCCCCTCTCTCTTTCCCTCTCCCAAATGGTAACCACTGGTTTATATAGTTTCTCTATATCTGTAAGACTGTTTTATTTTTTGTTATATTCACTAATTTGTTATATTTTTTAGATTCTACATGTAAGTAATATCATACAGTATTTGTCTTTCTCTGTCTGACTTATTTCATTTAGCATAATACCCTTCAAGTCCATCTGTGCTGTTGAAAATGTCAAAATTTCATTCTTTTTTATGGCTGAGTAGTATTCTGTTGTGTGTGTGTGTATCCATCCATCTATTGATGAACACTTAGGTTGCTTCCTATATCGTGGCTATTGTAAATGATGCTGCTATGAACACTGGGGTGCATATATCCTACAGCTGATATTATAGACCTCATCTTAGTGGGAAGAGTTGTACAATAATATGTAGGGCAAATCTTGTTAACTCCTTGGAGATCTGTTGCTATAATGAAACAGTTGACTTTCCTGCTCACATTTTAAAAAGTAGGCAAAATTAAATAAGAGGAATGAAAGATAAATAAAATGCTTTATATCAGGGAGAGCTGATACCAACTAGTAAATTTCAACTTAGAAACTCAGTAATTCTCTTTATCAAATTCCAGCATTCATTGACTCCAGATTTTGGTTCTCCCACTACTGTTTCTGCATTTTCAATTATGCTGTTACCTGGGGTGCTCCATTATCAAATACTTTACCCGTCAAAATATTACTTAAAATATGCCTAGAATTAGGCATAAATATAATCCCAGAAGCAATATTTTTATTTATGTCCTACTTTATTTCAAAAAGAATTTATGAATGCTTAGATAAATACATAAAATACAACAAGAAAAAGATAAACTTCAAAATTATTGGATTAAGGAAATGAATGAGACCAAGTTAAGAGAGAACCAGAAGTGAAGTTAGGACACCACTGCAAGCTCCCTTCCCAGCCTCGCATTTAGCTTATAGCAGGTACTCAATAATTACTAATTGATAATAAAAGCAAAATTTTACTAAGTGTTTTTTTATGTACTAGGTCTGTCTCTAGGGGCATTAAAGGCATTATTTCATTTAATCCTCACAGTCACCAAGGGGTTAAATTCTCTTACTATCCCCATTGTACAGATGCTCACACTGAGCTTCAAAGAAGCTAACTCGTCAGTATGTGGCAAAGCTGGGCTACAAGCCCAGATCGTCCAGTTCTTGGAATTTTAACCACAGCACCATGTAGCCTCCAAAATCAATTCTCTAGAATCCATCCTCATGAAAAACTTGGTAGAAAAACAAAGACCATCTCAGCATCACCTCAGCTCTGTCAAATGAATGAAAGTATAAGTGAATGTGGTAGAGCACACGCGTTGTCCTAAGCTTTCTAACATCCTAAACAAAAAGGAAAACAAATTTTGATTCACAGCGTCTTTCAGAAAAAAAGAAAACCAATTTCTTGGGAAAAGCATAAACAGAAACTTATGTTAACTGGTGTACACAAAATCAGAAGACAAAATGGAAAGTCTGACAGTGGGAACACCAAGTGTATACAGAAATATAACCAATCATATATATTTTTTAAAGTATGGAGCATTTCAAACAGATAACATAGTGAACCCCCCTATACCCATCACCCAATTCAACCATTATCAACTCACAGCAAATCTTGTTTTTTCTGTACTTATCCCATCCCCTCACTTTCCACACCCACTATATAATTTGAAGTAAAAGTCAGATGTATCATTTCATTCATTAATATTTCACCATGGACTTCTTAAAAATAAGCTCTCTATTTTTCTCAACATAACCACACTACCTTGACCACATCTAAAAACATAATCACTCCTTAATATCTGTTCAGTATTTAAATTCACAATTATCTCTTGAATTTCACCATTTTTAAAAAATAGTTTGTTTGTACAAGAAACCAGATAAAGTCCACATACTAAAATTTTTAACCACTTCTTAACACACAGAAATGAATCGATTTCCCTGCAATTTATAAAGCATGTTGGTCCAGGGGTAAGAAGTCCTGTGATTACAGAGATGTGCACTCAGGTCCGGTTTTATCTGCTTGGCCTTAAGCAAGTCATGTTCCCTCTGTCTGTATAATGAAGAGGGTGGCAAAGTAACTTCCAGAGTTTCCTTCAATACAATAGTGACTGGTCAGACCATCCTACTCTACAAATGAGGGACTCAGGTTCAGAGAGTTAAGTGGATTACAGACAAATTTACAATAGGAAAATTAATAATTTGATAACATTCATCAACTCATTCAGAAATGACATCTCAAAAATCTTCAAGCAACACCCCTTGAGTTCCTTGGAGCCCTCCGATTTGCTTCTCTTCAATGACTAGTTCACCCATAGGTGAAAGCTCATTTCATCCTGTATCACCCTGATTATGATCAGAACCAAATTTAAAGAACACAATACTTTGATTATTCAATATACAAATAGTGTTCAGCTTCAGCCTTCCCATCAGCCTCTTTCCTTGAAGTTAACCTATCCGGATGGTAAGGATGGGAGGGGGAGGAAATAGTGAGAAAAATATTTCTTGAGCCCCTGTCATGTGCCAGGCACTTTTTGAAAGTTGTCTTGTTTAATCCCCAGGGAGGTGAGATGAGATGGCAGAACAGGTATCTGAACCCAACATCACTCCTCCAAAACCCAGGCTCTGTTCTTGTTTAGAAAGTAGAAATACTAGTCTTCAATTCAAAACTACATTGTGAAGATTAAATGGGAAAAAAACAAAAAGAAAGATCTTCTTTAAAAAGAACCTTGTTAACCATAAAGCACTGAGCCCACCTAGAGCAAAGAACATGGTCTCCTAAAGAATATTTTACTTATAACTTTTAAGATGTCCAGACTCAACATTATCCTACAGAACATATCCGGTTGCTTCTGTGGGCTCCCAAATAGAGCCCTGAAAAATATCCTGGGGCATCCTTGAATTTTCCCTTCCACACACATCTCCATCCACAAACAACTGTCCTGAACAACATCTTTCTTCTCCCTGCTTTCCCCAGGACTGCCCAGTGCTGTGGAGACAGAGGAGCCACATCAACTGTCACGCGCAGCCAGCTGAGCACATAGCATGAGACAGCCTGGAAGTACTTTTCAAGACATTTGATTGCATTAAAATCATCACCCTTCTCTTTCCCTATAAATTGAATTTCCTACACAAACAGCAAGCAGGCTGACATAAATTTTTAGATTCCATCTGGCAACCCCAGTATTATGCATGGATTTCTATACCATAAGTGAAGGGTATTGTCAGATTTGAACCTTCCCCAGAGAAACTGGGACACCCAGCACAATTGGAGACAGGAGCTGTGCATGCTGACCTGTGGCGTTCGTTCTAAATGGATGACACATGAACTTCAAAGGGCATTTTACAATGCACTGCATAAAGGAATCCAAGTCAGGGGTGGCTGGAATTGAAAGACAAAACAAACATTTCCATTTGCTAGGTAGGGAGTGAACCAGTTGCAGTGAGCCCCCCTCATTAAAATCAGGGCCTGGAGTAAAAAGCGCAGCGCACATGCAGAGCTCATTACTGTGCTTCCTAGTAAAGTGGACAAAAAGCATATTTCTGAAATGATGTTTATTACCATATCGTGTATTCTCTTAAGAGGCTGAGCAGCTGCTGTCTAACCACTGTCTTAATGGAAAGCAAATTTAGGACTTTGGAAGCTTTTGGTGGTGTTGGGGATTGGGGGCTGACAGGGAGAAAGCGTTTCCTTTCTTTCTTTCTCTCTCTTTTTCTTCCTTTCTTTCTCTCTCTCTTTCTCTCTTTCTCTCTTTCTTTCTTTCTTCCTTCCTTCCTCCCTTCCTTCCTTCCTTCCTTTCCTTTCCTTTCTTTCTTTCCTTTCTTCCTTCCTCTTTCTATAATTTTGCAAAGACTTTAATACTGGATTACTGGTTGAATTATTCAACTACATCAGTGAAAAAGCTTCAGCTACAGCAAGAATTAAAACAAAAACAAAAACAAAAAAACTAGAGTTTATGCAAAGATGAGGAATTTTACTTTGCCCAAATAACTAAATTACTCATTGCTCCAGTGACTGTCCTCAAGAGGAATGGTGTTATCACCCTAACAGAAAGTCAGGGGAACAGTGAGCACTGAGTTTACAGACACATTTTGTAAACTCACTGAAACATAAAGTCATTGCAAAGTAAAACTTCACGGTTTTATTTTTCCATCCCGTTCAATACATAAAGCTGTTCCGGCATGCCAGCCTGCCAAATTTTCAACACTGTCCAAAAACAACCTGCTCAGAGGTTCAGCAACCCAAGCCAAAAAGACACACACACAAAGTCTAATAATGTCACAACATGCAACAGGAGAGTGGTCGGGAGCCCAGTTTTGTAGCCAGATGATTCTGGGCTGCCTTGGAGAAACAGCACAAAGTCTCTGAAAGGTTAACTGGCACATGTGGGGTCAGTAAAGAGCCCCCAGCTCCCTTCTGTGACACTACGCCACAGGGTCAAAACAGGGGGAAGGGGCAGCCCAGGCATCCTAAAAATATTATTTAAAGTACAGAATTTCAATTACATCTCAATAAAGCTGGAGACAATTTTTTTTTTAATTTTAAAGAAATTCTAGTCTACCAACATACACAAAAAATTTTAATTAAAAAAAAAAAGGCAAGCACAGATTTTCAATTTCCACTTCCAGCATTAAACGTGCAGTTTTTAAGCATGGAAACTGTAAGCCAAAAGATGAAAAGGCAAAGAAATAGAGCAAGGAATACATGAACTCAGTATTACCAAAAGAAGGATCTCAGGAAAAATAAGCACTTTAACCCAGAATAATTCTTCTTATTACTACAGATGACTGTGGTGGCTACCATCAAAGTGAGAATGCGTTTGAGACTAATTGGGCATTATTGTATACTTGTGGGATTGAGCCTCCCCACACCATGGAACTTTCAGATTCATCCCATTTCCTGCTGATTTCTGATGATTGGTTCTCATCATCCAACTCTGAAGATTTTGGACCATCCTAATTATATTTTGTAGCTACATAGGGCTGAGCACATCTGCAGCACAGCAGTGAGCACTGTAGACCTCAAAGGAAAGTCATCCACATGAGATCCATGGTGTGTGTTTCCAATGTCAAATGCAATTAATTTTTAAATGGATACTTGGGTTTTAGGAGCATTCAGCCAAGGCTTTCACTGGCGACTGCCTGAGTGATGATTTTAGTTCTGTGCATCAAGGGCGGCTAGCTGTCCTTCCATCTACCGACTCCTGGAACAACCTGACACCCATAGCAATCTGCTCAGCCCAAACGGACAAGCATATCAAGTCTATGCTTGTTCATGATCATTTCCCAAAATACGGTGTCAATGGGAGGCAGAGACCATGCTTGTGAGAAACATTCTCCATTACTTTACACCATGATTAATTTTTTAAATTCCACTTTGAGATGTACAGATTTAATGTATAACAGACTTCAGAGCATAGAGTTTAGGCTTCTCTGTATCTTTTATAATTGTTCATCTACTGTAACAACATGTGGTGTTTAACTGAGGTTTTTATTAAGTAGAAATTTCATTTATATGGAATGCGGAATTGTCCATTTTCTACTAATTAGTTCATCATCTGAAATTCAAAGATGATGTTGTTTCTTTCATTTCTATGCCCTCAAAGGGGTATCATTTCATTCATATGTGAATATTTTTAGATCATTGATATTACAGTTAAGTAGTTTTCCTTAATAGTAGTTATAAAGTGTATGTCCACTTGGGACCATGTAGTTAAGATCAGAGCTTGAGTCTAAGTGACATTCAGATATATTTGTGTATGTATGGCCAAGTGGTGGGGAAAGACTCTGATGTTCTGTAGGGGGTCTGCATTTTACCTGGAATAATTAGAGATATGATCAGTGAAACAGGTAATAGGAAAAAAAATATGCTACTTAAAGTCACCTGATTTTGAAGGTTAGAATTCAGGATTGAGATTCAAAACAACCACATCAGCAATGATCCCACTACATTTATCTGGAACTCAGTTTCATTACATGCTGAGTGGGTAGACTGGTTATAGGTTTTTAGGGTGCTCTGTAGAAAAGGCCAGATAGAGGAATATAAATGTGAATGAATGATTTATGAAGGCGGCCTGTGCTCCAGGTGATCTTATGGTAAGTTTCTAGTTCTTCAGGGTATTTTAAGTTCACCCTGCAACTTATCTGTTGGCTCTCAAACTCCCACCTTTAAGTGACCAGGACAAGCCTACACTTTCATGAGTTGCTTCCAGGATCTGCTGCCTCAAGGCACACAGAAAGTATAGGTCCAGACAAGAAGCAATTTTATCCAAAATCTCTGCCTGAAATTAAGCATCTTAGGTGTGTGACTGGTGCTAAATAGATAAATTTAAAATGGTAAAATAATAATAATTGCCAAAAGGAAAAGGCATGAGATTGAGAATTTATTTACCAAAAAAAGAAGAATTATCTGGATTAAAGTATTATATGTAAATGGTGATCTTATGAATAAAGGAGTAGATCAGCTGATATTTAATCCACTGCTTCTAGAGTGAGAAAATTCGGTTTAACACGTGCCGAGTGACATGTAAGAGCCCATGTCAGCCTGTGACTGCTCAAGTTTATGTTAGATATTTATGCTGGACAAAAAGAAGGGATTCCTGTGCATGTGTTCTATTAGACAGTGAAACTGACCATGAGGGGGAAAAATGATTATGGAGTATCTTTGGTGATTTTAAGGATAAGTATCCACCTGTCTATGGAATGAATCTATTTGGAAAGAGGATAATGTGCCATAACACCTCTCCTCTAATCTGTTACCTTTTTTAATTAATGCTTTTTTTGTTTGGGCCTCTCTGAATATGTTATAATTACAGCAACCTAAAACTTTAGATTTGCATAACATGTATGGTGTTCTATGGCCACTTCTGTCCCTTCATCAAAGAAAGGAAAGCAGATTCTAGAATGAAAGAGCTCTCTGACTACAGACAGTAGCAGAAGTAGCACTGGGCTTGGTGGCAGAGGGCCTGAATTAGAGTCCTGGCTCTGCCACTTACCAGCCAGGTGACTATAGACAATATATGTGTGTGTGTGTGTGTGTGTGTGTGTGTGTATATATGTAAACATGTATATGTATATACATATGTACATAATGTATGTACATGTATATAAATATATATATAGACAGAGAGGGAGATGTTGTATAAAATTATAAAATTCTCCAAGTCTCATTTCCTTCACATATAAAATGCAGATATTGAAAATAACCATCTCCCAAAAGATTATTCTGAAGGTTAAATAGGTCCTGGAATGTAAGCTTCCAGCACCTAGTCCATGCCTGGCATATAATATGTTTTTAATAAATATTACTGAAATAAATGATTATATATTATATATGGGCATAATCACTAGCAAAAAATGGAAGATGACATAACCTCCTTGGTCCCACTGCCCTTCTGTAAATATGACATTTTGCTCCAGGAGCTTATAAGACTGTCTAGCAGGCAAACTTCGTACCGTAGCTGTGATCATAATGGTTCTTGTTGTTCCCATTACAAGTAGCATTTGTCGAGATTTACTAAGCACCAGGCACTGTGCAAGTGTTTCACAGGCTTATCACATATGATGCTCACAATAATGCCAGAGGCAAGATTATTTCCCCCATCCTACAGACGGGGGAGACGAAGCTAAAAGAGGCTAAGTAACTTTTGTGAAGCCTCACAGCTGGTTAGGGTGAAGCTCAGAATGAGAATGCAGAAGTCTGAGTCCAGAGCCCAGACTCATGTGAAAGGGCAAGAGTTTGGAGCAAAGAAGCCTGGATTTGAGGACCTGCATGGCCCCTTCCAAATGTGAAAATATCGACACAAACAACTTCTCCCAGCCTAAATAATCATATCTGAGAAAATAAATCCTACCTCACAGGGTTATTGTGAGGACCAAATAAACTACTCTGGCTTACTTCCCTATGAACATTGTGAAAGTTGGACCATGTTCGACTAATATTTAAATCCTGAGTACTCAGCATATAGTAGACCTTGGGAAATTCTGTTAGATGAACAGAATTTGAGTAATTTAATTTAATAGGAAATTCTGTTGTATAAACAGAATTCTGTTGGATAAACAAAATTTTTGTCAGATAAATTAATATCCGTGAGTTGCTTTGTAACTATAAATCAATGAAATCTCAATTATCCTCATTATCAACAACTTTACCATGTATTGACCAAGAGCCTCCAGGTTGTAGAAGCTAAGTGATTCCCAAACTTTTCCAATGAGCCAATACTCCACTATAATACAAAGGTGACTGTGAACACCACTGCCCATGAAATGCTGATCTAAGACTTATAACAGAAGACGAGTAGCTGGCCACCCTAATTACCAACAGATGATTCCAGAAATGGACCCCTTTTTTCAAGGAAGTAGTTGAAAAATCATTAGAAAAACATTCAAAATGTGGTCAACAGCAGGGACCCAGCGTGAGGCTTGAAGCAAACAGTGGAATCTTTAGAAGTCCCCTTTGTGTTCCCGAGGTCAGAGGAGCAGACACAAAGCATTCTGCAGCACCAAGCCGCTGCGGGAGCCAGAAGTGCTCCTTCAGACACCTTGAATTTAGCAGGAAAAAAGGATTATAATACAAAAAATAAAGAAAGCGATATTGCTCATAATATAAATATCACAACCATGGGCCATATCAGATATGGCATCTCAGCTACTCAAAATAACTCATTTCCAAAACCTAATTTGTCAAATGTCTCCTATTCTGAGATGAGAAAATGAAACTATGGTAAACTATAGCCTGGGGCAGGGGCCAGAAAAAGTGCAGGTCACCTACCCTGATGCTGTCATAAGTACATCAAGGAGTTTCGGTCTCCAGGAGCACGGAGACAATATTCTGGAGGCCTGGCAAAATCTGGAAAAGACCCAGCCCCTGACCATTCTGCTTATGTGAATAAATATACCAAACAAGATGAAGGCTGAAAAAACATCAGAAGGAGTTCAAATCTTAGCTCATGAGGTGAAATCTGACATATGGTTTCACTTGTAAATCCATCAGTATCAGTCAATTCTTTCACTTAAAAATCTTTTATGATATAACTCTAGACACAAAATAGGAGAGACTGAGCTTGATCTGGGTCAGAAAGTTCCTTTTTACCTGAACCTGAAATACTACTTAAAGAAAAAGAAACAGGAAAAAAAAAATAGATATTGAATTTACTTATAAATTCTCTCTTTCATGGAAATAATTTCAGTATTTGTCAGAGAATGTGTGCGCCTATGGTGGTAAAACGAACACCAACCTAGGAATCAGGGCCCTGAAGTTCTGTTCCAGGCTCGAAGTCAGCCCCTTTTGGTTTCTTCATCCAAGATCACCATCACACTATTCCACATTGGACATGTATTATGTTCCGTGCACTTTCGAACCAGCTACCTCATTTAATCCCCTCATTACTATTCCCACACTAGAGACAAATATATATATATATTCACAAGAAGCCAGCTGCCAGACGCAGAGAAAAGAGCATGGGATATGAAGTGAGAAGATGGGTTGGAGTCACTGTCCCACATCCCCCAGCTGTTTGGTCTCTAGTTTAACTTTTACCTAAGGTGTGTCCTGGCATACACCTATCCATACAGACTCTGCATCCTTCTTTCCCCATGCTCAAGAATGTGACTCTCCAGTGTCAAGGCTAGAATTCAAATTCAGATCTACTAATTTAAAAATCAATAAATAACCTCTCTTTATTCTGCAGAGGGGGTGGCAGAGTCTGCCTTGTGCAGAAGGTGACTCAGAGTGTTTCAAGAAAGAGAGCAGAGAGAGCTCAGAGGCCGGAGAGCCAGCAAGACCAAGGCCATGTAGGCCCCCCCTCCAATGAGTCAGGAATAACAGCCTGCAAGACATGACTGATAAAGCACATCATCTTTCACCTCTCCTTTTTGCTGATTATAAAAAAGTACGTCTAGATGCTGAATATAAAGCAGCAGGGCTTAGGCTAAGGAGATTTCTCACTCTGAAATATATAAATCTTGAAGACATAAATTATATATATATAATATGGTTTCACAGAGACCATACCTCCCCAGACAATGAAACATTCCATCTCTGGAAATAGCAAAATAAAAATAATACCCACTAATAATAGAAAAAAATATCAGCTACAGTTATACCACCCTTAATGAGCTACTGTTAACATTTTGGTGCATTTACGTCCAGTCTTTTTTATGCATATATGTTGTGTATTTGCATAGAGTATAAAGGTATATAGATTAGATAGGTAGATAGATAGACATAAAAAAGATGAGATCATATGTTTGTACAGCTCTGTACTCTGCTCTTCTGGATTAACCTAAATTGTTAATGAAATTTTCCAGACTTCAATCTTTCATTGTGGGTATGGTGGCTATTTCCAATTTTTTTAACCATTATAAACAATGCTACAAGCGCATCCTTATATAATTTGGCATATAATTTGGCAAAGCCTTTTTCAACTTTCAGAAACCTGCTCTAGGTAAATATAGAGCATGTTACGAGTGTTTACTATGTGCCAAACACTGTGCTTTGGTTTGCGAGCATTACCTCAGCCCCTGCCAAAATCTTATGAGATAATCTATAATTAATAGTTCCTTTTACAGCTAAGAAAACTGACTTTAAAGAGAGATTAAATATCTCACCCCAGTTCACAGAGAAGTAACAGAGCCAGGATTCAAATACATCCAGTTTGCCTCCAGAGCCTAGACTTTAAATAAGAGTGGTGCCAGACTTGCAAAGTCTTCTAGCATTCTCCCTCCCTGAAAGGGGATTTCCGTCCACATCAGATAAGTGTACGGAACCTGTCCAATTAGACAGTCCACCTGAGACGGCCTGGGAAGACTCAGGAATCTGGAGTTGCCTTGGGGCTTCTGGGATCAAGGTGTCATTTACATGTAACCACCTGGTCTGTGAGGTGGTTGCACCAAATAGCCCCTGAGACTATGCTGCTAACAGCAAAAAGGACATTTACTTCAACGTCTCTGAAAACACACAACCTAATTAAGCCACACTGCAGATGATTCCGCAGGCTCTTTCCCTCAAGTTGACTTTTCATCTTGTTGCTTCAGAACACATCTTTCTTTTCTAAGTGTGTCTTCTCCCCATTTCGGCAGACACAAATTTGTCGTCATCCAGTACATAACAAACCTGACCTGTGAAGATTAAGCCTATTGAGGAAACACACAAGAGCTTTATAATTAGTTTTAGGGGGGAAATAAATTAGAATTACTAAAGTTACAAAAACAAGTTTTGAATAACACCCTACTTTTTCATGAAAATTAGACATCTGTTCCCGGCTCACCTATGAGGAAAGATACAAACAAGACACGGTAAAAGGAGTCCCAAAAGGCGACCTTGCCTTCCCGAACTGAGGGCAGCATATGTAAAGGAGAGTGCAGGACGTGAAAGGAAAGGGTTTTAATCGGTGCTGGCGCAAAGGTGGGAGACAGCGTGCAGCCACCGATAGGGAGGCTTGGTACGAAGGCAGCGCCTGGCGGTAATGCGACCCAGCTGAAGAAGGGAAAACTCGAGATGGGTATCAGAGAAGACTTCCTGGCGGGGAGAACTGCTGGATTAGCGAAAGACCCCCCCGGGGAAGGGCGGGGAGCTCCCTCACGCGGGACACTGGAAACCAGACGGCACAACAGTCCGGCCGCGCTGAAGGAGGAAAGCCTGTAAGATCCGAGGATGAACCGGATAACCCGAGAGGCCTTCCGTTCCTGGAGTTCCTTTGATTACAGTCACACAGTCCTTCCGGGACGCAGGAGAGATGGGAGGGGCGGGATGCTTTACATTTTCAAGTGAACTTAACTCTGATGGAAGGTGCTGGACTGACATCCTAAGAGACAAAAGCTCCCTATTCATCCGCACAACATTGGCAGAGATCCGTTTCCCCCCTGGGCTTTACCAAACGCGTCCCCAGCCCCAGCATTCAAGGAGAAGGAAAGCTATGTCCTTTCTCCCCTTGACTCCTGGCTTCTCCTCATCGCTTCACAACAAAAGCGTCGTTAGTTTGAAACACTGGCCCTTTAACACTGGATCTTCCCTTCCCCCCATCCCACTCCAACAGCTGAAATGCTACATTTTGAAGGCACCACGTAGAATCTTTTAAAGCTTCCATTTAAGAAGCATTAAAATAAGGAAACCACTGTCCTTTCAAGGGATGGTGTGTGGCAGCAAGCCTTGGTCTCTGCTATTCTCCTTCCTACGTGGACAGATGTAAAGAAGGAAGGATGGGCAGATGGACTGGGACTTAATTCCTCTGCTTCTCAGTCTCCAACAGGAGCTTTCAATGCCGCTTCCTGCTCCCTTTCCATTCTTCTTCATCTTCCATCTCCTTCCACACCTCTCCCCCCAAAGAATAATTTTTGTCCTTCCTTAAATTCGTTTGGAACATGCCAGAATGACAGATCTCAGTTACACGGATTTGGAGTTGAGATCTCCACCCACCAGACACTGCGCCAATTAATTCATTTCAGATCTCTTGTCTCTTGTGCAGCTCTCCTGAGTTGCTCAATCCCTTACTTGAATTTTTGCAGAAGTAACCTCAAAGTGCTGGCAAAGATCTGCATGTAAACCAAACAGTAACATTTATCTGAGACCCGGCACTTCGATCTTCTTTGCAAAGTGCCTGTACATTTGGGTGTTGAGTTTTCCATATGTCTCTCTTCTGCCTGAGCCAGACATCACTGGCATGTCCACATAACTTGCCCACCTTCTTATTATATGAAGCCTTGGTCTCTCTATGTCCCAATGCAGATTTTTTTGTCTGCTTCTCTAGAAGGTGTGTGAGCAGAATGCATGCTGCCTTTATATTGTACATTGGGCTGTGTAGACCTGACCAGCCATGCCTCCTGTCCATGGGGATTCAAACCTCAGAGAGGCAAAAGCTTCAATTCAAGCAATGGTGCAGGAGGTGTGACAGCACTTGCCTTGGGTCCCAGTACTGATCTTAGGGATATTAGGCATAAAGAGAAAAATCCCATTTTGACTGCCCCTGTTTTGTGCAGTGATTATTAACAAAATTCCCTGCATGTTCTAACAATGAGCATATTCAATTACTAATTTCCTGTAGAAAGTTTCTCTTACACTTCAATGGACTTGGGTGAAAACAAGGCCTGACACGTGACCCCACAAGGGTGCGGATGATGTCCTGGCCGATGCTTGCCCGAAGGGGTTGGAACTTGTTCTTCCCCCTCGATGTTTAAGTAATCAAACGAACATCTACTCCATGACACAGACTGCTGAACTGGTCAGGAAGTAGCTGTTACCTTTGGTTTCCTGCTCCTTCATTGCAGACAAAAGCCTGCTCTATAGTTACCTCCAATTGGCGTATGGTGTACATTGCAGATCACAATGCAGGTGAGAAATGAATCCTGTGAGAATCCGAGTGACCTGACCCAAGACCCCACTCACAAGTGGGCAGACAACCTGGAGCCTGTAAACACCCTGCTTTTAAGTTACTGAAAAGCAATTTTAAAAAATTAAAAATAACAGAGCAATAGAACACAATGACTCTCCAATGAAGAGTGGTTATTTCCATGGCAAATAAGAGAGTGATTTCACACGTACAACACCCAAGGGTAAAGCATGATCAAGCATAAGAAATGCACCTCGGTGCATAATCACCTCCTTGTATACACTTACTGCCCCAAAGTCTCCTGCTTCAGGACTTGTGTCTCTCCACACCAAAACCAGCTAGCAAGGGAAAGTTTCCCTGAAAAAGTATCTAACATAAACTTGTAATACAGAAGGGCTGTGAATAACCTCTCCGTAACGCCTGGAATAAACGAATCGCTCTATCTGCAGACACTCAGCCCATTGACTCCCTCAGACTTCTAACATTGCAGCTGAATTATCACTTAGTCCTTCAATCTCCAAACAGAAGTGCCACTGGCCAAGCATGCCTCTCCTGAGCTACAGGCCCACAGCCTTCCCAGGATGTAGCACCACTGGCTGTCAGTCAAAGAGACTAACCCACCTAGCAGGGGGGCCGTGGCCTTGCAGGCCGCTATCTAGTACACAGGCCACCCAGCACGGCTGAGGTTGTGCTGGGTCTTTTACACAAGGACCAAGTTCTTGACCAAAAGGATCTGATGCCTTTCTTTAGACTCAACCCTTTCCACATGGTTTTTACTTTCATTTTAACTCTCTTATAAGGAGACCTACCATTCAGCTGGGTCTCCTCTATAATAAAGAAGCTCTTATTCTGAACACATAAAGTAAGTCATAGGCTTACAAAGAGTTTGCCTCTTGCCCCAGAGCCCCTTTGCATCCATATACTCAACCCACATCAGTACAACCCCACTGGAATGCCAGGGCCAATTCTGGACATGCAGGAGCTAGGTTCTCTCAAAGCTTTCTTGATTTGAATTGACTAAGGGGATCCATGAAAGTTTATCTATAACTGTCCCAAGACACCACCTGCCTCATTTCTTATTTGAAATTTCTTCCTAGGGAAGCTCACGCATAACCAGAAGCTCATGGTTAAAATTGTAAAAGGAAACTAAGACCTATGTTAAGTTGGATTATGAAGTCCCACTCATGGATGATAAACCTGAGGCTCAGAAAAGTTAAGAGATCTGCCCAAGTTCACATAACCAGTATGTAATGGAGTTGAAACTTGAGCCCAGGTCTTCTGAAGCTTCGAGTTCTTTCAGTTCTACCAAAGTTTATCAGAATGCATTTACTCCTTGAATTCAAAGGTATAAAATAAAGAACAGATACTTCAATGGAAAGGAATACAGCATTAAGAAAAATGAGGTGCCAGGGTAGTGGAAACAGACATTAAAATAGAAATAGTTTACTGTAAAAATCACACCACCCACTCATGAGTTTTGCCTACAGCCAACAACCTTATTATATTTCCCAGAAATAGTAATCCAGAGGCTTTATCCCTGCAAATATATACAAAGGGTACTTTTCTTGTTTCCAGGGGAAAATATCAGTGATTCTAGCAGATAATTTCTAGCCTTGTGCTGCCCACTTCAACCCCCTTTTAATCCCTCACATCCTGCTTGCAGTTAATGGAATGCAGAATTCTATCTAGCTCTGTTCTGCAGATCTCCCAGCAGGACGTCATTGCTGTGTATCAGTTACTAGGTGTGGGTTTCCTTCTGCACCAGCTTGTCTGCCTTCCCAGGGATGAAATGAAGATTTCCCCACGGAGAGAACCCAACATCGTTGCCTCTTGCCTGGTCAGCTTCCCTGGACCGCCAGTGGCAGACTTCGCTTCCAACAACAGCAGGCTGTGTATCCATAACAAAGGCAGCAGGAGGCTGTGACCTGGCCGTCTTCAACTCTGTCATTTAGCCAAGATGGTTTCCTGAGCCTTACCCCAGAGCCCTACGCTTCTGGTCTTTGGTGGCCCTACCACCTGGCCTACACTAATGGGTCAGCAGACAAGATGAGTCTAGGTCCACCCCTCCTTGACTCACCAGAGCCCGGTGACTATGCTGAATAAAGGTTACTTCCTTTACTCAAATAGCCAGAGAACATCTGCCAAGAAAGCAAGTGACCTGATGCCATAACCATATATATCACTTGGAAAGGCAAAATGCATAAATACTGGCCAGAATTACCACATTGTAATGCTATCCTGAAGCAAGAAATAAACAAGTGCTTTAAATTCTGTGATGACTTTATTTCAAATTATAAACTAAAATATGGTGTGTTCATTAAAGTACACTGCATTTATTAAAATATATATGCTGAAATTCTGGAGAGAAGTATGAGAATTTTGTCCTTGAATTAATTTAACTGTTCCTTCCTAGGGAAATATGCCTAGTAGGATCTGGTATAATAATAAAAGTAGCTCCAACTCTGCAAAGTATTTCACATTACTGTCACCAAAGCAGGGAGAGGCGAAAGGAGCACACACACAATGCTCACCTGTTTAAAATAATAAGAGTTTTAAAACATCAGTTGCATCCAATCCATTTTATTAACTTTGAAAAATATACAAGCTAAATGTAGTCATTATAAACATTAAGGAAAATAATCAAAAAAAGAGAAAAATAAAAATCAACTATAGTCATACAACCTTGACATAACTACTCTAAATGCCTTGGGATTTGTATCCCTCTAGACCTTTCCTGTGTGTGTGATCCTTGCAGTTTGTAATTTTCTAACTATAATTAATAGAGCATAAAGCTTATTCCATATCAGTAAACATACACCTGCACTTCAAAATTTCAGCCTACATTTTATTGAAAATGTGCCCTTTAATAAAGGCACTTACCAGTTAAGCCTGGCTTTGCCAATAATGCGGTTGTCTCATACCATGTGCCTCCTGATGCAATGCAGTAGGAGGTGCACACATCACCTATACAGTGTTCTTGCCTGGTGTGTTTAAGCTGAATTTAATCAAGAAGAAACAGATTAATCCTGAACATGGGGCATTCTGTCAGAAAGCTGGTCTGGACTTTTCAAAGGATTTGATGTCATGGAAAGACAGGGGAACAGCGTTCTAGACAGAGGGGTACTGAAGATACACAGTTGCCAATGCCATCAATGAAACTTCATTGGAATTTGGATCAGAAGAAAAGAATCTAGGGGAGGGTATAGCTCAGTGGAAGAGTGTGTGCTTGGCATGCACGAGGTCCTGTGTTCAATCCCTAGTACCTCCATTAATAAATAAATAAATCTAAGTAACTCCCTGATCACCACCCCCCCCAAAAAAAAATGGACTTTGATCCATAAACCACATCAAAAAAAATAATAATAAAGAATTTTTGGGTCAATTTAAATATGTTTGTGAATGATATTATTGAATTAATGATGATCTTCTCAGGTGTGGTAATGATGTGGTGAGAGAGGGTACTTTTACTCTTGGGAGAGGCCTAATGAATGAAGTACTAAGCGGCACAGTGTCATGATACTGATAGCCTGCTTTCAGTAGGGTTAGCAAAAGGAAATGTGCATAAAGATATATATATAGAGAGAGAGAGAGGGAGAGAGAAAGAGAAGGTATGGCAAGTTGTTAACAGATACTCAGTGCACCATTCTTTCAACTTTGTGTGTTCGAAATGTTTCAAAGTAATATATATTTATACTTATATGTAAATATAAGATATATTTACATGTAAAATATATAATACACGTATTTCTAACCCATCACATTTAATGACTAAATATGATTCTATTATATGGATTTACAATAATCTATTTAACAATTTCCTAGTTTCAATAATTCATTTATTCCCATTTTTAATTAATAAGAAGTTTCAAGGGAAATTCTTAATTGTTTGCACAAATTTTTAGCAATTTATTTTGGAAAAACTCCTAGAAACAGTTGCTCAATCAAGTTCATGGACATTTTTTAAGTTTTTGGTACTACAACCTGTAACACAACTATTTGATTCAGCCCTGAAAATTTTCTGTGGCCCTCAATCCCCAGGACCTAATAATTCCCTTTAAAATGATTAGATTTGTCAAAGCTTCTAGTGCCAATATTCTATTTCCTGGGCTATTCATTAAAATCGTGCTCTTAGTTCTTGACAACACCTCATAACTTTATCTGCATAACCATGGACATGTCCATCTCTACCAAAAACTACTTTCACTGTAAACTGAAGTCCCCTTATGGAATTTAGGAATTTTCAGTTGCCTTTCCTGTCCTGTCCACCTGCTCTAAAAATATCTGTCTTAACTACTGGCAGCAAAGTATCTTTGGTCATTGTCCTCAATATATGTGGCACTACCCTGGCCCTACCAGAGGTTAAACCGAGCTGTGTGCCACAGCCAGCAACACTGTGTGAGACAACCTTTCTGATGAAGACAGTCTGAATCCTGCCGTAGGGTATCACAGCCTGGACCACTGCTTCCAAGGATTCATCACCCAACATTCACTGTGTGATACACACATCATTAAAATGGACACTTATCAGGTAGCCCTTGCCAAACCTTAGCCAGTCTCAGAGCAGTTCTTCACAAGTCTGGTCTATTGAACAAGCCATGCTTATGGTTATAACACGGTCAGGTGCTGCTAATTCACTTGTGTTCTCTCTCTCTCTCTCTTTCCCTCTTAAATGCGCGCGCACACACACACACACGCACACATTTTCCCCACACTTGAGCATGTGCAGAATATTTTCCAGGACCTGGAAAGTGACTAAGTGACCAAAAAGGAAAGGAAAGTTTAAAAAAGAAAAAAAAGATATAATCCTCTTATATAGCATATTTTCTGTCACTAGAAGTGAGATAGTTGACCCAAGAATCCAAGCAAACGTCATTTTAGCTGGATCCCTTTCAAATAATTACAATCAAGAAACCTTCAAGTAACTAGAATCAAGGTCACCACTTAAGGAATCATTGAGATAAATCCACGCCTGCTTCATGCTGCTCACAAGTTGCAGGATCGACAGTTTCTGTTATGGGTTCTAATGTGGTACGCAAGCCCAGATTACATTGACTAATAACAGAGTTCATCCAAAGAAAACAGATAATGAGTTCTATTGAAACTCTTAATGCCTTTCCAGAGAAATTATTTTTTTTAGGCGCTCATGGGAGATCAGGGTTCCAATGATTTTCGCAGTGGTTTTTGGCTATACCTCTCGCATTGAAAACACATTGGCCCTGGTTCTTCCATTGACTCATATGGTAGAACACGTTACTTCCTAGATACCATGTAGCCATGGTAGAATGTTCCTTAGGGTGAGGCAGAATATAAGAAGCACATAGGATATGCATATCCCAGGAAGGTGTGCAGAAGGCCTGGACCACGTGCACGAACTGTGTAACCTCAGGCAAATCTCATAACCCTCCGGAAACAGAGATTCCACATTTATGTTCTGGCCACAATTTCTCAAACCCACAAAGCTTCTGCATAGAATGGATGGAAAATTCTAAACTGCAAAAGTTCCACATTTATTATATTTATTATTTATTATGATATACATTCATTCAAGGGAAAGTACTTGGTACAAATACTGAGATGGTTTTCTGGTCTATTTTTAAGGAAAATATCAGCTAACATGAGACCTTAAAAGAAGAGTCTTATTTGAAGTTATCATTAAACCATAAGTAAAAAAGGAAAATTTTAGTGGCAAAGAAAATTGTTTGAAAATTTTATCAATAAACATAACTTTTAATAAAGTACATGTTCTTATCTTTATTATACAAATCAAAAGATACACATCAGATAACTTTAAAGAAACTCAGAGGCACATTTATTTTACTTCTTAGGTCAGTGTTCAATGGGAGACCATATTCTGCCCTCCTCTGCCAGGGATGATGTATTATCTGGCTGTGACCGTAGGTCTGGAGTCTGGTGGCCACAGGAACAGCTCCCAGCTATTCCACTTAGAAGCTATGTAACTTGGGCACTTACTTTACCACTCTGAGTCTTTTTCTTTATCTGCCCAATAGGGATAAAAATCCTTTCTCTGTACATCCTGTGACTGATTTTTATTCAGAACTGACATCCTCGCCCCAATCTGGGATAACTCTGAAAGACTACTCCAGCTCCAGAACTCCCAGTAGGAGTAGCCAAGGCTTTGATTGCAAAAGCATTATGATTCAGCTTCTTCTCTGTCTAATCCTGTTTTCCTTGCCCCTCAGTGGTGTTGTTGCCAAGAGCACTTCCCAACATATTTACTGTACATAAATCTCAGAGGCTGTATTTAGAGAATCCAAACTATGACACACCTCTTCCATAAACATGGAGGAAGTATCTGTGTCATAGAGGTTTGCAATGCTAAGTATACCTTCCAGAATACATCAAAACCAGGATAAACAACAAGGAAACCTTGGTGATCTGGTTTCTAGCTCCTTCAGCCCTTTCTGCTATGGAATCTTAATTAGAAACGACATAAGGAGCAACGACAGTGTCTATTATCAATTGGTGGTCCTCACTCCCAGAAGCAATTCCAGTGTTTACTTGTTTCTGTAAATTCACCTCCCATTCCCTCAGCATTTATTCTTGCTTTATCTTCCAAATATGCAAACCATGCATCTGATGGGATCTTGGTATAGCCTCAAAACTGACTCACTTTTGATCTGCAATTACACACCTGGCTCTGGCCACACTTGTTCTGATTTTATTTCTCACTCAAAGCTCTGTATGCCATAATCATTCCAATTTCATCTCTGCCTCTATCCTCAACTAAAGATCAGAGAACCACCAAACACAGAGAATGGGAAGACTTCAAGGCTGATATCAATTGGCTCAAGAGGCAAATGCCTCGAAACACTGAGAATGAGTTCCTTCTTCAAAAGAATGCCAAAGAACTCCCAAGTGGCATATAAAACCCTCTATCTAGAAATGAAGCCTTTAGGACTATATTTAGCTCAGGACATTATCTCTTCCCATTTTACTGCTAGTTTATGTCTATTCTCTCTGGAATCTGGTTCTATGAGCTATCCAAGAAAATTATGGAAACATCTCAGAGGTATTGCTAACATCCACCTTCACCGTTGCTTCTATATTCCTGAAGATTCCAAGTGCTTCAGTCAATTAGGTGACAGCAGATGGTGATCCTCTACCTTCAGCCCCAGCTACTGACTGGGGGTGGCCTAGCCATGGTTTTCCAGATGAAAGTGAAAATCAAGGCTAAAGCTAAAGACACCCCCTTGTCAGTGCCCACCTTGACAGAATAGAGCCTCAGAAACCCCAGTGTAGTCAACTAAACTCTCAGATTGTGAGGTTCCATAACAGCACAGACAAAACACCAGTAGAGTCAACTCACTTCTAAAAGCGCTTAGAATATATAAACTTTTCAACATGTCTCTATGATATGAGCTTCACTTTTGAAGTGCCTCTGCGAATGCTGGCTTGTTTCCCCTTCTGTTGTTGCCACACCAAAAGGGAGTTGTCGGGTTGAACTCACTTCATGAGTGAGTCAGATCCATCCAAGAAGCAATGTTTTGAACAACGTAGTGGTAGTTATAAATGCATTATTGTGTGTTTTCCTTCACAACTTTAAACAAAGAAATTCCAGTGTTTCCAGTATGGTTTTCTTCCTTTTTTAGAACTTGGATTAGTGTCTCTTTCTCAACAAAATTTTTAGGAGGCCAACTTTTCTTTTTATGATTTCTAGTTAGTAACAACAAAAACTGTATTGAAATGAGTAAGACACACATTTTTATGTTGTGCACAGGTCATGGTACCTCTTCAATTAAATACTTTCTGCCTCTTTATGTGGCTATTTTCTTAATTTTCCAATGCTACATGATACTAAGTCATCAAGCAAAAAAATTACTTGAGTGTAGTTTGAATATGACTAAGGAGCCGTTATTACTGTTTAAAATCACCTCATGATCAAGAATCAAAGCTGACATATGATTCATTGCACTAAAAAGGTTTAACAAGATGAATTTTTATCACTGATGGGTGCAAACTGTATCTGGCTCTCCTAAATTTGGATGGAACCTAACTGAAAATGAACATTCCTGGAGGCTTCAAATAGATTTTGCTTCTAGTTTGGCCAGAAATGAGTATAAAACTTCCTTGAAAATCCTTTGTATGTAATTCATAAAGTATTAAAAATTAAACAAATGTTATACACTCCTGACTCTGATAAATGTGAGTTGATTACACTTATAAGATTTACATTTCCTATTCCTGCTAATATTTTTTAATGTTACATCTATATTTTGAAATATAAACATTGTATTGTTGAATGGGATTTTGTCCCCTTAGGAAGAAATGAGAGGGAAAAAGTTTGAAATAATCTTTATCCTCCCAACCACTCCTATAATTGCATGTTTATAATTATAGGAAAATATTTTTAGAAACCAACTTGAGTAATCTTGGGGAGTTCTATAAACCTTTCACAACTTTTTGAAATGGAAACAATAATTAATTTACAGTAAATGTTTGTTTCTTCATGCCTGTGTTTGAAGTATTTCTCTGAGGGTAGAGCTTTAGGGAAAAAAAAAAAAACAGGTTAAGAAAGTTTAAAATAGCTATGGAGGTAATTTAGAAACCTTCTTTAAAAATGTTACCTGTAGCTAGAACTCAGTATAGTTTAATTCTGCATCTAGGATATAAGCTACCATGGTGGTGCCTAAGAGATGCAATGTGTTATATCAGAAAGCACAATAGAACAAGAGTTAGGGACAGGGGGCCATGACAAGGGACCCTGTCAGGAACAAGTTATGAAAGCCAGTTAAGTCCACTGGTCCTTGGTTTCCCATCATTACCAAGGGCTCCTCCTGCTCCAACATTCTACAATTCCTTATTCACCTGACAAACTTTACCGAGAGCCTATTAAATGCAAATTTGCTTTGAAAAGATAATTTGTTACATCACCCTCATTTAACACGATGCCAATGCCAAATGTGGCATTCACTCTTCACATCATCTCTTTTAATCCTCAAAATAACCCTATTCAGATAGATAGATCACGCATCACCAAGCTCATTTTTGAACGAGTAAACTGAGCCATGGAACAACTAAGTGACTCGTCTAGCACCAGCACAGCTAGTAACAGAATTAGTTCAAGAATTCAGGTCTCCAGAGTCCAACAGAATAACCTCTCCACTTGAGCACTTCTTGCACAAATGAAAATACCTGGCTGTATTACTGCCTTCTTATTTCTTTCCCACAAGAATATCTTGCATTCGCTGTCCACATGTTTTACAGTTATTTGTACAGAATTTGAGATCAGGGCTGTGGCCTGGTTCCAACCTCTCCTCCAACATCTTAGGTGACCTTGGGCTAGTGATCCACCCACAGAATAAAGATCTACCCCCCTGGGGATACTCTTGGCACTAGGCTACGTTACTGCCTGGGTACAGTGTGAGAGAAAGTATCTGTTGAGTCCTTGAACTCAATAGGGAAGGGGAGATAAGAGCAATAAACTTTATAAATAGTTCCTACCAAAGTTTTTTCCAAAAGAAAAAAGTGAAGTTTCCAATCCTTGCTTTCTCAAAACCATTTTTGACTAACATCTCTTGGTTGTCAAGGATCCAATAAGGTCATAAAGACTGTTATCATGCTTGTTTCCATGTTATATTCTCCAAATGGCAGAGCTGGTGTCAGATTCCTGGAGATGTTGTGCGGAGGGGAATAATAGGGGACTTGCAAATGCTTATGGAGGTACTAAAATATGCTGTGCGCTTTTCATTTATTGAAAACTTCAAAAAGTCAAACATTTTCTGCAGCGAAAGATTTCAACAGGGACTCTAAATTCAAGCTAAGATTTAATCCCCGGAACTCAACTTGTACTTTCAGCCTACTTCGATCATATTCTTTTTATGCCCCCTTCTTCAACCCCTAGTGGGGAAACTGATCAAACACATTCTGCACATACCTCTGAGCCCACAGATTCAGCTTCCCAGCTGCAGCACCAGCCTCGCAAATTCAGAGACCATCTCCAGTTCCCAAAAGTGCAGTGGCTTTCTTAACAAGAGGAACACCTCAGACACACCCACTATTCTCAGCTTGCCTAAATTTTGCATCTCTGTCTTATCATTGGCACCATTTTTTGGTACAATCAGACTATTGGATAGAAAGGATTTCACCTTAATATTAATAGAAAGAACTTTCCTTCAATATCTTCTATCTCCCTCCCCACATCCCAATTTCATCTTCATGTTCAATACTGCATTACAACAGCTGCCTGATTTCTCTGTCAAGGTCCTGACAGTGATGAGGTAGGTGCCAGGGTTTCAGCTGGGAAAAAATGTGGCTTCATGTAGTCTGAATGTAAAGAGTCTGGCAGATTAAAATTCAGAAATGCTGCCAATGAGGAAAATGTGTAATCTCAGAGAAAGCCCTTCACACAAATGCAGTTGACGTAGAGGAAAGGAAATCACAAAACAACAGGGCAATAACGCTAAAGACTGGTTTTCACACACCAAAAGAAAAGGAAATTCAGAGCTGACTTCCATATCCCTTCTTATAATTCATCACAACAGGATGAAATATGCAGATGGTGTTTCCTCTAAGAGACTGGAAAAAGAGCACAAATTTCAAAATTAGATGAACACAAATGTAGCAAAATGTCTGGCTATTCTTTGCACTTTGATAGTTATCTTCCCTTTAATGTTCTTACAAAACTTTGCAACAATTAGTCTCCACACACTGTGGCTGAGAAAAGTGAGATCCAAGCCAAGAAAGTAATTCCTTCAAACACACAGAAAATCAGAGCCACAAATTGAGTTAACAACTTTCTTTTTTCATACCTGTTGTAAAGCTCACTTTCTTGGTAGCATGCTTTTCTCAAAAAGAAATTGACTTTTATTTTAAAAATTTATCAATCAAATAAATCTACTATAAGATAGATCATTGTAACAGTACTCTGAACGACACATGTTCTAGACCAAATTTTACTTCATTTGTAATAATTTGAAATTATTTGATGATACGTCTTTCCCCTTACCAACTCACCTTCCAGTTCCAATGATTCAATAAATTCAAAAGGCATACTCATGTCTAATTTATTCTAAGAAAAAACTTTTACTTCTATATAGTGAGACTTAAAAATCATAAAACATTGTCCTCAACCTCTAATACAGGAAAATAGCTTAAATATTTCAGATAAAATTTATACTTATATAAACAAGGTTTTGTATGCATATGTTGGGAGTTTGATTTGATTTGTTCTAAGTAATGTTTAAATTTATACCTTGATAAATTGTGAGGGAGCTTCCCCCATTCACCCCAAGATCCTTTCTGTCCCTTTTTAAATTAAATGTGTCATCATCTGGAATCTGAATTTTTTAACCAACCCAAAGTTATACCCATAGAAACTGCACTGAAGTCACAGCTTCCAGGATCCAAGCCTGACTTGGAGAGAGATTTATCCACAGTGGCTAGATGCAGCAGAGCTGGAAGAGAATTTGGCTAACAGTCAAAGAAGGAGTCAGGAGCCTTAGCCAAGAAACTGTGTCAAGCCTAGTCTGAAGGAGCAGAATAAGATCACCAGAAAGGAGAATGAGAAGTGAGGTCAAAAGGCATAAGGAAGAGAAGGACAAGAAAATGTAGAAGATCAGGAGGTAGACCCTCCACATGGAACAGGGCACGGTAGTGAAGAAGAGAGAATGAGAGTGGGAATGATGAAAAGATGCCGAAATTCCCATTTCAGTGGAGCCAGATGGCTGAATGTGACACAAAAGAGCCAGTCATGTGGGACCAAATAGGTCCAAACAAATGACATTGAAAAAACGAAAGTCAGGTGAAGGTCAATAAATGTCCACACGAAATTTTAAAAAAAATACTACTGATTCTCAATGCAGAATAAAGATAAAATAAAGACATTTTTTAAACAGGAAGGAAAACCCCAAAAGAGCTACTAGCAGACATGCATCAAAGGAATTCTGAAGGGTGTTCTTTAGGCAAGAGGAAAATGGTCCCAGATGGAAAAATTAAGATATAAGAAAGAATAAAGAGCATCAAAAAATGGCATGTTGGTTAACCTAAATGATTATAAAAGAATGTAACAATAGTAGAGTTAAGCTCAAATCTCATAAAACACAGGATGCAGGGAATGGGATAAAATTGAAGGAATCTCAAGAAGGTTAGTGAAGGAAGATCCCAGGATGACAGCTATACTGGAAGGAGAGAGCAATTAGTTAAGATTGGAACAGTGTGACTCAAGATACAGACCCATGTTGAGGACTTGGCAATCACACCTCCTTTCATCGTGAGTTGAGAGTGCCTGGGTGAGCCACACCAAACTTTTATCTATACTTGGCTTCTCCTGACTACACTCTGAGTAGGTTACTGCTCTCCACTCCATGCCCTGCAGCCTGGATCAGCTGAAGATATTCCGTTCACTCTGCGTAAGTGTTCTGCTTGGATGCTCCTGAAAGCTGGAAGTAAGCTTAGAAGCTTAGAGCAGTGGTTAGCTGAGAAGCAAAAAATAAAGAACAACTCATTTCCCTACTATTTTCCTGCTAGACTTCTAGAACCTAGACCCCAAAACAATCCTGCTTACTGGCCCAACTCCAATATGCCAGCCCAACGTTTCCCAAGATTCACTCAAGATCTTAGCCAAAGACTTCTCCAGGTAAGGGGTCCTGTAAACATTCAGAAAAACTGAAGCCAGACTGTGACCATATAGTTCTGTTCACTCATCTTCTCCCAGAAGCCTTTCACAGTGGCAGTTTTATGCTTTCCCTACACAGATGGCTTTGTGCTTGCTACAAAGTTTTCCAAAACAAAGCAATATATTGTGTAGTTACACATATATTACTAGTAAATCTATAATGAAGCAAAAGATAATGACCAAAACAAGGTAGAACAATGGCTAACTCTGGGAAGCAGGAAAAAGATATAATTGGGAAGAGAATCACAAAGGCTTTTAAGGTACAGACATTATTTTTATTTCTCAGTCTAGGTGGTGAAGAGTCAGGTGTTCATTTTAGCATAAATCTTTACATTGTTCCTGTTAACTCTATAAACAATCAAAACTAACAGAAGTAAGAAAAGTCACTTAGCTGCTGTCCTCTTCCATTTCAAAAATGGATAGAGCAGCTAAAAAGAAGATTAGCAAGGAAACAGATGGCTTGAATAACACTGTAGACCAACTCGACCCACCATATCTATAGAACATTTCATCCAACAATAGCAGAATGTCCATTCCTCTCAAATGCAAAAGGAACATTCCCCAGGATAGACCATGTATTAGGCCATAAAACAAGTTTTAATAAATGTAAAATGATTGAATCAACACAAAATATGTATTCCATTATGTATGACCACAATGGAAATAAATTAGAAATCAATTTCCTTTTGTCACACCCCAAATAACCAGTGAGTCAAAGAAGAAACCACAAAGGAAATTAGAGAATATTTTGAGATGAAACACACACACGAAGAAGCACAACATACAAAATGGGATGCAATGAAAGCAGTGCTCAGAATAAAATTTATAACTGTAAATGCTTACATTAAAAAAGAAGAAAAATGTCAAATCAGTAACCTACACTTTCACCTTAAGAAACTAGAAAAGAAAGAGTAAATTAAACCCAGAGTAAGAAAAATAAAAGAAATAATAAATATTTGATTGGAAGTAAATAAAATAGAAAATTTTAAAATAGAGAAAATCAACAGAACAAAAAGATGGTTCTTGGAAAAAGATCAATAAAATTGACAAGTCTTTAGGTAAGGTGACCAAGGGGAAAAAAAAGAAAAGACTCAAATCACTGAATCAGGAATGAAAGAGGTAATATTATTATTAGTCTTACAGAAATAAAAAGGATTATAAGGAAATACTATGAGAAATTACATACAGACAAATTAATAACCTAGATGAAATGGACAAACTCCTAAAAAGATGCAGTCTAACTAAACTGAGTCAAGAAGAAATAGAAACTCTGAACAGAAAAAACAAATCAACAAATTGAATGAATAATCAAAAAAGTTCCCACAAGGAAAAGCTCAGAACCAAGTGACTTCACAGGTGAATTCTACTGAAGGTTTAAAGAAGAGAATTAACATGAATCCTTCACAAACTCTTTCAAAATATATATAGAAGGGAACACTTCTGAAATTATTCTATGAAACCAATATTAACCTGATACCAAAACCAGACAAAGATATCACATGAAAAGAAAACTATAGACCAGTATCTCATTCATAAATATAGATGCAAAAATTCTCAACAATCATTAACAAACTGAATTCAACATATAAAAATGATCATATATCATGACCAAGTGGGATTTATGTGAGGAATGTAAGATCAATTCAATATATCAAAACAAACCAATGTAATACACTGTATTAATAGAATAAGGGACAAAAAAAAATTTTAAGTGATCACTCAAAAGACACAGAAAAGCATTTGACAAAATCCAACACCTTTTTTGAGATTAAAAAAAAAAAAAAAAAAAAGACATCCAGTAAGCTAGTACAAAGAAATTTCCTCAACCTGATAAAGGGCATCAATAAAAAATCCAGTTAATCTCATACGTAATTGTATAAGACTGAAAGCTTTTCCCCTTAAGTCAAGGTGTCCACTTTTGCCACTTGTATTTAACATTGTATTGGAGATTCTAACCAGGGCAATCAGACAAGAAAAAGAAATATGATGCACTGAGATTGAAAAGGAAGAAGTAAAACTATATGTATTTGCAGATTACATGCTCTTGTATATAGAAAATCCTAAGAAATCCACACACAAAAAACTTATCAGAGCTAATAAATGAGTTCGGCAAGGTTGCAGGATATGAGATCAATACGCAAAAAGCAATTGTATTTCTATACATTTGCAATAAACAATCTGAAAATAAAATTAAGAAATTTTTCATTATAATGGTGTCAGAAAGAATAAAATACTTAGGAATAAACATAACAAAAGAAGTGTAAGACATACACATTGAAAAATTTTAAAAATCATTGAAAAAATTAAAGAATACCTAAATAAATGGAAAGACATTCCATGTTTATGCACTGGAAGACTTAATGCTATTAAGATAGCAATACTCCCCAAATCAATTCAACACAATCCTTTCCAAAAATCTCAGCTACATTTTTTGCAGAAACTAACAAGCTGTTCCCAAGTTCATATGGAAATACAAAAGACTCATATTAACCAAAAAATCTGGAAAAAGTATAGCAAAGCTGGAGGACTCAAACTTCCCAATTTCAAAGCTACATTATTTGCCAGAAAGCTACAGTAATGAAGACTGTGTGTACTGGCATACGGATAAACAGATAGATCAATACAATAGAGTAGAGAGCCCAGAAATAAACCTAAATAATTATGATCAATCAATTGACTTTTACAAGGGTGCCAATCATTCTTGGGGGAAAGAATAGACTTTTCAATAAATGATGTTTGGACAACTGGATATCCACATTCAAAAGAATGAAGTTGGACCCTATCTCATACCACATACAAATATTAACTCAAAATGAATCAAAGACCTAAATGTAAGAGCTAGACTATCAAAGTCTTAGAAGAAAGCATGGGACTAAATCTTCATGACTGTGGACTGATTAAGCAATGGTTTCTTAGATATGATACCAAAAGCACAAGCAACCAAAGAAAAAAATAGATAAACTGGACTTCATCAAAATTAAAATATTTTTACATCAAAGAACACTATCAAAAAGTGAAAAGGTAAACCACAAGATGGGAGACTATATTTACCAATCATATATCTGAAAAGGATTTAGTTTCCAAAATGTATAAAGAACTCTTATAATTCAATAATAAAAGATGATCCAATTAATAAATGAGCAAAGAATTTGAATAGACATTTCTCCAAAGAATATATACAAACAACCAATAAGCACATGAAAAAAATTTCAATATCTTTAGTGATTAGGGAGATGCAAATTAAAACCACAAAACCACTTCATAACAACTAGATGGTTATAATAAAAAAGCCAGACAATAACAAGCATTGCTGAGGATGTGGAGAAATTGGAACATTCATACACTGCTGATGGGAGTATAAAATGGTATGGCTACTTTAGAAAATAATTTGACAGTTCCTCAAAAAGTTAAACAAAGTTACCATATGACCCTGCAATTCTACTCCTAAGCAAGAAAACTGTAAACATATGTTCACACAAAAATCTGTACATGAATGTTCATAACAGCATTATTTACAATAGTCAAGAGGTGGAAACAACACAAATGTCCATCAAATGATGAAAGGTTAAACAACATCCATACAACGAATTATTATTCAGTCATAAAACGGAATAAAGTAACTGATATATTTCATGACACAAATTAACCTTGAAAGAAGCCAGTCACGAAAGGCCACAGATCATTTAATAATTCCATTTATATGAAATGTCCAGAACAGGCAAATCCACAGTGACAGATTAGTGGCTGTTTAGAGAGGGGAGGGGAAGTAGGGAGTAACTGCTAATGGGATGGTTTCTGGGCTCCTTTTTGGAGTAATGAAAATGTCCTGGAATTCAATAGTAATGATGGTTGGACAACCTTCTGAATATATTTAAAAACTACTGAATTGTACACCTTAAAAGGCTGAATTTCATGATATGTGAATTAAACCTCAAATTAAAGAAATCCGATTCTAGGGAGCAACAAGTTGTGTAAAATGGACTATGTATTTTGGGGTTTACTTTGCTGTGTTATATGCACACAGTGAGGGTAAAGTGGAAGAAAACAGGGAGAGGTCTATTGCTTGAAAAATGAACAAAATCAATAATTTTTTCCTTCGGGCAGAAAAATTCTTATGCACCCATGACAAGGAGGTTAGTGACTACTTTTAGAACTGATGTAGGCTGTGAAAAACGAAGTGCCTAGTGCTTAGATATGCCATTTGTGGTTTTAAGACCAAGAAATGCAAGGTGTTTCAATTCCTAGATCACACTTTTTTATTAAGCAAACAAAAGTCAGAGCATAGTATGTTTAATTTTAAATCTGTACCCCTCCCTAATCAGGCCCTCTAGCCAAAGATGTGCTGTGATATTTTCCCCTGTCCTAGACAGTATGGTCTTTTGAGTTGAGAGAAAAAAGCATGTCACCCAAAAAAGAGAACATTAAAAAAAGACTTTGTATTTGAAAAGACTCTACTTTGATTTAAAAAAAAAAAAAACTGTGACTAGTTGTGCACTTTTACTATGGTGAAAAGATATACCATTTCAGGATAGTAGTTACCTCCAGAGAGGTAGGGAGGAAGAAGCAATAAGGGGTGAGGAGAAATGGGGGGAGGTCACTGTCTTTAACATTACATTTTTATAAAGCTACACAGAGAGCTAAAGCATTTACTTTTGTTTAATTTTAGTGATAGATATATGGGCGTCTGTTATTTTAGTTTCTGAACTTTTCAATATGTTTGAAATATTTCAAAATTTAAAAACTATTTTTAAATTATCTGGTATTAAAAATACTATGTATATGTCACTGTAATAATATTTTCTCAACATGAACACATTTTATGCTTTATTTTATTTTTAAAAAATTTTCTGGTTGTAGTTAATAACAACTAAGCACTGCTGTCAGCTGGGAGAAAGTCCTTAAAAACACATTCAGTCAGTCATGAAACATTTATTTAGGACCTACCATATCACCACATGCCAAGTGCTATAAAAGTTGCTCATGAGACAAAGATAATAAGACACAGTCTCTGTCCTCAGAAAGCTCTCATCCTGGTGGATAATTCAGATGGATGACGGTATAATCCCAACACAATTTAGTACGTGCTACAAGAGATATATGCACAGAAGGTATGGACTCAGAGAAGGGAGTGAAAAAACAAAATCAGTCATACATACTCCTGATTCTCCCTAATGCGTTAACAAACACCAGATACATCAACCCTGGGTGGGGGGTGAAGGGGGGCAGTGTGGGGAGACAACAGAAAAGTATTTATTTTATCTAGCATAATGACACAACCCACTGAATGTAGGCCACAAAACTGTAATTTTTCCCCCTATAATTTTTTAAAGCTTTAATTTTATATGTTTATTTTAATCAAATGCATTTAGCCAGCTATGAAATTTTGGCATACTTATACTAAGGAAACTTTTGTGGCTAACATGTATTTTTATACTACATGGAAGTCACCATGCATGGATTATTTCATTAAATCTTCATAACGTCTCTGGGAGATAGGCACTGTCAGTATCCGCATTTTACAGATAGGAAGACTGAGCCTCAGAGTACCTAGAAAATGTGTCCAAGTTTACAGTTCCAGTTAAACAGAGCCCATAACTATCTGTTCATGCTACATCAATGTCAGTTATATAAGGGAAAAATAAAAGATCTGTAGAACTTTCTATTCACACAGAGAATATACTCATCATGATGTCTGGAACTCCATCTAATTTTTAAAATGGTAAAAAGCCCTTGAATTTATTTGGCTTATTACATATTATTAACAGAATGCCTGTATGTTTAATCTTTAACTCTGTGGAGTGTGCAAAGGGAAATCAACCTAAAAGCATCCTTTTTTCTGGGATCAACAACTGGATTTGGTTCTGATCAATTAAAATCGTCTGTCCAGGACTCTCAACAGGATGGTGGTTGATGTTAAAAAAGAGTCCTTACTGAGACCTACAGACTACTCTACAATGAAAACCCACAAGGATACCATTGCTCTGTGGTGTTTAGAATAGGTGTTTAGAAATGGTGCCTAACATTGACAACAAGCAGAGTGTTTGAAACAGACAAAAGAAAAGGCATGTATTGTTTAATAGAGATCTGCTGATGAAGAGCATCTTATCAGAACCTCTTTGTTCCCAGGGCTGGGAAGATTTGCCAAGCTCACCAGACAAGAGCTCAAGCACATCACACTGAAGAAAAACACATCAGAAACTACCCAGGAGCCCAGGAGGCCAGGGAGATAGCCACCTCTGAGAGAGTGTGCAGAGGATGATTGTCCAAACAGCTCCCTAACTTCGTGAGATGCCAGGCTCCTGGGACAATAGGGGCCAAAGCTTCAGGGCTGCCAAGAGACACAGAGCTGTTGACATTTAGATGCAGCCTTAGAGAAAGGACCGAGCTGCTCTATTTGTATTGTTTTAATGAGTTTTAGTTCAGGTCTGGGCTAACTGAACTCCCTGTGTTTCTCAGTGACCAGCCACCTGACAGATGGCACACCCACAGGAACCCTTCCTATCCCATCATGTGTGAGAACAAATGTGGTTGATTCTCCTCCAGAGAGATCTTGGCCATCACGCAGCAGGTTGTGCCTCTCACGCAAAGGCATTTCCTTGTGTTCCAGTGACCTTTGCTTCCCACCTCTGCGTGCCTTCCTCCGGCACTGCGCTCCATATGACATTGCTTTGTGGGCTCTCACGACTTCTTCCGTTCTTTATTATTTGACTGAGGCTATGAGTCACAATTATGACAGCGACGGTCCTCAAAGAGGCCAGGCCAAGGCTGAGGGAACATCCAACTCCCTGACAGTTGGAAACAATGCATAAAACAGGAATTCTAACTGAATGTCCTGGATGTGAAGCTTATGTAGCTTCCCTCTTTTTAAGAACACAAGTTATTAAAATTCAGAAAGCCACACTCAAATGATGAATTACCTAAACAAAGTGAGATATTTATTCACAGGAACAGCTATGAAACTATGAAAAATGTAAAAGCATTCTATATGAAAATGCATACAGCATTGTGAGTTAAAAATTGAACTAAATATTTAGTTTACACTATCTATTTAAAATTCTGAAACCTACCAGAGATAACTAAGGTCAGAATCTGATGGTTCTTAGTTTGTCTGATAAGGACACAATTCAGAAAATGATGTTTTGTGTGCTCAACAATCTCAGAGAAAACAGGGCCCCAAGTTTGGAGTTTCTTAAAAAGAGCGGTCTTCTGTAATGGCTTAGGGTTCCATGTGGTTGTGATCTTTCCAGAATGAAGGACTAAATAAATCCTGATGAAACTCTGAAAGATGCCACCAAGTCTAAATGTTTCAAAGCCAACACTTCAACTGCTAAATCATTCCCTCTGTTTTAAAGGAGTGATCATTTGATTGGCAATGGGGGTGGAGAGAAATCCTTCCCCAGTAATGCATATGGACACATCATCTCCATGATTAAATATGAAAGAGGATGGGATCTGGGGGAGACCTCCTGATTCATTCAGACACACGAATCATCCAGAGGAGGGGGGTACTCCATTTTCCCTTGAACTCTAGTAGGAAATTTCCCGTGCCATAATTGTATTTGTTATAGTGCAGTGATCAAAGTCTACAGATTCCTCCATCCATCCCCATTCAGAAAAGCCATATGGTATTACTAGGAGAGTCACATGTAAGGCTGGTTTGTCATATTCATGATTAAATGCCCACGGGGGAAGGGAACACAAAGGAGAGCCAAAGCATTTAAAGCAAGAGACTAAAAGCATGAACTCCAAGAGGCACTTGGATATATTTCCTACGCCTATAAGATCTAAAGTGGTGGGTCTATACAGAAAACATGCTGCAGTAGGATATGAAGGGAAAAGAGGAGAGATTCTTTAAAACAACAGGTGATTTCTCTCAGTAACTGTGCACATAGAGCTATTTAGGGCTTAATCAAAAATTCTAGGGGGTGGGAAGGGATAAATTTGGGAGTTTGAGATTTACAAACACTAGCCACTATATATAAAAATAGATTTTTTAAAAAGTTTCTTCTGTATAGAACTATGTTCAATATCTTGTAATAACTCTTAATGAAAAAGAATATGAAAACGAATATGAAACATATATATATACATATATGCATGACTGGGACAATGTGTTGTATACCAGAAATTGACACATTGTAACTGACTGTACTTCAATTTTTAAAAAACTATAAAAAAAATTTAAAACAGAGAGATGACCAAACAAAAGTGTGCTTAGAAAAGAAGTAAAAAAAATTCTAGAAGGTAGATATGGTTATTCTGAAGTCTACTGATTATTAGACAGGCTTACGATCTTATGTTCTGGTTGCAAGGAAAATGATACTATTTAGTAAGAAACAAGCAGTAGCATTTTTCCCTTTGTAGATTGGTGAAGATTAAAAAAATCTGGTAATTCCCAGAATTTGTACAGATACCAGGAAATAAATATTCTTGGAGTGAGTGAGTAAGATTTTGGAAATACTGGTCAAACATAACCATATTTATCAAATTTTTTATTTGCATAAACAATGGCCCCACAATTATATGGCTAGGCACAAGATACAAAAACATATACACACCTATGAGTATCCATTGTCGTATTTTTATTCTTGCATAACATGGAAGAAATCTGAATATCTAATAGTAGAAGAACAACTAAATGAATTAGAAAAATTCATTCAATAGAAGCATATGCAGCCAGTAAGAAGAAGGAATAAGGTAAATCTACCTATTTCTCTGTGCAAAAATTTTTATCATAAAATATGAGTCTGCTTGTGAAAAGAAAGAGAAAAGGAGAGACAGAAGAGAAAGAAAAAAAGAAAAAAGAAAAGAAAAAGAAAAATTTTAAAGTATAGGCACATCTGATAAATGTCTGTTTATAACAAACAGTAGAAATAACATAGAAAATTTCTGAAAATTGCCATAAGAAATTGTTTTTAGTAAAATGCCCCCAAGAGGTGGAAATTTGAAAAGGATTTTTACTCTTCATTTTATAGCATTTTGTTCTGTTTTATTTTTTCTTTTAAAAGAGCATGTAAACATAATTTTTAAAAGCTAACTTGTAAAACATCATCTATAGATCAGTGTTTCTGTTTCCTATACAACTTTTATTGAAGCACAACTTGTATACAATAAAATTCACTGATTTTGAATTATGAGTTATAACAAATGCATACAGTCACATACCACCATCATAATCACAATATAGAATATCTCCATCACCCCTAACATTTGCTCCTACAATTTTGTTATCAATCCCATAACCCTATCCCTATCCCTGGGTCCTAGAAACCACTGATCTGTTTTCTTTCACTAGTTTTGCTTTTTCTAGAATTTCATATACTGTAATCATATGAAATAAAATTTTGCTTCTGGCTTTTTTCAACTAGCATAATACTTTTAAGATTCATCTACATTGTTATATGTATCAGTAGTTTAATACTTCTACTGCTCAGTAATATCCATTGTGTGGATATACCATAATTAACCCATTCACCAAGTGATAGATATTTGAGTTCATTCCAACAGTTAACTATTATAAATAATCCTGCTGCTTTAAGTATTCACGTACAAGTTTTCTGTGGACATGTTTTTCTTTTTCCTCAATAAGTACTTAAGAGTGGAATTATTACGTAACATGTTAAGTTTCATTTATTTTTCTCTATTATCTTTCATTGATTTCTGCTTTAATCTTTATTATTTCCCTTCCTGTACTTTGCGTTTAATTTTCTCTTTTTTTCTAGTTTCTTAAAGTAGAAGCTTAACTCATGGATTTGAGAACTTTCTTATGTATCTAATAGAAATTAATGCTTCAAATTTTCATCTAAACATGCTTTCACTGCATCCCATATATTTTGATATATTGTTTTCAATCTTATTCAGTTCAAAATAATTTCTAATTTTATTTATGATTTCTTTCCTTGGCCCATGGTTTTTTAAAAACTGAGTTATCTCATTCTCAAATATTTGAAGATTCCTCAACTTTCTGTTCTTGATGTCTCATTTAAAGTCATTGTGATTAGAGAACATACTGCATATAATTTCAAATGTTTTAATTTTATTGAGGTTTGGTTTATGACCCAGAATATAATGGTCTACCTTGGTTTTTCTAGCTTTATAGTTAGACTTGAGGTTTGGTGGCATCAGTTCTCCAACTTTGTTCTTCTCTTTCAATGTGATATTGGCTATTTTGAGTATTTTGCCTCTCCATATAAATGTTAGACTCTGTTTGTAGTTATCCATAAAATAACCTGTTGGTATTTTGATTGGAATTGCTTTGAATCTATAGATCAAATTAAGAACTAACAACAGATTGACAACATTGAGTTTTCCTTTCCATGAACATAGAATATCTCTCCATTTACTTAGTTCTTCTTTGATTTGGCTCATTAGAATTTGTAGTTTTCCTCATACAGATCTTGTACATATTTTGTTAGTTTTATACCTAAATATTTATACCTGAGCATTGCATTTTGGGGGGTGCTAATATAAATGGTACTGTGTTTTTAAATTCCATTTGTTCATTGCTGGTACATAAGAAAGCAATTGACTTTTGTATCCTGCAACCTTTGATAATCAATTATTAGTTTCAGTTTTTTGTCCATTCTTTTGGGTTGTCTACACAGGCAATATGCCATCTGTAAACAAAGACAGTTTTATTTCTTTCTTCACATGCTGTATACATTTTCTTTTCTTTCCTATTGCATTAGCAAGGATCTCCAGTACCATGTTGAAAGTAAGTGGTGAGAGGAGACATCCTTGTCTTGTACCTGATCTTATTGAGGAAGCTTCTAGTTTCCCCCTATTAAGTATAATATTAGCTATAGGTTTTTTGGAGATAACCTTTATTAAGTTAAGAAAGTTTCCCTCTAGTTCTAGCTTACTGAGAGTTTTTATCATGAGTGGATTACTAAATCATGTTTACTTTCTTTTTGTCTCATCAGTTTTTTATTCTTTTCTTTGTCTTTTACTACATCCCTTTGAATTCACTGAAGATTATTTTATTTAATTTATCTTCATTATTGGTTATTAACTATACCTCTTTCTTTTATTTTTTTAGAACTCCTCTAGAGTTTGAAATATACATCTTTAATTTGCCACAATTTACCTTCAAATAATATTAATCCCTTAATGTATGCTGCAAGAAACTTACATCAGTATACTTCTATTTACCCCCTTCTTGACCATTGTATTATTGTTATACTTTTTACTTCTATATGTTAAAAATTCCACAATACATTATTATTTTGCTTTAAATAGCTTATTATCTTTTTTTAACATTCTAATGTTTTAATATTCTTTTTTCAATATAATTCTACTTCTAGAAATCTCTCCTAAAGATTTCATTAAACAAGCATTCAAAACATATTCAATGAAACAGTATTTATCAGAGTGAAAATATGGCAACAATCTAAATAATCCTTAGCAAGGAAATTTTTTAAATTATTGTACATCCTTACAATCGAATATTAGGCAGCTCTGTGAGTATTTTCAATGACATTTAAGGACACAGAAAATGTTCCTGGTCTAATGTTAAGTGGAAAAAACAGAGACCTGAAGATTCTCTACAGGGTCATAGAAACTGTTTATACTTGAGAGAGACAGACAGACAGAAACAGGGATGTAAAGAGAGGAAGGGGATGGAGAAAGAGAGAGACTGATGCAAGGATACCACAAAATGTTTCTCTATAGGGGTTTAGGTAATGTTCAATTTTTTCCTAATCCATTTGTTTACAAAATTTTCTAATTGTATTATTGAATTAAGAAATTTTCTATCTACTGGCAAAAAAAAAAAGAGAAATTTTCTAATGAACTGTTGAAATAAGAAAATATCTTTTTCATCAAGGGTGCAGATAATATACTATCCAAAAACACTACTGAATTTTAATTCCATTATGTATTTTTTTCTGTGCAAAGTTTACTTTCTACATTGTTGTGTTTGCAGTTTTTCTGAGTTCTTAGCTCTCAGATAGATATTTGCTTGTTTATCAACTAGTCAAAAAAGTTCATTATCTTTAAAAAGATTTAAATAAAATTAAAATTGCCTTTTTTTTTCTTTTACTGACAGAGTGATGATTTCCAAAGCTCTTTATTCCTTTGTGTAGATCTAGATTTCTATATGGTATCACTTTGCCTTTGCCTGAAGGAAAATTTTAATTTTCTTTAATATTTCTTGTAATGTAGATCTTCTGTTAATAACTTTTTCTACATCTGTATGCCTGAAAAGGGTTTTATTTGTCTTTTGTTTTCAAATGATCTTTTCCTTGGGCAAAGAATCCTAGATTGACAAGTTTTTTTTCTCGCAAACAAGTTAAAAATGTTGCTCCACTGACTCTTGACTTGCATTGCTTCCAGTGACAAATTGGCTGTCACCCTTATCTTTTTTCCTTTGTATTTAAGAGATCTTTTCCCACTAACTGTTTTTAATAATTTCTTTTATTACTGGTTTTGAGTAATTTTAATGTTATTGTAATCTGTCCTGGTGTTGGTTTTCTTAATATTTCTTCTACTTGAAATTCACTGAGCTTCTTGGATCTATGGAGATATATATATATATATATAAAATTTAGAAAAATTTTAGTGATTATTACTTTAAATTTTTTTTTCCATTTTTAGGGAGTCCAATTACACCTACATTAGATGGCTTGATACTGTCTCACATTATGTCCTACATGTGACTATGTTCACTTTTTCTTAGTTGTTTTTCTTTCTGTGTTTCAATTTGGTTAGAATCTATTGTTATGTCTTTGAGTTCATTAGTCTTTTCTTCTGCAGTGTCTAATGTGGTGTTAATTACTTCCATTGTATTTTTATCTCAGACTTGTATTTTCAACTCTAGAACATTCACTTTTGTCTTTTCTACATCTTCTGTTTCCTCTCATCATTGTGCTCATGTTGTCCTTTATCTTTTTCAATATATAAGAATATATTTATAATTGCTATTTTACCATTTTTATCTGCTAAGTCTAACTTCTAGGTCATTTCTGAGTTTGTTTTCAGTGATTGGCCTTATTTAGTGATAACCTTTTGGGTCATATTTTCCTATTTGAATGTCTGATAATCTTTTTCTTTGTGTGACAGATTTAGCAAATATTATGTTTTTAGCTGCTGGAATTTTTGTATTCTTTTAATATTATGAAGCTTTTTTCTGGGACACGGTTTAGTTGCTTGAAATCAGTTTGATTCTATCAATGTTTGCTTTTAAAATGTGTTAGGGTAAGTCCAAAGGAGTCTTTAGTCTATAGCTTGGTCCTTTTTAAGGACTGTACCTAATGCCTCATGTATTAGAATGTCTTTCTACTCTGGCTGGTGGAAACCTGAACAGAGGTGTGAGCAGGTAAAAGAAACAAACAAACAAACCCAACAAGGGATGGTGATACATCAAGGAACTAGCAGTCTGTCTAAACTCCAGGGATTATTCTACCTACTCCCTTACAATGGTTCTTTTCCCAGCCTGAACAGTTTCCTCATACGCATGTTTGTAAAAGTATTCACTCAAAGGCTTGAGGGAACCCCTCTGTAAATCTCTTTTAATTCTTTTTCGCCTTGTAGTCCTCTTCTTTCTGGCATTTTTCTCTGCAAATCCTAGCCTTGTTGGCCTCCCTGAACTGCAAATTCTGTCTTCTTAATTCAGAAAATTATACAGGCTCTCTTTGGGTTCCTGTCCCTAGGTTGCAGCCTGGAATCTCTTCCAAGCAGTAAGCTGTGGAAATGATAGAGTTCTCTTCATTGCTCCATTTCTCCTATGGATCACCCTCCTGTGCTGCCTTTATCATGTCTGAAAATCGCTGCTACATGTATTTTCTCTGGTTTTCTAGTTGTTTAAGGTAGGATGTATATCCAGGCCCTTACTTTACAATAGTCTACACAAAGATTTATAATTTGTAAGTAATAGGAATACAAAATACAAATAGCACCAAAACTACTTGAATAAATTCTACTTTTTATGAGATTTCAAAATCTTAGATTGCCTTCTGATCATATTTCTAAGAATCAGTTATCATATATTATAGTTCTGCAGAATGACATTGAGTATATATAAACTTCTGGGAGAGAATATTACATCTTTTCCCCAGCCCCCCATCTCACTGTGATCCTGGGTAAAGCCAATATCTATAGACAATTGCTGCAACTCTCTATTTTCACAGTACCTTAAAGTGTTGATTATCTTCATGCCTGTCAGATCCATCTTCTGAGCTTCTCTGCTTCTTTCTGCCTCCTGTTTAAATTTAACCACCAGGAGGCCCTGGCAGAAGATCCAAGGGTAGAAGGAGACAGTGATCCTATCTTCATACATCCTTTTCTAGCCAAAGTTTTGCCAATAGGTGCATTCATCTAGCTATGGCCAGAGCTCCTAGGAACAGCACCTCTCCCATGGCTACAACACTAGCCAGAGTTCAATAACACCACTTCCTCTTCTTGGTTCCTCAGGCCTAGGTATGAAAATGGCTTGGCTTTCTGTCACTGCTGGTTCTTTGATGTATCACTGTCCCTTATTGGGTTTGTTTGTTTGTTTGTTTGTTTGTTTGTTTGTTTGTTTGTTTTACCTGCTCACACCTCTGTAAATATTCCCTTTATTAGACTCTCTCCAGTTCATCCTTACAGGGTTATTTGTTTCCTGCTGAAGCTTCCACAACCCCAGGCCACACTATTAAAGCTTCACCTTTGAAATCATAAACTCAATATCCCAGTCTTTGACCACAACTTCTTATCCTTTCAGTTCTCTTCACCACTCTTTTCCTTTTATAGTGAATAGTGATATTATTTGTTAAAATATAGTAAGAATGGCATTCAAATAAATTATTGCAATATATAGAAATCACTTTTATTGAAAAAAATATACAATCATCTAGCCAAGTTGAAAAATTAAGGCTAAGGTAAAATATTTCCATGACTCTTAATCTGGCTGTTCTTTCTCCGTTCCTGTGCCTGATCCCTCCCTTTCCTGCTTTTCCCCATCTTTTAGCCTTTTTTTAGATTTATTTCCTTCCCAGTCGAGCCTAGATACAATAGTCCTTCATTTCACCTACCCTTATTTTCCCCCATTATTATAGTTCTCTCCATTTCCAAGACTTCTGTTTCCCCAGCTTGGTGTTCGAGTCTCTCTTTGTCTACAAAATGATGAGTTGGATAACATATCTCTAAGTAGGATAATCATTGCCCCCAACCAGTTTGCTTTTGAGGGTAAAAAGAGAGCTATTAATTGTTACACCAGGACAACAAGACAGTCCCAACGAAACTGGGCCTGTGACCATCTATCTTGATTGCCTCTTTCAGTACTAATTATATGATTATATTACACATATTAAAACCAGAAAATAGATCTCAGATTTTTTTTTTTCTGGAGTTATGAGCTTGCAGCTTACAATATGGCCTGCTTAGTGAATACAACAAAACATTTGGAAAAAATAAAGATAAGAATAAGAAATCAAAGGCATAGAGATTAGGGTTGTGAAGTGTGAAGACAGTGCAAGAAGAAAACATCCACAAACACATGTTTCCTTCCAGATCTCAGGCTTATCAGACAGTTATCCTCAGGGAAAGGCCCTGCTTTTTCTAATAAGCAAGTGGCAGGGAACCCACAGAATAATCTACCCATCTGGGTGTAAATCTAATGTCCTCTTGCCTACTTGTCTCTTCCCTTCCATTTTCAGTTGTCAGTTTCAAACCACACAGAGGCTGATGCTCTGCCCTGTGTGCTGCTTCCTATGCCACAACAAAAAGGCTCTTCTGACTGAATAGACATGGTCGCCATGGTAGCTGGGGGTCATAAACTCCCGAGCTGTGGGTCTTGGCACAATTCCATGCATTATCTGCATCCTGGTGCAAATCAGTCCCTTTATCTAATTAGTAGCCTTACAAATAGCCACCTGCCCCAGAGCTTACCCATTAAAGATGCAATATTGCTGAATAGCTTGAGACAAGGAATGAGGATAACAGAAAACTGAAAGCTGATCTTAGCAAGGCCCTTCTCTTCTGGTTACAGACACCTGCAAGCCCCAGCCCACCCACATAGCAGGAGTTCAAAAGGAGACTGAGAACAAATCGCTTCTGTCTTTTCACTGCTCACCTTGAGTGTCTCCTGATCTACTAGTCTCCCAGAATCTGGGCATGCTGACTTCTGCCTATAGGACCTGGTTGACCATTCCTGCTCAAGTGCCCAGTTGTTCCCTGCCTCAGAGCTCCCTACCTGTCTCTGTTTCTAGAACTTGGCCAACTGACCTGGTCTTCTGTAGTCCACACCCTGGTCTGGACACTGCAGAGCTATCTCTTGATTCACTGGAAAGACTGGATCCTTTCTAATTTGTTTAAAGTATAAAAAGTCCCTTATGCTAATGAAACATACTTCAGATACATATTGTCCAGATATTTGTCAGGTTCATCTTTTTTTCTTCCAGTAAAAATGAAATTATTTTTATTCAGCATTTACTATATAGAAGCAAATATCTTCCTATAGTCATTCTATAATTAATAATAAATCTAAACTGTTAAAAAGTTGAAACCATTGTATTCTGGAGGTGGACAATGAAGTAAATCTGACATTTGCACCCTGGACTGAATTTCAGAAATGATTCCAAGGGCTTAGGATGGATGGGAGTACAAGGATGGCAGACAAGTCCACCTACGATCTTACATTTGATGCTGTGGTGCCATATTTGAGTGTTTCTATCTATTATGAAAGCAAAAGAGGACCCTAATGCAGTATATCCACCATGAGCTTCTGGAATTAGAGCAAACTGAAAACTCACCCAATAGTCTCTTTTATTCTGGGGAATATTTATTCCGTGTGTGCAGAGCAAGTATAGGCCTCACTGTAATTTTACTTTTATGTAATGACTTCAAAATTTCTTGCTTTTTATTATTATGCTATGTGTTTATGAGAATATATATCCAACAAAAACCTAATAAAGTAGGAAATGATTATCTTTTCTATGCTGGTGATGGTCAAGTATGAAAACCATGGCAAAAAGTGTAGAAGGGGAAAATCTTTACTAAGTCTTTTTATCTATTCTTTTCTTGTTGCAAGCTATGATTTCTTCTGTTTTACTATCAGATTAGTCAGTCCAGTTTGAAATGATATCAAGCAACAGGGTTTCTCTTCCTGAGACATGCTATTCCAGAGGCTAGCAGATCTGACTGATATGGGCTTCTTGATATTCAGATATAGTCTCTTTCCTTGAAGTTTCCATTGTTCTTACTTATTAATTTATATTTTCAAATAAAATATCTTCAAGATCTCTGAAAAGAAGTCAGTGTTTTGAATCTGTGCAAGTAAAAATGAAGCCAGGCCAACATTCTCTCCCTGCCCACTGTGAACCTCCCCTCCCCCCAGGCCATTCCAGGAACAACCAGATTAAATAGTTATGCTCTGAACCAAATCCTAAAGGCCATTATTTAGGTTTCTTTTGAGAAAGGAAAAAACTGCAAATTTGAAAACAAGCGCTCTCTTTGTGAGAATTTTCACTTTTATTCTCCAACCGTCTTAAGCAAGGGTTGCCAAGCAATCACCACTATATCCAACACAGATTGAAGTATTCTTATGCACATTTGTCTCTTTGACTGCTTCTAACTATCCTTACCTGGTGTTCAATTGTAATGTTAGTAAACAACAGCATTCAGTACTTACAGAGGTGATGTCTTCCTGGTACATAATTGCTGGTTCAAAGTTTGATTTCCCTCTAGCCTTTAAACTCCATGAGCGCTGGGACAGATCATTCCTGAATCACCATGCCATCCCTGTGAAAGGGTAACAGGGAGAAAGTGTGCAATGATCTCTTTATTGTTTAGAAAGTGTGAAAGAGTAAGTTAAAATTCTATGGCTTTGGAGAACTACAAAGTAGTATTTATATTCTTAGTAACCGTTTAATAATATAAACCAATTTATTGGCAAATTAATGAGCAAAAGCAGTGTCTGGACTTCAAAAAACAATGAAAATGATAAGTTTGCTGAACCTATGAATCCAAGAACTAAAGAAAAAAAAAGTCCCAAACAACTATTAATTTGAAAGGATACCCCATTTGAAACCTGTTGAGTTATTCAGAGGAAGTTATGTAAGCCTAAACTGCATTATTCAGAAACACCTGGGATAATCTGTAATTTCTCACTTATATGGTCTTTAGGATCTATCTTTTGACTTAAAGATGAACTTCCCAACCTGGAAAATTTATCATTATGATTCATAAATATGAAATCTTTTTTTTTCTTCTGTCTCATCCTCCTCTACAAATCTCACAGAGGACACAGCAGAGAGGGCAGGAATGCAAAGGAGGTCTGTGGTTTGGAATTGGCCCAAGCCAAACTGAATTTTTCTGAATATACATTAAACTGTCAGCAAAGAGCACCACGACCCAGAACCTGAACAAAGGAAAAACCCCACAGCCCTCTGAAGTCACTGGTCCTGTTTTAAGGAGAAGACACACAACCAGGAATTATTCACGTGTTTAAAACATGTCCATCCCAGATCCAATCAAACCCCCTTGTGAGCCAAAAACTGGAATCATTTCCCTTTCTCTTTCCCAGGTTAAGGGGGGATTCTGCTGAGCAGCTGCTTTGAGAACACTTGCTGGACCTATGGATTCTCATATCTGCTCTGAGGCTTGCAATATAGGGTCCTGTCCTCATTTTAAAAGAAGGTCTTAGGAAATTGACATCTAAGGTCTGTGACAGCATGGTGCTCAGAACCTGAAGGTAAGCGAAGAGCCTCAATCTTCCCAAAGCATCGCCTGACAGAGAGAGCCAGCTAGTGGTGCGGGGTCCCCGGCAGAGGTGTACAAAGAGGGAACAAAGGAGAATAAAGATGAAGACAGCTTCCTGATGGGATGTGTGTCAGTGAACATTTGCTGTTCTTTTCTAGTCATCCTAGAGAAAATTATGAAAATATAGGTTGTTTCAATATGTAAGAATGTCTCCTGAGCTAAAATGTGCAAGCTCCTAGACATGAGCTGTAGCCGAGGAGTTTAAGTTGTAAAGCTTAAAGACAGCAAGGACATATTATGAGCAGGGCGTGTAAAATGAACAGAAGTCAACGCACAAGAATCAGAGAGGTAAAGAGCTTTGAAATAATAGGAAGTGAGGACCCAGACATATTTGAGAAGATAAGTCATCATCAAAATGAAGGATGGAAAAGATAACTCAAGCCCACCATGACGGATATACAGAGAGGGCTGATGGTGTTGGCCATGAATCCAGTGAGGATGAGGAGGGTAGTTAATAACAGCTGCCACTTGTTGAGCACTTATGAAGTATTAGAACTCTTTGCTGGGAAGTTTATAAATACCTTGTCTGATACTACAACTGTCTCTAAAGGATGCTATGATACGATACTCATCATAAATGAAGACTCAGGAAAAGCGACTTCCCCATAGGCGAACCCAGGTCTGTCTGAGCTGTTTTCAACACACAATCACTGTTTGCCCATGAGCAGTGAAGCCCCTCATCTAGCCCCTTGGGCAATCAAGAATTATTAAGAAAAAAATGTAGTCAGAGGTAACCATTGATAGATCAGATGGAACTACTTCTCCTTGAGCAAAGAGACTGTGTCTTCTTTATCTACTTGTTCCCTGCACTTAGCCAGGTCTGGCACCCCGAGATAGACACAGAGATGTTCCACCCAGATGCCCCTTCAAGGAAAGGCTTGCTGGGAGAGTGGTTAGCCTCCAGTTGTCAGCTCCACCAAGGTTGGCCTCAGCTGTAGATAAATAATGGTCTCACCTGAAATCATGCCCTTTTTCAAAAGCTGCATCCAGCAACCAAGCAGGTGGAGGAGAGGCGTGCTGGAGGATAACAGCCTGAGCTAGTTTGAGACAACAGTGAAGGGCAGTCTGACTCCAGAGCTCCCTGCCAAACTGGCTGAGATCTTGTCAGCTCTGCTTTGCAGTTTGACTTCTCCCTTGGCCCAGTTCTGCTTCTGCCCCCTTCTTTTCAAAGGTGTTGATCCCTAATAAATATCTTGGACTCCATATGCTTCCAGGGGACACAACTTGCAATGCACCTATTATGTACCCAATAAATATTTGAGAAATAAATGGATGGATAAAGTGGTATGAGTTAAGGAGAATTTTTTAAGATTCCTCCCCCCTCCCCCACAAAAAATGTTCCCATTAGTTGGTGACTTAGAGTCTACAATCAATGGTTTATTCCTTTGTCTTCTGCTCTTATAAATACCCGCGAGGTAATTAGCATGTTAAATGTATTGGACACATATACCTCTAATGTAAAGAAAGTCCTGAAAGCACATTCTGACAGGAAGAGAGGGAGACAAGCATGAAAGCACCGATCAAAGAGCACCAAGGACTTATCTTCTGCAGCTCAGTCATTCAGAAGCTGAGCAAAGTGAAACCAACACAGAAGGGTAAGGGAACCAAGGAGGTCGTATAAAGGGAAGTATTATTGCCTTATTTATGCTCCATTGGTGCCGCTTGCACATGAATTTTCACTCTCAGATTTTTTTTTCACCCCTGTGGTGACAGAAAGATTCCATCATATCAGCAAAAAAGAAGCTCAAGCTTTCCAGTGAGTCTTTGTATGATCACCACCACCATCATCATCATCATCGTTGCTATAACAGGCAACAATTATATACCCACTTTAAGTCACCACAGTGCCATAGTCACCAATGCCATTCTCCAGGCTCACTTCTCCTTTGTATGTCATTGTTTTGAATATTTCTTTAAGAAAAAATGAAAATATCATGTCCACTTTTATATACAATGATTTGCAAACTCAACCTCTCCTTGGTCAACTGAAGGAAGGTATCTCCTACAATTGAATAGCTAAATAACATTGAGTTGCTTCAATATACTTTCAATCTCTCCTTATAAATACCTTGATCTATAGAAGCTTCTCACCTCTCCCTTTATGGCTCTCCTCTAAGTATGGCCTTAAAATCTGAAAACAGTTTTCCAAAATGCAGTGAATTTGTTTCTGCTCAGAAAATTCGATAGGCTTTACATTAGATTGTTTATCCACAGTATTTTTTAAATATATGTAAGTACCAAGGAGATGGAATTAGAAGGAAAAATCACTCTAAAGAATTTTGCACCCCCATAACTGCTTTGTTCTCCCTGTTGGAAAAGTGGCTGATGATGCTCTTGTCATCTTACTAATCCTTAAAATCCTGTCAAGCTCCCTGAATCCATCCCCCACCACAACCACACTTTCACGGCCCCCTACCTTGCCATTCCCTATCCACTCATTCCTTTCCACCAATGGACAGCTTTTCTCCTCCTTCTGACACCAGGCTTTGAAAGAAGAAAAAATAAATTATTTTCTAACTCTGTACTCTCATTTAAACTCGCTCCCCTCTTCCCCTTTTTCTCACCCACTTAGCACATCTCCAGCTCACCTCTGACCCCTACACCTCCCCAGCCATTCCATCACTAGCTTGGCCTGAGTCAGAGGGATGATTCATGGAATCATAAAACTCAGGGTGGAAGAGCTTTTAAAGGTCAGCTAATTCAACCACCCAAATAAGTGGAAAAACCAGCTCTTACTTTCATTCTTTCTTCCCCGACTTCCCAAACTCAACTGCAAACATCACAACAGTGTCTCTCGCTATTACAGAACTTCCTGCTTTTGATATCCTTTCAACCAAGGGAGATTCCGTCTCTCTGAGACAGCTTAGGTAGCTTTGTCAACGGTAGACACTGGATTACAGATGAGGAAACCTATAGTCCTCTGAATATAGAGCTGGTCACTCTCTCAAAAAGTGTTTAAAAGTAACCATATTTATTCTACTTACTCCATTTATTCCATGGGACAACTAACTATGGTCCCTGGAAAATATAGACAATTCATCAAAAAGAGATATACAAATGGTCCATAAACATATTAAAATATAATCAACTTCATTCATAATAAGTTAAATGCAAATTAAAATTACAGTGAGATGATATTTCTCATCTATCATATGGCAAAAATTTTAAACAGGCACTCTCATACATTGCCAGTGGGTATGCACAAAACCTTTATGGACAAGGATTTGCAATAGCTAACAAATCTATATATGTGTCTATGTTTTGACCCAGTAGTACCACTTTCAGGAATTTACCCTGCAAATACACCTCGAAAAATATATCTGTACAGTATGATTCAGATTATTCATAACAGTGTTGTTTATAATTTTTAAATATCGGGAACAGCCTCAATGCCCATTTGTAGGAGAGGAGTTGAATAAACTACGGTGCATCCACACAATGGAGCACTAGGCAGCTGTAAGAAAGAATGAGTAAGATCCCTCTGGAACTAATATGGAGCTCTCTCCAGGATACGCTGTTAAATGGAAAAAAAAAAAAAGCGTATCTACAGTACATCACTTTTGTGTAAGTAAGAAGAGATATTTAGAAAATGAGATATATCTACTCATCTGTACATAAAGATACACAGGATAAAATAGAAATGAATGAGATTGGTGAAAAGCATAAAAGGAATGGTGGGAAATTACACCACCTTTTATACAACCCTGACTTGTAGAACCATGTGAATGCCTCATATACTCAAGAAAACAAGGATGGGGGACAGGGATACAAACAGAAACAAACAAATCAACCAAATTGGGGGACAGGGGAGAAAACTTAACTCCAGTAAATTTTCAGTGGAACAGCTGGACTATATACCTTCAGGGTAAAGACAAGAAGTGTTAACAACTATTGAAATCCAATTAATAGGGGTTTTTTTTTCTCATAGACATATAGGCCTGAAACTATTTTCTGTATATTGTAGGATTTAGCAAATAAGTAAATATACGGTAATCAGCGGGAGCCTGATTCCACAATGACAATGAAGAGTTACAAATGTGCAAAGGAGGAAGGTCTAAATGATCCCTGTGGCTTTTCCTAGCTCTGCCTACTGAGAAGGCCAAGAAGCAGTGACACCTGTTCTCCACTTACAAAACATAGTAAGTCTGGAGAAGGAAAAGGATAATTTGAGTCTGGAAAATCATTTTTTTGTGGAGGAAATAAGGAAGTGCTCAAAGACTGATGGAGACATATCAAAAGGTCAAAGAAATCAGCATGAAAGGCTTCCCACTAGTCTAACCATGGAAATTTGAGCATCAAAATAATAATGGTATTAACTTATTATAACCCATTGAATAAAATCAGAATCCATGTGTTATTCATACATACATATGAAGAGAAAGTTCTTCCTTACAGTACAAAACAAACCAATAAACACAGAAGAAATAATGGGCTTGGGAAATCACCATTAGCACCTATCACTGAAATAACTGATTCAGGCAAGAAATCTCCTTTTTTTTTTTTTTTTTTTTGAATGGAGGTACTGGGAATTGAACCCAGGACCTTATACTTACTGAATACAGGTTCTGCCGCTGAGCTATTAACTCCCACCCCTAGGCAAGAATCATTAATGGGTGCTAAACTTGTATGTGTGAATTTGATGAGTAACAGAAATGTCTACATAATCTTAAAGTTTCTCCCATAAGAAATTTATTAATTACAATGAAAAAAAAGTAGTAACTTTTTGGTGGAGTAATCTGGCAGACATTTAACCAAATGATCAAATATTACCAGTAATGGTGCATATCAGCACTACATACCTCCTGGCATGATGCCCTGAGAAGGTCACAGCATGAATCCTGTGGAATTCCTGCCAAAAATGCATACCCCGAATCTAATCATGAAGAAATGTCTGACAAACTCAAACTGAGGAACAGTCTAAACTATAATTGACCACACTCTTCAAAAATGTCAGTATCATAAAATACGAAGCGAGATTGAATAATTGTTCCAGGTTAAAGGAGACTAAACTCAATGCAGTGTGAGATCTGGTAGGGGTTTTTGTTTGTTCAGAGTTTTTGTTGTTGTTGTTGTTGTTGCTGTTGTTGCCGTTGTGTTGTTTTATTTTTTTTTTTTTTGCTTGTTTGTTTTTCATAAACGTAATTACTTGGACAATTCAGAAAATCTGAATTTATATTATATATAAATATTATGCATCAACATTATGTACCAACATTACCTTCCTGATTTTGATGGTTACACTTGGTTATCTAAAATAATGTCGTTGATTTTGGGATATACACTTGAAATAATTAGGGGTAAGTGGCATCCTGTCTACAGGTTTCAGTTTTTATCTTTTTGAAACTCTAGGTGAAGGGTATAAGAGAATCCTTTGAAATTTTCTTGCAACTTTTCTGTCTGAAATTATGTCAAAATAAAAGCATGTAAGAAAAAAAGAACTATTTTCCTCATGTGGTTGATTCCTCAGTTATTTAATGAGCATTTACCACGTGTTGTCTACTCTACTTAGTTTTGTGTATTTGCATTCTATGGGGTCTTCCCCCCCACGCATCCTGGTAACAAAATGGAGAGTTTGGGTGGAGTGGGCAGCCCTTTGTTCTCCTAACTCTCAGATGTAAAAAGCAGACATATTTCCATTTTTGTTTAAAATGTACCCAATCCATCCTTCACACACAGTAGTGGTTGTTCTAGGTACATATGCTGCTCTCATTATGTCATCGACCGAAGGTGGCTGCAAGAATACGATGTGAGACATTTGGGTCAATTCCAATCCTTTTCTATAAATCTATTCTAAAGCAGGAACTGTTAGACACCTAGATAGTCAGTCTAAAGACGACTAAGGGAGACTAAAATAGGAACATGTGTACTTTTTTTAAAGTATCTTTATACTTGAAGAAGAGCTTATGTGCACTACATTTTAGTCATTGTGCAAATGTGTGTGACTCACTCATTCATTCACTCAGAAGGCCTTCATGGGAAAACTAGGACTCGCCAAGTTCTATGGGTAAGTTCTGCAGATTTTAAAGCTAAAATAAATGTTCCTCTTCTGGAACAGTATTTTCAGGAAAGAACAATGTGGTAAGGGCTATAATTGAATTATATGCTAAGCATTATGGAAACATGAAAGAAAGCATGATTAACCTCACCACAGCTGATATTCAGTCACAGAAGCCAGAGTCAAAAAAGCCGTAAGAGACACCTAAGCTACCTGTCTTTGCCAGACCAGCATCCTAAACCTTGTCAGTGGTAGTCCTGACCTGTGAGCACGGGAAGGGATGAGGTGTCATACCTACACCTTGCAACTGACTCCAAGGCAGGAGCGGGGAACAGGTGAGGTGCTGAGGTGCAGTTGATCAGAGCAGCAGATATCCTAGCCTCCTACCTCCACCCATGCAGCGGGCTTCCACTTCATAATTTTGAAATACAGACTCGCCACAAAATAATATTTCATTTGATAAAAAGATGTTGGTGCTAAAAAAAAAAAAAACTAAGCATGAATTTTAGCGCATGATTACTCATATTGATATGAGTGTGTGTGTGTGTGTACATGTGTGTGTGTGTTTCCAGCTGGAATGTAATTCTCTCAATACCTGGCATCTAGGTACACAAAAAAATTGTTCAAAAAGGCTGTGCTAACAATAATTTACACAAAAGGATAAATATTGTTGCAACATTCATAAGAGTGAAACACTGATACTACAACTTAACCATCCAGCAAATGGTTAGATAAACCATCCACTGAGCCATATTAGGAAGTCATTTTTTTAAGGAGGTTGATTAAGAAGATGCTCATTAAGAAGATTTTTCCAGATATAGTGTCAAGTATACATATAATTTTTATTAGCATTACAATGCTAAGGATGTATGAATCTCGATTTACAAACTCAGGTATGCAAGAAATGTAACTTTTTTTAAAAAATGAACTTATTTTCTGTTTTAACCTTATTTTTATGCTAATAGAAAATTAATTCCTGCTATTGCAGCTGAGTTCCAGGAAGGGTTATCTAGGGCCAAGATACAGGTAAGGAGACATCTGGTCCTTGATTTTTGTCCTCTATCACTACTGGCATCCTAGGATCCATTCTCGCCTCATCTGCTCACTCATCTTAGGATCATGCCAGTCATTTCTGCATCCTCCCCTTCACGGATCTGGATCTCTCTCAGCTACTTCCATGCCCTTCCCAAGAGTCATTCCATTCATGCTAGGCTGTAGGAAATTCTGAGAGACTGTCTAGAGTCCAATGGGTCTAAACACACCCTAGTGGCATTTCCCGGGGCCTTGCCAGCACCCCTGACTGAGGCTCTACCAGGACAACAGCAGGCACAACCTCTCTACCTTCAGATTTGCTAAACCTGCTTCTGTCCTGCCTCTCCACTACCAAGTTCACCCGAGTTGGGGAGCCAGGGCAGAGAACTTTCCTTCCCAGGCACCCATAAGAAAGGATGTCATATGTGGTTGTGAGGTCTGAACACTGCACAAAGGTACTTGTCTGAGTACAGGTGGGGAGGAAATCTAGACAGTCAAGGCCCTCGGCATGGGACCAAGGCTGCTGGAAGAAAGAGGGGCTTTTGTGTTTGTTCAAAGGTGTTTTCAGCCACCTAAGCCACTGTCCCTGGGAAGGATTTGCTAAGCAAGTCACCTTATTGTAATTCATTCACCAAAATGTGGCCTTTTTCTTATTATCAGAACAAAGCAAGCTGCCAGATGTCTTTTCTTCCTCTCTAAATCTCTGTCTTCTCCCAAGAATTCATATCTTTTTTTATCTAGTCTTGAAAGCTCGAAGGCTTCTTCTGACTTACCATGTATTCTTCCAAATCTCTTTTTATTCCGTGTCATTTTCTATTCCCACAAAGGCTCAAAATGTTGAGACCCAAAAGTCATTGGCTTCCTTTTTTAAATGCATCCAGTTGGGTCATCTTTTCCCTGAGGCAGTGAATGCAGAAAGTGCTAGCTGATGGAACGGGTGAAAGGCCAGGACCACCAGGAAGTACAGTGGGAAAAAACCCTCTGTCAACATTTCAGTATGTCACCCTCCCATTGTGTGTGCATAGACTAGTTCTGGAAGGCTACACACTTGTCTAAGCAGTAATTCTGCTCAGGCAGGAGTAAAATTTGGAGACGAAACCTCCATCTTTTGCTATATAAAATTCTCCATTTGAATTGTTTTTATAAGGTGCTTGTGTGACTTTTGCAAATTTTTTGGAAAAGAAAAACTTTTTTAAACTGAGGGGGAAAATGCTCCAGTGTACTTTTAGTGATGGTATCCAGAATGATAAAATGTTTATTCTCTCTTCTCACGAGTGTTTTCTGCTCCACCTACCTCTCTATGATAGAGTTAAACTATTTTTAAGTTCTTGCTCATTGTTTAAATGATGACATTAGTATGGAAATGGCAGTATTAACTGATGGAAACAATATGGATTAAAATGTACATAATTGGCATAATTTAATAGGATTTACCTTCCAGGGGGCCACAAAGGGTCCCAGAACCAAAATTCCAATTTCTCACTTCCCTTTGCAGATGAGGAAGGGCCACCACTTAACAGATAACGAGAGTAAATCCCAAAGGGGACCCAAAGGGACAGAGCTGGGAGAGCTGGGACAAAGCTCGTGTCCTCCAGATTCCAGTCCAGTGTCCTTCCTGTCACAGAACATGCTTTCTCAGTTTGGGCTGCTTCCCTCCTTTAATGAATAGAGAGAGAGAATGATGAGCAGAGGTGGATTTAAGTGAATGAAGTTCAAGCTGTAAGCACCTAATTTGCATGGGCCCTTCCTAAGGTCCTGGGAGGGCCACAGTATTGGGTTCACATGGGCTCTTGATTTTGTAAAATGTGCACAATGATTTTTTTTTTTAATAGCAATTGGATAAGGCCACTGTCACTTTCTGCTCCAGCTTCCCCTCCTACTAGGTGGCACTGGGTGGCCATATGCCTTTTTTTTTTTTTTTTTTTTTTTTTTTTTTTTTTTTTTTATGGTGGCAGTTGGTTTATTACGCTGTGCCTTAGTACAGGTGCTGGGGCTTGCCCATGGTGCTCTTAATGTACAAAGCCTGGACGTTTTGCCAATTTTTCTTGAGCAACGACACCAGGAAATTGACAGCAAAGTGGATGTTGTACCCAAGCTCATCATCTCTCATCTTCACATGACCAACAGCCACTGCCAGACACAGCACCTTCTTCATCTGGAACTTGATCGTGGACTTCACTTCAGCTTTGGCCACCATATTCTCATTGTGGGTCAGCAAGGAAAGGAACTTACCAGCCTTATTCAGACCTGGGCCCAGGATTCTTGGGATCTGCTCTGAAGCCAAAAAGGCATCATACTCCTTGGCCAGCTTCTCAACCAGTTCTTTATTCTTGTTGAGTTTCTTCAGAGCCTCGACGTCCATGTAGGGGACATCCACAGCCTTGGCCTCATCACAATGCTGCTGGTTCCCCAGAAGACATGTGGAGAACTTGGGGCAGAGAGTGGACTTCAGCCCAGAGCATCCACATGCACCAACAGCTAGTCTGACTTCTCAAACTAGCCAGAGAGCTCAGCCAAGACCTCCCCACGCCTATCTTCTTGTTTTAAGACCCAGGGTAGGGGTCCCCATATGCCTTTTGAGGATATGATTAAGGGGTGGTTGATTCACTTGGGGATACATACAGTTTTAGGACACTGCCATGTATGTGTATGGTTCAGACACTCCTGTGAAAGTAATTGCCCACTATCCCCATGCAAATGGATTCTAAGAATTCCCTTACCGCCCACTGTGTCATCTCTCTCGGTCTCCTGACACAGACATTCATTCCTCCATAGCTCAGCCCTGACAGCGTGTGGTGCTGGAGGGATGAGGTTGAAATGTATGGAGCCAGAAGATAATCTGTAGAAAGTTCTCCCAATCATCAAGTGTGTAAAACTGTAACAGAGGATTTGGTTCTCATCAAGATCTCAAAACAGGTTTTCTCTTGTCAGGAATATGTTTTAAAAAGCAATATGTACAATTATAAAAGGTCCATATTTCTCACAGTTTATGATAATTGTGTAAGACATAAATTTATCAGAATTTCTAGATTTGAAGGGAACAAACCCTTAACTATATTAAAAATAAAGAGCAGGTCTATCACAGTTCAACAGCATGACAAGAGGTTTTCCCAATTTCTCAACAGTTGTAAAAACTTACATGACATTACTAACAATGATGGTGCTAAAATTTTGTAAACTAAGTAATATTTTTAAAAGATATTCAATAAAGACTAAATTATCTTTCTATTTTCTCTGCAGAACATAAAATTGATATTTGGTAAAGAAGCAAAGCCAAAACAGTATTTTTTTTAAGTAGTATAGAGTTGGGGCATATAGTTAATTTTAAAATTGCTCTTTCTAGATTTTTTTTTTGTATTTGTGGCTTTATGAGCTTTCATAAACTTGCAATTTGTTGTGTTTTTTGTATCTAATTTTGTGTGTTTTTTTTTTAAAGAAAAAAAAAAAAAGGAGGGCCCTCAAATTTTATATGCTATGGGAAGACATTAAGCCCAGATTCACCCCTGAGCAGGAGCACAGTTTTAGATTTTCTTCTGATGCTTGCCTGTAGAAGCTTCATTAATCCCTGCCTTTTCCCACTTCCCTCTACTTCTTCGATCCCTCATCCTTAAAGGTAACACATATGGAAGCCTTCCCTAGTCAGATACCTAGTCAGAATTAACGGTTGTTTTCTTCAGTCTACACAGTGGCCAATATTTGCCCCTGTCATTACGCTTATCAGAATGTGCCCGGGATTAATTATGCATCATATATATACTAAGGACCAGTTATATGTTGGGTTCTGTGCTGAGTCTCAGTACTTCTCTGAAACCAAGCCTTGCCCAGGCTTCTATATTTTAGAAGGTCCTCCACCACACCCCTCCAAATGGGCTGGAGTTCTGTGAGGCCAAAGGGGGCACATTCATCCAGAGCCCAGGTGTCCTTTCCTAGATCACTTGCCTGGGACTCCAGAATTCCCTACTTAAATCTACACTGAATCTGTTTCTTGGGCCTCTTACCATGGTCCATCTTCTAGAGAGCTGACTTGCCATTGGTATGCTCACTCCTAGGGCCAAAGAGAAGCTGTTGCCGCAGTGGGGAGGACGAGGTACTGAGCCTGGATAGAAAGCTGGAGCTCCTATGGTGTAATGGGAAAAGAGAGGAACAAGCTAGTAATTTCCTTTGTATCATGCCCCAGACCCTACATATGTCAGTTATGAGCCTGCTAAGACTGTAGCTGGATGTCTAGGTCTTTTTATCCCAGAGGTTCCTAAACTTTCTCTGCCTCTGTAATTTTTAAGTGTCTTTATAATTTTTTCATGGCATAACTAGGATCAGAGAAACACCTAACAGTTCCATTTATTAAGTCAGTCAGTCCAAACTACTTAATAGTAGTGATTCACATGGTGTCTGACAGATGTCACTGTCAGTGTTGCCCTCAAACATATAAAGTATCCCACAGCTACCTTGTGAATTTGCCACGGTGACCTGGGATGCCTCAATGCACAGCTTAAGAATAGTGGTTCTATCCACTAGAGTACAAGCCTTTTTGGAAAAGATGTTGTGTCTCATTCATCAAGGCAAATCATATTTTCAAAAAATGACCACATTTCCAGCTCCACTGCTTTGCTAGAAACTTACCACTCCCTCAGTGAGATATGAAGTCTCTTTGCCTTGAATTTGAAGAGACTGGTGACTCATTTGTAATCTAATGCAGCAGCAATGACACTGCATGACTTTCAAGACTAGGTCATAAAAGGTGTTACAGCTTCTACTTTGTTAGCTGGAACACTTGCTCTGAGCTGCCTTGTAAGCAATCCAACCGTCTTGAGGCCACCATGCTGTAAGGAAGCCCAAAGTAGCCTACTCAGAGGGTCCACATGGACAGGCCCTTGAAGGAAAAGAGAGTCCTCAGCTCCTCCTGCTCCCAGCTTTTCCAACTCCAATTACCATCTGAGTGCAACCATATGAGACACACAATACCATAAACACCCGTCTGAGTCCTTCCTGATTCCTGCCCCTAGAACCTGTGATCATAATAAAGTGAGTGCTGTTATTTTTAGCCATTAGTTTTGGAGAGATTTCATTGACAACAAAATAACTGGAAAACATTTTTTTATTGCCTTGGCAGCTAGCATGGTATTTTGAATATTTTGGAAGGTTAATAAATGCTCATCTAATTGAATGGAAAAATGGAAAATCTCAGAGTACTAGTAATTAATCTAACTTTAACGATGATTGAAAAGAACAAAATTACAAACATGTTGAAGATATGGAAACAGGTTAGGTATATACTGATTTCATAGCAAACTTCGGACACTAGGGTCTGATTTTTTTTTAGAGTTTTAATAAATCCCTTAAACGAGTCAATTTCTTTGCCTTTACTTTTTGTTCTCATGACAAAAGTCAGGAAAATAATTCTAAATACTCATTAGCAAGCTCACGGTATCATGAGGTCACCATAGGGGTTGTGTATGCTGAATTATCTGAGTCCAGTTAATTGAGGATTGTAATTAGTCACTTCAGATTAAGCAAGGTACTACTATAATTGGTGGATTCCAAAGGCAGCCATCTGTTCCCTTTGTATTAATATTATGTCACGTAGAGTACAGCAAGAAGAAGAATTTGTCAAGTAGAAATTTTCTTACCATTAGCAAAAGGTGAATGCTTATGAAACAAAAGGGAAGAGCTGGGGAGAAAATAGACTAAAGATAGGAAAAAAGAAAAGAAGAGAAAAAGCCTAAGAAGAAAGGAAACAGTCCAATTATTTGCTATGCTGAGAGAATCAAACTGAATTTAACCTTAGACATCTGTTTGTGCCTGGTGTTTTTTTTTTTCACTGGGGTGGATGGAGGTAATTAAAATGCCATGTAGCTGCTTGCCTTGTGTGCATTTCTAAGCATAATTCAAACTCTTATGAATCTGCCCTCTCAAAGAAATAGCTGATTATAGAAACAGAACAAAACCTCTTTGATCCCTCTTGTGATACAACTGGGTCATGAGAAGCAGAATTCCAAATATATTCTGTTTTGGATGATTCTTCATGGAATGTCTGACTTGGGGAGGTTTTGAAATGAACAATGATGGAAACCAAGGCAGAATATAAAGCAAAAGACTTGCTGGCATGAAAAACCACTACCTCTGCAAAGGTTGCCTAAATGGACTTTTTGTCGACATGACTGTTTTTTCCTAACTTCCTTTATAATAGGTTTTTTCCCCTAATGAACAGTGCCTAAAATGTACAATGATAAGTATCAGGTGTGTGTAATGACAGATGAATTGATTATGCCATGCAAAATTCCATAGCATCTTGGCCACTAATGGAAAAAGAATTATAGCATTTATGAGTCTCTCATAAACTCGGATCTGTTTTTCTAGGGGTTTTGTTATCTAACACTACATAAGTGTATCTTTGTGTTCTAGTCAGATGAAAACTACTGTGCTTTTGGAATTAATTGTGTTTCTCCACAAAAGCAAAAACTTAAAATATTTTGTGGAGAACCTAGCATTTTTTAACATTTACCTGTAAACTAATATAATTAAGATAAGGATGAATATCAGTGAAAGTTTTGTGGGTTTTTTTTCCCCCTTGCAAAGAACAGGCAACCCCTTACAAACTAGTTTAAGAAGCATAAAGGACTCATATATCAGCAAAGTTCAGAGTTAGGACTGGCGTCAGGTGTAGCTCAGTCAGGAACATGGCTGTGATTTTCTGCAGTTTTCTTGGTTTTGACATTCTCCACAACGTTATTTTCAGGCTTCCCTCATGATCCCCAAACAAGTCTCCCAGGAAGGTGGCTTTCCTGTGTTCTCCTTCACCTCTCTCGGTCTGCTCACTGATTGAACCCCACGTGACCAACCCCAGTGGCCTGGGGACTGCTGCGCTGCGCACATACGCCCACAGTAAGCAGCAGAGGCGGGTGTTCTGGTTGGTCTATACCAATTCAGGGCCCACCCCTGGAGCGGGGGCCAGTCCCACCCAACTAATGGCTACTACACAGTCGGAAGGGGTGGCTCTTCAGAGGAAAATCTGAGTGTTGCAAGGAAGGAGGTAAAAGAGGTATTGGATACTGGGAAGATAACTGATGCTGACTACAGGTGGTTCATACAAACTGTCACAGCAGCTCTTATGTTTTCAGGGCAAGTGTAACTGTGGGAATGCATAAGATTTTCACTGGAAAAAAGAATTCTCTGTTCTAAATTATGTTTTTAAGAATGCAGAAATAATGAGTTTATCAGAAATAACTCAAAGAATCAAATTAGTAAGGATTTCAATTAAGGAAAGTGGTTTATGTCAATAGTTCTGATTCATTTAGCAAATACCGAGCACTTACATGTCCCAGGTGCTGTACTAGGTTCTAGACACCAAGGGTCTCTTTATTATTTCTACACTAATTCTACATTGCAACAACAATTACCTACCAGACAAACTACAAAACCATTCATTGTTTCCCCATTTTAAGACAGTTAACATGTTTGTTAGTCTATTCAATATTATTGTGGTATAAATAAATAGGTAATATAATTTCTAGTAGCCTAAAAAGCATTAGTAAAGTTTAAATAAATAATATACACAATTTCTCTTAGGCTTTTAGAAATAATGTCTTTTTCCTCCAAAAAATACTCATGACTACCATTGTGAGTCACTGGTGACATGAGGGCCCCAGATTAGGAGTAATAATCAACATGAAACAAAAAGTGTAGACATCTTATATGCATAAATCATGTAAATCCTAAACACTATTGTGTTAACTTCAAAGTTCCATCCTCCACTAAGTCATTCTCTAGCAGGAAGATATACTCTGATGAAGGGCTTCCAAATTTCTTATTCACTGTTTAATTCCCTACAGGAGTCAGACTGAGACACCTGGACTCAATCTGAGTTGTTTCTTTATCCCATGACACTGAGAAACTCAGTGCCACTACCTAGGGATACTACTGGGTATGCAGTATGCAGAATTAGCCTTAAAAATTAAAATCTTTAGTATTCAAGTAGTTCATACCACTTACAAATATCTCTCTAACAAAGAACAGCCCAAATGTTATATATTAGTCAAAAACCAGCCAAGCATGCCGCTGACTTTGTACCAGCAATGAATGCACCCACTTCCCATTTTCCAAATTTCTGTCCTGCCCCCACACAGCCAACCTCTGTTCAGATGATCATTTTTACTCAACACTTCACCTCCCACAAAGCAACAGTGTGCAAGATGTATATAATTAATGTTTGTAAGGGACTGCTAGAGCCTGGTCTGAAAGATGCCTTTGAAGAGGAAAAGATTGTTGATACTGTGATGTCCTGAATTTCTTATCCTTATCAAGATTGCTTCTAGGAGGAAAAGCTACAGAAATGATAGATGGGACCACTTTTATTCAGCACCGTTACAGGTGGCAAAACACTGCTATAGGACTCAGGCAAGAATATGTCCCTAGGCAACATTAATTGTATAAACATGTATCCTGTCAGTCACTAAGAATGCAGGCACGATACTTTATAGACCTGGGATAATGCTAATTCCATCCTGCTTAGTGTGCTTTGTACTGGAAAAGTTCAAGGCGCTTTGCAAGCACCATAATTTAGTAAAGCATGAAATGAAAGCTACACATAGGAAAGTTGAGGCATTTTGAAAATTTAAGACTTTATTTAGCCATTAACCAAGAAGGGTTGACATTCAGTACCATAAATGCTTTTCCCCCATACAGATTATTTTGTTATTTAGGGGAGGAAGGAAAAGGAAATTGATCTTCATGGAGTATATACAGTGGACTGCATATTGCTGGAAGGTTTCACAATATTTATCTTACTTGATCTTTAAAACAAAACAGTGAGGTATATTTTACAGTTGAGGAAACTAAGGCTTAGAGGGAAAATTAATTTGACTGAGATAACATAGGCCACCAAGTGACAGAGCCAAGAACTTAAGCCAGGTTTGCATGATTCCAAAGCTACTGCTTTTTCCACTACACGTATAACAGTGAACTAGTAAACACCACCAATCTAATAGTTTCTTTTTTCTAGGAACTTGTTCTAAATTTTGCAAAGAGCAGAAGAAACAACTTTTTCAAATAAATTATTCTTGAAATGCCCATGCAGCTGTCTTATACCATGCCAGCCCTCATTTCTCTTTTCCATCCCTGCACTCTGGACCAGAATATACAGTTTGGCATTTGATTATTTGCAGGAAGTCTCTAGTTTTAAAATAGTGCCTTATTTATACCTGCCCACTGCCAATCAGGCACACAAACTACCTCCAACACTTCTACCATCACTGGGGTCAAAAATGTCACACCTAAGAAAGGAATTCCAAAGGGAAGGAAAATTAATGGGTTCATTGCTGAAAATGTAAAAAAAAATCTGACAATTAGGAATGCCTTAAGATACCATGGATGGGCAGACACACTCAGGATCCTGTCTCTCAACTCAAAAATAAGTTACCCTCCTATAGACTAAAGTTTTAAAAGATACTTTGTTATGTTATTGGGATTTGAAAAATAATAGCAAATCATTTAAGATCACAAACATCCTTTTCCAAAAATACGCATTCCATCCAGGGGGCTAAGAGGCATCTAGCTTTCACAACTTAGAGATAATTTAGATTGTTTTCTCAATACTTCTATGAGATTGATTGCACTGAGGAAATATCCATGTTTATTAGGAAAATGAAGGTGGAAGTAGCTAATTTTGAAGCATGGGGCAGCTTAAGTGAAGTTCGAGGATCATGGTACTAGGCTTGGGCCAGTGTGAAGGCATTCAGTACCAGTAACCCAGGGAGACAGGATTAATAGAATGAAAGGCAGATAGAAAGGAACATGGAGGATGTTAATAAGACATTAGAGGATGTGGGGGAGGTATTTGACAAAGTGATTCTAAAGTTTTTCCATAAGTGTAACTACAAGGAACATCACAAACAGCTGAATGGACACACAAAATGTGGTATTACTTACAATGGACCATAAAAAGGAGTAAGAAGGAAAGAAGTTCTTACATGCTGCAGCATGGATGAATCTTGAAAACATCATGCTAAATAAAATAAGCCAGGATAAAAGGACAACTACTGTATGATTCCACTTACATAAAATATCTAGAACAGGCACATTGATTATAAGAAAAAGTAAATTAGAGGTTACCAGGGGCTGGAGGAAGGAGGTTATAGGAAGTTATTACTTAATGGGCACAGAGTTTCTGTTTGAGTTGATAAAAATTTTAGAAAAATACAGTGGTAACGATTGCAAATATTGTAAATATAATTAATACCACTGAAGTATATACTTTAAAATGGTTACAATGGGAGATTTTATTTTATGTTATATATGTTATGCCACAATTTTAAAAATAGTAAAAAAAAAAAAAAATAGAAGGGACAAGTCAAGAAAAAATTTAAGAAAAACGCAAGAGGAATGAAATTAGTTTTTGCCTTACTATTTATTAAAATGCATTGTTTTAAAATTACAATCATTAAAATAGTGAGATACTGGCCCAGAAACAAAGAAACAAATAAATGGTATCAAGTAGAAAGTCTATAGGCAGACCTGACTATACCCATGTATTTGGTATAAAATGAAGGAGGAATTTAAGTCAGTGAAAGGAAAGTAAGGTGTGAACATCAACTAATGAGCCACTTGAAGGAGGAGCTGCCTACTGAGGGCAGGAATTCTGCCTGCCTTATGCAGCAACTGTTCCCCATGCAAAATCACGATACCTGGTACCCTGTAGGCATGTAGTTAATGTTTGTTGAATGAACTAAAATTCATCCCTATATAATGAAATATACCAAAGTAAATTCTAAATTGAAAAATATCAAATACTGATAAACTCAACAAAGTAAAAACCTCTGTACATACGCATCAAAAGGTAAACAAGTAAGATTTAAAAGAAAATGAGAAGCTGAAAAAAAAGTGTATTTGTAATATAACGAGATAAATGTTAATTTAAGTGCCTTGATTTTCAAGTAGCAATTTTTAACTCAATAATAAAGGGACAACCACCTCGAGAGAAAAATAAAGTTTATCAACAGTCATAAAAAACTACAAATAGCCAATAAGACCATGAAAAAAACTTGTACATCATTAATAATCCAAAAAAAAACTAAAATTTACATGATAGATACTATTTCACCTATCAGATTGGCAACTATCAAACTACCTACTGTTGGTGATGATTCAGAGAAATTAGCATTTTCCCACATTGCTGGAAGAGATATAATTTGGTCCAACTGTTATGAAAGGTATTTGGCAGGAAATATCAAAAAGTGTTTAAATGTGAATACCATTTCATCACCTGATTCTATTTCTAATAATTTAGACTAAAAACAATTTAAAACATGTACTTTTTTACCTACAACATAGTTTATTTCAGCATTGTTCATAATAGAAGAAAAGATTATAAACATTTAAATGCCAAATAATAAGAAATAGTTAAGTACATTTATGGTCCTTTCATACCAAAGAATACTACATTATCAGAAAAAAAATTTATAGACTATTTAATGAAATGGGAGAAATATTCATTATACATACTTAGATTTAAAAGCAGATCATTAAATATTATTAGGCAAAGTGATCCCATGTTTTATGAAAGGGAGAAAATAGAAAAACTGGTAGAATAATGATCAAAGTACTAATGGTGATTGTCTCTGTCAGGTTAAGTGGCAATTTAAGTGTTATTATCACTAACACAACATACTAATTTTTCTGCAGTGAACATGTATTGCTACTATCATATAAAAGCAATAAAAGATGGTTTCAATTTTAATAAAGAAAAAATTAGTAAGGAACTTGGTCCTCTTTTCTCAGGACCCATGATTAATCAGCTGTAATGTCTGTCTCTTTCCATATGTCAAGCATATTACTAAGCAATTGACACTCATTATTTTATTTGATCCTTACCCCTTTTATTAGCTACCATTAACCCCATGGATAAGGTCCTGGGTTCAGGAAAAGGAGCCTGCTCAAGGTCATGAAGCCAGTGGCAGTTCTAGGAATGCCCCCCACCACCACCCTCAGTGTCTGATGCCAAAGTTTGTTTTTAACCATGAACTTTTCTGAGCCTGTTAAGAGTAGTTAGGCTCTTTGAGGCTAGAGCCAAAAAGGTACAACAGGTATCACCACCAGGTATCACAGTTTCTATGGAAAAATGTCTTTGGCTCTCCAAACAACACACTTATAAATGGTTTTTGGGGAACAGATTTTTCTTAAACTGTGTATCACTTCTTCTGGTTTGCACTGTCTGTCTGTATCACATAAGCAGAGGCAACATCCCGGAATGAGTAAGAGCACTAGCCCAGAATTAGATTCCCTGGGTCAAACCTGACTTTACCTACTCCTTAACACCCATAAAACCTTGGGCAGTTATTTAAATTCATCCAGTCTGATTCCTTGCCAGTAAGGTAAAGATAAAACTTCCAGTTATATGATAAACACGTACTAGGGATGTAATGTACAACACAATAAATATAATAATTAGCACTACTGTACATTATACATGAAAGTGGTTAAGAGAATAAATACTAACAGTTCTTATCTAGGAAAAATTTTTTCCTATCTCTTGAATTTTGTATCTGTAGGAGATGATGGACATTCACTAAACTTATTGTGGTCCTTGTTCCATGATGTATGTAAGTTGAGTTGATGCTGTATATCTTAAACTTATCCAGTGCTGTCAATTATATCTCAATAAAACTGGAAGAAAAAAATTTAAATAATTTAAACTCATCCCATTTTATTTATTTATATATATATATATATATGTCAAGAAGTTCTAGTGAGGATTAAATAAACTAACCCATATAGTGCTTTGTTAGCTAAGTGTCTGACACATAGCAAACACCTGACAAACGGCAGTTATTCAAATCATCAGTGTATTCTCTGCATAATAAATTCCCCAAGGGCAAAAATCCCCTGTTGCATTGCTTTTGAATTTCCTAACGAGCACACTAGATGACGGATCAGTGGCTTGAAGTTGGACGTGAAGAAATATCTGCTGGGAAGTCTCAGCACTGCAAGCTCTCCGCTCCGATTCAACTTCAATGAGAGCCCTACTTTATTAACCTTTGTTCTCTAATAGGAGCCTTGTTATCTGCAACATGTTGACCAAAAGAAAATCATGATTATAAGGCTGTCTTGCATTTCCTTATTATTACTGGAGTTTACTGATTGAGTATCTAATAATTAAAATGCAAGTTTCTTTCACTTAACAGGGACTTTTTAGGGAAGGATGTAACTTTACTAAGTCTAAAAAAAGTTAAAGAACACCTGAATTGTAACATCCTTGAATGCTTGATGGCACCCTGTAGGAAAGTAACTGTAACCTATTTCTTTCTTTCAGCAATAAAGTATCAGGAAAGAGTCGGGCTCAACCTTTCACTGAAAGCGTTCAACCTGGATAAATCTGAGAGAGCTAGCAGCATTCACGTACCATGTGTTACTTTGAAGTCAATGAAGCTGAAAACTTCACTTTAGAAAGTTCTCTTAATCCTTGAGAGCGTAACAGTGTGCTGATTTTAATTATGACATGACAGATTGTAAAACAAATCTATAAATATTGATGTGCAAGTCCTGGCATAATTCTGTGAATACTCTATGAAACAGGTAGTGAACATGTTCTTTCATCTAAATCGGGTCATAGTAAATAAACCCAAGGAACCCAATTAAAAACAATGAGTTTCCCAAGGGCTAAGTTAACATTCCTACCTGACAATGCTCTCCTAGTGGCTAAATGACTTGCACTGAGAAAGATTCAGAATTCCATTTATAAAGACAAATTGCCCTGGAATTTTTCTTCTACTATAATGTTTTTAATTCGAATTAGTGACAACAATTAAAATAAGGAAGGAACTTGACAGAATCAGTCTAATGAATTATAGCTATAAATGCATCACTTCTCTTAAAAACCTCCACTGACTCTCAAATGACTTTGAGACACCCTGCTTGGCATGCAAGTTCCACAACGATTTGGCTACAGCCTAATTCATTTCCCAAGACAACTCTTTCCCTTCCACCTTGCTTTCCTCCAAATCCTTCACTCCAGCAAAGGATCACCCGTCTTTCCCTAAGAATCACCTGCACTCTTCAGCCTTGATGTATCTCTGCAAATGCTGGTCCCTTTCCAAGAGAGTGTATTTAAGACTAGCTATTCTGGACATCTTTCAAGCTCTGCTCAAATGCCACTTTCCCCCTTAACCCCATTATTGCACCAAAGGATAGATAAGGAGTTAGAAAACTCCCCTTCATATAATATTTAACAGTAATAAGACATCTCAATAAGCATAATATCTAAATTAAAAAAAATAGTGTGATTGTCATATAAATGGAAATTGAGAACAAAAATCCTTGGGCCACCCCCACCCTTCCAACAGGATTGCTGCCTCTAATCTCATACAAAAATTTCAGAGCTGCCACTGATGAAATCTCCTTTTAAAAATGAATCATCTTTTACTTTGTGCCCATAGCCTACAGTTTTCCTTTTACTTTGGCCTTGAATACATCCCATCATGGTAACAGTTGTTTGCATTTAAACTCCTCTGTTATTTCTCCTGGTATTTCCTGAGAGCATGAATTGAGGCTTATTCACCAGGTATCACCACCACTGCTTAACCAAGAGCTTTGCTCAAAGTATGTGTTCAATACTTAGTGGCATGGAAATAGGAATAGACAAATTAAGAGAGGGACAGTCTGAAAAATCAGGCCACAATTAATGAGTTAGGCTCCCCATTACTTTCAAGTATTAATAGTTCTGTCAGTGATCTCTGTCCATAATCTCTTTGGTTTTATTTTCAGATCATTTCCTCCCACAGTTCTGTTTATTTAGTCCTCACTGTGATGTTTCTAACATATTGGCTCTCAAACTACATTTTTGAATGGGAACAAAGTGTTTCATTGTTAAAATTAAAGTATGGACATTTTTTCCCCAATTCAAACACATGTACACAAATAAATTTATGGTTACAATGTTTTCATTTTAAATTTTGCTCAAACCTTTGTTAACTCTACTAGAAGCTATGCACAGAAGTATATAGTTAACTTATCAATATTTCATAAGATTGTATAAAGAGAACATGGGTTTTTCAGGTTTTCACCTGAACACCAGTGAGAATCACTCTCCCAACCCTTTAACATAACAAAACCCTCTAACATCACATTGCACCAACAGGTTCAACCACAAAACTCCGTTTTTCTAAGGACCTATATTTTAAAAATCACATAAGGAAACTAGTTTAAAATGTAGACAATAGAATAGATAAAAGATAACATATTTCAGCATTGAAAAAGAACATAAACTGGAATACAGTGAATGCAACTTTTAAAAACAGAGAATATACACACAAAAATATATGATTTATAAATTTCATGTTACAAATGGTGGTTTAATTAAAAAATACATTGTCCTCTGTGATGTGAGCTACTGGTCTGTGCCAAATACAACTATAGACTTTTACATACTAACAATACTAACAATCAAATGGCATGTCAATTAGAAAACCTTTAATTACCTTGTGCCTTTTGTACCTATATAGGAATACATCTATTTATCCATTTGTATATAGATAGATTGATACATATATACCCACATAAATTGTTCTTATTGGTTTTCTGTTTTCTATACATAACTTGGTCTTCTGTTTCAGACACCATTAATGTTCCTGTTGAGACTGTTATTCTAGCAAAACCCTGATTGCCAGCCTTGACAAGTAAATCTTGCAGTGCTGAGAATTTTGATTCATGATTCAATAATACCCTAGGATTCTCGGATTTAAAGTGCTATGGAAATGTATGAAAGAAATGCACCTTTCTTTCATATTCAAGGCACAGTACACAGCCCTTTTCCATACTGCAGCTGAGCATGGTTGTTCTTCACTAAGCACTATGACATTTTGTTTCCAGATTTCATTGCCCCGATGAATACTGCAATTCCTCACAGAACTGTTATTTTCTTTATTCATTTCCTAGAAATTGAATAAGCTATTACTTAAGACCAAAATCTATCTCTAAAAAATTTTAGTCATATGTTCCCAAAACATTATTACACAATTAAATTATTTTGAAGGCTAAAGTTGGGAGGGGGGGAACCTCCCGTGCTGTCTGTCCCTTCAACCAATAGATGCCAAACTTGTTATTTTTCTTTTCTTGTAAAGCATCACTTCAATAGGTTTATAAAGCGTGAAGGTCCAAAAATAGCACGTATTTTTTTCCACAATCAGTCTAAACTTAGCAACTTCTTATTTCCAATCTATGAGGGTTTTTTGCCCCCATAAAGTTTCTATCAACTTAAAAATAAGCAGATAAGAACATAAACGTGCACATCTCTAGTGAAAGTATTTTAATAAAAGTGTTAGAAAGATATAGCTGTTCATTTGTATTCTAGTGGGAAATACTTTTAGCCTTAACATTTTTCCACAGCACTTGGTGCTTCAGAAACCTGTAGAGCCTCTCTCTTCTACTTTCATCAAAGTAATGCCAACCAACCAGATCCAGGAATCCTTGATTTAACTTTTTTCTAAAACTGAAAGCAGAAACTTTCCTGTGGAGGATCCACATTTTTGTAACTTAGGCACTGGTCCTATTAATGACAATTAAGTAAACTTGAGAACATAAAAAATGACTTACTCAGCTATCAGGAGATAAAGTATTATCTTCATTTATACATAATATGAATGTTACCGTTCATGTAGTAATTAGTGTAGATACATGGGGAAGAATTTTAGGCAAAAAAAAATTGTTTTAAATAAAATTAAAATTTTAAATCTGTGAACAAGGCAATCATATAATTCTTTCAGAAGTCAACAGCTAGATAAAGATTTTCTTTTTTTACAAACAATGAACTTCCTCTTTTCTGATTACTAGAATTAGAAAATTCACTGTTTCTCTTTCTGACTTGGCTGCCAGGAAGCTCAGTGCTGAACTAAGGGCCTATTTCAGTAAATACTTTCCTGTTCATATTGAAGTATTTTCTCTTCATTTTTTCCCATGATTTTTTTACTTCATGGTTGTTTATTTCTATTATATTATTCCAACATATCTAAATTCTACATATGTGGAAAGCAGGGAGTTCACTCATTTCAACAAGAAATTCATTCCAAACCATTCATTGTGCATAAATTATGTGTCAGGCATTATTCTGTACTAGATGGGGATGCAGTTAATTAAAAGATGATTTTCATGACAAAAGTGAATATATCTAACTGTATTCTTGAGAGGGGAAAAAAGCTGCAATCAAACCAACTTTAAGAAAATGAAAATTTAAAAGAATTTCCATAAAAGAAATGCCCTCCAACATCAATTTAACCCTCAGAAAGAAAAAGATAACATAGTATAGTTATCTTTTGACTGTCACTTTTATATGGAAAACTAGTTAATTATACAACCCTCTTCTCACGGGTCCTGTAATAAAACCAGCCTTCATCCTTGGGCATGTACCAAGTACGAATAACACTACTCATGAAATAAAAGCTTTTAAATAAATTGTCCTTAATAACAGAGATCAATTTAAACATTCTAACTTCCAAGAAAGGGGCCTTTGGGTCTTAGACTTCCTACATTGGAGCTTCTGATGTAACAAGTTTTTAGTACCTACTGGGGCAAGCCAAGAGATACGACACACTTGTGTGGCTGATCAGGCAAGGGTAACTGTTGACTGGTAAAGCAGGTCTCGTTTATAGATGATTTCAAGGTTGGTGGCCCTAAATTTGCCCTTGCTTTCAGCTTTGTTTTGCTTTACTGGCTTGCAAATATGTGTCACACAGTGACCCTAGGGTGGCCTGCCGGCTGCCAGCCTGATGTTGAGAAAGGTACTGAAATTTACAAGGATCTTGCCCTTGGCCTCCACGCTCAGGGGACAGCATTCTCACACACTTTAAAGTGTTGCCAGCTCACAATAGCCTTGTAGTCAGGGAAGCCAGCCCATCAAGGCTGCCCACAGATGCACGTGCATGTCACCTGCCCCGGCAATTGCAAACAGACTAACACAGCTCTGGGCAACCTGATTGTCTTCCCTTTATAAGAGAAAGCTGTGTAAATAATTATATTTCAGATAGGGCAAACTATTGGATTTCTTAATTTGAACTATGTGCACTTACCCTTCTCAGGCTAACATAAAGGTCTTTAACAGAGCTGCCTGTATTTCACTGAGAAGCTAAGTTAAAACATTTTTTAAAAGTGGTGTTATGCCTTGGTGACTTTCTAAGTGAACCCAAACACTGGAGTGGCCTACACTTTTAAAGTAATTGTGAGAGCATCTCAAAGGATTCAGAGAAGCAACAAATAACAAAGTGACCATTGATCTTGAAAAATTAGAGTGCTCTAATGAGAAAAAAGCAGACCAAGAATAAAAAAAGATACCAAGTTCCTTCCAAAAATGCTGCAAGGAGAATTTTAGACTGCTGCAAAGTAATCACTTATTAATTTACACAACAACACTCAAATTTTGTGGACAGGATACAACAGGGTCAAGATGGTCAGAAGTATAAAATACAGGTGAAAATCTGTAACTTTATGTTAAATGGGTGAGAGAAGAGTCGAAAGAGGATCAGCACCACTGAGTTGGAGGTTTCCAGATCTTGGCATTTGACATCTCACTCTCACGTCATTATGTGAGTTAAATCACAGAAGGACAAAACAGGGACAAGGGGACCAATTTCGGAAAGGCTACTGAGGCTCCCCTCCTCAATTTCGTTTAGATCTGTCTTTCTGGGCTTTCTTTCCTAATGGCATTTCGTTTGTAGGAAAGCCCTTCGTATCTTTCGGCCTAATTATCTCATTGTACGAATCTTTGAAAAGGAAAGAACTGCAGTTTGCTCTGCTCACGGACATCTTTTCTTCTGCCCGGGATCTTACTAAGCCTTCAACTAACTCTCGCTTAAAAGGATGTCGCTGAGGGGCGATGATGCTTGAAATCCCGCGGTTTTCTCATTCTCTTTTCTTTCTCTCCGCAGATGCCACCCCTACACCTCGCTCCCCCACCCTCCACAATCCACTACCGTTTTTAAGCTTGCTGGGGCGTTTTAAACAGCTCCCTCTGTTTCTCCCTCTGACCCGAGAAGCACTTTCAAGTGGAAGACAGACAAGGCGCCTGACTAGGGGATAGGCAAATGCGATACTTGAGGGGAATAAAAGACCTAATGGAAAAATCCAGTGCTGCCTAATTGCGATTAAGTATTCTGCAGATAAGTGAGCATATTATTCTTTTGGTCCTGTTCAAAACGTCGAGGTCTTTTGCCTTATGCATTCTTGTGTATTTAACAGACTATATATAACGCTCCCCATGTACTAGGCACTATTCTAAACACTTTTAAAATATGACCCTCTTTGCTTAAAAAAATCTTTTTAAGCGACGTTAAATCGCCTGTGCTTTTCGAATGTCCCTGCCATATGTTTATAACATGGTACAGTGGTTAAGTCTTCAAAGACAAATATGGGAAAACTTCAACCAGTTGCTACTTTATTGCAAGCAAACCATTTCCTTCTTCGCAATTTTTCTCAATTATTGTAATTAAATACTCTAGTATAGTGAGAAAAAACTCAATTTTTTTTTCCAGTGACGATCTCAGGCTTTGTCCCCGGCGTTTGGCAGCGCCCGCTAATTTGATTCTGTGGGCAAGGTTAATTGCACCTGTAGGCATTCGCGTTCAGAAAAATGTGCAGCCTTCTCTGAAAGTTGTGAAGGCTGAGTTCGCGCCAGGCCGGAGGCGGCATGTTCCCCCTACCCCGGGGGGGCCTGCGCGGACTGGTCGCGGGAGCATCCGCCGGGGAGGTGGGGCAGGCGACGGGCGCGCGTCAGGCTCATCCCTCCCGGGGTTACGAGAACCGAGAGCCGAGTGGCGTCGGGGGAGGTTCGAACCGATGGGATGCGAGCTCTCTCGGCTCCGCGCAGCGCGCTCTGGCGCCGGCAACGCAGCGAAGCAAAGGCCCCGAGAGCCGCGCGGGCGGGACACCCTCCCTGCGGCCCACAGCCGAGCTGGGGGGTCATCGCCCCCCGCGGCCCCAAACTGACCAGGTCCAGCTCCGCCAGGCCCCGCCCGGCCCCCGCCGACTGTACTGCGCCTGGTGTTAAGTTTCAGAAGTCAGGATGGAAAGTTTCGGGTTTCTGTTCACACGGTTATTGCAGGCGCCGCGGAGGGGACAGCACAAAAGAGACGAGGGCGTGTGGGGAAGGGGTTCTGTGGTTTAACGAGGGCTTAGCACGCGGGCTGCAGGTCCTTCCCGCTCTCCCCTGGCCTAACCCCCGCCCGGGCCCGGTCTCTTCAAGTCGCATCCCTTCGTCTTCTCTCCGCCCCGTGCCGGTCTTGTGCGGGGAGAGAACGCAGTGTCAAAGGCACGTGTTAAGCAGATCCCCAGAAAAATAAGAACCGTCTGTGAGGTACGGTTGTAGTGATTATTGATAGACGCCTCTCTCTCAGAGGCTTTTCTGCACTAAGCTCGGAGCTGCCCGGGCACGAGTGGAATCTCGGGCTCCATCCCGACCAACCCGCCGCCCGCCTCCCGGTACCGCGGCGCACGGGAGGGCAAACCTACCCCGACTGCCCTCGCGAAGACATATCGGCATAGCCGGTTCAAAAAAAAAAAAAATACCTCGGAGTATGGAGAGAAAGAGCAGTTTGAAAACATGTTTTGAAAGTACACTTAGAGTTTTATACACGCTGTCCAATGCACTAAAAAGTGGACACGAATTCGACTTTTAGAAAACAAACAAATTTCCAAGCGCGATTTTTTCCACGTCCTGGATTCTAATGAACTCTACCGCTGCGACTACACAAACCAGGGTGTGTGGAGAACTGCAATTATCTGGATAATCCCAGCCTGAGAAAGTCGAATTTGAAAGGTTACTAAAATTGTGTCCTGAAATACCCGCATCACTGCCCTAGTCCTTCCTACCACCAGAGTAGACACAACTCCAGCCCACGGTTACTCAGCGGGATCTATTATCCATAGCCCCAGTGGCCGAAAGGAGAGAAGTGATTTAGAGCAAATCGAAAATCGTCTGGCAGCCGGTCTCTCAGACCCTCCGACCGCCAGCGGGTAAGTACCTGGTCGGGGAAACTCACGTCCTTATCTGTTCACAGCCCAGAGGCCGCGGAAGTAGCCTTGGGAGTTGCCAGGGAGAAAAGTAACTTTGATTTAAGGTTTTCAAAAACCCCAGAGGGCAACTGTGACCGCCAGGGTCAGTCAGTCAGCAGTTTTGGTCCAGACAAGGGACAGCCGAGTGGGGCGGTTCGGTTAAGCCACGGCGCCTCCCGACGTCATACACGCTCTCTCACACTCAGCCACGCTCTTGGGGTTATTCTTTAAACACAGGACTGAAAGTTCACTGGCAGACGGCTGGATGCGCGGGAGCGCCAAAAACCGACGTCCAGGGCCCGCCCCTCGCCGGCCCGCCCCCGCCCCCGCCGCACCCGCGCCCGCGCCCGCGCCAGTGCCCACGTCCGCACGCTTCCCTGTCTAGAGTTAGCAACTTTGCGCTCACGCTCGCCGCGGCCTCTCCCCGCCCGCGCTCGGATCCCGGGCCCCAGACGCGCGGCCGCGTTCCCACGCCTCTGCCCGAGCTCCGCGGCAGGCATTGGCGAGCGCGGCCCCGCCCCTCCGTCCCAGCCAATCGCGGGGCACGCTGACCCCCGAGGAGGCGGTGCCCGGCGGGGTGGCGGGGACTTGCGCGCGGGTGGCGAGCGAGGGGGCCCCGCCCACGCGGGGAGGCGTGGCCGGCGCCGGCTCTTGCGGCCGAGCTGGGTTGCGGCGTGGGAAAGAGCCGCGAGGAGCCGACCGCGCCGCCGCCGGAGCCGCGCCTGCCCCGGCCGAGGGAGGGAGGAGGCAGAGAGGGAGGAGGCAGGCAGGGAGGGCGCTGCGTCCTGCTTAGCGTCCGTGGCTCGGGACTGGCTGTGCCCCGGGACTGGCTGTGCCCCGCGCGGTCTTCGCCGCGATGAAGCGCCCTTGCGAGGAGACGACCTCTGAGAGCGACATGGACGAGACCATCGACGTGGGGAGCGAGAACAATTACTCGGGGTGAGCTCGGGCTCGGCGGGAGCTGTCCGGAGCCAGAGGCGTCGGGGAGCTTTGTGTACTAGCGGCTCCTTGGAAATCCCGAGGTTTCTCTCCGCGGCGTTCTAACTGAACGGGAAAGTTTAGCCCAAAAAACTTTTGAGTGGTGGGCGCTCACGAAGCGTGCATTGGGGTGGGGCGAGGCATGTGGGTTTTCACTCTAGGGGTGGGGCGGAGAGGACGGCTGACGCGACTGAAAGAGTGCAGGAGTTGGCGAAGGAGGGTCCCGGGCTGTCAGCGTTGGGCGCGCGGACTGGCACGTCCGGGCGACCGGCGACGCTCCCGCCACCGAAACTGTATTTGGGAGCACTTTCAGAATGGGCCAGGCTAAGAGAAAAAAATTTGATTGAAAAACAGTTTTAAGAGACTGAAAGATGACTTGCTTTTTGGAGAAATTAAATCAATTTGCGATGTCAAGGCTAAATAGGTTGAAATCTCTGGGTTGATCGTGTGTGACTTGGTTGACGGGAGAGTGAGTGACAGCTGTAAGGGCATCACCTCTTTGACTGCTTGTTCTTAAGTCTGGAAAAGATCGGGGTCGTGATCACGGAAGCCAGACCTTCACTCCAGTGACAGAGGGAAGTTACCGAGGCGTTTTAGTGCCAAGGCGGGTCAAATGATAATTGCTTCTAATTGGCATCCCCAGAAGCGCCTTAATTATTTATCTGCAACTGTCATTCAAAGAGCAGAATTCTTTCTACCTTTGAAAAACTGGTTTTCTTTCAATATTATTATTCTAATATATGCAGACCAAAGCCTGGAACCGGCAGAAGAAAAGATATCTCACATGAAACGTTGTTTGCAAAGTATCTTCTAATTATTAAAGCGTGGTTGTGTCATCTTAAAAAATAAGATCTGAAAAACAAAAGATGTCATGTGAAAGGTAAAACCAGTTGAGAAGGGGTGGGAATGAGGGGAGCAGTTAATTCAGAAATAAGATCCAGAAGTGAGAAAGTGAGGTAATAAGAACCTGGTGTGTGCAACATTTCTAAAATGAGAGAGAACAAATAACAGGAACCTGGAGAATTTGAGAACATGAAGAAGGAGAGTATCCGTGAATTATGAAGAGAAACAGATACATCCTAAAAAGGGTCGTAAAAGTTACAAGTGACAGAGTAGCGATGTGATTGAACTTTCAATATAAAATATTTTTTCATTAGCAAACTAAAGATGGATTACAACTCTGAGAGGTTTAACCTTAGATTGAAGGCTGAGAGATACCTAGGGTTTTATTTTCAAGTAAAACATTTACCTAGTAGTTGATCTAATTTTGATTTTTCTATCAGTGGCATATGTAATTTGCGGGCATTGTTTTGGTAGATTAGTATAGAAAACATTGAATTTGTCATTTTTTTTTCCTGTGTGACTAATTGAAGTTTTGAAATAATAAAGTAACCTGTTTATTTTGAAGATTGCATCTAGGAACAACATGTGATGACGGTGTATCTGTTGCATAGTAGTGCTAAACATGGCCCTTACTTTAAAATAGCTTTGCTTTGTTCAGTGGGTCTGACCAGAGGGAGGAGGAGGGATGCTATTAGAGATTAGCTGACTTTTAAGAAACATTTATGAGTGGAACCAGGAAGTACTAATATCTAACTTCTCACCTGACTCCCCATAATTATTTCACTGGGAGACCTAATAAAAGTTCAGGGATGTTTTTGCCAGTGAATTTGGCATCTGGATGACTCATTAAGATTAAAAGGGGGAAAAAAAAAGGCATGATTCCTACCTGAAAAGAGATATAAGGGCTGAAAGCACGTTAAATATGTTAAGAGCAAGAATTAAGAATAAAATAACATGGACCTGACCTGTGCCATCACTCTGAATATTTATTAATATGTACCATCAAGCACCCAGAAGAAACATTGTTATGTTAATACAGCACCTGACAAACTCTTCTTACTTCTTAGGCAAAGTACTAGCTCTGTGATTAGATCGAATTCTCCAACGACAACATCTCAGATTATGGCAAGAAAGAAAAGGAGAGGGGTATGTGGTTTTTTTTCTTTTTATTTCATGCAATCCAGCCTAATGTATAGCAGTTATATTTTTCCATGATGAGCAGTTTTATTGTTTGTGTATTCATAGACTTTTGTTGTTTTGCTTTTTGGGGATAGATAATAGAGAAAAGGCGTCGAGATCGGATAAATAACAGTTTATCAGAGTTGAGACGACTGGTGCCAACCGCTTTTGAAAAACAAGTAAGCCGCCCCCACCCCTGACCACCCCACCAAAGAGCTCAAAAAATCTGATTCTCTCATCTGGGAATGTGGGTTCTTGTTAAAGCTCATTAAAATAATGGTGTATGTGCCCTGATCTGGCACAGAGCAGCTATTTCAATAAAATGCTTTGTTGTGGCAAAACTATTAAAAACATAATCCATCATGAAGTTGAAAAACATTTCCATTCTCTAGCTTATTTTCCCCTTAAGGGTAACATGTTCATGCTTTCTCTGTTCTTTCTATGAATACCAGTAGTGGTTTTGTTTAAAAACCAAGCTGTGTGTAGTACTCTTTTAAAAACAGTTTTTAAAAGACGTATCATATGTGAAATTTCATTCTTGTCCCAAACTATTGAAAAAAAGTAAGCTTTTTATTTTAAAAAATAACGAAAGCTGAGGAAGTAACATCTCTAGCTCCATTTCCTAAAAATAATACTAACAAAATTTATTTACCAAACCAGTTGGTTTCATTTTTAATCGCTGGGTTAATAGAATGATGTCAGATTTGAGACATCTTTGTGGAAGTTTGGTAAAACTCAAACTAGCCATAAACTCCCCTTTTGAGAATTCAAGTATTCCTTCACCAAAAAAATAAAAGGTTTTGCACACTTAGTAAAGTAGGAAGCCAAACGTTTGAATCTTCCTTTGTTGTTTTGGAAAAGTTATGTTTTTCCTCCCGCCGTGATGGCGAATGGTCAGATTTCTAAGAGCATCTTGTGAAGAATATGGCATCTCATAACTTGTTGAAATACTTTCAATTAAATTCAAATAGGGCATAGCACAGCAGTTGTTTGTTTATTTCATTTTGTTGTTCGCTTCATGAACCACAAACATTATAAAGCAAGCTCTACAAAGCCCTTGGAAATTATCCAGAAACTGCAGTTTTGTTATTAGTCACTTTCACTGAAACTACTGTTCATCTTCAAGGAAAAATTGAATATTGACAGAAGTACAAGATGTCATATGTTGTTGGTTATACATTTTTAAGAGAAAAAAAGGCACGCATTCTATGGGCTGAAACTGTCTTTGATAAGTTAAATGTGACATGCAAATGGTAGTTTTAATTAGTAGCGTTTCTCATGAAAATAGGCTGAAAGTGAAAATATCAGTAATCAGTGAGGTTTTTACTTTGCGTACTGAAATGTCTACAGTTATGAGGAAGAGTTTGGTAATTTTTTTTCTTGGTTTGTTAGATTTTTTTTTTTCCCTTAAATGTCAACTTAAACCTTAAAAGCCAACCTCAGTTGTCTGGCAGTTAGTTACCATAAACACAGGCTTTCCCATTTGCTGAGCTTGGCGACCAACCCTAGTGAGCTGGCCCCATCACAGGATGATTAGAAGAGTGTTCTTTCTAGCAGTTGAAATAACTCTGGCACTCTCACCATGTACTGGGTGCTGACAATTGTCACAAAACAAGTAAAGCATAGGAACCTGAAATAAACTTCAGTTTCCTTTTCAAAATAAAAAACATACTGATTTAATTATTTAGCTCTTCCAAGAAATTAGAAGCCATCCACAGCCCTCTGAGACAGTTTGAGGTGGCATATTTATATTTAAATTGGTTTGGTTTCCAGGGGTTGCCTTGTTTTTAAACGGGGGAAGGCACATAAAATACATTTCCAAGATAATTTTATTAAGAACTATTTTAAATGGTTCAAATATCCTTAAGCATTTCTGATGCTTGTTAGAGAAGAGGTAGATTATGCTTTCTTGTTTCTTGTTTATGGTCTTGGAATTTACAGTGACACCTACTGGTAATTATTGGGGAGAAAAAAAAAATCTTGAAAGTCTTCCCTTTGCACTTTTGGTTTTACTTACCAGTGGTGTCGTATGAATTACCTTAAAGGCAAATTAGAATTTTCTGTTTTTGAAAAATACACTTTTAACAATAATTTGCTCAGATCCTATCTGCTTTTACTCCAGAGTTGGATTCAACTGATCTAGACTTGTGTTATGTAAGAGTATAGTATATCCCCTAATAAAATAAAGTATATTATTAACCACGACAGAATTGGATGCAAAACTTGAGATTTTTGCGGTTGGAATAGTTGTGGTGGAATGATCTTAGTAAAATTATTTTTGTGATTTAAAATTATTTATTATGCCTCTTAGTCTTTAAAAGTTAAAATGGCATTGGGTGTGACATAATTAGTGTTTGTATGTAAAGGCAGGAAAAAATTCACGTTTTTCTGTGAAAAAATTAAATTCAGAATTTTCTAGTGAGGTGGAAAATTGAAAATTCAGAGTAAATTTTTCCAAATTCATTTCTGCAGGACTTCTAAGACTTTATTATTTGTTTGTGCAGGGCTCTGCAAAGTTAGAAAAAGCCGAAATATTGCAGATGACAGTGGATCATTTAAAGATGCTCCAGGCAACCGGGGGTAAAGGTAAGTGGATGACTTCATTTTTCCCCCTTTCTACCTTTCTCTTTTCACTTTTTCTCCCTAAGACTGGAAGGAAGTCATAGTGGAACAGTTCTTTAACAAGCTGAGATAGGAGGTCCCAGATTAAAGCCATGGAAATCAATGCTAATGGCAGGATTGAACTCGTGGGAAAGAACTTCTGGAACAAAAGAAGCACTTGACCCTGGGCTTGTGTTTGCTTTCATAATACTGTGGGAGTAAAGCTGTATTCACAGCAGCCTGGTCAGAGATTTGTGTGGGACTTTCAGAAGCACATGCTGGAATTTGTACAGAAAGACAGAACAAACACACAAACATCCAAACATAAACAGGAGGTTAGAAGCAATCCTCTTTTCTCTTCTTTCCCTTCACCCACTCCCTCCATTACATCAGGGATGGGAGTCAATATAATACAGCTATTCCGAAAGAAGTGAGTCTAGAATTATGTACTTTGTTGCTCTCAGAGTTTGGTTGGTCTTGGATTTAGACCACACAGAGCATTTGAAGTGCAGGTAGTGAGCCTCTGTCCTGGAAACCATTGCTGGAGCTGCATCATGCCTGTGGAGAGCCAACAGGAGCAGGTGCCCTGGGCCCAGTGCCCTGGAGAGATGTCTTCTGTCCTGGATAATGATTCTGGGAGGAATCATCCAGGGGGGTCAGGGATGGACCCTTATTCCATGCTAAAAATGGACCTGAGATCCCAAAAGCTGTCCTATTCACTCCGATTTCATTATCCCACTTCTCACACACCTTTCAGAGTTGATTTTTCCCTTCTGTATTCTTTTCACCCTTCAAGCAGGCCTTGGTATTCATCTTAGCCAAGGGTGCTGTTCCATATATTTGATAACTGGATAAGGAGAGGGTACCACAGGAGGCTAACTGCGTCAGCTGCACCCTGGAGGCTTCTCTCTGCTCAGCATCAGCCTTTGACTACATGGTGTCATAGTTTGCCCTAGATCAGAGAAGGGGCAGGGCATTGAAGGGGAGTAGCTCTTTACTAATTGGTATACGAACGTTTCTGTATTTAACTCCAGAATGGCCATACTGCTGAGGACCTGTAGAACATCAGCCCTGACCATCACCATCTTCTTCCTGTGTTGGGTGGGGGGTGATCATTGTAAAGGAAAGCCCTCCCACATGGGGTGTGACTTACCCTCTGTTGTACTTTCTCAAGGAACCATCCTGCATGAATAACCACCCTGAATGGGTATGGAATTGTGGTTTCTACTCATTAATAAAATGTTACCCTCAGCGTAAGATGCAAATATTCTTGCATAATAGAGAAGAGCCCAGCTTGGCCACTGCCTCGCCTTTAAGCCTGGACAGAAGTGCTGGGCTGCACTGTGAGGTCTACACTCGCACTCGGAGCTCTCAAGGCCCCTCCAGCCCTGTGATTCTATCTCTACAGTTGTGACCTCAGGCTGTGAGGAGGCTGATCAAGTCAGCGATGGTGCAGGAAGTTGTTTGATTTTTTTACTCCCCTTGGCATTGTTAGCTACAAGACTAAGAATTTTTATCAGCATTTCAAATATTTGGCATTAGCAATGCTTTTAAAGAGTAATTTTTGTTCTTACGCCTTATTATAAAAGCTAAGTTCTATCTTGGTTGCTATTCTTGGCTACCTGAACAGTCCTAAAATTCATCCCAAAATAGTTTGTGAACAGACATTTCCTAGCAAGCTTCATACACGTCACCTGATTGCCAGGTCATTAGAGAGGTCATCTGGCAGGAGAGCATGTGGGCCCCAAAGAAGAGGGGCTGGCAATGTGGGCTCAAATTGTTAAAGACTCACAACTGCTATGGGGGCCTCAAAATATACCGGTGAAGGTCAGAGACTCTGCAGTTGGGTTGCCTGGTTTCAAATTCTTCCTCTGCCACTTTTTTAGCTCTGTGACCCTGGGTAAATGACTAACCCTCTCTGAGCCCCAGTTTCCTCACTGTAAAATGAGGACAGTGAGAGTGTTCACTTCACCAGGTTGTTGTGAGTTTATTCACTTAAAGCCCGTAGAGCAGTGATGGAAGTGGTGGGGACCTGTGTGCTATTATTGTTGGCCCAAGATCCATTTACAGGAAACAGCTGCTTATGGTCATTTCCTTCCGCATTCAGCAATAGAATAGGAATTACATAATTTATATTCCTTAAGATGCACCAGAGAACTCAGCCATATACAACAACATACAGCCAGCAAATCACAAATTTCAATTACCTTGTGCCTACTCATGAAAATTCTTGGAGGCCCCTGAGGTTCAGTTCTGTTGGTCTATTCTTTATCTTGGTATTGCAGCCGTTTCTAGAGAGGATTTAGTAGAGTAACCTAAATTTCTACATCCCTCTGGGTTTCTAGACTCTGCTTATTCTGATCACTACCTCCCTTCTTCTTCTGGAAGTCAGAAGCCTGCAAAGCCTTACAGAGAATCCTGAGGACTGTTCTGTGACATCTTTCTTTGTAGGCATCTTCTTCAGGAAGAGCTTTCCCTCCAAAGGCGAGGAGCTTTATTGCTAACAATGCTGAAGTCCTGGGATGATAACCATTTTTGTTGCTGATCTTCCACATTTCGTGGTACCCTCTTATATCAGCTTTGTGCTATTTTTTTTTATTATCTTAATGGTATACATTTTGCTCATAATTTCTTTTGGGGAGTTACAAATTTCTATTGGAATTCAAGCTCTAGGACTTTAAATATTGTGACTACTATTTTCCAAAGCATTTTGATTACATAATTAGTAAGTTTAATTGTTAATAGATGATACAGATAATACTTTGATCTGCAAAAATATAAAAAAGATCACGTAAATGCCTTAGAGGAAAATAACCTTTTTTTGAATATGATATTTGTCATTTATGTATATATACCTCAAAAGTGAGTAGACTAATTTTTAATTTGAAAATTGCTCCAAAGGAATAGTTACAAATGAGAAAAAAATCTGAAAAGGATATGCTTATATATATCAGAGGTTACTAATTCAAAGTGGTGACATTATTCTTTTCTATTCTAATGTATTATTGTTGGATAAAAAGAGCTTCTTATAAACATGATCAACTCTGGCTATTTTTATGGTAGTAACCTTAGCTGTGGGAGTATCAGCATACACACTGACAAAATTAATATACATTTTTCCTTGGGTGGAAGCCAGGAAAAAGTAAGCTAACCAATGAAAGAAATACATATTTGAACTTCGGGAAAACTAGGAGTTATAGTAATTTCATATCAGTAAAGGAGCTTTTTATTGCCTGATAGAAAAATAAGATCTTCAAATTCGTAACCAAAATTTTTTAATCATTCTGCTTTCTTCAGATTTTTTTTCATAGAAAGTAATGTTTTCATTTTGTTGCCAAAAAAAATCGTGAGTCAAGAAGCATTTGTGAATTTATTAAGAGGTTCTAGCACATTTCTAAAAAAGTTCTCAAACTGCTCATATGCATTTCACATCTCTGTTATAAATGCCAGGAGAGCGAGAATGTTACAGATAAACCCTTTAATCTCCAAGTCATGCGACAGAGAGAGAGAGACTGCTACTCTGCATTACCATGATAAAGTTTTCTAGAGAATTTCAGTGTCCCACAATACAAAAGAAGAGACACCACATTTTTTTTTCCTGGAAGTGTTTGAAACACAGATGTTCTTAATTTTTCCCCCACTGTGATATTTGGGTGCAAGAACAATTGTAGTATATAGCATTGCCAGAGTTGTCGCACATGTGAATTGCAAAGTACACTTAATTAACTTTTGCCAAAATTACAACCATATATAGCTGGCAATGTTTTCAGAAAGGATCGGCCTTCTACTTAAATCTGTGGAGAACAGAGTGGAACGTAAGTGGTGGTTACTCCTTGTAACTGTATCATTCTCTTTCTCACTCTCTCCTGGCCCCCACTTTGCGCACACCTCCTTTTAGGTTACTTTGACGCACATGCTCTTGCTATGGACTTCATGAGCATTGGATTCCGAGAGTGCTTAACAGAAGTGGCAAGGTACCTGAGCTCCGTGGAAGGCCTGGACTCCTCCGATCCGCTGCGGGCGCGCCTGGTCTCTCATCTCAGCACGTGCGCCTCGCAGCGGGAGGCGGTGGCGATGACCTCCTCTCTGGCCCACCACCACCACCCGCTGCATCCGCACCACTGGGCGGCGGCCTTCCACCATCTCCCCGCAGCCCTGCTCCAACCCAACGGACTCCACGCGTCGGAGTCCACGCCTTGTCGCCTCTCCACCACGACAGAAGTGCCTCCTGCCCACGGCTCCGCCCTCCTCACGGCCACGTTTGCCCACGCAGATTCCGCCCTTCGGATGCCGTCGACGGGCAGTGTCGCCCCTTGCGTGCCACCTCTCTCCACTTCTCTCTTGTCCCTCTCAGCCACTGTCCACGCGGCCGCCGCAGCAGCCACGGCCGCTGCGCACAGCTTCCCGCTGTCCTTCGCTGGGGCCTTCCCCATGCTCCCCCCAAACGCGGCTGCGGCAGTGGCAGCGGCCACGGCCATCAGTCCGCCCTTGTCGGTATCAGCCACGTCCAGCCCTCAGCAGACAAGCAGCGGAACAAACAGTAAACCTTACCGACCCTGGGGGACAGAAGTGGGAGCTTTTTAAGTTTTCACTGAACTTCTTGCAGTAGTCACTGAATGTCCTTCATTTCAGAGTCAGCTTAAAATCTCTGCACCCTGAAAGCAGCCATACAGATGTCTGCAGATCCACAAAGGAACGAGAACGCTATTTGAGACACAAACCTCACACGTAGAAATGTGGTATTATTATCTTTTTTTTTTTTTTTTTTTTTTTTTTTTTTTTTGGTTTAAGACAGTTTGGTAACTGACATCAGCAACTTTTGAAAACTTCACACTTGTTTCCCTTTAGAAGTTTCCTGGAAAATATATGGACCGTACCATCCCGCCAAGCATCAGGATGTTTGAATTGGGGAAGAAAAAGCCGTGACTGAATTCTCTTGAAACTAGATGGAAAAAAATATTCGTGTGTCATAAGTGCCTGAGCTAATCAAGTTTTCTTTTGAGCGTACAACATTGCACAAGTAAAGAAGAGCAAAGAGGTCAGGTTAAGAAAGGAGAAGCATGGAAGTCTTGCATTAGGCTGCAGACATTTTCACACAGTACCAGAGAAGAGCGCTCTTTTGAAACCAACAGGTTTTTATTGGCCAAAAGGATAAATAATTTTCAAGTTCAAGTTTTATCTTAGTTTGCTTTCTTTGTATAGACTTGCCAAGTGGTGACGTTCAGCAGTGCATTAGTATAAGCAATTATTACATCAGTGCTCAGATTAACAAGCATTTCTGCCCTGCCTGCAAACCCCCAGGGCTCAAAATATTTTTTTTTCATGGCTCAAAATATGGTGCTTCTTTATATAAACCGTAGCTACGTTTTATAAAGTGCACCTAGGAGCAATTGCCTGCTGTGTGCCCACCAGAGGCTATTTGATTCATACCAACTTGAAAACTCTCCAGTTTGTAAAAGTGTAGATTAATTTATTCAGCTTCATTTGGATAATTTTGACGTATTTATCCTCTTCACTTCATCCCGGTAACATGTCAGATCTATTTTTGTCACCTTGTGGGGAGAAGCTGCATTTCTGGAGGTGATGAGAGAAGGAAGGAGAGAGCTTTGGGAAGAGAAAAGCCACAATTTTTAAGTGTTCTTTGTCAAGCCTGTGATTGTGTTTGATCCCAAATCAAGATGAATGTATGCATTGGGATGTACATGAATTATTTTGGTCCATGCCTAGACTAGTGCTACGTAATGGTGTTTTGGTTTTATTGTTTTTATTTTGTTTAATGACAAAATAATCTCTTAATACTTTGAAATTGAGCACGTGAGATTTTACGTTTGAAAGATAAAGACACAGCATGTATTATTATGCACTTCATTTCTCTGCTGTGTGGAGAAAGCAATAAACATTATGAGAATGTTAAACATTATGCAAAATTATACTTTTAAATATTTGTTTTAAAATTACTGTACCTAGTCTTTTTTTTTTTTTTTTTTGCATTACTTTGTAACCTTTTTCTATGCAAAAGTCTATATATCACTAATTAAATGAAGTCCTTTTTGACTGTTTTTATGTGGATGAGTTGCTTTGCAGAATGGAAAGTTGACATGAACTTTAAGCAAGGCCTTCCTTCAGTAACAAACTAAGCCATGGCTTTTCTTTTTCAAAGTCATTCAATATAGTTCACAGCTTACCTGAAAATAGCATTTATCATTTATCTGAGCTTGTAAATCAATTAAGCATAGGTGAGTATGACATTATTTGGAGGCAGGAAGTGGTCAGTTTCCTCTGCCTTTTATTCTTAACCATGGTTCTTGGAAAAATGCAAATACCAGAACTCCAAATAACAGTGTACCGAACACAGGGTATTAAGCTAAAATGCATCCTACATTTTATAACTCAGAAATATTTGTAGAGGGTTTTAAAACATAACATGCATACCTGCTAGGTAAATATATGCCTCCTGATGAGGAATCCTCTGTACCTACTTCAAGATTTCTTTTGATACAGTAGAAATTATGCAGATAATCCCTCTTTCTTCAATGAAGCCTAAAATAGAGTATTTCAGAATTCCTGAAGCTATTGGGTCAAACATATAAGAAAAATAAAGCAATGTTTTTATTATGCTTATCAGAGTTAAAGGAAAAAGTGAGAGGCCTTTCATATTATTTTAGTTTTGAAAAATCAAGCATATAGTTTAGCTGATTTTTTCTTTCTGTATAAGTGGGTTAAAAAATGGGCAAAAGCAGATCCTTTTCCCTCCTGTCTGTAAGCTCTGTGGTTATTGTATCTTCAGTTAGCTGTGATGGGATTAGGTAACAAATAAGGAAACGGATTTAGTGGTATCTGGAGTATGCTCCTTAATCATAGTTTGCGGACAGCAGGCATAGAAATAATTTTTATTTAGGATCTAATAGGTGATTCTGTGCCTATTGTCAGCATTCAAAGAACTTTTTTTTAGAATGTAACTGTTTGGCAGTCAGGATTTTCTTTTAAGTTTGGATTAAATAATTTAAGATAAAAATCCCCTTTCCTTTCCCCCCTTTCTCTTCCTTTTTTATACTCTTACATTTTTTTTCTTTCTAATTACATATGGGTTATTGTTTTTCAATTTAATTGATTAAAATATTTGCCAACCAACTTGCTACATTGTTGCTAAGGGTTGTCAGTGTGCTTAAGGATAATCATTGTCAGTAGTTTCGTTTGTTTAAAGTCAATTGGTTCTAGATCAGTGTTTCACATCATCAGTTTTTAACATCATATTTCATTGGATTAACTTTACCATTGAGTTTTCCGTCTTTGATCCAATGTTTTGCGAAAGTGGTATTCTACCTTCAGGTGTGGGAATTTTCATGTTTGCTACCAAAACAGAAAAAAAAAAAAGTGTTTTTATTGCTCAAGGGGAAAATAACTTTTAGGGTTTGATTTATTTATGGCTTTTGCTTGTATAAAAGTTAATCCCAAAATTAACTCAAAGGATTTTGAGTGGGAGAAAAGGGGGAAAAGAAAGGAAAAGGGATATTTTTAGAAATCTGGTTTTCCCTAAATGATAAAGGCTGTATGTATTCTTAATCAGAACACAGTTTGTGTTTCATATCAGTGAGCCAGAAGTAGTATTGAATACCTATCATGTGCTGTGTATATCAGCTTTCTGCTGTTGTGTAGGACCATCTGAATGTGTGGTCCTGCGCCCGGGCACTGATGGGCATGGCTGCCACCCAGGGACCCTCAAAAGAAAGAGGTGCCCTGAGACTATGAGGAAAGGCGTTTCACAGAACTCCTTAGGGAGGCTTTTTCTCTCCTTGAGATCTTTTGCAATTACAAATATAATGTTTCCTATCATATTTGGAGAACTCTGAGGGACTTTTAAAGTAAAGCTGAAACATAAAAAGTCCAAATATCAGTTAGAATGATGGCTCTAAGATCCACATGTACATGTGTATCATTAATCTTAATAAAGCCTTTTAAATTATTTTCATCATGTATTCAACTTGTCCCTTTCACCAATAATTAAGTTAACACAAAATGACAGTAATCACCTTAGGTAACATCATCACAAAGCAAGATAATTTTAGAATTTCATATTTGCTTAAGTCTAAGACCCCATCAGTTGCAAGATATATTATTGGTTTAAGTTCAGTTTTTAAGGAAAAGTACCACCACAACATAACTTTACACATCCCAATTTCCTAAGTGTAAAAAAAAATTTAATGGCATCTTGGAGTTGAGGCAATATTGTAATGTTGTACTTGAATGTAATTTTATAAATCCTTGGCTAGAGATGTTCAAAGATTAAAATATGGGTGATTTAGCTTAATTTAAAAAATATCCCATCAGCATAGGGTCTTAGTCAAAGGATCTGGATTGACTTTGTAATGGTCTCACGATAGATGTATTTTTTTAAGCTTTTCATGTTTTTATTGCCCAATGGGACTACTCCTAGTTCTGCATTTTACTGAAGAATGGGGTTTAACTTCCCCTTGTAATTCTCTTAAGATCTAAGCAATAACTGAGGTTGTGAATATTTCAGCAACTACAAAAAAGCGTAGCAAATATGACGTCATAAACTGTGACTATAGCTCATATTCTTTGGAAGGAAGGGTAAGTCTTTGAACTTGGTTGAGAGATCTTAGAAAGAAAAAAATCCCCTTGGCTTCCATAGACAATCCTGTACATGTTGCCAGAGGCAGATGAGAAATGGTTCCTTAGGTACCATGTGGCACTTTCTAACTTCACTTCTCACTTCAGAGGATCAGACAGGAATGGGGTTGGTCAGGGAATTGGGTCCTAAATCACAGGTCTAAAAACGAATACAACATGTAATACTAAACCACTAATACTGTTCAGTTCTCTGCTAAACTCTGTCAATTAGAATGAGTAAGTGTTTGAATCTGTTGCCTCATTTAAGCCTCATTAACTGTCCTAAAGAGTAGACAGTCTTTTTTAAAATTTTTTTAAATTCTTATTTTTTATTGAAGTGTAGTCACTTCAATTTACAATGTTAGTCTCAAGTATATATAGTCTTATTATCTTTACATGTTAGGAACTGAAGAAAAAAAGGTTGATTATCCAAGGTCATACCTAGCCAGCTGAGCTGTGACTCAGCCCAGGCCTGTCTGACCCATAAGCCCATACCTTTGCCTGGGAGGCTGTGGCCTTTGGCAGTGCTTTTGGACTCATTCACTCAGACTAACCAAGAATTTCAACCTGCCTGAGGTCACTTTGCCTAAAGAGAAGAGTAAATTTGTATAATATTAGCATAAAAATCTCCACCATCTGACCCTTTTGATATATTTTATGAAAAGAACAACCCCACTTTATTCTAAATACAACATAAAAGAAAATTATCTTGGCAGTTCCCTAGTTTTAACTTTCAACTGTCAAGCATCTGAGATCTCAGGAAGTTTTAAACTACCTATCTTCATGGGTGGAGTCACCCTTGGTAAACCTACCAAAGGCTATTCTATGATCTCAGTCAAGGTGGTTGACAAAAGCTTGTTAAAAATCATGCCATATTAAGACTAGAAAGCTGAGTAAACTGAACTTGAAAAAAAATCCTTGGTCTTCCCATTAGATTTGAAAGAGAAGAGTTTTTTTTTTAAGGGGAAAATGCTGGATTATTCTGAATGTTTATACATTCCAGGTCCATCATGTCATAAAACAACATTCTTCATTTGGCCTAAGAAGACCTGCTCAGTAATCCATTCACTTTAACAAGTCTTGTTATCAGGAAGGGCTTTTTAACAAACCTAGACTCTTTGGCCTGCAGTTAAACATGCTTTCTAAAGCAGTTAACAGTTTATATGTGTATAATTTTTCAAAACTCTTACTTCCAGAGACGTTTTTATATGCCTCTAAATTCTTAGCCTTCTGAGAACCGAATATTCTGTTTTCTTGACCTCTGTTGTCATTCTATTAGTCTATGGGAATGAAGAGATTTATATATGAAATGGAATATGCATGTAATAGAATGCCTTATGAGCTTTTTTTTTTAAGAGATAGAAAGAGGCACATTAACTCTAAAGTTTTCATGCATTAAGTTTTCATTGTAACAGTTTTGTGTTTTCATTGCAGTGAAAACAAAGACACATTTTCTCATGCAGAAGAAAAACTATTTGCAAAGAATGACTATTCATAATATTTCACTCATGGAAGAGGGGTGATGTATTTTATATTGCTCATAAACTCCTAAAACAACTGAGGATCTTGAGTTAACCTTTCCTTTCCTGAGTATAAGCTGTCAAGTTGAACATTATTTACTGTACTATAAAACTCTGCTTCCTAGCTCTTTCATTTTTAAAAAAATCTTTTTCCTTAATTGCAGAGAATCTAAAGACTTTTTTTTCCCACTGAAACAACATGACCAGAGCTTTGTGTAGCTGTGTTTGTGTAAGCTTTCTCCTGGGCCAGCAGTGGCTGGCCCCTTCCCATATCCTGGCCAGTCTGTCCCAGCACAGCTGCCTTAAATAGGCTTCCCTTGGGGTCTGGCAAGACGACGGAGACGTGTTCACAGTCGGGAGAGCAAAACACAGAGGTACACAGACCATATTTTATTGTCATAACACATTTCTCTGTCACAGTCACCAGCCGCCTCTTAAACTGGAACTAAGCCAGTCACTTTTTATGTCTCACAAGTTGCCACTGTTAAATTTATTTTGTTATTCTGACATATTTCTGACAGCACAAAGATAAGCATAGCACAGTACAAATGGTCAAGTGTGGTCATATCAAAACCCACACACAGCCTGGTGACCGTAGATGAGGGTACATCCAAGCTCAGTGGGCAAGTGTTGCCTATGGTCACAAACATCTTTTATGCCATAATAAGGAGGCTTGATGGGCCATTGTGTCCCTTTTCCAAGTTCAAAAAGCCCCGCCAAAAGATATTCATGAGTCCCTGACTGCTGAGTCATTAAGCAGGCTTAAGGCATGTATGTTACACCAAGAGAACCGACTTAAACACCAAGTACCACCTAACTATGACCATCACGGAAACAGGTCTCAGCCATGAATTATCTGGCCCACGTTGACCAGTTCTCACAACACAGCTACTCCTTTGCTGTGATTGTCCAACCCCTAGCCCGCCCAACAGCAGGAGCCACAGACAAAACAACACAGGAGCAATAACTACATGTAAATGCATTTAACTGCTTCTCCAAACACCAAGGTCCAGCAGACAGCTGACTTGCTTTGGGTATCAGGAACTTGAGACAAAAGGAGAAACAACGTTCACCACTGTATGGTTTCAGGAGTGAGAGAAACGTAAAAGTTATTTATTTAATTGTTCCTTTTAAATGTACAGCTTGGGAGTCAAATTCTGCAGGTGTATCCCATCAATACAGGAAAGGCATATTAACCAGGGGGTGGTTTGCTAAATGATAATGCCACTCCACAGCCTCATCCAGGGCAATCCATGCTTAACCAGTTCAGTCAAGACTTTTAAGCAGTTATGTTCAAGATGTGGAAGCTTATTAAAATTTTTGGTACTTAGAGCACTTAGAATCTATAAAATTCTAGTGAATATCTCTCTTCAACAGTTGTGAGTCCTTTTTAACATCTCAGCTTTTCAGTGAGTATAGTTACTAGTACAGTGACTAAAAGGACAAGCTCTGAAATCAGACAGGTCTGGACGCATCTTGAGATGTGTTAAGTGTGTGACTTTGGACAAATGACTGACTGTGTAAGCTTTGTTTTTCTAGTCAGTGATTAAAAACCAACACTTATATCACAAGGATTTTCTGAGAATTAAATGAGATGATGTTCATAAGCTCTCGCACATGGTATATCAATAAATGCTAATGTAGCTGATTCAAATTTAGCTTGTTAAAGATGTCTTTTAAGATCCAAAATAAGTCTCATTTGGTCCAATTCACACACCTCTATTCAAAGATATGCCAAAGTAGTCCCACAACACCAGTTCTCTTCACATTTGATTAGTAGCATGTACACATTTCTTTTTGAATATATTTACAGAATTTCAGAGTTAGAAATACATAACCTAGACTTCATTTGGTTGATGAAAAAAATGGAGGCTCAGCCAAGTTAGCTAACCTTTCCTACAGTCATGTAACCCCAGTCTCCGGGTTCCCGCTATATGGTTCTTTCCGAGACAACATGACCATAAACTAAATGTTTTCTTTTATGCGTTTTTACTTAATTGTAGTCGGTTTACAATTCTTTCAGAACTTTTATATTTTGGGTGCCAAAGGTTTTACTTTTGTTGTGGATAAGCTAACTAAATCTATTTGTTTGTTAAGATAGCATGCTTTATGTTTCCTGCCTTCAAAAGCAATGGTCTTTGGTTTGAGTCAAAATAAATACAATGGAGTCATATTTCTTTAAAAGAAAAATCTTCATTCTATTGCATATGGCCGAGACTGAAATTATATTACTGTTTAAAAATGATGTCCTTCACTATCAAAAAGCTAATCACATGCAGGTGAACAGAGTCGTGCCACCATCAGTACTGAAGGCAGAATCTTTCATAATCACTGAGAAAGCTTGGAACTTACCAGTGACTGGGCAGGGACTCGGAGGTGCTCCCACCCTCCTTTCTGGGGCTCCCTGATGCTCTTAGTGTGAAGACGAAATCCTTACCCTCAGCTATGAGCTCATGAGCTCCTGTTCCCTGCCCACTTCTTAGGCCTCTCCTCACCTATCTCTGCTGCCTCTGACTTGCCACCCAGCCATTCATCCCCCTTTTTCCCAACCCCTTTCTCCTTGCTCTGTCCTGCTGCAAGGCGATGCACATGCTCCTGCTACTCAGGATGTGCTTTCGTCTCTCCTTCTCGCCTAGGTAACCCGTCTTCATTTTTCAGGTCTCAGCAGATGGATCCTCTGACATCTCCAATTGGTTGGTTCAAAACCACATTGTGGAATCTTGTGAACCACATACTTCTCCTTCACAGAATTTGTCAGTTGAATTTAAATTTGTGATTATCTGATGACTGTCTCCATCACTACACTGAAAGCAAATGATGGTGACCAACTTTTTGTTCACCATTAAGTTTCCAGGGCCTCTTTGCTCTGAGTCTGATATAGAAAAAAAATCTCAAAAAGTACGTGTGGACATTGGTTAAGTGACTGAATACATGAATGCATGACTCACTGAATGAGGAACGAATGAATAAATGTCATATGCTGGACCCACTTACTTACTGCATTGAATTTATCTGAATTGTTTCCCCCAAACTTTAATCTGATAACATAGTGTACATGCAAGTAAAATATAGCATAACACACGAAAAGAGAAGAAACAAACTAAAAGGAAAAAAAATCCTCTGCTGCTCCTTATGAATACAATAAACTCTAGATTTTAAGTATATCCAACACTTTCAAGTAAGTACCAGTAACTTGGTTTAAATGTGGCTGAACGAGACACACGAGACTAGGGTGCCACCTTGTGGTTTAGTTTTACATTTATCATTTTCGACGGGCCTGGAACTTTCTACTTTAGAGGAAAAAAAAAAGCACCATTAAAAACCACAGCAATAGAAAGGAGTGGAATTTTTGCTCAACTAAATATTGTTTGCATGTCATTATCCCAAAGACTTTATTCGAACATTAGCATTCATTCCTTTTGGTTTTTTATTTTAATTAAATATTGAATTGATAGAGAAAAGTAGTATAACATATGTATGTTATAAATAATCAAATGAGAATTACCATTGGTGCACCCACCACCCAGCTTACAATTACCAGTACTCGGGAAGACCCCGTGTGCTTCTTGCTGCATCCTTCCTCCATCTTCTCCGTGAACCGGGAATATCCACTATCTTGCTTTTATTTATAGTTTACCATCCATGTCCATATCAATAAGCAATATTTTTAGCTTAGCATTTTAAAACTTCAGATGAAATGGGCTCATTCTGTATCTGATTTGCTTTTTAAATTGAATAGTATTTTTTCTGGGATTCATCCTGTTGATAAGAAGAGCTGTGATCCATTTGTTTTCACTATTTCGTGCTATTTCATGGAATGACTCTACCACAATATATTTAGCTGTTCTACTCTCTTTTAAGGGGGGGTTGTAACCCAGTCCTATGTTACTTATTTAGCTTTCGCTCAAATCGTTCCTAGCTGTACTACTCTTGATGGACATTTAGGTTGTTTCCGATTTGGGTCTGTTATGATGGTGCTACTGCGAACATTCTTGACTCTTCCAGTGCTCGAGTACAGGATTTCTCCTAGGGGTTGAATTGCTGGGCATGACAACCTCCAACTTTACTAGATAATAACACATTGTTTTTCGGTTATTTTATTGCACCAATTTACACTCCCCCTGTTAGTGTATATGAGTTTCAGTTGTTCTGCATCCTTGCCAACATTTGATATTATTAGATTTTTTCATTTTTGCCACTTTGATGGGTGTAAACTGAACTTGTTTTGTTCTAACTTGCCTTTTTAGATTACACAAGAAGTCAGTCCTCTTCTCAAAGGTGTACTGGTGATCCATGTTTCTTATGAGAAGTGCCAGTTCCAGTTTTTTGCCACATTCTTTCATTTATCCACCCAAGAGTTACTTGAAATGCTACTCTGTGCCAAGTACAGTCATAGTCTTGAGGATACATGGACGAATATGACATAGACCCTGTCCTCATGAAGTTTTGGCTTACTATCACTTTATTGCCTCCAGGGATCATACAAATTATCAAGACTGAAAAACAGCGACAAATGTGAGCACCAATTATGTGATTATCACTTTGCAAGACAGAAGAAGTATATTTTATGAACTCGGACCTCAAGGAATTTACAAAACCATAACTTACACAAAACAGCAAATCATTAAAAAGCACTGTATATTACATATATTATGGAAATTCAGAGGATGTGATAAAGGAGGAAAAAAGTAATTGATCAAGTGTGTCCATGGTTTAAATTTAAGTTGCTTTACTTTTATGTAACTAATGCAAAAACATTTTCCTATAGCCTACTTATTAAAGGAAGAAGATGGGGGAAAATTACCATTTTTAAGTCAATAAAGAAATAGTGATCAACATGAGGCTGTGTCAAAGATTAACTTTAAATAAATAAAAGTTGTACTGAAGAAAGAAACACTTTCACAAATCAACATACTTGTCCTTAAATGCAAGTACAGTGTGTTCTCTATTAAACTTATTTCTTAATTAAAAGTTTTCTCCAAGTTTCTAGGGAATCTGGTAACCTCCAATAGGAAGCTACTAGGGTTGACTTTCAACAAAGCTGCAATGCACAGAATTCAATTATACATTTGAAAGAGAACTTGAAATAGCATATAATTCCTTTTTCCTCTATACAGCACTCCCCATGAACCACTATTTGTAAAGACTTCTCTAAAGAATAATGTCACCAGAAAATTTGTTGTAGTGTGGGGGTGTTGTAAAGAATACAGCATTTAGGTTGGGCAAATCCAGGTTGAAATCCTGATTCCTCCATATACTTGTGTGACTTTAAATAAGTTATGTATTTTCTGCGTCTAAGTCTCCTAAACTACAAAGCGAGGATAATTTTAAGAATTGACTCTATTATTGTGGATAAAGTGCTTATTCAGTGTTTAAAACTGTAACTTACACAAAACAATAGCAAATTATTAAAAGTACTATATATTATGATATATATATATATATATATATATATAATACTTAGGAATAAACTTGACCAAGGTGGTGAAAGACTTATATTCTGAGAACTATAAAACACTGATATAGGAAATCGAAGGTGATTTAAAGAAATGAAAAGGTATCCAATGCTCTTGGATTGGAAGAGTAATATTGTTAAAACGGCCATACTACCTAATCAACAGATTTAATGCAATCTCTGTCAAATTACCCATAACATTTTTTCATAGAAGTAGAACAAATAATCCTAAAATTTATATGGAACCATAAAAAACTCAGAATTGCCAGAGCAATCCTGAGGAAAAAGAACAAAAGTAGAGGCATGACCCTCCCAGACTTCAGACAATACTACAGAGCAAAACAGCATGGTATTGGCACGAAAACAGACATATGGATCAATGGAACAGAATAGAGAGCCCAGAAATAAATCCACACACCTACAGCCAATTAATCAATGGAGAAAAGGCAGTCTTCAGCAAGTGGTGCTGGGAAAGTTGGGCAGTTATATGTGAATCAGAGATGTTAGAACACTCCCTCACACCATACACAAAAATATACTCAAAAAGGTTTAAAGACTTAAAACGTAAGACATGATGCCCTAAAACTCCTAGAAGAGAACATAGGCCAAACATTCTCTGACATGAATCATAGCAAAGTTTTCTTAGGTCAGTCTCCCCATGCAACAGAAATGAAAGCAAAAATAACCAATAAAATAAAAGACCCATACCAAATAAAATAACCACCCATAACCAAAATACCCATAACCAAATAAAATAAAACTTTATTTAAAAATGAATCAAACAGGAGAAATATGCTGTAGGCTATTCATGACTACTTTGCAATTCCAGGCTCTTCCTCCTTTGACTTCTTTGACCCTGACTTGTCCTGACTCTACCTGCTCCTTCAGACTTTCCTCTTTTGTCCTCCTCTAGCCAGTTAGATCTGCAAACTTCAGCTCTTATTTTTGCTGCATTCAGTCGCTTGGCAAATATTTCCACTCTAGAGTCTTCAGTTCTCACTTCAAAGCTGAATCTCCTCCAAACCCATCATCATTAGTCAAAAACATCAACCCATGTACAGGACAGCTTCACTTGGATGACCTCTCTTTGGTTCAAACCTAATGCAACATGACTTCCTGCTTTGCCTCGCTCCCAATGAATACCTCTTCCAAATTAATAGGTCATAATCAAAACCTTAATCATTTTCTCCTTTGATACCTACTCTACTGTGATAGGCAGTCTTAGTGCCCTTACTTACCTGTGCCTACAACAGTAACTGGCATGGAGTAAGAATTCCATAAAGGATTGCTGAATAGGTGAATAAATGAGTGAATGAGTGACAGTAGCTCTGTGAAGCATGCAGGGGAGCTATTAGCCTCTCTATTGTACTGACAAAGATCCAGAGGCTCAGAGAAGCTGAGTCACTTTCCCATGGTAACTCAGCTCACATTGGCAGTCAGGACTCATTCAGTCTTTGGCTCCCGAACAAGAGTGTTTTCTTTGCTTTCCTAAGACCTCTTCTTTCTCCTCACTTGCTCTTCTGTAATATCTAGTTATTAATAGGTTTGTTGTCTCTTTCTCACACCAGTCAGCACCTTAAATCATTTTTATTGCTTTGACCTGCCAGACTGACTTGCTTACTGTTCTCTGGCTTCCACCAGTCTTTTCTGCACTCAGCAGCCCTGTCTTATCACCCATCTTTGTTTAATTTCTTTCATCTTCTCCTTGACCATTTACAATATCCTAGTCTCTCCATTGCTACTTCCTTCTTGAATTTCTCTGATCTGGTTATAAACTCTCTTCCTTTGCTATTTCCTTTGTAGTTATTCTAGTCTCACCTTGGTTTATACCCTGGTCTTCTGGCCTTTTCATAGATTTTCTTTTTTGAGAGAGCCCACATCTTCTCAAACATCTATGCTAATAGAGCCACGATCTCTACCTTCAACTCTAAGTTCCATCCTGTATTTCTAACCATCATTTAGCTGTGCTGCCTCTGTTAGGATTCATCCGAACTTACCTTCTCTCCCCAGTCTGCTTCCCCACCTCAACCTCCCTACCACTTTTTTATGCCACTCCAACTTTACTAACCACATAGAACACAACTCATGGAGTCATTATTGATTCTTCCCCATCATTCTTAAGCTTTTATATCCTATCTAACACCAACGCTTCTTGCATTCCCTTTGTAGCTCTTTAGCTTGTCTTGAGGTCCTCCATAACCTTGGTTACACCAGGCTGTCTGACCTGGACCTGCACTACTTCCTAGCACAGGTGCCCTTCTATAGCCAGCCTGACGTAGCCACTCGTAGTGCAGGTGCAGGCCCTGGTCATCCTGGCTCCCCTGAGATGAAATGCGCATTCCCCGTTTTGCAGGCTTTCCAGATCCTTCTATCCTTTAGATTATTCTGGGAATCAGTTTTCCAGTTCTGTTTTCATTCTTGTATCTGCTTCTCTCTCCCTTCCTTCACCACATATTATAATTATTTGAAGTACCTACCACATAATAAATAGTCAATGAATGGTGTCTATTGGTTTTGTTAGTAGCACTAATAATAACAAACATATTTGTCTTAATTCCTCATTGAAAGACTCCTTAAACACTAAAGTCATGTTTTCTTTTTACAACCCCTTGGACCAGTAATAAATACTCATCATTTTCCTCTTCTAAACCAGTCTCAGCACAGCTACAGAGTAAGTTAGACAAAGTCATGAAAGCTGTAATGAAGCTTTTAGTCTCTTTCTATGCTACTGTGAAATTTCAGATTTAAAATGAAATGGCCAAAAAATCCAACAACTTAAAAAGTAGCAAAGTTAGAATTTTCTTTTAAGTTTCAGGATTATGAAAAATGTATGTCTATATAGCACCATTTTGTGTTCTTTCTGATTTCAATATTTCCATGTTTTCTTTTGGGGAACTCCCAGTCTTTCTTTGACCTGAATGTAAGGATTCCAAGTGATACTTAACTTCATTTTTTAAAATGCCTTTATGATCTACCTACAGGGAATTGATATACTGGATGCAAGAAATTCACCATGTCTGTGTGAATCTCTTTGAGAAAAGTTAAAATATAACAGATAAAATAATTAACTAAAATGGGTTAGGAAGAGAAAACATAAAGCAGCTACTTGATAATTAACCAACAACGTATCTCAGAAAAGATCTTGAATTCATAAAGGAAAGTAGGATAAGAACAGCTCCAATGTACACAATCTACAATGCACATAATCTGAATATATGAAACTTGACTCTAAGAATGAGACAAAATAGATAAAATCCCTCCTAAAATTATTTTTTCCTTTTATTATTCAAGTAAAGATCTAGAGTAACAAAGGCTTAAAAAATTAATTCTTGTAGACACATCCAAATCATCACCAAAAGCTGTAAAATGCAATTTTAGAAGTGGCTTAAGTTGTATTTAGAGTACTTTAGAATCAGGAACATTTTTGTTTATTTGATTGCAAATAACATTTGTAAAAATGTATGGCGTATTTTAGATTCAATAACGTTAAAAACTAGCTGAATTTTTATAACTGGAAAAAAATTACTAACAATCATCATTGGAAAACAATGTAAACAAACTCAGTTGCAAAAACCTGGTTTCCCTGACCGGGAATCGAACCCGGGCCGCGGCGGTGAGAGCGCCGAATCCTAACCACTAGACCACCAGGGAACTTGAATAAATGGCTTCTCAGATTGTATTTGCTTCCTTAAAAATGTCCACGTAGACCTGACAAGTAGAAAATGAGAGTGTTGTTTCTAAGCCCCGCCCACTTCCTTCCTGTTTTGGGTCTCAGTCTCCTAAAATCGGGCAAGTTCTCTGAGCTCTCAGGCGAGCTCCAAACCGAATCCTCTTCCGACTGCCCTGCTGGAGAAGACATCCTGAGATTTCTTCCTAATTATGTAACTATCTATACCTAGACAATGTTAAAGTACTGTCCAGAACCTTGTGATTTTCTTTAGTATTTTCTCAATCATCTAGCTGCTTTTTCTAAATCTAACCTCAATCTCTCCCTGTACCTGTCTGTCTTTCTCTCTTATGCAGGTGTTAGTCCCACTAAACCTTTTACTAAATCTAACGACAGAGTGCCGCCGGCGGAGAGCGTTTCTCGTTGCAGAGCTGGGTGCGACATTGCACACTCCTTGGCACGGGGCACATGCTTTGTAATATGGGTGATGAGGGGCCTCGTGGACTTATAGGACGCTTTTGTATATATTTACTAATTTGGGAGTCGATTAACAAAGCTGAGAGGGCCGTGGGTGACTTGCTTAGTGAAGAAGCAGGCCATCTACTCCCGGATCCAAGTAAACCCTTAAAACCCACTGTGTTTCCATTATCCTCCTATTTTCCGAACAGTGTTATTTGGGCAATCGCTTCACCTCTCCGCATTATGTACGAGACACGGCCAGGAAATGATGCAATTACCAAAGGACTCAAAAAACCTTACAGCCCAGCCTCAGTTTAGAAACCCTCATGAAATATGAGCAGAAGGCAATAGGATGTAGCTCAGCTTGGAAAGTGCCAACTGTTACAGTTGGACAAATGTAACCCAAGAGACCCTGCTTTGCTGCAAGATGGAAGGAAGCTTAACTAAAACAGATATAAATTCGTAATGAACTTGCTTACAACACCGGCGCCACTGTGAGTTACAGCCGTCGTCCATCGCCATAGAATTTAGGTGAGCCTGAGCTGAAATACTTTTTTTTTTCTTGTTTTCAGCAACTCAGAAATGGAATTTAAATTATTAATGAAATTTACCTAAAATTATTTAATAATATGAGAACAGGAAGATTAAAAGGACTTATTAAGACTAATAAGTAAAGATGGAAACATCACCAGCGGAAATTTCTAAACTTAATTACAAAGGTACGAAAGGGTACAGTGAGAACTATCATCCCTGTGTTTTCCCCTCATTACGCCTCATTTCTTCCCACAGTTAATCCGGGTTAACAGTTTCTTCTGTAACCTCCTAGAAATGGTCTATGCTATTTTAAGTTTTATTTATTTTATTTTTTATTTCCTAGAAATTCCCATTTCTTTTTTCCCCAACTTTTAATATTGAAACATTCCAAACCTACAGAAAATTGCAAGTATAGAAAATGAACACACACATATCCTGCATCTGTGCTGTCTAATTTAGTGGTACCAGCATCCATCCTGTGACTATTGTGCACTGAAACGTGGCTAGTAAGAATTTAGGTGCTCTCCAAGTGTTGAATACATACTGGATTTTTGAGCCTTAACTTGAAAAAAAAAAGCATGTAAAATATGTCATTAATGATTTTTACACTGATTACATTTTAAATCATAATTGAATATATTGAGTTAAAATATTATTAAAATTAGTTCCACTTACTTTTTACTTTTTAATGTAGCTACTAGACTATTTAAAATTATATATATGGCTTGCATTATATTTATATTTTATAGTACTAATCTAGATTCACCAGTTGTTAATATTTTTCCATATTTGCCTCTTGACCTTTTTCTGAATCAACTGAGGTTAGTTGCAGACACATGATACTTTACTTCTAAGTACTATACCATATATTTCCTAAGAACGAGCAATACAATAACCACATTTAGGAAATTTAAATTTAATACCATATTATTTGTTATACAGTTCATAATCAGATTTTCCAATTGTCCTACCACCTTTTATACGTTTTCCTTTTTATCCAGGATCCACTCAAGGATTATACATTACATTAGTTGTCATGTTTCTGTAGTCTTCGTCCTTTAATCTGAAACAATTCCCCAATCTTTTTTTTTTTTTAAACAGCATTGACCTTTTTGAATAGTGGAGGACAGTTGCTTCAGAAAGTCCCTCAGTTTAGACAAATACTTCTTTTGCCAGGAAAACTACCTTAAATGATGTGTCCTTCTCAGTGCATTACATCAGAATTTGCATAATGCTAGTGTATTGTGTTGTCTCTAAAGGTAAATGTGGGAGGCAGAATAATGGCCCCTGTGAGATGTCCCTGCCCTAATCTCCAGTATACATGAATGTTACTTCATGTGGCAATAGGAATGTTGCAGATATGATTAAATTAAGGACTTTGAGACAGAGGAGATTATCCCAGATTATCTGGTTGGGTCCAAAATCATCATAAGGGTCTTTATAAGTAAGGGAGGGAGCCGGGAGACTTGAGTCCTAGTGATGTGATCTGAGGAAGACTCAACTAGCCTTTTCTGGCTTTGAAGATGGAGGAAGGGGACCATGAACTAAGGAATACAGGAGGCCTTTAGACGCTGTAGAAGGCAAGGAAGACCCACCAGAAAGAAACAGCCCTGCCAAAACTTAGATTTTAGCCTAGTGAGAGCCGTGTCAGAATTCTGGACTACAGAACTGTAAGATAATAAATTTGTGCTGCTGTAAGCCACTAAGTTTGTGGTAATTTTTTATGGTGCCAATAAGAAACAGATACAGTAAGTCTGATCATTTGGTGACGGTGTCTGCCATATTTCTCCACTATAAAGTTACCTTTGACACTTATCATGAACAAATTTCAAAAAAAAAAAAAAAAGGCACATATCACCCCTGGAAATAATACTTGGAAAATGTATGAATTTTCTTTCCCTCAGCAAAATTTCACTCAGTGGTTTTAGCAACCACTGACAATCCTTGCCTGAATCAGTTACTACTATGGTGGTTACAGAATGGTGTTATTTTATCATTCTCATGTAAAGAACCTTCCTTTCTCTACTCCCTCTTTTTATCTTTCATTTAATGTTAAAATATCGGTTTGGACTTATATTCTTTTTCTTATCTTTGTGTTTTCAGTCAATGTATTGTAATCTACCACTGTCATTATTCATTTAATACTGAAATTGTCCCAAATTTGGCCAGAAGGAGACCTTTAAGCTGGCTCCTGTGTTCTTTTGACATGTCCCTATAAATTTTTCAGCACTTTACTTTCTAGCGCAAGGTGGTCCAGGCATGTTCTGTACTTTATAAAACATTGATTTAGGGAGAATAAACATCTTTATGCATATAGCTTTTCTCTGTTAATTTCATTTTTAAAATTTATACACAAGGAGGGGCATACTCTACATACTCTTCTGTAATTTTTAAAATTAATTTCTTTTGAAGGCTGTCCATTTTTTATATAAAGTATTTTTCATCATTTTTGATAACTACATGGTATTCCACTGTGTATTTTATTAAAGCAGTTTTATATGACTGTTCATTTAGATTATTTTCAATATTTTGCTATTACCAAAGTAGTACAATGAGTAACCTTGGCCGACATAATTTGGCATTTGATTTTTATTAATTGGTCCACAAGTTACTCACTTTATAGAATGCCAATTTCTGACTTGAAAATGTTATGTATTGGAAGAAAAATCATGACATCCAATTAAAATTCAGTTATAGTCATAATTCATGGAAATTTAATTTTTCAATTTTGATTTCAATCTGACTCAGCTATTCTTCTGTTCATTTGTTTGTTTGCTGAACAAATATTTATTGACTATCTAATACATGTTAAGGCACTATGTTAGGCACAGGATGCCTGTGATCTTGAAGTTTACTCTGGCGGGGTTCAAGTAAACAAGCAATTACGGTTCATAGAGAAGCGAATAGGAAAAGAAATGTATTCTTCAATTAAATATTGACAATTCTTCAATTAAATTAGTTTATTTAACAGATTAAAAACACATTATATATATCACGTATACTTTGCCAATAGGAATGTAAAATGGTACAGCCACCCTAGAAAATAGTTTGGCAGTTTCTTATAAAATGAAAGATGCACTTAATATATGACTCTTCAGTTGTACCCGTAGGCACTTATATCAGAGAAATGAAAACTTATATTCACATAGAATCTGCACACGAATGTCTGTAGCAGCTTTATTCATAATAGTTTAAAACTGAAAACAACTGAAACATTCAATTTGTGAACTGATAAACTGTGGTATATCCATACCATAGAAGATTTATCAAAAAAAGGAACAAACCATTGATATATGTAACAACTTGGATGGATCCCAAGGGAATTATGCTGAATGAAAAAAAAAAAGCCAATCCCAAAGTTTATGCACAATATGATTCTATTTCTGTACAATTTTTTAAATTATAGAGATGGGAACAGAGCAGTGATTGACAGGAATTAGAGATGTAGGGAGGAGAATGGAGATGACTGTATAGGGGTAGGTTGTGGTACCTTTGTGGGAGTAAAGGAACAGTCCTGTATCTTATAGTGGTGGTGGGAGAAGAATCTATACAGATGATAAAATTGCATAGAAAACACACACACACACACACACACACACACACAGAGGCAGGAACGTGTGTAAAACTGGTGAAATCTCAATGAGTTCTAAAGATCATACCAATGTCAATTTTCTGGTTTTGATTTTGTACTATAATTAAGGTGTTGTCATGGGGGATAACTGGGGGAAAACCCGGGACTTCCCTGTACATGTTTTGCAACTTTTTGTGAATCTCTATTTCCCTCGAAAAACTCCCCTTTCAGCTTATTGCTGTATACATTTTTTCACTCAGTAAATCCAAACAACAATCAGCACTTAATATCACCTTGAGCTTAGGGATTCATTTCAGAATTTTAAATTATATCTTATCACAATATCTTAGTACGAGATTATTTGAATAAGTTTTTCAGAAATTATAAAAAAAAATGAAATCTCAAGCTATTGAACAGAGTATTTTTTAGCAGAAATAAGACGGCAGAAACTGTCTAAGGGTAGATACTTTTTGATTAACTGTAAATAAAAGAAGAGGGCAAATTTATTGCGCTTATTCTAAATAAACAGCCGTAAATTCTACTCCCTGACAGGCACCCAGACAGCAGTCTGTTCCTATAGATGTCAGTATTTCTTTCTCAAACACTCTGGCTGGCTCTTCCTCCTTTTAAATGACAAGAGATTTCTACCTCCTCTTTAGACAAGATTTCTACCTCCTTTTTATAACAAGCTGAGAGAAGGACTGAACCTAGGCCCATTCACAGAAGGACCTGTTTACATCCTTCTCAAAAATCAAGGTGATGTCTGTGATGTGCCAGACCAGTGATCCTAGTTGTGAAAATGAGCCACTGCCTTCAACATTATTAAATAGTGAACTCCGTCCTGCCCCTTTAAGTGCGGGATGTCTCCCCACAGACCTCCACAGACGTTAATCAGTGTTTACCTCCCACGGAACTCCTGTGTCTCAGCCAGTCTGAGTCAGGTGTGTGAAAGAAGGTGTTTCTCTCTGTGCTAGAAAAAGCAGGCTAGTTTAACCTCTAGAGAATGAGCTTTCTTAGTGCTGGTAGGTTAAACTCATCACCCAGTACAAAAATCCCTTCTCCAACGCCTTTACAGAGAAAACTCCCAAAGAAATTTCAATTCTCTCTGTGGCTGTGAACTCATTATTTACCAGCGAGCTTTCCTTTTGACAAAGTGTTGGAGCAGTATTTGCCAATGTGCCTGGAATGCCAGTTCCATGAGAGATTACCAGTGTTGTGGTTAAAAAACAGGCATACTAGCCATACTTCTTCATTACAAAACCATTATTAAATAGATATATAAGAAAAATACATTTGTTACAATGGTTGTTATTATTTGGTGTGGAATTCCTACCCACCTCCTCCAGGAAATCTCTTGGGAGAACACCTGATGCCTGAACTGAGGGAACCAGTTGCCCCCATCTGGTCCAATTCCTACCCTGTGGGGGAAAAAAGAGGATGGCAAGCGACCCTCTTTTCTTCCTTTAAGAGATTAAGTGATCTCCACTTCTCTCTGTCTACACCAAAGTCTCATCAGACAGCATTCTTTACCCCAGAAAAAGTAAGATGACAATTCGACCTAAATTGTTCTACAATGCCCTCTACCCTTCAGCAGAGACAGAAAGGTCAGTTTTCATATTTAACAGAGGCCCTCACACCCTTAAAATCAGTGTAGCAATATAATTTGTCATTCACACACAAGACTTAGGCAAATCAATAAATGCTGAGTTAATGAAAACGAACGAATGAACAAGGTTTAAGGGGGGATTTTCTCCCCCTTTAAACTGAAGAGCAGAAGACTTTATTCCCGGGACTTTCACTGTAATAAAATGTTATAATTTGCCTATGATACAGCCTGCAGCCCTAGAGGAGTTGAAGACAGTAAAGAGGGTCCCTAAATTACAGGCAGTGTTTTTGAAAGGCTGACAGACCTATAGTTGATGGTTATTACTTTTAGAAAACATACTCAGTTATACCTTTGTCTAATAAAAAAGATCATTGCTTAATTTTTCTCTTGACAAAGCATGGGGTATATAGAGAGGAAAAACAAAAGGGGACCCCTGGTGGTGAAAGGATGGAAACAGTCAAGAATTGCAACTCAATGGACATTTCCTGCAAACTACAATCTAAAGCATACCTGTTTACAAATGAGTAAGCAACTGCCAAATTCTCAGTGTCTTCATTCTGTCACTTATACATCACATAGATACATATACATTCCTATAGTCAGCTTGTTCTGAATTTGGGGCAAATTATCATGAATAATAAAGGGTATCTTTTGAAAATAAACTGGGGCTCTAAATCAAATCAGAGTCCCTGAAAGTTGCCAAGTCATGTGCCCTGTGTTTCCTGACCCGTACATGATGCAGCTCCACTTTGCTTAACTCATCTCAAAAAGCCTTTGCGATTTTGTCACAGTTTGTACTGCTATGGGACATGTCTCTTCTTTGACTGTTTTTAAAAGATTAACCTTAGATTTCAAATTACAAAAACACTCACGAAAGAAGTGTGAGAGCAGCTCAGTTTATCTGGAGATCCCAAACCGTGTTCTGATTCAATGAAATCAGCTCTTTATATTTTAGGAGACTAATTTTCCCTTGAAAATAGTTTTCAAATAACACAGTGCCTGAAGAAAAAAGAGAAAATCAATTCTTCACATTCAAACCAAAAGGATGTAAACCTGAGGTCCCACTTCATACGTGCTGAGAGCAGAATCGGGCGATGATTCCGTATTTTGCAGGATTGTATAACATGACCACTTGAAGCTGACATCCCAAAGCCATCGCTGTTAAGCGCTTCGCTCCACCTTCCACGAGAGGCGGTTACAGCATAAGCAGCATCAACAAGCCAGGGGAGGCCGCTATCTAGCATGCCTGTGTACTTGGCCTGTGGCACACCAGTGTTATCTGACCAACTGCAGGCTCCTCCATAAAGTTTTTTTCTATGTGTAAGGGTAAACTTCACGGCCAAATCCTCCTAGTCATCTTGCAGTGCTAGTCATGGGATCTTAGAAGGAACAGCTCCCAAGTGGGGATGGGAAGCTCACAGGCACTGCCCCGCTGATGATGCAAATCCTCCCAACCAAGGCTCTCTCGGGTCTCTGCCAAGAGTCGGTCTGGAGAGCTCAATTGCTACGTCCCGATTGCTGTAATGATTGCAACTTGGCAGCATCCGGGATGCTGTACCGGGGAAGGGGGCAGGAGGAGGAAGGGGATGGTGGGCTCTTTTGCGAAACCGAACGCCGGAAAAGGACAGAAGGGTGAATTTATTGTGACCAGTGGTCCCTGAGCTGGAAGGAAACTCTAGGCTTTAAAGCGCAGGGAGGCGCTCAAATTCCAGCTCTGCTCTCAAAGGTTCACTTCCCACGAAGAGTAGTGGCCACGGCGGGCCAGCTTTAGGGGATGCGGCCTGGGGCGAGGTAAGAAGACCTTCCCAGGGTCCGCCACAGGGAGTCCGCCCGCCCGAGTCGCAACGAGCTCGCTCCCGGGAGGCGTCACAAAGGGCCGAGGCCTGCGGAGGCCGCGCACGCAGCTCTCGGGGCGGAGCCGCCGGGCCCAGGCTGGGGCTGCGACGGGGCAGTGGAGGCGGTAGCCGCCGGCGGGTGGCGGGGGTACCCAGCCTCCCAGCTCGGAGGTCTCCTGGGTGGGGAGGATGCCGCAGCTGCAGCCCGAGCCGCCGAGCCCGGCCGCCGAGCTCCCCGGCCCCCGCCGCAGCGGAGGGGCGCAGAGCGTAGCGCGGGCCGGGCGGAGCTAGAGGCGGGCTTCTGCACCGCGTCGCGCCACCCGCAGCTCCCCGCCTCCGGCTGGGCCCGGGAGCCTGTCGTGGCCGATGTCCTGACTGCGGGCGCTTCTGCAGGGTTGGCCAGGCGCCGCGCGTGAGGAGAGGCTTGAGGAGTCCTGGCGGCGGCCGCGTCCACCAACTCTGGACGCCGGTCCCCTGGGGCGCGCCTGGGCGCTCCTCCCTCCAGCCCCAGCTCCTCGTCACCGCACGGTCCTCCCTAGACCCCTCCTTCCACCCACCCTGGAGGATGCTCTCCCCCGCGCTGAGCGGCAGAGGCCACCGCTCCCAGAAATGCGTGCGCCAGATCCTCTTCTCCCGGACCCGAGGAGCCGGCGCCCCCGCCCTGTAGGTAGGTGGGTGAAGCCGGGACCAGACCTTGCCGCTGTCCGCGTCTGATCCTGCCGCTGGGGAGGGCGGGGGGCCGGGGCCAGGACCCGTCAAACTTGCCTCCCTCCGGAGCTCGGTGCTTCACTCGGAGGTGTGCTAATGGCGCTGGGCGCAGCCCCTGTAAACCTGACAACATCTTTTTGAGTTCGGGAGATCGAGCGGTGGCAACGGAGAGCTTGACCCTTTTTTGCCCACCCCCCTGGGCCCGACTGTGTTCGCGCAAGGGTGGAGAGGACGGGTTGATGTGTGAATTATTGGGGTGAGGGGGGAGACCGTTGGATTTTCAGCAGCTCAGGTGGAAATATGTCACCATATTTTTTCGGCTTGATGAACAGATGCGTTCTTCCTGTTTTCTCCCAATATGTAGCCACGGAAAGCGTTATTTCAGCGGCATATAGAAGTCGCTGTGGATTTTTGTGTATTTCAGAGGTAGCTGGCTGATATATAAAATTGATATCTCAAACCCTTACAGTCAGTATTTTAGGGCCAGTTAGAGAAGGCCCTTCTAGAAGTCCAGTATTTAGGAGATAGATGAGGCTGGGGTATTCTCGCGCTGCTTTCTTGGGAGCCTCCTGCTTTCGTGAAGGCGTGTGCTTAAGAGCCTGGCAAGTTTGATACAGGTGTAGGGAGTTGAGAATCTGCTGGAAGGATGCACGGAGTCGTCCAGCAGAGGCAGCCTCGGGCGCAGCCTGGCTTCCAACTAGATGTTAAGGTTTGTATTTCTGAAAAACTGGTTATGAATTCCTTCTTCTTTCCCAAGTGTAAAGTTCATACATCAGAGCTTTTGGCAAGATTATCTCTATTCTTTCTAAATTTCATATTAAGCAAGACGGTTTAGAGTTTTGGAAAGTGAATTGTTGTAAGCTCCAATTTTATTAACGTATTAAGGTTTAGAGCTTTGGAAAATGAACCTGGTGTAAACTCCAGGAGGACAGAGTCCTCATCTTGTTCAATCCTGTAATCCCCTGGCCTGATGCATAATGGACCCCCGTTAGTTTTTTGTTGAATGAACTGTGTTTCAAGCTTCATCTAAAGACAATTTAGGATTAAAATGTATTTGTCCTGTGGCCATTGAAGTTTAAAATTGGTTATCCCAAGATTTAAGTTGAATTTTGTCAGTTTTAGGACCATATGTTATTCCTTCTTAGTCTAATATATAATTAAATAAGGTAATTCTCCTCAGCTCCTAATATAATTTCACTTCTAAGCTTGCAATTTTTTTCTAATTGGTAATAAGACTTATTTTAATTAAACTCTAAAACACAGTTTAAAAAAGTACAATTCATGTTTAAAGGAAATTCTAGGTTACTCCAGAGGTAACAGTGATGTGGTTAATAGGTGACATATTAACTCATTTTGGAATTGAGTTGTTATGGTTGACCTAATTATAATGTATTTTATTACAGGTAATGGTGAAAATAAAGCATTTAGAAATGTTTGTAAATCCTAAGTGATTCACAATTCATGGTGTAGTCACACATTTTAAACTGCATGGGTTTTCCTAAGTATATAAACGTATCAGTTTCCAAGTTTGACAACCAGGGTGGTTGTGAAATCCAGGATTTGGAAGATTTAGTGCATTTTCTGCTTTTAAATTTTATGTTATCTTGAAATAATCAAGGATAACTGTGTTATGTTTCATGTGCTTTCTTTCTGCACCACGATATTTACTGTTTTGATTTTGTTTTTATTTTCTCATTATGTAAGTTTGATGAGTCAGTATTAACCATTTTTCACTTTGTTTAGCAAAAATTATCTGGGAATGTTCCAGTCACTTATTTCCTCTCTTTCCTTCTTTCTTGTCATTTTAATACATCTTCACCATCTTTACTACTTATTACCCAAAAGACTTGTAATAAAACTATAGTAAGCCATAGTTTATTACTATTGTTTCTCCAGCCTACTTGGGTTCTCCCTAGATGGTGAGGAAATAACATTTTTAGGTAAATGGTAGTGAAATTGGGTGAACCATCAGTGGGAGAGAGCTTATGAAAAATATGCTCTGATTTATTCAACCAGAGCAAAAAGTCTCCCATGAAATAAAAATTATTACATTTCACACATCTTAAGTTTGTAATCAAGGATATTGCACAGTTAATTTACATTGTTCTTCCTTTTAAACTTCTCAAAGAGCCCTCTCCTATGGTTACAGTAAACCCTTTACTTTGTTGCAGTTAATAGACATTTATTTGTTCATTTGAGAAAGAGAAGTTGAGCACTTAGACTGTACTGGCACTCTTGGCCTGAAACCAGTTCCTAATGTCAGGATGGAAGAGGCATTTTTCTGTGTGCGTGTCTTGCATCCAAATGCGCAGCATCTCTGCGACTGAATGACTCAGTACCTGGGTCCTGTCTAGTAAGCCCCCTGCACCCTGCCTCCACAGGCAGCCCTGGAATGCAATCCTGAAACCTGGATTTACTCTTATTTTTCCTGTGTCTCTCCTAAGATTTTATTGCCAAAACCTCTCTTCCTTCCTGGCTAAATGTTACTTACTGTCTTTTTTATTATCCCAGCCCATTTTGTTGTTGTTTACATCCAGTAGGATCCACCCAATTCACATATGTTAGAACCAAAATTGTTACGGTTGCCTAAAAGTTATAGAAAGGAAAATTTCTTTAACCTTAAATTTCAAATATAGGGAACTGGCTGGCGGTTGAAGAATGATTGTTGTGTATTAATCTCCCCTCAACAGTGGTATTCAATGCCAGGGAATATGAATTGTCTGCTCATAAATTTGATCAGAAGCTTAACTGAGAGAGATGATGTTTTTAAAGAGTTGGCTGAGCAAAGGCCATGATGTCCACCCATTTTCCACCAATTCTAAGTGTTAGGCCAGGAGTCCAGACATCTTCAGAAGCTATGTACTTCGGTTCCCTTGTTTTGCATCCTTTGCACCCCCTCCCCCGAAACTGTGCTCTTACAGAAGCATTTTATTAATAAAAAACAGTAACAAGAAACCTACTGTTACGTTACTTAAGAGATGTGGTTATTTAAGATTGCAATTTCTTCTACAGCTCCTGTTTGAAAACTTATGCAAGAAATTCCATTCTGCTTTAAATGTCAAAGGAAAGCTTTACTTCCCCTGAGCAATTATTGAGTGTCTTTTTTTAATCATGCAAAACTAGAATTAGGTAATCGATTATATTTCCGTTTCTAATTTGGCAACCAGGAAACTCAGAGTCAAATTTGCAACTTAATTTTAATAACCTTGTTAAAACCTATGACCTAAAATTGATGTTCTAACTTTCCCTTGAGCTTCTGCTCTACCTTGTTTTATTTTTGATTCTGATTTTTATCTAATTATATTTTTCCATTTTATTGAATATATTATTTTAAGCTGACTCACTTCCTTTGTAAAACAATGCAAAATATAAAACATAAAATTAATCAGTGAGAACATTTACTGAGTTGATCTCTGGACACAGTATGATTTTGATTAACAAGTTTAATAGGTTCCATTAAATATGTTTTGAACAAGTATTGCAAATTTAGTATATTTGAACTTATATAGCCAAGTGGAAAACAGTGTTACGTAGTTTTGCAAAACTGAGATCCACTTATTTTTTAGCTATTAAATTCATGTCCACTTCTGACTAATTTAAGGTTGGTGAGAACCATTCAATTTAAGTCAGTCATTTCTGGAGTACCGGCCTTGTATGCTATTGTTAGGCTGAACAGGAGAATCATTCCATTTAATTAAAAAAAGTCATTTTTAGCTAAAGGGCTAGCCTTAACCCTCACCACACTTGCCCTCACATCTGACCTCTTTTACATCAGTAATTTATCTGATGCATCTTTTTTTTTATAAATCAGATAGATATTCTTCCTTGAGCCTCTTTTATTCACCATAAAATTTAAAAGAGTGAGATCCATGAGTTAATCTATCAGACTTTCTTCATTCTGGTATTTTGACTTATTAAGTTAGTTGACTTTAACCTGGTAAATAGTTACTTACATCTGTATGATGTCAACTTCAGGTTGCTAGCCAAAATCATAGTTAATTTTTACTTGAAAGACAGTTATCTCTTTATGAGAAATGCCTTTATGGAAGCCTACTTGGGGTACTAAATTTCATGTGGAAGGCTCCATGAGTTTATAGAAGGCTTCCATCCTGGGAACAGGCATTTCTCATAAAGAGAAAATTGTCTTTCGAGTAAAAATTAACTATGATTTTGGAGAGCATTTTATGATTGGTTAAAAAAAAACAAAAAAAAGCTCAAGGTTGAAGCTTTTATTTAACTATTCATCCCTTTTCTAACCCTGCCCCCACCTCCTTTCCTTCCCTCAGTAGAACTCCTGTTCATATCATTTTTTTTAACATCCCTGCCTTACCTTATTAATTCTTTCTCAAACATTGTGTTAACTTGCATTTAAAAAAACCTTTCATATTTATTGTGGCCCTTACCTAACAGAGTGTCCTTTTTGCCTTCATTCCTGGGTTTGCCTCTTTAATTGGTACAGAAAGATGCAAAACCCTCCAACTATGGTGTTAATCTTAAAAAACCGGAAGCATTAAACAACCTGGTAGATGACATGAGCCCTCTAGAGATAGTAGCCCATCCTAAGGAGTGACTCCTGAGTCTGTGAATGAGGTATTTTTCTTTCCCAGCCATATAATCGGAGGGTGTCCTAGATGCTCGGTTTTACTGCAAGGTGCCTGGCATGAGATAAATTGCTGTTGACTGATTAACAGAGGATTTGGCGAATAAGAATTGAATAGCGTTTGTTCAGCACTGTTCCTGTGGAATCCTCTGACTCATGGATGATTCTGATCACTAACTAGATTAGCCGTGTAGAATAGGAAAATTTTGTGAGACTGCTGTGCAGGTGTGAGGTCCCTTGAGAACTTCCATTTTCTTTCTGTAATTCTGATCTCACTAAACAAACATCACATTTACTGATTTGTTTCCCCAAACATGGTGATGCGAGGAATTGAGGGTGTGTCCTGAGTAACAATAACGAATATTCAGCCGTTAGATGAGCGCAGCCCCTGCCTTGTGGTGTGGAGCACAACTGCAGGCTGGCAGTCTGCGGGGAGGGCCTGCTCAGCCCTTGTGGTCCCTGGAGTTTACAGCTGAGCCTCAGCCCTGGGTCCTGGTAATTCCCCCAGGGCACTTGCCTGTCCTTGGCTCCCAGTGAGACAGCTAGTTAGCAACCCTCTGATACCTTGAATTACAACATCTTCTAAAGTAGTTTCAATTTAACAAGCTTTAACTCTTTAAAAAGCATTCTAGGAAGGAATCATTTTAGTCCACTTGGGCTTCTGTAACAAAATACCTTAGACCAGGTGGCTTATAAACAGCAGCCATGTATTGCTCACAGTTCTGGAGGCTGGAAGTCCAGGACCGGGGGGCCTTGGTTGGGTTCTAGTGAGGGCCCTCTTCCAGGTTGCAGACAGTAGACTTGTGTCCTCACGTAGTGGAAGGAGCGAAGGATCTCTCTGGGCCTCCTTTATGAAGGCACTAATCCTGTGAGGGCAGAGCCCCCGTGAGCTTATCTCCTCCTGAAGGCCCCACCTCATATCATCACCTTGGGCATCAGGTTTTCAACATAAGAATTTGGAGTGGGGTTGGGGGACACAAACGGGCCATATAACAGGAATAGAAAATTCACAAAACAGGAACTACAAATGGCCGACACATGAAAAAAATATTCAGCTTCATTGCATCAAAGAAATGCTGACTATAATTAGATTTTAAGAGTCCATAACAGTGCTGGCAAGGTTGAGGTTGGGTCCCATTCACTTTTCACAGACGATAGGAGGATGTATGGGGGTATTATGTCTTTGATGGAGAGCAGTTTAGCTCATAGAATCCCTTGGCACCAGTGAATCTGTTTTAAGAGTACAGCCTAAAAAAAAAAAAAAAAAAAAATCAAAGATGAGGCTTAATTTCAGTGATGAGTGCACGTCTCTGGGAGGCAGGTGGTCTGGTAGGTGGGTTAAGAGCAGGGATGCTAGAGCCAGTTGCCTGGCTTGGAGTCCTCTTCCACCGCTTATCAGCTAAGTGAACTTCGGCAAGTTGCTTTCTCTTTGATTCTTTCATCTGTGAAATGAAGATAATAATGATATCCACCCCTCACATTGTATTGAGAATTAGATAAGTTAACACACGTAAGATACTTGGAACTCTGTCACAGAGTAAGCAACTATGTAAGTATTAGTTTTTAGCAAGGGTGATATTGTGAAAACTGGAGACAAATCCTACAGTGGAGTTGTTTTTTAAGTGATAGTACTCCAAACTGTATGTAGAAAAAGACCCTAATTTGATTATAAAGTGCAGCTGCATGGAAGAGAAGACAGGAAGGTGACAAAGTCACACTGATGGGATCACAGATAATTTCTATTTTCATATTTTTTTATCGATATGTATCACAGTGATAATTGTTAGAAATAATTAAAAGGAATATATCATGGGATTCTTATATACTTGACTTTTCTTTGCCAAATTCATATTCATCTTGACATATTTTACTTTCTCTTCCTCTTTTCAAAGCGACTAATATTTCACTTCCTCAACATCTTCACCCACACACCATCTGCTTGGTATTTTCTTGCATTTAGCTTGCTTGTTTGGCTTATAGATCAGCCCCAACGCTGGTTCTTCAAGAACATGTAGACCAAGTGAAAGGATTTATGAGATTTCAGTGGTGGTGGCTTTCTCTTAGAAATTTAGGCCAGAGAATGCTGCTTAGGTGTTAATGGCACTGTATCCCCTCCACATTTCAGGCACTCAGCCTCACCTCTCACCCCCAACCTGTGTAAACTCAGCACTTCTGTAGGGTCAGGAGAGCCCTCAGTACCCCTCACAGACATGGGGGTAATTGCTGCCTTCAGGCTTTTGGCTGCCCGCTCTGTCTGAAACTTCCTCATGTATTTCTTCCTTTCAAGTCAATATTCTGTACCAGGTTGAAATTTAATTCCGTGAACACTTTCCAAAACAGCTACACTACCCCTAATTTCAGTTTCTTTTGGCACTTAACTATTAGTACTACAAATTACAGGCTTGCTTTATGGCTTACTTCTTATAGTGAGCTGATGGGGGCCAGGTCTTGTTTTACTCTGTGCCCTTCAGGTTTCTCTCACAGTGCTGTCCACGTACATGCACATGGAACACAGGAAGATTGGGTGGTGTCGTGCTGATAACATTCTTGGGAGATGATTTATGAGTTTTCTGTTCCATCTTCTGCTTTGCCCATCCTACTCATTTCTTTATTTTCAAGATCAGAATGGTACCTCATTTGGTTCTCTCAGCCTTACAGATATTTACCTGAAATTTTGATAATAGATTTTCATTCCCAAGGTCTAAAAACTAAAGGGTTCAATTGCAAAGAACACCATAGTTAGCAAATGCATTTACAGCTGGGGCTCAGTAATATATGAATTAATCCTAGTTGCAAGGACAACTCTGTCATCAACTCTAAAATATTGCTTGATTGATCAAGACAACTTCATGAATCTGCTGGAGAGTGTGCTTAAAGTTCATATTTATGTTAGGTTCTCATAGATTTTGCATTTCCTAGAAAAGACCAAATCCTAGGAAATGTTTTCACGTGTCTGCTCTCATAGTCTGGACCAGTGGTTTCCCAGCTGGGGTTCGTGTGCCCCTTGAGGGTAGGGGAAGAAATTGTTAGAATGTCTATGTCATCTTTTCATGACTTCTATTTTTCTTATATCTTTTATAATGCATGTGTAGTATATTATAATTACAATGCATTATAAAGCATCTTAGTGTGGAAGACATGGTTTTTTTTTAATGTAAAAACTATACATATTAGGATTTCATGCTCAGATACTTTTATTGATGTGGTATATAACTTTAAAAAATGTAGACCACTAATCTAAATAAAAGGCAAGACTTTATTATTCCATAACCTGAAGTAAGTTTCTGTCATGTATTTAGCCATAACAAATGAAATCAACCTTTTAACAACAAAAAAATCAACCTATTCAACATAAATCCTATGTCTGACCTGAACTAGGGGTTGTAATTTGTGTGTGTGTGTGTGTGTGTGTGTGTGTGTGTGTATGAGTGCGTGCACACTTGCTCATGCATGTGGCACATGACACATTCCCTGCCTTTTGAGAGCTTACAGTCTGAGTGAAAAGAATGTGGGCACGAGGAGCAATTAATCAGAAAATGGTAGAAGAGACCAGGCATGTGTGTGAGAAACCTAGCAGTGTGAGTGTGTTAGGCTAAAGTCACTGAAGGGTGGTGAGAATGGCCTGATGCACGGTGATGAATTATCTCCTGGGTACAGATGTTAACCATGTGAGCTTTCTGCTCTAATATTCAGAATAATATTTACTGGTGCTCTCAGTTACATGCCCACATTTCCTTTAAATTATAAAAGAAAGTGGCAGAACAGACATGATGGGAAAGTAATAATATTTTTGACGCAGTTTCCTTTTGGAACAGTGTATAAGGTTTAAAATAAGTGAATTAGTTTCCTAAGGCTGAACTGACAAAGTACCAAAAACTGGGTAGCTTAAAACAATAGAAATTCATTGTCTTACAATTCTGGAGGATGGAGGTCTAAAATCTAGGTGTTGGCAGGGCGGTGATCTCTCTGAAACATGTAAAGGGATCCTTTCTAGCTCTTTCTGGCTTCTGGTGATTAGCTGGCCGTCCTTGGCCTTCCTTGGCTTACCGCTGCCTAGTTCTAATCTCTGCTGTCTCCACGTGGCATTCTCCCTGTGTGTCTGGTCTTCATACGGCCATCTTCTTATAAGGATGCCTGTCATGTTGAAATTGAGGGCCCCCAAACCCCAGTATGGCCTCATCTTAACTGATGACATCCGCAGTGACCCTCTTTCCAAACAAGGTCACATCCTGGGATACAGTGGGTACAACTTCAACACTTCTGGTGTGTGTGCAGGGGGCACACAATTTAACCCATAACAGTAAGTAATATCAAAATCTTTAGATGAATGTACCAAGATGTACATAAGTAAAGGATGCCTCCTTACAGCTAAACTTCCACAGTCATGCACGTTGGTTATGGGGTGAATGACAGCTGGAAGAAAGGGAAGCTTTCTTGGCTATTTTTGCTAATTGGCTGCTTCTGTCTCTGGGCTTTGGTATTCCAGGCCTTGGTAGAATTATGCCTTATAGACAATAATGTGTCTTATGTGGCTTTGATCTTCCTGATAAAAATCCACAAAGTAGTTTGTGGATCAGGACATTTTGAAAGGCGTACTGGGTTTTTTGTTGTGATAATACTGCAAAACAGCCTCCAAATCTTAGTGGCTTAGAACCACAAATATTTCTTTCACACTTATGAACCTGCAGGTTGAAATGTGGTTGGGCTGCTCTTGGCTGGGTTCGGCAGGGCTGGTCTGGACTCCAAAGTTGTGGTAGGAGTTCAGGTCTGTTCTGCATGTCTTCATCCTGGAGCCTGTGCTGAAGAACCCTTTACTTGGGGCATACTTTTCTGGTGCAGAACAGAAACTTGCCTTAGGGCCTCCAGTTGAAATGGGTCCTCTGTTAATCTTCAGTCCGTTGGCCACAACAAGCCACGTGGCCAAGTAGGTGGAGAAGTATACTGTATATACTGTGCAAAGCCCCACAAAGTGGCATGGGAAAGGGCACGGGTGTATGATTCTCTTACAAGGAGGGAGTGCGTGATTGAGGACAACAGTCCACTCTGGCCAGAACAGCCAAAGGGCCCTTTTTCATTTGAATTCTGCAAGAACTTTTATATTGAAGAACTTAATAAACCTTTAAAAGAAAACAGACTTAAACCATCGACCCAATCTCTTGAAAAACTGGAGTTGAATATTGTATACATAATTTTTTTTTCCCCAAGAAGAGGTCACAGTACTTCCCACTGCTGGTTTAATTGTGTGCTGGGCAGATTTCTGGCCCCATAGACACCTTTCATTATGCCTTCTTCCTGGACCCATGTTGTCCGTTTACCACATTTTGCGCTGTTCTGACCAGAGCACTGTGTGCTCCTCTCCATCTTTACCCTGCTTGTCGGAAGCAGAGCCCGGTGCGGCTGCAGTCCTCTTGAGCATGCTGTGATAGAGGATGTTTGCATTAAAGATAAATCTGTTAATAGTTTACAGATGTGATCACTGACTGTGTAGCACTGTCTGTTGAACTGTAATCATGACTGGCTGTTTTGGTGTTGCCCCACTTCAGACACCTTCCCAGAGAACACTGGCCCGTGTGACCTGGCCCTTTTCTTTCTGTTAGCACTTCTCTGTGCATAGCACATTTTATTGGGCATTAATTTCCATCATGCCTATTTTTTCTGATTGTTTTGTTTATGTAAATTTTATTTTCTTGCCAAAAATTGAAGTTTTCGTAGAGTATATCGAGTCCTGTTTCTATGCATAGGCTTTAGATAAACAGTACAGTGGTCAGCATAAAACAGGTTCCTAGTAGATGCTTATTGAATTGAAGTGACTGCTTGTCAGTATGTGATGACACACTATTTTGGAGTAAATATAAATTGTTTATTGCCATCTGTACTTGCCATGTAAATAAATATGCTGAAAACACGTTAAAAAGAGTGATAATTCAATTATTTTGTATTTCTACAAGTATGAGTGTATGCCAGTGTATTTTGAAAATGCATTCAACTGCCAGTACCATCCACATGAGAACAAAGAAACAGGTGGCTTTTGCTTAGCAAAATGGCAATTTACCAGGTAAAGTGAACTTTACGTCTCTTGATAGGGTCAAAAGATACTCAAATTTAATTCTTGGAAGCTAGTGTTTGCAGCCCATATACTGTGTGTTCTTTGGAAAGGCATTCCATTTATTATATCTTTCATCTGGCAAATTTTGTTGTTTCTATTTGCATCAATTAACTCTAATTCAAATCCATCAAATAGATAACTCTCACCAAGTAATAATGACGATGATAATGATAATAGTAACAATAACAATAATAATAATAATAAAGTAGTGGTAGTGACCACTGCTTACACTTACTTCTACCCTAAAACTGAAGGAGCTGGGGCATGGTGCAAGACCAGAACCTATGCAGTAGTGGTGGCGTTTGCTGTGAGCACAGGGAGCTGGGGAAGCGATTCATATTGGTTCTCTGGAAGGCCTTGGGAAGTAGGCTTGAGTTCTGTACTGTGGAGAGAGACTCCAGAAGACTGTGGAGCTTATTCCTTTTGGGATTTGTCTGCAAAGAAAATCAAACAGGCCAGAGATCCTAGGATTTTAGCAGTGGGTCTGTCTGATAATATTAAAATGAATTCCAGAAGTGATTGAAGACATACTTTTCTTCCCATGTCACCTGTTTATTTATTGATGTCATTTGGAACCTACCACCTTTAGATTCACCTTGGAGATGATCTGAAGTGATCTTGTGGTGCTGGAGCAGTAGAAGGGGCTGTCCCTAGAAACCGCCTTGGTGGGGATGCAGGCATCAGATGTTTTTCAACTCTGGTGAACGTAGAGACGATCATATGGGTGTAGCAGACACCCAGTAAATGGGGACTGATGGTGAGAAAGGGAAGGTTTTCTCTTAGGGTTGAGATATGAGGTCAGCAGAGTAGACTGCTCTGTGTTCATTGTCTCCAATAACTTTTTATATGACTTCCTGCATATTTTCCCCCCTTTAATCTATCTTTCTTTACGAGTAGAAAACTGTTCAAAACTGAATTATTATATCCTTATAAGTATTAATGGGAGAATGTATGCAATATACTAAAGACCCCTGGTAGAATTTTTATAGAATCAAAAATTTTAGTTCGAAAAAGGACCTTCAGTTTTAGTCCCTAGAAAAAGGGGGGTTTTGTAGCTTCAAATTAATAAAGAAATTTTTTTTAAAAGGTCAAAATTCCATTTTTAAATTCTGATTCTCTGTATTTACTGTTTTCATTTTCAGTGGGGAACTAAGTGGATTGGCAGAAGATGACTTTTCAAAACAAAAGAAACAAAAAATTGCCAGCTGCTAAGAGAAATATTTCTGGCAATTCAAAGTTATATCATTACTTCTTAAAACTTAAGAGGTAATTCACTTAATTTAGTGAATTAAGGTAATGTGCTTTTCAGTTAGCTCTTTAAAAATCTAGTTCAATGCAATAAATATTTATTAACTGCATGGACATGTTCAGTGTAGTGCATTTATTGATCAATAGTAATGACTAACCTGAATACAGTTCAGGATTGATGTCCTAAAGGACAGCTGACCAGAAAACTGGTATTCACCTTCTTGTTCTTTTTAATGGTGGATAAGTACAGGAAGAACCAGGTGACTGATGTGAAAATTCTGCGCTCTTGTTCTGTGTTATCCGTGCCTTGCATTAGAGGCCATTATTAGTGGTTCTGACTTTGGCATCATACAAAGCAAATCATCCTGGCCCCAACTCTTATGGCTGTTTGACCTTGAATACACTTTTTAACCTTTCTAAACTTCAGATTCTTTGTCTAAAAAGCATTGCGAATATGGATTCTCTCATATGGTTAAAAAAGATTAAACAGCATGTGTAATAGCACTGAACACAAAATTTGGTACATATGGTTAATGTTCAATAAGTGTTTTCACTGTTGCTGCTTGCTGTCATTTCTGTACTTACCAGGCTGCCTGGCTTGAGTTCGTTCACAACATAATGTTTTTGTTTAGGGGCTAATTTGAATCTAGCTTTCCAGGTGCTTATGAAGGCAGGCGTAATTTTCATGAACACAGGAACATCTGGGCTCATTGAAATCCCAGTGGAGAGAATTTTCTGTTCCATGGGGCACTAGACTCTAGAGACACCTTTTGGACACATTTAATCTCTATGCCAGTCCTTTTACAGATAAGGAACCTGGGGGCTAGAGAAACTGAGTAACTTCCCCAAGGCTGCATAGCTTGGAGATGCTGGAGTCTGGATTCCAACCCACTTGTCCTTCTTAAAGGTTCTGCCTTAGTAGCGTGGGTCAGAGGAGCTGGTCAGGTAAGGCACAGAGAATCTTGAAAATAGAGAACTACTCAGGTGTGTGGGGTTTATAAAGTCTCAGCTTTGAAGGAATTTTTGAAATTAGAAATTTTTAATTAGAAAAATAATTAAAAATATTAGTTCATCCATAGAATTTGACTTTCCTCTATAATAGTGGTTTTTGGTGAGTGTAGTATCAGCCCACCAGGGTGCCGTTTGATGGGCATGGTTACTGGGGAGGGACAGTAGCATTTAGTTGGGGCAAGCAGAGGTGCCAAGTGCCCTGCGATGAGCAGGACAGTCCTAGACAACGAAGAATTGTCCCTTATTCTTGGAAGCTTCCTATCATCTGTACGACCTACGTGAGTGGTTATTGGGACATTCTAAAGAAAAGAAATTTGTTCTAAATCACCATGTATAGAAATATCTGTTTGGTTATTATTTATAGCACTAGTTTTTATTCTAATGTTCAGTGCACCCCCAACGCCCCATTACCCACCCTGTCCCATCCCCTCATCTCTGCTCTCTCACTTTCCTATATATAGTGAAATTGTTTCTGATCTCATTTCACCTGTAGCTAAACTTGTCCTGTATAGATTGATATAAGCATCTGAGTATTTTATTGTGTCTTTCAATGAACTTGTGCCTGAGAATTTACTTTATGATTATGAATTAGTAACTTATAACTTACCTGTTATAAACTACTTTTCTTTTGACATTGTATTGATTTTTGAAACCTGAGAACTTATTTACCTGTTGTCAGTTACTTTCCTTTGGGGCATTATATTAACTTCATAAAATTAAGTGGGCAAGTAGACTATATTAGCTATGAACTTCATTTAAGTATTATAAAGGGTACATAATGAGATATTTATATACAGTTGACCAGTGAAAAATTTGGTGGTTAGGGACCCTGACCCTCCATGTAGTTAAAAAAATGTGTATGACTTATAGTGGGAACTCCATTATGGAGTTTCTCCAAAACTGTGAATCGTGGATGTTACAGTGTATTTAGTGAAAAATAATCTAAGTGGACCCATGAAGTTCAAACCCCTGTTGTTCAAGGATCAACCGTATTTATTTAGGTGAGGGGTATTGGTTTCTGATAAGGCTGAGAACTGCTAGTCTACAGCCATCCCACGAGGTGGTTGTCCAGCTTGTGCTCAGTCACCTTTGGAGATTAGGAAGCTGCTATCTCTGGAGGCAGCTCTTTGCATCAATCCCTTATGTTGAGCCCAGATGGAGAACCCTGAACTCATGTACACACAGCTGAGATCTGTCTGAATCCAAGTGTTGTTATCCAGGATGTTGTTTATCCCTCCAAAAGTCTAATGCCCTATTTTCACTCAAGTCAGTGGTCAATTTACTGATGAGGACAAGTCTTAAGAATGAATACTGCATTAAGCTGTTAGCATCTTCCCTCCATGTTGAGAAGGAAGCCAGCTCCCAGCTCCGGGTTGAGGACAGTCAGCTGGTCAGCAGTTACCTCTTGATACAGTGCTTCAGTGCTTCCCTTAATCCATCTAATCATAGAAGACTCCATCCATGTCACATTTCTCCATCTTATTGGTAAGCAGATCAAGAGAAACTTACAAAGCACCTTTAAGTATGGTTACACTGTGTTCACCTCATTTGCTTGATGCACTAGAATAGTAACTATGTCTAAAAGGGAAATTAGGTCAGTATAGTTGGGTTAAGCCACCATTCCTTGACTTCCTCCCTTCTACCAGCTCTCCGCTCCGACCGTACCAAACCACTCAGGCCTCCCTGAGCCCCATGTCCCCTCCCGAAGGCTTGTACATCCTCATTCTGCCTAATGAGACCAGTCTCTTTTGCATTCAGCATCAAACTACTGTTCTTCCTTCATAGTCCAGCTCTGGCATCACCTGTGGAGTTTCCCTGACCCTCCTTCCCCTGCTGACAAAATAGTTGCTTCCGCTCTTTGCTGTGTGGTTCCTTGTACCCACCAATATCAGACCACTTGCTATTTGTCTTACCAGCTGATGGGTGTCAGTTGCCTGTTCCACCTGAGCTTCCTGGCCCACGAACGCTGTCTTCATCTTTGTATCTCCGGCAGAGTACTTGGCCTATGGTAGATGCTTCAACAGGGGATCCGCTTGCTTGTTGTTGTTGTTGTGCTGAGTGGTTGGTTTTCTGTGAACATTCTGGATCTTAGTGTTCACCTCCTCCTCTTCTAAGTCCTTGCCAACTTGCCTTTAATTATCATGTCTAAAGTTTTGCTGGGCAAATATGTGATGTTCTCCAGTGTATAATTTGCACATTCCCTTTTCTTTCTATTGTTGGAAATTAAAGTGTGTTTGCCTCTTGTCAGGCTTTTGGCACTTCCCACATCTTCAACAATTCCTGACCCTGCCAATGACATTTTAGAAATCTCATTTGCACATTCTCTTCCTAGAGAGAATTTATAAAGTGATCTGTCTAGCCCAGAGATGGGTCTTCATTTTGAGTATCTGAGAACTTTGATGAAATCTCTCTGCTCATCTTAGGTAAGAGAGCACTGAAACCCACATTTAATTCTTTCCAGGCCTAATTTCAATTCCCCAGGCAGAGAAGAATGGAATAAGAGCTGACGGGGTCTCCATTCATTTTGCTATCCACTGGCTTCATCCCATTTAGGTAGTAGACCATTGACCCACCTTTGATCATCACCTTGATTCAGGCTTAACTTTTTAGCTCTTTGTGGCCATTAAGTTTTGTTGCTTGTTTCTGTAAGTATTGTCTAGGAGGGAATGTCCGCGTAGAAAGGTACATTTCGGTCTGTTGCTTATGTGGCCAGATTTAGTGTGACCAAGCCTCAAAGCACGCTCTTGTCATTATTTCATTTGTGTAAAGGAAACATGTTGTTGGGAAAACAATTGATAGGCATCATGGGTGCTCTGCTGTTTTTCTGGTCCTGACTGGTTATACCTGAATGGACAAGGAGCTGCAGTGCATTAGATGCGAAGCCAGGCAATCGCCCTGGGCTGTGTGGGTCCACACCGGTTCAATGTAGTTTGGGAGTCTCTGATCACTCTGTCCTTCAATCCCTTCTAAGTGACATCATGGGGAACATCAAGCATTTGCTGGTAATACGGAAAGTACTTTGTCTTTAACATAGTGCTTAGGAAGTAAGGGTTTGTATGTGCTTTTTTTTTGAGTGATGAACCAGATTTATGTTTAAATTGACCATCCTGATTTAAGATCACAAAAGAGAAATATTTAGATAGAAGATACATCTTGTGCTTCCTTATAAAGTTCTTTTGGGTCTGTAACACACCGTAAATGCAGAAGACTGTTGTAATTCAGTGTTTGGGCCAGTCTGGGGTTTATTGATGTGAGGAAGACGGCAACGTTAAATGAAAGAAGGGCTTTTAGAAAGTCCATTATAACCACTTATAATGGAAAATGTAGTTCCCATTAGAGACTGATTTAAGGAGCTCTGGTTCTTCACTGAAGCATGAAGGCTGCTGGGTGGTGCTCTGTGCAAATCATTTTTATAGCATCCTTTGCTGATCTCTTTCTGGTTAATCTGTTGGTGTGTCTAGACCTGAAAGGGCTGCATCTGTCTTGTTTAAGAAATGTATAAATTACCAGAAATTGTAAAGAAACCAAAGATTAAGATATTTTTAATTTATCAAATAGAAAATGGAGAAGGAGCCCTGCCAGTTCTAAGCAGACACAGCCACACCAGATGTCAGTTCTTGGATCATTTAATCTTTTTCTCTTGTGCTTATTTTTGTCAATATTTTTCCACTAGAACCAAATATTAGTTTCTGGCTCAGCTTGCAATATAAAAATTTTCCAATTAGATTGTTATGACTTCATTTTTATTCATGAAGGGAAATCTAATAAACAGAGATCATCACATATGGTGGCACGCAGGAGAGGAACTTTAAAATAAACCACCTGGCCCAGCACAGGGCCGAATGCCAGGATTCTAATTCTTTCTAGAGTTCAAGATATGCTGGCTTGAGCCTATGCTCCTGGTATCCAAGTAATTTTTACTTTGGGAGGAGTCCTTGGGTTGGTATCAGTCTGCCAGATAAGTGACCTTATCCCCAAGACTGGATTAGTTCCTTGCTTGGCTTTTATGTGGATTTTCTGCCTAGTTCTGTGTTAGGTATTTAGGGAAGTCTAAGGAAGTGAAACACAGTGGTTTTTGACTTGAAGAAATTTCAGTGTGTTCGGGCCTGAGGAGGCTAAGTGAAGTGGCATTGTCGCGCAGTGTGCGATTTGATGCCTCGCAGTGAGTGATAAGGGCATGTGAAATAAGCTTTAAAAAAGAGAGAAGGGCACACAAGTGGTCAGGGAAGGCTTTAAAGCAGAGTTGGACCTTGTGCTAGATCCGGTCAGGAGGAGGAATGTAGCAAAGGTACCTTTAGCCTGGGGAAAGGGTCAGGATTCAGGTACAGAGTTGGGGAGGAGCCCAGTGGGTTCAGGCCACAGTGTGAAATGGAGCTCTTGAGAGCTGGACACTCTGCCAGTGTCTTTTCTTTTCCTGCTTTCTTTCATTCAGTTCTTGAATGAGCATTATCCTGTGCCATGGAGGCGTGGCTTCCGTTCCCACTGCTCTACTGAGGTGGTCCTGGTGGAGGCCTCAGTGACCCCTCCCCCAGGGCCAGGTACATTTGTCTTACCCTGAAGAATCTAGGTGAGATATTGGATGCTGCTGATTCCAGACGACTTTTTCTAGCTCATCTCCACATGCTTTCTGGCCCCAAAGGTTACTGAAAGGCATTGAAGTATACACCAAACTGGATTTAGATCTCTGCTCCACCATAACAGGTAATGTTGAACCAGGCAAATTATTATCTCTTGGCCTCGGTTTAGGGGAATGAGGATACCTGACTGACAGTGTGGTTGTAGGGGTTTGAAGGAGAACGAGTGGCTGATGTGTGGAGATAATGACTTCTGGATGCAGGCCTCACGGTCAGCTCCCTTTCCCTGCCCGGGGGCCGCTCTGCCCCTCTCGCCGATGCGTCTCGCCCTTTTCAGGTTCGCGCCTATGCTCAGGTGTTCTCTCATTCTGGAACGCTGTCCCTTTGTCCTCTTGTACCTAGTGAATCCTCACCACCCTGACAGGTTTACTTTGTCCCCTCAGCCAGAACTGAACCTTGTGTCTTCTGGGCTCTTGGTGTTATTCTTTGGACAGCTTCAAGTTACTAACCCTACGTTTTAGTTATCGGCACACATCTTATTTTCCCTACTGGTTGGTGAGTTCCTTGAGGGCAGCGCCCATGTCAGGGACACGGAGGTGAACCGCTAAGGGCTGAGACCGGGGCCCCCATTGTTTCCACACAGGGCCCTGTGCGTAGTTGTCATGCGTGCAGGGTGTTGTCATCATACTGTTTTTGTCCTTTTTTCCCCCTTTACTATAACCATATGCTGATAATTTCTAAATATTTTTCTCTAGCCCTCACCACACTCCTGTGCTTTAGACGAAGTCAAACATCTGCTGGATGTCTACAGCTGACTAGCCAGTGGGCCTCTCAAAGGCATCTGTTTCTGCCCCCCCCATCCCACACACATGCCCACTTCTTATAGATTGTGTCGTATCTGTGGCATCACAGTCTACCCAGTCCCCAGAGCAGAAGTTTGGAGGGCATGTCTCCCATGTTGTCTACGTGGAATGAGTCATCAAATCTGGACTCATTTGCCTCCTAAATACCACTTACACTCATATGCCCTCTTCCTACGTCAGATACTGCTGGCCTAAGTGTGGACCCTCCTCTCTCAACTAGTTTTACGGTAATTTCTTTCCAAAAGGTCTGTTCACCCTGTTCTCAGTCCTCTTGGATCCATCGTCTGTAATCTGCATGCATTACACTCCCTCCCTCCCTCTGGTATTGTCTGCTGGGAGCGCTGCTGCAGGGTCAGCATGACACTTAGTGACATGGTGTGACATGGTCCAGTGGAGTGGGTGGCAGCACATATCACATAGCTAGGATTAAGTCCCTGCTCTTCAGCAGGACGTAGAAGGTCTCCCATGACCCTCATCCTGCCCATGTCTTCATCCTCAGCTCCCACACTTAATCCTGGAGCAGCAGGGAAACACTGTGTCTCCTTGCTCTTCTGCAAGCTGGACCCGTTTCCTGCACGCTCACCCTTCACATCTTGGTGCCTGTGGGGGTTGAAGGGGTGGGCCCTGCCTAAGGCTCAGTGTCCTTCCTCTGGGCTCTGTGCTTTCTCCTTAGCGGTTTGTATCACCCATGACGTGCCATCCTAAGTGTCGTCTTTGTGAGGCAGTAGGTTCCACTAGGGTGAAGGGCATGTCTTATTTATCTTTGGTCTCTGATCGTTATCACAGTGTCTTTCCTGTAATTTGTATTGTGAATTAAATTGTTTATGGAGTTGAAATAAATCAGTAAATAATTTTGATTGATGAACATTCTTTGCTTTTACTTTGAGACTCATTCAGGGTGAAAAGACAGATTTTAGGAAAGGATAATGCTCTGCAGAAAGCTTAGATGAGTGAATCGGGCAGTAAGACATTGGGGCTTTTTGAGCTAGAGTGTGGCATGATGAAAGGGGTATTTAAGGAAAGACTGATCTGGAGACAACCTCTTATTATAGGTTTAAACCAGGTTGCTCCTGGGAAACAGAGGTGAGGCTTGCAGAGGGGGAGAGGAGAGGAGGCAGGGGCAAGCATGGAAGGCCAATCTGGAGAACAGCTTCCTGACGCCTGTAATTTCATTTCCACATGTGCTCAAGTGGGATGTACTTGCTGGCATGTTTCTGAAAATAAAACAGAACACTAATGTTACTTTTATTTTTTAAAGAAAGAACATTCTTGTAAAACACTTAAGTGATCCATTTTTCATCATTATATGTGAGACACCTTCATCGTTAATGACTTGAAAAGAGTGATTATGAATTAAAAATTAAAAACAAATAGCTTCTGCATATCTAGTCTAAAATCCTCCGAAGTCAGTGGTTTTCATTTTGGCACATTTTGAAAGAATCGTTAATTATGAGGAAGATACTTCGGTTTATTTTTCCAGCCACTTTTTATTTTACAGTTTACCACCTCTGTTCTAATTGTCGTCCCCTCTTTCCTGCAAAGACATTTGTATTTTGTATATGACTCATGTGGCTGCTTACGGGTTAAAGTTTATCTTCCATTTGTTGGGACCATGTAGGTCTGCTTCATTCTTCATACTGGCCATTATAAACTTCTTAATTGACAGTCACTTTGTTATTTTTTTTTTACAGGGTTATGACTCATTAATTAAAAAGAACTTTTCCAAATACTTTGCACTTTTGATTGCATATTATGGATACCAAGGAAGAGAAGAAGGAACGGAAACAAAGTTATTTTGCTCGGTAAGCATTCGCTTTGCAAAATTGTATCAGTGCTTAAAAAAAAATGTTTGAGAGGACTTTGTCCTTGAGTGTTACTTGGCATTTTGTGATTTGTGACTGTTCATAATCAGAGCAGGTAACCGATAGAAGTTCAATATACTTTGTTTCATCCTTTTTCTTGTTGATACTAGAGAAATAACATTTGGTTCTTCTGTATCTTTGACGGTTCTCTCAGGCCAGTGCTGCTCAGGGAATCTAGCGGTCCTTAAGCATTGAACTGCAGATTGCTCAGAATCCCGTGTTTAGCAACCTGCATTGAATTTTAAATCCTGAATATTTAGTTCCTGCTGTTCTGTGGCTTAATTGGTTGAGCTATAACTAAAAATCTGTGACATATTTAAAACTTACTACCTGGTGGGGAGTCTATCACTGAAAAGTGTTTTTGTAGGTAAATGGAATGGATGAAATTGTATCATTGGAGTCCCTGGCATTTTTAAAGCTTGAACTCATCCAACATGTATACACAAGTTGGTATCTGAATAGAAGCAATCTACTTATAATTGGTTACTCTTTACAGATTTAAACATCTATATGGCAGCCACTACTAATCGTAATACCATGCATGGTACACCAAAAACATTTATGAATCATTTTGATGGCTGGAATGTTTTCAAACTCAGAGTGAGAGCATTCACTTAAAATGGTCATTATAATCTCCTAAATTGGAATATTTCTTGTGAACTGAATTCAGCCTCATCATATCCCCAACCCCCAATCTATGCTCTTTAAAGATACATTTTCTATTTTCCACATACAAGTCTTGGAAACTGAAAACCAAAGTTTTTTTGTTGATGTTTTTATCCAGAAATTAAGCTAGGTTTTAAATTATTCCTGGGAAAAAGAAGGTAATGAACATTTAAGGAACTACTATGTGCCAAGTACTTGATTTATTATTGTCTTTATCTTTGCAATAAACTTGTGAGATAGGTTTTCCCCCTATTTTATCTGTGAGGTAACTCAGTAAATATTTTGTCCATTTCTTGCAGTATGAGAGTCAGTATTCAAATGTAGGGTTATGTCCAAAGAGCATGTTTCACTTGATAATAGGAAACCATGAATAAGAGTTTTTAGAAAGCAAGAGTTAAACTAATTGTAATGAACCGTTTTCTGCGATTAGGACCAAGATTGTTTGGGGAGGGAAGAACTTAGGCATCTAATGAGTGAAACATTAAAAAGGTAGGACACTTAGAATAAGTAAGAACTATATAATGCCTTTTAAAAATGTTTATTTTGAGATAATTGTAGATACACATGTAGTTCTAAGAAATAATACAGAGATACCTTATACCGTTCACCCAGTTTCCCACCTTATGTAACTATCGTATAATAAATATCACAACTAGGAAATTGATGTTGATACAATCCACTAACCTTATTCAGATTTCACTCGGTTTACAAGCACTCATTTGTGTATGCAGGTGTGTGTGAATTTAGTTCTATTCAGTTTTATCACGTGTAGATTTGTATGGCCACTATCACGATCACGATACAAACAATTCCATCAAAAAGAGCCCACATGCTACCCTTTTGTAGCCACATTCACCTCTTTCCTTCTGCCCGTCATTCCTGACAACCACTAATCTGTTCTCCATGTCTATAATTGATCATTTCAAAAATATTATATAAATGGAATCACGCAGTATCTAACCTTTTGAGATTAGATTTTTTTCACTTAGTTCAATTCCCTTGATATCTTAGTTTATTTGGACTGCTGTAACAAAATACCACAGACTGAATGGTTTATGAACAACAAAATGTTATTTCTCACAGTTCTGGAGGCTGGAAGTCCAAGATCAGGGTGCCAGCATGGTCAGGTTCTGTTACTGTTGAGAACCCAAGTCCTGGTTCATAAAAGGCCATCTTCTTACTGTCACCTCACATGGTGAAAGGGGCAAGGAGCTTTCTCAGACTTTCTCATCTTTTATAAGTGCCTTCAGCCCCTTCATGAAGGTTCTGCCCTCATGACCTAATCACCTTCCAAAGGCCTTCTCCACCTCCTAATACTATCACATTGGGTGTTAGATTTCAACATATGAATTTTGGGGGAACACAAACCTTCAGAAAACAGCACTTGAGAGCTGCCCAAGATGTTGCATAAATCAATAGTTTGTTCCTTTTTGTTACTAAGTAGTATTCCCAAGATATGGGTGTTTCACAGTTTTTTAACCATTCACCCATTGAAGGATATTTGAGTTGTTTCCAGTTTAGGACTATTAGACATAAAGCTAGGATCATTTGTGTGAAAGTGTTTTTTTTGAGGGTATCAGGTTTAATTTATCTGGGAAAAATGCCCAAAAGAGCGGCTGAGTGAAATGATAAATATATGTTTAATTTTGTAAGAAACTCTTCCAGACTCTTCTCCAGAGTGGCTGTACCATTTTCCATTCCTTCCCATCAGCAGTCTGTTAAATGATCCAGTTTCTTGGCATCCTTATCAGCATTTGGTATTGCCACTATTTTTTGTTTTAACCATTGTGATAGGTGAGCAGTGATATCTCATTGTGGTTTTAATCTGCATTTCTTTAATGACTAATGAAGTTGAACATCTTTTCATGTGCTTGTTAGCCATCTGTCTTCCTCAGTGCAATGTCTTTTCATGTCTTTTGCCTGTGTTCTAATTGGGTTGTTTCCTTATTCAGTTTTGAGAGATCTGTATAAATTCTAGATACTAGTTCTTTGATACATGGCTTACCAATATTGTCTTTCAGTCTGTGGCTTTTCTTTTCAGTTTCTTAACAGAGTCTTTTGCAAAGCAAAAGGTTTTAATTTTGATGTGATTCAATCTGTTTTACCTTTTAAGGATTGTGCTTTTGCCCAGCCCTAGGTCCTGAAGATTTTCTTTCATTTTTTTCCTAAACATTTAACAGTGTTATGTTGCATATTTAAGTCAATCCATCTTAAGTTAATTTTTATATAAGATGTGAGTTTAGGTCAAGGTTCTTTTTTTTGGCCTATGGATGCTGTATGTGGTGCTTTCAGAAGCCATGGTGCCTTCTCAGTCAGCATCCAAACTGATGCCAACAGTAAGAGTGACTGTGGTTCATGAACAAGCTGCTCAAAATTAACCACGTCTTGTTCCTAAGATGTAGAGTGAGGGGAGCCCCTGAAACTGAGAATACAAGATGAAACTTCTGAAAGAACAGCATAATTTTTTCAATTCAGAAATACAAAATTTAATTGTCATGCTTGTCTTGACCACTTGTGAAAAGTATTCTAACAATGAAAAAGACAAACATATCCAAAAATGGATTGTGACCTTAGGAGCACAGAGATGGCAGGACAAGGTCAACAAGCGGTGGTACCATTAAATAGTAAATCAGAGTCATCAGTTAGTAGGAAATGAGAGAGAGACAGAACAGACAAACCTGCAGTTTGGCTGTTTTAATGCAGTTGCAGCTCAAAATGGTCAAGCTGTTGAAAGCAAAAAGAAACAAAACTCTTCATCATCAGAAAAGAGGCAGCCAAAGTTATAAGTCTTTTCAGATGCCTCTGACTAAGCTGTGGAATTCCATAAAGTGGGATTACCAATAGGACCTGCTTGAAAGCCAGTTTCTGACAATCTAGGGAAGTTTGCTCTGGAGTGTGAATACGGGCAGTGCAAGCAAGATCTCCGGGGAGGAGTATAAAGTCAGGCCAAGACTAAGGCCACATGGATACGGCCACACCATGTTGCACAAACCTCTGCCAGTGTGCGGAGGAGAGCCAGAGGAAGGTTCGCCTTGATTCTGCAAGCTACCAAAGTATGTATCAGAGATCCTAAAAATTGCTCTTAGGCTCGTCTCCTCACCCCATCCCTTTTCCCTTCTGAGTAGTTAAATAGCCTGTTTCCTTGGTGCACTGTTTTACCCTGTGCTTTCATAAACATTGTATGATTGTGTTTAGTAAATAATCCTTTATCCACTCCCTTTGTTGATGGTTCTCTCTCTCTCTCTGAAGTTAACATCAAAGCAAAGTTAAGTTTAAAAGACCCTGTTGTAATAATTTTGGGTTGAAATTAGTGATTTGAGAGTCACCCTATACTTTTACTTGCTTTCCTATAATTTATCTTGAAGCATGCCTGTGTAGCTCCAAGTGGAAGTGTGAATGAGCATCACTGCTAGGCAAACCTGTTCTGGGTAAGCCCTAAGGACTTCTCAGGATCTCCTGGCCCGGGCCCACATGGTTTTCTGCATCTTCAGTGTTTTGTACCAGTTGTTCATTCCAGATCGAATGAGTCATGAGACATTTCCCCATGCTTTCGCAAATAATTTGCATAAACAAAATTAGTATATTATATGTATGCGTATTAATTCCTTGATACTTGACAGGTCTTGAAATCAAATGAAAAACTGAAGCATTAAAGCAAATGATACTTTGTGTACTCTCCTCTGGAGGGATCATGATTCATCATGGCCCTGCTGCATCCTTCCCCCAGAGTTTAGAATGCAGGTGTTTCTTTTTTGTAAAGTGGTTCCACAAGGGCTCTCTTATTCCACACCCACTGTGACATTATTTGGCTTCTGCAGAATTTAGAACCCTTTTAGTGGTTTTTGTGTAGGTCCCTTTGTGCTCTTGGTGTTTGTGTTTGAAAATTCTTTAAAAACATGTTTTTTAGGATCGGGTTAATTTAGGGTATCAAAAAATAAAATTTTTAGTTAACCCAAAGTGGTGTTTTCTAGATTTACTTTCCCCCCTGTGACAAGATCTGAGAGGGCCTGTGAGTAGACCCTGAGTGCTGGAGACTCGTCGGGAGACTGTGGTTCACGCAGGTCCCTGGGACCTGCTGCCCCTCCCACACTTCCCCACTGTCAGGAGGCGCAGGACGGCTGCTGCTGTGCCTGCTCTCTTGTCTCACCCACCCCTCCAGAGCGTGTGGTAGGCAAAAAGGAGGGGGATGGTTTTTCTTTTCACCTCATCGCCTCACAAACCCCGAAGGAGGTAGAGTGTGGAACCCACCTTAGCTCATGTCTCCACTCCCCTGACACCTCCCCCTTCCAGCCCCATCCTCTGCCCTGGCAGTTCCTCAGCCTTGGTCCTCTGACCCATCAACAGAACACTTGGTGTTTGAAAATCACTCCAGTGGATAACCTTGGCCAAGTTTTCTAAATTTCACCCTGCATGTCTTCAGTCATTGAGGGTGGCTGATAACAACCCACTAATGAGATGGTATTGAAGAAGGAAGCTCCTCAGCCCAGACCAGGGAGCCCGAATGAGACACAGCAAGGAGGACTAGAGCTGGCCCGGGTCTCATCCATTTGTCCACGCTGACTGAGGTTTAACCCCCTTCTTCAGCGGGGAGGATCTGGAGTCTGATACTTGAACCCACTGGGTAGCCCTTTTATTAAGTATGCATAGTAAATTGTGTAGCTCTCATTCAAGCAAAACCAAACAAAACCTGTGAAGGCTGAGGTAACATATAGGGTGCCTGGCACAGTGAGTAAAGAATCTTTTCTTTAAAGACACATCATTCCTGACCTTGCTTCTGTGTCTACCTGTACCTTCATCTTCACCCAAAAGAATTCTCATCTTGAGGGAGGGTGTAGTTCAGTGGTAGAGTGTGTGCTTAGCATGCATGAGGTCCTGAGTTCAATCGCCAGCACCTCCATTAAAGTAAATAAATAAACCTAATTACCTCCGTCCCAAAAAAACAAACAAAAGAATCCTCATCTTGATACACCACTCCCTTCCCATGGGCTGCTGCTGTTCAGACAGATCAGGGACGAGGGAGCAATTACAACAGTCCAAAGTGCAATTATACAGTTTCCCAAAGGTACATTGTAATGACCACTGTTAGGTTCTGGAATGTCAGAAAGGGAATTTATGTAGTCCAAAGGGCCTTGAGAAATCTATGGCACACTTTTATTTATCAGTTTGACCCTAGGTCCGTGAGGAGGAAGTGTTGGTGATGGGTTGGTCCCATACGAGGGCACTGCTCATCAGAACCTCACCACTGGTGTCGCCTGACACAGTCTCATGTCTCATGCCAGAGACACGCCTCAGCCCTCAGACCTCAGCCCAGACACCTGGGCTGGTCTCCTTTAGCAGTGAGCAGCATCTTACCCCAGAGCACAGTGTAAATATTTTCCTCATTCTGTGCATCTTCTGTTGTGAAAAAGGTTAGGAGAACTGGTCCAAATTATTTTCATACCAAGCCTCTCATATATAAAAATTTTCATCCCTAAATATGATTTGTCTGCTGTGGAAATTTAGACTCAAAGGGGCAGAATAACTTCAGTGAAATTATGTAGCAGGTGCATGAGGCAGCATTTGAACCAGCCCTTTCCTCCTCCAACGACTATGCTCTGGATGCTGCCCGGGCCCAAGTGGCAACTCAGTGGCATAATGGGGCCCGTAGAACACAGGTTACCTGACCTGCTGCCACTCACATTGTGGGTTGATTAGATTTCTGTGGGTGGTCCTGACAGTTTAACATTAATTGATACCACTGTAAGTTAATGTGCAGAAATGCATCCTGAAGTCTAAAGATCTAATTTATAAGTGATCTTTTCTAAAAACAATTCGGTTATAACTTGAAGATTTCCCACAAACCATGTCTCGTCAACTTTATCCATCCATAATATGGTCAATGGCAGAGTATTAAGGAATCAAGGCAGTAGGAGACATGCAGTATGTATACTCCACCTGTGGAAGGCAAGCTTTTGCATTACAGTGGTCCATTTTATACCCTAGGATTGCATCTTGTCTAAAGAGTAGTAGCCTGTAACAGAAATGAATGCAGAAATACATTTGGACAGAAAATCTCAGCTTGCTCTCTTGGTCAAGTACAGAGTCTAGGATCCAGTAGAAGGTGTCACCTGGCTGGGTCTGGCTGGTTAATCCAAGCACTGCCGAGGACACAGGGAGTGCACCCTGCTCTAGCCCCATGGAGGCAGTCTTTGAACCTTAGGAAAGAGCCATCTCTTTGTGGTATCTAGGGATGCAGATGTGACATGGGTGGAGTGGTGTGATGTGAACTCTTGCCCTTCCTTTAATTAACAGTCTCTACGCTGTTTTTTTCCTGCTGGCCAAGAACCATTGGAGGAGAAACTTAGTATGTCCCAGATTTGAGGAAAAAGCTTATTATTACCAGCTGTTAGATTCAGATAGTGCCATATTGCAGACTTTAATTGAGTTGACATATGAAAAGCAAATAGAACCATTTTAAGTGCTTGGTACATGTTAACTCTACACTTTCTTAATATTTGGTTAATCTCTTATCTTCTCAGTTTTACTATGCTTACTGATTATAATGAAAGTTAATAATAACAGCTTTATGATACTTTATAAAGTGCTTTCTTGTGCATTCCCTCACTTTAACCTCACCATGGTCCTCTGAGTAGATATAAATGCAGATGACATATCTATAGTTCAAAGGTTAAAAAACTTGTCTCCAGTCACGTAGCCTTTAAATGGAGGATCTGAGCCCTGAATCCCTGAATCTGCTTTGTCTGATTATTTTTCTTTATTCCGTGTTATCTCACTCTAAATTGCACTGAGCATTAAGTTTTACTTTGTCTGAGTGGGAGATTAGAACATATTCTTAGCATCATAATGTGGTAAGCCGGGAAAGTTGTATACAGATTTGGAAGTAAAATGTTCTAGTTGACTCTATTGGAAACCGTATCTAATTTTACCTGCTAAGTGCCAGCCTACAGGGCTGTTGGTGCTGTCGGGGACACAGGCCTGTAGTGATCCACAGCCCCACCCAAGAGCCCTCTTGTGTGTGACCTTCTTAGCCCTTACTTCCTTGTTTATGTGTTTACAGTCATTCTCCCTGCAAATGGGCCATCTGAAGGGAAGGGACTTGGCTATAGTTCAGTGATCTTTCCCTGTGCTTTGTTAAATACTGGTTGACCTATAACAAGTGTTAAATATTTTTTTGACCAACTGACAGACTGAGGAAATTTATTTAGAACAGCTTCTTTAATGTAGGGTGTAACTGGTTTATGAATCTTAATTTCTACCACTATAAATTTTTTTAGTATTTGGAAATTTTTTAATCTTAAAAATACTTAAGAATATTTTAAGACCATTTCCTATAAAAAAAAAAACTGCATACACCTTATTTGAAAATATTACTGGTTACCAATTAAACTCATGCATGAGCTGTAATATTGTTTAAGGCTTATGTTTCCTGTTTTCTTGATTGAGTTCAGATCAGGCTGCTCTTAAGAGAATATTTATTTACATCTTGCTTATCATTCGTTATTGGGAAAAACATGGATGGCCAAGTTTGACCTGCTAATGCTTTCAGGAAATCATTAACTTTTTTTTTTTTTAACAGATTAAAAACAAGACATAGAAACATTTAGCCATTAACAGTTAGACTCATGCTTTTTGCTTTATTTTTAAAGAACAGGTAGAGTTACCTGATTTAATTCTATGTAGAATACTGCTTTTCAAGCTGTAGGTTACTAACCCATTGGTGTGTCATGAAATCTATTTAGTGGATAGGAACCAGCATTGTTTTAATGGAATGGAATAGAATAGATTAGTCTGGACTGAGCTAGACTGAATAGAAATGTGTTATCTATAGTCAGAATAAATAATATTTCATGAAAATTTTGTTTTAAATATTTATAAGGGTGTATATATTGAATCACAATTAAATATTTTTTTTTTATTGTAGGCCAGGCCATGATCAAAAAATGACTCATTGATTTAGCGGATTCTTTGGTGGTTAATATACTGGGATTGAGGTTTTTTTCCCTTATTGAAAAACAAATTTCTTTGACAGTTGATCAAACACAAATTAACCAATTGTTCAAAGACAGCTATACATAAAATACTTGTTGTATAAATATACCTTCCTACAGTACAGTGTAATGGGTCCCTGTAAAGCTGATTTTAAGGATGAATGACAAGCGCACCTCTGCTTAACCTGAGATACCTTGCTGATCTGGACTGCCCCAGATCCTGGAACAAGACCCAAGGAAGTTTCAGCAAAACCACCAGGTGGAACTACTATGGTCAGGAAGCTTGGGCATCTTCTGCTTTGGGGCCTCCCATGGGTTTCTTCTCTATAGAACTACTTACAAGCTGCAGGGCTGTGTAGTTTTCTCTAAAATGAGAAGAAGAATAATAATACTGATTTTATAAGATTGTTGAGAGGATTGACTGAATTAAGATATATAAAGTCTTTGGAATAAGCGCTACTGAAAAAATAAGCATTAATGAATTTTAATATAAAAGCATGCTACCTAAATAAGGAATCCAGGAATAAGTGAGAAAATGAGAAAAAAGTAAGAATAAATATATAGGCATAAATTTTGTGTAATTTCAGGGGGTTTATTTATCCCTTGAAACATGTCCATAAATATGCTCTGGTCACAGCCTTCGTTGAGATACTCAAGATCTGACTCCAAGACAGAAAAGAACAAAGTGCATTTAAGACTCCTCCCTCCTTCTTTCATGTTGTTGCTGACAGTCAAGAAAGACTTCAGCTGAACTAACTCCTGAGTTTGGACTTGAACTTGGCACTGCTGGGTCGAGATAGGTCTGTCACATGTGTTTGAAACCTTTCACTGTTGTTGGGACAACAACTCTTCAACAAGAGAAAATCAAATTCTGAACCAGGAAGTGCTTTGTGCTCACAGCTCTGAAAGTTTATAACTTGTACTTGTGGTCCAGCTGTTGGTGATTTTAGTAGAGATACCCCTTTCTTCTTCCCCCAGCTCAGATTCATATCTGAAAATTCCAACAATCTTCACTTCCTCTAACTCTTAAGTCAGATGCTAATTGCACATCCCTCCCACACATCCTCCCAGGTTAGTCTCCCTGCAGCACACTTCACATGTCCCTTCTGCACCCTGCTTCTCTGGAATTTGAGGTTCTGCACAATATGGTTCATTCCTACCTGTCTGTCTTTATCTCCCACTTTGATATTCTATACTCTTTGCCCCCTCAGAACTTTGCTTTCATTATACAGAAAACAGCTCTTTGCTTTCCTCTTTTTATCTACAGTGATGTCAGACCCATGACTCTGGCAAACCCATCTTCAGTTGTGACGCTGTCTCCTTGAGCGTCTTGTGACTGTCTCCTGACGCTGTTTCATTTAATCCTTCACCACCACCCACACACAACTCTCTGTGCCCCCCACCCCTTGCCCCTGGACCTAAGACATTGCTAGGCTCCCTTATGCCTTTTCTTGGGGCCTTTGACACAGCCTGTCTTTGGATACACCCAGTAGCACTCTCATCTCTGCCTTATTTGCCTGTATTATTTATTATCAGTTCTCTTTCATTTTTATATTCCTCAGAGTCTTAGCTCCATGCCCTGCACCCAACAGCCATTCCCTGTGAATGATAATTAGCGTTGGTTGAACATTTACTCTGTAACAGAGATTGATTTGTGTACTTGTGTAATCTCATAATTACCCTGTTATCGTCCTAATTACAGACAGAGATGCTAAGCCGTATCATAGATGTTATGTAGTTTGCCCAACGTCACATATCAAGTGGCAGACCCAGGACTCACGCTCTGGGTGCGCCTGGCCTCGCAGTCCATGCTCCTAATCATCAGGTTGTATTCTGCATTCAGGTATATGGAATTGAATTTTGTAGAACCTTGTCAGTTACCCATACAAGGATAGGTGTGACTCACTGATCTAAATGACAAAATACTTAAATGTGTTTACGTACTAAACCGATAGTGTCTGATTTTCAGTGTAAAGGAACTGTTTGGAACTTTGGAACAAGCGAGGGAATCTCAGGGAAACTTTGTAAGTCCCTACATTACCAACAGAAAAGCCAGCAATTTCCTGACCTTGCTCTGTATTTGGGGCTATAATAAGAATCCCCCTGTTATTTCCTCTCTAGATTCAGAGTTGGAGGCCCTAACAGGTGAAACTCTCCCACGTTTCCTTCTGTTGTAAAGGTGAAGGCCTCGTGCTTGCTTAAGCCACAGGGCCTGTTTTCATGAATTTTCACTTCCCTCTTCCTTCATTTACCATTTTAAATAAAGTTTGCATAAACAAAATCATTAATGTCCCCTTTTTCTTGCTCTCCTTTTGTGGTATATTGTACCAGTGAACACGCAGCAGCCCTGCCTACGTGTTTTAGCTTTTTGCTTCTCACGCATAAATGGGAACAGTATTGAAAAGGACAGTGGGCCAGGTTTAATGAGACTGAGCAAGACGTAGGGTGGCTTGTGGTTTACAGATGTGATTCAGCACCAAGTAAAACAGACAGACGAGTCAGCACCACAGAGCATGCATCTGCGGGTCCGAGGGGCAAGGAAGGAAGGTGTAAGTTGAATTGGGGGACCTCCTGGGTCTCTTCCCCAGAGCAAGACAGGATCGAACAGCTGCTGAGGCAGAAGGTGGGGGGCGCTAAGAAGAGAGCTTTCCTTAATAGTTCTGTTACTAAAACCATGCAACTAATTTCACTTGAAGAAGAATCCAAGGTGACTTTGAGGCGGATGTGTCATGGACTGAAATGAGAAATGTGGCTGGGTGGTTTTGAGACAAGATTTGTTTAGTTGTGAACAGAGAGCATGAAGTACATATAGGAGAACCAGAGAACAAGACTGGATTACGTCAAAATTTAAAAATGGTATTTATTGATGTATTTATGTAATACTTGACAAACGAGATGGCCAAACTATGATCATGTGAACTTAGGAAACAGTTAAATTAGAGGCCAGTTTTTCATGCTTAAAATATTCTTTTCTATCCTTAAAAAAAGAAAACCATGAAACCTAATTGTGTGTCTAAATCACTCTATGGCATTTAAAATACAGTTTGCACATACATGTTCAAGAACATACCTGTTGCATCAAGCAGAAAAGATTCAAAATTAATTGATCTCACTTTTGAATAGGTGGCATGATTTGAATCAAGTTACTGTCATGAATGATTTGAGCTAAGTCATTAATTATTCCATTAAATTTTTTGTGTATGTGACAATGTGTTACTGTTGATGATGACAGCCTTGGTGCTTATTCTTCACAATTTAGAGCTAGAAGGGATTTTGGTTTAGAAGTTGCATTATATATAATTTAAAGCAGATGAATTTTGAATTTCAGATTAACTTTGTTAGCACAGCAGAAAGCTGAACAGTAATTTGGTTATTTCATTTTCAGAAGGTAATTGAAGCAGATGCTGGTGAGGTCATTGGGGACTGAGCCATCTCCATTTCAATGGCTCCACCTTTTTTTTTTTTAAGTGGGGGAGTATTTCCTTTTACTTTGCGAAATCAACTGCTTTCACCAGATAATGAGAGAAATTTAATTTTTTAAACCACGACTCTGAGCTTATATAATCAGGATTTCAAGTTTTTTTTTCTTTTATAAGAGTAGATGCATTTTAAATGTAAAAATGAGTAATACATGCATGTTATATATATGCAAGCAATTTTTCTTTTATAAGAGGATCTGGATTTTTAAAATCTAAGAATTAGTTATAAACACACATATATTTCATCTTTATGTGCAATTTGCACTATCTTAACAGGTCATTGAACACTTACAATTATAAAACTGGTTGAGTTATAAACCTAATATATATAATCTTTACCTTCTTATTTATTTTTAATGCATAGGAAAATCTTTCTCTAATTTTGAATTTGGTTTTTATATTATCTGATACAAGTAGATACTTAAGAGAACTCCCGGTTCTTTGACTTAATCAAATATAAGACTTTATTAGAGTCACACAATGTTTATCCTTGGATTTGCAATATATTATTGTGTTACGAGGAGAAACGTACACATTGCTTAAATCTCAAACAGACCGTCTGTGCCTGCACCTGTTAAGCCCAGAGGATTGTGCACTGAACACAACAAATGTGGGTCTTGCTCTTGTGGAGATTACCTTTCACAAGGACATTAAACAAAGAAACACATACATGCATGTGTCAGTGGAAATTTGGGTGTTTGTTATGAGGAGAATTAACAGGGTGTTATGAGAGAATTGCAAGAGAAAGATCCACTTTAGACCAAAGTGGTGTTCAAGAAAGAACTCTGGAGAGAAATGATGCTTAACCTGATCCTGGGTATGAACAGGAGTTTCCCAGATGATCTGTGTGTTGGGGAAAGGCGGAGGGAGGGGACTGTTCTCAGCAGGCGAAACACTGAGACCCAAATCCTTCAGGTGGGAAAAAGCTTGGCAGGTTCCTGAATCAGCAAGAAGGCCGGTGTGGCTGGAACAGAGTACATTTAGGGAGGCTAGCACAGGAAGGGTGGAGATGAGGCTGGGCAGGTCATGCAGGGCTTTGTTGGTGATGTTTAGGAATATGGATTAAGCAATAAGATGGATGGGGGTGCCATGACGTGAAATGGGAAAACTAGAAAAGTAATAGTTTTGAGAGGGAATTTCAAGACTTTAAGTTTGGATGTGTTAAGTTTGAGATGTCTATGAAACATCCCTGTGGAACCACTAAATATACAATTGAGTGTGTGAATCTGTGTGAAACAGAGTGGTCTGTGCTGAGATGGAAATTGAAGAGTTGTTGGCTCCAGCCATGGGAATGAGACAGTGTGTACAGTGAAAAGAGAACAGAACTAAGGAATGGGGAACAGAATGGGGTAAACCCAATATTTAGTGATCTACTAGGATGAAATCCAGAAGTGGAGTCACAGTAGCCAGGAGAACAGAGCAAGCATTTCAAGAAGGGAGAGAATGACCAGCAGTTGTGAAAGCAGTAAGTGATAAATTAAGATGAGGCCTGAAAAGTATCCATTATGGCTACTTGGAGGTCACTGATGATTGAATAAAAGTAGCTTCAGTGCAGTGATGGGAGAAGCCAGTTTAATATAAATGGGAAATAAGGGAGTGGAGACAGAGTGTCTAGGCAGTTCTTCTGGGAACTTGTCTAGAAAGGGAAGACAAAAATTAGAGCCATAACAGGAGGGAGATGTAGAGGTCAAGGAAGGGTATGTTTTTAAAGATGGAGAAGGAAGATTTGAGCATGTCTGTCAGCTAATGGGGATGAACTGTCAAAGGGGAGGTCCCTCAGGGAGGCCAGCTTGATGACTGACCCTTCATGAGGACATTAGCAAGGCAATAAAGCATGAAATGAGCCACACCAGGCTGCCTGTATCCTGTCCATCCAGCGTCTATAACATGTGGTAGAGTTTTACTCGTGTATATTGGTGGCACTGCCCTCTCCTGTGCTGATTGCTCACTCTGTGCTGGGAGCTTTACAGATATGACCTCATTTAATTCTCAGAACAACCCCTGAGGTAGATGGTGGTATTTTTCTCATTTTGACAGGCTCAGAGTGGTTTAGTAACTTACCAGGTTACACAGCTAGCAAGTAATGGAACCAGGATTGCTTCCCTTTTGTGTCCAACCCCAAAGCCTTTATTAGCTACTATCTCCAGAGTGCCCTCTAGGTATAATGTAAAAATAATTAGAATAAATCTGTTCCATAATAGAAATTTTAATTGTAATAACTTCATGGAAAACTTTATAGAAATTTTCCCATAAAAAGTTTCTTAACAGTTAGTAAAAAAATTCATTAGAATATGCCTTCTTTCTAGTATTTGTCCACAGGTAGTTGGAGAATTCCTAAACGTTTAAGTTTACTGAGTAGAACTTCTATGCATTATTTTAAGAAACAGGTGTACAAGCTTAGAATCAGAGTACCTTGATGGTATTAACTTTTTTTTTAACTGATATAAATTTTAAAAATAAACTGAGTGACCGGATTTTAAAATATTAGTATTTTAATATAATTATTGTTGTAGGTGAGCATCAATTGTTCATGTCTATTTTAAATGAAAAATGCTAATCTTGATGTTGTGAGTGGTAACATCTGCATAGGGACTCGATGGACAGCCTGGTGAGGATGGCTAGTTGGGCCTGTTGTGTGTCCTCTTCTATGTACAGAAAACCAGGCACTAGCAAATCTTCCTACATTTTCAAGTAATACTGTACGACGGAGAATCTGTGCATCTCTGATAACGGCTGGTAAATTTCTTTTCCTATAGTCAGAAATCTACTGAGTGTCTCCATGACTTTCTTTTAGTGCACTATTTCACAGCAATTTAATTTTATAGGCACATTATATGAAAAAATTCAGTCCTCTTAGAGGCACCAGGTAATACAGTAATTAGGCAGTGCCCTGGGGGCCTGGAAGAAGTGACTTAGAGATTAGAAAGAGAAGACAGCATTTTCTTAAATAAATGTCAATAACTTGATATCTCATTTTTCTTTGGCCACTCCTCATCTTAATGCAAACACCATGTTTAACTTCAGAAACAGATAATCTTTTAACTGAAAGACAGAGATCATCTGGGCTACCACACCATGGCCAAAAACTCCACTACATCTGACAAATAGACCTTTTCCAACCTGGATTTGAGCTTTTCCAGCTGTAGGAATGTCCCAAGGACTCCCAAGGCTACTGGTTTCTTGCTTGAAGAGCTCTTTTTAGTAGACAGTTTTTTTTTTTTTAATTTTTAGTTGAAACTTCTTACAATTCTAGTTATTTTCAGTTACTTAGGATCCACACAAAATAAATCCCTCTTTTCTATATTATCATTTCGCACATTTGAAGATAACATCAGGTTCCCTGAACTTTCTTTTCTCCGGGCTGAATATCGTAAGTTTCTAAATCTCTGCACCTAAAACAAAACAGTTTTCAGATTCTTCACCGTCTTGGTATGGTCTGGCGAATGCATTTATAGGAATATTACTTGTGATCCCTTTATTTCTGTTAATATAGCATCCTATTTCATTAGTTTGTTGACAATCATATTCACACTGAGGGAAAAAATGTGTTTTTCATTATAATTGGAATTTTAATTTTATCTTATTTGTTTTCCATTCATTATTCTAATTTTCCAGGAATTTTAAAGCCTGATTTTTAACATCAAACACATTTGCTGTCCTTCCTAGCTTGGGTCGAATTATACAAACTGAACAGCATGCCTTCTTTGTCCTTATCCAAGTGGTTGATCAAAATGCTGAATCGGAGAGCTTTTTGTGTTAAGGCAGATTAGTACCATCAGTAGATTAAATTATTATCTCTAAAGCCTTTCAACTTGCTGGAAATCAACTTGCTCTAAGTTCACTTGTCCAAATTCTCTGGCTCAGCTATTTCTATCCTACTTTTAAGAAGGTAGCAACAGACACTTTCAAGAGCCATAGTGAGATCTTGATATACTGCCTCCTGTGATGTGCTCACCAATAGGTCAAACCTAGCAGCCCTATTAAAAAGAGAATTATTTTAGTTTGTATTCACTCATTTTAGCATACGCATGGTGGCATCTAGCCGCCAATAATTCATCTTCAGGTAATCACAAATGATTTGTCAGTTTATTTTTCTAGGAGCTGGTATCAAGCTGCTTAGTGTGTCATTTCTAGAATCTGGGTTTTGTTTTTTGTTTGTTTTTGAAAACCAGGATTTTTTTTCCCTACGTTTAATCTTTCCATGTGATCCTTCAGAGATGGTTGGTAATGGTTCTGCAGCTCAAGGAGCTGCTGCTTACAGGGCTAGCGACTTGGTCCCGAATTCTATTTTCTTCTTAGCCATGATGCTCTATCCTTTTTAGTTTTTCACTTAGTCTGTTTGAAGAGCTGCAAAATAGGATTGAACTAGATCTCCTTCCTCTCTGCTGTAAGTTAACTTCATCCAGGGTGCAGTAGGCGGTGGGTCTGTTGCTTCTTACCTCTTCATCATCTCAACATTCCTGAAACTTCCTTGTTACTTTCTGCATTGTATACAAACTTCTCTTTATTCTGAGCTTCACCTTTCTGTTGTAGTTCTTATAGGTCATTTGCTTTTTGCTTTTCTTTGAGCTTCATTATGTGCCTTTCGGCCATCCCTCCCTTACACGTACCCATTGAAAAGGTGAGTTCATCACGAAGCATTTGTTTCTGGAGATGCTTTCTGCTTTGCCTCTTCAACAGGCTTGTTTGTGATGGAGTTGGCAGAATTTGTTTGGAAAGAACATATGCCTCTTGAGCCATTTCCCTTTTAGACTCTGACCTTGAAGTCGTATTTATCTGTTTTTTTTTTTCCCTCAGCAGACCTTTTTAGGAATGCACAGTCTGGTGTAATAACAGGATGCTTCTAAAGTAGTAACAATGGGATAAGTACTGGAACCAGTGTGCCTGCCAAGTGCTATGAGTATGTGGCAGAAGAAGTGACTGTCCAGAAAGCCTGGGCATCATCACAGAGGAGGTGACATTGGGCTGTCTTCAGATGCCTTGAAGAGAGGGCAAAGAAAGGGAGCTTCACACAGAGGGAAGACTGTGCAGATGTTTGGTCACATGAAAGTATGTGACTGGGACACTGAAAGATTTCCTTATGTCATTTGGGTCAGTTGTTCTGCACTATCTACTCTCTGCTTGCATATCTTCCTTTTGATTTACAGTCACAGCCTTCAGCTGGAAGGCAAGGGAAAGAGATTACTGAAGACCCAAATCCACAAGATTCCTACCCAGAACTTCACAGTCACTAGGGAGTCATTTCAGGTTTTTTTTCATTGTGGATCAATCCCTGAAATATGTGTCTGGACAGGTTCCTCTTGACTGGTGATTCTGATAATTCTTAGGAGGTTCTCTGCCACTTTGTCCTAACTAACCCAACCAGCTCAAATTTTGGTTGCTTTTGCCCACCACCCCACCCCAGAAGGGATCCCCGAATACTTTGTTCTTTCTCTTTTAACTATTAAAGTGATCAACAAAACAAGCACTAAATTAATTTATTACTTGCCAGGCAAGAGATCACACACTCATTCATTGCTTTTGCTAATGAAGGATTGAAGTTTACATTCTGGAGAAAAGGATTGAGTCCATAGCCCATGAACAGTAGGTTTTCACTAGTTCCATTTGTCATTGGTCAGTTAAGAGCCTTCACTTATGGTCCATGAGGGTCTAGCATACCAAGATGCTCAAAAGTTAACAGTTTTTTAAAAATCAGCTTTGACTGATGGGCTACTCAAAATCCACAACCAGTTATGGTGAAACTCATCACCAAGTTTACCTCCTGGGGAAGTGTTGCTACGAGTGGAAAGTTCTTTGGCAGGACTCAGGAAGGACAGCTCTCATCTCTCAGCAGGTTTTGTTGTTTTCCATAGTCGGACTTGTCCAGCTCTCTCACCTGTGTGACATCTCACTGTGTCCCAATGTGGCATGGTCTCTGAGCCTTCTCTCTCCCCTGCCACCTGTTCTGCCCACCACAGTTCTGTTACTGATTTCAGTTTCTCTCTGGAGCCACCGAAGAATTTTCTTTCTTGCATCTTATATAAATGGTTTTCCAACTTCCAGAAACTGTGTTTAATGAAACAAGTTAATTTTTTCAAGGTAAAATTTTGCTCCAGTCTGTGTTACCATAGAGTGAAACTGTTGGCCCTAGAAATGTAGTTACTTGTTAATCTGAGGTCATAAATTGTAAGTGATTCTCATGGTTTAACTTCATCATGGAGAAAATGATAAATTAAGGACAAAGCAGAAACCAGGAAAGACAAACGTGCTTATAGTGAAGATCACACACAGACACATAAAGCATTTAGTCATCTTGTCTGGCAGCTGAAATGCTTAGAAGGAATAAGTAGGGCAGGTCTTTTGTGTCCGTCAGGGTGGGGGCAGGAGGTGCTCTGGGGGCTTTGGTAACCGCCCGAACACCACTGCCATCAGCACCCCGCAGGCTGCCCCAAATAACCATGCACTCCTAATAAGAAGAATCTGTCTGCTTAGCAGATGCAGCTTTAAGGCAGGTCCCCAAGTCTTCCTAACCCCTCCAGAGCTCTGTCTGCCCCTCACTTCTTCCTGTAGAGAAATTAGAGAGTGGTTGCTTGCTTAAGACCTCCTTCCCTCTGTTTCTTCCTTCCTTTTTGTTGGTTCTACAAATTGTTCCTCTGAGAAATAATAATGGACCTTTAAAAAAAAAAAAACTGGCGTGTTAAGCTGCAGAGTTTTCATGCTTTTTAAAAATCCTAATGCATACCAAAACATTTGGTAGGCAGATTATCAAGAACTGATAAAGAATCTCTTAAAATAAGATGTGCTTTGATACCCAGTGGGAGAGTATTAAAAGAAACATGGTGGGTGGCTTATTTTTGTGCTTCATTTTTTAATAAACACAACTGTTTGGCTTTAACCGTGGAAAGCAAGCTCTCATGAAACATCTATCTGTATGTCTGAAGTCACTGGATACAGCTAAATTGACTTAAAAATATAAACAATGCTTATTAAATACATGTGGACACAGGAAGGTTAGTCCTCTGCAGCTGTAAGAAAATTCTAAGATATTTCAAAAAAAAATAATGAAGATTCTTGTTTTCTGAATAATCAATCTGCATATGGTTTATGTTTGTTATTTACTAAATTTTTTATTTTTGCAGACATTTAGGGCTAGAAAATACTTTAAAAACTGCTTAAGCTAACTTCATGGTAGAGATGAGTTAGGTTGTTAGAGTCTTGAAAGGGTCAGTTAGTGGCTAGTTAGGGAATTATTCATTCATTCATTCATTGACTCACTCAGCAGATATATATTTGGCTTCTGGTGAAGCACCAAATCTACGGTGATAACTAAGATAGGCATTGTCCCTTTTCTCGTGGAATTTACTTTCTGACAGAGGACCAGCTATTAAACAGCTAATTGCGATAGTCATTATTCAGTTGCACTATTGCTAAGTGCCCCAAAGATAGAGTAGATAATAGCATAGAGGCTGGAGCAGGGAGGCCTAACCAAGTCTGAAGTCGGTAAAGGTGAGGGGCGTGAGCAGCTTGTCTAAAGGTAGCAGGTAAGATCAGTAGGAAGTAGAAGTGGTGGGATGTGGAGATCCAGATGGAGGGTCCAGGTTTAAACAGCTGAGTGATGGTAAGATAGGAAACAGCTCAGGAAGCCAGGATTTGGAGAGGCAAATGTCAGGCTCAGGTTTGGTCGTCTTGAGTTTGGTGTGTCTGTGGGAAGAGCACATAGAAAGGTAGAGTAGGGGGTTGGATCCTCAGGGGAGACGCTCACAGCATAACTCTGACCTGGTTGTAAAGCCGAGTCATCGGTGTGGGAGTGAAAGTGGAAGCCACGGGCTGGGTCTTCTGAGAAGAGCGTGAGGAGACAAGCCCGAGACCTGTTCCATCCCTGACCTTGCCCATCACAGTAAGCACGGCTGCCCATTAACTTCAGCCAAAAATCTAGGATCCGTGTTAACCTTCTTTCCCTCACTTCCCACACCTAATCCGTTAGCAAACCCTGTCGACTTCTATGGAAGGTAACCTGAATCTGTCCACCTCATCTCCTGGTTCCCGTCCTCTCTCCCGGATTGCCGCCATCACCTTCAGCTGGCGTCCTCGCCTCCACCCCTGCCCTTTAGAATCCAGTCTTCACGTGCGAGTCAGAGAAGCACTTTTAAGACACAAATCAGATCATCTCATCCTCTGCATTAAATCTTCCAGTGGCTTTTCATAGGCCTTGAATAAAATCTAAACTCCTTATTCTGGTACAAAGCCTGTGTGTCTCCGCCTCTGCCAACCTCTCTGGTCTCATCTTTCCAGTGTCTAGCTCGGCACCGCCTCCCCGTCGCTGGTGGCCTTCCTCCTGAACACAAACCCAAGGGAATTGAGATGGGGCGGCCCCTCAACACGAGGAGTGGGGAACATCAGGGGTGCCAGCCAACATCTGGCCAGCAGTGTTGTTTGCAGCTGAAGGGTCAGATGAGGCCAGAATTAGAAAAAGTCTCGGGCCTCACAGCCCCGGCCCTGCTCTCTGCATCACTGCCATGGCCTGCGCGGGGCATTTCCTGAAGCCGCCGTTCTGTGACTGCAGCATCCCGGGGTGAGTGTGTCATCCTGTGATGCCAAGAAGCTCATAATCCAGACGGGCCAAGGGCGCTGCACACGGAAGCATTATTTCTTGTTAAAACAAAACATAGGGAATCTAAAAACAGAAGAGTAAGGGAGAAAGAATGCAGTTTTTAATAATTGCAGAGGCTCACCTCTTTTTCATGATTTGAAACAGTAGTAAGTGGTAAAGATAAGAAATTCAAACAGTATAAAAGAGTGTATCACACATGATGTTTAAGTCTTCTGACCTTTTTTCTCCCCTTCTCCTCGGCAGTTTCTATTCCCCAAAGGTAACCTGGGTCATAGCATCATACCTGTCCTTTCGGAAATACTCATGCATATATAATCCGGTTTTCTCCCCTACCCCTGTTACTGGGCTCTTACTGCTCTGTAGTTCCCCACATTTTTTCTTTTGAAGCTTAATGCTGCATGTGGACATCTTTCAAGGATTGTTCCCCTTTTCTTTGCATCAAATTGTGTTTTATATTTATCTTCGTGTTTTTGTGCAAAGATTTCTGTAGAATAAATTCCTAACAGTGATCAAAGCCTATGTACAGTTAAAATTTCGATCATTACTCCAAACTGCCCTCCAAAAATGTTGTTCCAGCAGTGTTTTCTGTAGGAAGTTACCATTCTGCTTCAAAACACATGCTTTTTAAAAGTTGCTCCTTGGGGGATGTCTTGATCTGTTCAGCCTCTCTCTCCCTCCCCTTTCCTTCTCCCGTCTTTTCGTCTGTCTTTCCTTATTTTGTCTTCTCTTTCTTCTTTCTCTCCTTCCTTTCTTTCTCCCCTTTCTCCTTGTCCATCCACGCCACCAGCAGTGTTTACTCATAGGCTGTCCCATGTTGGACAGTGCGCCATACCAGCCCTCAGCCTCTCCAGGAGGGAAGGCCACTTGTGTTCCCCGCCTGCCTGCCCAGGCCTGGGTGCGAGACAGCAGGCCCCGAACCGTGATGGCTGCAGCGCAGTGAGCATGGCAGGGGCACGTGTGTACCTTGTGTGAAGAGGAGTGGAAGGGACTGTAGGTGTTTAGCCGGAAGAAGAAGGAGAAATAAAAGTTGGTGTGAGGGTGGGTGTGCGGTCTGTCTCACAGCTTGAAAGGCCTGCCACAGGGAGCAGAAACCTGAGTTCTCAGAGGTACGAGGGAGAAGTCAAACCAGTGGATGGAAACTTCAGAGGTGGATTCTGGCATTCAGCCTTACGAAGAACTTTGTAAATGCCATTTATTTATTTATGAGTCATCATTGCTCAATTAGTATTCCTTTTCATGCAAGTGGGAAGAGTAGACGTGACATTAAGAACAGAGGGTTTCTGGGTTCATATGCAACATCTCTCGGCTGCTTCCCTCGTCATACTCAGACCCTACTGCGAGTTGCCGGGGTGGCTCTGGACCCTCATTGTGTGGTGACAGGAAGACCACCGCAGCCACAGCCACAGTCACCCATCTTCCTGGTGGGAAAGAGTTCATCCAGCTGCCTACTCAGAGTCACCCTGATTGTGCTGAAGTGGGGGCCCGCTGGGGAGGAGCCCGCGGTAGCCAGCGGTCTGCTGCACTCAGCGGGGCTCGCTGAACAGGAAGGGCCGGTTCTGCCTGCTCTGGCCGTGGGACAGGTCCCTGGGCAGCCCTGGGGCAGCCCCGGCCCTGCTCAGAGCCGCTGACTCTGGTCCACTGTCCTGACAACGCGGAGGAGGAACCTTCTGGGAATTGGACTTCGTTAGTGGCCGTTTTCCAACAGCATAGATATGGAGACTGAGAGATTCCTTTGAGAGTTGAGCAATTACAAGTCCATTTTGTTTGACAAAGCAGGGTTTTTTTTTTTCTTTTTCCCGGCAATTCCATTTAAAAATTTAGAAATTATCAGGCTTTCATTCTATTTTCATTGGCCAAACATAATGGTTGGAAACCAGACCAGTAGACTTGGCAGAGCCATGGTCTTTGGTTGGAGGTAGAATTTGGTCTCTCAGTGGTGGGCTGGTAATCATCTCTCTAGCCTTAAGAGCAGTGCTCCCCTCTGGGTCTCTGCTTCAGGGTGGTAACACCTAGTGGCCTGAATTAGGGAAGCACTATTTATTCCCTTCTCAGGAGCCTTGGACTATTTTTGCTGCATCTGTTTAGTGGGACCAACATCATGTGTGTCTGGCAGGAAGAATAACTGAGGCATTTGACAGGGGTCAGAGGAAGATCAGCTCACAAATCCTCATCTCAGAACAGTGAAGTCCCCTACTTTTTTTTGTACTGACTTTAGTTTGGGGCTGACAATTTGGCTTTCCCGCCTTTGCAGGACTCCAGGTCGCCAGACCCTCAGCTACTGCAGACCGCAAACAAAGGTCTTCTCAGCAGAATTGTAGTTCCATCTATCTAGCCTTACTTTCAGCAGATCAGTTACAGCTCAAACTTGTCTCTTTTTGTAAGACCTTACTGAAGGCTAAATTGGTAGACAGTTCTTTCCAGAACCCTGAATTCTCTTAAGTCTCCTAATAATGCAGTCCTGAAAGACACATGATCTAGTTTTAGATACAGCAGGCATCCATTTTATTGTCATCTGACAAAGAAGGCCAACTTCCCAGCTGCTGTCCAACCCCATCTCAGCCAGTCTACCTTTTTGAGGTCATTCACATGTAAATTTACATAATAGGAGTTTTCTTCCCTGGCCAGTGGTGGGGGGAGGGGCGGGGGTGGGAGGTGGTATGTGTCAGATAAAGCCAGTTTAGGGGGAAAAAAAACAGTTGGGGGATTCGCTGGCACCCATAAGTTAAAAGTCTTGGGATAGATTTTAGATTTGATATAAGGAATGCCTGGATTTGGGACCCAAACAATGTCATCATGACTCAGCTTCTCTGTATCTAAGTTCTTCTGTTCTTTTGTCTTCCTTCTCAGGGTTCACTTGATAAACATTGCCAATGCAGGATCTCCCCTGTGCAACAGCAGGCAAACTGAGTGTGTTACCAGTGGTTCATAGCAGTCCTTAGATTCACTCCAATTGGACCAGCTTAGATCATGTGCTGGTCCTTGGAGTAATTACTGCAGCTGGGTAGATGTGCAGGAGAGGCCTCAGTGCTTTGACTGGCCTGGGACAAATACAGTTATCCCTTGGACAATGCAGGAGTTAGGGGCTCTGCCCCCCTCCGCGGAGTCGGCCCTCCGCATCTGTGACCCCTCTGTATCCATGGTTCTGCTTTCACAGATTCAACCAGCCTCCGATCCTGCAGCACTGTAGTATTTACTGTTGGAAAAAATCCCCACGTAAGTGGACCTGTGCAGTTCAAAGCTGTGTTGTGCAAGAGACAGCTATGTTTCGTCCTGGAGCTGGGTGGAACCCTACCCAGATATGGTGTTAAAAGTGGGGAAAGGGTATATTTATTGAAAATTGGTCACTGATGCTAAAACAAGGAGGAAAAGATTGTAAGGAGGTCAACAAAAGTCTACTGCAGTTATCTGTAGTGTGTCAGGCACTGAACCGGGCACTGGAATTGAAGTTTTTAAAAAGAATGATCTATGTTGAGTCGTGGTGAATTTCTAGGCACTGAAGTGTATTGAAAGAGTCTGTAAATATATTTATTCCATTGTTGGTTAATTCAATGAGATGACTTTTAAGGAGCTTTCCTACCTGAAAATTTTATGATTTGTACTTCTTGGAAAACAAAATGGAAAAGATAATTTTTTATTAGCTTAGATAATTATTTTAGCATTTTAAATTATTATTTTTACCATTTTAGAATTTTAAATATTATGACAGCTTTATGTAGAATTCTGAAGTCTCAATTCAGTGCTTTCTTTAACATCACAGATCACCTAAAACAATATCTCAGTGTAGAAAAAATTAATATAGGTTGATGAAGAGCACCTTATTTTTGTGTGGATAGTAATCTTGCAAAGAATATAACAGTTGCTAGATGCTGAATTTTAGTTTTTGCCCGTGCTGCTGTGAATTGCAGTGTGTAATATGTGGGTCACATGTTGAGCCTTGCTTTTTACTGACTGGGGCTTCTTTGCCCTAATCCATATAAACAGAGATGGAACTTTCCTTTATTTGACTTTCATTTGAACTGTAGCTAATATACTGCCTGCAGAGAGTCTCACTGGTAGTTAAAAGCACATTTATTTTCCTTCATCTTATGAAATATTATTGTCATTATATTTTGGTTTTGTTCAGAAGCCTTCTTCAATCTCAGCTGAAATAAAGCCCAGCTGAGTTTTCTTACGGCTTAATGCAGGAACATGGAAATCCACAGGAAGTTTGGATGACTATTATCCCAATATTATATAGGGGTAAAAGAGTTCTATTATGTGCATGAAAATTAAAAGGAATTTCTCAGATCGGAACATTTTAAACTGCACAAACAAATGTAGGTCTATAGGAAATTACCTTGCCTTTTATAAATTGCTATTAAAAATGAAAAACAAAATGTAATAAAATCAAAGTGAAAATTTCTTGGTAAAGAACCCTTTTGGAGAGGGTGGTTTGGTTACTCGGTTAACGGCATATAATGAACTTTGTTTCACCACGGTGCGCCAGATGACATATTAGGTATGAAGAGGAGTTAATGATGGGAAAGTCCAGTTCTCTTTACCGGGGGAAATGGGCAGGGGTTCGAGTGGGAGGGGAGTTGTTAGGTCTTAGGGTAGCTGTCCTCCTCAAAGCACCTTATATTCTTTAAATTAGTAGATTGGCGTTGGGTGGAGTTTGACTTCTGTCATTGTAAGGATCTCAAACAACTTTATTTGCAGTATTAGATTTTTTTAGCCTATGTGACAAGGTGTGGGATTCAAGGATTTTATCAATTTGTGGAATTTGACATAGATAACTCAGCTTAAAATAAGCCTACTTTATCATTCCAGGACTGAAGTTTGTTCATTTCTTGTTTATCTGTCCATTCATTCACTCATGCCTCGTCTTATTCCACAAAGATTTCAGGCACCTTATAAAAACTGCATGTATGTAACCCATATATATCAGCAGCCTTGTTTTGGTCTAGTCCCCGCATTACATCACATTCAAAGAAGTAAGTATGACTGTGAAAATAATTCAGATATTTACCTCTCATAAAACATCCCTCCCAGAGGGGAGTAAATGCATTATATATAACAGAACTTAAAAAAAAAAAATCCTCTTTCCCCATCTCTCTGAGCTTTTACATGGCTGTCAGCTATTTCCCCAAATTTTGTCTGTCTTCTTGAAACCTACACAAAGGGTCTCCTCAAATCCAGTCAGTCCTTACCTTTCCCCTTCCCTCTCCCTTCTTTTTTAGGTACCTTTCCTTCTGTTTCCTCTCTCACTGTATGTTCTTCTCTACTTCTCTCCTCATCCTAATTTATTTTATTGTGTCAAATTTATTATTTTTTTTGTCAGTAAGCCCAGAACCAGGGAAAGGGGAAGAAGCCCAGACTCACAGCCAGCATTTCCCTCAGGAGGCAGCGTAAGGAATGAGGTTGCAGTTATCCGCACATGAACGTATTTTCTCTTTGTTGCCATTATAAAAAGTTGTCGAATACTAGTTAAAAATTTGCAAGTCCAAGCCAGGGAACATATAAATTGAGATGAACAACAGAACACTAAACTACATGTTGTTAATTGTGTAGTTGACTCAGAACTATAGTTGACCCTTAAACAACATGGGTTTTAACTGCTTGGTCCACTTATGTGCAGATTTTTTCAGTCTGTCAGCTCTCTGAGTCTGCAGATTCTGCTTCCGTGGATTCACCCAACCATGGATCGACCATTTACTATAGAATCTGAGGTTGGTTGAATCCGTGGATGCAGAACTAGCTGACATGAGGGGCTGACTATGGGACTTGAGCATCCATGGATTTTGATATGTGGCTGCAGGTCCTAAATCAATCCCCCATGGATATGGAGGGAGGACCATACTTCATGGTCAGTGATATAAAGGGACTGGTTTTCCGTTGTTCTCCCTAATCATGAGTGGAGCACATCCCCACCTGAGTTCCCCAGGTGACAAAGCCCTTCCTAGCCTCTAATCTTAAAGTTATATGAGACTTCACTTCCTAGATAAAAGAACACTTTAAAATGTAGTGGTAGTGTCTTTAACATCCATAAAGACAATTTATTGCAGTGACTGTCGGTGAAAAGAGTGGTCATGATGCCAAACCATGACTCAGTTCCAGACCTTCTGCAGGAGGCCAGCACATATCGTCCAAGACTGCAGCTTTCTGATGATCTGAATTGACCTAAGAATAAAATCTGATGCTGTCTGTGGCAAAAAATGCAAACAGTGACCTTAGGGACCAAAACAGTGATGTGAATGAGTGGACGATGAGTGGTGGCTGCCAGCCTCAGGCATGGGGCACAGCATGTGAGAGGGGACTGGTGACTGGACAGCATGTGCCCTTTCAGAGGAGGGAGGCCACTGTTGCTCTGCTCCATCCTGTTTTGCCATGTGGGGCTCCGCTCCAGTGCTATCATGTCTTCTAATTCTTCAGGGTGAGCCTGAAATCCAGATTTTAGTGTGCAGTGCCCCCATTTTAAATGCTCATCATTTAGTCATTTGGATTTTTAGAAAGCGCCTGTGGACCAAGCAGAACTTGCCAGCAGGCGTTCAGTCATCATCTCTCATCAAAGGAAAGGGTCACCTGCCTGTTTTTCATACAAGCCTTTATCAGTGTCCCCTCCCTCTTCTCTGCTGTGCCCAAGGTTGATTGGTTCTCTGGCAAAGTCTAGAATCTGGTGTTCTCTGATTCAGCTACGCCAACTGGGTGTCCAACCAGTCAGTTCAATTCTGACACAAACAGCCCTGAGTCAGTGTCAGACTCCACAGATTTAAAGGCTCAGTTTCTCAAGACTGCCCGCACTCCAGATGCTCCTTGTAAGTTCCAGATCCCCAGTCAACCCATACATATAACCAGTTTGGCTACAAATTCCCATGATTGCCTCCTCAGATTTGAATTCACTAGAATGACTCACAGGACTCAGGAAAACACTTCACTTACATTTACCAGTTTATTATAAAGGGCTTAACTCAGGAATGGCCCAGTGGAGAGAAGCATAGGGCAGAGTGTGGGGGTGGGGCTGTGCAGAGCTTCCCTGTGCTGTCTGCATGGGCCACCCTCCTAGAATATCAGTGTGTCTGTCCACCAACCTGGAAGCTCTCTGAGCTCTGTCATTTAAGGGCTTTTCTGGAGGTTTCATTTGGTAGGCACAATTGACTGAATCTTTGGCCATTGTGACTTAACTCAAGCTCCAGCCCCTCACCCCACGCCCCTCTCCTGAGGTCTGAGGGGTGGGGACTGAAAGTTTCAGGTTTCCAACCACGGCTTGGTGTTTCTGGTGACCAGCCCCTATCTGGAAGCTATCTAGGCCTCTTCCCTCCCTCCCCCGACCCCACCAGGAGTCATCTGTTTAGCATACAACGACATTCTTATTACTCAGGAGATACCAGATGTTCTGGAAATTCTGTGGCAGAAGCCAAGGGAGGAAAAAGATCACATATTATTTTTTATTGAACCACAGATATTTTTTTGATGTTTAAGAGCAAACTAGTGTACTTGAGAGATGAACACTGATGAGGGTTTTTGAAGACCCCAACCAAGACAGCCACGAGGTTGGAAGGTCATTGCCTTGGAGATGCGCCCTTAGATACATGAAAGCAAGGCCAGGATTTAAAAAAAAAAAAAAAAAATCTGTGTTTGGGTGACTCTTATACACAAGTGAGTCGCCCCAGAGTTCTATGCTCATTTTAGAAGGGAAACGTTTCCAAGTCGGTATTACTGGTCTCCCACTCCCTGAATCCTGTTTTTGAGCATTGAACTTCCCAAGGATATGGCTAGTATGTATGTCAACTGGAAAACATACATCTGAGAAATTGAATGGACATACTGGACGTAAACAAACTAAATTGCAGGCATCTGCCAAATAATGTTTTAAAATTTATGCCTGATATTAGATTATTCTTTATGAAAGCATCTATAATGATATAAGATGAGTTACGAGCCCATGTTCATGACATTGAAATAACATTATCATAAGCGGGTAAGTATACGTGTGTGTCTAAAGTTGTTCAAAAGCAGTTAAAATATTAGAATATATTTTAAAAGTTGGAAGGGGAGAGAAGTTGAGTTAGAGCATATTATAATTTTATGCCACTCATTGTTTTCTGTCATCAGGCCATTTCTGCTGATCATAAATGTTACGTTTCACTCACTAGGCCTTAGGAAAGCATTAATTTATACACTAAACTGATGGCTTTCAGGATTGTATTTTTTCAGCCTTATTTTTCTTCCATGTTTCTGTAATTTTAGCAGTTCACAGAGAATTGGGTTAAAAATATGAGAGCAAAATCCTTGGCAACTTTGTATTTCTGCTTGAAAAATTTGAAAGTAGCTATGCTTTAATTAGTCACTTGTTTTGCTGAAATGGTTTCAAGAAATCAAAATTTTCTGTTTCTCCATAAGAATTGTGTCCCTGAAATATATTGCTGTTATACTGAAATATACATCCTAATGCTGTGTTTGTACATGGGGAGTCTGAGCATGACTCATTGTGAGTAAAAAATATTCAAAAAAAGTTAACTGACTTTAAAAAAGATTTCTGGGCATGCTAAGGAGCTCTAGGAAAAGAAAGAAAGTATTTGGAGGACTTCTTGGCTTCGTAAGTGATCATAAACAGTGAATAACTGATTTTGGTGAAGATTTTAAAAATCAGATATGAAAATGAAATGGACTCTTTAGAAATAGTCTGTTAAAATTTTTCCTTCCAATATCTCCACCTCCAAGAGGCTGTTTTGGAGTCACCCAACATGAAATGAAAGCTCATGTCTGTAATGTTTTCATTGTACCTCTAGTTTTCAGGATAGTCCTAAGGAAATTTTTTGTTTTTTCTTAAGAAATACGTGCTTACTGCCAGTCACTTGCAGCAGTGAACTTTCCTGAGTGACATGGACAAGACACTGCATAGGTGTAGTCATGACTGAGACATGAGAAACGAAGACACTGAAGTCATAGGCTGCTCAGTTAACAACTATCTATGACGCACAAGCTAATTTAGCTAGTGTGGTAAATGGAACAATGACTCCCAGCGGTATCCAGGTGCCAGTCACTGGACCTCGGAATGTTACCTTCTCTGGCTAAAGGACCTTCAAGATAAGATTAAGTTACCGAGCTTGAGATGGGGAGATAATCCTGGATTATCTGAGTGGGCTTCTAAGTACAATCTCTGTCCATGTAAGAAGGAAGCAGAGGGAGACGTGACTGCAGCGAAGAACATGGTGTGACACTGAAACCAGGTACTGTGCTTTGAAGATGGAAGAAGGGGCCACAGGGAGTGTGGCTCTAGCAGCCGGAGGAGGCACGGAAGGAGCCTGTGCGGGGAGGGGGGCCCCGCACTGATTGCGGACTCCTGACCGCGGAACTGTAAGGGAATATGTGTGTGTCGTTTTACGCTGCTGAGTTTGTGGTGCTTTGTGACAACAGCCATCGAGAGCTAGCACAGCAAGCTAGTTTGACCATAGTAAGTTAAATACCCACATACATAATACCGTTGTGAAGGAAAGGGGAATTTTAAAGCTGCCAAATACTTTGTCATCACTGAACACTTTTATTTGCAGATTTTGGTTAACTTCTGTCTTGCTGTTTCTCAGCTTATTCTTGACTCAGAAAAGGTAAAATTCCTAATATTTAAATACTGTATTTACGGGACTTTACTCTTAGCACAACACAGTTCTCTTATCTCCCAGAGCAAGTTCCCTTTTCTGGTTCCCTTCCTCAGTCTCGCTGAGGCGTGGATCACCATTGTTAGTGCTGTCGGTTTCCCTGTAACTCTTTTAGGCTGTGGCTCAGCATCCTGATTTTTAGAAAAGGGAACCAGGCTCCCACACAGGCAATCCATATATGCAACAAAAGCCAGTCTTGTTTAATAAATACAAGGCAAACATTCTACACAATATGCATGCATCTTGCGGCAGTGCCATTGTGATCCTGGTACTGGGGGGGAGCATATAAGGTTCTCTGAAGTCTCCATTATGAACCCACCCCAAGGCTGCTCTGAAAGTGTGACTGTTTACGTCCACTCCTGGCACCTGCACTGTGATCACCAGAGTCCCTTAAGAGCTGCTGATTCCATCACTGTTAGAACAGCACAGAAAAGGGGAGATTTTGTGGTTTGTCCCCGATTGGCATTCTTTGTAGCAGTCTTTATTAGAAAGCAGTCGTTTGTTGAGGCCAGGGGAAGTTCTGTCACGTGTATGTGTGTTCACCTGTATGGATGTATTGAGCTCAAAGCCAAAGGATCTCTTTTTCTAACTGCATTTGTTCTTTGGAACCCCAGGGTATTTCCATTTGAACTGATGAATTCTCTTGGAGGTAGGTGGGGATTTCATTACCAAAATTAGACCAAGTGAAAAAATGAACGCACATTTCAAAAGGTAGCACTGGAATCAGGTACATCTACAGATTTTTCCAGGGATTGCACCTGAACTTTTAGGTTTTATTTGATTATAATTCCAAGAGAGAATTTTCGTTAGGTGAGTGTTTTGTTTTATTTTTCAATGATTTCCCCCCGCCCCCCCGCCTCTGACGTGAAGTTTGATTTTATTTGGCATTTATCCCAGTTGGGAATTTGCAGAGGGAACTGAAAACTGACCTTGCATTTGTGAAATCACAAAATAAAGTGGAATATCAGAAATGATGTTCTTCTAGAAATAATAAATAGCTTTGTGCTGGTGACTACATTCACAGCAGAGTTAACTAAAATTAATGTTTATGCACAATGAGAAGAAGAATGTCTAGAACCTCTCAGATACCTTCTGAGTTGTATTTTCTTGGATCCTGAGGAATCCCCGAGTAACGACAACAGCAGTGGCACAACCGAGTAGTAACGTTGGGGTATTGAGCTCTTAACTGGGAACCAGGCAGAGCTCGTGTTTAATAGTACAAGTAAGCCTTCTGTATACTACTTAGTTTAATCATCAAAAAAGCCACCTGAGGCCATTATTTCCCTTTCACAGACAAGGAACCTGAGGTTGAGATTTAGGAACTTGCCCAGGGGTGCATACCTAATAAGGAATAATGAGGATGCAAACATAGATGTTTCTGGCCCACAGGCTGAGCTTATTCCGTGGCAATGCCCCGTCTCCCTGAGTCTGGAAATGGCACGAGTCAGGTGTAGGCAACCAGGAAAAAACAGCTTAGACTCTGAAGGTCAGAATAGTGCAGTGACAAGGTTGCAGTGGACCAGCCAAGGACAAGAACTAAGAGGAGGTCCCCTGAGGGCGACAGACCAGCTCTGCCTTGATACAGAGGGGCGTTGGGGCTGCAGGGCATTTGTTCCCTGTTGATGGCTGGACTTAGGAGAAGGAATGAACCCCTGAGCAAGGCTGAGCGAAATGTGGCCATAGCTGCAGGTGTTTAATTTTTTTAAATGTGTTTGCCATATAATTACAAAAGTTGCATGTGTCCTTAACTGTACAAAAAATTCAACAACACCAGCTTACACAAATGTGACATGAAAGTTGCCCTTCTTCTCCACTGACCAACCCTTTAACTGTACCTGTGTATCTAAACCTAAGTACATATGTAGCTAAATGGACTAGTTGTTGGTCTTGGAGGGTTTTACTTTATTTTTTGTTTTGTTCCACAAAATTAAATGCATGCTATAATATTGTTGTATAACATTTTTAATGAAACAATATTACATCTCCATCTTTTATCTTAGTACTCTGATTTCCCTACAGAGGCAATTTTTGGGGAGAAATATTTGTCTTAAGACTGAGTTGAGGGGGTGGGCAAAATGGGTGAAGGTGGTCAAAAGGTGTACATTTCAGCTATAAAATAAGTTCCAGGGATGTAACGTACAGCATGGTGACTATCGTTCATGTGTGTTGTATATTTGAAAGTTAGTAAGAGAGTAGATCTTAAAAGTTCTCATCACAAGAGAGAAAAATTTGTAACTATATGTGGTGGTGAATGTTAACTAGACTTATTGTGTTGATCATTTCACAAAATATGCATATATTGAGTCATTATGTTGTTTGTACACCTGAAACTAATATAATACATGTCAATTATATCCCAATAAAAAAATACGTAGGGCAATTGCATGTGATTTGAGAGGTCCCAGCTTGGACCTGACCTGCTTGGATACTTCCAGTGATGGGGAGGTCATGTCTTTGTGAAGCAGCTGGTTCTATTATTGATTGTTCTGATAGAAACTTACATTGAAGTAATGTTTAATTCTCCGTGACTTCCTCTTGTTCATTAGTATGTTCTCTGGACTTCACAGACCACATCTCATCCCCTCTTCACCTGTAACTGGATGAAATGAGACACCAAGGGAATATGCATAAGAAAATTTAAAAATGAAAAAACTGAAAAAAGACTAAGACAAATAAGAAGGTTATATTGCCTCCATGGCTGGTCAGTTTTGACACTTTCTAGTTTTCTTCATGGAGCTACTAGCTCCAAATTGTAGAGCAGAGCTTCTTTGCTGTTTTTGGGGTTTTTTTTTTTTTTTTGGTTTGTTTGTTTGTTTTTGGTGTCTGAAGGGTGTTCTGTCTTGGCCTCTGGACTTTCGCAGGGCTTAAAACTCTTTAGTGGAAGGAAGATGAAATCAGATGTGAGGGAGCACAGGAAAGTGCAGACTCTTAGGAAGGTTCAGTTTGGATTTAAAAGATTTTTTTTTAACCTTAAAATAGCTTTAGCAAGTTTTCTACTCTCAGCCAACTGTTAAAACTAGGCAGGACCTTGAAAATCATGTCAGCCTCTTGCTTTTGTTTACCTTAGAAGTCCTAGAGAGTTTACCGTATTTCCATAGAAGGTCACAACTGATTACGGGCACAGCCAAGCCCAGAACCTACCTCTTTCCTTCCTGTGAGTATGTTTTCCACTGAAGCCCACTAGACTGCCAAACCATCATCCCCCAGAGAGCTGTGAGAATCCCCAAAGCCCAGTGGATTTTATTTTAGAGTCACGATATGCCTACATGCCCTAGAGCACTTGCAGGAGAGGTCCCGGAGGCCTCGTGGTGTGGCCATTGTGAATTCCGACTCCGAAACTTCACTAAGCCCGTGACCTTGGGAAGCGGCCCTAGTTTTTCTCAGCCTTCCTTCTCTTATCTGTAACATGGAGATAAGACTGCCTCCCTCCTTGGCTTTTTGTGAGGTTAGGATAATGTTTGTAAAGGACGTAGCACAGAGCCTGGTTCATTAGTAGTTGTTGTTAGAAGAAAGCCCTTTCAAGCTTTTCATGATAATCTTTTTTAAAGTTTTTAAAATCTGACAATATATGTGTTAAATTATTATAGGAAGGAGACTTCAAAGACTAAATACTTAAAAACATTTTCTTTTTTTGGACTAGCTATTGTACATGGTTTAAAATCCAAAATATACAAAAGAGAACTCAGTGAAAAGTAATGTTTCTTACTCTCTCTTTACCCCCAGCGACTACCTTACTTTTACTGGAAACTCACTTAACCAAAATTTTTGTGTACCCTTATAGACATATTCTATGCACATACTCAGTAGGCTTTAAATATTAAATGATTTCTACCTTCACTCTTCCCTCTAGTCTCTGGCTAATAGGGCTGTTGACTCAATAGTGTCGGTCAGCACTGTCCTGTACTTTCTGTGATGACAGAAGTGTTCTGTACGTGTGTTGTTCAGTACAGAACCCACCAGCACATGAGTCTGTTAAGTTCTTAAAATATGGCTCTTGCAACTGGAAAACTGTATTTTACATTTTTATTTAATTTTTATTAAATTTAATAACCACAAGTGGCTAGTTAGTGGCTACCATATTAAACAATTTATGTCAGTGGCACTTTGTATATAAACACATTGACCTCCAATTGTGGAATTAAGGACAGAGTCATAGAGAACCACTAATTTGATAGTAATGAAGGAAGTCTATAGTTTAATACATTTTAAATTATATGTGGCTAATATATTTTATTTTTAATTATCTAAATGAGGAGATGGGAGTTTATTTTTGAGAACATAATGCAAATTAGAGAAAGCTGTGGAATGGCATGCTTGTAGAGGAGCAGATCTCAACCAAGTTAGAGCGTGGCCTCATTTATCCATTTCTTCATCTAGGAAGTATTTATCAAATAGCTATTATTAACATGCTTAGGCCCTGGGAGTATGGCATTTAACAAAACCTAGGCAAATCCCTGCCCTCGTGAAGCTTTCCCTCTAATGTTAATGAAATTCTTCTCCCTCCATTCCGTGCGCTCCACTGGAGGTCAGCAAGCAACAGAGGAACCCCCTGGAAGGAACTTGTTCCAGGCGCTGGCTTTGATAGCTGCCCGTGCTCTGAACTGACTTCCTTTAGTAAAGGAAAAAGCCTCAGAGCAAAACAATTTTCATTCAATTACTAAAAAATGCTTTCTTTATCTGTGTAACCTTATTGGTTTCTTCAGTCTGCTAACTCTGGGTCAGATACGAGTAGGGAAAAACACGTGTGTCTTACAAGTACACATGATGTTAACATGTTAAGAGCCAAGAGACTCTAAAGCAAGCCCTTTAGTATTCCTTTGTGGAAAGGTACCTAGAAGAAGCCCAGACTCATGATGGTGAATCATTGTCTCATTCTTCTGCCCTTGGGGGAGGTCTGGATAGTGTAATGGCCCTACCTTCGCATTGTCTCCCCCAAACAGTGATTCCTTCTTTAGTGTTGGCATTTCATTTGATTTGAGTGTTATTCTTTTACTTTTCTGCATTTTCCAGATTTTCTAGCATTAATATGTATTATAAGAATAATCAATTTTATTGGGGAAAAAACAGTCCAGTCAGAGAGATGATGAAAGCCTGAAATGATTCCATGGGAACAGAGATCAAGAAGAGAAGATAAATTTGAGACCAAGAGGTTTAGGAAATAGAACTGACGGGACTTGTGAGAGGAGACTGAGCAATAAACACTTGTTTTATGTAATGTGATCTATTTTAAAGAAAGGCAAATGTAGCATCACAAAGGTTTTGTTTTTTTTTTTTTAAATAAGCACCTCTCCCCACAGGGGTTTTTTTGGTTTTTGTTTTTTTGCCATCATAGCAATCAAATGTTAAATATGTCTTATTATTTTCAGTCACTCACCTGTTAAGATGATTTGCCACGTATTTTTTAGTTCACCATATAAAATATGTGCATTTGGGGTCATTAAAAAAGCTTAGGTGAAACAAGGGGAGTTTATTTTCCTGTATAACTTTTTGTTTTCAGTTTGCCTTAATTTAGTGATAACAAACCCTTCTGTGAGACTGCCTTACAATGATAGAGACTGACTTAGAGAACAGAAGGGAAGGCCCAAGAGATAAAAGCCCTAAAAAAGAGTGTTTGAAGAGCACTGACTATACCACATTCATCAGATTGGCAGTTACTCCCCCCTAGAAAAGGTGTCAGAAATGTATTTCCATGCTTTGAGGGAGGATTTTACAGCAGGCTTCCAGAACTCCAGCCTGATTTCCAGTTACAAGATCAGCATGTTCCACTCATATTGATAACCTCCAGAGAAACAAATTCTCATGATTCTCTAGTCAAAACAAAAGATGTGGCTGATTGTAAAATTACTGAAGTGTTAAATTCTACTCTGCTGTTAAACAAGCTTGGCATTGCTGTTTTCTAGCATTTTTTTTTTCTGAAATAACCACGATGTTTGGCTATATGTGAGGACAATAACTGTGTGGAAAAGGGGAAAAGTCAAAGAAACAGTGTGTCACAGTGTGTCCCGTTTTGTTATTTCCACGTGTGAAAATCAGTCTTTAATGAGATGTCCCAAACAGTGCTACTGTTCATCAGAACATGTGCCCTAAGTCTGAGTGCGTTTAATTATTGTGGGGACAGTGAAATGAGGACATTTAAATCAACTTACAGTGGAAAAATTCAGAAGATTAAGAAGCAACAACATCTCTCAGGCTGCTCAGAACGAATTTTTGAGCTCTCTTCTCTCCTCCCGGGAAGGAATCACTGTTGGAAGTGGGCAGTAAAGTTCATCACCAGCATGTTTTCCTTTAACCAGTACGTCAGGACAAGATCAGCATGTCGTCTGGATGTAGCAATCCGTGCTCTGCATAGACCTCCCGAAGCAAAGGGCTGGTCTCTGTGTGATACGTAGGTTACTGCATGTTCATTTCAGCCTCATGCAGAAATCGTGGTCGAGAGAGAAATTATTTTAAAGGAGCATTATCTGACTCAGTTTTGCAAAGAGCCACTTAGTCTTTTACCAGGGAGGGAAAAAAAAAAACAGTTTAAAATCTGAGAGTAGAAAATAAAAATGTGTTTACAAGGATGTAATGCCTTTTTACGAGTTTCCTGTTTTGTTTAGTTTATGGTTTTGTTTGGTTTTTGACAAGTAAACATAAAGAGGTAGCAAAACTAAGAGCTGGGGGAATATATTCAACTATGATTTTTCCTCCAGCAGTCTTTTCTCCTAGGTTGTGTACTCATTTATTAGCCAATGAAAATCTAAGAACTTGGATGCTGAGTGTTCAGTGACTAACAGCCTAGTTGAAGTGTTTTGTTAGAACGTGGGGCTTTATCTCAAAGCTAAGTGTGTTATATATCTTACCATGCTTAGTTCTCATGTCATCAGATGACTGTATTTGGGTATATTCTACTGTTTCTGTTTCTGTTTGTGTGTGTTCTGTTGTTGACGTATTATTTCAATTGATCCTAATAAAAGACCCTGTTAGATAGTTAAACCTCAGTGAGGGATCTCTTTAGATTGTTTAATTGATTTGTCCATCATCAGAGAGTAACGCAGCATAAAATCAAATATTAGTCCCTGTACAGTCCTACTTGTTTGTTTATATGTATGTATGTTTATTTGTTTATTTAATGGTTATCTCCTTTTTCTCCCCAAACCTGTCCTTATCCATTGCCCAACATCAAATTGGATGGATGCTCAAGAGAGCAAAGGAAATAGATGTGTGAGAGAAAGCTGACTGCCTAAATGGAAGGTGGTGGGGAGTGGAAGGGAAGGATCCTAATTTTAAAATATTTATGTGGGCAGACTGCCACATATAGTCGAGGCCAAGGCCCTTATTCTTTGCATTCTGGGAAGGTAAAAACGTTCTTAAAAAGCTTAGTGAGTATAGACTGACACATCAATTAATTGGAGTGATACATCAATTGGAAAATATTTTGAGTTATTGGATTATGATGAATTATGTATGATAAACTTCCTCTCTTAAATATCTTTGACTCAGGAGTGAAGAATTAAAAACATCAAGTATGTTAACTAATGTATCTGTCAGCAGTTATGTTGGTAATCATAGTAACTATATTGTCATTATGGCATTTTCTATCTCAGGAAATATGGCTGCCTCTTCAGTACCACGATCATACGTATAAAGGAAAAGAATTACTCAGACCTGAACCAGTTCACACCTTGCCAAACCTTTATACTCAGTGTGTGAGCCAATTATACAAGATTTGTTTTTATAAATGTGCTTGCCCATCAGTCTGAAGGTACCCTTGAAATCAGCAACACTTCTTTAAAAAAAAAATGTAACTCACCAAAAAACATGTCTTTAAAGCAGGGTAGCTGTGTATCTTGATAAAAAATATTCAACATTTTGTAGCCTACAGAGAGTCTAGTTTTTCCTCAGGACTAAAGCATTTCCCAGTCATTTTTTGAGATGTAAGTACTGAGGATATAAAATTGAGGAAAGGCCACAGATCTCCACATAAGAATTTTTAAGTGATTAGAAAAGAAAAAAAACAGGAAAGTATAATTGATGATAATATAAAGAAAGTGTTTTCAATATCAGCTAATTAGTTTCTTAAAGCCCAGTTGCATGAAATTAATATAATTTTTCCTAGCAAATCATTTATCCAATGTTTTTCCCTTTTTTTCCTCCTCATTCCTAGATTGAAAAAGAAAAAGCAAGCCAAACAAAATGCAGAAGCAGCCTCAGCTATGGCTACAAGGACTCACACTGGAAAAGAAGTTCCTAATACAGTCATTTTAGAACAAGACAAGTGCAACGTTGCTGTGGAAGAGGAATATGTAACTGATGAGAAAAAAAAGAGAAAAAGTAGTCAGTTAAAGGAGATCAGGCGTACAGAGCTCAAGAGATATTATAGTATTGGTGAGTATCAGTGGCCATTCTGCAGCATTTTCATTTTAAAAATCTAATAATTTTTAAAAGATCATGATTTGTAACTGATGATGATAGTAATAATAGTAACAGTTTACTGAGCAGCTGCCATGTGCCGCCAGCCCTTGTATTATATACGTGATCTTATATAAAGGGAATGACAATGAAATAATGTTGGTGTGTCTTGTTTAATTTTATGTTCCCAGCATGTAACACAGTGCCTAGCACCTAGCTTGTGCTCATAAACATTTATTGAATGGTCACTTTCCCTATATGAGAAGTATTTTTCTTACTGTATATAGGCGTATACCTAACAGTGTTGATAGAAATGGCCTGCCCTGTGTGGTATCAGCTGGGCAATAAGAAATGGACAATAGGACGTGGCCTAGCATCCATTAGTTAAAAAAAAAAAAAAGATGACAATGATGATGATGACTTTGGAACTATAGTTAAGGGGGACCTTAAAATGAGTCCACAGTGCGATAGGTTTCTGAGGTTAGACCCTGCATCCGAAGCTGCATTAGCACAGGTGGCATGTCCGGCATGACGGAGGTGATAGTCTGCTCTGCTTGGACTGTCCATCTCATCCCTACTGCTCCTGTCACGTGCAGGCCTGGAGTATGTTCAAAAGAGAAGGCAGAGAAAGGGAACCAGGAGTTGAACCTTGACGTGTCATCCAGGGTACAGAATGCTCAAGATTGCTGGGCTCAGAGGGAGAAGACTGAGGAAGTCTCTGAGAGTAAACTGCATTACAGAATGTGGAACGTGGGCTGGTAGCAAGGACTTGTTCCCCACGGCCCCAGACCTGGCCCAGTTAATGCCAAAGTTACCAGGAGACAGATCTTGTCTCTGTGTCTAACATACCTTTTCTCCTAGTGCTGATCAAAGATAAAAGGGGTGCCACTGGGATGGGTATAAGTGTGGTTTTGCTGACATCGCTCCAGCTGAGGCAGAAGAGGTATCTGCAGCAGAAAGCCTGTGGTTTGTAGCATTCTAGTGGTTTCCTGTGATTGTGTCATGTAGTACATAGCTTCGTGGATGCCTTTAATCTGAAGCCATTCAGCATTTTATTAAAAAAAAAAAGTCAACCTATTTGAAAGAGACTTCTGTGTGATTAATAACATTCCTTTTAAAATTTAAAGTGTTGGGCATTATCCCTTGCTTGCTAAAAGGGAAAGAGGAGTAAGGAAAATTGCATTTCACATCTTTTACATAGGATTTGTACACATTGGACGTTTGAAAATGTGTGGTTTTTACAGTTGCACAGTTTAAAATGTCATCTTTTTTCATCCTTACTTTAAATGCTGTTGCTTTCGAAGCATGTTAAAGTGGAGACAGTTTGTTCTGGAGGGTTTCCCTGATAGCGGCTGGTGGATCCTGTACGTTGAGTTTTCTTTTCTCATGAGGCTGTACTAACTGCAGGTACTGCATTAGGATAGCTTTTTAAAGGACTGCACTCTGTTGCATGTGTAGTTTTGAGTCTGTGACAATACCCTTCACTTTACTCTTTACTTAACAGCTCTCACTTGACTTCACAAAATCACCTCAGTCATCGCTTTTCCAGGAGGCCCTTCCTGTCCCTGTACCAGTTAGATGTCCCTTCTGCATTGTCATCATGGATTTATTTATCTGCTTCTGTCTTTACAGGCTGTCATGGCTAGGACCCTGGGTTATTTAGCTTTGGGTAGGATCTGCATTATAGGTGCTCTTTAAATGTGCATTTAATGGATGAATTAATACAGAGATGAATGAATACTTTGATTTGTTTGAGTTTCATGAAAATTCTGGAAGGTTATAGGCGACAGTGTAGTAGTTGGGTCGGAATTATCCTGTGATTTTATTTGGTGACAGTAAGTAAAGAGATGCCATCATAGCTTTTCATCTTCTCTCAAGAATGGCTGTAATAACAACTGGTTTGAGAGTTTGGGGCATTTCCTCAGGAGAATCTAGTGCTTATAGAAAATTGCTACGTGGGCCACTGAACCCTGGGGTTCCTTGTCCCTTTTCACATCTGACTGAAGCTGACAAACACCCGTGTTGGCAGGTTTGCTTGATCTCATCGGCTGACCTGGCATATTCCCTAGGTCCCCACCCCAGCATGTTGTCCTGCACCACTAGGTGGAGCGTTAGACCTCAAGTCGAAAGTAATCCCAGTTGAAGTTCTTTTGGTGGCTCTAGTCTGGGGAGGAGAGATGCCAAAATGGGAGGATCTTGTCAGCCACATTAAGGATTTGGACTTTATCCTGTGTCAGTGATTGCCATTGAGGAAGCATCATTAACTCTATTTTAAGATGATAAATCCAAGGACAGTGAATGGAGCTGAGCCTGAAGGCAAGTTGTGCTGGTTGGAGACTGGGGCAGAGGAGAAGGGGCACCTAAGGAGAGATTTTGTTCACAGAATCAGCAGTAGCTGGTGACCAATGTAGTGTGTGAGGGAGAAAAAGAAGAGAGTCAAGAATTGACAAACTAGAAAACTCAAGAAGAAAGAAGGAAAATTTTGAATTTATGTTTGGAGATGTTTTAGAGGTGCCAGGTAAATGTCTAGAGGAGCCTAGAAATTTCAGGGGAGAGGCCTGGAAATTGCTACTTGAAGGTGTGAGGTAAATGCATGCATGTAAAAGTAATCCAGGGAATGCACAGAAAGTCAAAACAAAAAGTTAATGGATGACAAACGGAAGGATCTGTAACAGTATGTTGATTATTGTTTTCTCTGGTTACAGAAATTGCAGGGGAGTTTTGTTTCCTTCATTTTTTACATATTACACATTGAAAAATTATTTTACTATTAATTTGAAAATTATAGAGAAGTGAATAATATAATAGAACAAACCCAAGGGCTTTGAAAAAGAACATTAGACAAATATTAAATTCTATAATCAATATAAAAGAGATTAATTTCTCTTTGTAGGTATCTATTTCCACATCTACAACATTACCTCCCTGATCTAAGGAAGCACATTTTGACAAAATAATGTTTTTACTTGTTAAGCTAGATTTATCTGTGCCTCATTTAAGCCTTGGGTAATAATTTGTTACTTTCTCCTGACACTTAGAAGAACACAACAGCTAAGATATCGATGAAAGATGTTATGGAGAGATTGAGTCACTAGAATTGCCTCGTAACGAAATGGTACCAATTCTCAAAGTGTTTTGTTTTTGAGAAGGGAAGCAGGAGAAAGGAAGTGGAGTAATTACATTGGGGCAGATGCCATCAGATAAATCTAGATCTAGCACCTAGTGTAGCACTGGCACACGGTAAGCATCCAAATAAAAGCTTCTAGAATAAGTGAACTCAACCCTCAGTGCTGTACAGGGCTCTGTATTCTCTTACTCTATGTATTTGTATAAACTCTTAAGGAATTGTTTGATAATAATGCATCTTAATGTATTTTTCAAAATAAGCTACTAAGTAAGTTATGGTTAAATTTGACTCAAGTGTGTAAGAATGTTTACATATGTATCGAATAAGTGTTTGGTCCATATTGCATATCAAAATATGTTAAATGGCATGAATTATGTCAAAACTTTCTTTTATACTAAAGGAATACATTATTCCTTAATCTTAGAATAGTATGCATCTTTACTTCTGTGAAAGTGGAGAGAGGAATGGGGATTTTATAAATGCAGATTACAACTCAATGGGAAGTTCTTTAACTGAGGCACGGGTATATAGGTGTAAGACCTGAAAGAGTTGGAGACATTTTAAAAAGGTAGGAGACAAGCCTACCTTGGAATAAAATGTATTCCTAGGCTTTTGTAGTGTTTTAATATAAAAGATTAATACTAAGAATCCTGGATAGTAAAGTAGGTATTTTAAGAGAATTGGGAGGTGATTTTAACAAACAGAAAACACTTAAGTAGGAATATGGCCAGTTCTGTGGCTATTACAGTAAAGATTTATTTAGGGAAAACCTTTGTAGTATAAAGAACGAATTTAGCTTTTCAGTATTAAATTTGTAATGTCTGTATTAACCATTTCGATTCATAGTTTTTCCTTCTGCATTTAAAAGAACTTAATAAGAGTGAAATAACTGAAACTTTCCACTTTTTCTTTGTTAAACATTTTTGGGGTTTGCTACAGGATGAAAGTAACCAACTACTGATAATTTCCCACGATGGCAACCCTGACACTTGTCCTCACACAGATTACTTTTTCCTAGGGTATTTTTTAACCACATGTGTGAAGACTTCCTATCTGTCTTTTGTCTTTGTTTCACATAGGAAGTTCTGAAAGCCAAAGTTACGCTATTTTGATAAATTAATTCCCAAACATAAAAGTAGGTCAAGCCACAAACATACAGTAGCATGACTCTTCTGTTCAAACACAGTGATCATTCTTTAGAGCTCGAATTAAAGGATTAAAATGTACTTTGATGTGGAAAGAAGATATCAGGAACCTAATTCATATTTTTTTATAATCAAGCAGAATATAAAGACTTGAGGGACTTGGGTATTAAGCAAGTTGAAATTATTAGGATGGCAATAATTGGGTCTGTGCTTCTAGGGCCTATCAAGGAAGTCAGATTACTGTTTAAAGTGAAGTCATACCATGAAAGCCTGGGTGGTGAGCAGGTCCAAGTGCCCCTGGAACACACAGGATTGTCCCAGAAAGAATGCAAGCGTTAAACGAGAAGATAACAGATGTGAGAGTTATACGTGAGGAGGCTGGGAATTAAGGGTGTTCTTGGCAAGGAGGTCAGAGCAATGGTATTCGAATAGAAGCAGGAATCAGACGTAGTATAAGAATACTTTCATGAGCTGAAACTCAAACCTGACTTTTGAAGTCAGAAGAGCTCATCATATTTCAGCAGAATTAAGGGGGAAACTCTGCACTTAGATAAATGGTGGCAGATGTTTACAGATTATAGATAAATGGTAAAACAACAACAACAAACAGGCAAGGAAAAATACTTAAAAAAAATGGCCTACAAAGGAGCAAAGAAGAGAGGCGCAGACTTCTCCACAGCATGAACACCAGAGGAGTTAAATCTTCAGAACTCTGAAATGAAAGTTGTTTTTCAGACTCAGAGACAACAGCACATCCTCAGACATAGCTAAGGAGTCAGGAAGCATACTTTTTGTGTCATACTTGTCCTGAAACAAAGTTATTGAGAGGGAGTGAGGTTCTTTTCTGAGACACACGTCAAAATGTAGTCCTCACGAATGGAAAAATTATTTTATAAAAGACTTTGTGGTCAACATTGCAGTAAGTAAACATAAAATTAGAAATACATAGTCATTGTAAATATGGTTATAAACATGAGTATAAAAAGGCATCATAATTCTTTTTTTCTAGCTTTATTGAGATTTAATTGACATAACATTGTGGAAGGTTAAGGTATACATACAGTGTGTTGATTTGATACACGTATATATTGCAACATGATTACCACCATAGGGTTAGCTAACACCTTCATCTGGTCACATACTTACCATTTCTTTTATGTGGTGAGAATGTTTAAGATCTACTCTCTTAGCAACTTTTAAGTATATCATATAGTATTTTTAACTTTGATCACCATGCTGTTCATGAGATCCTCAGAATTCATTCATCTTATAGCTGGAAGTTTGTACTTTGACCAACATATCTCCATCACCTCCATCCCTTGCCCGACCCCGATCCTCATAACTTGGCTGTGATTGTACCGGGTTTCCCTCAAGGAACACTCTTTCCTTTTCCTATCACACCTTTAGCCCTGCCATTAACACAGTATATTGTAATCCATTCTAGTCACTGAACCAAGCAGCTGTGTCTTTAAAAACCTGCTGTACTAAGAGTTCAAATTCAGAATCTAGTCCTGTTAGGATCATGGGTCTGCATCATGGAAATCTTACTTCCTATGGTCTGTCCTGTGATATCACGTTTGTGTTGTGAGAAGTCCCAACTGTAAGAGAAACACCCAAACATAATTTGAGCTGAGGGAAGACTAAACAGATTCGACTAACAGATTAGACCAAAGTCTAACAGATTAGACTAAAGTCAGTGATTTTTCAGTTTGAGTGACTTTGAAAAATCAAATTATAAGTGAACTGGGAAGCGTGTAAGGAGAGAAACACTTCCTGGTTGATGGTGGGAGAGGAAGGTGGATCTATTTGGAAGGCAGTTTGGCCATTTTTATCGGGGGCTTTACTTTTGTGCACGCTTTGACCCAGCAGTTCTGTTTGCAGAAACTGACCCTAAGGAAATGGTCCTGAGCGTAGTAGATGTAACAACAGCAACTATCATTGCATTGTCTAAAATAGTGGGAAGAATAAATATAACATAAATAACTTAAAGTGGAATAATATGTGCCATTTTTTAATGATGAAGAAAATCAGTTAATGACATGGGGCATTGCCACAAAACATTGTTACAGTAGAGAAGCAGGTTGGCAATACTCTGAATGGGAGTAAAATGGGTGGTTGGTTTGTTCTTTTGTTCAATTGTATTTTTAAGTGACCATATATCGTTTGGATTCATATAGAATTATTTTTCATATTTCATACATTTTCTCCTAAAGTTTAAATTTTCTCAGTGAAGCCCTTGATCCGTTTGTGAAAAGAAAAAGCCATTTTGGAAGAGTTTTCGGAGGGTGGGAAAGAGAGTGGGGGAGAGGAGAAGGAGAATCAGGCAGGAAGAAGAGCAGAAAGAACCTTTTCTGGGCAGGTGTCTCCCATGGGCGAGATGCTGTATTTCATTGTTTGATTTTCTACTCATCACCATCTACTGCAGGCAGTAGTAGCCTGTGTTGTAAATGAGAAAACCTTTAGAAGCCAAAAAGCTTGTGGAAGGTCCCACTGTGGGTCAGCATGAAGCAGGGTTCAAGCCCAGCTTTCTGGTACCGAAGCCTGAGTGAAGCCTTTGTCTAACATTCTGCTTCCCCTGAATCCTCGGAGAGAAAAATAAGGCAAAAGTTAAATATAGTTTTAGTGTCTTCTCCACTGATCCCAAGACATTGTTGTATCTTAGTAAGGAAGAAAAATTTGACTATACAAGGAATTTCCTTTCCCCTGGGCTATAATGAGTGATGATAAGATTGGAAGTTCTCTCTGGGCTTAGCTGCTTGACCCAGTCACATATATAGTTAACATTCAGAACACTCACTGGTTTTACGACTAAATCAAATGCTGACAGAACGACTGAAATAATCTGGTTCTTCAGATTTTTCTTTTTTTTTTTTTTTTTTGATGTAAAGCGTTACTTAATTTTTTTCTCATTTTTCAGTTTTATTAGGTAGAATTGTTACAATTTGACTACACATATACAATATATTGCATGTAAATACATACACAATATACTATACTCATTTTTTTGAGTTTACATATATGTACTGTTCATTGTTTCTAAGAACGTTTAGAGCTTTAGCTTTTTAAACTTACAGTTACCAAAGGAATAAAGCCAACCACAAAACAGGAATTAATTCAAAAAGAAAGATACACCCCGCTATTAACAGCAACATTCTTTATAATTGCCAAGATATGGAAGCATCCTAAGTGCACATCAGTAGATGAATGGATAAAGATGCAGCATATATATATAATGGAATACAACTCACCGATAAGAAAAAAGGATGTTTTGCCATCTGCAGCCCTTCATTCACTTTTTTTTTTCTTTTCACTTCAAAAACCAGAATTTTATAACTGGCATAAACATTTCCATTGCGTCAAAAACAACAAAATACCTAGAAATAAACTTAACCAGGGAGGTTACCTGTACCCTTTGTTCCTCAGAATTATCATGAGACTAGTTCGTTCATTCCACGAACAGCTGAGTGCTTGCTCAGAGCTGAGGGTGGTACTGGGCTCCGTGACAGACAACTCCTTTACCTTTCCTGCATTCTTGGTTTCCCTTCAGTGCGACTCATTTTAGTCAGGGACTGTAGTGCCTGTGACATGCTTAAAGGAAGGAAAATAACATCTACTGAATGATGTTTGTGTCAGCAGAGGAGGAGAGCGTGGAATTCACTCTGAGTACAAAGTTCTTCCTCACGTTTCCACCCTCTCTAGGCTCAGGAGAGGAAGGCGCCTCATGATACAACTGTTTAAAATTTTATTGTTGATAGCTTATGATCAGGTGTTCCAGAAGTTACGCTTAGAATGTGTACTATTGAATATTTTAATTGCATTCCTGGCAGGAGTCAGGCCGATAATATGGGAAGTGTGTATCACTAACAGAGAAGATGGTTATTTCTTTCAGCAAAGACAAGTCCTGTATTTTCTTCAGAGACATTTATGACTTGACTTTTACTGTTAAATCTTTGATCCATCTGCATTGATTTGAGAGTGATCAGGGTTTTTCTCCAAATGTTAGCTAGTGTTCACTAACATCATTTAATAATGATCCCTAGGGTTTCCTGAGCCCTTTCTTTGCACGTTGTGGGGTGCTTCACCTGAATCGAGTTGCCTTATCTAATCCTTGCAGTAACTCTCTGTGGAAGTCCGTTGGAATTCCCATTGTACGCTCTAGGAAACTGTCTTTGTTGTCCAGGGTTGCACAGGGAGCTGGGGCAGACAAGGACTCGCTCATTTCCCTGATGCCAGACCCTCCCTCCAAACATGAAGTTAAATGACATTTAGCCTTTTCATACTGATTTCTAAAGCCACTTTTCTTTTACATGAAATTCCTTCAATATAGCTCTGATTTTTAGTTATTTCACCAGTGTTTAGTTGCTTTGGCTTTATAATTATGTGTTTTATTAATTTAATTTTTTGTTGTTGTTGAGGGAGTAGAAATTAGGTTTATTTATTTACTTATTTTTTAATGGAGATACTGGGAATTGAACCCAGGATGTGGTGCATGCTAAGCACACGCTCTACCACTGAACTATATACACTTCCCCTTTATAATTATGTGTTTTAACATCAATACAGTGTATCTACCCTTTCTCTTTTAAAAATCATTCTGGATAGTCTTTTTTTTTTGGCTTTTTTATTTTATTATTTTTTTAAATTGAAGTATAATCAGTTACAGTGTGTCAATTTCTGGTGTAGATAGTCTTACGTATTTATGCTTCTGGTTAAACCTGTTTATCAATTTGACATGTTTCCCTTCTACAAATTTAAAAAAAATTTTTTGACTTAAATTGCATTTAATTTAAACCTTAAATTTGAAGAGAAAGTGAAATATTCATGAGATTTCCTATTTAGGAACATTCTTTGTACCTCCCTCTTTATTCAGGCTTCTGTTTATATATTTCAAAGAACCTTTAAAATTTTCTTCATGTATCTCTTGCCATTATCTTGCTATATTTATTCCTATTTTCTAGTTTGATACCATTATGCCTGGGACTTTTTCAGATATATTTCTGTCATAAGTATACAGGACTGTTACATCTGGTTACCCTATTGAACAATTTTATGATTGCTGGATGTTTTTATGATGTTGGTTTTAATTTAGGTATATAATTAATTCATCTGTTAATAATCAAATTTTCATTTCTTTCTTTTCAGTATTAAACTCTTTTATGTGTTGCTTGGACTAGAGATTCCAGAACAAAGTTGAGTATAAACCATAATAGTAGGAATTCCTGTATTTATTTTGGTTAGTGTTTTACTTTTTGTATTTGCTTTCAGTTTCTGCTGTAAGAGCTCATCTCAGGTTACTCAGGTATGCTTTAGGAGGGTTTAGAATAGTGCTTATAATGGTTGATTTCTAAAGAGACCACTGAGGTGCAAGTGGATGCCTGGAGTCCATTCTGCAACAAGCTGCCTTTCAGGCCTGTAGGAGGGGCCCCCGTGAATGGCAGGGCTCCCTCTTACTCCTCCAGGTTTCCACGCTGTCTCCTTGTATTTCTAGTGCTTCTGCTTTCATCTCCACTACCAAGTTTATTTTTATTACCTTAAATACTTATGGTTTAGCCTTGCATCACATTAGGTTAGCCTTTTTGTTGTAATTTAGTGGAGTGGGAGATACTATGTCCAGAAGCCTTAAGAGCTTTTGCTGGGAGGTCTCTCAGGCACTTGTCTTGCACAGAACAACAGGAATAAAAAGCATGAGTGGAGCTCATGCAGTGCCCGTGGGTATCTCCCACTGCGCACCCTGGAATCCTCCTTTTATAAGGCTGGGCTGGGGGCCCCACTAGTGCCTTTGTTCAGGCTGCATTTAGGTAATTAATGAGCCACTGCAGTCCTGGAAGTGATACCAGAAAGTCATTCGGTTTTCATTCTTACGGGGAAATTGCGTTTGATGCATACCCTTTGGGGCTCCAGTGCCCTTTCAGAAGCACATTTCTAATGAATATCAAAGAGGGACTAAATGTTCATCATATTACAGAAGTTAACTCCCATTCTTAGTTTTCTAACAGCTGAATTTTTTTATTTTGTTCTTTTAAAAAATATAATAATGGCTGTTTAATTTCATTAGATACTTTTTTGACATGTACCAAAGTAATCAGATGTGGTTTTTCTCCTTTAAACAATTTATAATCATCTATCATATCAATATTGTTATCACTCCTGTATTTCTGGAGTGAAACCTTTTTGCCTATGGTATAATTCTTTTAACACCCTACTCTATTCAAATTGTTATTTACTTATGTTGACTGTATTATTATTAATAGCACTTCTTAAACACTTACTCTGTGCCAGGCTCTGATATAAACGCAATATCCATTATCTCGTTTAATCTTTTGAACAACATTGTGAAATCTTCATTTTACAGATAAGGAATGGAGGCACAAAGATTTCAAGTGACATGGTTAACATCATACAGCTGTGAGGGTTGCTAGGCGAATCCAGCTCATTTTGACCCCAAAGCCAAATTATAATCAGAAAAATGTTTGATGACATAAGGGAAATGACACATGACTTGACTTTGGTTAGTATCATCAAATTGTCATAACCAAATGTATCTATTCCCAGTATAGGGATATGTCTGTCATTGGAAACAAATTTTCCTGTTTACAAATCAAGGTTCCCCTTTCTTAGAAAGATCTAGAGACATAGACAGTTGTTGCCTCTCTAATCTCCCTTTTTGGCTGCCATGGAAGCCATCTTTCCTCATGGACAAGTGTGCTGTGGGTCCTGTGCTGTGAGCCTCGTGCACGCTGTTCAGATGGTCCTAAGATAGGGGTAGAAGGAAGGGAGAGAACTGATCATTCAAGAAGAGTAAGGGAAGAGGGGGAACATACACCAAGTAAGTGTAGGGCCAGTGCAGAGTTGGTCCTGGTATAATCTGAAAACCTGATAATTTTCTAAGTTGTTTGTGCTTGTTCAGATAGTTGGCAACAGAGGAAAAAAAGACTCATACTGTCTTTTCTGTCCTTCCTCTATGTAAAGATTATGGAATCAAGAGCCAGGGAATTCACAGGTGTCTCTTGTTTCTGTTTTCAGTACGATAATAGATAATGTCCACCATCCTGACTTCGCTCAGTCCCCAGTGGTCGGTGACAGGAGCCAGGTGTCATTCCTGCAGGTTTTTCTCAGAACTGAGACATCTAGCCAGAGCTGCATTCTTTAACACCCCCTTCCCCAGCACACTCATACTCACCTGAGCTCACTACTTAAATAGATACCCTCTTTGGATCTGACCCTCTTTTGTTTTTTTCCCATAAACCTGTTCTCCATCTGTGGTAGGCAGAATAATGTCACCACCCTTCCCACCCGCCAAGTCCATGTTCTAATCTCCAAACCCTGTTAGGTTACACAGCAAAAGTGAATTAAGGTTGTAGATGGAATTAAGGTTGTTGGTCAGCTGACCTGAAGGAGGCGTGCATCCTGGATTATCCAGGTGCACCCAGTAGAAACACGAGGCTTCTTAAAAGTGAAAGATGGCAGCCGGGGAGGATGCGGCTCCGCGTTACTGGCTTTGCAGGCGGAGGAAGGGACCTTGAAGCAAGGAAAGCAGGCTACTTCTAGGAGTTGGAACAGGAAAGGAAATCGGTCTTCCTGTAGAGCCCCCAGAAGGAACGGCCTGCTGATGCTGTGAGTTTTTGCCCTGCAATCTCTAACTGTAAGATAGTACAGACGTGTTTTTTAATTTGGAGCCATTACAGCATGGTAACATTTTACAGTAGCAACAGGAAACAAATACATCAGGCCATTCTCCTGACTCTGCCATCTCAGTGCCCCTCACTTCAGCTGCCCTGCTTGCATGTCCTAACCCCACAGGTGGCCACTGCAGCAGGGGATTTGCTTACTCCTTCCATGGTCTGTCACCCTGGTGTTGAGACCCACCCCTGGGTGAACCCCGATTGCTTCTTTCTTGTTCATATTTTTGAAGCCTATTGACCATAGTAACTCTTCTAAATTTCACAACTCCTTAAGCCCCCAGTCCTGTCTTCACCCCATTACATTTTAGCAGATGACCGTGTACTTACTTTACTGATAGCTTTAGCACCATCTGTCTTGAGGTCCTCTACTTTTCACGTCAGGAACTCTGACCTCCCAGTTGCCCATTCCCAGTTTTCCATCTCTCATCCTCTGGGCAACATTTGACAGTGTCTGTACAAGATTCCTTTAGCTTTTTTCCCATGGCCTTTGTGACACTGCACTCACTTTCTTGTCTTTTCAATCTCCCCACCCCGCAGTCAGCCACGCTTCTTTTTATTCCCCAAATCTTAGCCTTCCTTAGGTTCTGTTCTGAAACCTCAGCTCGTCTCTTAAAATTTATCCCCTTAACAGTTGTAACCTCCTCTAAGACATCACAGATCTCCTGGAAAGGATTCCTTTACATCCAACCTTCGTGCCTTTCCAGGCCCTGAACTTTTCTCCTGAACATCAGCTTCTTTCAGTCCCAATGCACGGAGAGAGAGGAGTGTTTCCATAAACGTATCCAGGATACCCTCAGATGCAGGAGCCAGGAGCCTTGTGTTCCAGACATTCCCAGCCTTCCCGTGGGGTGGGAAGGGAGGAGGCAGGATTTGTGGGCACAGTACCAGCGCCACCTGGGGTGAGGTTAATGTAGGCTTTCCCCCTTCCCCGTTTCATTCCTCTAGGATTTTGGTCACAGTTACATTTCCTTATTGGAAAAGCTGGCTCTGAAAACTTTTGAGAGGTGGAGTAAATAGGAGGTTCCATGGCTTTGCTCTGAATGGCTCCTGAGGATCACCCGGCCAATTTTCCCCTCTGGCAGCAGATACTTTTACATCACTCACTTCAGGTTTTTGTAAGCAGGGGGAGGATCTGAATTTGAGTAGGCATAAAGGGTCTGAGGAGGCCTGCAGCTGGAATTAGAGGTGTTAGGTGTCATTGGAAGATAATTCCATCCTGCCTTTCCCGAGGCAGCTTGGGTTCCTTCCCAGCTGTCTCCAGTGCTCTGTGGACCATGTGCTGTAGAGTTCGTCCAGGTGTCCAGGGCTTTGCTCATTGTTGGCCATCTTTAAAACTTATTGCAAAGAATATTAGGGTGGAGTATGAAACCTTACCTTGTGCTATAATGATGGGAAGACAGGTCCGTAGAATGTGCCAGTTACTTCTCTGCTTCCTGTACTGAGTCAACTGTGAAACATAGGATTCAGTTGGTGCTTTCATTCGCTCATATGACTTTCCTGGTGTGATATTTTGTCAGTGAAAATGTTGCCTATAGTCAAGCTTGTCAGGCTTATTGATCTATATTGGAAAGTTCATCATTAAAAAGTCTACAAATAATGAATGCTGGAGAGGGTGTGGAGAAAAGGGAACCCTCCTACACTGTTGGTGGGAATGTAAATTGGTGCAGCCACTATGGAAAACAGTATGGAGTTTCCTTTAAAAACTAAAAATGTAGTTACCATATCATCCAGAAATCCCATTCCTGGGCATATGTCCATAAGAGAATGAAATTCTAATTCGAAAAGATACATATGCACTCCAGTGTTCATAGCAGCACTATTTACAATAGCCAAGACATGGAAGCAACCTAAATGTCCATCAATGGATGAACAGATAAAGAAGATGTAGTGTATACATATACAATGGAATAGTACTTAGCCAGAAAAAGAATGAAATAATGCCATTTGCAGCAACATGGATCGACCTAGATATTGTCATACTAAGTGACGTTAAGTCAGATAGAGAAAGACAAAAGCACAGGATACACTTATGTGGAATCTAAATTATGATTCAGATGAACATATAAAACAGACACAGACTCACAGACATAGAAAACAAACTTATGGTTACCAAAGGGGAAAGTGCGGGGAGGGGTAAATTAGGAGTTTGGGATTAGCAGGTACAAACTACTATATATATAAAATAAACATCAAGGTCCTACTGTACAGCACAGGGAACTATATTCAGTACCTTGTAGTAAGCCATAAGGGAAAAGAATATGAAAAAATATATATATAACTGAATCACTTCTGTACACCAGAAACTAACACAACATTATAAATCAACTATACTTTAATAAAAATTTTGAAAGTTCATGCAGGCATATGTAATGGGTATCATATTAGGGCACAAGACATTCAAAGAGGTCACAGTCCTGACCTCAAGTATTTCAGAATGTTAGACTCTGGAGGAAAGATTTTTTTTTCAGTAATATTACCATGTTTGCTATTTTTCCGGCCTACCCACTCATGCCAAAGAAAAGTAAGTTAATTTTTGTACTAATTCAGGTGTACACAGTATGTTTATCTTGAAAGGATCGGCCAGCACCTGGTTTTCTTGGACAGCTGAACAATATGGAAGCTCTCGTGACTGGCTTACAACAGTGGCCCGATTGGAACCTGAGATAATTATGCACAGCCAATGGAAGGGCATGGGCTGAAGCTGCCCCAGTGGGAAGCAGCAGCCTACGCTCTAGAAATAGGAAGCATCTGCAGAAGAATATGAAGAGACTGTGCTGAGAGCACGAGGACCTACAGTGACTGCTGTTCATGGTGACAGCGAGAAGGGCAGGAGTGTGGGACAAGGAGTAGAGCTGGGATAGTAAAAGGAATGAATGCTGGTTAGGTCGTTGGCGATGGAAGATGTTATGATTGGGTTTTTCAATAGGCTGTGTAAATTTCCTGATCTGCAGAATTTGGGGATCTAAAAAACACCGTCAGTGCTTTCATCTTCCCGAAGTAATTCAGGTGTGGTCCCCTGAAGGGAGGGAAGTCATTGTTTATAGTCTACAGGGGTTTTTAGTGTTTCTCTGGTTCTACAAATGACTGGAAGATGACTCTAATAGCATCTATTATTTTTCTCTTGGTTCTTAATTTTAAACAATATAGAGAAAATACTTAAAAGACAGATAAATCCCATGTGACTTAACTCTTTTCATGTTTCTGTACTACCTTCCAGTTCTCACGCAGTACACCTGTATTTGTACACCTGTTGGTCTGTGTGTGGAGTGTGGGGGTTGTAGGACCTCAGGGGTAGAGGGGTGCACTCATCACACTTCTGAGTTCATGGTGGGTCCTCACCGGTCAGAGTTGGGCTCCTTAGGCTCCTTTACTCAAAAATCCCCTTTTGTCCTCGTTCCCCATCCCTGTTCCTCTCCCTGCTCCACTCCATTCTGTTATGTGCAGTGTGTATGGGCTTTTATTTGGATGTGGTCTTGAAAAATGTTTGTAGTTGTTCTGTGTGCCTCTCTTTTAAATAGATAGAATGATACTGTCACGTACATCCCATTCTGTTTCTCTCGACGTGAACATATTGCAGTGTGTGCTTCTGGCTTGTTACTGCTGATCACTGCCTAGATCCCCAGAGCATGTTTTTCTTGCCTGCCCACTCCCCACTGCTGCAGAGAACGTGGCTACGTCCACCCTCGGGCGGGTCACTTTATGGCACTTCCTGGGACAGGATGCATGTCTGTGAGTTAGGTTGCTGAGTCAAATGGGCCATGTGGACTGAATTGGCTGGAATGGCTATACCAGGTTATGTTCCTAGTAGCCGTTCTTATCTTGGCTGACATCTTGCTTTCTGATGTTTGCCATGCTAATTGGTGTAAAATGAAACCTTGCCTTCTTTTGAAGTTTTTCTGATCTCATACAAGTTAGAGTATCTTTTCATAGTTAAGTGACAAGAAGTAGAAAATTGACTTAAGTATGTATCTGTTGAAATATGTCTTTCTGGTTTTCAGTATATGGGTTGCTAAATATATTAAAATATAGTTAATCCTAACAGTTGGGTTGAATCATATGCAGCTGCCATACTATTAGGTTGACCAGTTTTTGACCTTTTAAAAACAGCAAAATCTATGGTCCAGCTTTATATGTTGTTGGACACAGAGGTCTTTCCAAGTTTTTATTATTGTAAGTAACATTTCAGTAACCATCCGCTGTGTGTAGCATTTTTCGTCTTTTGAATTTTTCCTTAGGATAACTTCCTAAGGGAAAGATGACTGAGTTAAAGAATGAACTTGTCTATGGCTCTTGTTGCGTATTGGCTAATCACATCCTGAAAAGGGCTGTACCGATTTACATAATGCATCCTTTACCTCGTGACCGTACTTATCCTATTTTAACTTCATCACTATACATTATCATATAAACTACCGAATAATACCTTAATAACTACGCAGCTTAACTTCATTGTTTGTGCTGTTTGATTACAGTTAACGTTAGTCATTTATTCAAGTGTTCATTGATGAACAACATGTTTTTATGAGTAGGTCTATTTGTACCTTTAGGCCATTTTTCTTTTGGTGTCTTTTTTTAGAAAGTCAACTTGAAAGTGGGTTTAATATCTTGTATATTACCCTGTTCTCAATTCCTGAAAATGAAATCATTTATATACATTTTATTCTTCAGATGACAATCAAAACAAAGCACATGATAAAAAAGAGAAGAAGATGGTGGTTCAGAAGCCCCATGGTACTATGGAATACACTGTAAGTATGAACAGTAGTATGAATTGTTTTTGTTACACAGCTAGATTTACATGATGTTTCTCCCTGACACATCGTGCCCCTTAGCTACCTTCTTGTTGTGTACCTATTAAATAGTGAAGCTTCTTAAGACCTGTTCTAGGTCATTTCCATTCCTTCCATATTTTCTCCTTGGGAAAACTCATATAAACCTGTTACTTGAATTACCTTCAATATGCCAATGATGACCAATTTTAGGTCTCCATCCCGGACATGCTTTCTGAATTCTAAAACCATAGATTCAGTTGTCTCCTCAACACACTCACTTAGACCTTTATACTCGATCTTTTTTGAAGAAGTAATGGCTTCATCATCCATACATGTCTACAAATCAGAACCTTATCTGTAACCTCATCTTTCCACTACTTTCCACATTCATTCTTCTCTTCTGCGACCATCCAGCAAGTCTAGGCTGGACCCCTTCATTTCATTCATAGTCATGTTCCTTTACATAATTTATCTCAGTTTAACATTATTGATTCACTAGTGTGATTGGTATTTTAATGTCTCTCTTGTGGAGACAGACTGGATCCCTTTCTGGTCACCATGCTATTTCTGGTGCTTGCAGGGTGTAGGGCTCCATGTGGTTGAATCGGTAGGTGAACAGTGCGATGCGTGTGCCCATGACTGCACCTCCACATCGTGTGCTCATCCCTCTCACTGTGCCGTGAACTCCTGGCGGACAGGAGCTGTGCTCCTTGTCCTAGGCCTGGCACAAAGTGGCCCTCAGTTACAGATCCGTTTTAGTCTGCTTTGAACTTGCATTGTTGAGGCGTGTTCTCCGACTTTTAGGAAGAAATTAAGTGCTGTTGCCATTGCCTGGTTGTGTTCTCCTCGTGTGTGTTCATCTTCTACTCATTATTTGTGTTCCACGCCAGGCTCTATACAAAGCAAGCAGCCAGACCTGCCCCTCCCTGGCATTTCTTCTGGAATGGTGCATCTCCTCCAAGCCTCTGGGTGGAGTCGCCTTGAAGAGCCCTGGCACTGGCATTTCGTGCTCAGTGCTCTGTGAACATCCCTCGGCATCTTTCTGTGGTATATAGGCCTGGTCCTTTCCAGACAGGATTTGGGGTGACTCTGTATCTTACGTTACCACTGTCTACAGTGTCTTGTTGATCCCCGTAACACCTAGCCAGTGCCTTACGTCATACTCCTATTAGGTGCTGAAGCAGTGTTGGACTATTTATCACTAATAACAATATTAATACTAAAGCCATGTATCTGACTGGCAGTGAGATTCACAAACTCCCCCAAAGAAATGAGAAATGTTTGCTAGGAAATACTTCACACAGCATACACTAAAACAGTGCAGTGAGGGTAAAAATCAACCCCAATTAATTCATATAAACAGATGATCAAATGAGTAATGCAGATCTGTCCACCTGTTTGATTTATGTTATGGAGATTAGCTTTAGTTGGCAAGTTTTTTGTGTACTCATCATTGGAAATAAAAGGTGATCCGTAATTTCCTGTTTTGAGGACCATGGCCAGAACCACTGACTAGATTACTTCTTTTGCTCCAGAGCTATGGGTGTTCAAGCATTCTGTTTAATTTCAAACATTCAATAATACCAGTATCCCTCCCAGGGTCTGGAGCTTGGTTCTGTATGTATGTCTTAATCTTGGTGTAATAATTCGAGATTGTTAGTTTTTCTCCTTCTTTGAACCCCCTTTACATAATGTCTTCTAATTTTTGCATTAAAAATATGAAGCAAATTTATTGATCACTTGCTGTGAAGTAACTGCTCTGAAGTAGAAATTACAATTATGTTGCCTCTATTTGATGGATGAATAAACTGAGATACAGAGAAGTTAAGCAGATGACCCAAGGATGCACAGCTGACAAGCGGCAGATTTGGAATTCAGATGCAACAGTCTGGCTCTACTCTGTATTGTCAGTCTATATCTTACACTGACTCTAAACCGAGAAAACGCCTAGATTTGAATTATTATATAAATATATAATATTTGAAAAAATACATATATTTAAAATTTTTTTTCATTTTTACTAGAGAAGATTTTGCTCGGTAGAGGTAGGAGCATGTAAGTTTTCAATGATTTTTAAAAAAAGGATATATGTATTTATATCTTGTTCCAGAAATGCTTTGTGGTAATTTTAGCACAGTCTGTATGAACTTGATCAGCCTGAGACAGTTCGTCTAGTTGGTGGGTTTTTGATACTTAAGGGCAGTGGGTGATGGGTTGAAATCTACATCTGTATCTTTTCATCGGTCCATAACCTCCTGCAGCCACCTCAAATTCCCAGCTGTAATTCAGGATTCCCCTGGTGGATCCAGTTCTGCTCACAGGGACAGCCACCCATGTTGACGCAGGGACATATTTGGGACCTTCTTAGTGTCATTCACCAGAGTGACCTCCCACTAACAAGTTCCACCCAGTGACCCTGGATAGGGAGTCTGTCCTGGCTGCTGACCTGACCCGAGAGAGCAGACTTCTTTTTGGATGGAGTTTTTTACTGGGAAGCGTCACGTCTTCTCACTGCTCTCTTTATTCCTGCTCCACCTCTGTTAGAGAAGCAAAGAAACACACACACCTGAGACCCAGATCACAAGTTCTGTAGATTTAGAGAATAACACCAGTTTGGCCGACCATGGGAAATCATCATTTTGATGTCAGTGAACAATTATTGGTAGCCAGTCTTAAGTTCTTTTAGATTTCCCTGCCTTGCACTGTATTCATTCATCAGATATTTAAGTGCCTTCTGTGTGTCAGGCACTGTGGGGAAAATGGATATTAACAGGCCACAGTCCAGGAGCCTACAGTGCAGTGAAGAGATAGGCAAATAGAATAATGCAAGGAGAAAGGCGCCCCATTTCCCCTATGGTTGGGACTGGGTGTATGTTTTATTTCTTCTCTTCTTACAGCTTTAGATTATTCCTTGTGACCTAAGTTGTGCCAGAGTAAGTTTAGAAATCTGTTAGTGGACAGTGAAACTTGAAGATAAGGAAGACCAGAAATGAATAATAATTAAGACTTTTTTGTTAAGAATTCAGAATGCATTCACTTTTTTTCATCATACATTTGGACGTGTTACTTTTTTATTCACTCATATCATAAATAGATTAATGTTGACTGTCGAAGTTTTTGTTTGTTTTTGCTTTATAATGAATCTTTTTTGCTTGATTATTCTAGGCTGGAAGCCAGGACACCCTAAACTCCATAGCCCTGAAATTTAACATCACTCCCAATAAATTAGTGGAACTGAATAAGCTTTTCACACATACTATTGTTCCAGGCCAGGTAATGATTTTCTTGTTGAATTTTACTTTAGAAATTTTACATTTATTTTTTCTTGCCATTTTTAATGACTCACTCTTAGTGTCATGGGATTATCATAAGTGATAATGTGTGTTAGTTCAGTCTTTTTTTTTTAGATCCAAGGATTCTGAAAGCATCCTGGTACCTGGGAACTGTTGAGAGACGAATGCTTTGCAAATGATTAACGCAGTTTACTTAACTATCGTTAGTTGTAGATATTTCCATAAAGAAAAGTTAAAATGTAACTTTTTCTCCTGTATAATTTCATACATATTCTTAGAATGTTTAATTTAGAATTGCAAGTTTCAGTTTAGTCCACTCCTGGGGTACGTTATGGTCATCGTTTTATCTTAAATTAGGTAAAATTTTTGTCATTTTTATCATGATTTGATACCATGACAAAGGTGGAGACACTCAGCAGGACCATCAAGAAAAGGCCACAGACACATGAAAAGATGCTCAGCATCGCTAATTATTAGAGAAATGCTAATCAAAACCACAGTGTGGCATCACCTCACACCGATCAGAACAGCTGTCATCAAAAAGTCTACACATAATAAATGCTGGAGAGAGTGTGGGGAAGGGGAACCCTCCTTTACTGTTGGTAGGAATGTAAATTGGTGCAGCCAGTATGGAAAACAGTTTTTTTTAAGTTTCCTTAAAAAACAAAAAATAAAGCTGTCATATGATCCAGCAATCCCACTCCTGGGTATACATCCAGAAAAAATGTAAACTAATTCAGAAAGACACATATACCCCAATATTGATAGCAGCACTATTTACAATAGCCAAGTCATGGAGACAGCCCAAGTGCCCATCAACAGACAGATGGCTTAAGATGTGTGTGTGTGTGTGTGTGTGTGTAATTATATGTATATATATTATACATATATACATATGTATTTATATATAAAATGGGATATATGTATGTAATGGAATTCTACTCAGCCGTAAAAAGAATGAGATATTGCCATTAGCAGCAACATGGGTGGAACTAGAGAATATTATACTTAGTAAGTCAGAGAAAGACAAATATATGTATCACTTATATGTGGAATCTAACAAATAATACAAGTGAATCTATATACAAGGCAGAAAAAGACTCACAGACATAGAAAACAAACATAGATTACCAAAGGGAGAAGGAGGGAAGGAGAAAGGAACAAATTAGGAGTTTGGGATTAACAGATACAAAGTACTATGCATAAAATAGATAAGCAACAAGGATTTACTGTGTAGCACAGGGAAACTGTGTTCAGTATCTTGTGATAACCTATAATGTAATATAATCTGAAAAAAACCATATAGTTGAATCAGTTAACTATATAACTGAAACTAACACAATATTGTAAGTCAACTATACTTCAATTTTAAAAGGCCATGGTTTTTTTTAGTACTTTATTTGTTAAACTGAACAAAATTGACAAATTGTATAATTTTGCCATTCTAGGTTAATCCAGCAAATTTTTTTCAGTGCCTTCTATATAAGATATTCTTGTATTTCTACTTGAAAACTACATTTGGCCAATGAATGTAAATGACCCAGCCATGGACAGATCCTTGCTGAGGCCAAGTTTCCAGTCCCATCCATAGAACTGCTTGGTTGCCATGAGCATATTCTTGTTCCACTGTTGATTTACTAGACCATCTTCCTGCATCTCTATATTATAGTGACATTTAATTCTTTCAGGGTGGATATTGCTACTTCTAAGTATATCTTCATTCAGGCAGTAGTTATACTGTTCTTTGCATTTCTTTCAAGGCAGCAAATGGAGCCAATAGGCCATAAATTGGCCAGTTTGTACTATCATGCTTTTGGTATTTTATGTTCGTGTCAAAAGGAGAAATTAGTATACTGTCAGTAGCAGGTACTTGAGGGGAATTATGCATTAAAACTTTTCAAAAATTAATACATTTTTATCTCCAGGAAAATTAACAGATATCAATCTCTTTTATTGGGTTTCTTATAATCTGGGGTATTGCTGCATAATGTGTAACTGACGCATAGCAGAGAACGTAGGCATGAACTTGGTAACTCAGGCTGAAGACCATAGTCACGAACTTAGTAAAACAATTTATGGTCATTGCTTATTCTTTTACCAAGTCCATGAACAAAACAACTTACTGGATTAAGGTCCAGCAGCTAATAGGAGGTATAGGGACTTCTAATATGCTGACTATGTTTTAAAAATACCAGAAACAGATGCCTCAGGGCTTCACTTCCTTTGGCCTTTTAGTAGCTGACCTGGGTAAGTCAGTTCCTTTTTTGGACCTCAGTTTCCTTATCTTTGAAATGCGGGGTTCAGCTGTGTTATCTCAGAAGTCCCTCCTAGCCTTTACTGTGCTGTCCGACTCTCAAATTTAACTGAAAACACGTGCTGTTAGTTGTCCACGATCTGACTGTACTCATGATTTTTCTGGCAAAGATGAGGAATTGAGAAAAGTGAAATTGATTGAGGGGCTTTCAAAAACTATAGATAATCTTTTGCTTTCAAAGATTTTTAAATATGCCTGTTAGGGGTATGTTAGGGTTCGGGTCTCAGTAGATCTGATAAATCAAAACCAGTTTTATCTGCTCTGGTTCCAGAAAATTTGAGACTCACTCTTTTAGAGACTGATTTGATGGCCACTGTGAGGTAGGAAAGAAAACTGACCTGACTGGATGAGTGTTGGAGCAGACCCTGAATTATTTTCTGAAGTCAATAAAAAAATTCACCCCTGCCCATAATCCAGGCTCACCTCCATGGTGAGGTAGCTCATGTTCTGGCTGAGTTTCCCAGTGTTCAACTGCCACCTCTGTCTATAGTACAGTGAATTTGAGTTCAAGTATAGGAATTATCTTTAAAAAAATTTTTTTTCATTGAAAAAAAAAAAGGTTTACAATGTGTTGATTTCTGGTGTATAGCATAGTGATTAAGTGATTCAGTTTTATGTATATATATTCCTTTTCATATTCTTTTCCATTATAGGCTATTATAATGAATATAGTTCCCTGTGCTATACAGTAGAGATTTGTTGTTTATTTTATATATAGTAGTTAATATCTGCTAATCTCGAACTCCCAATTTATTTCTTCCCACCCTCTTTGCCCCCTGGTAAGTGTGTTTTCTGTGTCTGACTCTGTTTCTGTTTTGTAAATAAGTTCATTTTTGTGTTTTTTTTTTAAGATTCCACATATAAGTGATATCATATGGTATTTTTCTTTTTCTTTCTGGCTTACTTCATTTAGAATGACGATCTCCAGGTCCATCCATGTTGCTGCTGATGGCACTATTTTATTCCTTTTTATGGCTGAGTAGTATTCCATTGTGTATACATATGTGTGTATATATATCACATCTTTAACTACTCATCTGTCAATGGACATTTAGATTGTTTCTATGTCTTGGCTATTGTAAATAGTGCTGCTATGAACATTGAGGTGCATGTATCTTTTTGAATTAGAACTTCCTCCAGGTATATGCCCTGAAGTGGGATTGCTGGATCATAAGGTAAGTCTGTTTTTAGTTTTTTAAGGAATCTCCATACTGTTTTCCATAATGGCTGCTCCGAACTACATTCCCAGCAACGGTGTAAGAGGATTCCCTCTTCTCTAAACCCTCTACAGCATTTATCATCTGTGGACTTTTTAATGATGGCCAGTCTGACTACCTCATTGTAGTTTTGATTTGCATTTCTCTGATAATTAGTGATATTGAGCATTTTTTCATGTGTCTGTTGGCCATTTTTAGTCTTCACTGGAGAATTGCTTGTTTAGGTCTTCTGCCCACATTTGGATTGGGTTGTTTGCTTTTTTGTTATTAAGTTTTATGAGCTGTTTTTATATTCTGGACATTAAGCCCTTGTCAGTTGCATCATTCACAAATATTTTCTCCCATTCCATAGGTTGTCTTTTTGTTTTGTTTAGTTTCCTCTGCTGCTGACCACATTTTATGTTTAGAAGCATGCTATGCTACACTCTCCTCTATTCCCTTGTACTATTAGTACCCTCCCTGGAAGGCTCTTCCCTCTCTATCCAAATCCTATATACTGTTTAAGGCTTTACTGGGACCCACCTGCTTCATGGGGCCTGTGCAAAATATTTGCCACCTTGCTCTCCCCTTCTGTGAGCTCCTGCAGTGTCTACAGGTGTGTTCAATACCCTTTGTTTTGCACACATTCGTATTGCTGAGTACCATCTCATGGATTAGTCTGAAAGACCCCCACGTTGCTCATGAGCTCTGCAACAGCCAGCTAGGTCTTAGTCATACACCCTTGCGGAGAGTGACTGCTCTAAACGCTGCTAGTGGTTGGCTTGATTCTTGGGACTCACCTAGCTTTGCTTTCCCATTCTCAGGTTCTTTTTGTGCCAGATGCCAACTTTCCTTCCAGTACCTTAAGGTTATCATCATCCAGTCCTGGTGCTACTGTCTCTCCTTCATCATCAGATGCAGAATATGATAAACTGCCTGTATGTATGCCATTCCTGCACTGAAGCTCATATTTATCAACAGTGGTTTTTGAGTTAAGGAATTCTACATGTTGTTTTTCACAAGATTTTTTCTGAAATTCCCACCCCTTTGGTAATTTGTCATTAGTTGAGAGAATGCATCCTATGGAGAAGAAACTTGTTCACATTTAAGGTCTCAAAGGCAGAAATGCATGCCTTGTGTACGTAAAAATATGAAGTTAAACTCTCAATGAGACCAATAGTTTATTTGTACTACTATTATGCCTTTTTCTAAAGAATTTGAACCCTGAGTCAAATATAAATTCTTTCATTTAAGGTATTTTCTAAAGACATTTGATGAGACATTTTTATGAGTTCATATATGCATGGTTTTGTTTTTTGTCTTTGTTTGATTTAGGTATTTGTGATTTTTTGAAGGACAAATGACATTTGCCTTTTTTTTTTAATGTTTGAGTTAAATAGAAACAGGTTACTTATAGGGAACTTAGACGGCTTATTTCATATAAATAATCTTTTGAAAAAGTGCTTGTATTTGATTTTGGAAATTTTTGCTTTCTAAAGGATGCTGACTTAGCAAGAAAGGCCTTAAAACCCATTGAAAGAGTCTTATCATCCACTTCTGAAGAAGACGAGCCAGGCGTGGTAAAATTTTTAAAAATGAATTGTCGATACTTCACCGATGGAAAGGTATATGGCAATGCAGTTTGTTTCCTTTTCTTGGAATGTATGGAAAACTAAACGAGGTTCCAAATTACTGAAAGCAGCCTACTGTAAATAAAATATCTTACCCAAAGTTTCAGCTTAAGATTTCACAACTGTCCATTAGTTTTGCCCTGTTGGATGCCTGGCATTTTACTTGTTGAGGGAGTAGTGATGATTGGAAATGTCAGTCTTTGTGACCTTGAATTTATCATTTATGTTTGAGTTCTTAATGCCTATAAATTGTTAGGGAGACAATATAGAATATGTTTAACAGCAAAAGCTGGAGTCAGACTTGCTGAATTTAAATTCCAACTCTGGGGGAGGGTATAGCTCAAGTGGTAGAGCACACGCGTAGCATAACTGAGGTCCTGGGTTTGAACCGAGTACCTCCTCCAAAAATAAATCTTAACTACCTACCCCTCACACCAAAATAATAATAATAATAATAATAATAATAATAATTTTTTTAAATAAATAAATTCCAACTCTATTACTACCAGCTCTGAGACCAGTAGCAAAGTATTTGGATTTCGTAAGCTTCTATTTTCCTCATCTATAAAATTTAATTAATAGGATGTGCTAAGTAAAAGAGAATTCATGTAAAGAGCTTAGCACCTAACCTGGGCAATAGTAAGTTCTCAACCTGTTTGCTGCTGGAGATGCTGGTATGAAAAATGGCAGTTATATCATGTTTTGAGTTCTTTTGGTTGTCAGTGTTTTATATAAAGAACAAATCTGATTTTGGGTGAGCCTCTGAAGAAAGGGTGATGTTGATAGAAAGCAAATTCCTGTGCTCGTGGTAGAGACTTCATGCCAGATTCAAATGGTAGGAAAATACATTATTGATATGCACCTAAAACTTAATGCAACCAAGAATAAGTAATGCCTGAAATGCAAAACTTTTTGCTAAGATGATCTCTAAACTCATTAAGAGTATCAAAATAAATCATTTACCTAAAGAGGGTCACTTGTATCCTGCTGTTTGGTATGTAACGTCCCTGTGGCCAACAAGGTCTATCATGTAATCTGACCAAGTTTCAGACTGTAAGTTGCCACCAAGCTACTGTTTTTGCTCTCAGTTTCCATAGTTTAGATATATTCACTTTTGTATGCAAAAATTTCATATTCGTATTTGTGTTGAATTTTTCTGAATGTGGGCTTTCTAAGCGTTTTAGAGCAAAATGTTTGGAGTGTTCTTTGGCACCCAGACTGAGCTGCATGGTACCATGTGCTTGTTGGACGTGTGGTGAAAACGTGCTAAGTGAACTGTAAAGTACCTAGTTCTCGATGGGGAAAGTACCTGGGACAGCCCTTCTCACCTGACAGACAGGGAACTGGGGAATCTGAGACATGATGTGAAACCCAGGACCCCATCACAGCCAGGCAGGTCTGTTTCTCTGCCTCACTCAGCACACGGCACCCAACGCTGCATTTCCTTAGCCTGTTTTTCCAGACCTCCTGGAGGGGATGTGCTTGCCCCGGAGGGTACCATGGTTCACAAAGTCCATGCAGTGGCAACATGAGTTCATTTGAGCTGCGGGGGTGGTTGCATCTTGCCTGTAGCGACTCTGTCCTGTCTTTTTCTTCAGGGTGTGGTTGGAGGTGTCATGATTGTCACTCCTAACAACATCATGTTTGACCCTCACAAGTCCGATCCTCTGGTCATTGAGAATGGATGTGAGGAGTACGGCCTCATTTGCCCCATGGAAGAGGTCGTTTCCATCGCCCTCTACAATGACATTTCCCACATGAAGATCAAAGATGCCTTGCCATCGTAAGAGATGTTTCTTTGTTTACCAGAAAAAGGGTGGTGTTGGGAGAATTAAATGCAGTTTAAAAAGTGTGAAGGCATTGGCAGGAGTGAGAGATTGTATAGAGATGAATTTGAAGGTAGAAGATTTGTGCATTAAATTTGAAAAAATAGAAAAATGAGATGAAATGGAAATGATAAAGTCAATGCTAAGGAAGAGTGGAGCACACAGAGATGAAAGGAGAAAAGCAAAAAAGCCAGCATGTAAAAATCATATTTGTTTGACTTATTTTTCTGAATAGCAATGCCTGTTCTTAATGGATTTATGAAAGAATAAATGAAGTTTCTCTGAAAGAATTTGTCTAATTACCAATAAGAGAGTAGTATTTTCTATTTGGTTTAATTGGTAAGCAGAGTTATGTTCTTCCTCATTCAAATTCTAGGATGGACAGCCTTCCAGACCCGCATCTTCTCTTAATCTTGCGTGGAGAGAAATTTGCGGGACGGTGCAGAGGCCACTGCCCCTGTAGCCAGCCTGCCTTAAGTGGTGTGAAAAGGGAGTAATACTATTTGTTTTGTCTCTGAAACGTAGATGGATATTCCTTTAGTCCTGATTGGTTTTGCCTTATAATGCTGAGGGTTTTGTTTTTTTGTTTTTTTTTAAACAAGGCTCTCCATGAAGAAAAAGTTAAGCAAGCTCAGGAAATCGATTCACTTGTAGGGCTAATCTGATTCTTTCTGCCATTTTGTCGGCGTGTCTGTTTCTGTATACTGTTAGGCCAGCAGTAAAATAAAACTCTTTAGAAACTCTCAGTGATCGAAAGGAGTAGGCAATACAGTGGGTCCAAGAGTACAAAGGGAAACTAGCCCTTGGGATTCATGAAAAAAAGAAAGGAGGGTAACTAGGGAACTAACAGACACAAGAGTCCCTGGGGGTTTATGCCGGCAGGTTCCCCTGGCCTTCTGCCACAGCCCTTAGCGTCTGATCTACTCAGCCTTTACACGTGTCAGGCCACGGAAGCAACCGTCGGACACGGGCACTCAGGCAGTCTCAGCGTGGAGACGGAAGTGTCCAAGTGAGACGTTTAGGAGGCAGTGTAGCATGATAAGGTCTGGAGCCACACTGCCTGGCTTTCTCTGGCTCTGCCACTTATGGCTCCATGACCTTCATGAGTGACTCAGTCTCGAGCCTCAGTTTTCTCATCTGTAAAATGGGATTCATAGTATTCTCAGCTTACAGAGCTATTATAAGAACTAAGAGCATTGATAACACCAAAACTCATAGGAAATAGCCTAATGCCTAATAAGTGTAGGCTTTTAGTATTGGAACCTTCAATTCATACCTGAAACTCTGTTCATTGTTCTGTGGGCATCTTTATCCATGCAGATTGAGGCTTCTAAAGCATCTTAGTACATGCCTCTTGTGTGGCAAGGATATGAAGAAGAGGGGGGTCACGGCCCTTGTCCTGCAGTCTGCTGGGTGCAACAGACAGGTTGGCAGAAGTGCTGATTGAAAAGCACTGCAAACATAGAAGTGCACACAGCATTTATGAGAACCACGTGAGGGAGTGTCCAGTTGCCTTAAACCTTGGATGACGAGGAGGAGAGGGAGTAAAGGAGCTAGTTTTGGAAAGAAAGTATGAAAATTGGGTTCTCTGTGACAAGAAGGAAGTAGATAAGAAGAGGTAAAAATACAGTTCAGTTTGGAAGTGGCTGGCCAGGCAGATAGGGGCATTTCTTGCCCAGTGCTGGCTTCTAATGGAGTAATACTATTGCACATCTTCAGCTTAGGATGTTAGGCATTCCTTTTAATAGTAGAGAAGGTACAGCTTTACAGAAAGATTTCTCTCAATGTGAGATTGTGTTTAATGATCCAGGGCTAATGCTGTAGCTGGAGTGGGGAGAGAGAGAGCAGAGTTCAGAATTGGCTCCTAATGTGCTGAAATTATTTCAGAGTTGTACAGTGATTCCTGCCGTGGATACACATATATAAAGACTTTTTGGTCTAGTGAACAATATGTGCACCAGTGAACTGAATAGAATGTTAGTGGAATCAGTGTGAAATGAACTTGGGATTCACTTTAGAATTCCATCAATTGTTTAAAAGTTTGCTTTAAATTTCATTCTCATTTAAAGTTGTATGGTAAAACAGGAAGTGCAGATTATCTAGCTGCCATGTGAAAATATTTTTTTAAAGTGTATGTATGTGTGTGTGAAATCTCTCCATTCTCACCTTTGGGATTTGTATGTTTTGTGTGGGATGTTTTTTAACTCCAGCTGCCACAGAAACTAGGAAGGAAACAAACAAAGGGATTATTGATCATCACTCGGTGCGTGGCTGAGTCTAGAAAACATTCATTAACAGCAGAGCCGGTTGACACCACTGTGCACTTTGCCCCAGCAGAGCTTGGCAGCTACAATGCAGAAAAGCAGATGGCAGAATTAATCCTGGCTTGGATTAGGGAGAACAAGAAGGGAGGGGTAGGTGAGAAGGTAATACAGGAGGCTGATTACAGTGCAGTCAGATGCATTCTTTGTGGAGGTCAGGCTAGCTAGAGAAGGAAAGGGGCTTAGGTGTTCACAGAAGACAGTTTTGTTTATTAATTTGCTAATTAAGTATGTGAAGAGCTGGGCTTCTTTGTTACAGGCCTTTAATATGCCAAATTAAATTTTAGGTCTGAAAATGGAAATTATACCACGTTGCACTAACTTGTTTGACTCTAGGATTAAAGCATCTTTAGTGTCTCCTGCGATGCTAGGGGTGGGCAGAACACCTTTGTGTATGCAGGTGCCCGCAGGACAGAGACATTGTCACAGTGATCTTTTGTATATAGCATTTTGGGGCTCAGTGAATGCTTATTGAACTGAAATGAATTTATGAATTAAAGAGGTTTTTTTTAAAGGATTTGTCAGAGCCTACAATTACATAGGCTTTTATTTTGTATTGGAAAAGTATTGGAAAAGCATAGATGTCCTGTGCAAGTGATTTATTCAGTAACTTTGGGGAGACAGTCTTGTAACTTGAGAACTTCCTGGCACTTTGTTGTTTTATTGTCATAATTATTTCAAAGCCAGAATAATAAAGTATTATCTGAATGTGGTTTAGCCATTTTAGAAAATCTATTTCTGAAACCTGAAAATGTTATTTTTAAAAAAGGTTTTTATATCTGTTTTTAACCCAGTATCAACACTAAGGTAAGTAAAACTACAGATTGCTCAAGATTATTTCCAATCAGAGTTCAGAAAGTATATTTCTTGACAATTATTTTATGCTTGGAGGAGGGCATATTTAATCAATATTGTTGTGTAATTCGAAAGTTCTGGGTAGTAAATCATCTATTATTAAGGAAAAGCAGTCAACTGTGTCCCAGCACAGTATATTTCAACTGATAAACCAGTTGCTCATGGCCACTGCTTATTGTCATAAAGGAAAATGATACTGTCGTAAAATGAAAGAGTTAAGAAGTTTAAACTTAGTTAAGAAAGTTAAAGTAAGTATTGTAAGTAAAAGCTTATTTGATTTACTTTTCTATGAATTTTCAGACTGTAACACGGAGCAGGTGCTATATATCCACAGTAATAGTGGGAGCATCCTTTGCATTTCCCTCAGGAGTAGAAGGATGTCTGTTGTGGGGAGCATCAGGTCCTGAGCTGTGAAACCCACAATTAGGGTTCAGTGCCAGTTACTTCATAGAGCAGTTAAATCAGTAGCTACTAAGTCAATGAGCCATTCTGAATTAATGCAGTTGGTTTATATACTATTTTATAAAAAAAGGAAATGCATTTAATATTTAAGGAACTTTAGTCATGGTATTTTAGTGATGATACTAAAACATTTCCTCTCCTTTGTCCTTCATGAAAAGCAGAAACATTACTTCATCATTAAAAATCTGGTGGGTGACATCTCCATGTTCATCAATGATGTCAGATACCATTCATGTGTGTCTAGTGGGCTGTGCAAGCAACTCTCATGATTCTTTGTTTTGCTACTTTTTATAGTTGATTTACTTTTCATTTTGAAGTCAATTTCTTGATTTCATTTCCTTATTTTGAAATCACTCAAACATAAATTTAAGTTGTGGTATATTTATGTTTTGGTTTTTGGTTGGGTTTTGTTTTGGTTTTTGCCTTTCATCCATTTTGCTTTCATTTTTGTTTTTAACATTCCATGTGCACCCACCATTTTTCCCCTCACAGTGACCTACCTCAGGATCTTTGTCCTCTGTACAGGCCTGGAGAATGGGAAGACCTGGCTTCAGAAAAAGATATCAACCCATTCAGTAAGTTCAAATCTCTCAGCAAAGAAAAACGGCAGCAGAATGGAGAGAGAATCATCACTTCAGATTCCAAATCCACAAGGCCTTTGGAGAAGTCAACAGAATACACACAGACGAAGCCCTCAGACAGCTCTGTGTCAAGAAAGTTGAAGAAACTGGAATCCTCTACAGAGGCAGCCAGTGGATCTACCCCAGTAGCTAACATCCGCAAGGAACCTTCTGACACTCAGACTGCATTTGAATCTATAGCCAAAGAAAATTCTCTTTTAGGGGAAGATGATGACTTCGTTGACTTGGAAGAACTTTCTTCTCAAACTGATAGTGGAATGGACAAAAGAGACACCTCAAAAGAGTGCCTTTCTCTTGGCCCAGAGGAGCTAAGGAAGACTAAATCACAAATAATTAGTTCTACTGTGGAAAAGCAGGCACAGTCAGCCCTGAATTTTTCAGGACCAGAGTGTGATGCTGAATTGAAGGGGGCCCTAGACTTAGAAACCTGTGAGAAGCAGGATATAATGCCGGAGGTGGACAAGCAGTCTGGTTCCCCAGACAGCCAGGTGGAAAACACACTGAGCATACACGAAGATCTAGATAAAGTTAAACTCATCGAATATTACCTTAATAAGAACAAAGAGGGGACACAGTTATCTGATAACTTACAGAAGGCAGAGTTAACTGATGGCAAAAGCATTGAGCCCGTGGGAATAGACATCACCCTTAGTAGTTCTCTTCCTCAGGCAGGTGATCCCCCAACTGAGGGCAATAAAGAGCCAGAGAAAACCTGGGTAAAAGAGAGACCACCCCTTCCACTGCAACTAGGCTCTTCTACAGAAGAAAATATGAATAAAGAGTGTCCAGACTCCTCTTTGGAATCAACTCTGGACAATAGCTGCCAAGGCGCACAAATGGACAATAAATCCGAAATTCAGTTATGGCTATTAAAGAGAATTCAGGTACCCATTGAAGGTAAGCCATTTTTCTTTCATTTCTTTTATATTTTGTTGTGTAGGCATACCTTGTTTTGTTGTGCTTCACAGATAACGTGTTTTTTGCAAATTGAAAATTTGTGGCAACCCTGCATCAAGCAAGTCTATGGCACCCTGTTTCCAACAGCATTTGCTCACTTCATGTCTCTGTGTCACGTTTTGATAATTCTTGTAATATTTCAGGCTTTTTCACTATTATATTTGTTATGGCGATCTGTGATCAGGGATCTTTGCTATTACAACTACAACTTGCTGAAGGCTCAGATGATGGTTAGCATTTTTTAGCAATAAAGGATTCTTTAAGGTATGTACTTTTTTAGGTATAATGCTATTGCACACTTAATAGACTATGGTATAAACATAACTTTTACATACACTGGGAAACCAAAAAAATTGTGTTACTCAATTGATTGTGATATTCGCTTTATTGTGATGGTCTGGAACCAAACCTACAGTATCTCCAAGGTTTGCCTATATAGGTGCCTTTCTGAAATTTGCACAAATAGCAAAAAATAATAAAATAGTACAGTTATTTGAGAAAAGTGTTTTCTCAATAGAGTATATCTTTACTGATAAACCAGAAGGGTTTGAACTGCTCAGGTCCACTTATACTGAGATTTTTTTTCAATAAATATGAAACACAGTACTGTACCACCCATGGTTGGTTGATTCCACAGAAGAGGGACATGGAGGGCCATCTCTAAAGTTATACATGGATTTCTGACCACGCGGTGGTCAGTGCTTCTAACCCCTGTGTTGTTCAAGGGTCAATTGTAATTGGGAAAAATTAGATATATGGTGGTATCTGTTTTGGAAATTGAACTATGATATTGAATTCTATTTCAAAGGTAGTTTGCTTTCAAGTAACCTTCCTTTTTCACTTTGAACTTCTAAATATTAAAGGAGTTTAAAAGATTTCTGAAGATATTTTAGTTCTAAAGTGAATTGCATTATGGTGTGATTGGGTTCTTGGTACCGTTTGTTAATACATCTTCACAGTTCTCCACTCTTGGCTGTTGTGTTGGTTTTTATGCTCATTCCTAGTTTGCAGCATCTCATGTGACGTAGACCAACCTAAAACAGCCAAACCTTTTTCCTTTTGTGCTAAAGAAGATCTGAAAAATTTAATTAGTCCTAATGTGATGATGTTGTATGATGTGTATATTTTGAGTTTCCATCACTAAGAGGGGGATTGGACACTATACTTTGTAAGTTGAAATGTTTTATTATCACCAATATTGTCAATGAGGGACTTTTTTTCCTTCATGTGTAATTCAGATATACTTCCTTCAAAAGAAGAGAAAAGCAAGACTCCACCCATGTTTCTGTGCATTAAAGTGGGAAAACCAATGAGAAAGTCCTTTGCCACTCACATGACAGCCATGGTCCAGCAGTACGGCAAACGAAGGAAGCAACCAGAGTACTGGTTTGCTGTTCCTCGGGAGAGGTGAGTGTGGGCTAAAATGAGAAATCTGTTGGTTAGTTAGATTGTAACTGCATCTCAATTTTTAAATTAATCTTGAAATGCTTAATTTTATTATTGAATAAGAGATTTCTCTTAATTGTACCTTTTAGACTTTTTAGAAGGATACTATTTCAGGAGCTTTCTGCTAAAGGGTGGTTTCAATATAGCAAATTTGAGGTCATCATAGGTACCGTGTGCTAAATCCCTTCCATAACTTTCTGCCCAGTTAAACTTTAAATGAAGGAAGATTGAAATATTCTCAAGTGCCAGTAATTGGAAGTGCTAAGCTGTTGGGAATAAAGGAATATGATGGAGCAGATCCAAACCCCAAGTGCAAGAGAGAGGCAGGATTTAAATTTAAAGTAACTAATTTCTCGGGTAACTAAAAATTGCTTTCTCCTTATGGAGAAGCTGTCTGTGACTCAGCAGCATGAGAAACGTGATCAGAGGTCACCTGGGTGGGCTTGAGGGGCTTTATACCTCTAAAGAGATTTGTATTTTTAAAGTGCCAGCGAGAACATTTTATTGGTGATGAGACAGTCTCAGATAACAGGGGTAGTGGCAGAGACATTCTTCAGCCGTACCTCATTAACGAAATCTTTGTAATAGAAATAATTAGGAAACATCAGTTTTAGGAAAAAAAAAAGTTTTTCTTTTGTGTATGTGATAGAATAAATATGTCTTTACAAAAAACTTGCAATCAGTTTTCAAAATTATTAAACCTATGTTTTTCTTTTTCCTAACTAGTCACGAAGCATCATTATCTGGGCAGACCTTTTGTACAGACCAAGTGTAAATATACTCAGTGAGGTTCCTTAAGCATGAATTTTTAAGAAAGCAAAATTAAATTCCAAGCACCAGCACACCTTCTGGCTCATTAGTACCTAGAATGATAATTCTCATCGAGTTGCCTGTTTTTAATATATTATACTTTAATGTGGAAATAATTAATAGGATTTTAATTACCAAATTTGCTAATATCTTTTCCCTGTCTTAGATACAAGCCTACATTAACATGGACATTAAACATGATTTCTTTCGTGTTTTAAAAATATTTTCCTTTTCCCATGCTTGTAGCCACAACACTGTCTCAGTACTCAGGGATGCTGGGGAGATGCAGAGAAAAATGTGTCTTTTACATTGCTCCTGCTGAAATATTTTTAAATAATAAATTATTGAAGCCCTGTTGAAATAAGTGTTCTAAAATCAGATTTCACAGATGGACAGTATCTTAGAGGTTAAGGCCAATTCCTGATTCTATAGGTGGGGAAAACAAAGCACTGAAACTCAGCCACATTTAGATTATGTGGACTTCTTGGTCTATCAGAAAAACTACCTGTCACATACCACTTTTTCTCTGGGAAAATGTATTTTTTATAATATAAAGAAATTAGTTTTTTTCAGTTTTATTATCTTTAATGAGACTGTGTGCACCAAGGACTCATCTAAATTGCTGTAATTACAGCAATCCTGTACATGTAGCTATTTTACTGTCATTTTTTAACCTTGAATATATCTTAATGGTGGAATAGTGTATGCTCTTTGACCTCATACACAAGTAGTTTTTGTGAGCTTTTTAAAGTCGGTCACTTGCTGAATTCTAGTCCATTGTATTTTATAATATCCATGACTTTTGTCTTTGGCTAGCCAATAATCTGACATATTTAGTTTTGTTTCTTTAATTACTAATTAACCAAAGATTTCCTGGGAGGCATTATATCCCACTATGTTAATGATAGATTTTTTTGTGTGTAGATGTTAGGAAGTTTTTTTTTCAATTGTTCCTTTATGTATTTCCATTTCTACCTACCCTAAAAAGGAAGCCTCATTTTAGTTTAAGATTGGGAAAGATGAAATTCTGAAGTTAGTTCCCACCCAGAACTCCAAGTGCACAGTAAGAAATAAGGAGAGTTCATTTTTATTTCCAATTTATGAAATTCTTCAGGACTTTAGGCTCAGTGATGTCCTCAAGGAGCTAGGAAGCGGTGTGCGATGCTTTTCTCACTCTGATGATAATTTCTGGATTCCCTTGCAACAGCAAACTGAGCACTTCTACTTGCCTTTCTATTTAATGGATCCTGTATTCACTGGAGTTACAGCAGCAGAGTGAAGTCGCCCTGGCAGTAGCTTTCTTCCTCGGTCACAGTGTGTTCTCATAGACCATCTAGACGTGACATCATACTCTCATCAGCAGGTCTCTTTCACTCCCACAATGCACCACAGCTCCTTGTCACAGGAGATTAATGCTTTCCTGTTGACATAAGTTCACAAATGTGTTTCACTGTTCCTTTCTATTGTTCCTAATACTTCTTTGAGACGTTTTGGTTTTTTTTTTCCTTTTTTTATTACTATTACTAAGCAATTAACTCTATGACAACACTCCTTCAGTTATAATGTGAGTTATGGCTTCCTAAATGCCATCACTGAATCAATAGTCTACAAAGTATGAGAATGGAGAGGGTGGAAATCAGGGGAAGCAATGATGGAAACCTGTGTATGGTCTCGACTTATCTTCTTTGTTTTTGATGGGGTTTTCTTCCTGTAACCCTTGTTATTAAATTTTTAGATACTAAAAGTCAGAGATGTGAAGTTGTTAAAAAGTGCCTAAATATATAACAATAGCTTTATTTAGCTTGGAAGTTGTCAGAAGAGCAAAGAGCACTACAGAGCCAAAAAAAAAGCTGATAGTTTTTTCTTGCAAACTCACACTTTGCTACTTGAGACGTGTCCACATTCATTGAGGATGAAGTGCATGTTGACTTTAAACCCTCCCTCTCTCCATTGCAGCTTGTAGAATCATGTGCTTCCCGTGAATCAGGTAAAGATGACAGTGGTATGTTTGGGAGATGTACACAGCCTCCAGAATGTATAAGCCTGGGACATCCAGGCTTTTCCTACTCTCCTCTTGATGATAATGACATTAAGACAGGAAATAATTGTGCCTCATTTTAATCATTTAGAATGGGACTTCTCAACCTTACCACTGTTGACATTTTGAGCTGCATAATTCTGTTTGACAGGATGTCCTGTGCATTGCAGGATGTTTAGCAGCATCAGTGGCCTCTACCCATAGATGACAGTAGCACATTTCCAGTTGTGATAACCAAAAGCGTCTCCAGATGTTGCCAGAAGTCCTTTGAGGGACAAAATTGCTTCACATTGAGAACTACTGGCCAAGCATTGGAGTATTAGATCAGGGCTTATATACCATTCTGAACGTATTATGGGCTGTAATAGCCCTGGCCCTCTCCAGCTCCAGCTGTCCCGCCAAGGCAGCCCCAGTGCGTTGCACCCTGAAACATCCTGGGCCATGCTTGCTCTAGCCAGCCTGACAAAGCCACTCGGTCTACACAGGGGACACTCCTACACAGGACCACACCTTCAAGACTGGGAGAGGTGGCTGTTTCACCTAATTCATAGAAACAAACATAGAAGGTCAAACAAAATGAAGAGACAGGAGTATATTCCAAACAAAAGAATAAGATAAATCCCCAGAAAAAAACTCTCATGAAATCGAAATAGGTAATTTACCTGATAAAGAGTTCAAAGTAATGGTGATAATGATGCTCACCAAACTCAGGAGAAGAATGGAGAAACACAGTGAGAAGTTCAACAAAGAGTTAGAAAATAAAGGAAAGAATCAGAGTTGAAGAATACAATAAATAACTGAAATGAAAAACACAGTGGAGAGAATCAACAGCAGAGTAGATGATATAGAAGAATGGATCAGTGATCTGGAAGATGTAGTGGAAATTACCCAGTAAGAATAGCAAAAAGAGCAAAATTTAAATGAGAATAGTTTAAGGGATCTCTGGGACAACATCGAGTGTACTAACATTTGCATAATAGGGGTCCCAGAAAAAGAAGAGAGAATGGGACAGAAAACTTATCCACAGAAATAATGGCTGAAAACTTTCGTCACCTGGGAAAGGAAACAGACACCCAGGTCCAGGAATCAGAGTCCCAAACAAGATGAGCCCAAAGAGCTCCATACCAAGATATATCATAATTAAAATGGCAAAAGTTAGAGAATTTTAAAAAGCAGCAAGAGAAAAACGAGTCACGTATAAGGGAACGCCTATGACTATCAGCTGATTTTCCAACAAATTTTGCACACCAGAGGGAATGGCAGGATATATTTAAAGTATAGGAAGGAAAAATACAATCAAGAATACTTTATCTGGCAAGATTATTGTTCAGAATTGAAAGAGATCGAGAGCTTCCCAGACAAGCAAAACCTAAAGGAGCTCATCACCACTTAATAGGCCTAAGAAATGTTAAAGGACCTTCTTTAAATGGAAAAGATAAGGCCATAACTAGAAATAAGAAAATATGTGAAAGAAAAAAAATCTCACTGGTAAAGGCAAATAATAGTAAAGGCAGCAGATTGACCATTTAAAACTGCCCAGGACTCTGGTCTCCTGTGACCACCTCAGTGCACGTCCTGGCCCCTCTTGTCCTGCAATGCAGCTCCCCACTAGTATGAAGGCTGCGTTGCAGAGGAGAGTGCACAGTTGTGGGGAACAGAGCCAGCTTGGACCCAGCAAGGCACTGAATAGGGAGAGAGTAGCCGTTCCTGGCACTCATGGAGCTGGCAGGTAGGGAGTGGTCTGGAGTGCTCTGACTGGCATGCTTGGACCAGCCCAGCACGTGCCAATGCTGGGAGCAGGGAGAGCACACACTTAAAGGGAACATAACCAGCTCAGACCTGAACCTCAGGGCTTGTGCTCTAGCACCTTGGGACCTGCCCCTGCCCCTGCCCCTGCCCCTGTTAAGGCATTGTCAGCCACTAAGCATAGGAGAAGCCCTGGCTCACCTGGCTCTGGCTCTAGCCCCTCCATTGCCAGCCCCACATCCTACTAAGGTGATAGCTGCCAGCACACTGTGAGGAAGGATGTGACCCATGCTCACTTCATATCCAGCTCTCACCAGAGCCATATGCACATGTATCAGGATGGTTCCACACAAGGACACCCCTTCAAGACCAGGATAGGTAATTGTTTCAGCTAATTCCACAGAGAAAGTTGTTTCAAACAAAAGAACAAGAGCGCCCCATCCTGAAAAATAACTAATGAAACAGAGAGAATTTACCACATAAGAGTTCAAAACATTAGTAATAAGAATTCTAGCTGAACTAGGGAAAAGAATAAATGAACAGAATGAGAATTTTAACAAGGAACTAGAAAATATAAAAAGTCAAAGCTGAAGAGTACAATAACTGAAATGAAAAATACACTAGAAGGAAATAGCAAGAGACTAAGTGATACAGAAAAACACATGAGTGATGCAAAAGATAAAATTAGGAAACCACACAATCAGAACAGCAAAAAGAAAAAAAAATGAGAACAGTTTAAGGGACCTTTGGGACAACATCAGGTGTACTAATATTGACATTATAGGGGTCCCAGAAGTAGAAGAGAGAAAGGGTCAAAAGGTATTTGATAAAATTATGGCTGAAAACGTCTCTAATCTGAAGAAGGAAACAGATATCCAGATACAGGAAGAACAGAGAGTCCCAAGCAAAATGATCCCAAAGAGACCCACACTAACTCATATCATAATTAAAATAGCAAAAGTTAAACAATTTTAAAGGCAGTGAGAGAAAAACAAAGAGTCACATACAAAGGAATCCCTGTAAGGCTATCAGCTGATTTTTCTGCAGAAATTGTGCACGTCAGAAGGGAGTGCATGATAAATGCTTCAAGTGCTGGAAGGGGAAAACCTACAACCTAGGATACTCTACCTGACAAGATTGTCATTTAGAATAGAAGTAGAGAGAAAGAGCTTCACAGGCAAGCAAAACCTAAAAGAGGTCATCAGTACTAAATCAACCCTAAAAGAAATGTCAGAGTCTTCTCTAAGTGGAAAGGAAGAGGCTCCAACAAGAAGTAAGAATTTACATAGACATAGAATACAAACTTGTGGTTGCCAAGGGGGAGAGGGATGGTAAGGGATAGACTGGGAGTTCAAAATTTGTAGATACTGACAGGCATATGTAGAACAGATAAACAAGATTATACTGTATAGCACAGGGAAATATATACAAGCTCTCGTGGTAGCTCACAGCGAAAAAAAAATGTGACAATGAATATATGTATGTTCATGTAGAACTGAAAAATTGTGCTCCACACTGGAATTTGACACAACATTGTAAAATGACTATAACTCAATAAAAAAAGTTAAAAAAAAGAATTTATAGAAAAGGAAAAATCCCACTAGTAAAGGCAAATATCTAGTAAAGGCTTGAATAAGCCAATATGAAGATTAAAAGACAAGAAAATTGTAAAAGCAACTATAACTACAATGAACAGTTAAGGGATAGACATGAAGATATAAAATATGACCTCAAAAACAAAAATGAGGGGGAGTAAAAAAAGGTAGGTCTTTCAGAATGTGTTTGAACTTAAATGACTACCTGTTTAAAACAAGTGGATATCGTTGTAGGTCAGCATGATATGAACCCCATGGTAACCACAAATCAAAAACCTACAAGATAACTTTGTATAGTAACAGATGGTAAGTGGACTTCCCATGGTGACCATTTCATAATGTATAAAATTTCAAAGCACTATACTGTACACTTGAAACTAGTATATTATTGTAAGTCAATTTTACTTCAGTTTAAAGTTAAAAAATAATAAAACCAAAGAACAGCATTGCTCCTAAAGGAATGTTTTGTCTGGAAGATAATCCTAAATTGATAAAGTACCACAAGCAATAAGGTTGTTGGTTTTGACGGCAGCTGTTTTTGCACCTTTATTTTGTACAAGCCTGTGCGAGAAGCCATGTGAAGTGTGAGGGGGTAGGACCGTGCGCTGCCCTGGGAGAGCTGTGGAGCTTTGCGCTGCCCTGCTCGGCCAATCGAGTAATGAGCCCCAGAACTGAACCGAGATGGATGAGAATCCCGCAAATCATGAGCCCCAGAATGAGATACTTTATCCATTTTAAACATGATTTCCTAATTTGAAAAATGGGTCATAGTGAGTGTTAAGTAACTGATCATATCTGAACAATTACTGAGTTGTATGTCCTGGCAGGCACTAGGCTAGTTATAAATAAATAAGACTGGGACCCTACTCTGAGGATCATATGAAAACAGTTCCTAGCACTTTCTGGAGACTGAATATAGATTGTATTCCAAAGATTTGGCACTGTTCTATATAAAAAATACCACTATTGTCTTTTTTCCTTTCTTCATATTAAGATTATTTTCTTTCTTAGAAAGAACCAGTAATTCCTAGTCAAATGAAAACTTTAAAAAAAATTATGGCTTCTTAATCTCTTAAATGTTTCATAATAATTGATTTTGTGTTATCCAGCTTTTAAAATAAATAAGATGGAAATGGAATTAAACAGCAGGAATTATGTAGAATTTGCCAAATCGTGCATAAATGTTTAATCCAAGATGAATTAATTTGTTAGTGTACTTTGTGTAATAAGTAAGCTAATAAGAGAGGGGATGAGGGAGAGGGAGAGCCTGTGGGTATTTTTAAATGTTTTTAAACTTGAAAATAATTATGCTAAGATAGTTTTAGCAACACTTGAACATATAGTTAAGTGGGAGGGGTGAGAGGTAGAATCTACTTTGCAATTTGCTTTTATCCCCACTTAATATCTTATGCATATTTCCACATTAAATACTAGATTATTTTTTTATATATATACATATGTACATATGAACAATATAATTAGCACCTTCATTATACTTCCTGGTTGATTCAGTCACGTTCCTGCTTTGGAGATTAGGTTGTTCCAAAGTTTTTTCCATTATAAGCAATACTACGTTAAACACCTTTGTAAAATCCTTCAGGTTGTCTTACCAAGTCAAATGATGTACTTAAGGCTTTTAAATACAGGTTGCACGTGAAAGTGTGTGGCATTTATACATCAGCATAAGAGTGCTCTTTGCTCTACACGCTGAGAAATCTCAGTGGTGTGATTCTTTATCCATTTGGTAGATGAGAAAGGAAACAAATGTAGCTTTTAAAATATTTTAAAGTTGAGTAAGTACCTTTATATAACATTTGTTTGAAATAAAGTCAAGTCAGTAGTGACCTGAGGATTTTTATTCTATGTGACTCCTTTAATAAGAAATTTGTTTATACCTTGATATACAAATATGTATTTGTTCAAAATTCTGAAATACCGTGTTTCTCTAATCTGCTTCTAATTAAGATCAGAAAGCCCTTTGATTATGTAGGTTACTTACCATTTTGTGCCTGCCCAGATTTGGAGTAAACTTATATGTTAAGTTGATTCTGTTTTAGAAAGCATGGTATTTCCTTATATGATGTTATGAATAACTGAAGTTCCCAAGCACTCTGCAATAGTTGGAATTTTTTTTATACTTTCAAAATCTAATGTACCCATGAGCACACTGTCCTTTGAGAAGGTGCCATCCATGTCATATGCCTCTTTCGCAGATCCAGTTTGTGATCAGTAGCAGTACCAGAAGCATAATGCTTCAGTCATACATGAATATGCATATATTCGTTTTCATATTGTTTTTCAACATAAGTTACTACAAGTTATTGAATATAGTTCCGCTATACAGTATGAACTTGTTTCTTAGGACCCTTTAAACATACAGAGTACTCAGGTCCTTCCCTCAGCATCCTGCTGCATTGGATTTGGGTTAGAACGCTAGAATCTGTTAGGCACTCTCCATATTGTGATAAACAAGTGGGCACTACTTTGTTCTTCTTTTACTTTATCATTCAATAACGTTTGACACGATTGGCCATCCCCCATTTCTTTAATACCTTCTTTCCTTCTCTCATCCCTTCCCGGTCTGTTTCTTCATTAAATGTTACTGTTTAAATGACTTTCTCTTCCTCATTGTATATGCAATTGTCTGCACCTGATTAACTCTTATATGCCAATCATTTCCAGCTATCTTTAGTCTAGAACTTTCTGCTGAGCCCCACACACATATAGTTAATATCCTTCAATATTTGGATCATCCATGTATCAAACTCAAAACAGATCATGCCCTATCATGGGTTTCTTATTTTCATCTTTGTCACTGTCACTGCCCCCTTCCCTCCCCTCCACCCCTCGCCAACTCCTGCCTCCTGTTTTCTCCACCACAGTAACTGGTACCACCAGCTTTTCAGTCCCCGAAGCTACAGTATGGGCATAACCTCACCTCTCAGTCATCTCCCCACATTGCTCAGTCACCACATTCAGCTTATTCTGTCCGTTTAGCATTTCTGGAATCTCACTCCCATTATGACCCTTCTGTGTTTCATGTTACAAAGGATGGATCAGGCTTACTAGCTGCTTGGTTGGGATTTGGGATGCCCCGCTTCCCCCTTTTTACCCACCTCACTTAAGTGCCCCTATTCATTCAAATATCTTCTCTAAGAACTTCCCCTGTCTGGTTTAGATGCTCCTCCAGTGTACTCTTACCTCTGTCATGGCACATACTACACTCTTCTACAATGTGGACTACTCGTGGCTTTTTCCTACTGGACTTTAACCTTCTGAAGGCAAGGCAAAGTCTTATGACACTGTATCCTAGAAACAGCATAGGGTCTAGTATATTTATACTCCTTGATGTTAGTTTGCTGGGTGCATGAATAAATTAGCCTGTAGTCTAATAGATAAAAATGTTTAAATAACTTATTGCTTATAATTAAAATAATGCATAGACTATATATAGTATTTATATAGTTAAGGAAGAAGGAAACAAAAAGCTCATAATTTTGTTACACAAAGCTAACTACAATTTATCTATTTCTGTAGACTTTCAGCCTTTTTTCTATGCATGAATTAATGTAATAATAGTATATATGTATGTATACACTGTATACAACATGTGTATGTATATACATGTACATATATACATTATTGTATATTTATGTATGTGTGTATATGTATACACACACACATACAATTTTGTAAACTGCTTTTACGTCAGAGTATCCTCTGCCATTAAATATTTGATCTGCATTCATTTAGTGAGCATGCATTACTTTTGTTGACAAGAAGTAAAATCATAAAAAAATTGGTTCTCTTATTAAACTCACTTGGAATATATCCAAGTTCTAAGGACGCTCATAAAGAATAAGCAAAATCCTCTTAAGAACATTTTCCTTTGAGAAAAAGCATGAATTAAAGGAATCACAGAGTGACCTAGTTTTCTAGCATGAAATCTTTAACCATAGTTAATGCTAAATTTTCTGATCAAAAGTCACCTAACTTTTAATGGGATCAGAGCTAAATTGAAATCATTAGTGATTGTCAGTGCCAAGAAGACTGTAGTGTTGCATAATCTTTAAAGTACTGTACTTTCTAGAACAACTTGGGCCCTACTTATCCAAGCCAGGTACATTTCAGAGTACAAACCCTATGATTTTTATGTATTACATACCATTATGTCATACTATAGTCTTATAATGATGTTTTAAGGTGAGACTGTAACCAATAAAGAAAAAATTCCAAAAGGTCTCCAAAACAATTCCAGAAGGATTTATCATTCTCATTGTGCATTTAATACAAGTTCCAAGTTTTGGAAAACTGCTGAACAAATATAGTCCAACATCAATTTATCAGTATGTCAGTATATTTATAGGACTATAGGTTACTTATGTAAATATTCTCACTTCTTTTTTAAAAAATATTTTAGAATGTCTTGAAGTGACCTTGTTGCCTCTCATTCTTTTCCTGATCATTTAACCTTTCATTTCACCAACTTAAATTTCAGAAATTCATCATTATTTTCCAACAGCACCATTTTAGGCAGCCACCCTTCAGTTAACTTCACTAACCAACTCTGTCCAATGCCTTGAGTTAATCAGTGACTGTACTGTCAGATCTAAGCTCACGAAAAAATAAGCCCCTTTATCAGTGAGCTTTTTACTGTGGTGGCTGTGCTTTCTGGTGGAGGAGTGAGCGCCAGCACTTTGGAAAGTAGCTTTTCACCTGTTTCCACTGCAGGACCATTAATCCCTGCCAATGGGTGCTGCACATAGTGTCTGGGAGTAAGTATGCAGAAACAGTAATTATTGCAAGCCTAAACGTTTGCAGGGGCCGGACAGAGGACTGGAGGAAGGGAAGCTCAGGGGCCAGCATTCGTTACCTGTTCTGGGGATCAGCAGCTGAGTAGCTCTGCACCTCCAGCCTGATGTTACTGTGTGAACGTGTGAGCCTGGTGTTACTGCATCTTCCCATCTTTTTCAAAAGAAATTGAAATATGGATTATGGGTGTCAGATCTCCCCAACTTTTAAGTATTAGCCACTGTTTAATTAAAAAAGTAGTGAGCAGCCCATAAAGAATGTATTTGCTACTGAGGCCAAGCTATGGGGTTGCCGACCAAAGGCCTTCCAGTATTTACATTAATATAAACTTTCAGTTTTTACTTATTTTTGAGTGATCATTTTATAACTAACTTTTGTGTTGATCAGTGATTCTCAAAAGAACTTTCCTGGTGGGGTGGGGAGGGTATAGTTCAAGTGGTAGAGAGCATGCTTAGCATGCATGAGGTTCTAGGTTCAATCCCCAGTACCTCCTCTAAGAATAAATAAATAAATAAACCTAATTACCCCCTCCCCCACCAAAACCAACCAACCAAACAAACAAAAAAGACCCTTCCTATTATTTTTGGTGAACCAGAACAAGGAAGCGTGTTTAGTTGGTACTTTGTAAATAAAGCTTTCGTTTTATAGACACACTAAGACCCTTTAAGAATGGGCCTGACTAACCGTTGATTTCATTTGCAGTTGTGGGGTATTGAACCTGGAAGGGACCTTACAAGGCAAGTAAAATGACCCTTTTCATGTAAGGACTTCGGGTCAGGCCATCGAGGTGGATTTTAACAGATGGTAGTTTTCTGGTAATGCCTCTGTGGGCAAGAGGGCTTTGCTTTATTGGGCTTCTGTGGCTGCATTCAGAATGGAGGAGCCTGGGAAGGTCTTAGGCTGAGTGTATTGGAATGACTTACATTTAATATCAGCATAAGGGAACAGTGGGACTGCATACATATATTTCTGTACTCATCAGGTCACATTCTTTCTCTCTTCTTCCCTCTCCTGTCTTATTATTTCCTATTCTCTGTAGCATAATGTCCTCTGAAGTATGTTTTTAATGTACTAGCTATTAAATTGTTTAATGGTTTCCACTTACATTTTTTTAAATCAAATGGGTAGATTGAGTGTTATATCTTGCTGTGTATTGCCCCAGTTTCATTTCCTACCAGTCAAGTGACCTTTGATAAGAAAAGAGTGCTTAATTGCTTTTGATTTGTTTTGGTCAAGTTTGTAGGTTTGTGTGGTAGCAGGATTTTAGATAATCACCTGAAAGGGACTTTCTAAAAGGTCTGTTCAAAAGTAGAATGAATGTGTACATTGAATGCTCCAGACACCTATATGAGGAGCTAGGTTTTCTTATCTTTGTTTTAGAAGCTCAGAGAGATTAAGGAGCTTTCCTAAAGCCTCCAGTTGATAACACACGGGACCAATTTGGGAGTTCAGGTCTTTAACTTAGAAATGTGTGCTTATTGTTCTTTACCTCACAATTATGTTTAAAAAACAAGAAGGAAAAAAAAAAAAAGCAAGAGGAAATGAAGTCCCACCATAACGTGTAGTCTTGTTTGATGTCATTGATTGTAATTATACCTAGAGCCCATACACCAAACTAGGAATGGTTAGAATAATGTTTTGTCCGAAGCATCAGCTCAAATTTTTCATTAGGTTTTATATCCCTCCACTTTACCACTTTGTCAGTTCCGGGCTTTTATGAAATAGTAAAACTAGGACAGGGGGACTGATTGTAAAGGGAATGATGAAGCTTGTTGGTTGAGACCATGAACTGACCTGAGGTTGACCCCAGGCCCACCCCTAACATACTGTGTGGCCTTGTGCAAGTTAGTCAGTCTGTGTAAGCATCTTCCAACATTGAACAGGAGCAGTAATTGCAGTGGCTACCTCCTGGGGCTGCCACGAGAAGCAAGTCAGCTTGTCCACCCACTCAGTAGAAGTTGTTGCTTCCTCTCCTGTAATCAGCAGTGCTTTGTTGCCTCTGAGGTAAGCCTGCTGCCTTCCAAGAACTGGTTTCACTTACCTTCTTTGAATTTTTCAGAGATGACAACTTTATCTGTAACTTGAATATGGTATTTCCTTTGGGTATTTCCTAGGGAGGAGGATTTCCTCCTCCCTAAAGGAGCCTTGAGCCTTAAAGAAGGAATCTGATGAATCCCAGATTTGTAATTAGACAGAAAAACCTCAACAAAACCTGAGTGCCAGGTTTTGGTATTCATGGTTGCCAGATGGGTGGGAACTAGTTTTGGGCCTGGAGAGGTGTGGATGGCAAGCTTCTCGCCATGTCCATTGCCTCGCCTGGGCTCTGGCCTTGCTCGTCTCTTGGCTGGCTCACTGTTGTAGCCTTCTCCACAAGGCATCTGTTTTGAGTCGGTCCTCTCTTTTCCTGACCTCGCCTGAGTGGTTCCATAGCAGTCTTGCAAAACTGCAGATCTGACTGGGCCTCTTCCCTGCTGGAGTCCTGGGTGTTGCCTCCCCAGTGCTTCTCAGGCTTTGGTCATTCACACCCTTCCTTCACAATTATCCCCATATCTGCAAACCACCTGTACTGCTGTTTAGTTACTAGTTGTCTTCAAAGGATTTAAATCAAATCATTCTTTTTTTTTTTTAATTTAGCCTTTTTCTGAGCAGTAATATCTGTGAAATCTGAAGTATATAATATGCTAGTTGTGTTTACTCCTAATACTCTTTAAATAAGTACATAAGTGTGAAAATAGGTTCCTCTGTGTACCTTCTGAAGTCACTGGAGCCACCCCTGCCGCACTTTGGGAAACAGGGGCCCCGGGATAAGGTAAAAGCAGTTTATCTTGTGCTTGAGAATTTCTGTGACCCTATGACCTAGCCCCTCTGGCTTTTTTTTTTTTTTTTCATCTCCTGCCACTCCATTAAGTAAAAGAATAAATCTTACCCTTTCCTCCCACCTAACAGGAATTTCTCCCCTGCCTGCTGAGTTCCCATTCAACACAGACATCCCAGCTCCAGGGCTCACTGGCTCCTGTCACTGTGTTGTTGGAACTGGGTTGGGATTTTTTGTTTATTCCTCTCGACCTGATCACTCTAGGGCAGGGGCTGGCTCGCCTGCATCTCAGCAGCCCTGTCCCTGTAACAGAAGCCTCTGGCAGAAGCCGCCAGTGACGTGATTGCATTGCCCCTCTTTCCGTCTGCTGTGTCCAGTTTGACCTCCTTCCAGCATCACCCTGCTCTTGAGATGCCAGGTCTTTCTGCACGCATCCCCTCTGGTAGAACGCCATTCCTCGTCCTCCTATCTCTGACTCTTCCTCCTCCCTCGACACCCAGCTTAGCCATGGCCCCCAGGAAGCCTTCCCTGCCCTAAGAGTGAAGTGATTCTCCACTCAGCTTACTTTTGTTGTCACTCTTCTGAAAATAATAACAATAATAAAAGAAAAGAGACAACAGCTTGAGAACAGAAGCCAGAATGGATGCTGAAGCAAAGATAGAAGAGCATATGTCTGGAACAAAGAGCACATTTGGGGGACTGGCACAGAACAGAGCTCCCAGGGAGCCCTGAGGAGTTTGAATTTATCCTAAAACCTGTGGGGAGACATTGGAAGGATTTTACACAGCTGGGTAAAGTGATCAGATTTGCATTTTTATTCAGCTCCCTTCTACCTCTTTCCCACTCCCTCTTGGCTTTTTTCTAGGATCATTTTTACTGTTTCCTCCTTAAGCAGGAGTCAGTACCTGAGCCGTGAATGCTCTGCTCACATGTGTTACTGCACTCATTGCTTCATGACCACATAGTAGCTGGCGTGGCCTTAATTACTGATAATCCTGGTGGCTTGGCCAGAGGCTGTAGATAGTGTTCTGAGATAACTGAGGCCAGAAGCTGTGACTCATTGGAAACCGCAGGGTGAATCACTGAATTTCAGAAAAGCCATCAACAGGCTTCCTGAGGTCAAGGTAGATGATGACTGAGATACTACTGAGTTTCAGAGTAGGTCACATTTGAGAAAATTAGCTTCACTAGAATAGTGAGGGAAGGAAGAAGATTTAAGACCCTGCATCCTCCAGACAGTATCTGAGGCAGGTTTAAGAAAGGGCATACACTAAAATGTTAATGAAATCCGGACTGAAAAGGACTTGGGAAAAATGCTAACCCACATGTTAACAGTGTAATCTGAAGGGAAGATGTATAGGAAGGAGGCTTTAGGGAGAAACAAAATCCAGAAGCTTTTTTTTTTTTTAAGAATGGGGAAATACAAGTAAGTTTGTCGATGAAGATGAAAGAGATAAAGGGATGGAGGGGTGGGGTAGAAATAACAGGATATCCACCAAGGTGTGGGACTGTCACAGTACAGAGAGGAGGGTTAAAACGGGAGAGCAGTTTCTTCTCCTGAAGAGAAAGGTTGCTGAGAGGGACGGTGGAGGAGACATTATTAGAATGGAACAGTGCAGACTCCTCTGTTCAGAGATGAAAGCAGGTGGGAGAAGATTTGAGAGCTTGGGAAAGGAGGTCTGGAATAGCTGCTACATGGAGTAGTAAAGGAAGAGAACTTGAAGGGAGGAAGGAGCCCCACGACGCAGGGTTTCTCATGGCCAGCATTAGATGCCTTTGATTTGTCGTGGATGCATTAAGCACAAAGAAGCAAACCCAGCAACATCCATCATACCAAGAGAGGAGTTAGATGGCTGTTTCTGTTTCTGTGGGCAGGTGTTTGGAAGGGCAGGTGCAATAGGACAAAAGCTGTGGGCCTCTAGGGGACTCTGGTGAGGAGGGGATGGAAGGATTGGCCTGGAAGTGTGGGAACCCAGGAGAGGCTAATGCTGGGGAGAGATGAGGTGGGGGTCAGGGTAACAGCAGAACTGACAGTCAGGAGGAAGGAGTGGGCTGGTGGAGGCAGAGGGACAGGAGGGGAATTTTCAGAACTTGAGGCCTGTTTCCAGAGGGCAGGGTTTGGTTCTGGGAACTAACCACTAAGAAAACCCAGTTAAGTTAGCCAAAAAGGACCCTTCCAAGTATTAGGTTAAATAAACTTACAGCCATTCTAATCTAGAAGGAAAAAAGATGAAGTCACATCCTCTTCTCTTCGGTCTCCAGGGCCTAAGAGTTAAGCAATCGAATTGGTTCCAAATGAACTTAAATTTTCTCCTATGGAATGGGCTGTTTTAATTGTTTGTTCCTGCTTTTGCCCTGGAGGCGCAGTGTGAAGAATGGGGAGCCTTTCTGTGGGAGGCCATTACTGAGGGAACTCGGGGTGTGCCGGGGCCCTGCCTGTCTTAGAGGAGAGACCTGACCGTTTCCCATCAGGCTGCTCCGCTGCAGAACGAGTGAGGTCCCATCTCACCTCGCCAGAGGCTGCTTGAGGCGAGGGTGGCTTTGTTGGCTGCAGAGATAGAGCTCACCACCTGGGAGAGGCAGGAGGCTGTTCAGGGCTGCTCAGGGCCCTGCCTGCTGCAGCCCGTGAAGAACTGTTCCCAGAGGCGAGGCTGAGCTGAGGCGGCCGCCCCACGATGCTCCCCAGGCACCGAGCGCTGTGCTGGCAGTTCTGTGTGCCTCCTGATGGAAAGTGTAGGAGGACGGATGGCAAGTGGGCTGCGTGGGCCCTCACGGCCACCCAGGGCATCTCAATGTTATGCTTCATTAATAAAACCTAAAGCTGAGGAAGTAGGTTGACCTGCACTAAGACACCTCTGACTGGGGACAGGTACAAAAATGTATGTGCCCCTTGGAGTTTAGCATTCATAAAAGAAGAGGCAGTCAGTCTAGACTGACCGGAACATTTCTGGAGATAGGATATTTGAGCACATTATTCAGTCTGCTGAGCCTCAGTTTCCTTTAAACGGGGCAAAGTCATACTTGCCTCTTAGAGCCGTCGTGCACTGTGAGGTCCTCGAGGCAGAGAACCAGGTCATCCCATTTTAAGTAGCTGATATGTTTAATCAGGAAAGTGGGTCTAAAAAGTGATAAAAATGTGTCATGCCATAACCAGGAAGTTAACTGGAAAACAATTCAGAAATCAATGTGGAATAAGAGGAGGACTTTATAGTGTGGTTCAAAGAACCCTGATTGTCACCTCAGGCGATCTAGTCCTGGCTAGGCTGTGATGCTGATAGTAGGCTTCAGAGCCCCCATTCTCTTATATCTAAGGAGAGTTAGTGGGATCAGATGATATCCTGGACCCCTCCAGAAGGTAGCTCCACAAGGGCAGGGTCACCGGCAAATAGCAGGTGTACAAAGAACATGGTTGAAGGAAGCAACGCCCTCCAGCCAGGAACCCACATGAAATTGAATGCGTGGACTCTTTGCAATGAGGGAGAATGTACCCCATGGGACTGAGGGCTGTCTCAGTAGGAGGCTGCTAGAACAGGGTCACAGGATTCCGGTTATGTTAGGTGATTCAGGCAGGGGGACTTAAAGAATTAGGACTTTGCTCTAGACTGGAAGCTGTCAGGAAGCAGAGGTCATTCTATGATTGAGTATATTATGAATCCTCTGTGGAAGAAGAAAAGATAGGTGAGGCCAATGCCATAATTGGTAAAGAAGCACAGTAATTCATATTAATAAAGTTAGAGGGATGTTTGGTTACTTTTGTGTCTGGCCAATGTTTGTGTTTAGATAGGAGACCTCGGAGTAGTCTTGTTTCTGTCATGATCCATCGTGATCAGAGTGGCCTTGTCTGATGCTGGCATTCTGTGAAATTGTTTATGCTCAACAGGAGGCTTCTAGGGCCTAGTTGTGAGCTCCAGGCCAGCTCCTAGCACCCTGGGGCCTGGCTGATAGGCCCAGGCTACCTAGCTCCCAGGTGTCAGAGACTGCTTTCCTTTCTCGCAAATAAGCTAGCCAACAAATACTGAGGGAGCCATTTTGTTCAGTGTGGATATGCACATAATAAATGTGTCCTTTTCCAAAAGTTAGAGTGAAGCAAATTTTTTCCAAAGGAGTTTTCCAGCTCTTTTCCAAAATACAGTTAAAATGGACTAAACTTTAAGTGTTAGAAAACTAAAAGAGAATTGTATACTTATCAAACCTTTCTGGAGTGGTGATTTATTTTTCCTAAGTTAACTTTTAATAGGAAATGTCACACTACATGATAAAAATAGTTCAGAGATGCAGAAGAGTATATATGTTACCGGTGGGAGAGCAAAAGATATCCCTAAAAAGGGCAATATGGTGTTATATTTCAAAAGTGTAAGTGAATTACTGTTTTGATTACACAATTCTGCTTCTGGGAATATATCCTCCAGCTCTACCTGTACACATGCAGAATGACTCACGTACCAAGTTATTCATCGTAGCATTGTTTATAGCAGCATAGTCTTGGGAATAACCCAAGTGGACAGCTAGAGAGGATGGTTACATAAAGTATGGGAAGTCCACATAGTAAAGTACTGTGTAACCGTAAAAGAAAGAATGAGGCAGCCATCTCTATACTGATGTGGAAAGATACCCAAGCTGTACTGTTGTGTGAAAAAAAGCAAGCTATAGAATAGTACTATCTTTTGTAGAAATGAAAGACAAAAAGATTCTATATCCATATTTATTTCTATCTATAAAAATAATACTACAAAAACACACAAGAAGTAACAAAGTGGTCACCTATAGGGAAAAAGGGTGGACCCAGAATGTGGTGGACAGGGATATGAATGAGATGCGAACTTATTTGCTTTTTTAAATGTAATTTTAATTCTCAAATTATAAAAATGTACTCCATATTCCAAAAATTCAAATAACCTAAGGAAAAAAAAATATATATATATAATGTAAAATTTGTCTTTCTCCCACCCTATTCCATTCCCCAGAGGTAACTGTTTTCATAAGTTTCTTATGCAACTTTTTAGAGTAGTCCATTGTGTTAGTCAAGGATCTCAAGAAAACCAGAACCAATAGGATGTGTGTTGGGGGAGGGGGAGAAAGAGAGATTTCTTTTAAGGAATTGGCTTGTATGGTTATGGGGGTGGACACATTCAAAATTTGCAGGGTAGGCTGGCAGACTAGAGACCAAAAGAGGAGTTGATACTGTAGCTTCAAATCTGAAGAACATTTAGAGACAGAATTCCTTCTTGCTCAGGGGACCTTATTCTTTTTCTCTCAAGGCCTTCAGCTGATTGGATGAGGCCTACCTATATTATGGAGGGTCATCTGCTTTATTGAAAGGCTGCTTACTTAATTGTTAATCACATCTTTAAAAAACACCTTCATAGCAGTATCTAGTGTTTGACCAAAAACTGGCCATGGCCTAACCAAGTTGACATATAAAATTATTACATCTATGTACAATTATAACACATATCTATATGTTTTTTTAAAAAATAGAAAGCATAGCATGTCATACGCACTGATACACACTTGAGGGACAACTTTCATTGTTTTGTAGAGTAGGAGGAATCTCAAAGGAGATATACCTTTAAAATATATGGAAATTGGTAATTTTATATTATAGAAGAAAAGGCATAATTAATATAAAAAGGACAAAAAACAGCTGCAAAACATTTGCTAGTGGTTAATGTTTACATTATATAAAGGTTCCCACATATTGAAAAGAACATTGAGACCACAATCTCAAAGAGCCAGTTCATGAAGGCAAAGCTGCAGCCAGGGTGTAAATATTTGAAAGATGTTCAACCCATTACCAGTCAAAGAAATGCCAAGTGAGTCAAGTAAAACTTCACACATATATTAAACACATTTTTTTTTTTTAAGAAAAAGGGTAAGCAGATTGTTATGAGACTTAGATGCAAATTGCAATGCTCATGTCAGAGTGAACTAGTCAGCCTTGCAAAAGCAGTTTGGCAGGATGAATCACAAGCTATAAAATCATGCCCTTTGGCCTAATAATCCCTTTTCTGGGAACTTATCTTAAAATAATTCAAGAGATGGCAAAAGGCATAGATCATGAGGATGTTCATGGTAATGTTATTTGTACAATCAAAGAAATAGAAACAAACTAAATACCCCAAGGACATAGGAATATAGGGTAATTATTGTTTATTACTTTCATAAAATACAGCCACTAAAAATCAGTACAGAGACAGGAACATTGCATATACGCGTTATTTTAGTGTTACATCTAACAAATAATTATGTCTTAGCCCTAATTACAGTGAAAACTGTGTACATGTGGACAAGAACGTAGAGGAGTGTGGAAACCTAAAAACAGTTTGATCCATTGGAATAGCAGAATTGTAGTGACATTTCTTTTTTGTTTTAATTTTGTTAATATTTGTCTTAGTTTGCTCAGGCTGCTGTAACAGAATACCAGAGACCGGGTGGCTTATAAAAAGTAGAAATTTATTCCTCACAGTTCTAGAGGCTGGGAAACTCAAGATTAAAATGCTGACGGATTCTGTGTCTGGGGAGGGCCCGCCCCCTGGTGCACGGACAGTTGTGTTTTCACTGTCCTCACGTGGTCAGAGGGGCTAGTTAGCTCTGTGGGGTCTCTCGTAATCCCAGCCATGAGGGCTCTGCCTCATAACCTAAGTATCTCCCAAAGTTCCTACCTCCAAGTACCATCACACTGGGGACTAGACTTCAATATGTGAATTTTTTCAGGGGGTACACAAACATTCAATGTATAGCAATAGTGTTTTAATATTTTTACAGTTATAACTTTCCAAAAAATAGCAATAAGTTAGCATTGTTCCAAACATTAGCCTCAAATTGAAGTTATCATTTTGTAATTAGAAAAGACTTTAAAGATCATTTGATCCTCTATCTTCCCCTCCCCGACGGTGATGGTTGTACTTGTGGAATCTTAGGTCAAAGCGCTTGTGACTTGTCTCCATAGAGGAGGGGATCTTGTAGATGATGCGGCGGAGAGCTTCCGTTCTCTGCTCAGGAGCTAGACACGTCGCTATTGATTGAGCCTGGAGAGATGCTTTACAACATTTATATGTTAAATATCTGTAAGAGAAAAGAAATATTGGAAGCAAACTGCATTCCTATACCAGTAAAATTAAGTCTCTTTGTAATATTAAAATAATAGCTAATAGTATTCCTAATACTTCCTAGTTATTCAGGATATTTTGTTAAAATTATGATATAATAATGCTTCAGGCTACATAAAGACCCCTTGGATCGTTGCTTATCTTTGTCCTCATCTAAAGCTTCAGATCAGTTTTCTTTCCCATGAATACAGGTGCCCAGTGAATGAAGACCCAACAAGGAAAAAAAAATTGGTATAAATATTTTACTGTGTTTTTTTAATTTTATGTCCCATTTCTTGTTCTTTTCCTCAGATTGAAAGAAATTTTCTCAGTGTCTGTGGACTACTGCTTCCATTTATTGACTTATTTTCCAGTTTTGGAATGCACTAGTAGAGATTATCTTCAATATGGGAGATTTCCCAATTAGCAAAAAATGATTTGCCAAGCAGGAAAAAGATAGCTGTACATGCTCAAATTCCTACTAGTGCATGCCAGGAAGGTAGATTTGGTGTTAACTCCCGTGGTGAACATGTTTTTCAGGGTGGATCACTTGTACACATTCTTTGTTCAATGGTCTCCTGACGTCTATGGGAAAGATGCCAAAGAGCAAGGCTTTGTGGTGGTAGAAAAAGAAGAACTGAATATGATTGACAACTTCTTCAGTGAGCCGACCACCAAGAGTTGGGAGGTGAGCCTCAAGAGACGGTTAGACTGTCATAGTCCTTATAAAGTACAGTGTGCAAACAAAACGTTCTTAAGTCCGAATTCCAGGAACTTCTTGGCTGGCAAGGTTAGGTTTCCTGTGCACCCTTGAAATTACATGGGAAAAAACCCTATGCCTCTGTTTGAAGCTAGTTATGTGTCAGAAAAGACCTCATCACCACCACTACCACTCAGTAATTTCAATTCTCTTTTGAAACTGCTGCCGGGTCCCCATTACACACAGGGCAAAAGTCAAGCTCCTTAATTTGACCTGTAAAACCCTTCATGATTTGTTGAGCATTTACCAAACCCTTCTCGTGTTAATGGTATGACGGATAAGCAGAATTTAGCATCAAAGAGTATAGATAAATAATTACAATATAATGAGATAATTGCCATTGTAGGTGAAGTGCCAAGTGCTGTAAGAACATGTGTCCAGGCACCTGAATGGAGCTCGGGGGGGTTGGAGAAAGCTGATCAGAAGGAGTTATCTGAGCTGAGATGGAGAGAAGTGAGAAGAAAGGCAGTTGGGGTGGAAATGGGACATGGAACATGTTCTGGCCAGAGAGAAAAGTCTGTGCAGAGGAATGACTCGGGGGGAAAACAGAGAGTTTGGGGCATTTGATGAACTAATAAAGGTTTAGTGCAGATGGATCATGGAGTGGCAAGAAATGAAGCTGAAGACAATGAAATGGCAGATCAGAGAGGACCTATGAACCATTAGTAGGAGTTTGGATGTTTTCCTAAGGGCAGTAGGAAGGCATTGAGCTATTTTGAGCCTGGAGAAGTAAACACAGATACGCATTTTGGAGAGCTCGCTTTTGCTGGTAGATGTTCAATAGATTGGAGTTGGACAACACTTGAGGCTTGAAAACCCATTAGGAGGTTCTCACAGTAATCAGTGTTGAGAGATAACAGTTGCAGAGTGAGGACAGAAAATTGAGTGCTTTTGAAAGATAGTTGGATGGTGAAATACCCAGGGTTTTGTGAGTAATTAATTACATGTGGAAAGTAAGGAGGATGTCGAGACTGATCTCTTGGTTTTTAGAGTGGGAACTAGAGGGATCTAGGTGCCTGCCCTTCACTGCAATAAGAACTACAGCAAGAGGATTAGATTTAGTAGAAATCACTCTGTGTTTTGGTTTTAATCTAAATATGAGGTGTCTGTGGAGTGTCCAAGAGACAACTGAGACTAAAACTTGGGAAAAAGGGCTGAAGATATACTTTTGGAAGTCATTAGTGAAGCTGAAGTTGTGGGTGTAGATGAGGTTGTCCTAGGAAAGTATATCCAGTGAGAAGGGAACAGGGCTCAGAACAGAACCCTTAAAGATACCAGCATTAAAGAGGCCAAAGACAGCAGAGCCCACAAAGGTGAGTGGGAAGAAAAGCCCAGAAAGGGTGTGGAAAACAAGAAAAGTCATGTCTTAGAAGTGAAGGGAAGAGAATGTTTCAAGAGGGGAGTAGTGGTCTAAAATGACTTATGCTGCAGAGGAGTCAGAAGGGAAGAACCAAGGTATCTTTTGGATTTAAAACCAAGAAGGTAGTTGGTGACTTTGACAGAAGCAGTTTCATTAATGTGGTAGCTTCAAAATGTAGCTTCCAGTGGTTCAAAGAACCAGTGAGGGATGAGTAAGTGGAGGTAGTAAAGGTGGGCAAACAACTAAAATTTGGTTTTGGAGAATAAAAATGAGATGGGAAACTGGAAGAAGAGGTGAGAGCAGGGAGGTTTTCCCTCTTGTGAGGGAGACAGTACCCTTTTGGATGAGGTCAGTGGGAACGGTAGAGTAGAAGGTACAGGAGACAAGGGAATAAGCATGAGTGGATCTCTGAGAATCAGCAGGGATGTGAGGGTAGGGATAGGATTGGTGTGAGGTGGCTGAGCAGCAGAGAAGGATAGGAGGTGTGCGAACAGAATGTGGATTCAGTGGTGGTAGATCACAGCATTGCCCATTTGACGTTTTTTGTTTTTTTGGTTTTTTTGCAGTGGAAGCAGGGGGCATCTCCTAGAAGTGAAGGAGGGAGGACTTAGAGGAACATGGAGAAGGCCTGCATTGGCATCTGTAGAGACTAGGAAAAATGCTGAGGAACTTACAGTAGGATGGCTGTCTGGTGTTGCAGGCCCTGGTGGGGTCTGGCACCAGGCAGCAGTGAGGGGTGGTTTTCTCCCGCAGTACTCACACTCTGGTTTTAAACTCATCAAGTGGGTGGTCTGATCCTTACAAGGCTGGAACTCTGCCAGGCTGGGATGACTAAGGATGAGGAGGCCTGCCCCTAGGGTCTAATTCCTTCTGGAATGCCGGGTCCTGTGCACGTTTGCCTTCACCCGTCCCTTTTTCATTTACTCCTTGCCAGCCTGAATGTGTGCTTGCAGCCTTCTCTGGCAAACTCTTGTCATCCTGCAAGGTCCAGCTCACTTGTCACTTCCATGCGGCTTTCAGCCAGTTACGCCTGCTGTCCTCCCACCGCCCGTGGCTCCTAGCTCTGTGGTTATATTGCCCAGCAATTCACTTGTTTACATGTTTGTCTTCCCTTAGTTCACAAGCTTCTTGTTTGAAACCATTGATTAAAAATATGTAGGCCTATTACTCTCTCCTTCCCTTGGCTTTTCATTATCAATTCTATTGTTTTTGTTTTTATTTTTTTCTGTTTCCTCCTGTCTCTGGCCAGTCTTTCCGAGTATACTTTGCTTGTTCCTCTTCTCATGGTGCTCCCTGCAAGTTTATCCTTGGCTATCTTTACTGCTCATCTATTATATCTTCTTTGGATGAGCTGGTCAACTTCCAAGGTTTATGCTGCTGACTCCCCACATCAGTGTCCACCACCCACCTCTTTCTCTCAGGCTGCTCTTCTAGAGCTCACAGATGCCCCACAGCACTGCTGGGTCTCCATGAGGTAGACATGGTGTGACATTTGCATTCTGGCCAAGGCATTCAGGAATACAAAGTCCTGTCCTCCTCACCTAACCAGCCCTGCCCAAGAGGCCCTCATGAGATATGTGCACAGAGGAAGGAAAGCTAGGAAAGGCATTTTTCCCTAATGAGGTTATGGTCTCTTGCCCCAGCACGGAGTTCCAGAGAGAAGGTTTAAATTGCATTGGGGCCTTAATCCTTTCCCGACTAGGCCTGATTATCTTGAGCCAAAGCAGCACTCTTTTAAGGCCTGTTCTGCCTCTTTCCACTGATCTCAACCTTGAATCTCAGCTCTTGATGACTCCAGTGGGAGAAGAGGTCACATCTACCACTGCCAGAGGACAAGGAGGTACAGAGGCCTGCAGAGAGAGAAAGGTCTGCTTCCGGATCTAGGGTGGAGTAGAACGGGTTTGGGCACTGTCTGCCCTAGGCCTTCTCAGGCTTAGCCACTGAGGAAAATGAAAAAGCAAATCCCTCTAGAAGGTGTCTCTAGATCCTTAGTGGAAGAGGAAGAAAGGGATGGAGGAGGAAGAAATGAGTTGTCCTGTTCCAGGCTCCTAGTGCTCTTGGTTAACACTTGGAACACATGGAAAGCAAAGATAACTGGAGAGAGGGGTGACTGGACTGCTATCGCTGTTTCTTGCCACATGGAAGAGAGAATTCAGAAGTACAATGAGGAGAAGAATGCTGGCCCAGCTCCCTCCCATATAGGAGCAAACTCTGCTTACTAGCATTACCTGAAGGCCAAGCCACTGTAATCGCATGTCTCCTCTGCGGGTGGGGAAGAGGAACCTTCATTCCCCTAGCAGGTATCTGATCCTCAGCATGTCCAAAACATCTCATTATCTCTCCCCAAAACTTGCTTCTCCTCATGTATTCCCATCTAATTAGCACACCCTAAGCCAGAAACCTAGATGTCATCCCAGGTCCCAGGTTCTTCTCTTTCATCATCATTTCTAGTCAGTCATCTCTAGTCAGAATTTGTTGATTCTGATCTTATGTGGGTTGGGAACCATTGCCTTAGTCAGCTGTCTGCACTCTTCGCTTAAGACCCCCAAGGGCACCTCCAACCCCAACCCAAACACCAGCCATTCCTCTATACCCAAGCTCTTTAAATGAGCTTTATTTACTAATTTTATAAAACTAACACCTGCTTATTGTAGGAAATTTAGAAACTACAGAAAAGTACAATGTAGAACATTTTAAAATAATACCTAACCACACTTAACGCTTCTGCACATTTTCTTCCAGTCCTTTTTTCTACTTTAGGGTGTTTTCTAAGGGGCAGGAGTGGGGAGAGTAAGTCTTTTTATTTTTGCAAAATGGGGTCATGTTCTATTTATAGTTTGATATCTGGCTTTTCTCACGTGACATCTTAGCAGAACTGTATCATATTAAGGATTCTGAAGCCTCATTTTAATGGTTACGTACTATTTTAAACATCTCAATCATGATTTATTTAACAGTTCCCACTTTTAGGAAACATTGTGTTGGTTCAGGTTTTTCACAAGGATGAGATGACCTGTACCTCTGACTGTTCTCTAGTTTTCTGGAAGTGAAATTACTTGGTATCAGGCTACTAATTTTTTAAGGCTCCTAATTTTTAAAATAATGACAACTTAACTTGCCAGAAACGTGAGGAATACCCTTCTCCCTGTGCTTCTGCCAACAGAGTATTGTTATTATTATTCAATTCTTTAAATTTTTACTAATTTCTTAAAAAGCTGAGAAATGATATATTGATTGTTTTGTGTCCTGGGCTTGGCAAAGCACCTGGCATCATATAGAAAGCGCTCACTAAATGGTACTGGAGAGAATGCTGTCTCACTGCACAAAATCCAAGTGATCCGCCTCAGATTGTGTCCAGGCTCTTGCACTGAGAATGAGTTAGGGCTGACCTGAGATTGGTCACCAAGTATCTGCCAGAGTCCTCATTAGAACTGACCCCCAGGAGGAGCTACGCAGTAGCACTCCATCTCCCAGGGGTACCGGAGACTGAGAGGCAGGCCATTCTGGATCTGACAGACTCACAGAAAGATCACTGAACCTGATCCAGTGGTGATCTACATTCCTTCCTAACCCCCTGACACTTGATCTGGGCAGTAGAGGAGGACTCATCATGCTCATTTAGTCATTAAGATTAATGTTTCAAAAGGTTAAAAGGTAAATATTGCTCTGCCAGCTCTTTTAAAAAACTGAATCTAAAGTAACATTTTTCTCAGCCTCATAAAAACCAGATGTTCTCCCATTCTTTGAAGTTCTTATTCCCAACAAATATGACATGGTATTGAAGTGAAACACCATTGTTCTAAGTATAACAAACCTACCTCGGGTAAAAGGCTCCTTTCCATCCTTCCTTTGAGATTCAAACTGATGTCAGAAAACATACATAAAGTTTTAAAATGGAGGTTTAGCTTTAGAAGGTGCAGGAAAGAAAAAAAAAAACCCTGTAAATGCAGGGCTAGAAAAGCTGGCTCAGCCAGCTGGAGGACAATTAGGAAGAAAGTATAAGACGAAGAAGAGGGGAAAAAAAATAAAACAATGGGGTTTTGTTGTACTGTTAGGAAATCACCGTTTCAAAGGTGAAAGTGTCATTTTACAGCCTCACAGCTTTGCCTAACAGGAAGTGTGTGTTTGCTCTAAATCCTAATTTGGGTGTGTTCCTGTAGAAATATCGAACCTTCTCCTAAGGGAAACAGAAACTCAGTCGTGCAGGAAACTAGATACTACATAAGCAGTTGTAACTCAGCGTGGCTCTAAGTAACAGTGGTGTGGAGGCAGGCAGAGGAAAAACCTGTTCCATATTAGAGAGCAAGCAGGCAGTTCCCACCGGGTCACCATGAGAGTCCGAAGATTGCCCCTGGACATTCAGATTTTCTACTGTGCCAGACCGGACCAAGAGCCTTTTGTGAAGGTATGTTGGAGTCCTGAGAGCTAATTAGGTGCCCGTGAATCCTCAGAGCTCTGCCACTCAGTATGGAATGAAATGGTTTCCAATTAGAAAGGATTGTGCTGACATTGCAACCAGAGCAGGTATTTTATCCGTTTTGGAGATGGATATGGTGTGTTCTGCCCCTTCCCTTTGAGATCAAAATCCATATTTGACTGTTTTCAGCCACATTTTGTATAGCCACAAATGTGTATAGCCACATTTTGTACCTTTGTTAAATGTAGAGATCCCCCAAAACATGTGATTTATTTAATACATTTAAAATGCTGGATTTGTGATTCTTTGACAGTGTTTTCTTTAAGTAAATGTCCCTTGAAAAGATGCTAAAGTTTAAGGGCTAATTTCCACATCAGTAAATCTGGCACAGACGACAGCATTTTGGAAACTGAGTAGTCATTATCTGACAGTCTGTACTAGACATAACTTAAGTATTTTTTCTCTATAATGCAAAAATCATTAATATTGGTACCCAGGTGAATTACCTTCTGTCTATATCCTTCAATTCAAAATAATTCATTGATTTATCCAGCCTTTCAGAGAGACCAAGAAAAAAAAAAGATTAAGGTGAAATTGACTTTGGTAGTTTATAAGTGTATCCACAGTGAAATAAATGTTGTGTACAGCATCATGTTTCTGTTCTCAGTTTTGAAGGAAAGATTACTTTGATGGTTTCTGAACAGTACATAAAGAATCGTTACCTAATTGTAATTTACACCAAAGTTTGGTGTCTCTTTGTATTTTTGCTCTCGGCAGATGTGACCATTTGCTATTTCTGTCTGTTGCTATGTGCACACCCTTGAGAGAAAGTAGGAGTCTTGATTTAAAAACTATCCTTATCTTCCCAATTTTCCTATTTATAGAAGACTTACAGTATGAGCTCTGATTAGTCCCTTAACAATTTAGGGCATTTCAAAGGTGTAAGTCCCTTGTAGAATTATACATAATTCTCACTCAATGTCTGAGCAATAGTGAACTGGAAAACTTGTGACTTTAATTTGTACATATTAATTAAGTGCTGCAGCTGTGCTGTGTTAAATTCTACATTTGTTCTGACATTGAAATTGTAATTAGCTACTTCTCCCAAAGTCCTGGCTCAATTTATGTCCTGCTACTAAAACCCCACCTGTTATAGGCAGTTGTGTACCTGAAGTCCTTTTCAAAAACAGGCGAAGGAAAAGCAAATACATTTTTCTCAGTTTGTCTGTCTTCTTCATTTCAGATCATCACCGTTGAGGAGGCAAAACGCAGGAAGAGCACATGCAGCTACTATGAAGATGAGGAGGAGGCGGCCCTGCCGATCCTGCAGACCCACAGTGCGCTTCTGGAGAACATGCATATCGAGCAGGTGGGCTCTCCCGGGGACTTGTGATAGGTTCCAGGCTTTAAAAAGCTTTTCCCATCCCTGACGTTTGCTCTTCCACTCAGGGTGAAGGATGAGCCAGGTTTTGAAGGAAGAACACCAGCAGCCTGTCCAAGGCCAGTGTCCCCTTCTCTGCTTCGGAAAGGCGGCATCATGGCTACCTTCTTGGGAGTGTGAGGACTTGGCTAGACACCTACATCCATTCCCCAAACCTGAATAGAAAACCATTTCTTGTCTTCAAAACCATTTTTAAAGTGGCCTACAACAGCCCTAATGCATTTAAAAAGGACCCAAATTTATACTAATGATTATTGTAGAGTTACAGTGGTTTTAATTTATCGGGCTCAGTAAGTCATATAGCAAGGACACTTTACTTGCTTTTTGAAAACCACCTACCACTGGGTGTAATTTTCCCTTTTCTGTAGTTTTCTTTATTTACTTTCTATTTTCTGAAAATCTGCTGACTTCAGTTTTTATGAAATACTACAATGTGCTTGTATTTGAACTTTAGTAAGGGACCTCTTGTACTTTCTCCATCAGTCAGCATAGAAACCTGAATTTTAGAGAACTTAAAGACTTATCCAGCTCAAGTCCCTCAATTTACAAATCTGTAAGACCCAGGAAAGCCAGGAGACTTGACCAAGCAGTCAAGGAGATGGAGCTCATGCTGATACTGGAACTATGTCAAGCATCCTGAAGACTTCAGCACTTTACAGTGCCTCTTTTGTTTGTATTTCTGAAGAGATATGCATTATTGATATTTATGGCGCCAAGTTTAAGTTAAATATTAATGTAAGTGGAAGATACAAATGCGATGAGGACAGACTACCATTGACTAGCAGCATGAAACAGCCATGTTTTCTTGTTCTCACTTCAGGGGAAGCTGCAGTTATCAGTGGCAGCTCTGAGCCTGTTAGGTTTTAGAAAGAACAGTCGGAGAAACATGAACTGCCTGGTGAGAGTCAGGCTGAAGTGTACAAGAGGGAGCATGTAATTCATGCCTCTTTTATCAAGCTAGGTGCTACACCTTTAAATGTACAGTGGCATAGTGACCCGTCAGGGTCATTCTGAGAGGGAGTGCGTGCTCTGGGCAGCATCCCCGCCAAGGTAAACACCATCAAGCAATAATTTTCCCTTCTCAGTTTATAGTGGCAAATATTTGCCAGAGTAAAGGAGAGCAATATGTAAGTGAGTGTGATTTTTGAGTTTAAGCCACAGGCACCTGTTTTATACTACAAGTTCATGATTGATTTGTAGGCACACTGTATATTTACATCTCCATCTTTGGATTCACAGCTGGCCCGACGCCTTCCAGCAAGGGTACAGGGGTATCCATGGAGACTTGCATATAGCACATTAGAGCATGGGACCAGCTTGAAAACTCTCTACCGGAAATCAGCATCACTAGACAGTCCTGTACTGTTGGTCATCAAAGATATGGATAATCAGGTAAGGCTTTTTACTTTTATAGAGGAACATTTTCTAATGAAGATTTTCAAACCTTCGCAACAGTAGGGAGACTAGTACAATGACCTGCCATCACCCAGATTCCAGAGTTAGCAGGATTTTGACACATATGCTTCATTTGTCTTTTTTCCTTTGTTGGCTTTTCTTTCTTGAAGTATTTTGGAGTAAATCCCAATTAATATGTCATTTTGCCCCTATGTGCTTCAGAATGCTTCTCTGGAAAGAGAAAATGGAGCTTATCTTCAAATGCAGTCACATTCTAAAGAACTTTTTTTTCCTGTGCTCACCATAGAGTAGGAAGCTATAATGATATTCTACAATCTAAAACTGGGGAGGTTGGAAGAAATGTCAAGTCTAGATTTGGAAACAGTTACAGAAGGAAGTTCCAATGCCATACCAGAAATTTCTCCAGGTAGCTGAAGTAGTGCCCACCAACCTTGCTGCATGGTTTCTGAGATGGAGAACCAGTCACGGCCACAGTGGTTGTACCTGAGGACCCCGTCTTTATGAAACGGGAGAAAATGCTCAGCACCTTGCTTATTGCGCTTCTGCCTGGGCTGCAGTTGTTCTTGGAGGCACTGGTAAAATCTAGGTATCACCCCCAACTACCCTACATTAGTAGTTTTTCCCCTCGGTCAGCCTGGAGTATGAGTGGAATCTGTCCAGGTTTTTTCATATACTATCCCGACAGACTTCTGCTTCACAAAAGGCAGGCATCTTTCAAGTCTGCTCTTTATTCATTCAGTCTGGTCTGTATTATATCAAGGAGAGATTCCTGTTTAAGACGTAGATATCATTATTTTCTCTTCCTGGCACTGAAGCAGGTTTTATTCAACAATTCATTTATTCACCCATTCAGAAAATATATAATGAGTGCCTATTAGGTAAGGGCCACCATTGAGCATTGGGGAGCTTGCTATGAAGCCATATAATTGGGATCATTTTAGGGGAAATAGAGTTCTGCTGTCATAATTTGTCTTGGGAAAAATTAGCAGAGAGATGGGGGTATTAAAGACGCTGTCTTTCTCAGCTGGTCTTTCTTGTGGCTTGGTTGCAGTATACTGCAGATTAAGGGTTGTAGTGGGTAGTTTAGCTATTAGCATTGTTACCACTATTATTTACTGATAGATGACACTTGGATTATTTAATCATAATCCAACCTGAATAGTAGGGAGAGTCAAGTTAAAAATTTACATAATAACAACAGAGGTTTCAAATGTAATTACGTAGGGATTTAATGAAATACATGTTTAGTTAAGTGCTACATTTTAGATGAGATAAAACTAGGCGGGTTTGGACCACACACACACACACCCCTGCATCATTAGTATAGATTAGTTCTCCTACTAATTTACCAAAAATAATAAACATGTTGGGGAATGTGTTGGCTGCAGAGTGGGTTTGGATGACACAGTTTCACCCAGCTTCCTGTCAGCAGATATGTAAAGGGGGCCTACACCTGAACGCTATGCTATTTATCCAGAGGTATAAACTTACTGAATCTGGTACCCTGGGGGCACCTGTGCTATGTGAAGGCAGCTGGACACTAACTCTGCCTCCCCACCCCACCTACCCTCCAGGCAAGCATGTGGTTTTACCATGTTGGAAAACATGATAGAACACCACCTGCAAATTTATCTGGAAGTGAATTATATAAAATTCTAATATAAAAGCATTACATATGCAGAATGGCAGGCATGGGCAGCTCTACAAAATCAGTCCCCAGTGAAACAGCCGTTACTAGTAGAAATAAAAACAGCAGCCACTTAAAGTCTCTGGAAATTGCCCTGAGGGCACACAGCAAGTGAAGAACCATTTGCTGAGATAAATCTCAGTAGTAAGAGTGGGATTTCTGTGCCACTTGAAGCACAGCCTGCTCCCTCCCCATCCCCCATTCAGATGGACAGAAGCTTCCCTCTGAGCACCTGTGGTCAAGGTGAGCCTCTCTCAACCCCCAGCTCCCAGGCAAGGGGCATGCTATGCCCCCTCAAGGGGCAGACGCCAGCACTTTTTATCCCCTGCCCAGGATCTGTGTTTCAGAGGCTAAATTTCAGGCAAGTGTCACCTGGAGGCAAGGGGCTTTCTTCCTCTCACTGGCCCCTACTCTGAGGACAGAAGCCGTGCCTTAGGCAAGGCCGGCTGAGAATACTGGGGTCTCTGCTGCCTTTGCCCCAGCTTTAAGGGCAGAAGTGCCACGTCAGGTGAGGGGAGCCGAGACCAGCAGCTGCTGCCCTGCCCAGCATAAAACACGACTGTCCCTTTGAGAGAAGCAGGCCCCCACTCCAAAGCAGAGCCCGTAGCTCCTACCTCCAGGGAAAGAGGTGGACCATAAGACATACAGCTCAGAAGCTCTCCCCAAAGGAACTGACATTATTTAGAAGAACATGGGGAAGGAAGTTCAAGCCAAAGGTCATTCTAGAACTAGACAATAAAAATTTTGGTGGTAACAATTCAGAGGAGGCTGGTAGCTCCATGAAGGCAACAAACTGGGTGTTAACTGGTGAAGGAGAGATTCCACAATGATGACAATCCCATGAAAATTATTTTGAAAAATTAAGATATTTTCCAGGTAGAGTCCATTTAAAGCAATGGGATTGGACTCTATCTGGAAAACAGAGTGGGGTTTGGAGGAGAAGGTATATCAGAATCACCTAGGGACATTTTAAAAATATATATGCTCACTCTTGCCAGTCCTCAGCCCCGCAGGTATTGGTCAGGATCTGAGCAGAAGGATATGAAGCTGAAGCAGTGGGCATGAATGTTCTGAAAACACTACTTCCAACCGCCAACAAGAAAAAATAGAAACATCATTGATTCAGATACATCTAAATCATCTCTAAAGCTCACAATATTATGGAATTGTTACTTTTTTCTTAACAGCCAGTTTGAACTAAGAGATATTGGATCAGTCATGTTAAGGATACAGTTTTCATAAGCATATTAAGAACTCATTTTTACAAATCAAAAGAGAACAATTTATTTTCTCTGAGGAAATGGGTTTGTTCATGATTGCACTTATAAAACACATCAGAGACATGCCTTCGTTCTCTCAACCACTCATTTCAGTGTGCAGGATGCATCTTGTTGTTGAATGTTCCCAATGTGTCATCTGTAGTCACTGAAGGAAATTTGTCTTTTTAGTGGACTTTGGAGGTCTTTTAAAATTGGAGTTGTTGGCCTTTGACAAATAAGTTCTCTGAGTCATTTGGGATCTCATGAGAGCTGAGGACATTTTATTTATCTGTCTGCTGGTGGTCTTTTTTGTTTAGGAGCTCTGATTTGGTAATGATCTTTGCTGAAAGAGATAATGAGATCTCAGAACAGGATTGTGCTTAAAATATTTCAGAAAGCTTTTCTTTCGGAGGTTTATGTTTGGAAGTAGATGACATTTGTTTTCTTTTGACAGATTTTTGGAGCATATGCAACTCATCCTTTCAAGTTCAGTGACCACTATTATGGCACAGGCGAAACTTTTCTCTACACGTTTAGCCCTAATTTCAAGGTAGCTAAATGGAAGAAATACCCACCTTCTTAGTGTCACAGTGTCAGGAGGGTGGGTGGGGTTGGAGGTGAGGGACTCTTGCTGGAGCAGCCGCTGTCCCATCCTATGAGCTCACCGGGCCTCATTCTAGCCTGGCCAGCACTTCACGGCTACAGCATAGAAATGGCTTAGATTCCCTCCCCGGGGCCTTGGGAAGCACTCTTTCGCATGGTCTGGGATCAAGGGAGGAACTGAAGGTCAGAACCAGCATATGCCTGAGAGGTCCTTCTTACCTCCTGACCTCTTGGGAGACCTCATCCTGGTGTGGAAAAGGTCTGGCAACCAGGAGCTTCCTCAGCCAGTGGGTAGTGCCTTTCCTTACACAGCTACTAGCCTGATACTCCCTCTTTGCTAATTCTCTGTTTTGTTTCTACCCTAAGGTCTTCAAGTGGAGTGGAGAAAACTCATACTTTATCAATGGAGACATAAGTTCCTTGGAACTTGGTGGTGGAGGGTAAGACTTTTGTTGTTGTTGTTATTAATTTACCACCTGGCCTGAGTGGTTCTGTTTTGACTCAGGTAACCAAAACCCCATCTATGTGCTTAGATTATTGAGGACAGTGTGGTCTAACACATGACACCAAGAACCGAAGATAAAATGATTTGTTTGTGTCTAAATGAGGGGCTACTGCCACCTGTCTTTTAGAAAAGATGGGTCATTTAAATGAAATAAAGGAAGTATACCCCTTATTTACCAGCCGTTTAGGGTTTTGTCTGTCTATAGCATAAAAGAAAGAAGATGGGTCAAGGGAGGACGGTAAGTGTGCATATAAAATTGAGATGTTTTCACCATTTTGTTTTTTCACCCTTTTCAGGGGACGATTTGGTTTGTGGCTAGACGCTGATTTGTACCATGGACGAAGTAACTCCTGCAGCACTTTTAACAATGATATTCTTTCCAAAAAGGAAGACTTCATAGTTCAAGACCTCGAGGTATGGACATTTGAGTGAAATTCAGACTGCCTTAAAATAGAATGTTAACAAGACTGGGTTCAAACAGCCCTCCCAAAGCTGGCTGGAAGATGAAGTCCAGCCCAGACAGCCTCATCCCATCATAGTGCTTTCTTTCTGCCATCATCTCAGAGCATGATCACACTGAAGAGAGATTCTGAAAGGGACATGTGGAAGGCAGACGATGAAGAAAGAAATCTGAAGTCCAGAGTGTTGGAAGACTTTATACTCTTCCTTCAAATCCATATAGTGAGGAATCGGAATATTTATAGATGTATGAGTTGAATGCAATTTTTATTTTTGGTAACTGTGAAAAAGAAGATACTGTGGAAATATATACATGCCTTGTGTATTTATCAATGTAATTTTCATTACCAAAATGTACAGCATTCTGTTGTTTGCCATGGTAAAGTTTAGTCTCATTTAGAAAAACTGAAAGTGCACAGCACTTAAAGGGAATATGTGATTTTTTTAACTGTTTTATTTATTATTTCTAGTATATTGTCTGAAATGTGTTGGCAGTTTTTTTCTTTTAATGTGTCAAATCTTGAAATAAAGAAATGTATACATTTTGTGTTATGTTTTGGCAACAAATCCATTTGATTTATATAATTTTATATTAAATTTTTTTGCCCTGATTGTTTAGGGTGATATGTATATGTATGTGCTGCTTAATGTCCATATATATATGGACACATACACATATATATACAAACACATAATTCTGAATTTTTTTAAACTCATTACCAATGTTTATTAATTTGACTATTGTAGGCCAGCTTTCCATTTACTCATTAAAAAGGTACATTTTTTGTTACCTACTCTGAACATAATTGTGTAAAAAAAAGTAAGCCATTTCTCACAGTCATAAGTTGATATTTATAGAAATGTATACTTTTAAGATCCTAGAATTAGAACAGACTATGCTTTTGAAAAGAAAATGTTTTGGTTCTTATAAAATCATGTGTGTTAATAACAAAAATTGTATTTTCATTTTTTTTTTGTATAATTTCCCCCAGGTTTTCACATTAATGAACAGTCCTCTGTTTTAAATGGGACTGTTTTAATTTCTGTATATTATATGAAATGAAAAATGTCAAATTAGCCCAATGGTCTTGGTTTCTGACTATTTGAGAAAAAGCAGTGCAAAGAAATGCATTCATACCAAAATTGAAATAAAAAGTAAAACCTGTTTTTTAATATCAACCCACTTTCATATCATGAAACACTCTTTTATTAAAGTTAATAATAAAGCCTTGTTAAAATTTTAACCAATATTACTGACTGCCAGACTTCTACGAAAGCCAAAGACTGCTAATGGAAAAAATTTTCAAATAATAGCCAAAGCTGAGAAAGTGGTCTGTCATAAATTACATACCCAGTGATCTCTTTGAAAGGAAAAATTAAAAAAAAGTAGTGTTTATATACCTGTATTTTTAAAAAGTAAACAATTCTTAGAATGCTGGCCTTAAGCTGTCAGAATATTTCATCTAGCTTACTCTTTTATTTTTAGGCTATTTATAAAAGAGAACAAATTGCCAGGTGGCCTCCTGTCAGATCAACAATTATTTTACTCCATTTACATTCCATGCAAGTTTAAATGAATGCTATAATATCTTAAATCTGTAGCCTGGGTGTACTTGCACCCAAGTTCTACTGAGAACTCTTGTTTAACAACGTATCAGCAGTCTAACCTTAATCTGCTTGTTAAATAATGTGTTGGTGTGAGATATCAGGAATGTCTCATGATGATCATGTTTACCATTTATGCCATTTGCAACCATATGCTATTAACACACAAAATGGTCATTTTGCATATAGTTCACTCCTATCTAGTTTAGTCCATGATATTATACTTGTGAGAGCATATCCAGATGCTGTGTTCTCTATTTAAAACAGTATTGTCCAATCAGAAATGTGTGGCCCTCCATTTATGGCTATTGAGTATATGTAATGCAATGCCAACCCAATATTTTCAATAAAGGAATTTATGCATTCAGTGTGATTTTCTTTTCCTGAGGAGTCATTCAATAGGTACTGCATGCCAGAGTTTTTACCTACGTGAGAGGATCATGAAATATCCAAGACTAAATAAGGTCCAGGGCTCATGTTTTTATCGCTGCCTTGGAAATTCCCTCTTTGTCCCCTGTAGTCACCCTCTTATTCTCTCATCAGTTCATGAAAATGGCTCCTGTTAACAGTTACTGGGGACAGCTCTTGGCTCTGTCTACTAGTTTCTATGTTCTTAATCCTAAGTGTTCTTTGAATAGTGACTTCCTCTTAACATCTCTCTCGACCTACTTCCTAACTTCCATGAGAGACATCTTGCCCTCTGATCCATTTTCTTTGACATCTTGTCTCCTAGCCCCTAAAGATGAGGACCTCAAGATGAGGACTTCATTCCTTCCCAATTCCTCAGTTCTTGAGTCTACATTAAAAGACATGGGTGGGACGGGGCAACCAAATGGCTCAGCAGACTCTGCTGAAAATGATTTAGATACAGCCCCATTCTACAAGCCACCAGGGACACTCTGAACTAGTGTGAGAAGTATTATGGCTTTCATTTGATTTCCCTTTCCTTAATTCTTTTTAAAGTTTTAGAGGCATGTGAACCAGGACTAGTAAAAGAAGTACTTTCATTTTGAAGAAGGTGTTAAGAATCTCTTAAACCAGAAAGGGAGGCTGACATTCATGCTCTTCTTAGGATGCCTAACCTATTTTTACCAATATAATCAGATAAAGAAAGGTACGGAGGTCAGAAACCAAAGGAAGTTCCAGAAACTAAACATCAGCGGTACTCACCCCTTGTGCAAGTATCAAAAGTACCTCTGACCACTTCCTTTGTGCCCAGTCAGGTCACACACTCCTTCTCATTCAGAGGAAGCCCTAACCCCACAGCATCACATCCTCTGCTCCCACCTATGACCATTATCCATAGTGATCTCCAAACAGAAGGTAACTTTACTGAAAAAATTAGGCTTTTCAATGCATACCAAAATCTAAGGTCTTAACTGCCTTCACTCTTCTACTTCAAATCTCTGGTAGTTCAGAATAAAAACTAGACAGAGCCTCCCTGGTGTGGTCAATCAAGCATCAAAATGGTGTTTTTTTGATAGAATATCTTTGGAGATCTAGTTTATCTTCTAGATCAGTGCTGCTCAACAGAGCATTCTATGACGATAGAATTGTTCCATGAATTTGCATTGGCCTTTACAGGAGCTACTAGCTGCCATACTAGTGCTGAACACTTGAACTGTGACTTGGATGACTAAGGAACTAAATTTTAATTGTACTTAATTCATTTAATTTTATTAATTTTAATTAATTTCAATTTATTTAAATTTAGCCAATTGGGGCCAGTGGGTGCCATGTTGGACAGCGCAGCTCTAGATGAAGATCAACATTTGGCACAGCCAAATCATATTTCATCAGCAATGAACTCAGACTATTACTCCCTCACCAGAAAAGAACCTTTAGTTCTAAGTACTTTGATTTATTTCTGCCATTATGGATCTTCACAAAACTTGGCACCACTAAAGTAATAGTGTGTCTTACTGTTTAGGTTGTCAGCTAAGAAAGAGACCAGAAGGCTGAGTTCCCTAAGAGTCTTTCCACACTGAAAACTTAGATCTTTATAGGATTACTGATCCCCTATCTTTAACCAAAAATAAGAAAAACCTCTTTCAGTGCTCAGGCCTTGACTCAAAGATTTCCTGCCTTGGTCATCAGTGTGCGTTTTCTTCCTACACTAGGCATTCTACTGCCCCTGGCAGTCCTATAGAATGCCATATCCCTCACCAGGCACCCACCCAAAATGCACAATGAACCACAGGAAGGAAAAAGAATTCATTCCTTATTCAGAACTGTGCATCCAGTTTTCAGAATCATCAAGGAATAATGACCCATCAACAGTTCCATTCAGTGACCAACCCTCCTTATTAAGCTTGCCAGCTGGGATGCCCACTAGCCATATGCACACCTAGAGAACCTGCATGCATATGGTGAAAGTTTTCAATATCAACCTGTTAGAATGAAGTCGTAAGAGAAGAGACCATTAGATAATCTTGGTGTCCTATTTACCCACTACCAAGAGCCCATCATTTGACAAATCACTCCACTTCTAGGGTTATAAAATCTAACCCTGATCTACTTTAATGTAACTCTGGGGTTACACTGAGGAAATACTAAATGAGAAACACCAACAAGAAACACATTCACATTAAACAAACTTGGGTGATAAGGCATGCCTTCTCATGTCTGCAGCTAAAAAATTCCTCCTTACCTTGACATATTTTGAAAACACTGGAATTCAGCCACTTAATGCAGCCTTTAATCCCCACAGCAGTCCTTGGTTTAGCCACAATCTCTATAGGCTGATGGACCAGCCAGTGAAAATCAGTCAATGTGATAAACACCACATTAACAAACTGAAGAATAAAAACCATATGACCATCTCAAGAGATGCAGAAAAATATTTTTGATAAAATCCAACATCAATTTATGACAAAAACCTTCCAGAAAGTGGGCATAGGTGGAATATACTTCAACATAATAAAGGCCATGTGTGACAAGCCTACAGCTAACATCATACTCGATGGTGAAAAACTGAGAGCATTTCCTCTAAGATCAGGAACAAGACGAGGATGCCCACTCTTGCCACTTTTATTCAACATCGTTTTGGAAGTTCTAGCCACAGCAATCAGAGAAGGAAAAAAAAAAGTAAAAGGAATCCAAATTGGAAAAGAAGAAGTAAAACTGTCACTGTTTGCAGATGACATGATACTACTACTACTACTACTACTACTACTACTACTACTACTACAGAAAACTACTAGAGCTCATCAATGAATTCAGTAAAGTTGCAGAATATAAAATTAATATACAGAAATCAGTTGCATTTCTATACAGTAACAACAAAGTATTAGAAAAATAATAAGGAAACAATCCCATTACCATTGCACCAAAAAGAATAAAATACCTAGATATAAACCTACCTAAGGAGACAAAGGACCTGTACTCTGGAAACTATAAGATACTGACGAAAGAAATTGAAGACAACACAAACAGATGGAAAGATATACTGTGTTCTTGGATTGGAAGAATCAGTATTATTAAAATGGCCATACTACCCAAAACAATATACAGATTCAATGTAATCCCTATCAAATTTCACAGAACTGGAACAAAAAATTTTAAAGTTTGTACGGAAACACAAAAGACCCTGAATAGCCAAAACAATCTTGAGAAAGAAGAATGGAGCTAGAGGAATAACGCTCCCTGACTTCAGACTATACTACAAAGCTACAGCAATCAAAACAGTATGGTACTGACACATAGAAAGTCCAGAAATAAACCCATGCACTTACAGTCAATCTACAACAAAGGTGGCAAGAATATACAATGGAGAAAAGATAGTCTCTTCAATAAGTGGTGCTGGGAAAACTGGACAGCATATAAAAGGATGAAATTAGAGCATTTTCTAACACCATATACAAAAAATAAACTTAAAATGGATTAAAGACCTAAATGTTCAAAATTTGTAGATACTGACAGGCATATGTAGAATAGATAAACAAGATTATAATGTATAGCACAGGGAAACATATACAAGATCTTGTGTTAGCTCATAGTGAAAAAAAAGCAACAATAAATACATGTATGTTCATGTATAACTGAAAAATTGTGCTCTACACTGGAACTTGACACAACATTGTAAAATGACTATAACTCAATAAACATTTTTTTTAAAAAGACCTTAATGTAAGACTGGATACTATAAAACTCCTAAAGGAAAACACAGGCAGAACACTCCTTGACATAAATTTCAGAAATTTTTTTTTCAAACCAGCTCATAGAGTAATGGAAATAAAAGCAAAAATAAACAAATGGGACCTCATTAAACTTGAAAGCTTTTGCACAGCAAAGGAAACCATAAACAAAATGAAAAAACAACCTACAGAATGGGAGAAAATATTTGCAAATGACATGATTGACAAGGGACTAATTTCCAAAATACACAAATAGCTGATACAGCTTAATATTAAAAAAACAAACAACCCAATCCAAAAATGAGCAGAAGACATAAATAGATATTTCTCTAAAGAAGATATCCAGATGGCCAACAGGCACATGAAAAGATGCTCAATATTGCTATTAGAGAAATGCAAATCAAAACTACAATGAGGTATCATCTCAACCAGTCAGAATGGTCATCATTAAAAAGTCTACAAATAATAAATGCTGGAGAGGGTGTGGAGAAAAAGGAACCCTCCTAAACTTCTAGTGGGGATGTAAATTGGTGCAGCCACTATGGAGGACAGTATGGAGGTTCCTTAAAAAACTAAAAAATAGACTTACCACATGATCCAGCCATCCCACTCCTGGGCATATATTCAGAGAAAACTATAATTTGAAAAGACACATGCACCCCAATGTTCATAGCAGCTCTATTTACAATAGCCAAGACATGGGAACAACCTAGAGGAAAAGGGAGGGGAGGGGTAAATTAGGAGCTTGGGATTAGCAGATACACATTACATAAATTAGATAAACATTATATAAAATAGATAAACAAAAGGGAACTACTGTATAGCACAGGGAACTATATTCAATATATTGTAATAAAATATAATGGAAAAGAATCTGAACAAAAAAAATATATATGTATGTATATGTATAAATGGATTGCTTTGCCATACACCTGAAACTAACATTGTAAATCAACTACAACTTCAATAAAACATAACATAAAATAAAATAAAATAAAACAGTAACAATGAACACACCCTTACTTACCTAAAATGCATCCTCTTGCTTTTTCTATGCTTAATTACACCCCCACCTCATACCTTAGGACATTTAGAAATAACCTCCTCCAAAATCAGTTCCACTTTGCACTAGCCTGTAATCATCTCGTTAACACGTCAACATTTTCAGGAAAGGTCTTGGGAGAAGATTTGAACGTCCATCTGAAGTACCATCCTCCGGTGAGTAAGCAAGAGCTGCCCAAGACTGAGCGACAACTGCCTAGATTCTCAAACCTATCAGAACGCCTTGCTGAGAAACAACTGATACATTAATGCTAATAACAGTGATGGGGACAGGTAACATTTGCTGATCATGACTCTTACCCTCCTTTTTATGTGCACTTATCTTATTTGATCCTCAAAATGAATACAGTATAATTATCATCTCTGTTTTAGAGATGAGGAAACTGATTCTTCCCAATGCTAGGTAACTTGCCTGAGGTCAGAGTTCATGAGGGTTAAAGCCAGTATATGTTCAGTTATTGAATGACCCCAGAGATGAGCTCTTAACCACAATAGTAAGCTGACCATTGTCCAGTCTGTCCAACACCACCACCTGGCTATCCACACTCTACTTAACCACAACAGGCACCAAGATCCACAGTCTTCCTCTTTAAAAAGAAAGCTCTTTAATGGCTGGGAGGTCCGCCACAGCTAACCGGTCTTATGCATCCCTGTATCCCCAGTACTTGGCAGGGTACATGGCACCTAGGAGGCATTCGATAGCTTGTCAAGTCTAACTGAACAAAGTGCATAACTGAAGGAAATGAATCCCAGGGAAGTTAATGAATTTGTCCAATGTTGCACACCTAAGCAGCAGAACTTGGGACAAAGATACAGATTTTGGATTTCTGGCTCCCCTCCCCTCCCTGTCATACAATGCTCAGTCACAAGTTTATAAGCATCATTTTTAAGATTGTGATGTAGGAAGAAATGATCCTCCCTCTAGCTTTCCTTTGGGTCTCATGGGTGTTAAATAAAAGACTGAAAAAGAGATTTTTGGGGGGTAGGGTGTTGGTGGTGTGAGTTGATGCTTCTGGGGAAAATAATTGTTTAATTTTGAAATCTCTTAAGTTATTGGCATTCTGAAAAAAAAAAAAAAAACATAGACTGAAAGGGTGTTCCAGGGCCTCAGGGCTTTAGGGCGTTGACAGTGAGTCACATTCTGTTTTCAAAAGTGACATCTAGAAAATGGTTCAGAAGACCATTTAAATGAAGATCAAAATATCTATTGAGTTTGCACTTAGGTGTTGGGGTTGAGAGAAGAATGCAAAGGCATATGATAAACTGGATTCTCCAGCTGTAACTTGCTGTGTTGATTTTGGAAGTAAGACTTATCAGGCAAAAAAAAAAAAATCAAGGACATTTTATGTGGAGCATTTTTTGTAAAATAATCTAGGTAAGTGTGTGGTACTGCATTAAGCATGCAGTAAATGTTAGCTAGATCCTGGAACCTGTACGTATCAGCAAGTTACTTAAACCTCTCTGTGCCTCAGTTTCCTTATCTGTAAAATGAGAGCAATAGTACCTTCCTCAAAGAGATGTTAAGATAATTAAATGGATTAATATATGGAAAATGCCATTATACTATATATTTATTTGTTAGACACATGATTTTTAATGTTTCCTTCAACACTAAGATTCTTTCATATTGTTATTGCTGCTATATTTTATTTGCATGTGTCTAATATTCTTCTGTGTGAATGTGCCACTATACTACTATTTAATCTGTTCTCCTGTCCGAGGATAGAGTTGCCTGCAGTTCCGTCTTGCTCTGACCATTCTGCTGAGAGCCATGTGAAAGAGCTTCACTGAGATGGAACGGCTGGACCATGCAGTATGTGAATATTTGGCTTTACAAGATAACCCTACAATGTTTCACAAAGTGATTGTACCATCTAAGTGCCTATTAGAATACTTTGTCCAACATCTGCTATTCTTAGATTTCTTAGTTTTTGCCACTTTCAAGGGTTTGCAATGTTATTTCATTGTGGTTCTAATTTGCATCCCTGACTCCTAATGAGTGAGCATCTTTTAATGTATTTCTTAGCCATTTATGTTTTCTCCTTTGTGAGATGTCTATTCAAGTCTGCTTCTTCTAGACTATCTTCTTGGAAGAGTTCATATGAAATCCCTGCTGTTACTGCCTTAAAAATAGACATTAGTCAGTCTGTTAATCTCATCTACTTTTGATGAAGAGGACAAATAGTTAACATGAGGTTATCAGAGGTTCTCCGGCCCTACAAGGGTATTTTCTCAAGCTTCTCCCTTAAGTGGGCAATATATAGGGAGAAGGGTGAAAAAGGAGGATGTTTGTTGATTTGAGTCTTGCTTTGCAGATTCGGGCATGAATTGGCACTTATTAATGAGAATATGTGATTTTTTTTTTTTTAGAAGCAGCATCAAGTAGTTCATTTGTAATCATAGTAAACATTTCTTGAGTGCTTATGCATGAGGTACTAGTCTAAGCACTTTACATATATTATCTCAATTAATCTTCATAATAACGTGTGATGGTCATTGAGGAAATGAAAGCCCTGAAAAATTAATGATTTGTCTAAGGTGGAATCACTACTAAATGGTAAAAACAGGCTTCAAATTGAGGGAGCCTGACTCCCGAGCCCACACCTTTAGACACTTAGATAACCACAAGCAAGTTAGTTTTGGGAGTACAGCAAAAACAGAGGGAGGACATGGCGGGTACCCAGAAGCAACTCAGGTAATTGAGGGGCCTCTGAGGTTTACGCTGGGTAGGGAAGGAGGTGAAAGTCGGAAAGCAACTGAAAGAGTTGAAGAAAGATCAAGAGCAGAAATTACCAAAAGGTCAGGAGAGTGTGGAAGTTGCTAGGACAGGTGCTTTCAGAGGTGTGAAGAATCACTGAAGTTCAGGTCCTCAGAGCATCTGGGTAAACATCAAATTAGGATTTTGCCACAGGAATGAGTTGCATTAAAGAAGAATTGAGGCAAAAAGCACTGGAATCCAGGTGCTTGAGAAGCTATGAATCACGGACACTGAGGTTGTCTGAGATGACAGCGGGAGTTTGGCAGCACTTGCGAGCCAGGTGCGGAAGCTTTCTGTGAATCGGGGAGTGACCAGGAAGCTGGTGCACGATGTGACTAAGCTTCAGGCCAATGGCAGGAGAATCAAAAGCGCGCAGAGGGTGGGAAGTTGCACACAGGTAGGAATGGGATCACCTGGACTGGCAATCACAAGCTAGAAGAATGCCAACACTGCTCCCAAGTCTCTCTCAGCATGTTGGAAGATGTGGAGAAACAGCAGTTTTTGTTTGTCAAGGCTCAAGGAAAGCGATGTTCCTGGGGGAATGCCAGGTTTGAATTAAGGCAAGAAGGTAAAAGTATGGTTTTGTCAGGAGGTTGAGGGTATAGATTAGGGTGCTTACGATGAAATTGTGGCTTTTACAGGGGAAAGAGATTCAAAGAAGTTAGAGGTGGGAAAGCAGGGGAAAAGCAGCAGGGGACAGTTTGGGTATGAGTAAAGTGAAGTTTAAAGATTGTTTTAATAAGAAAAGGAATCACTGGTGAGGATGAGATTTGTTGGCCTTGGGATTATGAAAAAAATACAGGTGTGAGTTTGACAGGAAAATTGACATTAACTTTAAGACGATGGAGGTGTGCTGATTTACATGGCAGCTGTTTTCTGTTGATTTGAGGGAGAAAGGAAGTGCCTCTGGTCCTACTAAAAGGTCTGAAAGAGGGACCTCCTCTATCATCCCAACCAAATGATCCTGAGTAGGCGGAGTCATCCTCCTGTGTCCCATTTTCTCCATTTCTACAATAGGGGTAATAATATCTACCTCTCTGAGTTGTCATGCGAATTGCTTCACCTCTATGAAAGTGTCTTAGAAAATGGCAAAATGCCAGACAAAGGTAAGGGAGTACTATTATGATGTTAGCCACATCAAACTTTGTTTATGCTGAATTCTTTATCAGAAATGCAAAGTCCAAGTGTAATCTTGTTCCTGATAAAAGCAGAAATTACCTTTAATGCTTGGTTTTCAGGAAGCCGAAGACATGGCTTTCAGGAAAGCATTATGAAACAAAGTAGAAATTGCTGCGTTATATTCAGTAGACAAGTAAACAGAATAACTTATCAGGGAAATAGCAGGAATGGGAGAGTCATTATAAGGAGATGAAATTTTTTTCTTTCGTCATTCTCTCCATTACAAATAATTTACAGTTTCCACTTCAGAACAACAGACTAGAAATTCCCTTAAAGTCCTTCAGCAAAGTTCAAACACCCGCAAGTTGGGACTCTGGGCTACTTGCCAATATTTGTTCAAAGGGAACTCTAAATAAAGCAGTTTAATAATCAGAAACTGGAAATTTCTCTCCTTTCCCACACACAAGCACTTCTCCCTCCCCTTCTTTTTCCCATTAGACATTTCACTCATTCCAACAGATGGAGGCCAGTATCATGCAATACTTAGTACCAAGTAATGGCCCCTTCAGCCTTAAGTATTTCCTTTTATACTGTTTTTCTTAAGGGGAAGAAATATGTCCATGCTTGTTTTTGCCTTCAGAAAAATCTAATATTCTTCAGACATGGTGAAACAGCAAAGTTATCCCTATTTACTAAATATAAGCCAGAAAAGGTCTTTGTATTCATGTTCAGAAAATTTCTATTTAGGATGTAGAAAAGTGGTGTCTACTGTCAAGATGATACTTTATGAGTTTAATACAAACTCACCAACACATTTTCAATGTCCTCACTGTAAAATGGAATGAACACTGCACTTTATCAGATATATGGCTATAGCAGCTCCATCATCTGTCTCTGCCAGAAACACCAAGAAATTTGCCTAAAAATGTCTTGTGGCTTTTGACATCAGGGTTGAACAACTCAAAAATTTATGGAATGAGATTCTTTATGAAATAGAATGATAAAGGAAATGATGTTTATCTGGAACCCTGAATTTTAAAAATCTGTTAAAATGTTTTCCTTATGACAAAAATAATATATTTTTATTGTTTAAGATGTAAAACCAAAAGAAGGAAAACATCGTCATAATTTATCCATCCAGAGATCACAGTGCAAATATATATAGATATGTATCCCTCCAGGCATTTTTCTTACAAATTCACGTGTATATTTAACAAACATGGACTCATATCAGACATAGCATCTTACAACCTACTGAACATATGAACGGGTCAAAGTATCGTGGCTTAAGAGCACAGGATCCTGTCAGACTGCTTGGATTTGGGTCTCAGCTCTGTCACTGACTAATGGAATGACATTGGGCTGTGTGAGATCACCAAGGGAGTGAGTGTAGCTAAAAAGAAGAGTACCAGCAAGTTGCATAAGTTAAATAGACATAGCTTTGTGTTTGTGAGAGGAAGACGGAGGGAGGGTAGGGAGAGAGACAGAGGCGGGGCAGGGAGAGAGGGAGAGAGAGAGGGAGAGAGGGGGAGGAGAGAGAGTGAGTGGGGGGGGGGGGGGAGGGAGGGAGGATGGGGGAGAAATCTAGGACCAAAACCCATTAGTGATGAAAGAGTTTTAGAAAAAGTGGAAGCAGCCAAGGAGACTTGAAAAGGAACACCCAACCAAGTAGGAGGAAAAATGAGAAAGTGTGGTGTTCTAGAAACCAGGAGAAGAAAAGCTGATCAAGACGGGGATAACAATCATTTCAATGAAAAGGTGAGGACTGAGAAGAGACTTTCGATCTGGTGACATGGAGGTCACTGGCCACCTTGACCGAATAGTTTGGATGCAATGATGGCAGTTAAAGCCTGATAGGAGACAGTGTGAGAGGAGAGGAGAGGAATTGGAAAGAGTACAGCCAACTTCTTGGGGGGTCTGGTTGGAAAGGAGAGCAGAGGAATGGATTAGTAAGTGATGGGGAAAGCACAGAAACCTGAAGGCTTGTTTTAAGTATGGTATGATGTTCAAAGCTGGCTCTTAATAAATGTTTGCTACTGATAACAATGATATGACTTACATCCATACTGTAAATTATTTTCAAATAAGATGATAGCCTGATACATCCTTCTACATACAACACATTCATGCTTTTTTCTCAGTTGGGATTTTAACTTAAAAAGTAGATAAACAAGAATGATGGGTAAATTCCCCATTAATCAAGTTTATAAGTTGTTCACAGTCAGTTACTATGTAGTAAACACTTTAGCAAATATGAAATTTGACCTTTAAATTGAAAAGATTATTTTCTAAAGTAATAACCAGATAATTAATTGCTTAAGTTTATTCTAGTTAGCATTATACAAGATAAATGACACTGCAAAAGCACAACTCAGTCTCTGTCATAAACAGGAGCACTAAAGCTTCTGTATTTCAGTGAAAACGAACCATCTCATGATTTAAATCATTTTACATACAACCACTATCTATTGACAACAATTGTTAACATTTATTGAGAGCTTTGGGCCAGGCTGCCAGGCTTTAGTTCTCACAAAAATGTTTACATTAAGCATTATTATTATCCTCATTCTATACATGAAGAAACAGCCACAGCAGAGAAAGATAAAAATCTTAGCGCATGTCTTCACAGATGGTAGGCTGTACAGCTGTCTAATTTCAGCGCCTGCCCTAAAGCAGGACTGCTAGCCCACAAGGTGCCCTTGTGAAAGTAGGAAACAGCACCCCATTTTGCAAATAAAATTTAAAGTTAGTTTACAACACAAACGGCTGTTTCCCAGGGGCCCTATCCAGAACATCAGCTGGTAGCAGCTCGGCCTGTGCACACACAATGCCTATACTTCTGTCTGCTTCCACACCAGGACATCTATTCCCATTTTCAAATATTTTGTTGTGCTCCTCCCACTTCCATGGTAGGTGACTATAACAAGTCCAAGGTTGGGGAATAGGAAGCAAGTCTTTGAAAGTACCAGGTTAAGGAGAGAAGTAGTTCCTAGGAACGTAGTCAGGACAGGTGTGCAGGTGCCTGTGCCACTGCGTGGATGAATGGTCTCCTGAGCATGTGTGTGCATGACCATATGCTCCCAATGTGGGTTTTTGCAGGAATCATTGGCCAGAAGGTCTGGAATCTCCAGACCTGTGCTTTTAAGTAAGTTTATGTTTGTCTATGATGTGAATTAGGACATTCCTATTTGCGGTGTTCCTTTATCAAGGAACATAATTCCTAGTAGGGAAAATATGGACATAAATAGCATATAATACAAAGTGGTAAGTTCTACAAAAGAAGTATTAAAAACCTGAATTGTGAATTCACAACAGGAAGTGTTTATTTCAGTTTGGTTAATTAAAGAAAATTTCATGAAGGAGGCAGCATTTGAGGAGTGGCGTGGAAGGTGGAATCCGGCTGTGCAGAGGTGCAAACAAGGATATTTCAGAGGGAACAGTGTAGATAAAAGCAGAGTGATGAATGAAAATCATGCATGAAAACAGTGGATACTTAAACTGGGCAAAGTAATGTACTGATTCTGAACCCTGCCTTGGGCTCCTGAAGGGCTATGAAGCTGTTATGGTGGCTCCTGAAGTTACTGGCAAACTGCAAAAGGATTGAAAATGCCTTGAATACACATGTACAACTACTTTACAAATATATAAATGCTTTTGATTAATACAACATAAATTCATTCAAAAGCGTTAGTGAATTTGTAATTGGACGTTGTTACTAAGTATTTTCTAAACCAACAAATACCAAGGGTACGACTACTGTAATGAGCTAGTCTAAAAAATTTTCCAGTGTTAAAAATGTTCTGTTTTCAAAAAGGCTGACAGGTTATGGTGTCAGACAAACCTTTATCTGAACTCTGTCACTACCAATAATTAGTTGTATGTTACTAGGCAAATCTGAGTTTGTTTCTTTATCTCTAGTGGGAATTATAAAAACTAACCATGCTTGTTTTGATGATTAGAGAAACACTTGGCACATTCTTAGGTGTTCAGCAAATGCTAAGTACTGTAAAATGAAAAGCCGAGGTCAAATCAGAGTCCACCTTGAATGCCAAAGCTAAGGAATTAGTACTTTATCTTTGGGCTTGATCACTACTGAAGGGTTTTTGTCTGAGTGGCAGGAAAATCAAGGAGAGAAACTAGTTAGAAGGATATTGCTGAGGTTGAGGTGAGGCATAATGGGGCACTGGCAGTGAATTTCTGGAATATTTCAGACTATAAACTACAGGATTCCTCATTGACCTGTGTATGAAGAGTAAGATAAAAGCTGCTATTCTGATCTAGCTGGTGCTGTTAGCAACAAAACAAGTAGAGGTATGAAGTTCAGTTTTGGACATTCTGAGCTTAGCACATGATAAAACAAAATTTCACACACTGAAATTTAGGTAAGTCATTTCGGCTTATACTTGAGTTAACTTGAATTTTATGCTAACTAAAATGGCCTGTTTGTGGCCCATCAAACACCCATTCTACATCTGCTTTGATTATTAAAGAATAAGGGCACCTTGGCCAGAAGTAAACAATGTCCATGTAAAAAACAAAAATTAAATGCCCCTCTTCTCAGGATGCCAATGCTAGTACTTCCTTGGTGATAAGGCTCCCTCCCCAGGTGCCGAGGCCATACTGAATCACTGTGTAAGTGCTCGTATGTTCTTTTTTGAAACTGTAAAGAAATATATCCTTGACTTTTATTGTTTCTTTGTTCTGACAAGATACAAAACTGTGCTGGAAGCCATGCTTCTCTGGATCAGCACCTCAGAGTAATTTGAGAAGCAGGCTTCCCAGCTAGTCCTCATTTTTACTCAAATAAAACTGTTTCCTATTCTTATTCTTATTATTTATGTTGACACACCTACTATCGCTGAAAATGCATATATAGAGCATCAAATATGATCTAGGCTGAAAACAAAGCGCTAGAAATTCTGTTCATTCTCTTAAAACGCATGAATTTTTAAGAACTTTTCTTTCCCTTACAACATCGTGACACACTCCTGGGGCACCTTACATCGCAGGCTTCAGGGAAACGACGTTCAACCCATCAACAGGTTCCTTTTGGCCCCAGGATAGGGCGCGCCGGTGATGTCACCGCGACGGAGGGCGCGAGCCTGCGTTTCGGCGGACGTCGTGCGTTGTTACCAACGAGACGGAGGGCGAGGGCCGACTGCCGCCGCCAGCGGCTCCTCTCCGTAGCGCCCGCTCGCTTCCTCCTGCGCCCCCTCGTGGCCTCCAGTGGGCGGGCCCGCCTCTGGCTTTGCGGCCGCGCAGCGAGTCTCCCTCGGTCTAGCCTGGATCAGCTCCAGCGCCCACCTCCTGGCCCGGCCCAGCGCCAGGCGAGGGGCGACGCCTGGAGGCAAAATTGAGGAGGTGCAGGAGGCGAACTCTGCGTGGGCCCTGTGGTCGCCGAGAAGCCTGAGGCTCTCAGCTGCGATGGCGGAGGAGCAGGAGTGCGGTTCCGCGAAGTCCTGCGCCGACCTTGAGGCAGCGGGGGCTGCAGAACCTACGGGGTCTTCACCGGAGACCAGCGCGGTCGCCGCAGAGTCGCCGGAGCTCCAGGGCTGCAGTAGCAAGTGCGTGTTCTGCCGGATCGCGGGGCAGCAGGACACCGGCACTGAGCTCCTGTACTGTGAGGTGGGCGGCGCCGACCGGCCCGGGGCTCCGCGGGGCCTCGCGGGTGTGGGTGCGGGCGGGTCCTGGGGAAATGGGGATGGGAGGCTGCGTGTTCTGCTGTTAGTGATAGACTTGATTCTCTCGGCGGCGGCGGGAGGGTCACCAGCGGCCTCTCGGCTGTTCTGAAGGGAGAGAATGTGGGGATAAAGTCTCTCTCTGCAGCTGCCGAGGTACCTGGTAGAAAGTAGCAGGTATGGCCTCTAATTTCATTACAGGGACCCCTCCCCGCGCCTTTCTAGGCACAGCTTTTACATTCCGCACTCAATTGCTGATACTGAAAACTGGTAGAAAATCAATCCTGGTCATTGTGAAGCGCTTGTTGTTAGACTGAAAATAGGCTGGCAGGAGTGGGTCCGAGGTCGGACCATTACTCAGTGACTTCTGATTCGCATTAAAGGGTCCAGTTCCTAGAACTGTTATCAGTTGAGATGTGTGGAAAATTTCAGAGCACTAAGACTTTGTCCAGATATTTAAGAACAGATACCTGGTAGTCAGTTTCTTCTACCAGCTCAACTTGCCTTTAAAGAAACAACCTTTTGAGACAACCAAAGATACTGAGTTTTTGTTTTTGGTTTTGGTAGTAATCATACTATTCATTTGTTAAAAGTAAATTGATTTCCTTCTAAGCACTGTTGGAGATTCAGTGGTGAGCAAGGTAAAGGATAGTCCCTGTCTAGATTTTATAATCTGAAGGGTGGAGTGAATACCGAGGAAGCAGCTGATGGTGAAATGGTTTTACCACCTGCAGTATTTTGCAAGGCCCGTGGAGAGGCACCTGACCCAGATTTGAAGGGTCAGGGAAGGCATTCCCCAGGAAGTGAGACATGAAAAAATAAGTAGGCATTTATCAGGTGAGGAAGAGGGAAGAATGTCCCTGGTAAAGAGAACCTTGGAAGGTTCCATTTGTGCCACAGGAAAGGAGAAATCCAATCTAACTGGAATACAGAGTCTGAGGGGATGCATGGTGAGAGATGAGGCTGAAGAGGTAAATAGGGGGCCAAATTATTAAGGCCATTGTAATTTATGTTAAGGAGTTTGGGCATTATTTGAAGAGTGAAGGGAAGCCCTGCAGTGTTTAATGCTACTGTTAAGGCTGGGTTTGAAGGAAGGGGTTGAGGGGCTACATGAGAGGGTTTGATCTTTGAGAGATCATCTGGCACTGCTGTAGAGAATGGAGCAGTCTGGAGGCATGGATCTGAAGTAATCCAGCCTGATGATGGCCTGAAATAAGAATGTGATAGTAGGGCTGAAGAAAAGTGGATAAATTTAAGGACATAGGAGATAAAACAGGCAGGACAGGATCTGACACTGGGGAGATCTGTATCTCTAGCCCAGATGATAGGACTGATGGTTTATAGATGGCAATTGTAAAGAGAGGAATTAATGAGATCACTAGGAAGTGTATGTAGAGTAAGAAGTGAAGAGGCCCCTACACAGAACCCCAAAGGACACTAACATCATAAGAGAGAGGCAGAGGAACAGAAGGAAAACCAGAAAAGTTAAGAGAAAGGAGTGTGTCAGGAAGAAAGGAATTGGCAGCACTATCAGTCTTCCCTAATCCTCATGTCTGGGTTAGGTGACCCTGCAGTATGCTTGCAGAGAGGCCAAGTTAGATCAGAACGGGTTTTGCCTCTAGAGTGATGGTCATTGACCTTGAGGAGAGCAATTGCAGAAGGCATTTGGCAGATTGTACTTGATAAGAACCTGGAGGATGAAAAATTGAAGACAGCAAGTATAGACAACTTTTGAAGGAAGTCTGGCCATCCTGGGGAATAGGGGAAGGGAATGGTAACTACAGGAAGAGATGGGGTTAATGTTGCCGAAACACAGCTCCCATACCCTGCTTACCGAATTGAAACTTGAGGACAGAGTTTTGGATGAAGTAGAAAAGGCAGGTTTATTTCTCTGCCAGGCAAAGGAAGTCACAGTGGACTAACGTCTCTTAAGACTGTGAGCCTGCTAGGGAGAGAAGGCAGGGGGTTTTATAGTAAAAGTTCAAGAGTTCAAGGGGCAGAGCTGGTTTCCTTAGAGATTGCATACAGGGTAACAAGCTGTTGCAAAGTTATTCTTATTTTTGCAGATGCGGTGGTCCCCTTCCCTCTGCTGGGTATGAAGTTCACCTCAGGCTTTGAGACTCTCTTAATATTCTTGTACAACAAAGGATGAATAGGAAGGGGATCCCTGGAAAAGAGCTCTAGAGAAAAATGTGTGCAGTTTAAAATCAGGTTGATAAATGCTTTTAGCCTTTTAAGCAGGCTGAAGCCTGGGACCTCCTGTACCTCAAACAACAGGATATGAGGAAACCACAAGGGGTCTAGGAGGCCACTAGGGTCAGGAGCAGGGTACTGGGGGCAAAAGCAGGGTACTAAGCATGACCCCTGCACACAGCACCAGCACCACAAGGGAGTTGGGCAGACCACCCATGCCTCCCTCCTTTCCAGCCTAACCCTAGCTCAGTTGGTAGAGCATGAGAAAAACCCTTTAAACCATCATATAGTTAAGCAGTTACAAACACCATTACAGATATCAGATGGTCACCAATGACAATAGAGTCCTGCTCGGTTACATTAAGAGAAAGCTTTTTAAAACAGTGAAGACTTTGGTGTGTTTAAAATGAAACGGTGCCGGTGGAGAGAGGTTTCAAATGGCCCAGGGCAGTAGAGCTTTGTTCCTGGGAAAGAGGAATCTCAGGCACTCATCCATTCCTCGGTATATGAATGAGTGCCTCCTGTGTGCCAGGCACTGTTGGAGGCATTGAGAAACAGCAGTAAACAAAATGTGCAAAAACCCCTGTCCTCGGGGAACTTACATTGTACTCACAGGAAATAGACAATAAGCAACATAATAAGTAAAATACATAGTTTATTAGATGGTGAAAAATAAAAGAGAAAAGGAATGCAACTTTAAAGGAAAAGCTGCACTAAGAATGTGGCATTTGAATGAAGCCCTGAAGGAGGCGAAGGAGCAAAATATATGGTTATTTTGAAGTAAAAAGTTTGAAGTAGCTCCCCTGGAGGCCAGCAGAGAGGATGAGGGAGACAAGGATTCTTGTGTAGTGATGAGGGTCAGTTGAGGTGGAGGACATTTGGTTTAATGTCTGCTCAGCCACAAGACTTTTGCCTCCCCTCAAGCAGAAGCCTAAGTCCAGTTTCAGATAATGTGGGCCGGTGTGTCAACCCAGAGTTGGAGTCCGGTCCTATGGTTGTTACCAAAGTGCAGCAGGACAACGCTAAGAATTTATGCTGCAGAAAGACTGAATAGGAGAAGGAAGTGAGACAGGAAGCAGCTGACAGAGAAAGAGTAAGTCCATCAGTTGTCTGTACAGTAGACCTTTGCTGAGCTGATCTGGACAGTCAGAAGGGACCAAGTTCTGTCTCTTTATTCACTCCTTATTTTACTAATTATAAAATTAAGTAAACAAGAGGTAAAGTGAGTTTTTTAACTTCACAGAGTTCAATATTTCTTAGATTCTTGGAAACTGCTTTTAAATTGTGCATGCTCCAGTACCAGTGTTGAAGAAAACTGATAGAAAATAGGTACCAGTAGTTGTGGAAAGCTTTGTCTAAAAATTGTCATTGAGGAGGGGAGGCTGGTCCAAACTTGCATCATAGTTACCTTCCCGGCCAAAGGTCAGGATTTTTTCTTTGTTTGGAACATTCTCAAAGTAAACTATATGAGGAGACTCAGGGTGTTTTTATAGAGGAAATTAATACTTTAAAATAATTTATACCCTAAATAGGGAACATAGATCAATATATACAATAGTCCATATAATACAAAACATAGGATACATATACTTGTGCAGTAGTGCGCCAAGAAGTTGTTCTTTTTTTTCCAAAATGAATCTAGCATGATTTAATGTAGAAGAGCTCACTAACTAAAGATTAATGAATCTTTTTAAAAAGAGAATAATTACCTAATACTGAATTTGTACATTTTAGATTATATATAATATTCATGTATTCATATATATTCATTATAAACATCTAGATACTGTTGGGTTTATGTGAAGTAAGGTAAACTTATAATTAAGTGTAGAGGAGAAAATCTGATTTGGATTAATTGGACTGGTTACCAGCATCATGTAGCGTTAGTTTGGGAAACATTCTGGCAAAAGCTGGAGAAGATTCCTCACCCCACAGGCCTCTGTATAGTGTTTTCTTGTTGTATACTGTGGAATCAAAAGTAAGCAAAGACTAGACCATGCGTTCTCATGGGGGAGATACCACTCCCCAAGGGGTGAAAACTGGTTCTTGGGAGGCAATACTGTATTCTCTTTTTATGTATGAGGCAAAGATGTACATAGAGTACATAAACAGATAAAGAGTGTTCTGTGGTATTAAAATGTAGTAGGGGTGGGATTAGGAAGAAATGCCTCAAAAATGTTCTTAGAGGGGCATTGATGAAAATGTGGTTGAGAAACACTGGGCTAAATGTTTATTTTCACCCTGCTTGAGACATTACTGAGGGAATACTAGTTTAATTTGAATGCTTTTCCCCTTCTTCAATCAAAATTGACCTAAAACCTTAGATGGCATGATACTGAAATGTTCTTTCAAGTGTTCTTTCTTTTTATTCGCTTAAGATGTCACTCATGGTTTAGTTGCAGGAAAGAAAAATAAATCAGGCTTTTTTTTAAAGCAGAAATTGATTTAATATAGGGAATTATTTGCTAAAATAGTCATTGCAAGGGCTGGAGGAGCTGGTTTTGGAAAAGCCTTTAAGAATGACATCCAGAACAGCACTGCAGAACTGGCTCCCTGGGGAGATAGGTCAGGAAGGTAGGAGTCAGGTGACTGCCATCAGAAACTGGACTTCAGGAAAATGTCCCCTTAGGTGTGATCCAGAGATGAAGAAAGTGTGACTGCCACTTTTAAACTGTGCTTTTAATGGCAGTACTGTTGGCATTTGGGGTTGGACTCTGCTTAGTTGTGCAGGGCAATTCCACCTATTGGATCATGGAAGACTTCATCTCTGTGGAAAAGCATCTGAAAACCGTTACAACACACCATTTTTTAAGGGATAAATGAAGGAGTTTCGGTAGCTTTATCCTTCTATTTAAGCAACTGCCATTTATTTATTCAACAGTTTTGCAGACTTACTATGTGTTACTCACTTGGAGTTCAAAGATGAATATGACATGTCCCACACTTGAGAAGCTTGCCAATGAGCTGAACTGAAAGCAGCAAATGAAAAATTCTCTTTTAGTGGGTGTCATTAAAGATAAGATAGTCAAAAGTCACTTGAAATTATCTGGTCTTTGTGTGGTTATGCTACCAACATGACATGCAGTTAGGTTCACTTGTTTCTGTTTGTTTTCAATTTTTAGAGACTACTTTTTTTTAAGTCCAAAAATGTATGCTAAATATTCACTTTTTTAAAGCAGAGTACATTCGAAGTCTAGTATTCATTCTCTTGTTATTTCTACTCTGTTCCTCTTTCCCTGTAAGAAACTTTTAAAAAGCGGTTTTGGTTTATCTTTCCTTTGTGAGTAAATATGTATGCATATGTTTATATTCCCCCTTAATATACAAAAGATAACCTAACCGCTCTTGTTCTTTGCTTTTTTTTTTTTTTTTTACCTTAGGAGAATGTTTCAGAAGTGACTTCATAAGTATATAAAGATCTTCCTCATTCCTTTTTATAGCTACACAATACTCCATTTATGAACTCACTGTAATTTATTCAACCAGTCTCTTAAATGAATTATGGACATGGGTTATTTTCAGCCGTTTGCCATCATAAATTGTGCTTCAAAGAATAGCCTTGTTCAAATACCATCTGATATTTTTTGCCTTTTTAATCTGTGGAATGGGAGGACAGTCTTTCTTCAAGTGAAGAGTCTATATATTCGCTGGGTCAGTAGTAGCAGCAGGGAGAGGGGGACATCAGAGAGCCAGTTTTCAGTACTTTAGAAAGCCTAATGGGAATCTAATTCAATCACTGATTGCATAGACTAGATAAAACATCAATCTTCTTTGCTTTTGACAGGAATTTTACCTACTGATGATGATGACAGTTATGTTGATTGATAGTTTTTTTAAATTAATAAGAATTTAGAAAATAAAATACTAATGTGTGACATTTAGTAAACAAAACCTTTCAAAATAGGGTTTTGAGAGATGACAGAGAACTGGGCATTTCGTTCATTCTCATGGCTGAGTCATATAAGACAAAAGATTTTTAGGAGCTTATTTTTTTTCTTCTATTATCCTTTAGATTGGCACTTTCTAGTTCCATGAATCTAAAGAAGTGTCACTCCTGCTTTGAGGTAGAATCCAGCTATATTATCTCTAACTAATTCTAATCAAGATGTATTCTGTACAAGAATTACCTCTGGATTTTGAAAGTTAATACCATAATTGAGGGGAAATAAAGACATATAAAACTGGTGTGTTATGATCAATCTGGGAAATACAATTTTGTTGTGCTAGATTAGGTCCCCAATACTAGTTGTTTCTCAGCTGGGAGCATTAAAGAAATAATGGAAAATGAAACATTCAAAAACATTGTGGTCTTCAATCTTATCCTTTCCTAAAAAGGATATCAATGGATATCAATATTTAAAGTTACTACTAGACAGAATAACCATAGTAAAAATTTTTTAAATTGATGAAGTTGTTATGTTTGTTATTTTAGGGTTAGAGTTAGCCCTTGGGGTTCCCCAAGTCATCCAACCTTCTGGGACTATACATACACACACACACACACACACACACACACACACACACACACACACACACACACATTTGCATATATTTACATATGTATGTATATGTACACACACGTACGTACGTATGTATGTACGTACACACACACACACACACACACACACACACACACACACACACACACACACTCCTAGTCTGAATCTCTATCCATGAATTAACAGCAAACCCATCGCTCTCTCAAATATATCAAAAGATTTTCTCCTGGGACTAGGGGAATATGCTGCATACATTATCCCTAGTCACCTCATGAGTTTCTGTTTCTACTTAATTTTCTATCTCAACCTCAAACTTTTGTCTTGCTTCAACCGAAGAGAATAACAGATTCTTTTCATTTTATTTTCCTGTTACATTAAAGCAAAGCAACAATTGCTACAGATTTTTCTGAAAGTTTGGGGGCAGTAAGGATCTCATTTTTGAAACATAGCATCAGATCCCTGTTTCTGTAGGGAGGCACCTCCATTCACTTCTTGTTTGTTTACCTTCCTCCTAGCTCATGCTTCATTCAGTTAACCCATCACTGTGTTTACCACAAGATCTTAAAGTTGCATTTTTTCCCCTCTCTATTCTCCTCTTTTAGGCAGGTTACACTTAATAGCTGGAAAAATAATTCAGATTTTTGTGTTGTTGTGCTTCTGCATTTTAGTAGCTCCTCATTGAAAGTATGCATGTGAGGACAGCAACAAATCAATATTTAAACAATATTTTAATAAGATGATATTGTGGGCATTTTATAGAAGCCTTAAGGTAGGAAAGGGACACACAATACCTTATTTTTGCTGACCTCCATTTCAATCATGGCTCTGCTTGGGGGCTAAAAGTAGACAAAAAGTCCCATTCGCTGAATTGTGGTCTCAGTGAGGTTAACTTGTCAGTCACCTGGAGCTTAGGTGAGCAGTATGGATACTGATAAGGAAGTTCATGGTGCAGTATGTACAGTTGCCTTTTATCATTCTCGTTGAAATCAAGATTGCTGACATGGATATTAGGCCCTTGTTCAAACTGAATTTTGGTTCTTAGAGTGGAGAACTAATGAGCAACAATGCATTCTGGGAATTTTTCTGAGGGAAATTATGCTTATTGATACAGATTTTATTTAACTTTGACTAATTTTAAAAATATAAGGTATTGAATGAGGTTATTTAGGGAATACAGGTTTTTCTGTTGGAAAAGCTTGAAATTCAAATGTTAACAAGTTGAAAGACTCCCTGTTTCGTTTCCTTTTCTTTTTTTCTTATATTACTGTGTGGAGTATGTAAACCAGAAAACCGAGGCCTTACATGTACTGGACTGGGCACACAACTTAATACAAAATACTGGAGTTTGTCTCAACATTTCAGACTCTTTTTGGTGCTGTAACGTGGCAAGTAAATTTAAAGTATTCATAATTACTGTAAAAAATGTTTAAAAGTGTAACCCCTAGATATGTAGATGCTAGATGATGTTATAACAGAGGTAAATGTCACTTTGGAAAAAATTAAACGTAAACAAGAATTTATCAATCTTGCTATGATTCTGTAGTCAAACCCTTAAAAGTACATATTAGGAGTGGAAAAACTTTAGGGTAGAGATGAAGAAATATATAATGAAATTTTTAAAACTCTGGGATTATGGTAATGAAGTTTTAATAAACTTTATTCATAATTGTTTTCCTCAAATTGATTTCTTGTCTTTTTCTTCTCTGGAATAAATGAGCATCTCATGAAGGAACTAAAAGCTTGTCTTTATGGACTTAATGCTTAATCACAAAATTGCCCAGTGGGGATTAGTTGTGACATAAGGACCATTTCGTTATCAGACTGAGATTTATGATGTTTAAGGCATGCATTAGGACAGCATTAGGAAATTGTTTTAAAAAATTCACTAACAAATGATACATTTTTTCCTTTAGAATGAAGACCTAGTTTGCTTCAAAGATATCAAGCCAGCAGCACCTCATCATTATCTTGTGGTGCCAAAGAAGCATATTGAAAACTGCAGATACCTAAAGAAAGATCACCTGGAACTGGGTAAGATGATGGCAGTATTCTTCGTGGCTATGTCTTCTTGAATCGGCATCAGTGATGGCAGAGACTGAAAACAGTTTAGCCAGGTATTATGATAGATGACCATTATGGCTTTTTGAAACTTTCATTATGAAAAATTTCAAAAATATACAAAAATGAAGAAAATTGTATAATCTCCATGTATTTATCACCCAAGCTCAACATTTATTAACTCGTGGCTAATCTTTTTACATATATTAATCTTCTCCCACAGGGGATTTGAAGCAAATCCCAGATATCATCTTTAAAAAAAATCTCTTTAAAAAATCATCTTTAAAGAAATCTCTAAAAGATTATGCCTCTTTTTGCTTTTTAAATGATGGCTTTCTTGATTCTGAAAGTGAAAGGTGCTATGAAAAGTTACAGACAAACAAGTTATGATATGGCATATGAGCTCATATTGCCTGAGAGTGAGACCATATTGGTACCTGCCTTGTAGTTAGTTTCCTGTGTAGATGAACCAACGTTTAATTATGCGATTTTAGTGATGAACTTTTAGGCTCTGAAAAAGGGATTCTGAAATCCTTCTCTTACAGGATTATCCTGTATTTTCTTATTCGTGATTTCTGTGACTTGTCAACTATCATTTACTAAGACATTTCTAAGTTTACATCACATCTGCTTTAATAGCCATTGTCAACAGGGTCTGGGATTAATTTGATCAATACCATAAGGTAACTGGCAAGATAAATAGATAAATAGGGCTAGATTTTTGAAGGTCATTAAGAAATTTCTTTGATGAAAACCTTGATAGGTTTATTAGTGTTTGTACTACTGAATTACCAGTTTATTTAAACAGTTTTTTCTAGATATTGAGAAGTACCTTAGTCATCTTAAGTTCTATCAGTACATTTCATGCTCATTCCAACAGATGGAGGCCAATTTACATGCACATTTAGGCAACAGCCACCACAGCCTTAAGAATTTCCTTTTATACTATTATGCTTAAGGAGGGAGAAATGTATTTATGTTTGTTTTTCTTTTTCTAGTATTTCCTTTCTTGGTAAAAGTTGTTATAACTGTTGTAAATCAAATGTTACTAATTTTGAGGCATCATTTGGGATTTCATTATATGTATTGTTCTTTCTGATTTTGCATATATTTGAATATTTCCATATTAAAAGTTTAAAGATACTTGCAATTAATGTTTTTATATAGTCTAAAGTTGGGAAAATAATAAGCATATGGAAGAGCTCAGTAACACAGGCAAGCACTGTGACAATAAAGGACATTAACAGAACTTCACCTAACTATAGAATACACATTTTGTTAGAAGCACGTGTTCACCAAGGTAGACTATATTCCAGACAATGAAATAAGTCTCAATACATTTCAAATGATCAAAATCTTATAAAATATGTTGTCTGATGACAATGGAATTAAAGTAGAAAAATAGTAAAACTAACTAAGTCTTAACATTTTAAAATTAACGCCCTTTTAAATACCTTCTAAATAAGTTAAAAAGACTATTTTCAATTGATTGGTAATAGACATATATCTATCAAAATTTGTAGAATCTAGTGAAAGCAGAATCTAGAAGGAAACTTACAGCTTTAAGTGCTTGTATTAGAAAAGGAAGTGTAAAACCAATGACCTAAGGTTCCAGTTTAGGATGCTAGAAGAGGCAAGTAAATTAGATCAAAGTAAGTATAAAGAAGGAACTAGTAAGATTAGATATCAGTGACATAGGAAAGAGACAATAGGTTTTACTTCATGTATTTGGATCTGATTCTAAGTGAACACGTAATTATGATTGTCATGCCATCTCAATGAATTTATCCATTTTTATCATTATAATAAATACATTCCTCTTTATTTCTGGAAGTACTTCTTGCATCTCTTTTGTATGGTATTAATTTAGCTCCTCCAGCTTTCTTATTACTTATTGTTTGCATTTGGTATCTTTTTCTATCCTTTACTTGCAAATTGAATATTTACATTTAAAGACTCGAAGACAGCAATATAATTGGGTCCTGCTTTTAAAAAAAAAATATATATATAGTGTGAAAATCTCTGTCTTTTAATTGGAGAGTTTAGTAAAGAAACAATATAACCATTGATAAAGCTGGATTTAGGTCTACCATCTTGCCATTTGTTTTCTGTCTTTCTTCTTGATTCAAACATTTTCTTGCTCATTTACTTGGTTTCCTTATGATTAGAATTAGACCTCAGTAGGGTCAGATGTCCTAGTCACTTGATAATATCTGTTAACAGCTGTCCAAAGTCAGCCTATGAGTGATATTGTGTAATAGGTTGAACCTTCATTTCAGTTGTTGATAAGCAAACTTCTCAGTAACTTAGAGCTATTGAATGTGTCTTTAATGTGTATCCATTTTTACTAGGATTAGTAACTATGTAGTGAACTTAATGTCTCCTATAGTGTGATACAGTTTTCCTGTTTTATAGTTGAGAACATGGTAACTGTTGGAAAAACCATTCTTGAAAGGAATAATTTCACTGACTTTAAAAATACAAGGTATGTATACTTCCAGGTAGAAATCAATATATGCAGTTGATTTTTTTGAAATGTTATTTCCTCAGGAAAATTAAAGTAGAGAAGGCAAAGTTCATGGGTTAGAGCAGTTTTCCTGAAAGTGAGCATTGTTCATTGGTAAATTTAATAAACAAATCTTTTCATATCTCAACATCTAATAATCACCACTTATAGTTTGGACAGACAAGTGTATTCATGCAGTGAGTACATAAAATTAGTTACTTAGTCCACTTTGTTCAATTTGTGCATTCCTATAAAATTGTGTATAAACTGAATTTCCTTAGAAAAAATTTATTCTGTGATTGAAATATACATTATGACACTTCTAGCATGAAAGTAACTTGAATTCGTTTCTTGCTGAACTGAACTCTGGCATTTGCCAAAGTTTGAGCAAAAGCACTCAATGTTCAATTTGGCAACTGTGTTAATTAATCTAATTTTTTTCTTTTTAAAAGATTTCTGATTTTGTTTTGTATGATCAAGCAGTACCAAGGCAGGTATAGTGGAGATTACTTCTGACAACTCTGAACTGGAATTTAGAGAGACCGGAATTCTAATGCTGTCCATGCTACTTGACGTTACTGTGCTTGTACTGGCTGTGTTACTTTAGATAAGTCATTTAACCTCTCCAAGGTAACAGCTGCTCTGCCTACTTATAGGCCCAAAGGAGACTGTGTGTGTGTAAAAATCCCGTGAAAACTGTCCAGCACTATGTTCAAGGGTGATAATGACAAGGGACAGATGGTACTTGAGACCCTTTGATCAAAAGCAGCACGTTCCCCCCCCCCCCAGTCATAGGAGTGCTTATGAGAAGAATGAGCACTGGACTTGGAGTCAAGAGCCCTGAGTCTTAATCCTACCTCTACCACTGCCTAACTTTGTGACCTTGGGAAGTCTCTTCAACTTGTTGGATCTTGGTTTCCCCATCTTTAAAATGAAAAGGTTGAGTGAACCCTTGAGTTGTTTCTAGCTTTTAGATTACCTGATTCCGTTGTATGACTCCTGTTTCATAAGGGAAAACCTAGTCTTCTTTTCTTGGTAGTGGTAGGAGCTTTTCAATATGTCACAAATCTGACTCCACATTGTCAGTCCTGTGTTGCTGCAATACAGCACCTCTCCTCTGCCTTCTTCCCACACTCCCAGACACTTTTGGTCTCTTTTTTTTTTTAAATTGGGACTTCTAGTTTGAACAGGGAAATATTTCTAGGCTTAGATTATTGTTACAGGTGTGCTTTGCTCCATTCAGAGTAAGTGAACTTACAAAACTGTTTGTAAATGGATTTTTAAGAGGTTAAGTCATATTTTAAAAAATGTTTTACTAGTCAAAAGAATTCTCTTGTAAATGTCCTATAAAGCACATAATTATGAATAGTTATCATCTAACTTATTTTCAGTATTCAAAAAACTTAACTCATGATAAAGATTTTTTAGCGGTGGTAAGGAAATGATGGATCATTTTATTAAAGGAGAGAGCATGCCATCTACTGGCTATGTCTTGGAAAAGGGAACCCTGCTTCTGCTTGAGTGTCCAGTTATTTTAAGATTCATTGCAGAGACATCTTTTAGGAGAATGAAAGCTTAATATAAGAACTGAAGCGATAAGAAATGCCAGCTCAGAATTCATAAAGTTTATACTGCGGCATAACATGCTGTGAAAGCCTTCATTGATAAAGAGTTTATCTTACTGTAAACTTCAATATGAAAAGAAGAGGAGCTGTGTGGATACTCTGAAGTGCATAAGGAAAAACAGTGAAAGAGATGTTTGAGTAGTAATCTATCTACCTTAGGTAATCTGTTTTGGATATCTTTAATGTCCTTGTTTTAACCTGAAAATACAGCTTTGAACTATTATGGAGCTCATTTGCGAACTCTCTCTCTGCCTTCCTGTTGCAGGATGGGGTTCCATCTGCCACCGTTCTGTTCCGTCTCCCACTTGCACCTTCACGTTCTGGCACCCGCCGATCAGCTTAGCTTCGTATCAAAACTGGTTTATAGAGTGAATTCCTATTGGTTTATCTCAGTAAGTACTATTGTTTTGCCAGCAGCATACAAAAATATTTAATATATTTGTCCTTTTTGTTGTAGTTTTTCTTTTCTTGGCAACAGTAGGTAGGTACACCTCTTACAGACTTGGTCATCTGTTTTAACCTATCATTGGCACAGATCCAAAATAATATTTTTAATTTGGGGGACTTTCCATGTCATCAGATCTGTAGGAAGAGGTGCTATGGCGAAGTCAGTTTTAAGCAGAGGATATGATACAGAAGAACCATGGCATTAATAGTTCATAATCCTGATTCCTGGCTCCATTAGTTATTTGAGTGGCCATGTGCAAGTTACTTAAACTTTTTAAGGCCCAAGTTTTTTATCTATCACCTGCATATAAGTCATAGTGCCTACCAGTAGGGTTGATAAGAGGATTGATGAAATAATTAACATGTAAAGCAGCTAAAACTGTACCTTGCAAATAGTAGGGGTTAATAAAAGTTACCTGCTGCCTCTATCATCATCACCAACATCACTGTAGAAACTGATGCAAGTGGTAGCATCAGCTATTAGATCTGAGGTTGAAGCTTTGAGCCTAAAAAATTGCAGGATTCTGCTTTGCTAGGGCAAAAGTAGAACAGAATTCAACTGATTATAGGCTTGAAACCTGACAGTCGAGCTTTAGTTATTAAGTGACTCTGTCCTTCCAGGGCCACTTGACTAGTAATAGTAATTTACTTTTCTTATTTTATGTGTCCATGATATAGTTGCTATTTTCCAATAATTATCAGATTACAAATTAAATAATTACTATTAGGTAATGCATACCATTATTATTCCTCGACTTGTTGTCCAGATGATTTTAATTAAAAACATATTTAAGGTATGTGTGTGTATTTGAAATTAAAAAGTGGGGCATTTTGTAGGAAGCTTTAAAAAAAATCCATATGATAAGCAGGGATATTTATTGTTATTTGTATTTCTAATTTGCTATACTATCTATGCTTTTATAATAAAATAATTAAAATATAATTTAAAAATTATAAAAATGTATTTCCTTACATGATATTTCAGTTGGGAAAAAAATGAATGAACAAAGTTATGAGATCTGTTAATGTTCCATCCTGGGAATCTGAACTCTTCTTAAGTGTAGGTATTTAAGTATATATTATAAGACTTTGAAAAAAATCAAGATAAAGATATTAAAGTTTATTCCAAAACCTTATATAATGTTCCAGATATATAAGATGATTGTGAAAAGTATCTGAAATGATACAACTAGAAGACTTTAGTTTTCTTTTTATTTTTTCAAGATTTATTTTTTAGAGCAGTTTTAGTTTCACAGCAAAATTGAATGGAAAGTAGAGTTCCCGTATACCCTCTGTCCCCACATACTCACAGTCTCCCCACTATCAACATCCTACACCACAGTGATAAATTTGTCATGATCTATAAAACTACATTGCCATGTCATTATCACTCAGTCTGTGGTTTACATTAGGGGTCATTCTTGGTGTTGTACATTCTTTGGGTTCGGACAAATGCATAATGACTTGTATCCACCATTACAGTATGATGCAGAATAGTTTAACTGCCCTAAAAATCCTCTGTGCTCTGACCATTCATTTCTCCCTCCCCATAATCCCTAGTAACCACTGATCTTTTTAATGTCTCCTTTTGCCTTTTCCAGAATATCACATAGCTGGAATCATACAGTACGCAGCCTTTTCAGATTGACTTCTTTCACTTAGTAAAATGCATTTCATATTCCTGCATGTCTAGTTTACTTTTTAAAACTTTAGTATTATATTTATTTTCCTTATTGAAACTGTCTAACAAATAGGCAATGTGGACAAAAATCTGCCTATTTACATATAATCTAGAATACCTTTACTGTAGTTTAAAAACTACTATATTGAACAGAACTTGTAGCAGCCAGCTATTCTCCTGTGGCTCGTTATACTAGGGATGCCAGTAGAATTATTTCATGTTGGCTATGATAACTAGAATTTAAAATGTTATTTTTAAATTACAGGCTGATTATTTGATTGAAAAACTAAGAACATGAAAATGTCAACAGTGGAAGATTTTCCTAATCTTGGCTCAATATAAACCAATATTTTGGTCTTTTGAAGTCTAATTACAATTGTAAGTTTCATTAGGTTTTATGAGAAGCTATTACTGGGTAGCCTTAAATCTTTTTTTAATGTTTATTTCCTGAAATCAGTGACAGTTACATGAATACTTTGTCATTGATTTCTTTGTTTTAATGGTTCCTTGACTAAGGTATAAGATACAATAGATAAATCCCATTAAAACAAATTCTGTTAATCAAGAAGGGCTCTATATTTTTTTTTAAAAAGTTCAAATATTTTTATTTCTCAGTAGATAGTCAATTATAATAGTGATTTATTTATGAAAAATAAACTGGTATTAAAAGTACTTTTGTTGGATCCCTTATTATATGAAGGAGGAAAAGAAGTTATTTCTTGATCATTCTATAATTTTTCACATTGAATTTCAAAATAAAGAGTACCATACTACACAGTGCTCTCTAATCTTGTTGATGGAAGAAGTTGTACATGTGTCACTTTTTATTCAGATTTCGGATGCTGGTTTTCATTTCTGGAAACCTAGCATCTTTGTAATAAGTTGATCCTGAAAACTATATAATATATATAAAATAATTTCTTTCTAACAGTGAATTTGCCATAACAATTTGGCTACACAAGAGAATTCATTGCAGTGGAATTTTATCTGTAAGAAAATAAATGGGGAAGGAACATAAAGTAGTTACATGAATGTATTAAAACTGGAAGAAACTGTTGCTTTATGACTTGTTTATTGTACCAAAGGAAAATTAGAATTACAAAGTGGTTAGACCAATCTTTTATCATGAAAAAGTCCTTATTTGAAAGTAGAGATAGATAGGCTTGGATGAGAAAATTTTACTTTAATAACACAACATTAATATTACCGGCAAATCATTTCATGAGACATATTTCTTTAGGGATTGTCTTTTGGTGCTGATCTACACTAACAATAATGAATGTGACTGAAGAGTAACTACTGAAAGCTAATCTTACGTTGTGCCACTGTGTATAATAATACTGTGTACATGAATACAAATGAACATAAAGATTAAAGTATTGGTGTTAGAAATAGGCTGAGAAGACTAGGTTTTTTTCCTCCCTTCCTTTTTTGGGCCATGATATTAAACATAGTTTTAAGTAATGAAATACTTATTACAATATTTAGTTACAACTTCTGGAATCAGTACTGTTTAGTTTACTTGTTCATCTATTCATTCAACAACCTTTTGCTGAGCATTTAATGTGTACCAGACACTGTCAGGATCAGGAAATACAGAAGTGAGAAAGGACAGTCTGCCTCCAGTTGCTAATACAAGGATCAGACCTAACCAGTGATTACAATTTAGTATGTTAAGTGCAGTAATGTACATAGAAGAGGCTGTGCAGAGGGAAACACTTTTGAGAGGAGGTGGCAGTAAAACTGAGTATTTAAGACAGTGTTAGGCAGGTAGGTAGTGGAAGTTCAGGCTGGGAGACGCACATGTACTCTCCTTGAGTTCTCCTTCCATGTTATTTTACTTCACAATTGAGTGTCCGAGCTTCATTTTATTCATTGGAGCTGGAGAGAAGGATTTGGAAGTAGGGGTTATGGACTGTCAAAATTAGATTTACAAGTTTTTCAGCAGCTTGCTCAGCACCTATACAAATTAGCAGTTATCAGTTTCTATAAATCTGTGACCAGCTTCAGAAAAGGAATTTTCAACATGTGCAACATGTTGTACTATGTGAACTTGCCTTGACATAATTGACAATATTATGCTAAAAACATGTATTTAAGGAATTCTCAAATGCCTTGTGGACCTCTTAAAAAATGTGTTTAACCATTTGATTTAATTTATATGGGATTATCCCCTCTCATAGAAAGTTTTTCTCCTTTGTTGTAAAACCCTTGGAACCTTACACTTTTAGTGGCACTTCTCTTGTAAAAATTAGTAATGAAATTATGACAATTAAAATTCACTCAGCCTTTTCAGAAGTTTGATTATTTGGTAACTTGTACAGCTACCTATAACATTAGCTCAACAGAAAGCTAATTCATAATCTGTCTTAATGTTTAAAGTAGTATCAAGAGCATTATTTATGCATGTTGTGATACTGTGTTTTACAGCTGCAGAACTATAAAATTATTAATAATGAACTACTTCAAACTGTATTTACACAGCTAAATTTCTGCTAAATAAATATGGAAAAATATTGTGTAAAATTTTGTCTCTCTGAACTTCAAAAATTATTTTTGTTTTTAAGACTTTTTTACAGAGTAGACATACCTCTTATTTCATACAAGAATCCAAAGTCAAGAGGCCAGTCTCTACTACTGCAACACCCATATATTTCTAGAATTTGATGTGAAAAAGTCATCTTTAGAAGTTGATATGCCCACACTTTCATTAAGTGCCCACTATGCTTTTTACTAAAATGAAGCTTATGCCTATTGTTTCATCAGTTTATGAATCAGCTTTTATTTTGGCAATATAAATACAAAAAACAGATCTGATTCAGCTTAAATAAACTTTATTAAGGTGGCTAAATATACTTTTGATTAAGGAGAATTAGATCCTTGTTGTATGATTAGTTATTTAAAGCCACCTGGGTAGAGATGGATCTACAATTAACAATCATCCATTAATTCAACCAATCTGAAGTCAAATATCTTTCAGATACATGTATTATATTTTCTACTGATATAAAATAGGAATCTCAAGCTTAAAAATTTCCCCCTTCCCTATCCATTCCTTTCAGTCTTCCCCATCCATTCCTTTCAGTCTTCCCCATCTTCGTTAATGGCAACTGCAATCTTTCAGTTTCTCAGGCCAAAAATCTTGCAGTCATCCTTGACTCCGGCTATCTCTCACACTTCATATCTAACACATTAGCAAACTCCATCAGCAGTATCTTCAGAATATATTCAGAGGTTGACCACTTCTCACTACTTGTACTTCTCACTCCTCACCACTGCTGTCATCTTGGCCAAGTTCTCATCATCTCTTACCTAGATTATTACAGTTAGCCTCCACTTTCTCCCTGCTTTTGTCCTTGCCCACCCTACAGTCTATTCTCAGTGCATTTATACATTAAATAAACAGAACTTGTATGCCTACAAGTATTTTCCTTGTAGCAAAAATACTACAAGGATACCAAATGGTAAATGAGTGGTCCAGCTAAGTCAGTCCCCAAAGCCTGGAGTGGTGAGAGAAGTCTGCACACAAAAAAGTGACATTTCAGCCCAGTTTTGGAGAACTAGGATTTGAAGGGTTTTGGGGAAATTTGGAAGTACACGCCAGGAGGAGGACCATTAGGAACTACGCTGTCTCATAGCAACCTGCCCTTGAACACAACGCAGCCCCTTACACCAGCTCCCGGTACACAAGAGACTCAACCAGAAGGTACCTGGCAGCCGAGGCAGTCTCTCCTGGAGCGGCGAGGTTCAAACCCTGCAAGCGAGGACCCAACCTCAGAATAGCGTCGGACTCCCCCCGCTTCCGCTTCCGTCCCCTCCGGCGCTGCCTCAGCGGAAACGGTCCGTGGGGGAAGAAGGAGGGTGAGACACCCCGGGCCGCGCAGGCGCACTGTGGGCGGATACCATGGCGCTGCCGAGCTCTCTGAACAGGTATCTGCTGCTCATGGCACAGGAGCACCTGGAGTTCCGTCTGCCGGTGAGTCCGCAGGACCCTCCCCCGCTTTCGGCGGGAGAGGACGGCGCGGTGGGGTTGGTATGCGGCTGGAGGCGACCTGCGCAAGCTCAGCACGCAGGGACTGGGGATCTGTGCTGTCGGGAACATCACGCGTTATCCCAATCCCTCGGCCCCTGGGACGGGTCCAGGCTCGGCGGAGGGTGTTTGAGAGAAGTCCCAGACAGCCTCTCTCAGCTGCTAAGCATTTTCATTCATTCCTCTGCCCTTGTGCCAGGTACTGGAGTTAGGCAGGTGAATATGGCCGGCCCTCTCCCTCCAGGTGCGCTTCTTCTAATGGAGAATAGAGACGACAGACAACTGCTCTGGGTAGCGTTTTAAGTGCCGAACGTGCGGGTCAGGTTTCGTGGGGGTGGGAGTAGTGGTGGTGGCAGTGGTGGGTAGTAGGGTTAGATGATGGAGAAGTTGGGGAAAATGTTTATTCATTCAAGAAACATTTTCAGAGTACCTGTAATAGAATGTGATGGACGCTGGGGATATAAGTTTACTGTTTAGGTTAAGGGGTGAGCAGATGCATAAACATAGTATTATGAAATAACGTTGCTAAGTGCAGTGATAGATACGCAGGGAAATATCAGAGCTTATACAAGAGATCTCATCCACCTGAGGGGTGGGGGATGTTGGCCATTAGGATGGCTTCCAGGAGGGTATGAGTAGGAATTAGCCAGGCCAAGGAGAGACATAAGTAAATTAGAATTACAAGCCAGTCATTATTACTGGATTCCAAAATATATAGCAAAGAATGACAAGAGAGCAGGAGAGGAGGGTAGGGTTCAGAAATGCAAAGCCTTAAGTACTCTGGGACTTGGAAGGGGACTTCACTGAAGAATTTTGAGGAACTGACACAATCAGATTGTTTTTTCTTTTTAATCACTTTGGCAGCAATACGGAGGATGGATTTGAGAGGAATGAGGAGTTAGGAGTATTAAGGGGAAGTGAGAAAAGGAGGACACAAGATAGGTAAGTGCCAGAATAGGAAGTGTGGGAGACCATGGAAAATCAAGAGGGTAGTTTTAGGATTTTGCTAGAGCTGTTGTGCAGTTGTATGGGGAGAAGCCAGGTTGCTGGACAATGAGGAAGGGTAAATAGACTGTTTTTAACATAAGAAGGGAAAGTAAGAAATTGGTTAACAGTTTGAGGGGGACCTAGAGTCGAGAGAGAATCCCCATCCCTTTTGGAGAAATGGCATGTTTGTAGGCTGAAGGGAAGGGGAAAATGGATATAAGTATACAGTGGGAGGTGTGGGCCTTTAATAGAAGGGGAGCGTGGGCAGAGGAGTGATGATGGGTGTGGGTAGCTGCCCCAAAGCCTGTTTTCTAGGTAATGAATGAGTCCAGGTTATTTCTTGAGAGATGGGGGGCCAAGCGGTTGAGTGGAGAAATCAAGAAAAATAGTAAAATTTGAAGTAATCATTGAGAGCAAAAGAAGGAGCAGACAAGCTAAACAACTGAGAAGAAAATTGTTAGAGGAATGCTGAAAACCCAGCTGAGAGTGAAGGTTATGTATTTGTAATTGTGCCAAGATTCTGTGATTTTCTTCAGTTGTGCTCAACTCACTGGCCTTAGGAGTTTTGAAGGAAGATTGAGGCATTGACTCAGGACTAATGTTTCGCTGGATGGGTGCATGGGCAAGATGGGGTGCGAGGGCATAAAGTTTCACAGAGGAAGTAATATTTTAATTAGATCTTAGTAGATAAAGGAGATATTCTGGGGATGAAGAGGACTGGAAAGCCCGCATCAGTGAGAAACAAAAGAAAGTGTAAAGGCACAGAGGGATGGTGGATTATGGTGGTTTGGGGTGTGGGATGTGTGGGGTAAGAGGATGAAGTATTGGGCAGTGAGGCTAGAGAGGTGGGTAGGATCTAAATCTTGGAGTGTTTTGAAACCATTGGAAGGAATTTGGATTTTATTTTAGATTTAATGGAGAGCCATTGACTTTTTTTCCTTTTTTTTGTCAGGAAGTGACTTTTTTTTTTTTTTTTTTAATCAAGAAGTGACTAGCAATCGTTTGCGTTTTAGAAAGCTAATTCTGGAGTACCTGAGAAAGCATACCACAAGGAGGGCCAGTGCTATAGTCAGGCAATGCAATGAGAATGGAGCGGTTAGGCTGCAGTCTTAAAAATAGCATCCCTAGTACTTAGTGATTTTACCTATTTCTTCCTACTTAAATTCTTCAGTCACTTAAACTCTTCATAGTTAATGTCTTTCCCGCGTAACTGCCCAAAAGTTCAGTTCTATTTTATGTCTCCATTGCCCCAAGGCTGAAACTCTTTTGTCTGGCATTCAAGGCCCACCATTCCATGGTTCTGTCCTCTGTGCCCTCCCACCCCTTCCCCCAACACACCGTGCAGCCCAAATTGGCTCTCCATCATTCCCTGAATGATGCCCCTCTCCCTTGGGTCTTTTCTACCCCACTCTTCAATCTACTGATTTTATACAGTCAGTATTCATTTAGATTTACCCACATATTTATTTTAGGTTTATATTTTTACTTGATTCTTTTTCAAATGTGGAATTTCCTTTTTTAGTTTTTTATCCTCTGCCAAAACTTTTAATTTTGTCTTTTGTCCCGTTCAGCATAGAAACCACTGTTAACGTATGTGACTGATAAAAGAGGTCCGACGTGTCTGTTTCTTTTGTGTATTTTTTGTCTTGTTTTTTTTTTATATATATATGTGCTGGGTGTTTTTTAAATATATGCCAGATATATTTGAAAATTCATTTGAAAAAATAAATGAGGGCTAGGATGACGTAAATCCTCTTGAGGAAGATAGGAGCATTGACAATCTAGGATCACATGATCTCATCTCTGGGCATTAAGTTCTGTTTCTGTGCTGATTCGCACACACTGCTAGTGTGTGTAGCTTTGGGGGATCCCAATCTAAACTGGGTGGTTTATTAAACTTCCTTTCCTTCCCATGGGTGGCCTCCATTTTTGTTCTTCTGGCTGCTTTAAGCTGTCAAAGGGCTATCCGCTCTCACAGCTCCTTTTAGAATTGGTAAATGTCCCAGAGAGAGAGTGGCTGCACCTTGAAATTTCCAACCTCTCTGGATCATGGTTTAGAAATTCTTGTTATCTTTTTATGCCTTTAGGCAGGAGTCAGGTTTTTCTCATTCTTCTCAACTGTAGGCTTAATCTGAATTACCACATTTGCTGGAAGTAAAAGTCCTCTTTCTGTACAGATTTTCTCTGTGTTTCAGGACTTAAATGAGTTTCCTTGAAACTTTTCTTCTAAAACTGAAGAAATCTTTATCTTCCTTTGTACTCTAGTGTAATACTTCCTGGCTTCTTTAGTAGTACTCACTATTTTACACCTTACGTTCAGTTACTAGGTTAAATGTTATGTTAGTTCTACTAGACCTTAAGCTCCCTCAGGATAAATATGTATCTGTCTTTACATAGCTCATTGCCTTGCACATATTAGTTGTTTTAATAAATATTGAATTGAGTGAAGTAGGATCCCTTCGAGGAAGGCTATTAAAAGGAGTCTACACTTTTGGACCCATCTATTGTATTAAAACTGCTAGGCGGGAAAGCTGTAATGAGTAGCTGCCTTTATGATTTAAAATGAGAGATTAAGAATGCAAGTGTGGTCTTTACCTCTGTGTGGTTAATCAGCACCAGTTTTAGCTTGCAGCTGCCTTAAAGGTGCCTGTACTAAAAGTAAAGTTCAGACACCTGGGTTTTATTGCTGGTTCTGAAGAAGACAAAATGGATGAAAAAGTTAGTGGCTAAAAGAACTGAAAAGCTCATGTGAATTAATGCATCAGGTATGCCCCAGATTATGCCATATTTTTATACCTAATGTCTAATACAAATTCTTTTGTTCTTAATGTGAAAGATTCTCAACTGGAAAGTGAATTTGCTATATGATGAGTAAAAATCTTGTGTTTTGCTTTTCCCAAGTAGGTTGATGCAGTTTAATATGTGTTTTGTTTTTGAATTTGAAACTTGGGTTACCATATTTATTTTCACTTTTAAGTCATTGCTTAGATTTTGGGTAGTGAAGCTAATGCTATTCCATAAAACTTCTAATACTTCACTTTTTTTTTTTTTAAACTCTTAGCACTTTTGTGTTTTTATCTGTTCGTGATTTTTAACAGTGTATTCCAAGAGCAGCAAACTTTCATGTTTTAAACGTAAAGCTGATTTCATAATATGCTTTGATACAGCATGAACAGTAATCATTCTAGGCTGAGTAACTTAATCTATAACTTCATTTTTTCTTTTGAGTATTATAACTTTGTCAGTCTTGATTTCTTGAGTCACTGGACTTCAAGCCCACTGTTGTGGTCATCGTCATCTTGATTCCTTCAATAACAGCCTAGGTTCTTTGCTCCTCTCTTTACAGATCTCCTTCCCTTGTGAGGTAGCTGATTCCTGTTTTTACAGATGAAGGAACTGAGAGTTGGAGGACATGTAAAGGGTATATGTCTTATATAAAGCCATGTAGTTGTGTGGTCTGACTTTGAGGTCCAGTGATGCTTCCTATTCAAATTTTTGTCACTCAGGTTGCAAAGTGACTTTTGGACTACCTTCAGTGATTTACTGATAGTCTATACTGATTCTAGGTCTGTTCACATGGTTCAACTGAATTCAGCACCTTCTAATACCAGGGATTAAAAGAACATGTGTTGCGTAGACAAAAGGAAAGACAGAAAAAGCTCCAGTTGCTCCAGCCTCCCATTCTTCTTGTTCTTGAGCTGGAGGACTTCATGGTCTGAGTATACTTTCTCTCATGGTGGCTGTGGCTCATGATGGATTGAGTGTTAAGGCTTCTTCCCCTGGTTGGGAGGAAAGGAGATTGTAGGCACCCTGCGATGTGGACACTAACCCCTCATTAGGTTTCCTCTTCTGTGAGACCTACACAGGAGTGGCGTTCTACCTGCTTTATATTATTTGAAGAGACAAAATTTGTTAGTAGTATAAATCATAAAATTTGTATAGTCATCTTGTGTTTATCAATACAGAGTGATTACTTCATAGAGTATAATGCTATTTGAACAGATTTCAACTTTGTATGCCTGATGTTTTTAAAGTAGCTGTCGTGTTCTCTTTCTAGTTCTGTAAATTTATCCAGAAAGGAGTTTAACTTACTGTAACTTGTGCTTAATGAATCCATGGTGATACTTCCTAGTTACCCACTTTTCTTATTTTTAATGCAACATATGTTTATTCATCTGATTAACTGGGCAAGACAGCAGATTTAATCTATAAAGGGACCCTCTTCACTCTTGCCTGACATTTGGCAAAATTCTATTATTGGTCTTCTTTTAATCAATTAACACATCGCTAATGATTTTAGTTTTAGAAGAAGAATGGTTCCAAATGCAGCTTGTAAACAAATATATTAAGAATGATTTCCTGTGCTAGTAATCAAAGCCAAAGTAAAAGTGCCATTTTTTCATCTATTTAACAAAAACTGTACAACATTTAGCTGAGCAGTAGGGAAGGCAAATTGATACCCTTGTATTATAATTTAGGATGGTCCTTTAAGAAAGTATTTTGGCCATATATACTTTAAGGAGCTAAAAAAATTTTCACATCCCTGGATATAGTAATACTACTTACTGCATCTGTATCCTAAAGAAACAATCTAAAATATGGAAAAAGCCATATATTTATGAAAATGGGTATTTAGCCTTATTTTAAACTGCTAAAATTGAAAACCAACTAAATGTCTGACATAAAGTATATTGTTTCCTGCTGAAAAATGTGCAATTCTGATGCCAAGGAGGAAAATGTTTATGATATTAATATTCAAAGGGCAGAAACAAGAATCTTAAGCATCATTACTAACGTGTTAATTTCTTTTCTGAACATTTTCAAATCATCTGATTATTTTATTTTTACTGATCCATTATCAGATTTACTAACTTATAGTTTTTGTAATCTGCTTTTTCCTTTTCAAAATCAGGGCATTTTCTCAGTCTTTTGGCAACTCTTTTTTTTTTTTTAATCAAAAATTTCTCAGAAATTACTTACTATGGTTGTTACTGTAAATTTTTTTCATAACCCAGAGTTGTGATTTGTCTGGTATCAACATTTAAATGCCTTAGGTAGACAGCCAACCCACTCTTTTTCTTTTTTATTGTATTATAACTATATCTCAGTAGATTTAAAGACCCCATATTAAACTGTATTCTCTCTCTAATATTTTTCATATAGGAAATAAAGTCTTTGCTTTCACTTTTCGGAGGTCAGTTCACCAGTAGTCAGGAAACTTATGGAAAGGTAAGTTGAATGTCTATTTTTCATTAGACTATATGTAGTATCCTTATGCATAGAACCTTGGATTTGAAGAGAAGAACTTAAAATCTTAAATTTATATTTTTATGGTTACTCTTGTCTGTTTCTAGGGGCAATTGAGTAAAAAGGATATTTTGGAAAAATTTTTATTTTGGAAAGTTAGCTTTATTTTCAGTATTCACTTATTTTTAAATTTTAATTTGACAGTTATACCATAATTTGTATCTGTCTTGTCATTAAAAAAGAGTCTGTCTTCTATTGATGAGGTATAATTATAATGTAACTGAATTTCAGGCTTGTATTCGTACTTATTTTAAACTGTGAAATCGTGCATGTGTGAGATTGTGAGTTTATAAGCTTTGTATTTTGTTATTGACAGTTTATCAGTGTATATTAGAAAAGTTTGGGAAATAGAAAAGAAAAAAATCATTCACAATTCTTCTCCCTTGACATGACTTATAATTTGGGGACACTGCCTTCTAGTCCTTTTTCATATACTTTTTTCCCTCAGTTGTAATGCTATTAATGAACAACTGCATTTTTCATTTGATAGCTTTAATACAGGCATGTGTTAGTACACAGCCTTTATCACAATATTTTCCATCTATTAGCTCTACAGTAATTTAATTATTTCATTTCATTCAGGTTGCTTTTAGATTTTCCCTGATAAAAATAATACTAAGATGACCATCTTTTTTCCTTTTTGGATTGTTTTGAATTTTTCTGTAGGGTAGTATAAATATGGGAATAAAGACTAGGTGTTGCAGGGAGGATTTCTTGCAAAAGATGAGAGAACTTAAGTTGAAAGACCCCTCGTGTTGGACTTACTCTTCTGATGACTTTCACGTATTGGGGGAAGAGGAAAAGAGGGAGAGTGTAGATACAATTGGGTGAGGGTGATGACTGAGGTTACAGTCTTGCTGCATTTTGCTGTTTTCTGGCAAGGGAATATCTATCTGGGTGGAGCTTAAAAGTGCCTATAATCTTGAGTATTGAAATACCCCTGATGCACTTGGAACTTTTTTCCTTAGATAAAATAATAAAAATAAGTGGTAACTTAATAATATACTCTATAATTTTCCATCACAAAGATACCCTCTCCCACCCTTCAGGTGACCGCAGCTACCTAGAAAAAAAGGGATCTTTCAAAGAAATACATTACTTAGTAGTTAAAGATAAAATAGGTGTGTTATAAGAAATTATTAACAACAGTAAAAAAAATTCTGAGATTATGATTTGCGTTAATTCATTTGGTCAGACTACATAAGAGCAGATACAAATTTAACCTTAAGTTTAAATAACTTTAATTTTGCTGGTATTTTTGTTTATACAGTCACTTATAAAAGTGTTCTGACATTGTACTGTATTATCCTAACAGGTTACTGATTAAAATAATTTACTTTTTTTACTATTGGAGCAGGTTTTTTTTGGTTAGAGTCAGTTCAGGTATTCTTACATAAAAGTAGCAAATAGCAATCTCTCCTTATTGATTTCTTAAATGAAAGCACATGAGGCCATAAAACCGCTCACTAAGTTGTATATTCTTGTTTCTTTCAGTCTCCTTTTTGGATTCTTAGCATTCCCTCTGAAGATATTGCCAGGAACTTAATGAAACGAACAGTGTGTGCCAAGTAAGAGAAACTTAGTGTTCTCCTGCATGAGTGTACACTGTATTTCTCATAACTACTCTGTCCTACTTTTTGCTGTATTGGCAGCAGTAGAAGGGATGAATTGATTGTTGTGGGGTACTCAGTTTAGCTTGTAGTTACATGTATTTGCCACTGGATGGTAGTGGGCGAACAGAGGAGATTTGTCTGCTGAACCTGAGGATGAAGAAATCTCAGTGGTGAAATGCAGAAACATTTGTTTTAGAGTAATTTTTTTTAACTTCTATATTAAGCAAGCATATGGCATAAGATGTAAATGCTATGTTATTACATAGGATAAATGTCACATTTAATTATAACCAAAGTATTGGAAAACCTAAAAATGTTTTTCTTAAAGGTGGTTTTTAGTTGGATGAACAGATTTGTGAAGTGTAAGTGACAAAAAGAAAATGAAGACTACCATGAAATATGCTTTACTGTTTTATTTGTTAGAGGAATTCATATTATCATATCTTGATAAGGATTAATACAGTGATGTCATTATTGTTTATCCTACCTGAGTCTTTTCTAGATTTTATCATTGGTAATGTTGTTTTTTCCTTTTTTTAATTTGTTTTTTCATTATTGGAAAATTCTATTTTTGGGTTTGAAAATTAAACTGAATTTTCAATTAGCATCTTAAAATTAAACAACTTATGTTATCCTTGAGTTGCTTTTTCTTCCCTCTTGACCATTTTGGCAGATTTCTGAAAATTTCCTTTTGCTTAGAAATTATATTTAATAATGTAGTGCAAATAAAAATTTACATATATCTAGTTTTATTAACATGGTTAGCAGTGATTTATAGCATGATATGTAATTGCTTTGTTATTGAATAGACTTCAACCCTGTTATTAAATTTGTCCTATTGAAAACTAATTGCAATGCTAAATCTAATCTCTTTAACTGAAGCTGGTTAATGGGTCTTATTCAATAAAAGTGACTGGAAAATGGAAACAGAACTAAAAGTGTATCCTTTAAATAATCATAGCTGTACATTAGCATATTAAAATGTATGCCTCTAAGAGGTGTTTGAATTCCAAAGATAAGGCTTTAAAATAACTACTTGAGAACCAGAACTTGTACACTTCTTTCAAAGCTCATGTCTTCGGATGCATATGTTTGAGTATTGGTACAATGAATATTTGCCTAATAATTGTATAACATTATTAATAATTTTCTTGGCTGCTTTTTATTCTCTGTATATTTTGTGTAGCTGAGGTTATACCTCAAGTGGCCACTCAGTAGAGTATATTGCTGGGAGTCCTTTTCTCTATAAATTTAATAGAAAAGGGGGGATTCATTTACAGAGGATAAAATTCACAATCCTGATTGTAGCATTAACTGTTCTGGAACTGAAAATAGACTTTTAGAAGTGTATATTCAAAACTGACTTAAATTCAGGTTTTGTTTTGTTTTTTTTTTTTGTGGTAGAATAGGGGTTGAAAATTGATTTTGTTTAAACTTATTTTTAGCATGGACTATTTTGAGCATATCATAAAGATCAAAAAGTATATCAAAGACCCACATACCTACCTTGTTAGATCTCAACATTTTAAGATATTTGCCACAGCTTTTTTTTTTTTTTTTAAGAAATAAGCTATTACAGAAACCAGCAGTTCTCCCTGTGTACCTTTCCCAATTCTACCACCCTCCTTCCCGCAGAGGGTAGTTTCTTAAAAGCATTTTTATTTGTCAGATAGTTTTCATTATTACTGCTATAGTTAGTGAAATATTTTAGATCATCACTGACATATTAATAAGTTGACATCTATTCTTATTTATATAGCACCCATGAGAAATGTGGCAATCCATACAAACTTTATAATCTCTAAAACAGGGATCATAAAAGTGTAGTCATATATATGAAAACTGTATACTCTGAAAATCTAAATCATTAAAGGTATTACTCTTATGTTCCAATTATAACTGAAGCTTATGATGTTATATGTCTAATATTTTTATTTTGACCATTTAAATATAAATTTGTTAATATATTGTATAAGCACTTCCTGAAAAAGAGGATATGTTCACTGATTCTGGGTTATCACTGTAAGCATTAGTTCCTGTGTTACTACTGCATAATAGTTAGGGATAATTAGTGATTTATGGAATTGTCTGTGCCTTTCCTGAGTGCCCTGGCATTCCTGTCTTTGCATTTTCATCTCTGAGAAGCAGTGCGTGGATTCTGGAGTCAGATGGATAAGGCTTGAATCCTATCTCCACCGACGGCTGTATGACCTGAGAGAATTATTTACTCCTTCTGCCTCAGTTTCCTCAAGGATGATGATACTATCAGCTGCTTTATAGGATTCCTATGAGGAGAATAAGTGAATTAAAAATATAAGTGGCCTTAAAACAGTCCCTGGTACTTGGAGTTACATTAAGTGTTAGCTCTTACTTAACTGAGCAGTATAAATGTAGAGGCCCCTTTTCTATAAATTCAATACAAGGGAAAGGAATTCATTTTCAGAGATAATATCCTTAATCCTAATGGCAGCATTGTTTACAATTATAAAGTTGTTGAATTTAGATGTGTAAAACTGTGCTCATATATAGATCGAGTCCTAGTACTAATTCTAAGAATTGTTTAATTGACTGTAATGAAACATTGCCTAATTTTTTGTGTCCCTTGAAATAGATGAAAGCTTGAGATTTTTTCATAATAAGAATTTTGCTTTTGTAATAGTTATAAAAGTAACTATTAATAAATGTTATTAAATAACGGTTAAATAATAATAGCAACATTTTTATCTGGTGACTTTTCCTTTTGTTTTATGCAGAATACCTTGGGAAAAATAGAATTTCTTGCAGCTCTATACCTGTTTCACTAAAATAATTGATTCCACCACATCATTTGTGTTCCAGTATAAAAATAAGATGAAAACTTTGAAAAATCTTGACTTACGATAAATTTCACTCCTATGTAAAGTTCAGCTTTTATTTGTAATTTAAACTTAAGCTATACTTGTTTCTAGGATACATATTTCTCATTTATAGCTTAGAAAACCTAGGCAATAAAATTGTTTTAGTGAAGCAAGCATAAAGAACCAGTGAAATAATTGTTACATATTACTCACTGTATGAACTAATTTCTTTACTGAGGTTGGTACCAACCATTTATTCCCTAGATCTATATTTGAACTATGGGGTCATGGAAAATCTCCAGAGGAGCTGTACAGTTCTCTTAAAAACTACCCTGTGGAGAAGATGGTGCGTAGTGAAATGTGGTTTTATATAAGCATATCTGTAGATACTGTAGAATTACTAAGCTTAAAGAATTTATCTGCTTTTGTTTTAGGTTCCATTTCTACATTCAGATTCTACATATAAAATAAAGATTCACACATTTAATAAAACATTGACACAAGAAGAAAAAGTCAAACGAATAGATGTAAGTGAATTTAGCAAAAACCAAAAACCTATGGGATTAATGTAGTTCTAGCCATTGTTAGTATATAATAGTCTACTAAGTGATTCTTTTGTACTATGTTCTATATTAAGTACTTGTCATGTTTTGTCTTATTTAATGCTGATACCAGACTTAAGGGTAGGTGTTATTATATAAGCACTATTTTTCCTTTAAAATTACTGTAGGATGTTAGGATTACTTTTTTTTTAGGCACTTGAATTTCTGCCATTTGAAGGAAAAGTGAATTTAAAGAAGCCACAACATATATTCTCTGTTTTGGAGGATTATGGTTTGGACCCAAATCACATCCCTGAGAACCCACATAATATTTATTTTGGTAGATGGGTAAGTAAGTTTTTTTTTTTTTTTTTTTTTTTTACCTATTTCAATTTGTTTCCTTAAAAGCTAAATGTTAGCCTCTGTATTTGACTCTTTATATGTAAAACTTTAAAGGAGCTAAAGAGTCAGGACTACTGTATGAATTAAAATCAGTGTAAAAATACGTGGTTATGCGTTTTGCTTGTTTTTCGGGAGGTTCTGATGAAACACAAGAGAATTGCTATATATGGGGCCTAGGTAGCAGGTGGTGTGCCTGGAAACCTTAACACAAGACTTGTCAGAAAATGTGAACTGCTTTTTTAATAAAGCGGAGAAAAGGCAGAGTGCTGTGACGCTCAGGGTTCTCAGTTGCGGAGCTCTCCGATCTAGTTTTCCGTCCTATAAAGAAGTGAAGTTACTGCAGAGCTGTTCTGCCCACTTCCCCGAGGCAGTCAGTGGGCAAGTGGAAGCTGGGGCTTATGTTACACAATATTGTTATTTAGGAGAAAACAAAGAGATAGCTAAAGTTTACTCACCACCAACCCCTGGAATAATTGCATTTAAATTCAATTCAGATTTGCTTTGAAAGCAAAAGTAGATGGGAACACACTAAGAAATAAAAAGTATTTGTCCATAACTGCCTTCACTTCTTTTTAATTGAAGTATATTTGATCTCAATGTTGTGTTAGTTTCCGGTGTGTAGCAAAGTGATTAAGTTGTACATACACGTATTTTTTTTCAGATTCTTTTCCATTGTAAGTTATTACAAGATATTTAACGTAGTTCCCTATGTTCCCTCAATCACATTTTTATGAAGCAGTTATAAGTGGAAAGAAGTTCTTATCATCAAGATACTGTGGTTTTATTATATGAATGATTATCTTAAATCTGTTCTGTACAGTTATACTCACTTGAAAAATCTCTCTGATCTAGATTGCAGACGGACAGAGAGAGCTCATTGAGTCATACAGTGTCAAAAAGAGACACTTTATTGGAAATACAAGCATGGATGCTGGTTTATCATTCATCATGGCCAACCATGGAAAAGTGAAAGAAAATGATATTGTGTTTGATCCATTTGTTGGAACAGGTATTTTTATTGTTAAACTAGTGTAGAGATGCTGCTTGTTTATGTTAGTCAAGGTCATAGTAATATTTTTGCTAAAATGTTAAATAGACAGAATAATCTTTCAGTTATCCTTACATCATGGCTAAGAGACAACCACGTATTTGTGAAATAGCCAGTATTTAACACTTTTGCCACGTCAAAGATAATGCTGAAAGAGTTTGGTGGGGTTTTTTCCCCCTGAGTAAACCGCTGAGGGGAACATAACCATACATTGTAGAAATATTGCAAAGCTATATAGTTTATTTAAATAGCAAAACTCTTGGGGGGAAGAAAGACTTGAGTGACAAAATTTTTAAATGTGTTTATCTTTTTCTTTTGTTTTGGGGGGAGTGGAAATATTTACTTATTTGTTATCATTATTATTTTTTATTTAACAGAGATACTGGGGATCGAACCCATGACCTTGTGTATGCTAAACATGCACACTGCCACTGAGCTATACCCTCCCCTGAAAAATATGTTTCTGTTTTAAAGTGGATAATTATATACTCACATAGAGAAAAGTGGTTAAAGTGCCTTACCTTTCATTTAGTTTGTGGAGGTTCACATGTAGGTGTGAAAATAAGAAAAGTGAGTAAGTGTCAGTGGGCTGCTGAGGCCACGGCTTGGGTTCTCTACACACTTGACTGGATGTCCTCATAATTAACTTTTGTGGAAGTCCTAAAATTCCAGGTTTGTTTCATCTGACTCTGAAGGCATTTTCCTGCTTCAACCCATTTTTCTCTGTCTTGTCTGTACTTAGGGAGTACTCACATTTAGGTTTGTCTGGCTAAATTTATTGTGATTCAGATTGTGTAGGAATAGATTATGCGTGGTTGGAGTTTCTCCCTGTGTCGTCTCTCCCTTCAGAAGGTCATCAGGAACTCCCTTAGCAGTGATGATACAGTAGCTACCATCTGTATACTGTTGTTAAACAGTAAACATGTCAGGTACTAGCTGTGCACTCTGATGTTACTATGTAATTTAATTCTTATGACAACTAAAATGGAGATACTTTTAAAGATCTTTGAGGCAATTATGGCACAGAAAGTGGTTAAGTGACTTGATCAAGGTTGTACAGTGCATAAATTTCATGAGATTCACACTCAAGCAGTCTCACTCCAGAGCTCTTGCTCTTGACTGTCCTAGAGTGGCCTCTGTCTGCGTTAGGATCTGCCGGCCAGCTTTTACACCGTAAACTAACTTGAGGAATACAGTCACGTGTCATTAGGAGGAAATAGAATCAAGGTCAAGAGATTTTTAACTGATGGAATAATTTCCTGTGTTGAGTTAACCCACTAGTAAATCTCTCTTCTCCCATTCCACCTTGTCTCCTTATATCCCACCCCCAACATAGTGCCTATTCCTTTCTTTCCTATTCTTTTATCCTAAGTGCCTTCTGACTTTTTGAACTTTTACAAGAAATAATACCAAACTTACAGAAAAGTTACAAGAAAAAAAATAGAATAATGAACACCTACATATCCTTGATCCAGATTAGACTGTTATTAATTTGGCTCCATTTGTTTTATCATTTGTTTTCTCTTTATGTTTATATACACAATATTTTTTTCTATACTATTTGAAAGTAACGTGTATCCATCATGTCCCTTTACCTCTTAAATACTTCAATATATATTTCTAAAGAATAAGGATAATCTCTTACATAACCACAGTATAGTTTTCAATGTTAGGAAATGCACTATTAACACAATACTTTAGTGTTTGTATTCCACTTTTGTCAATTGACCCACTAATGTCTTTTATACCATCTTTTTTCCTTTCCAGTCTAGCATTAGGTATTGTATCTTGTGGTCAATATTTCTTTGATCCCTTGATATGGAATATTTTTAAAGCCTTACTCTTTCTTTTATGAAATTTGTAATTTTGAAGAATACTATTCCTCTTCTCTTTGTTTTTTAATCCAGAATGTTCCTTATTTTGGGTCATTTGATGTTTCCTCATGATTAAATTCAGGTCATACATTCCTGGCTAGTCCACTACATCAGTGATTTTGTGTCCTCAGGGCATCTACATGATGACTGTCTTCCCCTCATTGATAGTGTTAATTTTGATCAGCCGGTTAAGCTGGTGTTCAACTTTTTTCCACTGTATGATTACTAATTTTTTTCCCTTGCAGTCAATAGGCAGTCTGTGCGGAGACACACTAAGACCATGTAAATATTCTGTTCTGCACGTCTAAATCACCCCTCACCCCTGTCAAGTTGTCAGGTTTGGCAAACATTGACAATTCTTGCCTAAATCAGTCTTGACTTTGATGGTTTCAAAGGGACGATTTTCCATCTCCAGCACTCCCTCCATATTTACCACTTGACACATTCTATTGTAAGCAAGAGCCCTTTCTTTTCTCTTACATATTCCTTTTTCTCCTACATATTCATTATTAATATGAACTAGTGGTTTCCCCCCTTTTTCCCCTAGTGGTCTATAATTCATTTTTTTTCCTTAATAATTTTGTCGCTCAAATTGCCCTGGATTTGCCAAGTGAGAGCGCTTTCATGTAGGATGCCTTTGTGACGTTCTTATCATCTTTTTTTTGTGAGTAAGCACTTCCCTGCTTTTTCGCTCGTCTCCTACCTTTCCAAACCCTGGAGTCAGTCACTTCTCCAAGGATCCCTTGCTTCTGTTAGTGGGGAATAGTACTAGAGAATAAGATCTGAGTGCTAGGTACCTTTGTTTCTAGACTCTTTGAGCAGACAAGCTAGGAAATGTGTATGTGTATATATACAATATGCATATAAATGTGTGCAAATACACATGCACATATTCCTGCGTACATACATGCCGTGTGCACATAACCACACATACACATATTTTAGAAATTGTGAGTTTCCGCGTATACTACAAATTCTAGTCTATCCCTACAGATTTCTTTCTTGCCTACCCACCCCCATTCCATATTTACTTGTACCTCCATCCATAGTGAGAACCCTAGTTCTGAACCCTGGTCCCTGTCAACATCAACACATTTTTTTTGCTCATTCCTGCAATACATCTAAAATAGTGTCAAAATTGCTTTGCCCATGCCACTAAAAATATCCTATTAGAAAGATATGTTTTCAGAATATGTATTCTGTTCTCTACCCCACCAAAGAGGCAGGGAGGTCAAACATTGTGCTTTCTTCTTTTTCCTCTTCATTTAAACTTCAGCTGAATTCATTCTTTCCAGTTTGCCATCAATTTTAGATTTTTACCCCTCCAATCCTCGTTGGTTTACTTTTGTTTTTAAGTATATAGCAGATTAATTTACTTCTGAAAATCAGAGCACACAGGAAGGTGTCCTCGGGAAGTGTCACTGTCTTCCATGTTCCTTACATTCTACTATCCCCACCCTTGTAGGTAACCAGCTCCTTTATTTTCTAATTGACCCTTCATGTGGTGGATGTTTTTTGTTTTTTGTTTTTTGTTTTTTGTTTTTTGTTTTTTGTTTTTTGTAATGATACCCCAGCATACATATATTTTCTTATTTCCACTTCTTTCTTACACAAAAGGTGGCTGTTAACTTTGCTTTTGTCACCTAACAGTATTTCCTGGAAATCACTTCCTTTTAGTTCAGAGATTGCCTTCATTCTTTTTTATAGTTGTACCCTATCAGTGTATATACTTAACAATCTCCTGTGCTTGGATACAGGTAGTTTCCCATATTTCACAGTCACAAATAATGCTTGCAGTGAATCATCTTGTATGTGTGTACTTTCATAAAGTTGGAAACAAAGCTTACAGGGTAAATTTCTAGAAGTAGGATTGCTGGGTTGAAGAGTGTACACATATGTAGTTTTGTTAAATGTTGCCAAATCACTCTCTATTCTACCATTTTGCATTCTTGCCAGCAGTATGAGAGTCCCTGTTTCCCCACAGCCTCACCAGCAGAGTATATTTTCAAGCTTTTGAACTTTGACATTCTGTGGGGTGAAAATGTTATCTCATTGTTGGGTTAATTTGGATTTTTCTTACTATGAGTGGAGTCTATTTTTATATTTTGAGGGCTAGTTTTACAACTTTTTTTGAATTATCTTCAAGTCTTTTTGCCCATTTTTCTGTAGGCTTTTTGGTTCCTCTCATTTTTTAAAATACTTGTAGGTTGTAGGTTGGTCCCCCTCCCCCCTTTTTCCTATTTATATATATATATATATACACATATACATTTTTTCCCAGTTTGCCATATCTTTTGATTTTGCATATAATTTTTTTTTGGCCAGACAAAAGTTTTCCCTGCATCCAAGTTATAGATGAATTCAGCTATGTTTTCTTCTGGTACTTTAATAGTTTTAATTTTTTTTTTTTCCTTTTAGATCTGTGATCCATTTGAAGTTCATTTTCTTGTATGCTGTGAGGAATGGATGTAATTAAAATTAATCTTTTTCCAAATGCTAAACTTTCTATTCTTAATCCTGTTTTTAGACCTCTAAAATCCTTTCCTATGAAGTGATTCTTTGAGATACATACGTGTGTGTTTATTATGTACACATACACATAATCAGACCATAAAGTTTAAAAATAGAGTTACTAGTATAGGTAAAATTTCCTTCCTTTGATGTAGATGAGGGTGGGCATATTATGAAACTAACTTACATAGTAATCAAGGTATTAACTACCTTTAGTGTGGTAAGGGGTAAGGAGACCTAACCCTAATTTGCTTTAGGGCAGCTCCTTAGAGTGGGTAGCATATCTTAATCATTTAACTGTTTATTTTGGGCAATTAATGAAAAATTAATCGTAATGTAGGACAGTTAATGGAAAATTGCAAGAGAAAGATCTATGCAAAGATGCTGCTTAAAATACATTTCATAATTTGTGTTTGTAATTTAAGCATAGCTTTAAGACTTTAGCTCGTTTTTGGTGCTTTTGTTTTAAAACTGGTAATAGCCAGTAATTGTGAATAGACTCATTTCTTAAGCAGTTTGTCCTTTCTTGGGTCTTTTGTCTCTTTGATGGGTAGTACCTTCTGAAGGATTAGAGAAATAAGTAGCCCTGTGCCCTCCTCCATAGTCATAGTTTTCCATTAAGTATTGGATAATACTTTTTCGTTTTTTAGTATTTTTTTTAAATTCAAGTGTATCTAATCCCTTTTTCATTTTACAAAATTGACATGAACTAGTACTAGTTTCCTAAATGCTTTACCCGCAGACTACTTATGACTTGTGATTTTTCTCAAGGTTATAGTGTAGGTTAGAAAGCTTCTTGGAAACTGAAAGGAGATACAATCTTTTTCTGACTAAATACCTTTTTCTTTTAGACAGTCTACTGTGTTGTCTGGAATGACATTATGAGCTGCAGAAACACACTTTCATTTCCATTTTTAGCAAATACATTGATTCTAATTGTAGTTACATTATTTCCTTTTTAAGTTGTGTATCTCCATTTTCCCAAAGGGGAAGATACATATCATGTGTTAGCTGTCAGTATTAGGAAGAACTGCTGTTCTAATATGGGATCACTAAAAGAATGATCAGCCCGCATATGTTGAATACCTGTAATGGCACTGATCTGCCTATGATACGTTACAAGACTTGTCAATGGTATACAACTCTTATTAACTATGTGTGCAGCTTTGCTTACTTAATTTGTTTAATAGCAAATTTTACTTTTGTGTATCTAATTAATAGGCTAATGAATATTTACTTCAATTGCTACTGACCCCAAAGGAGGTAGTAGTATGGTGTAGACAACCATAAAACTAAATTGAGTGAGTTTTAAATCCTTACTCTATCAGTTACTATGTGACTTGGAGCAAGATTATTAATTTGTATGGGCCTCAGTCCATCATTTGTAAAATGGTAATAAGTAATATATTGTGAGGTTAAGTGAGGTAATATATGTATATGACATTTTTAGGAAGTTGTGTGACACATTGTAGACATGTGAACTATATACTATGAATCATTTTAAAAATTATTACTTTGTTAAACACTTAGATGCCTTTATGGTGAAAGATGTTCGATATAGCTAATATTAAATGGTGATGATGAATGATTTGGGTATCAACTCATTTTCTAGTCCTTCTTTGGCTGATTTCCAAGATATTCATAATTTGCAACTGTTGGCAAATTATGGCAGCAGGCAAGGAAATTGAGGGTTAAAATTGTAAACTTCTAATTCTTTGTTAATAATGAAAATAATTGTTGCAAGTGTCTGCTGCGGGTTCAGGTGCTGTGGTAGGATTTTATAATGCAGCTCTGCAACCATCTCTCTGATTCCTCTTCCCTTTGCCCTCAAATGAGTCAACTCCTTTAGGAATGGAAAACACATCCAAGAGGCTCTTGTGTACTTCTTGGCCTTTTCTACCTTCAAATGGCCCATAGATGTAAGAAAAGGAGTGAAAATTTTAAATTTAATCATTGCAAAATGATAGACATGGAAGCAAGGCACTGGGAAACCCACTGGGGAGGAAAAGAAAAAGTTAGGAGAGAGATAATGAATCTCTGTAGGTCTTTGTAATAATCACTGCTTCCCATTTTATCCACAACTCTTTGTAGTCCCTTTTTCCTGAGTCTCATAGTTTGGTAGAATTTCTGTTTTCTGGCAGTATCCTTTTGTTTAAGTTGCTAGTTTAATTTCTTAGAGTTCTTTTTTTGAAAGAGATAACATAGGTGTAATAGTATCACCATTTTTCCTCCTATTCTTTCAGCAAAACCAAAGCCCAGTTCCCCTTTTCACACTTTTATAAAAGCTTTCCGCTTAAATCTCTCCACTTAAATTAGTTTCTATACCATAAATAAATTTCAGTTATGTCCTTTTGCCTGTAAGATATTACCGTAACCTTAAAATGGTTACTATTTAGGTAATAAGAAATTAAAACACAGAGTGGCTAGTCTAGATCACACGTGGTATTTTTACACTTGATGTCATACTAAGAAATCAGGTGAGTCACATTACTTGCCCCCTCAACACTTCACCCTTCCTTTTTTATCACCCCTTCTTCCACCATAAAGCTTCCAAGAAAACTCCAGCTGAGGTATAACTAAGTGCAAACATGCTTCATTTAACTGAGAAAAACAACTAGATGATTAACAGTGATAACCGAATGACCAGATCATAGAAGCTAATTTGTGGTCACTTTATTTAAAACTTGAAAAACTTTTAAAGGGCACAAAGTTAACTGACAGATGCAGTCTAACAGATTATTCATCTCCTTTCAGCAGTGTACTCTAAATTGGGTCTTCTCAAAACTCACTCTAACCAAATGGATAAGGTTCTGTTTAAGGAAGCACAGGAAAGCTTTTCTGTTCCCCTTGACAACTAGTTCTTCTAGGTGAGTATCTGCCTTAATTGGCAGAATTGTAGTAATTCCTCGTAATTTGGGTGAAGTGATTTTGTGAGTATTTCAAGTCATCACACACAGTACCCTTCCTAAATATGGGCTGTTCTATTTATAGACTAAGAGTTTTGACGTCTTACTTATTACCTTACCTCTCAGATGCTTTCTGAAGTTGGTATGAGGGAACCCAGGTTTTGGTTTCTGCTGTACTTTTAGTCTTCCATTTTTCTTATTCATGGCTCCACTAGGAAGTAGTCAGTGATAATATTTTTCATTGAGCAAAGTATTTTTAAGTACATATTACCAAACTGTATTTTAAATGGCTATGGAAGGAACAACACTGATTTACAGAACTTGACCCTCTGGAGGCACTACCCATCTTTAGAGACTACATTTCAAAAGGATGGAATGGAAAAAGCCCTAGTTAATTGTCCCATATCCAAATCTGTACGCAATCTAAGAATATATTTTTGACTTCAGTTTGACAGACCTTTCTACAATATAGCTATTAGGACTTACCCAAGCACTAAGAGCATTTTTAATTTAGATGATTAAAAAAAAGTGAAGTTCACTGAAAAGTACGATTATTAAAGTATTTAACTTTATGGATTTTTGTTCTTAAACAATTTAAAAATATTATTACCTTTTATTTTGAAGCATTTCAAAAATTTTTAAATCTTTATTAGAATTTTTCTTTATCTGCGAGATGGTCATACCTACCAGATTACTTAGTTCAATCGTATTTTATCGGTACATTGTTCTTAATTTGATCACAGCACTGAGTAAAAAAAAAAAAATCATTGTATTAACTATTTTTATGTATGTCTATAATAGTTATTCAGAAATTTGTATTTACAGTTTAGAGTGAGATAATTACTTCACTGGTTATCAGAGTAATTATTTCTTGTCCTCATATTCTAATTTTTGTAGGGATTAATGTCTTACATATTAATTATGCCCTCTTTCAGTTAGTTGCAACTGTGACTTTGGTGAGAATTGAGCCCAGTTGTCAGAGCTTGTTTATTGCCAGCTCTTTGTGTAGCAGCATTATATGCTTGTTTGTAAGAAAGGAGCAAGATGCATTTGTATAGACGTCTCAAAATAAGATGAAAATGTCTAAATACACATTATTTTGACCAAAACATAATTTTCCCTAAGTAGTGCTGTTTAAAGTATTAATGCCAGGGCATATATTAATTCCTTGCTTTGTGACCAATATAATGAACATAGGTTAGGATTTGTTTTTTCAGTTCTAAAGCCTGCTAAATATGGTGAAGACCAGTGTTATTCTAGGGTACTTGGCCTGCAGCTAGTTTGTACAAATTTGGATCAGATTAAATAGGGGAAGAAATAAGAGTCTGGGACCTTCTGGTTAACAGGTCACAATTGTGATTTTTCAGGTGGTCTTCTGGTAGCATCTGCTCATTTTGGTGCATACGTGTATGGGACAGATATAGACTACAACACCGTTCATGGCCTGGGTAAGTAAAAGTTTTAGTTTTACAGTCTTTGCTCTTGTACTAAATGTACCTTAAAAATACTTAAATAGTTCTATATGGCATTATACATCTAGTTTTAATGTTTACATATATAGAGTTAGGATACAATATAGTTTTACTTATTTTTATAACAATGAGACTTCGTTGGTATCTGTTCTTTATGAAGTGGTCCATTGTGTGCAAAGTGACCTCCTAGGGGAACACAAAGATGAATAAGAAAAAGCCCTCCCCTCAGAGCTATTTTGGTCTTAGAGAGGTTTTTAGAATGCAGGCATTCAGTAAGGCTGTAAAACTTCAGGGCTGGGAAGGAAGTAGGAGAGAGGGACTAGCCATTTTGTAATCAGCATATTCATGGTAATGAAATATACAGTTTCTATTTAAAAGTTATCTCCATTCTTTTATTCAGTAATCATACATTGAGTGCATACTCAATTTCTAGTCTTTGAGTACGATATAACTGACCAAAACATCTTTGAAACAGGTAAGGTGACAGTAGCTTTAAAGATGCTGTATTAGGCTGAGGGTAACTTGAGACAAGCATCTGCTTATTTTTGATACAGTTTTGGAAAATACTTTAAAATCTAGAAGCTTCATTAATGATGTGTGATTGGATGAAATTGAATCAAACTGAAAAAGTATTTCTTCTTAGCATTAAAGTATAAAGTTTCTTTGATTTTGAAATTGTATTTATATTGGTATTTCATTATTGTAACTAGTTACAGTGTCAATTATTACATAGGTGAGAATTTATTATACTTTATTTTCTTTTGCTGAAGCAATTTGATATATTTGATGACTTTTTTTTCCTACCTTGGATGTAAGGAATTTAGTAATATTTATCATAAGGAGAATGAGTAATACTTTATAAAGTTCACCTAAACAGGCTAACTAGAAAAAGATAGTCTTTGTCTGCAGTATGTTGGAATAGACAAAGCGCTAAGAAGAATTATTCCAGGTTACTTTTAGTAGAAGCAGTATGTTTGCTTTAAGGATATTATCCTTTATAATTTATTTGAATATTTATTAGAGTTATGTTTAAAAGTTATGTGATAACCTTTCATTCTACTAGGCAGAATTCTGCTTGAGGTAGGGTTTCCTCTGAGCTTATCCAAGATGCTGTTAGATACGCCCTGTTTCCTGTGCTTCTAATCTCTTACTTACACTCTCAAATATTTTCAAGTTTCTTCTTTTCTTAAAAATACAAAACCTTTACTGTCAACCCTATGGGGCCCTCCTAGCTACCACTTTGTTGTCCTCCTCCTTTTGCCAAAGTGCTGTTTTGAAAAACCAGTATATACTCGCTGTTTCCTCTTCATCCCTCACTCTCTTCTGCTGTTATTTTTCAGCTTCCATCCCTACTGAAAACTCTAAGGCTGCAGATCTATGGGATTTGGCAGTGCTGACCTTCATCAAACCTCCCTTGGTTTCCTAGACAGTGGCTTCATTGGGTGGTACTTTGATTCCTTTGACTGTTTCCATCTCCGTCTCCTCAAATCAAGGCCTTGCCGTTTTCTTCCATGTCTGTGGGTTGCCTTTCTCCAGGCGTCTCTCTTTGAGACCCTCTCCTGTCACACTACATGTTGTGTAGTCATGTCTTTCTTCTCCTTTTGATTTTTAAGTTTCGTTTTTATTGTGAAATAGATACTAGTACAGAAAAGTTTATAAAAATAGAAGAGTAATTATAGAACAAACACTTACAAAATTGCCACCTAGGTTAATAAAAAATGCCATTCCTTCTTATGGATTCAACTTAAGTCTGTATACTGCTATCTTACAGCTGTATGTATTCTGGCCTCCAACTACTTGCTGAATATCTCTTTCTGAGTCTTCTGTACTTCAGGGTATATCAAGATTGACATATCTCAGGTGAATTTCATCTTTTTTCTTAGGTTTGTTTTCATCTGGGTTTCTCTGATCTTGACTGACTATCATCCACTTATGTCTCCTAAACCAGAACTTTTGAACTTCTTCCTGGAGCCCCTACTTTAACTTTTCATCTGTTGTGTCTGCTTTACCCCCTCTCTCCATGGTCATGGCTCCTGTGTTTCCCAAGTTTGCTTTCTTCATTTCTGTTCCATTTATCTGATTCATCAGTATTTCTATACTGCTAGAAGAAAGGGACTGTATTCTGTTCAACTCATTAAGTACTGAATGCTTCAAGGCAATTTTATTTGAAAGGATACAGAACCAGATCAGTTAGACATCAGTACAGTTTAGTGTTCAAAATATTTTCATAATAAGTTGAAATAAAAATAAGTATTTATTTGTATAAATAATATTAAGATTTTAAATGATAGCAAGTTTTATTTGAATAAATGTAGGTTTAGATGAGTTAAATATTACTTTCAGGTAAATAACAAGAGATAAGAATGTTGTTTGTAGTTCTATCTTCCTTTTTCTTTCCCTTCAGGAAAGGCTAGTAGGAAAAACCAGAAATGGAGAGGACCAGATGAAAACATTAGGGCAAATCTTCGTCAATATGGTTTAGAGAAGTATTACCTTGATGTCCTGGTTTCAGATGCATCTAAACCTTCCTGGAGGAAGGGCACATTTTTTGATGCAATCATCACTGATCGTAAGTTTGTTTTTATACAAAAGTAAGAGTAGAATTAGTTTCCTGAAGTCATTTGTATTTAAAGTACAAAATTTATCAGCACAACAAAAAAAGCTAACTTGTACTAATGTTCCCCTCAACCCCACTTCTTCACATAGTGAGAAGGAAAAAATTATGAATGTGGGGCAGGGTACCAATTTAACTAAGTGGTTTTGTTTTTTTAAACTATATATGTTAACTTGTCATCCCTTTTTCTCTTAAGCTTATTTTTTAAGACATATATTTGTTTTTATATTTGTTTTATATTTGACTGTAATTGGTTATTAGAATACCAACTGGAGCCAAAATGTCATTTGCAGTTATGGTGTCAGATTTCTAAGAAGAAAATTTGATATCTCACATTTCTCTATGTGTAAACTTTAGTGTTTTGGTTTTTTTTTCTTTTTTTTAATTGTGCCTGTTGTAACTGGCATCTCTTTTCTAGAGTTAAAAGAAAACTGAGCTTCTGGAATGTGCATAAGAACTTGTTTTCCCATGCCTCCTGAGTTCTTGGGCTTTTTAGTCATCCTATCAAAGAACAGATCTGCCTTTTCTATAGTATTTGGCAGTAAATCTATAGATAGTGGCAAACTGTATCTCAACACTTTCATCTCAGACCTCTTCAGTTCTTTGGTAACTTAGATGGTTTCAAATCTAACAAAAGAAAAATTATCAAGGCATTACAGTATCAGCATGAATATACTTGTGAAAATTAGGTGACTTTTTGTTAACAATATATCATCTGATCTCACTCTGTATGTGTATTTATAAAAATATGTAATTTTTTTTCCTGATCAAATGAGAGTAAGTTGTTTACATTGTGACCCTTCCCTGCCATTTTTCAGTGTGTGTTTCTTAAGTATAGGGATAGTCTCTTAGTCAAAGTGCAGTTATCAATTTCAGTAAATCAATACAGTACTTTAATCTACAGTTTCTCATCCAATTTTGTCAACTGACGCAGTAATATCCCTTATAGCGTGCTTTTCCCTGAAGTGCGGTGTCCAGTCTAGTGTCAGGTATTGCATTCAGTAATCATATCTTTTAGGCCTCCTTTAATTTGTAACATTTTCACAACCTTTCTGTGTCTTTTATGACATTGACATTTTGAATAACAGTCACCTGCCTGCCTGCCCTCCCAGGGTTTTAAATAGAATGTCCCTCTTGTTATGCATTAACAGCTGGAACATTGCATAGGTGATGTGTCCTTATCAGGATGTCACATCTGGAGACACATGATGTCCATCTGCTTCTTGGTGGTGATTAGGTGACTTTTGACTGTCTGTGTTACCTGTGTTTTCTGTCTAGCTCCATATGGTATTAGAGAATCTACAAGAAGAACAGGTTCACAGAAGGAAATACCAAAGGGGTTAGAAAAATGGTAAGTGAGAGTTAAATATGATGTGTTATTACTTTGAAAAGAAGCATATTGCTTCTTTTTAGTTAACTTAGTTTATGTCTTAAAGTTTTTCACTGATTTTGAAATTTTGTTTTCTTTTGTCTAGTCCAGAAAGCCACGTTCCTGTTTCATTGAGTTATCATCTGAGTGATATGTTTTTTGATCTGTTGAACTTTGCAGCTGAGACCCTCGTATTAGGTGGAAGACTAGTCTATTGGTTACCAGTGTACACACCCGAGTATGTAATACTAAGTAATTTTACTTTTAATTTCATTTTTGTTATGGTATTTGTGTATGTAGCATAATTTTCCCTATCTCTAATCGTATTCAGGGTAAATATCTTTGTAGTTAATGTGTATAAAACAGGCCCCTTCCTCTTGTTGATTGAATTGCTTTGAACTTTCTGTTTTACATCAGGGGTTGGCAGACTACAGCCCGTGAGCCTGATATGGTCTTCAGCCTATTTTTGTAAGGCATTTGAGCTGAGATTGGTTTTTATGTTTTTGAAGGGTTGTTAGAAAAGAAAAAAAAACAATAAAAAGATGTGTCAGAAACATATGTGGCCCACAAAGGCTAAAATTTTTTACTATCTGGCCCATAAGAGCAAAAGATTGCCCCTGTTGTATATCACAGTTAGCTCAGGGCCTGTGTGTTACCTGTTCAATAGCCAGGCCGCAAACAGGTAATTTTAACAACCTCACTGAGTGATTCATCTGTCTACTTCTAGTTAGCTTAAATATATATTGGCTATTATCATCACTATAAGTGCAATAGAATCTTTTTTTGTTTTGTTTTAAATCAAAATTTTCCAACTATGAACATACACTTCCTCTGCCCCCCTTTTTTCGCCCATTACATTAATCACATACCCATTTATCATTAATCTTATTTGGAACTGTTTGAGAAGTTGCAGATGTGATGCCCCATGACCCCTACTTATTTCATTGCATTTCTCAGAAGCAAGAGCATTCTTGTCAAACCACCATCAACCCCTGAAGTCTGGAAGCCAGCATTGATAATACTGCTGTCCAGTTTATGAACCCCATTCAAATTTACCAGTTGTAGTTTATCCAGCAAAATGTGCTACGTTGACCCATCATGTCATTCTCCTTCAATCTGGAATATTTTCTCCATCTTCCCTTATCTTTTGTGTCCTTAACCGTTTTATAGAGTACACAGCTTATGTTCTGAGGATGACCCTCAGCCAGGGTCCACCTGGTGTTTCTTCCTTGACCAGACTCAGGTAATGCTCTTGGTAGGAATACCACAAAAATGATACTGTGTTCTTAGTGCATTGCTTTGTGGAGCACACAAAGCCAACCCCTACTGGAGATCTTAAACTTGATCATCTGGTCATATTGTTGTCTGTTAGGTTTCTCCATTGTGAGTCATCATTTTTTTTTTCCAATTATTATTTCTCGGGGAGATATCCCAAGTATACACCAATATCTTGTTTTTCATAAAATCACTACTCACGTTGATAACTCCATTGCTGACAGCCAATATAATGACGGCTTTTCTCTTCCACCATTCCTTCTGCATTTGTAATTTGACATTTGAATATAAGGATGAGTTTTCCCTTTCCCCCCATTCATTTTTTAATTTACACCAATATGGAGTCTTAGATTCCTGTGTTATTCATTGGGTTATAATTTATTATTGTTGTTATTTTGTTGCTCATATTGTCCCAGTTTGATCAGCAGGAGTCCCTTTGAGGTGGCTCCTCTGTCCTCTTGAAATATCCTCGTTAGGTTTTGCATACTTCTTATTTTCTGGCATTTCTGACTTTCCACTATTTTGTAGGGTTTTGTTTTTGTTTTTGTTTTGTTGTTGAAGTACTCTCAGTAACAATTTATTAATTTCTGGTGTACAGCACAATATCCCAGTCATGCATATACATATATACATTCTAATATTCAATTATTATTGAAATTAAATGTGGTTATGAATATCTTTTGTAATTTCTTTCTTTCTTTCTCTTTATAAGAAGCCAAGTTGGAGGCACTTTGAACTATTTTAGTATTTCTGAAGACCTTAAAAAATGGCTACTGGATATTTCTTCCGTGATTTCTCTTTTAATAATTTTTGACAAGGGGAGATTTCTAAGTCCGTATAAACACAGGGATATTTTAGAAGTACTTGAAAAGGGAGGCATGTTTTTATCACTTCTTTTTACCTTAGATGTTTTGTCAAAGGACAGATTTCATCCAGGCTAGCACACACATGGAAAGTCTAGTATGGCATTTATTTCCCTGACATATTTGTCCCTGGAGAGAGTTATTTCCAGGACCTCTGCTATATGTTTTCCTCCCCTTAACCCAAAGTAATCCTATTAATGAACTTAGTTTGGCTTGAGTTTATATTAAAGCATAAACTATTTCACTTTTGCAGCAAACATAATCCAAAACCTTTACTCTCTTTAAAACAACACAGTATTAGATTACTTTAAGACTAAGGTCACCTGCAAAAATTTGAAATGATTTTCTTGCTTCTGAACTAAACAATTTAGAATTAATTTGATTGTGTTGTATTACAAATATAGCTTTTTATTAGACTAGGAATAAAAAAAATCATTTTAAAATTGTGCCTCAGCACAGCTTAATTTTAAAACTTTTGTATTTTTGGTATAGTGAATGTAGGCTTTTAGTCCTACTATTAATTTACTCAACCAAATCTTGTTATATGATTGAGGCTTAAAAATAAGAATTGCACATTATAATCAAGTTCAGGTATTATTTATTGAATTCAGGACATTTTGAAAGGTATAAGGCCTAATAAAAATGAAATACTACCTAAAAGCTTAGTTGTTTGTGAAGAATTGTCAGAACTTATGATTGAAAAAGGATTTTCTCACTGTTGAGCAATTTAAATTGTGATAAAGAAACTGCTACTCAACACACTTCTGCTTCGTCTAGTCTAGACTCTCCCCAGTCTTGTGTATTGGATTTGGGACCACCATCAAGACACTCTGTACACTTTACATCTTTTCACCTTTGTTTTTTCTGTCCCCATTGCTAGATGTGCCCTTTCTTCTTTCCTCAGCTGTAAAATTCTAGTCCTCTTCCAAGGCCTGGCCTAACTGTCACCACCTCTGTGGCACTTTCCCAACCTTTCTCAGCGGAATCAATGAGTCCTTCACCTGTGCTCTTCTAATAGATTTCTCTTATTGCTCATAGAGACTTACCGCATAAAATTAGTGTAGACTATTGGTATTTGTGAGTTTATTATTCACAATTTCAACCATACGCAAATGACCCGAAGAACTGTGTAATATTCATTTGGGCAGGACATACTTTCCGCTGGTGTGTTTGATGTCATAGGAGTTTCTAAACTATTGAGTGAGGGTAGTTTTTTGCCCAGGTTCCACACTCCATGTAAGTGTTGTTTTCTGATTGTCGTTTACACACAGGTAAGTCTCTTGAAGTGATTAGAAATTGTGTTTCTTTGTAAGATGTCCTTTAACAGAAATCCAACTGCAAGTTCTTGTGATAAAAATGATGACAAAGTAAAAAGTCTAATAAAGTCCTACAAAGTAGGATTTGTGGATAAATTTTAACTGTGATAAAATAAATTTTGTGGTGGCTCAGAGCAGTGAACAGAACGTGTTTTTCATCTTTCATCTAGGAAGCAGAAAGAAGTGATTCTTTAAATTGTTTTCAGTAAGTGCTCCAATCAGCATGAAAATCTTTTTGTCAAATGGGAGATTAAACTCTAGTGACATTTGGAAATAGCTTGAGGCATGAAGAGTCACAGGAAAATAAATGACTGTCAAAATTGATTGAAGGAAAAGCGAGAGAAAACCTATACAGATAGGTTTTTTTTCTTTTTTAAAAAAAGTTGAAATATTATTTATGTACCATGAAAAATCACCCTTTTAAAGTGTGCATAGTTTTTAGTGTATCGACAAAGTTATGCAACCATCACCACTGTCTAATTCCAGAACATTTTTATCACTCCAAAAAGAAACCCTGTATGCAGAAGCAATCACTACCGCCCTTGTCCCTAGCAACCACTTATCTATTTCTGTAATTTAGATTTTAAGTAGATGTTTAGATTATAAGGGGATAGTAGTAAAAACAGGCAATTATGATAAAATGCTATTATAATAACATAGGCAAAGTACAAATTTATAGTTTCTACTTACCAGATTGCAGACAGTCCATTGGTATGAAATATATTAGTAAATATATAGTAAATAATTTTTAACTGCTATCTTTAAATTTAGTATGGCATTTTAGGAGTACACTGTTAAATTGATTGACTCATTCATATAACAGTGGTTAAAAACAAGTTTGTTAATGACAATGATGACCTAAATGATGTTCTTTCATGCTTAAACTCAAATATCAAGTCAAAAAGATAATCTCAAACATGTAAATATGTTTTTCTGTTGTTAAGCCAAATGCTGGTGACTTAGTTTCACCAGGTTAGCATTATTCATGTCATAAATATTAATTAAAATTATATTGGTTTTGTACTTTGATTTAATTTATAAATGTGTTTTGGGTTTTATAGGTATATAAACTATATAAGCATAAGGAATTTATGTTTGTATACATTAAAAATTTTAATGAAAACACCTTGTCAGCTTTGCCAGGAAATAAGATTTTTTTTTCTTTAAAAAAGGGTACATTAAATTTGACAGTTTCAGACATCTGTAAACCCTCCTATTTGCAAGCCTAAGGTCAAAACTTTATCTTCTCTCTGTTACCATTATTTTAGTCTATTAACTATGATGTAGAATATATTCTTTCATATCATAAATGCTTTGTATGAAGACTCTAATGTGAACTAATAGGAGTGCAACATTTCTGACTATATAGTGAGCATTAGAGAATTATTAAGTGAGGTGAAGTCTAAAATGGTCATTACTTGTTGGAAAGCTCTGAGGAAAGAGGCAGAGGATGACTTCAAGAGAATTCCTTCCACTGATAATAAAGTGAAGTGTATTATGAATGTTGCTTGGTAAGTGGGTGATGAAGGTTTTGAGCATGTGGTCAAGGTTATGAGGGGGAGCGTTGAAGATCACAGGGACCTAGAAAAGTCAGTTAAAGACTGGCGGTGAAATGATGTTGATGCATTAGACTGGGCTAGCCGAGATGGTGGTCCTTTACAGGAAGTACTGATCAGTACTTTTCCCATTTTGGATCAGAGCTTTAAAATTTCCCGTGTAAGAAATGTTTGCAGAGACTATCTGGAAAGGTATGAAGATTTGCAAAGGAAAAATGAAAACTGGCAATCACAGTGTTCTTAAAGGTATCCATACCTAGGGAGCCCTCTCTCCCACTGTTCTGAATTCTGCTCTGTAACGTTCCCTCATGTTTGTTACCTGTTTCTTCTGCCAAGATTAATGCCAACAGCCTATCATATGTCAGGTTCTGAACTACTGTAGCCTGACCGTCCTGCTTTCTGGGTGTCATCATCTCCATTCACAAAGTATACATAATACAAAGTAGAGGCACCACTGCTTTATCATGGCTTCAGTTTTATTTCATGCTTAAGGTGACCAAAGAATCGATCTCATCTGGAGTGTTTATTGTAGTGGTAGTTTATTTGAATAATCTTATATATCAAAGTTAATGGAGATCTCAAGATGTCATTAAAATTTTGCAGGGACATTTCATTTTAAAGGGGAAAGTGTGTGCTGTAGTGAACCTTATACTTTGGGAATTTGTGAAAATCCCCAGTTGAATCATTCCCTCATGAATGTCAGGGGCTTGTTGTGGAATGTATTTCTGTCTGCCTTATGTGTTCTTGTGGGATCCTTTAGGGTGGAATTGCCATCTTGTATTTTTGTGGTTTAAATGCTTGGCATTTTTCAATAAAACATACTTGTATTCTCTCTCATTCTCATCCTACAGGTAAAAAAAATTAAACTGCTTTTTTTGGATATGGTAATATTAAAATAGTTTGCTTTTTAAAAATACAGATTGTTTATGGATTATGTGGACAGTTAGCATGTGTGAAATACAATGGTGCAGCACGTGGTGGGAGGATGTCCCATTCCACATGGGATAAACCCGTGACAATCCAGTGCGGGGCGCACATGGGAGTGTTCGTAACACTTAGCTGTTCTTTCTTCAGATACACGGAAGAGATGGTACCCTGGCACCCTTGCTTGAAACTCATCAGCAACTGTGAGCAAAAGCTTTCCAGTCACACGTCAAGGCGCTTGATAACAATGGAAAAGGTGGAGGAATTTGAGGTAAATCATCCTAATATTTTTCCGATAAATTCTGGAAGAATTAGATTTGTCCTCTAATGGAGTCAGGAACTGTTAGTTCTTGATTTTTTAAGAAGTTATGGATAAATTCAGGAAGAGGCAGAAGATGAAGAGGTAGCATTTGGTGGGATTTAGAGGGTAGGTATAGAATATAGAAGTTGAATAGAAAAATAGAAATAAAAGTTGACCTTAATGTCTTAGGCTTTATGTGACATCCTTGGGCTAACTCAGTTATAAAACAGAGCACTCTTAATTAAACAACTATTGTCTGACTAATAGCAATATTGTAGAAAGTAATTTGTCCCCATCTATTAGGGCCTAACATGAGTTCTCTCTGTCTCTCTTTCTCACATACACACACAATCCATTTAAGCTTGAGAATAAAGAACAAGACATCTGTTATTTTGTGTCCATATCAGAATTGATATGTGTAATACCTCATCATGGAGCTTAATTAAATCTACACGATGCTCCTCGGTCTGTACTTGTCTGGTGTGACAACCAAAGCTCGACCATATTCACTAGACACTTGAGTGAGCCCCATCTTTGCTGTGGGGCCGTAGGGCGAATAGAAAAGAACAGGGTGTTACTGCCCGAGGATTTTGTCTTATTCATCTTTACTCTGTGTTCGATTTTTTTCATCTAATTCACAATTTATGGATTCTTTCACACTAATAAAAACTAATATTTGTACAGTGTCTTTGCATATATTATTTTACATATTTCTTTTTTCGGTTTCCATTTCCTGTCTCTAATTTAGACCCTTATTACCATATACCTGGTTTATGCTGATAGTCTCCCATATGATCTTTCTCCTTCCATTTTTCACACCTCTAGTTCTTAGTTGTTAAATCAGTCTTCTTAAAACACTGCATTCATTAAGTCACTTCTGTATGCATAGATTTAGTGAACTCATTTTTATTACCAAGTAAGGTTCAGAATTTTCAGTGTGACAAGCTTTCCTCAATAACTGGGCTTCAGTCTCAGGGCACTTATGAAAGCTAAGCTGTGTGTGTGTGTGTGTGTGTGTGTGTGTATAAATAAATAGCTGACTGGTGTCCACACTGTGTGTGTATATGTATTTGTGTACACACATATATATATATGTATATGTGATATAATTTAAATGAGTGTCTAAATAGTTATTTTTAAACAAATACTAGAAGTTTATATTCAGATGACAGATATCCTTGGAGTGGCATCTGGTACTCATTATATTTATGACATAATTATTCAGCATATTCTTAAAATTTTTAGAAGTACAGTTAAATATATTCATATTAAGCAGTTATTTTACTTAGTAATAATACCTTGCTTTTCTTCAAGTTTTATTACTGGACTTTACTGCTCATATTTTATATCAGGCAAGTCACTTAATTGTTTTTTGGAAGTCAAATCCTATTCCAAGGATGATGATTTACCATTCAGCACTTAAAACATAAGCAGATTTCAGAAATTCCAAAAGAGGAGTTTTCACATTGTTTGACGTAGTGACAGCTTTCCAATGTGATGGTATTAAATGACCACCATTTATTGGGATAAGCAGTCGGTCCTCCCTATCCCAGGGCTCCACGTCAGCAGATTCAGCCAACTGCGCATCCTAAACATAGTTCATGATCTGCAGATGTTTGAAACCAAGGATACGGAACCCACGGATGTTGGGAGCCGACTATCAGACTTGAGCATCTGCCAGTTTTGGTGTCACTGTGGGTCCTTCAACCAATCTCCCATGGATGCCTAGGGAGAACTATGCTGTGGAAGCCCTCTTGACTAACCTCATTTCAGACTCAGCTGATTAACCAGTACTGGCTATTCCAGCTCTAAAACACAATGCCTATGTCAGACACTTTCAGCTGGTGAATTACTTGGCCTCTACTATAACTGTACACTTCTGTACATGAATTGTCTGTTTACCATGAGTCATTTGTGATTTTTCTGTGAGCTGTTTATGCCAGTTTTATTTGTTATGGCACTTATATAACTAAATGCTAATTAGGCCAGTGAAATATAATGAAGAATAAAGTCATTTCTGTAGAAATGAATATGAATGCTTTAGAAAATAAGATAAAGTGAGTTGCTGAAAAAAAGTGTCTTGAATTGGAAATGGTTGAGATAACTATAACAGGTTGGAAAAAAGTTATTGCAAATCTAGGGTTCTGTACTGAGATTGCTTTGTAAGAGTCTTAAAGTTCTTGCATCATTTTACAAAAGCCAAAATTGGAAATCTTTGTAGGTGTTAATTCAGTATCAGAAGATTGATAAATGAATATACAATTTTTAAAGTTGAAATAAGATGTTTAATATATTAACAAAGCATTTCAATTTCTTCTTGCTTTTACTGGCTTTTTCAATTAACTAATCATCTACTCAGCCTGCCATAACAGAATACTGGAGGCAGAGTGGCTTAAATAACAGAGCTTGATTTTCTCACAGTCTGGAGTCTGGAAGTTCTAGATCAAGGTGCCAGCAGGTTTGGTGTCTGACAAGACCTCTCCTGGCTTGCAGATAGCCACCTTCTCTCTGTGTCCTCTGTATATACACAGTGGTGTTTTTTCCTCTTACAAGGACATCAGTCCTATTGGATTAGGGCCCCACAGTTGTGACCTCATTTAGCTTCATTCACCTCCTTTAAGGCCTTACGTCCAAGTGCAGAAATACTAGGGGTTAGAACTTCAACATGTGAATTTTTGGGGCACACAATTCAGCCCATAACACTAACAATTACCAGTATCTTGTCACATTGAATAAGAGGCTTCTGTTGTATGTTAGAGGATGCTTTTCTCATACTCTCCCAGTTTCTTCCCGTGCATCTATCTTTTAGTATTTTTGAGGGAAGTAAGACATTTGATAATTCAAACAGTAACATTACAGCTCTTAGAAATCACAGCACTTAATGAATTTATCTGAGTTAGTAATAGTAAAAATAGTAACTAACATTTATGTGCCAGCCACATGACTAATACATGTAAAAAACAAATATTACCTACAGATTTTGTAGTTTTTGTTCTTGAAATTAGAAAGTAAAGTGAATGACAGCATTCTTTTTCTTAATGAGGTATAATTGACGTATTCATTTCTCATCTGTACAACATGATTCAGTATTCATATACACTATGAAATGATCACCACAGTGAGTCTAGTTAACATCCATCAACATACATAGTTACAAATTTCTTTTTTCTTGTGATGAGGATTTTCAAGATCTACTTTCTTAGAAATTTTCCAATATGCAATACAGTATTACTAGCTATAGTCACCATGCTGCACATTACAGCCCCATGACTTATTCGTTTTATAGTAGGATATTTGTACCTTTTGCCCCTTCCCTCCTGCCCCTGGCCTCCTGACAACCACTAATCTGTTCTCTGTATCCATGAACTTGGCTTTTTGTTTGTTTTGTTTTTTCTACATGTGAGATCATACAGATTTGTCTTTCTCTGTTTGACTTATTTTACTTAGCTTAATGTCCTCAGGGTCCATCCATTTTGTTGCAGATGGCAAGATTTCATTTTTTTCATTTTTCGTTCCATTCCATTTTTAATATAGCTCTCTCTGTATCTACATTGATATGGATATACGTCACATCTTCATCATAGACACTTAGGTTGCTTCCATATCTTGGCTATTGTAAATCATGCTGCACTGAACATGGGGATGTATATATCTTTTTGGACTATTGTTTTCATTTTCTTCAGATAAATCCCAGAAGTGGAACTGCTGATCATATGGTAATCCTGTTTTTAATTTAAGGAATCTTAGTATTGTTTTCCATAGTGGCTACACCAATTTACATTCCTACCAACAGTGCACACAGATTCCCTTTTCTTTACATCCTCACCAACACTCATTATTTCTTGCGGATAGTAGCCCTTCTAATAGGTATGAGATGCTATCTCATTGTAGGTTTGATTTGCATGTCCCTAACTACTGATATTAAGCATCTTTGCAAGTGCCTGTTGGCTAGCTCCTATTTTTGTCTTTGGAAAAATGTCTATTCAGATCCTCTGCCCTTTTTTTTTTTTTTTTTTTTTTGCTTTTGAATTGTAGGAGTTCTTTGAGTACTTTGGATACTAACCCCTTATCAGATGGGATAGAGATGATCGTATTTTCTATTCTTCATTTTGTTAATGTGATGTATCACGTTGATTGACAGAGCTTGATTGTGGGTATTGACCCCTTCTTGCATCTCTGGAATAAATCCCACTTGATCATGTTATATGATTCTTCTAATGTATTGTTGAATTTGATTTGCTAATATTTTGTTAAGGAGTTTTATATCTATATTCATCAGGGATATTGGCCTGTAATTTTCTTTTCTTGTGGTATCCGTGTCTGGTTTTGGCTAATACTGGCTTCATAGAATGCATTTGGAAGTATTTTTTCCTCCACTATATTTTGGAAGAGTTTGAAAAAGATAGTATTAATTCGTCTTTGAATGTTTGGTACAATTCACCAGTGAAGCCATCTGGTCCTCTGCTTTCATTTGAAGATTTTTGATTACTGATTCAGTCTCTGCTAGTAACTGGTCTCTCAGATTTCCTATTTCTTCATGACTCAATCTTGGAAGGTTGTATGTTTCTAGGAACTTATCCATTTCTTCTAGGTTGTGCAGTGTATTGAGATAAGATTGTTGACAGTGGTTTCTTAAGATCCTTTGTGTTTCTGTGATATCAGTTTAAAGTCTCTTCTTTCAGTTCTGATTGTATGTATTTGAGCCTTTTTTTCCCCCTTGATGAGTCTAGCTAAAGGCTTGTCAGTTTTATCTTTTCAAAGAACGAGGTCTTAGTTTTATTCATCTTTTCTGTTATCTTTCTAGTCTCTATTTCATTTATTTCTGCTCTGATCTTTATTTCCTTTTTTCTGCTCATACTCTGTGCTTTGTTCTTTTTTTCTAATTCATTGATATGTAAAGTTAGGTTGTTTATTTAAAAAAATATTTGCACCATATGATGATTATGATGGCTTGAAACACTGTTCCAAAGAATTGGGAGAAGAAAAATCTAGAGAAAAGAGTCTTTAATAATTAATGGAGTCACATAATAAACTAGTCATTTCTGTTTTAATAGCAAAATAAAGACCCATTGTGGACAATTTTGCGTTTGCTTTCCCCTGAGTTTAATTTGCTTAAGAAAGGCTAGTATTTTTTTAGATTTATAATATTTCCCTAAGCAAATTTGATACTTAGAGGAAGAAACAGAGAATGATCTAAGGATGCTTCTGGGAATATTTCTCCTATATGAAGATGATAAATAAGAGCACTTGCCTTATGTATTTTTAAACCTAAAAAGGCAGTGTTCATTGTTCTTTGGTTGCTTTTTATCATTTTACTTTTGTCTTTTCAAATTAATTTATAAAACAAGGGAAAAGCCTGTTGCTCAAGTAATTTTTTGAAATGGTATTCACTTTATAAGATCAAATAAGATCAAATTTAATCAGTGAGTTTCAACTTGTATGGAGTTTATTATAACTGAAATCACTTTGTCATGTCAAATTAATCATGTTTGGTTTTTAATTAATTACTTCATTTCTCCTTTCTGTTTGTATGGAGAGGAGTGTATATAATAGCAGCAGGATCCCAGTCTTCTATAATGCAAGTGATGACATGAGATTGTCAAACAGTTCTCATACACATCTAACAAATTGTTCTTGACCTTGTTCAGTGTTGTTGATTTTGGCAACGGAAGACTATTAATTTTAGATTTTTACACTTTTGTATACTGTGTCTCTTCATTTCTGATTTGTCACTTGTTAGGTTCAGTATATAACTTTTGGCCCACTTGGTATGCTGTTATAAAGTGTTCTCCCTCACCTCTTTTATAATGTAAACATAAGTTATAAATGCAAAAAGTAAAGAATACAGATATTTCATAAAATTTTGTATCTTTACATTATTGGCCATAATTTTCAGACTTACTGAACCTTAGCAGTGAAGAAGAAAATTCTTGCTGTGTTAAAATTATAAAGATACCTAGTAAGAAAAACCAATTTTTTATCATTATTCCCTGTTAATATAGTCTGAAAGCTAAGCAAATGATAGAGAACACTTTTATAATGCTTTTAGGTTTCACATCCATTTGACCTTGTTATTTTACCCATGTTCCAGATGAGGAACTGATCTTGGCCCAGCCTATTCTACTTAAATAGGAAGTTGTCAATTTGAGACCAAAACTCCTCTTTGTACCTAAAGTTTTATATGCTTTTTTCTATATTATGTTGCCTCTTTACCAAAACACAGTTTTACCTTTACAGTGTGCCAAGATTAAACGGCAAATATTCTTGAGTGGCATGTTACAAGTTTCTTTTAAAGACCGTCTTTCCTCATCACTCTTGGGGCCATGGTATAATGTGATTTGTTTCACCAGAACTCATTTTTCCTGTTGATACAACATGTAGTTGATGCTGCTATATATAGTTGTGGTCACAGAGGTTACTCCGATAAGATATTTTTCTCATATAAAGTCCATAGGAGAAAAATGCTGATCTCTAGAGTTGTCCAGAACAGTTCAGAATACAAGAGCAGTGGTTTGTCTTCAGTGAAAATCACTTAACATAATACTTTCTCAATGTTTTATACCAGTATATTTGGGCAGATGAAAAAGTATCCAAAGCAGCCATTTTCAAGACTTCCTTGAATTTTTTTTTATACATTCATGCAACTTTTATACATTATAGTACTTGGTTAAATACAAGAAAATTATCTTAAACACTAAATGGACCATCGTGTGCCCTATTTGTTTTGTGGCTTATTTACTTGACATGCTACCTTATGCTGCTCATGATTTGATAACTACTGAAGTATAGGTTAGTTTAATTTTAAATATTATATAGACACTAATTTATACTGAAGGTATAATATTGTGTAAATTAGTTGTTTTTTTTTATAGCTAGCAAGTATAGTTCAGATGATTTAAAATAGGGAATATTGGGAGGTCATAGTGGCAGGTGATCAAACTTAGTGTAATTTTTTATTTTGGACTGAATGAAAGAGTCCAGTTAACATGAAGCCTACGAATGCTTCATTAATCAGAATGGAAGGTGGCCAAAACTGAGATTTCACTGAAGGGCTGAAAGATTTTGTAGCTGTGGAGGGAGAAAAGAACCATTAACATTGTAACGACAACAACAACGTTTTAAATGAGGAAGAAAGAGAAGAGAAACTGAGATCACTTGTGTGAGAAAATGACAAACAGGTGGCTTGATGGGAAGAAGGGAGTCTCTGTGTAAGCAGTTTACACGTGAGAATAGTGGCGGTGCTGCTCATTGTAAACGGCGGTGTTTTGCTGACGTGATGCTGATGCCTATTTCTGTTATGAATGATCCTTTCTCAGGATTAATGTTGTTAATTGGTTTTCCTTAGGCAGCCACTTGAATTAAAGGTGGTTTCTTCCATCTTTAGGTTGACCTTTCTTTCTGAAGTATTTTGGTTTTTGCTTTCTCTTGTCAGGATGGTTGGGTAGTTTCCTTTTGATTGCAGCTGTGAAAGATTAGAGATAAGCTGTGAAGTATTTCAATCATATAGCATGCCTGGTGGGAAACAGATGCGACTTCGTTTATCAGTGAGAAAAATAAGACAGGGTGACACTAAGTTAGAGCGTGGTAGTTGGACATGAACCCAGTCTAGGTCTTAGTACAATACAGTATTCATTACCATCAAATGGTCCTGGGTTCAATCTCTAAGTACCTCCTCTAAAAATAAATAAGTAAACCTAATTACCTCTCCCCACAAAAACAAACAAAAAAAATGTGTCTGTGTGTGTGAGGGGGTGGAAGGGGGCATGGGAGAGTGACGGAGAAAGAGAGAAAGAATCCTTTAAATTATTTTGCATAATAACAAATCAGAAGGAAGCTATCTGCATTATTTAGAAATTGTTTCAACTTGAGATGTTTCAAAAAGGCTTATAAAAGCAGATGGGAGCCGGATGATGCTGCGTATCATATTACATTAATTCACTTTTAAGCATCATATCATCTACTTAGTTCTGTTACTTTTTCTGTTAATGGTACTTTTCCTTGAATTTAAATCTTAGAGGATCATCATTTAACTTTTTATACTTCTGCAACTAAATGATTTTGCCAAACAAAATGGATTTTTTAAAAATTAATGCTATCATAATAGTTTTAAATGACTATTTCTGGTAAACCAAGAAAAAAGTATGTCTATTCTCTTCTAGCTCCAGGAAGGCCATCATTTAAGATTCCTGGATCCTTCTACTTGTGGTGTTTGGATATGACTTTTATTTGCAGGAAAAAGCAGCTCTCTCAAGGCAGAGAGAGCATTCACCTTTATGCTCCAGCTCTAATGCTCCTATTTTCAAGCCATGACAGTAAGCAGTCTATTTAATATATTGCTGTTACAGAGTCTTGGGCAGAGGTAGTTGCAAAATGTGAAGTATGACTTGGGAGTCCAAGGCAGGAGTGGTTAGGGAAATGGGAAGTTTATGTCCAGAGTTAGTGTAATACTCTGGAGCTTCTCCTCCAATTCTCAACTGACACATTGTCTGCTTTCTTTTGTGTTTTTATTTATCATATGGTTATTTAATTTAGAATTCTCTTTCTAGTATGTTTCTAATTCAAACACAAACTTGTGTCTTCTTCTCACTCCATGACCCACCAAGAACCTAACCCTGAGATTTTAATGTGTATTTTTTGCCCCAAACCTAAATGTACAGTCTTAGTAAGTAGTTATAAAGTAAACATCTATGTCACCACACCAAGGTCGAAATTACAGAGTATTGAAGCACCCCTGTTGTGGCTGTTTCTGATCACCCACTTCCCCCACTGCAGGTATAACCACTAGTCTGACTTTTATGGTCATCACTTCCTTGCTTTCCTTTATAACAGTATCACTGTCGAATTCTCCCTAAGCAAAGTACTTTTGCTTGTTTTTGATCTTTATATAAATTCATGTGTATTTTTGTTAATTTTCCTTTTAGTGGATTGTGATGGTTTAAAAAGGTCACCTTGAATATGAATTGTCTTCACATTAAAGCAAGAGAGTTTGTATGTGCATGCCTGTATATATTTTGGTCTATTACTCAGCCTTTGCTCTTAGGGTAAGAAACATTTTTTCTTAATTTTAAATAACTGTTAGATATAGTGACTAATAAGTTGTCATTACATTTTCATCTGGTGTGTTGGCCTGTATTTTAATACTTGAGGTTAAAGTTTGAATTTTATGTAATTAGAGGTTCTAGTGGTGAGCATATGAAAAGGACTCATAGTTCTATATCATCATGATAGCACAAATATCCATGATGGTCTTTTTACAATTAGAAAGGAGTTTTGTGCTAGATGTCAAAGTTCAATCAAATGTCACTCATTTTGAGAACTCTAGACATGAAGATGTGTGTGTATATATATATATATATATAAATATATATATTTAAATAGATTTTAAGTAATGATATTTTGCAGAGTAATGAATTTTTTTTTACTAGGACAGATGACATGTACATATCTAATTTAGGGATGAAGATTTCCAACCCTTACCGTGTTCCCATTACGAGTAATGCTAGCGATTTCCCTTAATAGTATTGGTTGCCAGACTTCTGACCTGCTTGTCCTTGGTTTGGAAATGGTCTGGTGCTGTCTATAGTCGTGTAACTTTAGCACAAGTGGTTTCTATAGCTACTGTCCAGTACCAGATGTAGAACAGTGGGAAGCTTTGATAAGGGGAGCAGGGCTTAAAACAAAAGCCGGACGTGGGTAATTACCCTGAAGCTGAACTGAGGTCCATTATATTCAGCACTGTCATTTACATTTCATTTCACTCTCTGCTGATTGCAAGAAGGAAAATCTACCCACTGTTTTCCTCTTCTATCTCTTTGCCTTCTTCCTCTCACCTTATTAAAGAATGTATGTTGTATCTTTAATCTGTTTCACGAATCCAAAGGTCTTTGACAAAATGAGATGAGCATCACCAGTTCGATGGCTTTTACTATGATGGTAGCATCGTTGGTTTTCACTTATCATCGAGTAAGTTTTATAAGCCATCTGTATTCAAGTGTTTGCAGTGAAACTGCTGTTTTGTATAAACTGTTGTCATTTTGAGAATATAAATGACTTAAGGTTAATACTAGTGAGGTAGAAGAAATCATTATTTCATTATCAGAAAATGTCAGTAAGTAAAAGGACAGCTTAAACCTGACCTATAATTAAAATAGAAGCCATTTGGTTTTCTTCTAAGTGGTTTTCAACTTCATCTCCAAAGTGACACCTTTCTACAGGAAATCTCTTGTTTTTTAAACAGTAACTTTTATAAATTGGTGATTATCTTTAGGTATATATTGGGGGATTCCTTAAAAGTAACTCATTTGGCAATAAAGGGTTACTATGAGAGAGAATTTTGGCTTTAGTTAGAATGTGGGTAGAGTGATGTGAGAGATGAGGCTGTAAAGTAAGGGGGATCCAGTTTGTGGTAGAGGCTGGGCAGGGGCAAGGAAGTTGAAGAAAGACTTCTTTTCTCTGTAAAGAAGGATGTAAGTTTTGGTTAAGAGTGATTGCAAAAGGTGCTATGAGAAATGAGAAAGAAAACTGTCTTTCACTGATTTTCACATTCATGTCTTTTTCATATATTTGTATGCTTTCTTTTTCTGACTTTATTGTATGTTTGAGGGGAAAGCCATGCTTTTATCACTCAGCATGTGTTTATAGGACCATTTTTATCAGGTATTGAGACTGAACAGACTAATAAAACATAGTCCTTATCCTTAGAGAACTTGCACATGGGAGACACGATCACCCAACCCATTCCAACATAATGTGTTTGGTTCTGGAGTGATCTGTGCATGTTGCTGCGTGAACACCCGGGAGCACCTACCTGAGGAGATGGTGCTTGAGTAAAGAGGCCAGCGTTTTCGGCAAAGGTACAGAGATGTGAGAGGGGCTGTGGTGCGTTCAGGGAAACCTGGACATTTCAGCATGGCTCAAATACTAAGTATTTGGGAAGCAGTGACTGGAGATGAAGTGGAAAACCACAGGCTTACCTAGTGTTGAAGGTCTGTACATACCAAAGAGTTTCAAGTTTATCCGATCAATGATGGCAAGCCTGTGAGGGATGTGAGTTATGAGAGTGGCAGGAGTTCTTGTTTTAGGAAGTTCACCCGGGCTTTAATATTCAGGCAAGTTTGAGTTGTGGAAAGATGCCTTAGATACCAGTGTGGAGGTTTCTGGCATGGTCCTGGGAGGATGATGAGGCTGTCAGCCAAGACAGGTAGAAGCTGGAGATTGTCGGGGAGACAATGGGATTGAGAGTTTCAGAGGAGTTAGATGTGGCAAGACCTGGATGATTGGGGTAAGGGAGATGGGAGTTAAGTATAACTTTCAGAAATCTGGCTGGGGGTAACAGTGGGCGGTAGTTTCCGTGCATGCATTTTTATCCTTCTCCCCTGCTTCCCAAAGGACATGGTGCAGTGCCTGGGCTACTGCCGTAGACTTCCGGCTGGTTTCCCTGCTTCTGGCATTTCTTCCACCATTACATTTCTTATACGGTAGCCAGAGCACCTTCCAGAGTGCAGATAGGTGATGCAGCTCCCCTCTTAAAAGTCATCAGTAACTTTCTGTTGTTCTGAATTCTTCACATAACCTTCAAGGCCACCCTGACCTACTTCTGGCCTGTGTCTCCAACATCATTTTGTGCCACCTTCCCTTTTGTTTTCCAAGCCTTGGCCACGCTATCTTGCTTTCAGTTCCCAGAATGTCCTTACTTCCTTCTAGTCTGAGTTTCCTCCCTCACTGTGTTCCCTGGAGTGCTTTCTTCCCCTCTCTTTCTGTAGGTGGATTTGATCCATCCTGTAGGTCTCAGATAAATGTCGCTTCCTGAGGGAAGCCCTTCTTGTCCATTCTCCCCCCTCCCCATCTGACTGGGTGTCTCCTTATGTTCTCTCTTTTATTCCCAATGCTGAATCACAGTCTGTAAGTGTATGTTTGGGTATATATTGTTTAGTGTGTGTTTCCCACTTGACTGTTGGGCTCACCACTCAGTAAACATGGAATGAATGAATAGTAACTGTTCAGTGATTATTTGGGGCACCTCTAGAATAAAACCAGTCAAATTCAGCAGTATTTAAATCATGCATTTGAAGGAAGAGAAACAGATAGTTATGGCTAGCTAAAAGTTTTCTGTTTGAAAATACCCTGAATTTTATCATTACCCTGACGCCACTCTTCAAAAGTCAGTGGTAGAGAAACATTTTAATTCCATGACACCTAGGCCTCATTTCTCATGAGAAGCAAACCAAAAAAGCAGCTGAACTGCCATACTGTGGATAATCATACCACCTTCCTTCTATTTAAGGAGGAGATGATAATAAAGAATGGCAGATTTCTGGGAGAAGGCAGTAAGTAGAAAGGTAGTTTTACCTAAGTGGAGTTCTCAACAAAAATCTTTAGATCCTTTGAAGTCTGAGCAGTCTTGTGACACTCAGTTTGAGAACGCTCTTACTTACATGTATTCTCACGGTATAATCCAGAGTGTCAGTTTCAAATGTTACTACAAAACATAGTTTTGTTTCTTTTCTTGACTTTTTTACCCTTTAGGTTAACATTTATTAAATTATAAGTGGCTTATATACTTTCCTTAATGTCTTTTTTTGTTCTTTTTGATGTAGAGTTAGTTGTAAAAATAAGTAAGGATTAGCTTGAATAAGGTCTGGTTTATGTACTTTTTCTAGAGAATAATTTTCAGTTCTAGGTTGGACATAATGACAGTGATACACTTAGAATCACTAAGGTAAACATGTATTTGTGTATTTCCATATTATTCTTTAAAAAATAAAATTATGTGAACAAACGCAAGTGCTCCCTGAAGGAAAACGGCTATCCTGGTCATGCTGATTCTCTGTGACTCTAGATGTTTACAGCAGTCAGGCCTCATAGACAGTGAGGGACACGGAGTGCTCCTGACTGTCAGATGCATGGTCAGCTCTGCTTTAAACTGTCTTTAACCACATCAGGAAATACTATAAAGAAGGATTTCCGCTGCAGCCAGCAGAGGGCAGTGTACACATAAAAGTACACTACCACTTCAAGTCTTCCTTTGATTTTTTTTTTTTTTGGCAAGTATGTTAAAATTCCTCGAGTGGTTTATGTTTAGAATTAGCAATACTGATAGGACAGGAAATTGGCTGGGTGGGGCAGTGGTTAAAGGGGCTCAGTCTAAAAGTTTAGATCTGAAATATGTGCTACCATAATGTTGCTGTTCAGTGAAGAATGTCCTCTAAATGTCAAACTCCATTTTGAATGACCCACTAATCTGCCATGTGGGAAGTTAACTCTTTAACTATTATTTTTATGTAATTTCTAGTAAGAAAAAACTGTGATGGAAAAAATATGAGCCTTGAAGTCTCATTTAGTCCACAATTCTGGCAGTGCTGCTTACTAGCTGTGTGTACTGTGGCAGATTATATAAACTCTTTCAATCTCTTTCCGTACCTGCAAATTTTAGATAATAATCTACTGTGAAAAGATGCAGAAAATTAAATAATTCACTTATGTAAAACACTGAGCTGTAAATACATATCAGTTGCTCTATTAAGTCAGAACTTTTATATTTCTCATCATATTTATAGTTGCTGTTTGTCTTATGAGTGATAGGCCTGAATGCTGCGTATTTCCATCATGTAGCCATCTGTAACTAGCACAAGCTCTTCTTCAGAAATTCTTCATTTCTGATTATAAAAATGATAAACAGTAGATAGTGTAATCAACAATCTTAGCATTTTATTCATATTTCCTTAACTACTGTTGTGTGCCAAAATTTAATCAGTAGTTATGAAATTGGGGAAAGGTGGTCCATAATCCTTCACTGCCATAGTTTTCTTTCTTGGCATTTTCTAATTCTTTGTGTGTGTGTGTGTGTGTGTGTGTGTGTGTGTGTTTTCTCCCATGAAGTATTTCTTGGTTACCAGAAATTGGCAGAAATCAGGTTTTATGATACATAGATGATCTCATGACTGAAAATGATAGACAAATTTGGAAGTGTTAGAGAAAGCAGAAATCAGACACTGGGGCAGGCTTGAGTTAGGGAGGGACATCAGAGTTGTGTTGCTTGAGGACAGTTTTCTCCTTTCAAGTGAACACTTTGACCTTGGAGATACTGAGTTGAAAAAAAAATTCTGCAGATATTCCTGGTTGAGATGGACAGGGAATGTGAATAGAGAAGAGTTATCAAAAGGTGATGAAAAATATGTAGAGTTGAATATCATCTCAAGTGTGAGCCGTGGTAAACCAAACTAAAGATAGGATGAAAGAGAGAGAAAAGAGAGAAAAAGATACCAAGTTTGCCATTGTCTTCAGCATCGAGGTAACATAAGTTCTGAAAGCTGCAAATGGTGTATTTCTTATGGACTAGAGTATATTTTAAATGAGTATTGTTCACAGGTGTGTGGAATTTACAGGTATGATACATCAGTATGCGATAATATGTGGACCGTACATGTACTGTTTCATGTGGCACATTTTATGAACCATGACTTTTCCACTTAGCTGAAGATGGTAGCCAAAGTCCCTGGAGTGTCTGGCTTACCCTGAAGCAGGACTTATGCTTCTAGTAATAGAACAGCTCTGCCAGATCCCTGGCTGTACAAGGGATTTGGAACTTTTGGGTTCTCCAGGAGTTTTTGTTATGAATGCCTTATTTCACAATCAGGGAGCAATCAATCTTGTAGGAGGCCTTCCAGGATAGGACCCAAACACATACCTCATATTGCTCTCCTCTACTCTGTGGGAGATAAATAGGATTTTTTCCTTCCCCCAGAGGTTGCATTTCTGAGGTTAATGGTCTTTTCCCACTTTTCTAATAGCATGTATTTCTGTGTCACGGGGCCCTGTAGCACTGAATAGATGGTCTGTTAGGGGCTTATTTTGCTTTTACTATATTCTGAGGGAATGTTGAGGTCTAAACTATTCAGATAAAGAATGTCACAGGTAGTGCATGACTTCTTGGTAATCGCTAATTAGTATAGGTTTTAATCATTACTTTTGCATTTTCTAGGCTTCTGCTGGCCATTCCCAGTCTCTGCCTCTGATCTTTATAGTCTCTTCTTTGTCATCAGTTTGCCCTATTTATATCCTTCAAGTCAAAGACAAGCTGTTTTGTTAAGCTTTCTCTGGTCTGTGCGGACACCTATCTTCCATTGTGCTTCAGCTTTTCTCTCCTGCTTCCCTCAGTGAGCTGTATAATTGGCATTTTAGGTGGACTAGGCAAGTGACCAACTGAGCCCCAGTTTGTCCCTGGCCCGTCCTGTTAGTACCCGGCCTGACCTGGTCTTCAGCAGTCTCACCATGCTCTGCCTTTTAAGCTTACATGCTGGGATCATGCATTTCTGTCCTATCTTATCCTCTTCTCAACCGCAGCCCTGTGACGTTCCCTGAAGCAGTCGGCAGGGCATTCTGATGTAGAGGTGATCTTGCATGGCTTAGAGGAGTCACAGGGAGAAGAGGGGACAGAAGGCAGAGCTGGGAAGGATCTCACTGCCTGATGGTGTTCTGTTCCCTCTTGTACAAGAGAGGAAAGTGAGAGGGCATTCAGGAAACCGATGTGCAGTTGAATCTCACTTTTAAATGTTAAGGGAAAAGCCTCAGAATTGGGGAAAGTTTGAACCCATTTGGAGTTTGTCAGGAATGCTGGCATTTTAATAAGTTGCACTGGGTCTCAGTATGGAGAATAGACTGAAGATGGAACCAGTGAAGGCAGGGCAGCTGACTAGGAAAGAAAACAAGGAGAGATGAGAAGGCTTAAACTAAAGTCCTGGAGTTATAGATGAGGAGGAGGAGTGAATCTGAGATATTTAGGATGCAGAATCTAAGTTTTTAGGACTGACTAAATATGATAAGAAAGGGAGAGGGATTGACCCAGGTTTCCAATTTTGATGACTAGATGGAGAATCATGCAAAGAGCTGTGAGAAGTAATATAGCAGGAGAGATGTCACATCTTGACATAGCTTTAAAAATAACCAAGTAAAGATATTTCTGCCAGGATTAAGCTAATGTAGTTCAGAGTGGACAAGTTTTCTGCTAACCTTATTTGATACAAGGAAAGAATGTAGAACACGTAGAGGAGCAGATGACAGCATGTCCCTTCCTTTCCTGTGACTCTTCAGTCAGACTTTTGATAAAAGCTGAAATGCACAAGGCAAGGTTAAATGCTGGGCCACCGTTCTGTATTGCTGCTGTCCCAGGTACAGTCCTGAGGTGTGGACCAGACTTCAGTTCTCCTCTCACATCAACTGTACTCCTAGTGTTACGGCATCCTCAGGCATCCTGTGGCTTCTTTTATCTCCTTCTAGTGTGAAAATTTTGTGTTGTGGAAATAATCCTCTTAGTTACTAGAACTAAATTAGTAGCATTTCTTATCCAATTCTGTTCCTTTCTGGGCAGGCAGCTCATCTATCAAACCCTTAGCTCATCACATATTTATTCCCAGAGATACTCCTGCTTCTTGAGTTGGGGAAAATTAGACCTTTTGGAAAAAAAAAAGAAGAAGAACCCATTATGTTGTAGTTTCAAAGGGTGTAGTCTCTCCAGTAGACCTGTGTTCAAATCCTAGCTCTGTCGCTTACCAGCTGTATTGCCTTGGGCCTGTACTCAAGTAATTCCTGATATGTAGATGGTGATGCTAGTGTACTTATTTCTTAGAGCCATTGAGTTTATATTAGACAGTACATATAAAGCACTTACTATAGTTTTTGACCCATTATAAATACTGAGTAAATACTACCTTTCATTTGGTATTCTTTAATTTTATACCTATAGATAGGTAAAATTTATTTTTTATCTTTTGGGGATAATATAGCCAGAAGTTATTAACTGTTGGCATGTTTTCAGGTGCTTGTGAGAATTTGGGACTCTAATATACCTAGTGCCACAAAATTTAAGTAGCCACTTGTTTTTGTTTTTTAATGAATCAAGAAATCTGGGCAAGTTTAATAATTTGGTATTTTTTTGTGATTAAAAAAATATTCTGAGGCAAATAGCTTCTGAATAAATAAATCAGCCAACATAATTTTATTTTGGCTAAACCTAGACTTTTATTAATGTTGGATATGAGGGAAAGAATGAAGGTATTCATCTCACACATGAATGAGGAAAAATACAAAAATATTTTGAGGATTATTATATTCCAGTTATATTTATAGATTATCATTTTGATACTGAAACCAAGATGAGAAATTAGGCTTCATATTTTCTAATAGTGTGTCCACACTTATTCTCAAAATCACATTAACCCATGTGCAGTTGAATATGAATTTACAGAAGTGCATGGAAAATGAGATTTTATTTCTAATTAGATTTTTTTTCACAGTTTGAGATGGCTAGTAAAATTGGCCAAGAAGCTGATGTTTCAGTGTTTTCTGTCAGTCTTCTTACCCCTCAATTTTCTAGGCTGAAACATGACATTCTAACCCAGGTTAATATTTTGTTTCAAAATGTCAGTCTGAATACTAGTCTTCACCTGCGTCTGAAGTCTAAATGTATGAAAATCACATATTTAGCCTATATTTTCACCTACTGGAGGTTACAGTTTTGAGGAATAGTTTATTTCATTAACTGAACGTGGATATACCCCCAGTTTTATTGATCTATGTGACATCATACAAATGCAATCATTTGTTGTTATACACAATTGGAGTGCAAGCTTCCTAGTTTGGTAATTCTTAGAGTCATAGATGGTTTCAGTTTGTACTGAACTAGGAATCGGAACGTGCACGTGGTTGTCCCAACTTGAGTTACCTGGGATGATTCTCTTTGCCTTCCCTTGGTCTATTTTCCCAGGAAAAGTATTTGTCCTCTCTGTGCAGAGGACTGTTGTGTGGATCAAAGAGGTGAAGTAAGTGAAAACACTTTGGATACTCAAGCATGATACAGACATAAAGTAGTGGTATATTTCTAATTCAGGTAATAAAGGGAAACAGATGTGTTCCAGAGAGTGTGATTTTGTAAATGACTAAATGAATTTTATATATATATATATATTTCTCCTAACAAAGGAAGTAACTCAAGCATCTTTATTTTCTGTATTTTCCAACCAACCAGAACCGGGACCAGTATTCACATCTACTAAGTGATCACTTTTTGCCATACCAAGGCCATAACTCCTTCCGTGAGAAATATTTCAGTGGAGTAACGAAAAGAATTGCCAAGGAAGAAAAATCTATCCAGGAGTGAAAATTAAGACTTTGACAATAGAGAAGGAATAAGGATTTGACAGAAGAAGCATCTGGATGTGAACTTTCATGTATGATATAGAAAATGTACTGTTTTAAATAATTTTATACAGCAAAATCAATGCTAAAAGGTCAATTGAACAATTCTTTTAACATTAGCTTTGTTTTGTAGACTATTTTGTTGTATGTACTCTTTTGACCTTTAATTTATATTTGTACTTTCAAGTATTACAGAAATTGACTGAAAACAGTTATATTTTTGGTAATAAATTTACAAAGGGAACTAATAGTGTTGACTTTTTAAACAGATATCTGCTGAATATGTTATAGGCAGTTAATAGTAGTTGAAAATTTATTCATTAGGTAGATTTGTTTAATTTGGGTTTTGATTTTAATTGCTTTACATTGTCACTAATAAAGCTCACTGAGGATTCATAAAATTGTGTAGAATTCAGTGCTTTTCAGGGGGATGTGATGAAGGAAATGAATTTTTACTTCTAAATCCCAGACAAGTAAGTAATAACAATGATAATGGTGATGATGAGAAAGGCTAGGACCTGACAACCTAAAAAGATTCCAGACTCCTTGAGGCCTGTCCGCATCTGAAGCTCGTCTGTACCTTGGACTTGCTCCTGCATTCCTAAACCTTGACTGTCGGTCAAGTTAACTACCCACAATTTTTGGTTTAGAAAGTAACTGATAGTTAAAAGCAGTAACAACAACACAATCCTTGATGGTTCCCTAATGGTATTAAGTCTAATCAGAGCTCTTTGAAATAGAAGCTACATTTTTCTTGAAGGAGAAACTTTGCTGAGTCCACATTGTGTCCATCATGAAAATATCTTGTTTGAAAACCACTATACCCATTAATTCAGGATGCTAATAGCTTTCCTGTGTTCAGTGGTCAACGTACCTCAGCAGGGCAGCAGTAAACGAATCCTCTCTCTAACCAGAGCCTATTTTTATTTATGCTATTATTATTTTAGTGTTACTGCTGGCTTTTTATGGATTCACAACTTGAATGTGTGTAGCTTAGGACCTCCAGAAGACCAGAGCTGCTCAAGCAGAGAGAGGGGACCGGCCATCTGCTTCATTCTCTCTCCTTTCCTCATCCTGCAGCTCTGAATTTCAGCAGCAGATCTCAAACGTTTCAGTGATTGTTTTGTTTGGGTTTCTGGATGTGATTTGTGGTACACTGGGGAAAATCTAAAAGTATTCAAGGATGATTTATTTTCAGTATTTCTGTTGTAAACCATCTTATTTAAAATTTTTTGAGGTTGTATGGAGGGTGAGTTTGAAACTTCGTAGCTGACTAAATTTGGAATATGAGATTTTAGCCTTGCCCCATTTTTTGGTTGTCACAAAGATTAGTCTAAATTACTTCCAAATCAGACCTGGAAAAGTTGCAACATTAATTTTAGTCACTTTGTTCTTAAAAATTATCCAACATTAAAAAAGTTTTTTCAATTATTTTTATTACCACTAATGGAGGCCTTTTAATCTTTAATTTTTCATTATTATGAAGCTTATTTTCATATATATCAGTGAATTCCATCTCCCATTCCTGAAATGTCACTAGACTCAGTGTGAATTTGTGCAGTTATTTTCAGGTTGGTACTCTGAAGTGAAAAAGCAGCTGGATCACTTTCAACCAATTTTGATTTTAGAGCAGAGGTCACACATCCCCTTATTCTAAAAAGAGAGACTTTATTTTCTGGCATCAGGATCTTATTACTTTCTGCATAAGTTACAGAAGATCATTTCCAGAATTGCTTTAGTTTTATGTGTATCCCTCATGCACTTCCAGCAGGAATATCACCTAACAAAATGCCTGCATTTTAGGTAGTTCTGTAATATGAATTTACAGTCTAATCTGTGAGTGAACCCTAGGTGGTCTGTGGGCTGGCCTATTTAATGTTTATAATATGACAAAATCTATAATTTTGTTCCTGGCATATATTAGAACATCCATAAAATCCAGACGGTTACCTTGGTGGTGTTTCATCATAAGTAACCTCCTTCCTGTCCATTCCGGTGGGGGCTTTTCTTGCTGTGATGGCTGGGAGGGAAGAGTAGAGTGGGTGGTCTTTGGAGGACTTAACCAAAGTGGCCGCTTCCTGCCCAGGGTGACCCAGGTTTGGGCCAGCTCACCACCAACTTCCTAATGACTAATTCTTTAAATACAAAGATTGAGCAATAAAACATTTTCAAACTTTTAAACTCTGGGAGGTAAGTCAGTGTTCCCTTATGGAGAAAACTCACAATTTTATATTCCCTACATATTTAAGAAGAGTGGTGATTACCAGTAAAGAACTTTATTTGAAGTTTGGTAGAGAAAAGTTTAGTATGAGTTAACATACCAGATGCATTGTAGTGAATGTGTTTGTTATTGGATGAAAAATGTGCTTTAAATTAAAGTTTGGGACCGAAATAACTTTTATTGAAGTAATATGTTTTATACTCTTATTATAATTAAAGAATCAGGGACTTGACTTTTAAAAAAAAATCAGGCAATTAAATGTGAAGGTTGTGTTATCTAGATGCCAATATAAGCAAATCTGACTCTTGAATCAAAGGCCTTAGTCATTTTGGGTTAAAAGAACTAATCTATGCTGGAAGTATTATCAAGTATTGCTAGTCCAAAGAGATACAGAATAAAACACAATATTGAAAATTGAAGGTGATGTTTTTGGGGGGAAATTATCTTTTTATACCATTCTGATCTCCCTTGAAAAAGCACAGTGGAACTAAGCTGATGTTAATGATTCTAATAGGAAAAAAAAAATCCTTTGTTGTTGAAACAGGGCATAAATAAATACATTCATTAATGGAACACACAGGTGGAACTGGAGGTGGATGTTACTGAGAAAATTGATGACCTTATTGTTTCCTGTTTGACCAAAAGGGAGCAAATTACACCAGAATAAGGACTTTGGCTCTTTTTACAAGAGCATGGTTTTTGCTCCATTGTACAGTTATTTAGAAAAGTGAACACTTATAAGAACCTTTTTTTCTTAGAAGGATTGTATTCATAGAATAAGTGAAACCTACTTTGATTTCCAACTCACACACTCCCATTTTTCTCAGATACTTATCAAGTAATGTGGTTTATAATCCAAACAAACAAAACAAAATGCCTTAACCCAGAACATACACATGGACACAATAACACTAGACTGATGATGTTTGTACTTTACTAAAACATTGAGATCTCTAAAACAGTGGTTTGAGAACATAAGGTCTAGAGTGTAAAGAATTGTAATGGAATGATAAACATATCTGTGATTCTATCTAGCCATAGAAACATAGAGGCAGCACATTCCTGTCTATTCTTTGGGCAAAGCTTGCTAGGGAACCTGACCCTATTCCCTTAGTAGAGGTCTGCCTCCGGATGTTCATATGGTTCACTATGTGGAATAAGCAAATTGACATTTAGACGTAACTGAGGCCAACCTGGAATTTGGCTCTTATCCCTTTCTTCATAAGCCATTGTAGACAGGCTGTTAGGGGAATGGAGGCTAAATTCTCATGGCAGTGTCTTAAGAAGCCCAGGTCATGGAACAAAATAGGCTTAATAGATGTATGTTTAGATAAGCCAGCTTCACTTTATGTAACTGCGAGCCCTATTTCTTGGGATATTAGGATGTGCTTCGCATATTTTTGTTTTAGAACTTGAATGTTCTTCCTAAGATAATCGTATTGTGGGGATGCCCAACCCAATCAACTAACAAGGAGTCTGCTTTGAGGTCTATGACTTTAAAATCTCTCCTTTAATCAAGCCTTCCTGACTCTCTCCTGAGGGCTTATCCGAAGAACTCTATTTTGTCTAACATCCAGCAGTGAAGATTAGTTGGGCTTATGTGTGAAGTTAGTCAAATTTGAAAAAAGGCTGAGGAGAAAATTAAAATTGGAAATGAGATGGTACTTGAGTTAGGCTTTGGTGGACTGCCCAAGTGTCGTATCTAGTGTGTTGTATGTTTGTGAAGTGAATCAAAATGATCAGAGCTGGTATTGGTGAGCTTGAAAAATCTGTAAGAGCTCCTTAATATTTGTTTATAAATCCTGGACTAGAGTATCTCACTACAAGTCTGAGTACTTCCAGCACAACAAAGCTTTTTTTGGCATTATTTTTCTACAGTTTATACCTGTTGGGAAACAATTCACAGATGCCTTGCACTTCTTTATGTCTTATCAAGGAGCCACTGACTCCTTTCACCCTGAACTATCTTTTGGTGGATGTGTAAACACCCTTGGAAGATAGTGTCTCCACCTCCCCTACCTTCCCCCTCTTCTGAACACCTTTGCCATCCAACCTGATGCCTCCAGTGTGAAGTGGATCAAAAAGACTCACAACTACCAAGATGAGAAGGACCCAACAAGCCTCACTTGTCAGATAGAATTGGTATATTCAAGAATGCAGTTGGCTTAGCTGTAGTTGCATCTTAGATTTACATGAAAAAGTAGCAGCTGTCCATTTGGGGAAAATTTTATCACCCATTCCACTGCCTGAAACAAAGGGAGGGGCTCAGTGACATCCTAGATTCACAAATGTTACATTTAGTGGGGTTTAGAAATACATTTGGGTTGCCACTCTGAATGCCTACTGCCTCTTTCACTGATGGATTGGCCAAACTGAAACCCATTGGTGGTCAGTGGGCTACTCTGGCAGCTCGATCTCAGCGCCAGGTACACAGAACTGAAAATGGACGTGGTTGGCCTGGTCCGTGGGCAGAAATCAAAGCTATTCTCAAAGCTCCAGCCAATGCCCTCCTTGTTGAGCTTTGTTATATTTTTACTGACTCTCAGGCTGTTGCTAATGACCTACAGTTTGGTCTGTCACTTGGAAAACTACAGACTAGCAGATAAAAGACACCCTTCCTTAGGGGCTACAAACAGTGGAAACAGATTGTGGCTTCTGGCAGAGCTGTCAGGGTCATTCTCTGATGAGACCAACTTGAATAAAGCTGTTGGTTGGGCCAGCAACATTCAGATTGCCATCATTGTTGCCTGGATCTATCATTGTCCTCAACAGGCAGCACATCCACCACTATATAGACAGGACACAAAAGTAAAGGACTTTGTTTCTGATGCAGAGCCACCATTTGATGCCAGACTGCTGCCAAAAGTTGACCTGGTTGCCTTGTGGTGAAGGAGATCACATTGCTTGGAGTGTTGTCCAGCTGGCCCCTGGCAGATTGATTATTTCGAATCTCTGCCCCAACTCTTGCAGCTGGTGGTTGTGTGTCACTGCTGTTGCCACTTTCTCGGGTTACAGTGTTGACATTCCAGTCTGATCAGTTGACTCCAGCCACACCACTTTGGCCCTTGAAACTAATCGGTGTCACGTGTTTGGCTTTCTGGACCATTTGGTATGACAATGGTATTATACCTTTTATTGCAAAAGCCACTCAACCGTGGGCTGATAGTCAAGGTATTTGATAGACTTTCCATGCTCCCTACCATCCACAGGCATCTGGAATTTTTGAGCTTTGGAAAATTTCTCTACATTGTTCTATGTTTTCTCTGGCAGTCATTTACTAAGCCTTCTCAGAAAGGCTTAGTATATTGCTCCACATTTAGCTCTGAATAGTGCAGTGTTTTGCCCTTTGTCAGACACCTAAGTCTTTTATTTGGTGGGTTTCAACTCAGAAACAAGTGGTGATTAATAGCTTCAGTCTTGAACTGTGAAGGTTTTCCAAAACCAGTACAAAACAGGGAGCTGTGACAAGCTGGTCCAAAAGGACTTCTCTACCTGGTATGCTTTATTATTGATGTTGAAACAGGAAAATGAATATTTCAGCTGATTTGTTGTCTTCAATTAATTTTCTTTTCTTTACAGTTTCCCCTAGAGCCCAAAAAATGTAAAAAAAAAAATTTTTTTTCTATTTTATTTTAATGGTGACTGCTATTATACGTGTTACTGTACTTTTCCTGTTATACGTGTTCTAAGGCTTGCCTCCTGGTGATTGGTTGATGCAAAGGCATAGAAGTGTGGTGTGTAGGGGAACTACATGCAGTTTAGGGTCACCGAAGGGTGATGTGTGACCTGGGAATCAATAAAGTAAGGCTAGAGCCTATGGCAGGAGGCTCTAGCCTTACCTCCCCTCCCCCTGCCCTGGGGGAGGGAATGGAGCTACCTCGGGATTTTCAGTAGGAAGCTGGTATTATCAGGCATGGTCTATCACCATCACTCCAGGGGTAGTGGTTTGGAATAGAGGGAGATAGACTAGAAGCTGGAATGCTAGTCAGAACGTCGCTGCAGTCATCCACCCAGGTTAGAGATGTAAGGATCTCAAGAGGCAGTAAAGAGTGAATGGAGAATATTTAGCAGATGAAATGAGCAGATCTTAGTAATTGATTGAGCTCAGGGATGAGGAGTAATGGATAATGTCCAGGATTCCAACTGGGTAACTGGGTGTATAGCATGACACAAACTGGAATAGAAAATGGTAGAAAAAGGATGTGTTTAAGATTGGACATCCAGAATATGAGAAGCCTATGGAGCAGACACAGAGAACTGCACAACAGGCTGCTGAGTATTCAAGACCAAAGCTGGACAGTGATTGCATAAGTGAGGAGCCAAAGATCACTGCATGAGACAAAGAACCACTGAGTTAAGACACACTGTGCACCTCTAAGGTTCATTCTGTCATATTGTCCCATTGCATAACATGTATATTTAGCAAAGAGAATTAGTATCACCCAATACTCATGAGACTGGACCAGGCAATTTCAGCTTATTACAAGAAATTTATACTTGAATTACTAATGAGATGAAATTACTGCTAGAAGCTGCAGAAAACAACAGTGGCTTTGGGGTAACGTGCTTCTGTCTGAATGGGATGGGTGCATGCATTCTATTTGTTGTATATGCTAGTGACCCTCATCGCAGAGTTAGAACTTAAAAAACTGCTAAGCTGTTGTTAGTTGCCTCTAAGACAAACCTGCTAAAGAAACAAAAGCCACCACTGTTTGGACCCTAGATGTGGAGAAAAGAAAAACTCAAGTGCTTTCTTTTCCCTCTTCTCCTTATCCTTTAAAATTAAAAATATTTCCTCTTCCTTTCTCTTTTTAAAGTAACTACATAATAATTTTGGGTAGCAACATAAAAATTACAAAGTAGGTCAGAATATGGGGAAGTTTTTAATTAAATTGGGAGTTTTGTTTGTTTTTTCATTTATTAAAAAATGTCGGGCCAAAATCCCAATTTCCCTCTACCCCCTTTTTTATATATTCTTACGCATTTGGCAGAGTTTGTGACAAAACCTCATCCCAGCTGTACACGGGCCAAAAGCCTTTTCTGAAGTTCCTACTAATTTGGATTAAACTGACTGGTTGAAAGCTTCACACAGAAATTCTTCCAGGAAATGTCATAAGTTCCCTTGACATTTAATTCTACAAACAATCTTATCTTTTGGAGAGAGATAGACAAATAAAAATTTATTTTTTGATTTTCGCCTTTGTTAGCTTGTTTTCTTTCTTAGTTTTGGAGAAACAGATCAAGACCCTGAAAACAACAGAAGCCTATCTTGCCTCCAGTCTGGCCTTCCGAACCCAAAGAGAGGAGCCTGCATGATGCTAAGTGGGTTCCTAAGGAAAGAAGAGCAAGATGGATGCTCTGTATTGAATAAGGCTTCCAGGGGAAGACATCACACGTGTCCATGAGCTCAGTCCTGCAGCAGGTGGTATCACTCAGTGTATCAGAACCGAGGGCTAGATCTCGTGGCCTATCAAATTCATCTCTGAATAGTTTGTTGCCATTCTCAACAATGAAAAAGACAGCCCCCATCCTCAAAGAGTTTATAGTCCAGGGGCTACAGGTGGTAGTAAACACAGAGGCAAGTAGTCTATTCAAATGGTGGTCAGTCTTTCCAGAGGGTAAGTCCATGGTGAGTAAAAGAGGAGTAATTAGCCACTTCACACAGTATAGGGTATATTCACCATGTGTTTCTGATATTTCAACATGTGGGGCCTTGTGGACCCTGCTCCTTGCAGGGCCAACCAGTTCCTAGAGACAGTACAGGAGTTGTCTGCAACGTGCCTCTCCTCTGCAAACAAAGCAGCCCAGAGCTCACACCCCCAACTCCCACCTCCTCTCTCAGGCTCTTACGCTCTGGGCCACTATTCCCCTGTCCTAATCACTCAAGGGCCGGGTACCAGGCAACCAGGGACAGACCCTACACCCTAGACCCCACTGAAACTATTCAGACTGGCCAATCCCAAGCCTGCTGTTTGTTCCTGGGAGAACCCCAATAAAGGCTCTTGCCCACATTTTCCCCTCACTCCCCTCTGCCTCCTGCATGGCAAGGCGTGTTCCTCTGTGGGAACTTTGGGAGCAAACTATCTTTTCAGTGGCAATCGTCTTCTGTCTCAGCCATATCTGAACAATCATAACATCTACATTTCAAAACATAAAGGGTGGGAGAGTTTGGGGTCTAGGAAAACTTTTCGTAGAGGATGACATCTATGTGGACTCCTAAAGGAGCAGCAGTGAAGCTGCCAGATGACGTCAGGTGGTGAGGGCAAGAGGAGATTCCAGGCAGAGGAATCAGCATCTGGAAAAGCACATTTGGAAAACTGTTTAAGTAGTTCATATGTCTGGAGCTACACTAAATGTGCTGGATGAAGAGAAGACATGAAGCTGGAGAGGAAATGATGGCCAGATCATAAAGGACTTACATGCCTTGCTACAGAGTCTGGGCTCAAACTGGGAGAAGCTCCCTCCCTACGAGGATCATTCCCTTCTGCTGTTGTCAAGGCTCTTTAGGAAGTTTTAGCTTCTTACAAAATGGCGCCCTGTGGCCAAGGTGCTTGACTTCCTTGACAAAAGTCTGGTGGTGGTGGAGTTTGTGGCTTTGCCACTGCTCTAGGGTCTGTTCCTCCCTCGGTCCTGGGTCTCAGTTAATGACCCCTGAGTGGGGCAAGTCACATACTTAAGGTGTCCTGTAGCAAAGTGTTACCACCTGGGAGCCTCAGTTTCACCATCTTAAAGCATTCTTAGGTTCCCAGTTACACCGAGTGAGAGATTTCCTGGCCAAACGCAGCAGAAACCTCCCTGACCCTGACTGATACTTGCTCCAGAGCCAAGAAACAGTCTTGAGCTGGCCTCCTGCACTGAAGGAGATGATTTTTATTGGTTTCACTCTTCACACAGTGCTGACGGTGTAGGCCTGCAGAAAAGCAAGCTGATGAAAGTAAAGACTGTGTTGCCAGCTCGTGTTTGTCCTTATTTCCAAGGACAAACACAAACCCTGCCTCCGGGAGCTGCTGCTCTGCTCCAAGACAAATGAGCTGTTGAAGTGTCATGATTTTAAAATCCTGACAATATTCATAAAGGATATTTTACTGATCAACCTCAAGGAATCTGTCATAAATAAGAAATGATTTGTGATTTAAACACTGTTGCCTGTTTTCAGCGCTTTGCCTCAGGGTCTGATGTTCTGATGTGTAAGACAGGCAGTGTTCCCTGAAGGAAAATGGCCTGGAACCCCCAGCACTTCTCTTCCCTATCTCCTCATCTCCTTGAAGTAGTCTACCAAGAGTGTTCAGTCTTATTTCTTTTTTCTTTTTCTTTCTTTCTTTTTGTCACTGTATTCTGATGACCCGTTAATAACCCATCAATAGTGAGGACGAGAGAGAAGGCAGGATGGAATCCCTGTTGCCCTTGCTTGTTGTCCTTCTTCCCTCTCTGGCCCCTCCCTCCATCACTCCCTGCTTCTCCTTCACTATTTACCGCATGTACTGCATGCCTGATGTACAGTGACCTCTAACCACCTTGGACAAAAAAAGATTAAAAAAGGTGTTTCTTGGGCTGAAAAGACATCTCCATAGTCTTTGGGTAAGCTAATTTTTGTTAAACTATTAAAAAATCGTATTTAGTCTGAGTTCTGAAATCTCGGACTTAAAAAAAAAAAAGCAAAACTATTAAACAAAAAGCTAGACTATACCACTCTCAATATACTATTCTCTTGCCGAAGTTCTAGTGAGGCTGGGGGTGGTGGGGAGGTAGGCTGGGGGAATACATACAATCTTATAAGAATTGAAAAATTTCTCCGTTAGTGTCTATTTCTTCTCATGCCTTAGCCATTTCCTTTACATGTTCATGTTTCCTCCTATAAAGCTCTACAGCCATCTTTTTCATGCTTCCTCCGTGTTCTATAAAGTTCTACAGTCTTTAGAAAATTTTTTCTTAAAATTAGAATTGGGTGACTAGGCAATAAATTTACATGGTTTAAAATTCAAAACAGTTCAAAAAGGTATACCCAGTGAAGTCTCCCTCTCCCCCTCTTTCCCTCCTGGGGGGCCCCTCAGCTCCCTGCCCTGGAGACAAGCACTGTCACAGATGGCTTAGCTCAGTGTCAAACATAGGAGAGTCCAAGTGTGAAGCCATGATTGCAACACCCGTGCAGAGCAACAGCAAGAACAAAGTGTGATGGACCCTTACCAGACGGCCCCAACAAGGGTCCTTCTGCCTGGTGTGGTTTAAGCGTTTAGAACCAGACAGAGTTCGGTTCAGAAACAAAGGAAAGCCTTATTCTGTAATCAGAAAACAGAGAGGTGAGTGCTCCCGCTCTAGAGCCCAGGCCCTCCAGGACAGGCTGTGTCCGGCTGCTCGGTAGCGTCCTGGGGGGCGGGGCGGGTGGGGGTGGTGGGGGGCGGGTCAGCACAGCGCTCTCACAGGCCAGGCGCACGCGCAGCCGTGCTGGTCACGCTCCGGATCGCAGCGCCCGCCGCAGCATCTCTGCACACCGCCCGCCGCCGCCATCTTGAACTGCAGTGTCCTGTGCCCGGGGGCCTTCTGCACAGGGTACCCGAGCTGAGGTGTCAGCGCAGCCGTTTCCCGGTGGGAGCTCTGGTCTGAAGTGCCAGGGCCAAGGCCTCTGCCTGCGGCACCGTATGAGCAAGCGAACCTAGCCTAAGCACAAAGGACACGGAAAAAAAAGGTTAGACTTTATTTATTACCCAGATTCTGTTTTTATTTCCCGGGTATTGTTGATGGGCTTTGCCGATGACAAAAAGACCGGAAGTTAGAGGGTCCATTCTGGCCCTGTCGGGACAGCTCTGACTTCATCTGTGTCTGTTTCTCACTGTTTACCTAGAAGTAATAATTTTTCCCTAGCTCTCTCCCTTGGAATGAGAGTCTATTGAGATGCTACGTATGAATGCCTTTTGAAAGATTGCTCCTGTAAGGGAAGAGAAAACCCAGAGCCTAAAGCTAAACCCATCAGGCATGTTTGTCGTGGGAAGGAGTCGAATCGTCCAGGCTATTGTCCAAGAAAATCTTTCATTTGATTTCAAAGCTTCCAGTGAAGAGACGTGGAGAGGCCATTGGGCCCAACAGAGAAAGATAAAGGGTGGATTTATTTCCTGTCAGTTTTCAAATCCTTTCTTGAGCCCTCCCATCACCTAGGGGAAGCAGTGCCCTCTCTTAGGTGCAAAAGTAAGCAAGGAATGCGACTCCTTTTATAGCTGCCTGATCGGCCACCTTTGGGGTCAGTTGAGGCTTATGTCCTCGGGCTGCTTGATTCCTTTCTGATTCGTAGAGTGGTTTCCAACCGAAAAACGATCTGGTTGAGGTTACTTTGAAAAAGGTGTGTGTTGGGGAAAAAGATGGACTGCTGTAGGGCTCTTTCTTCAGAATTGATGCCACGATCCCGCCTGAAGCAAAGCGTGCCCTTTACTGGAGAGGAGAAGCTGTGCTTCTGGAAGGAATGCAGGCTTGGTGTGCAGTTGAACATGCATGTGTGAAGGGGAACTGGCCTGATAGCTGGGGCTGGAACCCTTGTTTATCCACAGGAGATAGGAAGCGGGGAGGGAGATAAGGCGGCCTTTGACTTGTGTGTGCCTGCACCTGGCCCCGGAAAGGCCCCGTCTAGTGCAGATAGCAGCTCGGGGTTGATGGCCCACGGAGTCTTGTGTGGTGCCTAATAGAGAGCCCTGCAGCTTTGTGGATGAGACCAGGGTCCTCTGGTCAATGAACTCGTGTCGTTTTATCAAAGGAACTCTCATCTTATGCCCTTCGTAGACTTTTGTTTTTTTTTAAAGACACAGTTATTAATATGCAGGGACAATAACTGATAAACTTGTTTTCAGCATTAATTTTCGTTTATAAATCAGCCTAAGCCAAGCCCTAGGTTGCAAGCCTTTACTGCCTCCTCTCTCCCTCTTTCCTCTTCTCCATTCCTCTGTGGCAAGAAATAAAGTTGACTCTACAGGCAACTAATCTGATGGTGTCTGTGGTGTCTTGACTTTCTGATGCTGGGAATTGAAGTCTTAATATCTTAGGTTATCTTGGAAGTTATTTATCTTTCACACATTAAGGAAAAATCAGAGACTTTTCAAAGAGAGTGTTTTGGTGAATTATTTTGGGATGGCTGGGTGGTGATACTGTTTCTGTTCATTCCTCCTTTAGGGGATCTCTGGAGAAGTGTGGGGTCCTCCACTGTTTGGAAGACATTGGTATTGGTGGCTTTTGGGTCAGTGTTGAATATAAATAAGAGTTCTGAACACTGCGACCTTAGGAGAAATCATAGTGACCAGTGACCCAAACAGACTTGGTTAAAAAGTTGCTTAAAATGAGCAGACACCAGAAGCTTTATATAATGGGTTTGGTAATAAATTAAAATAGTCAAAATGCTTCTGCCCAGGCAGCCATGAGTCTTTAGGAAAAACACAGTAAATGTGTCATTTACACCATTGTCTTCAGTCAATCAAACCCACCATCTGTACGTGAGAGATGGTTTTAGCTTTTTGACAGCAATGGAACTCAAGGAACCTAGGTCAGGACCTAGCAGCCTAAGAGATTACCTCCTTATTGCCCCGGTTGTTTTCAATGTCTTTCTACTAGAGCATCTTTGCTAAAGGACAGGTGAGGATTGAGAGGCTTAGCTGGGCACCTCCATCTTCCCAGTGGTATTTCAAAAAGATAAGGCCAGTGCAGATTATGGAGCTGGCTGGGTTTTATAACTGTACCTTGAACAGGTCTAGGAGCCTACCTTGGGTCTTGAGGTTATTCCCTTATATGCCTCTGGATGTATTAGGTCCTTGCACCTCTGCTCTCTACTGTCACCACTCTGTCTCCCTGTTGATGGCCAAAGATGTGGCAGGTAATGGCCCTACTACTATAAATTGGGCTAGTTACTAGGTTTCTAAGTTTCTGTTCACCAAGATTCTGGACCCAGAAAGATCTCAGAGGTGGTGCAAGTCAGTCGTGTATCACATGATTCAGAGTGTTCATCCTTACTCTCTCAGTGTACTTTGGACCAGGGATCAAGTGGCTAAAATGAGTGTCTGTGACAGCTCTTATAAACAGAACAAAAACACCAATAGTAGGAAAAACAATGGTGGGTAGAAGGCAGAGGTTAGTGGGAGGAAATTCGATGAGCTGCAATATTGATGATAGTAATTATCGGTATTTACCAAATATTTAATAGGCTGACATTGTGATAAGTGCATTTTTTAGAATATTTAATCTTCTTGGCCATTCTATGCCCTAGGAATTATAGCCATTTTCACAGATAAGAAAACTGAAATTCACAGAGACTAAATGAAGTGAGTGATTTAATGGGGAGTGATGTTAGAGGTGTGATGTGAACCTGCATCTGACTGATGAGATCTGTACCTTTGACTATTACACTGTGCTACCAATAGCTATTAGCTCTTGTCTCCTATGGACTGTAGGTTTCTCCCAGAGAAGGCTTCTGGCCCACAGTTTTGGTGTTCTCAACACCTAATCATAGTGTCTGGTTGTATGGAATTAAATCCGCTTCTCAAGAAACTGTAAGGTCTCCATTGACATAGAACTGCATGTTGTCATGTCAAGACAGCTCTGAGAAGATATTCAGAAAATTTGTCTGGAGGAAGAGAAGGGAAAAATCATGGTCAATGGAAATGTGGGTGAGAACTGTTTCTGCTGACCATGATGTTTTCACGAGCCTCTTCTCACTGGCCTTCTAGTGAGAATGAATGGACAAGGACCATCAAGAACCAGAGAAAGATTAAATAAACCCTATGGATTTATTTCAAATGCACTGTCACTTTTACTCTCCATGAGAAGGTCCTGTTTTCTTCTTCCTTTCTTCATGCCATAGACCCAACCGAGACCTGGTTGCAAGATTTTTATTATATTTTAAAAATTCAGAACTCCAGGTCAAGAACTCAAAAATTTAAAATTGATGAATTGTTTTCCTCTTAGGGTTAGCTACTCTGTTACCTACAGGCTCTAAAAATAATGCTTTGTCTCAGAACCTGACATCTGCTCTTTCTGTTTTACTTTTATCTTATCACTGGCTCTCCAGCTCAAGCTGTCCACCAGGGGAAGTGAAATGGCAGAGAGGGTGTGTGTACTGCCCTCACCCTCCTCCAGGCAAGTAAGGCCAAGTGTGCTACAAGAACACTGTTGACTCTGTGTCTCTACAGAGAGAATAGGCCATTCACTCCATGCTCTGTCACTCAGTGCATCTGTGACAAGGTGCAGATAAAGGCACCTCACAGCACTCAGAGGGTCTGGGTTGGCCCTGCTCACAGGATGTGGCCAGTCACTGCCAGAGGTGAGGACAAGTCCTGGGCTCTGTCCAGAAGGCATATAATAGATTCATTTCAAAGTCTCCCTTTATTCTGTTGATCGAGAAATAAATCCCCCAACTCTGATGACAGACAGTGCCCTGTTTTAAGGGCTGGTGGTAGGTCCATATGTTAGATTTCTGATTCGAGCGGTCTTTTGAGAATGCAACATAAACCACTCATGGTGTGCTTTCAGATCAGAGGACAAACGCATTGTTGGTGTGGTCTCTGTACTAAGGGAAATGGGATCATTGATGTCAGTCTGTTTGGGTTCATATAACGGAATACCATCGGCCATGTAGCTTTATAAACAACAGAAATTTATTTTTCATAGTTGTAGAAGCTGAGAAGTTCAGGGTCAGGGTGCTGGCAGATCCAGTGTCTGGTGAGAGCCCACTTCCTGGTTCATAGTTGGTTATCTTCTCATCGTGTTCTCACATGCAGAAGGGACAAGGGAGCTTCTAGGGGTCTTTTCTAAGGACACTAATTCCGTTTGTGAGGCTCCACCCTCATGACCTAAGCACCTCCCAAAGGCCCTACGTTCTAATCCCATCACATTAGGGGTTAGGATTTCAACATAGGAATCTGGGAGGGACACAAACATTCTGTCCATTGCACTCATATCAATGAAGTATGCAAGACTCACGTTTGTGGACTCATGTTTCCTTCGCCACATCTTTCTGAAAGTGTCCAAAAGGTAAGTAGCCTCTTGGTACTGCCAGTGCTGGTGAGAGGTGCAGAGGCTGAATGAGGCACTGCATGATGTGAGAGGAGAATTACAGCCATGGGGGAGCTGCAAGGCAGGGAGAGGCTCAGCCCTCGGGTGCTTTGCTGTTATCACCCCGCAGCATTGTCAGCAATGCCTAGGGAGGTGGGTAAAGCTCAGGGGTAGAACACATGCTTAGCACGCACCAGGTCCTGGGTTCAATCCCCAGCACCTCCACTTAAAAAAAGAAAGAAAGACATGACTAATCTCAGACCCCATTCCAGACCTGCCAAGCAGGAACCTGCATCTTAACAAGATCCCCAAGAGATTTAGATGGACATTAAAATTTGATATGCAGTGTTCCAAACTCAAGACAAGTTTCCATTAATACCACATATGTTGCAACTATTGTCTGCTAGCAGAGAAGACAGATGACTGACGTTATTAACATAGATCTTAAACTTTTGTTATCAAGGTTAATTATTAGTTTACTTAAACTAAAATGGCTTACTTTCTCTAAAGTCACTCATTGTGCATCAGTAAATCAGGCTGCTTCTATTTTTCACCCCCTGCATGCTTCACAGTTCTCAGAATGAACTAAGGATCAGATCAGTCAGTTCTTTTAGCCACTGATGCCTGTAACCAGTTCCGTCTGGTACTTGAATATGATGATGTCCTTCTTTGGCACCAGTAGCCAGTGTGTAGCCCTCATACTGTGAGAAGATAGTGGCTGTTGTGAGCAGCTGTTGGATTTGCCTGCCCAGACACCCGACTCCCCTTCATTTCATACTAGCGTCTTCCTCATCAGAGGCCTCTAGGTTGGTGAGGCTGTCAGTCAAGGTGAAATGGGTTAGGGTGTGACCAAAGCAGGGCCGGTCAGATATCTTCTGATTGTGAGACTGAAGCATGTTTATTCTATCATAACCACTGAAAGGACCATTGCTGCCTAGATCCCGGTGCTTCTGGATTGCCATCCTGCCTGAGGCCTGGCTGTTCAACTTTGTTCAATATGTTGCTATTCCATATTCTTACAATATAGTCCATTTTTATTTGCCTAAGATAGTGAGAGTTCCCTTCTGTTGATTCAAACCAGAGAACTCTAGCTGAGCAAAGGAATCTAAATGTGGTTCATGTTGTGGAAAACCAATTTTGTTCTTAATGAGGAGGGAAGGTATTTACGAATCACCACAGCTTTCCACTTTGTTTCATTGGCTGGGTTGTGTTCTGTAGCCAGGTATAAAGGATTTTAAGGTTGTTCAAATGTTATTTATCATTCTTCTTCTGTGCTTTGTTGTAGTTTATTACGTATTTGTATGTCTATGCAAAACTTTATATTGATCAATAATCACCAGGATGCAGGTTGTTGGTACTTTTGTGGCAACTTCAACTTCAACCTCAGTGTGTTTTTTAGTTTTTAAACTTGTAACTTTGGTCTTCGGGTGCTCTAGTACTTCCTAAGTGAGGAAAAGGAAGAACACATGTATAATTTATGAATCTATTGTGTGAAAATAATGTTTGTATAGGCCAATCCACTCAAGTACCATCAAAGGATATTACTTAGTGGACAGATTTTAATTTTATCTATTCATAGGACTGCATAAAAATTCACACACTTGTCTCACAAATATATTTCTTAATTTTATTAGTGAACACAAAGGGCTGAAGGTGATACAGATTAATCAAATGAATAAATAATACAGCTTTAAAAAAGTCAATTGTATCCAGCTCAGAGGATAACTAACATGTAGTCTTCATTTTTAAAATGCCTTGGGATTTAAAAAAAAAAAAAGACAAATGAACTTATTTACAAAACCAAAACAGACTCACAGACATAGAAAACAAACTTATGGTTAACAGGGGGGAATTGGGAGTTCAAGATTTGCAGATACTGACTGGTATATATAAAATAGATAAACAACTTTAGACTGTATAGCACAGGGGACTATATTCAATATCTAGTAGTAGCTTACAGTGAAAAAGAATATGAAACCAATATATGCATGTTCATGTATGACTGAAGCATTTTGCGGTACACCAGAAATTGACACAGCATTGTAAACTGACTATACTTCAATTAAAAAAAAACAAAACCAAAACAAAATTGCCTTTGGAAAAAAATGGAAATGGATCCTGAAACGCTGGTTGATTTAATTGGCGAAACATTGTTGATTTAATGCCCTAAAGAAGTAATCAATAACGCTTCAGCCATTTAAAAAATATTGTAGATTAATACTTACTGGACATGTGTTCATAATAGATAAATGAAAAAAGGGTATGTGCCATATGATTGCATTTTATAATCTTTTATTTATAGTAATGTTACATATACATGGAGGTATTCCAGTTTTTTGTGGTGATTATCTCTGGGTAGATTTGTTTTATTTTATTTTATTTTATTTTCCTTCCAATTATGCATATTTTCTGTTTTTCTATAGAGACATGTTTTTCTTTTATAACATGAAAACAGGAAAAGACTATGTTTAGTTAAAAATAAATTAGACTTGGTGTACTTTGTGTGTAAATATGGGAAGATATGTCAAGGAGAAGTTATCTAGACCAAACCTTGTTATACCATGTAGAAATTATATAGAAATATGAATTTTCCCTGAGAATGTAGAAAAAGTCTTATTAGCTTTTATTTTTAGCTAATCAAATTTAGTGGAACTTAAGAAAATATTTCTGCAACTGTTCTGTTTGATTTTGTAAAAATATCCTGCAACTGGGGAGTGAAAAAGAATGAATTAAACGTGTTATAAAAGACATTTCTGTTTTCCAGACCATAGCGTCTCAGATTCTAACGTGAATCCCCTGGGGATCTTGTGAAAGTGTCAGATGGGTCTCCCGTGAGCCTGAGAGTCTGTGTTTCCTCCTCGCTTCCAGGTGGAGCCTCATCTTGCTGGCCTGTGGGCCGCGCTGTAGGTGGCAAGTTTCTAGACAGAAGGTGTCATTCTTAATGACGCTGGAGATCATTCCAAGTCAAGAATAAGTAAACAATGGCTGAGCAAAAGATTTTACAGTCCAGGGAAGAAAGCTGGGAGGATTTGAGCTTTCTGGGTCTGGGACTTTGCTGTTTCATCAGCGTTAAACTGAGGTCAGAGACCTAGGAGCAGGAGTGAGGGTTGAGATGTTGGATCAGAACATATAGAGATGGGCTGAGCGGGGAGCGTGTGAGGAGGAAGACCATCCTACTGATGTTGTCAAACCCGTGCCCATGTTCACCATGCATAAGGAGGCCAGACAAACCAAAACTTTGGAGTTTGGAGCAGAGAAAGGTTTATTACAGGACCAAGCAAGGAGGAAGGGTGGCTCATGCTCAAAAGGCCTGAACTGCCCAGTGGTTTTTGGGAAATAGTTTTTATAGGCAAAATTTGGGGAGTGGGGCCTTCCTCTGGTTGGTTGGTGGTGAGGTAACAGGATGGTGTTCCAGGAATCAGACTTGTTCCAGCCAGTCTGGTGTCCATGTGCTTATGCTCAGCCTGAAGTTCCCATCTTCCACCTGGGTGGAGACCTTAGTTCCTGTAGAAGAATTGAGAAATACATATAAGCTTGTTATGCCCTTTGGAACTCAGGTAAGGCCTAGGAGGCTGAAGCCTTTTACTTACAAACAAGAAATGAGAGACAGGAGGCTTTTGTACCCAGGAGGGCCCCTGACAGGGTCTTGCTTGGTTTCACTGACATGGCTGTTCCTACAGTATTATTTGATACAGTATTTCTGAAGATGCCACTGATGGTCACTTTCACCCAGTGGATTAGAAAGAGCTAGTGGTTGGTAAACTTTGGGAGAAGTGGCAGCTTGTGAGCACGGAGGAAGTGTGGAGAGAAGGTGGTGGTGAGGTCTGAATGTTGGTGCTGACTCTTGAGCAAAGGTGGGCCTGCTGTGGAGGGAGAGAGGTTCCAGGCAACAACTGGGGACCCTTGATCTGTGGGGTGTCTGAGGGTTATGTGAGGGTTATAAATTTAATACATGTAAAGTGCTTAGAACAGTGCCTGCACGCAGTAGGTACTTAATACATAGCACTTTAGAATTGAAATTATATTATTATTACTCTTCAGCTATGCAATCATGGAAAGATTGCACTGTTTCTCCGAAGTTGTATCCTTATCTGCACAATGAGGATAATAGTGCCTATTTCATGAGTTTATCGTGGGTAAAATAGGATAGATGATGAGACGATGTGTGGACTATGGACAGGTAGAGCTGGGATGCTGTTGGGCAGAGCTGCCTGCACAGTCATTTACATTTACATGGGAGTGGAGACTCCTTAAGGAAATGGACTAGGATTCAGACTCCGAGGGAGCCATCCTCAAGGCCAGACTGTGAAAGTAGGTAAGCAAGGAAGCTCTCTGGAAAAAAGGCACTTTGCAGGCCAAGACCAAGGCTGGCCTCTGCCCACAAGCCAGGGTGAGGCAGGGATGCTCTGGGGCCAGAACTCATCCTCCCTGGCCTGTGAGTGAATCACAGGTCCAGGCTGTTTGGGTGACTCTTTGTGGATTGAGCATACGCCTCAGTTGGAATACCTTATTCTCAAGCCTGTAGATGATGAAAACCTAGGGGAATTGTCAGATTTTTCCCTGAGAGTGAGGCAGAGGGCAAGGCACCTAGTGCAGCAGAGGTGAGGCTTTTAAGTGCTCTCTCTACCTAGACAGCCAGAGCATTGACTCCACTAGCCATGGTGGAAACAAGGTGCATTGCTTTATGGCTGGAATGTTGCGTGGCCTGAGCAACTCCCTTCACATTTTCTTTTAAATAAAAAAAAAATTGCTATTTTGTAAAGTATTTACAGTAAAATGTGTAAAGCATAAGTATATTGCTCAATAAATTATCACAAAGTAAACACATGTGACTGGTGTAATTGTCACTTAAATAAAGAAATAGAATATTGCCCAAACAGGAAGCCATCTGTATACCACTTTCTCAGCACAGTTGTCCTGGTGCCTGCGAAGTGAAATCAATATCCTGACTTTCACGTAAGCATTTCGTCGCTTACCTTAGAGTTTCAACACCTAAGAGTGCATTTTTAAACATCATGGTTTAGTAGCTTCTTTTGCTCAACATCTTTGTAAGATTCATCTGTATTGCTGCATCTAGCCAAAGTTTGTTCATGTTCTTTGCTGTGTGAAGATACTTTAGTTTACAATATTTATTGATTCTAATGATGATGGACATTTGGATTATTTACAACTTGGGGATTCATGAATAAATGCTGCTGCCAACATTATTTTTTTGTGTTTCCTGGTAAACATATACATGCATTTGGTTGGGTTTGTACTTTGGAATTGACTTGCTAGGTTATACTCAATATGTGTTTTCAACTTTAATAGATTTTGCTAGATTATTTCCAAAGTGGTTGTACCAATTTACCTTCCCACCAGGAGTGATTAAGAATCTTAATTGCTCCACATTCTCACCAATACAATCTTTTTAACTTTAGTCATTTTGGTTAAGTGTGTACTAATTGTGATGTGTTTAAGATTTTTTTTTTAAATAACAGTTTTATTAAGATCTAATTCATCTACCATACAATTCACTCATGTAGAATGTACAGATACAAGATTTTTAGTATATTCATAGAATTGTGTAACCATCACTTATTGTTTGTACCTTTTCCTTTCCTGATTTCTAGTGGATGAGCACTTCTTCACATGTTTATAGGTCATTTGGATTTCTTCTGTGATGTGTCTTTTTAAGTCTCTGCCTCAGTTGTGGGGGGGGGGGTTGTCCATCCTTTTCAAATAGTTCCATTGGAGTCCTTAAAAAATTCTGTGCATGAGCCTTTCTTCAATTTGTGGCATTTTACTTGTTTAATAGTACTATCTAATAAACAGGTGTTTTCACTTTCATTGCATGTAAATTCAACAGTTTTTTTTCTTTATGTTGGGAACTTTATGTTTCCTGTTTAAGAAATGCTATACTTCCCTAAGTCAGGTCATGAAGTTAGTCTCCTATATTATCTTCTAGAAAATCTGTTGTTTTGCCTTTCATGTTACATCTATGATACACTTGGAAATGATTTCAGTGTACGATGTGAATTAAGGAGGTCAAATTTTATTTTTATTCCATTAGAATATCCAATTTTCCTACACTGTTTATTCAATACATCACCCATTCCCCACTGCTTTGCAGGGCCACCTTTGGCATAAATCAGGTATCCATTTATGCATAGGTCTGTTTAGAGCTTTCTTTTTCTGTTCCATTGATTGAATTGTGCATGTTTGGGCCAATACCACACTGTCTTAATCATTGTAACTTTAGAATGTGATTTGATATTTGATATCTGGAAAAGCAAGTTAGCTTTTTTTCTCTTTTCTTTTTCATTTTTATTCAAAAGCGTTTTGGCTATTCCTAGCTCTTTGCATTTGCCTGTCAATTTAAGAATCACCTTGTCAAGTCCCACAAGACGGTCTGTTAGAATTTCCCTCTTCCCTGCCACCCCACTTTTATGAAGTGGATCTCAGAATTGTTTCTTACCACTTTGTGAGTGACAGTATTCCAGGTCTACCAAGTTCAGGTGCGCTGCAACTATGATATGACGGTCGTGCCTTCTGTAGGAAGCCACCTCCAGACCAGTCGTGGAGTTGTCCAGACTTGAGGGAGGAGCCAGGACTCATTTAGGAGATGAATCAGCGTATCTGGGGACTCTTGGACACATGAGAAGAGGACCGCAGGAAAAGAAAAGAATCTGCCAACTTGAGGAGGGAGAACTTGGAGTCATTGTAACTCAAGTATCAAGATGTATATCTGGAAGCTGGTGAAATACAATCATTCTGATTCCTTGAGGACTGAAAGGGTGAAAGGCCGCTATAAGCCCCAAACAATGCCAAGTCACAGAAGATGTTCAGTAAATGTTACCTTCCTCCCTTCTCTTGCTTTGCCCTAACTACCTGTGCTGCTTTAGGCAACACACTGAAGGCTTTGCAGTTTGTGATCAGATGGGGAATTCCTTTGAGCAGTCATGTTGTCTGTGATGCCAAAGAGACAAAGCTGTGAGCAACCACCAACATGCCTAACTTGTACTGACCGTGCCTTGCTTTACGTTTACTGTTCTGGGAGAATTCTGAAAGCATCCCCAAAGCAGTAATCATTTGGGCTTTTCTGTTTTCTGCCTAGCATTTTTTTTCTTAAATGAGGAAAACTTAAGAAACAACAAAACTCTTAACACTGAATTATACTGAGGTGTTTTGCTAGTTTAGTTGCTTTGGACCTGTGTCTGAGCCCGGCAGTGGGAGACAGCCATCAAGCTGTGAAGCTGAATGTTATCCTAACTCCCCTTTGTTAACAGCTTCGTGCTGGGAACTTTCCATCTGCTGCTGCCAGCAGGGTGTCTCTCTTTCTGGAACCTGTCATCCAGGACCTGCCAGCATTCAGAGACATCATCTTCTCTGGTTATTGGAAACTTCTAGGGATCAGTTTTCCTTTTGTTTTTGAAGACTGTAACTATGGACATGAAAGGAGAGATTGACAATAGTGATACCTTTGGTTTCTGTAGATGAAGGAGGTTTCTTCCTAGTTTCATGGAAACCAGAAAAAGGATCTGTCACAAATGCCTTATTAAAGTTATCTTTATTTTTGAAGAGTCAAACAGAGGAGCTACTTCCCAGTGGGTCCCTTTGGGAGGGTTTGGGATAATTAGAGGGTCCTACAAAAGCATCACAATAAAACCAGACACAACAGATGACACATTAAATAGTACCATGGGTTCCGTTTCCTTTTCTGAATTCTCTGGGTAGAAGCTTTATCAGGAGGGAGAGTCTACTCTCTGGAGACCGTGATGGAGATGTGCTTCCCATCAGAGAATGAAGGAACTCTCACTTCTTCTGTTTTTTCTCTAGGATTTCCATATCAGAATCAAGAGACACGTTGGTTTCCACAGTTGTTTCCAGTTTGCTGCGTGTGATTGAGGTCCAGGGAACTCTAGAAACACGCACGACACATCCTTGCTGCACAGATACCCTCTTCTCTTGTTTCTTTTGCCCAGTCTCACATGTCTGGTACTCTTACATGTTCTCTTTCTCCAAAATTTCTATAAAAAATGACCTTGAGATCTTGCACTTATACTAAGGGAGAGATGCTTGCAAAATCAGATGGATTCATGAGATCAAAAACTTAAAGGAGTGAAGCTCTGAGATAAAATTCTATGAATCAGCCAGTTGGTGGGAGAGTTTAATGGCTTTTCTTTCCTTCCCTCCTTTTCCCCTTCCTTCCTCTTTTCCTGTAGGAGTCATAGACCTAGCACTTTTCTTCCAGGAACCTCTATTCTAATTGGTGACACCATAAACCAAATTTGAACAGCAGTGATGATATAACAGCACTACTTACTCAGCATTTACATAAACAACATGCCAAGTGTCATATGTTTTACTACATTTAATTCTTATACCAGTATTAGTAGTATTATTTAGCACATTTTTATAGATGGGGAAGCTGAGGCTTAGAGAGATTAAGAGCTTTCCTGATAAACACTCACCTGAGTGGAAGATTCAAGCTGGTCTGACTTCCAATCAGTTTGATAATTCAGCCCTCTGCTGAGCCTCACAGGCTACAGTAATTTGGTCTGTAAGAGAAGAAATAAAATGTCAGTGAGTGAAGCTTTGTGGATTTGATAGGACTTGAGTTGGTAAATATATATATATGGAGGAAGTGGACAAGTGAGTCTCATTTATGACCTAATTTTGCCCTCAATTCTATTCAGTTCTTTCCCTTAGAAACAATAGTCTTTCTCATTGCCATACACCAGTGTTTGGAGTGTAGTAGTTTTCCACTTTAAGTAAAAACTGGTTATCATTAATCACTGAATGCAGCCCTGTTTCCTCTGGGGGTCTTCTTTTGGATGCTGATAAATCTTTCTAATTAGCTGTAAAGATCATGAAAAGTAGATGTCTTGTTTTAATCATAAACCACTTGGTCCACTGGCGTTTGTGTGATAGCTTGAATTCTTATTTTCCTTTACCAAATTGCTTTGAGTTTATGACATTTTTAGATCTTCTGTAAGTCCACAGAGCTCAGGATTGCAAAATCTATGCATTGTTTTCAGTAACTCAATCACAGAAAAGCAAAGCAAAAAAAAAAAGCAAAAGAAAGCATTGACACATTGTCAGTGGTGTATTTTCCCATATGCTGGTGGGATATTGAAGATCTTTGAGATCTTTGCAGATAATTCAATGCAGGCCTGGTTCTAAGAATAAAAGCTGGCATACTGATCAGTGAGGGAGAATTTTTTTTTCTCAGAAGCTAAAATGAACTCTTCCAAGAGTTTGGGGAGAAGATTATGGGATTAGAAGTTACGCTACAATTGGCCTTTAGTGTTAAGATGTAACATCAGGTCAGGTTCAGTACATAGTGGCCACAGCTGGAATAATCAAATCTCAGCTGAAGTCTTCTCCATGTCCAGGCATGTCAGTGGTTCTCAAACTTCAGCAGGAATCAGAATCATCTGGAGGGCTTGTCACAGCACAGACGGTGGGCCCCAAGCTAGAGTTTCTGACTCAGGAGTTTTCTGATGGGGCCTGAGGGCTGCCCTGCTGACATGTCCTCGGGTGGTGCTGACGTTGCAGGGGCAGGTACCAAGGTTTGAGACTGTAATTTACAATTCCAGCTCAGCGCTAACCAGCTGTGCGCTCTGAGCACTCTTTGGTGTTTTCTCCTTGAATCACCTGCATCTAGTCCAGTGCAGGTTTAGGAACCTCTTTAACCACTGTGATATATAATAGCCCCTGCTGGGATCCCAGCTGATAAAAAAATATGTATTTAATCATTATTCCCTTCAGTTTAAGTGGGATCTTCTTTGCTTGAAACATTGGTGGGAATTTTCTATTTCTGGGGAGCTCTGAGGATGAACTAATGCTGTTCTTCAGTACGAGGTCATGCAATGAACGCCTGAGTCTGATCCTCGTGTGAATGTAGAAGTTACGGCATTGAACATGGTGCATGAAGCCTGATCATTACTTTCAGCACCTATATTTTGAAAAGAAAACACTGTTATGTCTGAAAGTCACATGCTTCTGTTCTTGTCTTTGTATATGTCACAGCACCTAATAGAATATCTTGAGTTTAGTGGGTGTTCAGTAAATGTGGAGCTGAAACATTGAATTTTAAATTTAAACTTAGTGCCAAGAGCTCATCTGTAAAACAGTAGCCTTTGAGTAGATAAAAATAATCCAAATTTTGTACACTTTTTATGTGAATTGAAATTTATAGAGCATTGGGGGAACAAATTATCTGTGTTCCTCATATCTTTATAAAAGTTAAATGTAATTACTTAGCATTTGGGGCTCAGATCATAGAGGAAACTACATGACAAGAATTCGTGTTCCCCTGACCGGGATTTCTAGGAGTAACCTTCTGGCTCAGTGCCTTTTAAAAGGCTTTTCCCTTTTAGCCGTTGATGGCTGGGTCCTGAATGTAGTTGAAAATGTGGTTTTGTATCATAGCAGAAACACTGTGAATCCCGGTTGAGGACCACCTCAGAAGGAGTTTGACCCACTATGAACCCAGGAGGATGAGCACTGTCCCTGAGTCTTCATGAGTGAAGACTCAACAAGAGATTACTGAAACTACTCCCTTATAAAATATGGTCTAGGTGCAACTCCAGCCTCCCTGTGAAATTGAACTGAAATTAATCTTCAGCAGAAACCCAACTCAAGACCACTGGCTTCAGAGGTGGTCTTAAGAAGCCTACCCTGAGGATGGGGTCTGGAGATGGCTCATTTACTTTCTGGATGACAATGCGGAGCCCACTGTTGAAGACTCTATAGACCAGGTTCTTATTCTATTGTCTAAGCTGGGGGAGCATCAGAGAAATGGCTGTGATTTCTTGCGGGATGCTTTGGCTTATAACAACTGAGTCCTTTTCCCCCAGAAATCTACCCTCTTCTCCTTTCTTGCCACCCGGCTCACCTCCAAGGCCAGACAATGATTGTCATATTAAAAAAAAAAAAATTCAGTTGGAATCACTGGACTCAGCACACCCAATACATGTGGATAATTCCATTTTCTATTTTTAAATATCAGGGCAAATTCCTTCATTCTTTAGTTAATAAATGAAATTGTCCAGAGGGACATTATGAGTAACCCACTCTTGTTATCCATTCTCAAATGGGTACATGAATGGCAAAGTTACAACATAAAACCACTTGGGAAATAGTTCCTTGCCTAGTACTCAAACAATTGGTGTGACATGAATATAAAATAGTTCCTATTTTATCATCCCATTTACAGTTAGTATCAAAAAGTTGACTAGTTAGGTAATGAATTGATATTTTTATATTTCTTATAATTATTATATTCTCTTTTAGTGTCTTAGAAAGATACTTTTCTTGGAGATGACTATCAGGAATATCAGTGTTTTTCCTGAACAAATGGTTAGTTTTCATCTCAGACAATGTGAAATTGTAGCAAACCAAGTTTCTGTGCTCACAATAGGTAGTAGACAGCTTGGGCCCTATTTGTGACTCGTCTTTTAACTTACAGGTTACGTGCTTCTGCCTTTGTGTGTGTGTTTTGTATTCCTTTCTTGTGTACTTTATAAAAAAGACTATAATTTAAAAAATTTTCATGTTTATCTTAGAATATTTGGAAAATATGAAAAAGCAAAAACAACAAACCCGGAATATTTTTGCAGTCTCTTCCTATGTGTGTATACATCTTTCTATTTAAATAAATTGGCATATTAGTATGTAACTGTGTTGTAAGCCACTTTTTTCTTTAAACAACTTGTCTCTCATCACTCACTCTTAATTTATGCTATCCTTCCATGTTTATATATCTTTGTAAACTACCTAAAATCCTTTTAGAACAAGGAAGGATATACGTGAATAATCACACTTAAAAAAACAAACTTATACCTGGTGACTTCATACAGACTGATAAGGAGATTGTTATCAAACAAAAGATGAAGAATACAGTGAAGTCCCCTGTAGTTTCATGACGTTTGTGATGGAGAAATGAATAAAGTGTATACCCTTCATCTAGAAATAGGCCATCCTTCATACCAAAATGCATGGCAGGCCTATCCTCAAGAAAATATGGTCTCTAAGTGGTGTTTTCATGAGGGTGACAGATTTGTACCACACTTAGGTATTGACTCAGCTGGGCCAAACGTCCAGTCCTTTGGGGATCTCATAGTCAGGGATCAGCAGGAAGCTCACTGAACCACACAGGGTTGAGGTCCAGTTTCATTCTTGTTAGTTGCATACTAACCCATGGAGCCAATCAGCTTAGCCTACGGGTCACCACCTGCTCTCTGGCTGGCTCTCTTGGGGTTCCTGACAGTTCTTGCAGGGTTACAGTGTGAAATGCTATAACGCTTTCAGCCTCCTGGGAGCAATTTGTAAGGATTCATGCCAACTCTGTGAATTGTCCTGCCAAGAGATAAGGCATAACTTACTTGGTTGTAAAATCATGTCCCTTGAAAAGATTCCCATGGCTGCACATGGATTCCTGAATATTCCAATGCTGATTACATTAAGAAGTCTCACCAGCCAATCCTCCTTGCTCCTTTTGTTCTGTGCTGGTGCTCTCTGCCTGGAATGCCCTTACTTTGCATTTTTTCACTAGGGTGGTCCCTCAGGACGCTGAGGCATCTCTTCCTCCAGGAAGTCTTGTGTGCGTTTCTGCTGCATCTTCTCCTGTGCATATGGCTTACATAGCACTTAGCAATTTTTACACCATAATTGCTGACTATCATGTGCCTCATTGGACTGCAAGCTCTTTAAGCCCAGGGCACAGGTTTCCTTCCTTATTATAGGAGCACACTGTTTGTTGAATGAATGAATGATATGTAGATTTTTCTTAACAGTATGGACTTTTTGAGGTGAGGTTAAGCATATATAAGCAAAAATAGTTTGAATATTATCTATAGCTAAAAGAAATGATCAGAAGAGCCATTACAATGGAGAGAAAAAACACTAGGGCCTAGGAGTTACCACTTTTTTTTCTGCTATTAGGCCCCTGAGACAATGTCTGTTTTTTTACACTGTGAGTGTAAAATGTCTTTCTTTGATTTTTTTTCTTAAGAATTATTTTTACGTGCTTTTCCCCTCAATCATAGAGAAGATGCATTCAAAATGACAACATCTCAATTTTTTATTTTAATGAAACCTAGATAAATAAGAACTTAACTAGGCAGAATTGTTAATTAACTGGACCCCACCTGAACCAGACTTAAGAGAAAAAAGCAAAGAGAAAGTAATTAAAGAATCATTTTCAAGAATGGCTGCCAGAAAAAGTCCGGAGTTCAGTCAGTACTCATTTAATCCATTTCTTCATTTTTCGAAGTATATAAAAATAATCAATTTTCATGGTGATGTTACATCAAAAATTCCTTAATTAAAAAAATAATGACTGATAACAGGAGTAATACATTTAGAAATGTTCTCAGTGAAAACTCAAAAAATAATTTAAGTATAAATAGAACATCCTAGTTAGGGAATCAAGTTTCCTAAATTAAGTCCTAAATGTCAATTAAATACTCTGTATAAAGAAAACACTGTCAACAAATTAATCATGGACATACATGCAAGACACCTTAAAACAATTGCTTTTCACTCTTTTAAAGGAAACTTTCAAATTTCCATTTTCAAGAAGTCAGAGAGTAAATGACTATGTGAGACCCATAAGTAAGGCTTTGTTTAAATGATACCTCTCATCTCTCCACTGCTGAGAAATAGTAATGTATTAGTTAGGGTTATTAATCCTAGCTGCTGCAACATGCAAATCTCCAAATCTCAGTAGCTTAATGTAATAAAGTTTGTTTCTTGCTCACATAGAGTCCAGTTTGGACTGGGAGTCCTCCATTTGGTAGCCATCCCACCTGGGCCACAGGATCTCCAAGGTCACTGTTGCAAAGAAGAAGATGGAGAAGGCACACGAGTCTTCGTTGTCTTGGTCTAGAAGTGACACATGTCACTATGGTTCACAGTCTAATTAGCAAGATCTAATGACAGGGCCCCAAGTGACTGCAGGGGAGATTGGGACATGTACATGAGTATGCGATGATTGCTGAACATTAACTGTTTCTGCCACAATATCCTTGGCAATTAGATTTCACCCACCGCCTTTTTCTGCCTGCTTCTTATTGCTACTAAAGTTGATGGAGTAGGGAGTGGGAGGTGGGGAGAAACTGAGGACAAGGGGACATCTGCATTGGGTATCTACTGTCTCATCTGGTAGCAGAACCAACATTTCCTTATGAGAACCAGCTGCCTCCCAGTTTTAGTTCAGCTGGTTCTGGCTTGACGTTTCTGTTTCCTCCAGGACTGGTCGTGTGCCCTTTGCATAACCAAGCAAAGAGAGCCATGAGACAGGAGACCCCTTCTTTTTCTTGTAGAATTAGTTTTATTTATTTATTTATTTACAGTGGAGGTACTGGGGATTGAACCCAGGACTTAATGCTTGCTAGGCACGTGCTCTACCACTGAGCTGTAATGTACCCCCGACCCCAGGAGAGCCCTTCTTTCAGGCCTCCCTAACTTTAAGGGCTCTGTATGCCTATGATGCCAACAGCTGTGATAATATAGTGCCACCAGTAGATGCGTCTGCTTGAAAGTGAAGCCAAAGAGACTGTAGAGCAAGAGAAGAGACAGAATTTGGAAGACATCAGTAGAATCTTCAGCAGTGCCAATTCATGCCTTGACTTCACCAGTTATGTAAGCCGTGTATTCCCCTAGTTTGAGCGAGGATGAGTTGGGTTTCTGTAACCTGCAGCTAAAACAGAAGAGCTGGTAGATATCACTTTACAAAACTCCAAAACAGCATCGTTATACCCCTTTGTCTTTAAACCCAAATATCTAGCAGTTTCTTAAGAAAGCACTGATAATTATAACCCATACATTTACGTCACAGAATTGTTGCTTTTGTAATTTAATATAGATACCATATAAATGAAGAGTGATTGATTGTCCTATATGTGTTTCTTCTAATTCTAGTTCAACTATTAGGAGCTTTTACAATTACTAGTTAGCTGATTACTGAGTCAAAATGGATTTAATCTGTCAGTTAATTATTTCCACTTGTGATAAGTCAAATATTTAAATCAGCTTCAAGAACGTTACGGGAGAACCCCCCCTCCATTCCTATCACCTCTACAAAGATCAGACTGTTAGTTAACAGAATGTGTTGCAAATATCTAAAGTAAATCTGAGTAATGTTTTCTTTGGCCACAATACCACAAAGGTATAGATCCAACAGCCAGAACCAAGCTTTGCAGAATGTGTCAGGGGATTTGGCCCAGTTGTCCTATTTAACCCAACACTTCTGGAGAAAACTCTGAAAGTAGATATGCAGTAACTTTCTGGTGACCCAAACTATTGTAACCTCAGGCTCTAAATCACATGACATTTGCTTACTTTCTTTCCAATAGGCTGATTAATTATTTGTCTTTATTTAGTGTTCTCAGTCAGGAGCCAAAAGAAGTTGAAGCAGCTGGGGCCAATTTTTAAATTTAAAACTAACAGAGCAATTTGGCCGTCTGATGTGGAACCGAAGAGTGACTTTTCTTTAACATTGTCATCACCACAGTGTCCAACCTGCTCTGTTCCAGATGTGCAACATCTGGGCTTTGAAGAGTGTGATTAGGAAATCAAGCAAGACATGTATACATCCAAAATGAGATAAGAGGCTCCAACAGATCACTTTCCTTTCTTACATAGTTTCTTTGATCTGATTCTGTTAAAGTTTGCTGGAAACCCCTACCTGGAAAGCAGAAATCCTTCTCTTTTACAAGCAAGGCAGCAAATGGTAAAGAAAGTTTTATTGCCCAAGATAATTAAATGAACTGAATAAGAATCCACATGCAAAATCCCCTAAATCCCTCCCTGTAGAATGTCCTCAGGTAATATGGGGAATTAGACCAAAATCTTCTTCCTGGCTGGACAGAAATTGTTACCGGCCCTAGAAGAGTGGGTAGGAGGAATCAAGTTTCTTCTTAGAAGATACTTCCTTTCTTCACAGATTGGAGCTGTTTTTCCTTCAACATACATAAAATAAACATTATTTTCTTCCTTATGTTATAGTGGAAATTTAACAACCCAGTTGACAATTGTAAATGACAATAATTGATATATAGCAACTTTGACTGGGAAAGACTAATGGTAAACTTTAGGATTCTCTAGGGGTAGAAAGAGGGTGGATCATCTGACTATTAGCCTGCTCTTCATTAAAATTCTCCTTCTTATGTGGTTAACATACTCACTTCATGTCTAAAAAATCCAAAGTTATATTTATCAAGTCCAGATTGAAGCTAGTTGTCTCAGTTGAATATTAGCATAATCTTAATAATAGCACATACTTGCTTTGTCAACTAATTGTTGAGTATTTGTTGAGGATACTCTTCATGCTCACACGGTACTACGTGAATGGTGGCAGCAGATCAAGTCCCTACCTTGTTTACAATCTAGTTGCTGAGGTAATACTAGCACAGGTTTAACAGTGGTTACCAGTAAAAGGCAGCACACCATTAAGACCATGTTATGTAACATGGAATAAAACTTTGTAGGAGCTCAGAAAACAGGCTGCAGTCATGATAAATGAGCAGGAGTGAGAGATTGTTCTAGGGTTTAAGAAAGGTTTAGCCACAGATGGTGCATCTCACCCCCTATGTGTGTCTGAAAAGTATACACCCTTACTCTGGGAAGCCCCAGGCTAATGCATCACCTCCACCGAGGAAACAGCATTTGTATCCTATTTATTGGGCTTTATTGCATCGATTTTATGCTCATTAGAGAGAATATTTACCCATAATTTTTCTTATTCTTGTAGAAGAGTTCTTTGAAAGATAAGAGAGTCACTTTCCTGAGGGAAGTATAGGACTCAGCGATGGAGAGGGCACTTTGGGATTGGGAGAATTGCCTGTGAAATCAAATTTAGGTAAAAAGATAGCTCAGCAGCCTTATGTAAATCGTTCCCTCATGTAGAAACAATAGTATGCACTGGATAATTCAATAGAAAACATTAGTCGTTTATCATCCTTAATTATCAGTCATCTCTTACTGCATCTGGTTTACATTTTTTATTAGAAAGGTTTTTTTTTTTTTGAGTTGGACCCGGGTATTTTTTTCTTCCGTTCATTATTTCATTTTGTTATTCTTTTAAAAATTCCATCACTAATTCCCATGATGTGAGGAGGTTTCTGTTTCATAAGACACAATAAATCAAGCAGCTCCTCTGTTGTAACGTCGTCTTTACTGTGCATTTGTCATAGGCCCTGGACTGCTGAGTTTACTTAAGGTTAGAGAGTCAAGCTGCTTTGAGGACAAACTCAGCCAGCGCTGAGGGGTATGCACGTAGCCCCTCCAGAGGAGCCGAAGGTATACAACTTCAGTCAACTTGAGGAAGAACAGCTGCTTCAGAAAAGTCAAGTGGCAAAAACTGACCCGGCGACATTAGGAAGTTTGCGTGCTCTTGTCCTGCTACTCTGGAAAGTGTATGGTGGCTGAAGGGCACTTTTGTGTGTCGAATTGGTGTGTAATAATCTTGTCTCATAATATAATGGTAGCAGCTAATAGTTCTCAAGAATTTTCTACATGCTCTGCATTATGCAATGTGCTTTTATACATTATCACATTTAATCCTCACAACCACCCTTTGAGGGAGGTAAACATTATTATTTACATCTTTCAGATGAGCAAACTATGACCTTAGAAAGGTATAGTTGCTTGTTAATTTCTCAACTAGGGAGTTCCCAGGCCATAAATGTAGAATAAATCAGAACCTCAAACCTCCATGAGGTAGTTAAAGAGAGAATAATTTTTACCATGAAAATCCCAGGACACGATAGGTAAGCTCCTTGTTTTTTCTCCCCATGATAATGGGGTTTCTTTTTACTGAAGTTGTAGGCAGCAGGGGCATAGTGATCATCAGAGTGCACTGGGCTGCGGAGATCTGTGGTGGTGGCTAATCATGGTGTCCCTAGGAATGAAACAGATGAACAGTCCACTAGAGTATTGCTTGATCTATGTATAGTAGAAAAACTCTAGTTCTTGTACGAAAACCTGGCTTGCAAGGACCACAAGAAGCAGTTTGCCTTTATCTGGCACAGCCAATATTAGACCTTTAACCTCTTGAGTCAGGGCTGTATCAATTCTGCTCTTTGCTGTAAGACAGCTTGTAGAGAAATTGATTGTCATGACATTGCACAAAACATTGCACTGGAGCTCTGCATAATAATCGTTGATTGGATCTAAGGAGCAGAAAGTAGCAAATTAGATGCCTTAGTGAAAAGTATGTAAACTAGAGAGCGGGGCATAAACTCCACAAAAATTCAGGGGTCTACCACCTCAGTGATGTTTCTAGAGGTTCAGTGGTCCTGGAGTAAGGTAAAAGCTAAGTTGCTGTACTTTGCACCACCCACTATAGAAAAAGAGGTACAATACTTGGTACGTAGTTTTTTTTTTAAAAAATTGAGATCACAAATACCACATTTGAGTATGCTACTCCTAGCGACCTGCGGTTACCCTGTGACGCTGCCAGTTTTGAATGTGAGCCAGAGTAAGAGAAGGCTCTGCAGCAATTCCAGCTTCAGCACCTGCTGCTCCACCACCTGGGCCTTATGATTCAGCAGATCCAGTGACAATGTGTGCATTGCAAATAGGGATGCTGTGTGGAGCTTCTAGCAAGTAGATCCCTAGGCTTTTGGAGCAGATCTGTGCCTTCTTCAGCAAGTAATTATTCTTTTAATAAAGCTTCTGATTTGCTACTGTACCATGTACTCAACCATGGGACACCAGGTGACTAGGTGACTTGAGCGTCCCTTGATGAATTGCATGTTGTCTGACCCACCTAGCCACAAGGTTGGCTGTGTACAGCACCGCTTAGGGATGGGATTACCTCCCTCTAGGCTTCCCATAGCTCCTTTGTCTTTGCCATTCATTATTCATATTGTGTTTAAGCGCTCTCTTTCTTTTTCTTTTTTCTTTCTTTTTTTGGTGGGCAAGGCAGTGGTGGGGAGAGGTAATTAGGTTTGTTTGTTTGTTTGTTTGTTTGTTTATTTATTTATTTATTTATTTATTTATTTATTTATTTAATGGAGGCACTGGGGATTGAACCCAGGAACTTGAGCATGGTAAGCACGTTTTCTACCACTGAGCTAGACCCTCCCCTTCTCTTTATTTTTCTGTCTCCTGTCCACTCCCCGCCAAAATTATAAATTATCTGGAGGCAGAAGCTGAGACTGATTTGTGCCTAGCCTGATGCCTGATGCAGAGAGGGTGTCTCAAAGATTTGTTGAATGAATAAATTAGTGAATAAAAGGAATAGAGTATACATTCAAAAGCTTCCTACTCTTTATTAGTTCACAAACCTAGTCAAGTTAGTAGTTTACCTGTTACAAACCATCACAAACTCTATGTCGGAACTTACTTTTGTTCTAACAGAATACACTGTTCTTCAAAGACACAAATGACATTAATTGTTTTGTACATGAATCCGGTGGAGTGCAAGAAGGAATATTATATTGGAAAACATTAAACAACCTAAAACAAAAAGCAGATTATTTCCAAACAACAAATTGCAAATTAAAGAAGAAAAATCCTCAGCCAACATTAAAACCTACTTTAAATACTACCAGCATTTTAAAGGAAGAGCACAACCAAATCTGGGGACCAAAACTGTAGACTGAAGACAAATGGTAAACTAAAGAACATTAGCCAAGAAAATGAAATGTGAGGAAACCCACTTGGGCAATGAGTGAAAATGAAGTAAACTCAAAAGTGTTAAAAATGTCTGATTTCTACAAGGTTTCCCATTCGTTTTGGTTTTGGTTTTCCCTATAAGCTGATCTCAGAGATCCTTCCTTTGCAGAAACAGGCCACAGCTGTCATTTTATCATGGTGTGTGTTTGTTCACATCCTACACAGGCACCAAATTATGAAGAAAGGAGGGCCTCGCTGGATGTCAGGGACAGGCTGGATATGCTTTTAAACTGCATAATGATAAACAAGACCAGATAGATAGATGACTTCAAAACTGGATTCTTCCCAGTGTACATCCTCAAAAAGAAATGCTGAACTTCCTTCTCCTTTGCTCTCTGCTTTTGCAAATATTACACTTCTACATCTATCTCAGTTCCCCCAATGTCCTTGAAGCATCCCCCAGGAATTCAGCAATTTGGTCACTTCTCCTGACTTCCCTGACAGCTTTAGAATCAGACTGTTCAATTATTCATATTTTGTGTTATAGTTATCTAGCTAATTATGTTTTTGTGTGTAAATATTGTCTGCCTAATCAGATTATTCCCTCTGCCAAGAACAGTATCATTAACTTAAAAAATATTTCTGGCAGTTATTAGCACAGTGTAAGAGTACACAGCAAGCACTCAGTAAACATTACCATTAAATTGAATTAAACTAAACAAAAGACAGTTTATGACATTATTTTACCCTTGCAAAATTTGTGATGGATACAAGAAACAGAACATGACCATCTTCAAGTGTCATTGTATATAACAAATAGTTTGTTTTCAGTATTATAAAAGGGCATTATGCCACGCTAGTCATTTTCAATCTTGGATACACATTTGAAATGAGTGGGGTTTTTAAAAATGCAGATGCCAAGGTTGCATTCTAGACCGATTCAACCAGAAGACACAAGGGAGCATAAAGGGATCCTTGAGTGATTTTAATACGCAGCCAGGGTTGAAAAGCACTGTGCAATTGTATCAGTCAATGAATCAGTCAGTCAGTCAACAGTGCTAATCTATTAAGGTGTCCATGGAAACTGCTCTGGTGGGCGTGTACTAGCTGCCTTTTGTAAGTGTGCAATGCTGTTCATGAATTTTTAGGCCTCTCAAATATCTCAGTATTCCCTTCCTTGGTGTGTATGCATTTTTCTTTCATTCATCTATTTATAATAAGCAATATAAGTAACTTTTAAATAGAAAGTAAAACGGCACAAACAAAATTCAAGAAGTTTAGGGAGTTTAGTGAGAACAGAAGTTTAGGTTGATTCTGTACACTTACAGGAAAAAAGAGGATTGAATTACTTTGCTAGAAAAATCAAACCCCAAATCAGCTTGATTTGAAACACACGTCATTTTTAATATCTGAAATATCTAGTTATTTCTCAAGAATAAGAATTCGTTCTTTTTTTTTTTTTTTTAAATTAGTTCTTGATGATGTGGATAACTGCATGAATTCCTAGTTTTGCTTGCCATTGCAGGGACAGTATTGTATTTTGTTGCTTTGTTCTTATTTTAAAATCATTTATTGAGATCTTACTACATTCCAGACTCTGCTTATTTACATATATCCTCATTTAATTATCAGACTATCCATTTGAGGCATGTGTTGGTATAGCACCTGTTTTATACACAAGGAAACTGAGGCTCAAGAAGATAAGAAACTTACGCAGAGTCACACAGGTACTGAGAAACAAAGGCAAGATTCAAACCCAGGTGGGTGCAGGTCCAAAGCTCTTAATCTTTGCACTGTGCTCTAGGAATAACTTCTGCCACCTGGTGCTGCTTAGCAAGTACTGAATTAAATGCTTAACCTGAAATCCAAGGGCGATGGGAAAGAAAGAAATTGTAGGAGTTTCTTCCTCATTGAAGTTCAACTGTAAGTCACTTGTGAATTTATGTCTACTGTAATTGTGTTTGTAACTTTCCACTAGAACGTGTTTTGCATGATCTTGTAAGATTTCAAAGAAAATTCATGGTTTTTTCCCCCTCAGTATTAAGAGATGGGGAAAAGCAGCAATGGGCTTTAATGTACGGTTTATTTATAAGGAAATTATAGAACATATTAACACAACTGTTCTACGTTTAATCCAGTGAAAGTTCAGCTACTGGTTCGTGAACATGCTGTGCTATTTCATGCCTCTGTGAGTGTGCACATGCCGTTTGCTCTCCCAGGCTCTTTACCCTCCCTCTCCTTGGTCATATCTACTTGTCAGATTCCAGCCAATCCTCCAACGTGCTTAAGCATCTTTCCCCTCATTGAACTCTTTTCACTACTGCCCCCGGGGACCTAAATAACATTTTTCCTTTGTCTCCCTAATTCCGGCTAGGCCTTATGACTTTCTTTGTTACAGTTTCTACAGTTCTCATGGCAATTCTTTCTCATGTGACTCTTTTATGAGGTGAGAAGCTTCTTTGGGGCAGAACTGCTCTTGATTCCCTATCCCCAGTGCCTAGTACGTGGTGTGTGCTCAGGACATGATTGACTGAATTTTTGAATGAATTATGATTTAGACAAATTGGAATTGGCCTGAAAAACATGCTATGAAAGTTGAGCAAAGCTTTCATCCATTTCTGATTAGAGTTTTATCCTATTTGGAAAACTATCACCCCCCCCAGTTCTTTTTTAAGGAAAATATAGATATACATACACAATAAATACATTTACGGTTGAACAAAGATAAAGCCTCCTCTAAAAGCAGTTATTTGATTTACAGGGTCATTGAAGCAGTGTTTATACAAATGGGTGTGTATGAATGTAAGTCTTGGTGTCATGTCATCTCAGCTTATCTCTTTTGAAATTTTAATATTTTATGTAATATTAAAATGTAATAAACCAAGACATTCTTACATCAATGTTTGCTCTGGTACATAAGATTGGTTCATTCTGACATTCATTTGTGTGATTACTGTGACTAAAATAACCAATTTGGGAGAGAATCTGTACATACGGGGTGTGGGTGTTTGTTAATGTGGGAAACAGCGTCCGAATCCAGCCTGCTCAGAGCTTTCCCTTGAAACAGATGTGCTCTCTCACACCAAGGAAGATACGTGGGGCAACGTCTCTTGGGTACACTGGGTCAGGTCCCCTCTGCCTGGCGCCATGTGGGTCCTCAACCCCGAAGGGCATGGTAATATAGTCTGGCAACTTGATTGTTTACATAGAAGCCTAAGGAGCATTAGTTACCTTCTTTTGGGTTGAAATGGTAAAACTCAAACAGTATTTCTCAGTCTACAGAATATCATGCATCTTGATGACACACTGATTGCTTTCTCTCAGTATTTTCTGGCCTTAAAGTGACTATATGGAAATTCATTCAATGTCTTGAGATCTTTCCAGTTTGCTTGAATTCTGGCTTCTTAACTTGTTAAGTCATATTCCATCTTTTTATATAACCCAGAAGAGAGGAGTTAAAAATAACTCATCACTTAGATTTATGAGTCCTAAAAAACATTTAAGTTATATACAATCAGATGATTTCAAAATTTAAGAAGCTGTGCAAGAGACATGAAATGGTCAGTTAAGGTTTAGTCATATAAAAACTTTATTTGGTGTGATTAATCATAATTACTTGCTCATAACAGTTGAATTCTCTGCATAGATTTAGTTTTGACTTTAAGTACCATCCCTCGTTTTCTAACTTTGCTTGAAGGAGGAACTGGAACACACAGTGAATATAATCTGGGGCCTTTTGTTCTCAAAGGTTGGTCCATATGTTTGTTTATTTTTTATTTTCATTATGATGTTTGGAGTCTGTTGTGACTGTGAGCCCCTGCATTTGTCTTGGTGATTTCTAGAAATTTTAGGAACTTTGACCAATTCAGTGGTTCTGCTTCCAAACATTTATTTGCTAGCTGATCAATTGGATATTGGAATTCTCACAAATAAGTAAAAATGACACACTCTTAATTTGTGACTCAGAAAGTTTGTGAGCTCTGCCAGTCTTGGTGGAGCCAAATATTACAATTCTAGGAACTATGCAGGAGTTCTGAGTTTATCCCAACGTGCTCTGGATCCCTCACTCAAATCTCTTACGTGCTGGAGTTTGTGTGAAAAGGAATCTTATATTTTAATCTGCCCCATGAACTGTTTCTTACTTATAAAATACTTTCTACATTGTTTATTTAATTGAGGTGGAAAGATGGAGATATTTTCCTAGAAAGGTATTAAATTGTTTCCTTATAAGTCCAAGTATAATAATGAGAGTTGTATGAGTTATCCTCACATTTGGCTGATCATGAATCTGAGTTATGTGGGTAAAATAAAAGCACATAACAAATTAGTAATTTCTCCTAACATGTTAACTCCATCATATTGCTTAATTTGAACTTCACACACTTGAGAGGGTGATGAAACCACTACTGGCTCTTCTTGATTTCTACACTATGATTTCTTCCTGTGTTGCACACTCTCTGTATTCTATGTATTTGGAATGTTAAAATAAACTGACTATAAAAATAATTTCAATCTAAGTATGCAGGATGAGAAGCTTGGAGACCAGTAGAGGGGAGTTATAACTGCTTTGAGTGTAGTAAGGTTCCAGACACCCAAGGGGTAATCTGCTTTAGTCTTCAGTACACTGGCTAAGATTGTTTCATGTGGTGCCCTAGTGCAGATAATTTGACATATATTTATTTTTTTTCCTACTGCTGTCTGATCAGTTGGGTGCTGGAACTTGCTCAAGAACTTAGAAACAGAAAATAAGATTAACTCTGTTACAGAGTTGAATTATAGAATTAACACATTAGTGGGAAAGTACAGTTTATCATGTACTTGAACAGCTTGAGGCCTGTAAGACATATATATCTCCTAAAACTAGTAAGTTAATTTAGCAAGTACATAGGACATAAAGACAATATATAAAAATAAGTTACATGTCTAAACATTAGCAATAAATAGTTGCAGATTTTCAGAGTTGGTAGACTTATCCAGGATGCTTCACTCAGCTCTGGAGTTTTTCCAAAGTATGGTGTGAGCAGGAGAGAAGGATTGAATGCTTTCTGGAAGCATGTTCTTGAGCTGACTTTCAGAGTGGTATGTTCTTGAGCAGTTGGTCCTTGATTCATGTAAGTGGAGGAACGGACAAAGTGATTGGGTACATGGGACATCACTAAACAAACTAGTAAAGTTGTCTGTTGAGCTTTATCTGATTACTGTGTTTTTGGTGCAATATGCCTGGAGGGTGGTATTCTCATATTCATAGTCATTTAATTTTGTTTGTGCTTCTCAGAGTAATAAAATCTCGTGTGTCATTTTGAGCATGATTGTGTCCTTAAGTCCTGTGTGGAGGTAGAAACTCTGTCAAAGAAGAGCATATAGACAGTGGGATGGAGAGGGATGTTCTTTTAGAAGGGAAAATTTCTCATTTAAAATTGTTGAAGTGTGATACGGAACTATTTTATATATTTATGTGTCAATGTTGACATACTCTTAAGGAGCTTTAAAATTACTCTTCTGGTCACCTGGATTCAGTACTTGTGATTTTGCCATAGAGAAACAGAAAACCTCTAGTCTGTTGTGTCTTCCAAAGGCTTTCTGCCCAAACCTTAGGACACAGTAGGCATGTCATAGGAAATGCCATTCCCTGAATAATAGGCATAGATAATGCCAGGGATCTCATAGGCCTGATCTGGGTTTGAATGTAGAAACAAACAAGGCAATAGTTAATTTTTATACCTTTTAATTACTTTGTGTGAGCTGAGTGTTCAAGAACATGTGTGGTATGAACAGTGTAGGTCACATTAACTGTGATCTATTTTCTACTTAATAGTAAGTACATTATATAGAGTCTTTGCAAAGAATTCTCACATGTGTTTATTTCACTAACACATTCTTCCTTATTTTACCCTCACAATGATTTTGTAAGGCATGTGGAGATCTGCTTTTTGAGATAGTGAAAGAAGCCTGGATTAAGAATCAGATCTAGATTCTAGCAATCTGTGGCCTCAATTTCCTCAAGTTTAAAAAAAGATGCTTATAAAACTCTCATTATTTCCACTATATATAAAGATAAACTCATAAAACACAGAGATTTCTTAAGATTTCTTAAGATCACACTTTTCCATGTAGTTAGGACTGGCTCTAAGCTTACAGCACTGATCTCAAAAATTTAGAGACAACATGCTTGGAGTGTCAGATACTAACAATGTTTGGAAATAGATAGTTGTGGTGGTAGTCAACATTTAATGTTTGAGACTGGCTCTCCTATGTGACCATTTAAACATCAAGTCTTCACTGAGGAGTACAGACCTGAAAAGCAATCTCTTCAGTTATATTGTCTACTGAAGACTGATGAAGCATTGAATTATTTGTAGGAAACTGTCAAGGTTTTAAGCATAGTCTAAGGGAGAGGACACTGTGGCCATCGGTACTTGTGCCAGATAATGGTCTAGAGTGGAGCTGCCTGCATAATGTTAGAATTAATAGGTGGCCCTGTTGACTAGAAATATTTAATCCCCTTGCTTTTTGTCTTTGTTTGCCATGTAAACTTCTGATACCAACTCGGTCTTTCATGCAGACTCACTTATGCAGTGAGCAAAACTTTTCTGAGTCTGTCAAATGCTGGGTCTGTATATCCAGAGTTGAGAAATGTGGTCTCCATCCTTGTCCCTGTGGAGTTCATGGTCTATTTGGGATCAGGGAGGGGAAGATAAACCAAACATGTAAAAAAAAATTATTTTAGAGTGGGATACCTTCTATAAACAGAGATATAAAACAGATTGAAATGGGAGCAACCAACTCTTCTGAGCCCAGGTTTAAGTGGGAAAGAAGGAAAAAGTTTGTCACATAGGAGGCAATTCTCAATCCAAATCTTACGATCTGAGGAGAGAAGGGAGAAGAATTTTCTAAGTGATATCATTTGTTAAGACATGGAGGCATGAGAAGGCATGGCGGCATGAGAAGGCATGGCTTAGTGAGGAAAAAATGGCAAGTTTTTGTCATTGGAGCTTGGTTTTGGCCGGATGTGGGAGAAAGAAGGGTTAAACTGGAGTCAAACTGACATCAGATGTTGAGGTTCTAATTTCTAGGCCAAGGGTTTTCTGCACCAAGTGATGACGCAACAGAGGGAGAAGAGTTTGCTATGTCTAACCAGTAGGGGAATTCTGGTTCTCTTGGAAATTATCTTTTGACTACAGAGTAGAATATTTTGGTTTTCAGTGTAGCCTTTCTTTTGGGCCAGTAGACCCACAGAATTCCGGGTTCATTGCCAACTAACCTGATTTATCAGTGCAAATAGGTAAAGTAGTATTCTAGTTTACCATTCAGTCTATTTTAAGTCTTGTTACTTTCAGTCTCCTCTGTGCCTGAGCAGTTCTGGATAATTCTAGAAAATTCTATTTTCTGGATCTGCAGAATGGAATACCATTCTGTGGATCCCTTTGTGATGTTTCCTACATCCTTAATCAGCTTATCTCCAACTCTCAGTTGGCAGCTGATTTAGGTTAAACTCCAGATCCTCTTAGTCCTAACTGATTGCTTATGGAGATCATGCTACCTCTAATCACCTCTAATTTCAAAAGCCCATATAAACTAGACTTCAGTTTCTTTCTCATGAGAATCAAATACTTGGGATAGCACGGTGATCATGAGAATTAGGACACTGCTGCTGTTTGTTGCCTTGCCTTTAAACCTCTGTCAATCGAAATGGACTTTATTAACCTTTGTGTCCCCCCATCATGTCTAGAATGGTCTTGTTCATGTAGTAGCTCAGGAACTGTTCACTGAATGATGACTTCACAATCATATTTCTCCTATAAATAATCTTTGGGTAGCATCTGGAATCTGTCTCTTGCTATTTTGCATTATCTATTAATATGAAATTGATTTAAATTAATCCAACTTTCTTGGAGAATTTCCTTAAGAAGAGGCTTGTTATATCAGAGTTATGAAAGGCTAAAATTTAGAGAACAGAACTTAAGGCAGTGAGTCACTATTGCAGATACAAGTTTGGGGTTTATAACCACAGTCAATGGCTAGAACCATTTATAATTACAGGGAATGTTATTTGTTCATCAGAGTATTCCAGCTTGCAGATTTTTCCTCTCAATAGCCTAACTTTTATTTGATGTTAATGTACCAGATCTAAAGATGACTAGATACATAAATGAGTAGGTTTATATTTTCCTCAAATCATGTAATTGGACAATGATGTCTATGAAATAGAAAAATGTTCTGAATGTATTGTTTGGAGAAAAGTTATTAACTTCAGGGTTCTAATAGACTATCTAGATTGGAAAATGTCTTTCCTTCTTGGGAAGGTAACCTCCTTGCCTCAGCCTCTCTGTTAGCACTGATGGTGTCTCATTAGCTGCTAAAAAGCAGCAATAAATAATGCTTACATCATGGGATCTACATTCGGTTTTAAAAAGACCATATAGTAATAAGTGATAATTATTTTAAATACTACTCAAGGGAAAACAAACTTCCAGAGAATACATTTTCAATATGCCAAGCTGATGAATAAAAGGAGCATTTTACATCATTTTAACTTTCCTTACCTTAGGGCAATAATAAATTATGGTGCTTGTCTGAGAAATATGACATAATTTTTACTTTATTACATTCATATTGAGTGTGAAACTTTCCTGTATTTTTAATGGTTTCTGAAGCATGATTCAGGAATTTTTTTTTTTTAATGTCCTGGGTGTTCTCAAACTTTTTAATCAATTAAAAAAAAATCTAAACTGAGATTTCTTCATCTCATCTTTGCTTCTTTTGCCTCTAGAGATTTAGTTGCCTTTTGAAGACTAACATTTGTTTAAGCTCTTTGTTTCTGAACTCTTTTAATTCCTTTACATTTCAATACATGTGTGTTCTTGGAGCATGGGCTGGGGAGTGTGGGCAGTAAGGAGAGGGCGTGGAGAAAATCACTTAGAAATGCCTCTTACCCTTTCAAAGGAACATCTCCATACTCTCTGTTTATTCTTACGGTAAGTGGTTTTACAAACTGCTGGGTAGTATAATTTCCCTGAAATTTTCCCTGGATTTTAATGACTTAAAGAGTTATTCAAAATTTCCTCCAGAACACTAAATGGAAGGGCGTGTGGTCTAGTCTGGAGTCTCCCCACTGTTTTTCTGGATGGATCACACCTCTAGATTTAGCAGGCCACCCCAGAGAAAACGTCCTTCCTTCATTGAAGAACCAGAGCGCTCTTCTCCCTTTTGCTTCCCTTACCCTCTACTTTCTTATTTGAGGTAATTACTTATTGTATTTGGTGTCCAGTCACTTTCATCTCTGCTCCCCTCCATGTCCTCTTTGCTGTGCCCTCATTTCCTTAAGCAAATGTAGCACAGCCTCCAGACAGGTGTTCCTTGTTGCACTGTGGCACGCTCTCTCTATAATGCCTCCTAATCCTGTCCGTTCCAAACTTCCCTACCCTCATTACAATTTGTCTTCTCTTTGTCTCAGGTGCTATTTAAAGTCTAAAGAATTTTTCAGTGTGAACCATGTACATTCCTCATAGACAGATTTGCCTTTTAATTAAGGATGTGCCTGGCATTTGTCTAGGTGTTGGATGCTGGTGATGGTGGGTATGGTTTGACCCAAAGAAAAATAAAAATGCTCATCTAGTTTTCAAGGAGCTCATGGCCTTAGAAGGGGAACAAACCTCAAGATCGAGCTATGAAAGGAGTTCCCAATTCCTGTCCTCCAGGAAGTGAGTAGGAAGGATAATTTGGTTCAAGCCTTAAAGTGGAAGTACTTGAATGAGGGAACATAGACCGGGTAGCTATTCTGGGAAAGAAGTGGAAGGAAGAAGGATGGCACATGGCTAGCTCCAGAATCAAGGAAAGAAGGGGCATAAGCCTTTGTTGTTGTTGTTTTTCAATCCCAGAGATTGAAAAGGAAAGTAATCAGACTTTTGAGGTGATCTTTGGGATTAGAAAGAAATATGTGGTTGTGGGTCTGGAAGAGATGGGCATCTGTACCAGTCTGGGCAGGGAGCCTGTGGGCAGTGGGGACTTTGGAAGGGACTGGCTGAGTATGTGCCTGGCAGGTCTGGCAGCCTGGGTGGAGTGTGGTGCCAGGAAAGCAGTGCTGCTGGCGTTTCCCCTCTTTCCAAGGGCTGCTAACCTACGGCACTTTTTGCATGCTTTGGGTTGGAAGTTAGATGATCCTCCTAGTCAGTTTATTTAAACCTCCCAGGGTTCTCAGATGATGTAGGGGAAGGAGAAGTAGAAGCAAAGCTGGTATAAGATTTTTGAGTTAGTTTTAATTATATTTGGTGAAATAAGAGACAGGAATTCATTAGTAACCAGAGTGTTATAAGCATTTCAAACCAATTCCATTTTATACATTGGAATTAAGGTTATGATTTGTTCAGTGTTACATGTCTAATAAGTCACAATGCTGAGATTTCAGTAGCTATAACCGAATATCTTAGGCAGTCTCATTTCTTATCCATTACTTTCCTTCTTTTTGAAGTTCTCCCCATTTCTTTGCATCCTTATCTCATTATTGTCTTCCATACGGTTTTAGAAATCTTTTCTTGTTTGTGACAAAAACCCAACTTGAAGATGCTTAAGCAAAACAAAAGTTGCTACATGGAGTTTGCTATATGAATGTGGGGGTTACTTTACATATTCTGAGGATAAGAATATGGCTAAACCTCAGGAACATTGTCCTAATAGTCTGTGTCCAGGTAGACTCATGCTATGACAACATGGTGGCTCCACACTGCAGATGAAGTCTGGGCTGGTGCAGCTGAGGTGACAGTTCCCAGACAAGGTATCCTCTTTGGCAGACAAAAAAAAATGTTTACCAAGGTTAATAATTTTGAATTTATTATAATATATACCTCACATACAAAATGATTCAATGAAGCTAATAATAACAACAACAACAATAATAATATTTTGTAAGATTATACAGATCTTCCTTGACTTACAATGGGGTTGTCCCAGTAAACCCATCTTAAGTTGAAAATGTTGTAAGTTGAAAATGCATTTAATACACCGAACGTACTGAATGTCATAGCTTAGCCTAAACTACATTAAATGTGCTCAGAACACTTATATTAGCCTACAGTTGGGCAAAATCATCAAACACAAAGCCTATGTACAATAAAGTATTGAATATCTCATGTAATTTACCGAATACTGTGCAGAAAGTGAAGAACAGAATGGTTTTATGGATCCAAAACGGTTCTGAGTCCATCAGTTTTTTTATCCTCATGATTGGGTGGCTAACTGGGAGCTTCAGCATCATGAGAGAATATCATAATGCACATCGCTAGTCCAGGAAAAAATCAAAATTCAAAATTTGTAGTGCAGTTTCTACTGAATGTGTATTGCTTTGGCACCATCATAAAGTAAAAAAATTGTAAGTTGAACCACCATAAGTCAGGGACCATCTGTATACATTACAGGATCTAATTCCAAATCTCAGCTATTTGATGCAGTCAAGTGGCAGGTGTGTCTGTTCCCATTTTACAGATGAGGAAAGCAATGTGTAGAGAGGTTAGCATTTGCCCAAGGACTCACAGCTGGAGATGGAACTCAAGCCTTTTCCACCACATCCTCCTCCTAGAGGCTTTAATTCTTAAAATAAATCAACTCTTTTGTTCAGATCTTTTTCATTTATTTGAAGGAAACAACATTCTGGATTAATTTGAAGTAAAAGTACCCTGAAGGTACACTGAATATTCAGACTTGGATGGCTGATCATCTGATGGAGCTGTAGTGTTTCCATTTCTGTTCTGGTTGGGAGAAAGGCCATTCCCCATGCTTCTCTTTTCTTTTGATTTCTTGTTGGCATCTCTATTTCCCTCCATACTTTTCAGCATTCAAGCCAGATGCCAATTGTCTGTATGAAGACACACTGTTTCTCAAATATACCAGGACACCAAATGTATGTGTAATATTTGACCATATGTGAATTTTCCAGTAAACTTCTGGGGACTTATGTTCCAGTGTCAGCACCAAACAACAGAAAGACTGTAAATTCCATCACCTAACCAGAAGCCTCACATATGCCTTATATTTATAAACTTTCGATAGATGTAATGCATTCTAAATTTGACTTTTTTAGTGTGATAGAGATGTATGCTCTCTCCATGAAGGCAGTAACAGCTTGCAAAAATACAAATTCCTGGGACCTTGTCAGGCTACCGCTATCACTACTGATTATAGCAATTGGTTATTGTGGAGACACTTGCAAGCAAGGAACATATCTTAAGCTGGATCCTGAAAGAAAAGAAGAGAAAAATGCATAGGTGGTAGGCAACAGATATGTTACAAAAAATTAAAAGGTTGAACTACCTATACTAACTGGGCCAAGAAAATTCCTCCAAGGCTAGACAGTGTGGACTTAAATTCTAGAATTCCAAGCAAATTATTTCAAAGCACACAGATTAGAGGCTAGAATTTTAAGAAATGACTCTACCACCCTCACTACCCCCTCCCAGATCTTGAGTTGCTGGCATAATCATTAAAAGACAAAAACAGAAAACAGAACCATTTTAGGAGGATTTACTACATGCAAAGCTTTGTTTGGGACCTGGTGATTGTTAAGAAGATGAAATAGACAGGCCTTCATCCTCAAGTCACTTATAGTTTAGTACAGGGAGTCTCCATTGCCATCAAAGTACCTAACAACACAAGGAGGAAGCAGGTGTGGAAGGCAACATTTCTTAGGAATGGCTCCAGTATTGGGAGAGAGGCTGAGACTCAGCTTGTCCCTGTGCTGGCTAATGGATCTAGTGAAAAGAGAACTCTCTATTGAACTGCACTCTCTTCTAGCAGGTATTAACAGCCCTATTGGTAATAAAAGAGCAAATATTTATCATGCACTTACATGTGCTAAGCACTTTAATTTTTTTTCATTTGACTTTCAAAACAATCTAACAAGGATAATATATTCTTATTCCTGTATTACAGTGGAGGTAACTGAGGTTTCAAAGATAAAATAACTTGTCAAGGTCATATAATCATAGGCTTATAAAACTGTTGATCCCGTAGAAAACTGCCTTTTCCTTCTACAGAGGTTGGTACGTGTTAACCATTTTCTCAAGGAGGTGTACTTGTGTCACAAATGTGTTACTTTTCATCTCTGCCAACACAAACCCTATTCATCCTGTAAGAATTTGGGACTGCCTCAGTTTCCATCAGAAACTCTTCCTGGGACCCAGGGACTTCTCTTTCTAAAGTACACCTGGAGGACTTATGCCTCCCTCATTTATTTGGCAATCAATTATGAACTGCCCTAAGCTAACTCTCATTTATTTTATGGTATTCTTTAACTTCATTTAATCTTTCCATCTGGATTGTAAACTCTTTCCAAGTTAGTGGCTTTGTCTTAGGAATTAAAATCCAACACAGTATACATTGCAATCATTTTTTGGTGTCTATTTGAATTAAAGTTGTATTCATTATCTATTGCTGCTTAACAAATTACCACAAATATTGTGGCTGAAACACAACACATACATGTTATTGTACAATTTCTGTAGGTCAGAAGTTGGGCGCGTCTTAACTAGGTCCTTTGTAAAGGTATAGTTGAGATGTCAGCTGGGGTCAGTTCTCATCTGCTGACTTCAGTGGTGATGGATCTGCTTCCAAGCTCACTCAGGTTGTTTGCAGAAGTCCCTTTCTTGCGGTTGTTAAGACTGAGGTCTCCAGCTTCTTTGTTGGCTATCAGATGGAGTCCACTCTCAGCTGCTGGAGGCTGTCCTCAGTTCCATGCTTAATAGTTCTCATCCATAGGCCCTCTTCCAAACTGCAGTTTCCTTCTTCAAAGCCAGCAACTGAGAGCCTCTGGAGTGAGTCTATTAGTAAAGTGGAGTCTTACATAAGGTAACATAATCATGACAGTGGCATCCCATCATCATTGCCATTCTATTGATTAGAAGCAAGTCACACATCCTGCCCACTCTCAAGGGAACAGAGTGCTTGAACAGGGCTTGAACAAAATATACAAGGGCTTGAACCAAAATAGGAGTTGGAGATCATGAGAAGACCACCTTAGAATCTGTCTTCCACAAAAGTGAAATAAGCAGGAAAAACACAAATATTTGAGATTTTATCAAATTCATTTAGCAAATAATAGCACTTGAAACAGAATTCAGAACTTTGAGTCTGATCTTCTTTTTCCAACTACTAAATCATCACTGTCAATACAGAGATGCTCTTGGCTACACAGCCAGTTCTGGCTGGTGGAGCTAGAGCCCATGCATGAATCAGTTAGGGGTGTGTGTTGAGGGAGATAACTTGCTGTAAATAATCACTGTCCAAAGTGGTGTGATCAACTCAAACTTGTATCTCTTGCTGGAGCTGCGATACAAGGTCATCTATCCAGGAGTGGGTGGCAAAGACTTGAGTACATTAGGACTGGGGTTCATTCAGTCTCTCTGGGAGAGAAGTTGCAAAGGTCCATGTAGGACCTCAGCCTGGAAAAACAGGGATATAGCCTGGTGGGGGATTCAGCTGCTAATAGGAAGCTGAGATAATGATGAATGGACCAACATACAGGGGGGTGGAGGTCAGATTCTGGCTCATTGCACCCATTCCTCGCTTACAGAATTAGGGTTTGGCTGCATCTGTGGACAGAGGCAAGGCTCCTAACCTACTCCCTGTGGGAGGCCTCACTAAAGGGAGGGACTGAGATTTATCTCCCAAAATCTAGGCTCGGATTCCATATTGATCAAATTTGTCAGATGCAATACATATTTGCATTTTGTTTTTCTCTGAATAAAAGGTACATTTTCTTAATTATTTTAATAATATTTCTCTCTTTCCACCTTCCTTTCTCTTCTTCCCTTATTCTTTAAACACTTTTGCTATCATTAAAATCCTTAGATTTCTATCCAGTTATTCTTTTTTTCATTAAAAACCCAATGATACAGATATAATCTTATCAGCTGAACAAGTTGAATCAGATATGTTCTTCTGCATATTGCTTATTTATTATACAACTTCCTATATCTTTTAAAATAACACATTTTATGGGGTCTTTCTCCTGTGACTCATTGTTGGAGCTGATCCGAGAAGGAATTATTCTCCAGACATGGCACCACTGACCCTCATTTCAAATTACATTTTTTATTTATTTTTAAAAAGATATTTCATTCACAGAATCCCCACTGAGCTTTTTATTGTGGAAAATTAGGGCCTGTAAATCATCCCCCTCAGAAAACTATAAATTTTATACAATTGAAACATTCCCTGGGCTGAGCTTGGCACTTTGATGAAATCACTCCTTCGCTTCTCATAATTTATGAGCTTCCCCTATTCTCCTCCCTTCTGCTCCATCATCACCTTGCCCTCTCAGCAAGAGTGGGAGGTGGTATCGTGCCTTTAAATTGCTCACTGGGGTTTACTGAGTATAATTTGTGAGCGAATTTATATAAATGCACGATATTACAATGTCTCCAAAATTGTGAACAATAAAACTTTTCATTTTCTTCTGGCAGGCAGAAGGGATGCGGGTTGGTCATACAGGAGGTAGCACGGCATGGTGCACCAGGGACAGACCAAGTCCCTGGAGCCAGATGACATGGGATCTGCTAGTGGTTTCCTATGAAACCCAGGCCTCAGTTTCCTCAAAAATTGGTTAGGTCCAGATGGGTAATCTTTAAGGTCCCTCTTAGCTCTCACACATTCTGATTCTATGGCTCCCAGATTGTTCTGGGCATCTTTTAAGGGGTAGTAGGAAAACCAACAGGATATATCTCAAAGGTTTGATAGACTATTTTGAATGTGGGTGGTTAACTCATTTTTCGGGAAAAAGAGAGAAAACCCAATAGTCGTAAAGAACAGAGCACTCCTAATTTTTGTATGTTGGGTTTGTACTGGATTGTGAGGTCTTGAGAACCAGGGGCTGTGTCTTATTTAACTCAGAAAACCTAGCTTTTAGGATAGAACCTCATACCTGGGTTTCATTCAATGATTAAAGCACTGATTGAACACAGGGAATCCAAAAGTGTGTTACCTCCATAAATTCAAGTGCTTGGAATAGCGCCGGACACACAGTAGGTACTTAATATGTATTTGTTGAATTTCCAACGAGTAGGCTATTAGCCATCATTGGGATGTTGGAATTTCCCTGTGTCCATTCCCAGTCCACTTGGTGTCTTTATTTTTATGTCCTAGTGGTTTTCTTTTGCACTAGAACTCCACATGGGTCTTTGAGGAAATTGCTAGCTTAATGACATCACTAGTACTCACAGTTTTGCAAAGAGTTTTGCTGCTGGAGAAACAGGCCAGAATTAGAGCGTAGAAGTGGTATGGCAGAGTGGCTGAATATGAGCTTTGGAGTGAGATCTGGGCTCTATCTACATCTTAAAAGCACTATGACCTTGGGTGGAATATTTCCTCTGCTAAGCTCCATTCTCTCTATCTGTAGTGTGAGGGGGTCATAATTGTATAGAATGGGGGTGGGGTCATAATTGTACTTATTCCTTAAGGTAGAAGTGAGATTCTCATCCATGTCAAGTGCTAAGCCCAGTGCTCATATATAGTAAATACTCAACACATATAGGCTCTGACTTATTTTTAATTATTGTTAGTAGTTTTGGTGTATACATCAGTAATTGCTCTTGTGTTGAAATTCAGATTCTTTTGTGGCAATATAACTGTTGTCCTATGTAAAATTTATTGTAGTCCTAACTTAACCATTTATTTAGCTTCTCAGGGTTTATTTTGAGATCCTTGCATTAAAAGAATAGAATGTCACTGATACTTATGAAAAGAACCTCATCCTTTTGGATGCAGAGTGTTGCTTGGATTTCCTGTTACTCTGAAATACAGTTTTTGTGATTCCAGTCTTTTAAGAAAGAATGAGAATATAGTGGTATATAAGAAGGTCTGGTATCTCTTTTTTCCCACATGATGAAAAAAATTTTTTCCCGGTAGTTGTCAGTTACGACTTTGCCTACATGCAGTTATAACATAGCACACTACTATTTAAGGAAGACTGTTACTTAGGGTCAAGAATGCAAAACAGCCTGAAATACTATTTGAAAGTCTAGGTGAAGCCAATTTCCTTTTCTTTGACCTGCTAGCAGGATACCCTGAGAAGGTATGAACTGGAATATGTGTCTTGGGACTATTTACCCCCTAAATATTAAAAGTATAAATAAGCAGTGGAGTTTGGGGTGACAGAGGATCAAAAGTGATGGCTCCCAAGCCCTTGCTGGTCAAATACGGCTCACCTAATAACATTTCAGCCCTGAATCACTTCACTGCAGGCAGGCTTGCAGCTGAGGGGGCTGCACAAAAACATTCCTTCAGGACCATTTAAAAAGGCTGAATAAGCAAAGTATCCTGTGTGACAACACTCAGAATATCAGAGGGGCAGTTCAGGTACACATATTATTGCCCATGGCTCCAGGCCCAATAACTTTTTCCTCATAGCGGTAGATTCCCTGGACAGAAAGCAAATCTCTTTCCAAGTTAGAGAACGTTATCAGATTTATCTCTCATTGTCAGATCAGCATATAGGAAACAAATGGAGTCTGCAGCATGATTCAAATTAGAAGCAGAGCAATTTACAGAGCTCACTGGCTTCTCGTAAACCGTATTAACGTTTGGCATGGGGTGCCAAGGAGGCAGAAAGAATCGTCCAGCTGAACACTTATTATCTGCTTAGTCTCTGATTATATATCCTCAACACAGCTTAACTAATGGCAGCCACAGTATCTCGTGAGCAGGAAATGAGAAAGTTACACACGTTTTTGTCTCATAATCAAATATTCTGCCCTATCTTTTTAAAGTCTCCCCCGGGGAGGCAAAGTTCTGTTTCTTTGGTTTCATTTTTCTTTAAGCTGTTGCCTGTAATTTCCACTTTGTTTTAGATTTGTCACAGCTCTAAAATGGAATTAAGTTGCTTATTTATGCTCATGTCTTCTGTTATTTTGGATTTGGGACATTTCTTAATTCGGTCATGACTATATAGTTGCTTGAATTCACACTCCCTTTTGAATTCTAGCCCATGGTGTTCTAACTATGTGAACACATCATGGATAGTGTCAACTTGTTCATTTATCAGAGTCAAACTTTCTTGTTTCTTTAAGGTTCTCAATATATTTAACCTAATAAGACTAGTAGGGGACATTTGTTGAATACTTACTATGTGGTAAGCACCTTACATTTTAATCTTATTTTGTCATCATAATCTCATGAGGTAATAACCAACATCACCTTCATTTTAGAGATTAAAAAAAAAAATCGTTTCCCTGGGACATACTGCTATGAAACAGAAGAGCCAGAAATTGCACCCTAACAACCTGCTTTTACCCACTGCACTGCTCTCTGTCTCTAACTTTATAGCTCATTGAATGAAGTGCCTTAGAAAGTATGAGTGTAACAGAGAAGATGGGAGGAGGATGGGGGAAAAGAACATTAAATGTAGAAAGAGGAATAACATGGAGTTTTACCAACAGTAGAACTGAGGGAATCTTAGTCACACAATTGGCTCTTATTGAACTGAACTGGCTTCTCAGGTGCCTTTTCAATGGGCAGTGATGTGGGTGGGCCATTCAGGCATTCTGATAACTTCCGCTATAGAGGATTACATATTTTTTTGTACTTTTTTGTTTCAAAAAAGTTATAAGAAAAATACAAAGAACTTCATGTCCCTACACCCAGTCTCCTCCAATCATTAATATTTTACATTTGTTTTTATCATTTTCTCTCTATATAGATACTTATTTTATGAACCATTTGGGAATAAGTTATAGGCACAATGGCCATAAACTCCTAAATATTTTGGTGTACATTTTTTAAGGATAAATGTTTTCTTACATAACCACATTATAATGGTTGTTTTCTGGAAATTAGTACTGATTCAGTGCTAATGTATAATCTACAAACTGTATTTCTGCAATTGTACCAGTAAAAATATTTTGAGAGACGGTGCTCCAGGACCAGTCTAGGATCACATGATACATTTAGTTGTCATGTCTCTTTTGTCTCTTTTAGTCTGGAACAGTTTCTTTGTCTTTTTCCATTTTAATATTTAAAAAAAGAGTTCAGGTCAGCTGTTTTATAAACTGTCTTTCAACTTGACTTTGACATTTCCTCATGATTGGGTTGAAGTTATACACTTTGGGCAGGAGTAACACTGAAAGCAATGGTGTGTTCCTCTCAGAGCATCATGCCAGGAGGCACATGATGCTAATTTGTCCCATTACTCTGGTGTTAACAGGTTTCTCTACTGTAAAGTTGAGATTTTTCAATAGTTTAAAATTGAGATGCTGACTTCCTGGGAATTTGTTTTGAAGGAGGTCCATTAACTGAGCAACTGTGAATATTCCAAAAAAAGCTAGTTTCCTGATCTCTAAGTCTCGGGAACATGCTGCAGAAAGTGGTGATTCAGCCAATATTCCCTTAGGGAGAAGTAACCTAAATCCCACCCCTGTCACCAGAATCTCAAGTTGTGATTCTGTTTATACTTAAGGAAGTGTCTTGATATTTGGTGAATCTTTAAGAGATACATGGAATGTCAAAATACTTCTATGTCAGAACAAAATATGATTTTTATCACAGATTCAGATTATGGGTTGGCAGAGTAATTTCTAGAGCAATTGGTCTTGGGGTGGGAATGGAGGGTGTGGTCAATTAGCTCTGAGCTGTTGTTGGACAAGGAAGTAGATGGCTTCATAGCTAGTGTGGACGCCCAATTCCTCGTAGCAAGATTGGGCCAAGTGGGGAGGGCTGCCATCTGAAACTGCAACTTTTCCCTGGAATGGAGGAAGCTCAGTTTGGCAGAACATCATCTCCTATGATAGGGAATAAGGGATGGTGCTATTGGCCAACATTTAGTGATTATATTAAATGATGAGGGAGGCAGGTGTCCAGACAGCAGGCAGCTGGGTCTGCCAGCAACCTACCAGTGTGTGTGTCATGGGGAAATGGGGAAGGTAAATGAGTTGGGGGTGGGTGGCACAGATAGAGAAGAAAATTAGAAAAGGAAAGACAGGTGAGGATCCAGTCATAAAGGGCTTGGGACATTAAGCAGATGTCCAGACTGGTACTCCAACCCAGGGAAAGAAGACTGCAGAAATGGACTACAAGACCCAGACTGGGCTGATACCAAGTATGACTTGAAGGATACTCCTGTCAGAGAGGCTAGAGAACTAGTGAAATTTTTAGCCTAAAGTCTAGACTGATCTTAGAGACTGAAGAAAAGAATCAGAGAATTTTAGCTAGGGGAGAAGCAGGGCACAGTGTAGACCAAGTATGTTAAAGATCTGAGGCTCATAATCAGCATTAGGCCATCAGCGTGAGTAGTTATGTTCACTTCATTCCACCTACACTCAGATTAGGGTTGCATCATTATTGAATTTTTTTTTTGTCATTTTATGAAAAGTCTCTCTTTCAAGGTTATTTTTCAATCACATGTCACTTGTGCAATGCTGTTGGGGCTGAGAAACACAGCATGATTTGGTCTGTTCTCCATACCCTTCTGAGAAATACCTTAAGACTGAGAAATATGATTTCCTTTTCATATCTACGAATTGGATGAAAGTAGAAGGAAAGAATCAGAATGCTTGATGAAGTATGCATTGTTGAAGAACTGTGTCAGAATAAAATTATGTTAGAAAAATGATTGCTTTTTAAAAACGTCGCCCATTCTTGCATCTGTAAGTCTGTTCCATTTCAGCTTCCTTTATTTTAATCCCTTTCTTCTCCCATGACATTTCCTATTCATTTAATTTAAGCAGTGTTTCTAGAGATCATAGCAATGAGGTGTTGTATAAACATACAATGGGGCAATGAAAACCCATAGAAACACATGTGGGTGTGTGTACACAAAGCTCATTTAGGATCAAAGTTTTGCAGAGCTCATGCAACTGGGAAAACGAAGTGTTTCATTGTGATCACATTGCTATTTGAATCTAGTGTTGTTGTCATCATGGTTTAACATTTATTGCAAGTCTATAGTCTCCTGGCCAGAGCCTAGAATTAGATGTCAACCCTGCTTAGTGAATTTATGCTTGAAATTAGATAGTAAAGCCACATAATGGAAAAAGATAATATTTCCAAAACAGAAATATTGAATAATGCATTCCCAGAAAAGGTAGGTAAGGAGAAAATGAGTTTGATCCAGGCAGTTAGGAATGAAGCAAGTGTGAGAAAACTTACATGTCTAGTTTAGGGATAGTTCGCAGCCATTTCCAAGAACCCTGGGAGGGACTGTGGAGGCTGCATGACCTAACACTTGAATCCTCCTCTGCCACAGCTCAGCCCCCGTGGGGAGGAATCTTGATGAAGAGCCTCCCTTTCTTGGGTAATAATAACAAGCTGCCCTCTCTGGGGCAAATTTTCAGGTGGAAGTTTTACTTTGCCCTTCCATAACCAGTGCAGCAAATAATCAAGTCTTAAAACTTTGAGGGAAACCCTGAGGGGATTTTTTTTTAAAGGATGTAAAGATCATTTGGAAATAAAAATAAAATTTCTTGGAATAAATTTTTCCCCCCTTAACATGTGCCTCAGACCATCTCTTTTTTCCTACTTCAGACACTCCCAATGCTTTTTAATATTAAATGTCTCAATAACAAAAGTAAACTGCATGTTATTTATGGAAACTGCACAATATTAACTTTGCTAATTACATGGTTGCTCACTTTCCCAGGGCCACGTCCCTCCTGTTTGTTTCCAACTGCTGTGGCCACCATGTATTTTAAGAGTAAGGCAGAAATAATAAACTGCAGGTTTCACATGTAGTTTCTGCAGCTCACACAGGGAATTTGCCATTTGGGAGTGAAGGGGCATCATCCCAAGACAGAATAGAGTGAGTTGGGCTTCGCCCATCACCAGCCTATATAACATTGGGGAAATTTCAAATGGAGTTCTGAGGCCAAAATAACCCAAGTTCAGAGACCTGGTACAGCAACTTTCTGAGTATGTGAAATCTTCAGCAAGTGACATCTCTGCTTCTTGGTTCTCTGAATATAAATTAATGATAATGAGTCCTAATTTCTAGTATGGCTCTGAATCTTAAAAGGGGAGATACAAGATGGTGCTTGGCTTCGGGTAATTTGTTAATGAAGGATGGTTCTTTGTTTCTTTCCACTCCATTTTATGCTCTTTCAAACTTCTGAATGCTAAGCTGAGAAGGCATAAAAGATGGCATACATACTAGCCTCGCTCTAAATTCAGAATAAAAAGCTCAAGCTGGCCTATATTCTGCAAGGGGATTTGCTGCATCTTGGGAATTACTATTTGCCCAGCGTTAACTTCTCCTCCCATTTCTCCTTGGTTAGTGAACTGGTGGCACCACCTGCTTACTGGAGAACTGGGCTGTTTGTAGAGGGATGTACATCTTTGGGCCCCAGAACTGAGCTTGAATAAATGGATAAGTGAGTCAGCAACCCTTTACTGAGGTCTACTAAAAATGGCAGGAGTGGTTCATCCCCTCCAGATCCATGAAATAATTCCTGTGGTTACATCAACTTCCATCTTTGGATCTAAAAATTCTCTCTTCTTTTTTTTGGAGAGTTTTCTGCTTGAAAGCTGTTTCACCTCAAACAGCCAGTTCCATTCTGAGAGAGTGGAGATGTGGAGTTTCCCTCAACTGACAGCTTGGCCAGATGCCAACCCAGAGTTCCTCTGGGTCTTTTAGCTGTGGGATAAGTTACAGACGGCTTGGCCTTCCTCACTATCTGTGTCGATCATTTGCTGTAGTAAAAATAACAATCATTGGGTACGTAATTGGTTGTCTAAAAATGTGAACTTTATTAATTGCCCTGAATTTCTGCTTGGCTACCGGCAACTCTGTCTAGACTCTATTTCTTGGCATTCTCTCATCTGTCGTTTCTACCACAAATCCTTTACTGATTTTTAGCTGCCTACTCTCCTGTTTCATCATCTTTCAACCACTGGCTTTTGCCAGGATTTTTCACTAAGCCAGAGATTTAATGTCCTCATTTGTAAAGAAAAGAAACTGAGTCCCCTTGAATCAGTATCTCCTCATGTCTTCTGTTTTTCCATGTCTGCTATAGCCCAGATAATGTATTACTGAAGTAGGCTGTGTTTCTAGACTATCAAATTAATTCAATATACCCTTATTGAACATATGGCCTGAACTAGTCAGGCTGTAGGCTTGAGGCTGGAGACGGAGAGATGAAACCCCGTCTCTGCCACTGAGGAACTCACATTCCATTTGGGAAGTTAGGCATTTAAACAAACAGCCACCAAACAGTGTGCTAAGTGCTATAAGTGAAGTATAAACAAAGTGGCTTTTTGAGGAGTGATGTTGCCTTCGTCTGCACCTGAAACAAGCAGTAGTATCTGACTTCTTCTAGAGGAACTACATACCTCAGTTTGCCCAGCAGTTCTGATTTATTAGTAGGGCTCCCTTTCATTTTTGGTGTCTCTGTTTATTTGATAAATCACATTGTTGTCCTATTTATAAATCAAGGACCAATATATGAGGCTAGTTTAATTTGGGGACAATTACATTCCTGTTTATCAAGAATTTTTGAGTTGCCTGGATTTACATTAGTGGTTGAGGCAGTGGGGTAGGTTCCTGATCTGGTCCACCTTTTCTACCAGCAGTAATACTGGTACTTTTTTCCAGATTACATCAAATGTAGGGTGACAATCCTTTTCCCCATCCTCTTTGTATTTTTTCAGTAAATAGATTCAACAATAGTATAAGTTACTAAAAGCATTTTTTCTTCACCCACTTGAGTTTAAAATAACTCCCCAAGGAGTTGACTAAATATCTGAAAAAGATAACTAGTACACTGAAAAGCATTTTTAAATAGAGAAAAAAATCAGAGCACATTTCATTTCATGATGTATTCCTTTATGAAACGTGTATCAGCTTTCTGTACACACACACGTATATGTACTGCGTCACGATGAAAATGTATTTTTTAATATGGGTCTAAGCCAATAGCAGTGTGAAATTAAGTGCTTTAGACAAGCTTACCTAGATGCAGAATGAAATTTTCAAAGCTGACTACAGGCTAGAATCTAGAGCTAGTCACTCAAAAGGGATTCTGTTAATATCTGAACCATCCAGAATCCTAGTGGGGACTCCCAGGAAAAAGTAGAACATTGGTGCTAGGACATCCTCTATCAGGGGTACCAATTGGTGTGATGATTAGATCATGAGATGCCATGTTTAGTTGTATGTGCCAGTTGACAGTAGGTTTTTTCATGACCCAATATTTTGGATTGTGACCTCCTTGAGGACAGGACTTGTATTTTACTGCTGAAGGCTGAAACAATGCTTATCCTGTAGCCGGAGTTTCCTGTGTGACTTTTATTCTTTCATACTACTCAGCACACCTTATGTTGCAATTAAAATTTTTCTGCCTCATCCACTGGCATCCATGTCTTATGTTTGTTTTTTTCTGGTGCCTAATTCAACACCTGAAAGCAGTTATTCAGTAAATTCATTCATTCAATAAGCGTTTTCTCTGTTATTCTGCAGAGAGCCTTTTCTGTCAGCTGTGCTACAATAGTTCTAGAAGGGACATGGGTGAATAGACTTGATAAATAACAGCTCTGTGAAGAACAAACTCTACTGTGCCCTAAACGGTATCACACCACATGGCACGTCACCCATGGCACCAATTTTTATGCTGTATAATTTTACTTTCCATTCCTTTCGCTTAAAGTTTTGGTTTTTCTCCTGAAGTTTTATATATCAGTCCCTATCTCCTCCTGTCAAGCACTTCCTTGCTTCATGTGTGTTTTTTCTGTGGGCTTTGCTCCCTAATTCACTAAGATGATCTGAATATCTACTGTCCTTCCTAAGGGCATCAGCTTTATCCATGCTGCAGTTGGGGAGTCTTCATGACCCAGAGTTTCCTCTTCTACCAACCCTCCCACCACATCTCCCTCTCCAGCTTCAGTGATTGCTGGTGTGTTGCTGATCTTCTCAGGTGATTCCAATGTGCAGTGAAGATCAAGAACAACTGCTTAGGTAGAGAATGCAGCATTTGATATTTCAAGTTTAGGAAGTTTTTTCAGCTCTCAGAATATATTCACATCTCTTCTAGCCCTGCCCAAATCTGACAGTATTTACATTGCTGTTTGAGGGAAAACAGTCAGAATGTATGTTACCCAAGAGGGAAAAGGCATTAAATCACTACTTGATTTCTCACCTGCACCAGTTATTAAGCTGTTTTCTTAGCTTCAAAGATAACTTTCTATATCCCACTTTGTGATGCTGGGAATCTGCAAGTGACAATTCTTAACCAGCTTGGGGTGCTCAAGGAAGACCCTGCGGGAAGGAGGAGGAACTTGCTTCTTCCTGGCTGCTTTCTGTTCCTATCAGCGTCACCCTAGCATTGAGTTTTCACCCCGGAGTGGCAGGAAGTACTAGTTTCCAGTTTCTTTGGGTACTTCCAGAATCAGTCTCACTGCACGCCCTGAGAGAAACTGGTAGCAATCAGGTGTGGGTCCCAGCTTGTGGGGCGCTTCCTCTAAGATTCTAGGTTAGTGTAATCCCCTGTGGTTACCGTAATCCCTTGTGGTTACCACCTGTTACTTTAGCATCTTAGAAAAAAAAAATCTTCCAACACTTGTTTAACCAGTTTAAATTACTATGTGGAAATATCTGTTCTTTTATTTTCTGACTGGATATGACTCTTAACAGTGCCTTACTTCAATTAGTCTTCAGATTATTTAATTTAACCAGTAGGGCTCTGCAACAAGGTGGGCTTTCTAGGAAGGCAGAAAACGAGAAGGCTCAGGTAGTTTGCCTCCATCTGGGACAATAACAGTGTGCTAGAAATCTTCCTAGGGACCAAAATTGGGGAGAGGATGTGAGAATGACGAGGTGGACAGATATGCAGGATAAAAGTACACTGGATACAAACCTTTGCAATTTTGCCTGGTCTGTCTTAGCTGAGAAACTCTGGGAGAATAAATCAAAGTTAAATGGTAAACGAGGAAGAGTCCATCGTAAGCCACAGTGACATTTGTTAAATTATTAACAAATTAACAAGCCTTCTGGCCTCCATCCCCCTTCCTTCCTATAAGCCCACAGTTTATAATTTTTTTCTGTGTTTGTGGTCTCATCCTTAATTACAGGGCAGTGCAAATTGCTAATCTTCTTTTTGGGTGTGGGATTCACTCCTCCTACTGCTAAGAGTGGCACACCTAAGACCATCCTATCTGCTCTTATACAACATGTAGTAAATCCGTGTGGATATAAGTTTAAGTAAAAAATTTAGGTTCTGCTTTCTCAGATTTGTTCATTTTGGTCAGCAGTATCTTAACTCTAAAAAAAGGGAGGTTCTATTTGGTTCGGTTATCCCTACGGGATCTAGTATATTTAACTGTACAACCATTTTTATATAAGCAGTGTGTTGATTTACATACCATAACGAGTGGGCTTTGGGCATTCATGAGGGAGAGTTAAATTCACACACCACTTTCCTATACTATTTCACTGGAGACTTTGGTATCATTAACTTTTTTTTGGAGTTATTTTATGCTAAAAATGAACAAATTTTAACCGCCTCCTGAGAATATTTTTGTATATGTAACAACGTAAAGAAAAACCAAGCTTTGCCAAGATGCAGAACCTAGGATCAATGACCAGTTCAGGGGTTCAACTCTAGCCCATGATTCAGATTGTTAAACCAAAAAATTGCAGAGGTTAACTTTTGGAGGTTATTTATCAACAACTGAAACCACAAATATTAACTCTATGAATATCTGGGTGCTACTTTGCCATAAGTGTACCAGCTGTCTAGATTATATATTAAATTTTTATATTCTTGCTAAAGAAATGGGATAACTATTAGCCAGAATATTTAGGGGGAATTTAATACATTCTAGATCCTCTACCATGAATTCTATATCTCCTGGTCTCTAATGAGATCTTTATTTCTTGCTTTTGATGTTTATTTATTAACTGTAGAAAATTTTTAGTTTTAATATCTATTGAATTGGCTAAGCAATACTGCAGCTTTCTTTTCCTGACCCAAAGAATCTCATCTGCCTTTTCTCTGATAAGTCTGTTTGTCTGTGTGATCAGCATTCCCTATAGTATTGGAAGGGATATTTTGTAGCTTCTTTGACAGGGAGAGTCAATTCCTGCTTGTCATCTGAAAATAGTTTCCCCTCTTGTATAATAACAGTCCTCTCACCTTTAATGGGTAGATCAAGCCACATTGTTAATATTGGCTAGTTTACTCTTATATTGATTATGTTAGTTTCAGTGCATAGGGTAATCTAGACCTTCAAGACCTTCAACTGAACCTTTTATTCTGACCTGTGATTATTCGATAGGACCCAGGATCCACTCATTAACTTAATTGAGATATGGATGACTAACTATAACCCTGCCAACTGATTGGGAAAACAAAACAAACAAACAATGATGATAATAAACCCTTTAAAATGTTAGCCACCAGAAAGCAGTGAATAGGAGAAAGATTGCTGAAAACTGAGTCAGAAAATAAAGTTTCTCATCAAAGTATTACCACTTATTAACTATGTGACCATGGCTATCTCACTTAACCTCTCTGAGCTTTAGTTTCCCATTCTATAATGCAGAACATAAGGTATAATATGCATTCATCCACCTCACAGACAATGAACTCTTAAGGGCCTGGAAATACCCCAACTCTTCTATGCAGGTTGACTTTCTGGAAAAGTGCTTTATTTTCAGAAGATTTGATTATTGAGTTATCTTTATATTCTACTGCTGTCAGTAGATTTACCTAAATGCTTCCTGAGAGTCTCTTGAAGAGATTCAGGCCCCAGTTAAGTTCATCCCAATTAAAAATAGAACCCTGAGATGCAGCAGCTGTAGCACCTCTTAAACCTCTTCAAACAACATTGAATGACTAAGTGCCTGCTACTGTGGAGATAGTGCCCACAAAACCAGCAGCAGGCCCTCTCAAAAAACGATAACACTTTAAGTGGCTGTCAGTCCTTTGTAATTTCTAGTAGTTCAGTGGATGCTGCCTTATCTTCTAAGAGTTCTAAAAGTTCCTAGGGGGAAAAATCTCATGTTTGTTATTTAAAAACAAAAACAAAACTCCCTCTCCACAACAAAATCCTCCAAAATAATGAAGTTTTGTCATCTGCATGGAGTAGGTAGCTGTAGTAATGTTGGTATCTGGCAGGTAAAGGGCTGATGAAGCAATTTCATTTAGAAAATGAGCATTGATTCTTAGGGAGATGAATGAATTTACTTCCTTCTTATTTCTTGAAGAAATTACTAGCTTTCAAGAATATGACTCAAAAATTGAATTTGGCTCTAATGGGTTTTCTTTCTTATTTTCTTTTGATGCTTTAAGGAGCGGTTGGAAACAAACTTTCCTTATCTTGTCCATAATAGAAAATTTGGCTGTTAAGAAATTAGCAAATGATGCAGCCATTATGGAAAACAGTACGGAGATGCCTCAAAAAAATAAAAATAGACTTACCCTATGATCTAGGCATCCCACTCCTGGGAATATATCCAGAGGGAGCTCTAGTTTGAAAAGACACATGCACCCCAATGTTCATAGCAGCACTATGTACAATAGCCAAGACATGGAAACAACCTAAAGGTCCATCAACAGATGACAGGTTAAAAAATAAAGAAGTTATGGAAGTACAAGGGAATACTACTCAGCCAGTAAAAGAATAAAATAATGTCTTTTGCAGCAACATGGATGGACCTGGAGATCATCATTCTAGGTGAAGTAAGCCAGAAAGAGAAAGAAAACTACCATATGATATCACTTATATGTGGAATCTAAAATTAAAAAAAGGCACAAATGAACTTATTTACAAAACAGAAACAGACTCACAGACATGGAAAACAAACTTACAGTTACTAGGGGGTAAAGGGAGTGGGAAGGGATAAATTTGGAGTTGGAGATTTGCAGATACTAACTACTATATATAAAATAGATAAGCAACAGGTTTTTACTATATAGCACAGGAAACTACATTCAATATCTTATAGTAACCTATAATGAAAAAGAATATGAAAATGAATATATGTATGTATAGATATGACTGATACACTATGCTGTATACAAGAAATTAATGCAACATAGTAAACTGACTATACTTCAAAAAGAAAGAAAGAAAGAAAGAAAGAAAGAAAGAAAGAAAGAAAGAAAGAAAGAAATAAATTACCAAACAGAAAATTATAGAAGGTACTGTGTTTATAAGGCAAAATTCAGAGGAAGATATCTGTTGTATTTCAACTGGTATTCACTGTGGAGACATTCTCCTTTTCTTAAAGCTAAATTCCATGTATTACTATTCATTAATAGAAGAATGACAACTATTTAGATTGCCAAATCTGTTTTGTAAACATTTCCTTAGAGAGGTAAGATTTTTATATACTTTTCCAAAAGGCCAGGTTGACAGACATGGATTTTTGCTTTATTTCCACAGAGCTCTGAATCCAAATCCCTCAAAATATATGCCATTCACTTCCTACATTTGGTTGTGTGATCCCTCTGAAGTCTACCCCAAGAGAGTCTTTTCTGATGAGACTTTCAGCACAGCCATTAATCACTAGATAAACAGGTGAACATAGGTCATTTGCAAAGTAAAAGCTCCCAAAACAAAGCCTTGTCCTTCATCCATAAAAAGAAGTCCAGTTTTCCTTAAAAGCTCATGGTACATTTGAGAAATCTTGAACATTTTGTCCCAAATATTTTTCCTGATGAGCCCCATATTTTCAGTAATAGTGTATCACTAAGTGGGTTAAATCTGGTCTTTTCAGGCCATTCTTTTTTAAATATAGCAATAGTGCTGGAAAGGTCCTGACATCTTAGTGTGCTTGACTTTCTAAGATCCTATCTCTTTTGACAAAAGAAATAGAGTGGGGTGAGAAACATGGCTGGCTGGCAGGGAAAATGTGTTGAAAGAAGAAAAATGATACACAAAATGGAAGATGAAGTACCAATATGCCAGTGAGAGTCAGCATGGTTCTCAGTTAGGTGCTCTGAATTTATGAATGAGGATTCAGTATGCCTGTGCATTGTGTTAGCCTTCGGAATGTTCCCATGAGCATCTGGCTGAGTGTAAATTGAGAGTATCTTTCTGGAAGAACAAGCTGGAAATATTTATCAAGGGGATAAAGAACATTCATATATATAGAACCAATAATTTCAATTGCAGGACTCTATCCTAAAGAAATAATCAGCAGTGAGCAAATTTGTAGCCAAAGTTGTTCATTGGGACGTTATTTATAATTGCAAAAACAATGGAACAAGTTAAATGTTTATTAATAGGAGAATGTATGGTATGGGACTGAATTTATGCCATAAATATGACTAAAATGGTATATAAAATATACTAATATGATCTCAAGCATGTAATATATATGGATAGATAAAAGAATAGAATTTTAATTGGTGGTTGTCCATAAATGATTGTCATTTTTCTTTATTCCTTTTTGTATTTTCCAAATTTTCCACAATAGTCATTTATTGCTTTAGATACAGGAAAAAGATGTTATTAAAAAATTCATCCAAGAGCAAATATTTGTGTCAAGGTTATAAACTTAAAATATGGGTGACCTCTGAGGAGGGTGACTATTGCTGTATAGCAATTTCCCAGGGGATAGTTAAAGATCTGTCAGACTTTCCCTTATGTATGGGTCCTTTGTATTCAAGGATTATAATTCTACGTAAAGATGTCTACATAGGATGAAATTTGGCACCTAATGTTTGACTTTGGATAGTATTGTAGGTTGCTGTGGCCAAATCTGAGATTAAAAACAAGTTGGATGGAGTTTAGTTTTCAAAACCATTTTCTTAGAACTGGACAATAGCAGAAACGTGTGAGAAGTAGAGGAAGCCTTGGGTTAGTTCTCTCACCGCCCAAATATATGTAAGTTTCATTATCCATTGGACATGGACTTGGGTCATCAACATTTTTTCCTCAGTATGGTTTGCTTTCCACGTTTCAGTACATTTGATGTATCTCAAGAGGGGATCTGGACTTACTGTCTTGGTACCATTTTGGTGGTCTTCCTCCACCTGGGATGCAGCTTACTCTTTTCCCATCTCATTTTCTTCGGGCCTATGTTACATGAAAGCTCTTCCTTAAAGCCTCTACTGATGACCCAACAAGTGTGATCACCCCGTCCTTAGAACCTCCATGACACACACAGTGTTTTTACATTAACTTTCTATTAGATTGTCAGTTTTTAAGGACAAGAGCAGCTGTCTTTTATTCCCCAAGCCTTGCCCATCTTGGCAGAATGAATCTTATTTATTTAATAACTTAGGCGTTAATTTGGCTGGCTCAGAGTCTGCCTTTCTCTCTTCATGAAATTTAGTTATGATGCCCATCTATCAGCTCAAAAAGAATCACTACCAGTAAAAACAACAGTGAATTTTTCAAAACCTCTATATGAGGTATCTTTCTAAAGTAACCTATTTCTACATGAAAAACATGGAGTGCAGAGCTACAAACTACTCATGATGTAAGATACCAGGGCTCTCCATCATGGTTTATTTATCTTTGCAGTGTGGAAGAACTATGTGGGCTTTAGTGTTAGAAAGAACTGTGTTGAACCTGACCTTGACACTTATTGGCAGTGGCGTTTTGGGTGATGGCTGAGCCTCTCCATGCCTCAGTTTCCTCATTGTGACATGTGAAGTTAATTAATGGCTGTCTCCCAGCCTTGTTGTGAGGACTGTGGGAAATGATGCATGAAAGCACTTACCGTAGTGTCCGGCATGCAGATTCACATCTCTGCGCTCACGAGGACAGAGGAGCCATCATGTCCTGGACAATTTGTGCCCTCTTCGAAGGCCAGGGATAAGCTCTCTAGAATTTGCTGGGCAGTATTTACTCAATTTCTGGGTCTGTTGCTCTGAAGTTTCTAATCAAATAACATAGGTCCCCAAACAGTAGCCCCTTTTGAAAATTGTGAGGGAATACTGAGCTGGAATATTGAATAAATATCTGCAGTTAAAAGCCTAATTGGCTGTAAGTATATAATATATGAGACTTACATACTTAAAGCAGGAGAGTTAAGTGAGCCCCAGAGCTAAACTGCTGCACTGAACCTGTTTCTGAGAGAGGTTCTTGTCTGTAACACGGAATAATAACAATAACAATAACAATAAAATAATACTTGGCACATGGAGCTGCTCTGAGGATGAAATGAGTGTACAGCTGCCAGACACGTAGAACAGTGCCTGGCGCATGGTGAGCAGTTAACCAAAGCTAGCAACTCCTAATCAATTGATTTAAAAGATGAAGCTCGTCAAGGACACAGTGGTTTGGCTTTGTTAACAGCACTAGTCAAGGAACACAGTGTGCTGAAAAGGTTGCCAGACCCCAAAGGAGATAAGGAGCGTCCGTGAGCAGCGACAGACTTGAACAGCAGACAAGGGAAGTGATGGCTCTGCCAAAGAAATCTTGTCCCTCAACCTTGACACCACTGACTTTTTTTTTTCAGTTGCTGCTGGCCATACAAATAAACACAGTTGGCTTCCTGATAGTGGAATATCTTTATTTTCTGATGTAATTTCTACTTCTATTTGCAACATGAGTATTTAATATAATGGAAATAAAGTGGTATGTCTGAGTGGACAACCAAGTAACTAGATTATCTGATCTTAAGAAATAAAGAAAATGTGTAACTTGCTCTTGTTAACCAGATCTGTACATTACGGCTGAGTCATCTGATGTTTTAGGGACTGTCTTCTTGTATCTAATCCTTAACTTTCAGATACTGAATCTCCTCTGACGATCATTCAGACTTTTTTCTTCATTCTCTCCTTATGTTCTACCTCTTGTCTACTGTCCTTCTTTTGAGTCTTTTTTTAAACTTAATAATCTTCTAACCCTTGATTGAATATCTATCTTGGCTGTAATAGTTTAACAAGTTTTAAAGTTTTTTCTGCTCCTTGCACACTGTTTCTTCTTCTTCTGCCTTTTTTTTTTCTTTCTGCCTTTTGTTTTAAGAGATTTCCTTAAATGTCTGGTGAACCTAGGCTGTCCATTCATAATTGTGAGACAATAAAAAGGTATTAGCATTGCGCTTCACTGAAGATTCATGAAGGAGTAAATCAGATTTCTCATGGGAGGGGACACCCCAAATATCTGAATCTTAGTTCTCTCCTTCAGTCTCTGAAGAGGACTTTTACACTCTTTCCGAGGTATACGGTTGGATGCCAGTATTCTTAGAGCTGAATATGAGCATGGAATGTGGGAATCTCGCTCCTCAGTATGCAGACTTTCACTTAACTGACCTATTCTTTAGCACAGGTGTAACAGGTTGCAGTAACAGTGCCAATTCTTCACACCACCCTGTATTCACGCCCTTTGCTGTATGACTCTGCAGTTCCTCTCACTACAGAGGTGGAGTCTCTATCTCCATGAGTTAAATATAGGCTGGCTTGTTACTTACTTCAAGCAATAGAATATGGCAGAATTGAAAGTGTATCACTCTCAAGCCCAGGACTCCAAAAACCTTGTGAATTTTGGCCTGTTCTCTCAAACCTGCCATCTGTATGAGGACATTTTGAGGTCTCCTACTGGAAGATGAGAGACTTGTGGATCAGAATAGGGTCACTCTATTCACCCTAGCCCAAATGAGCCTAAATCAACCAACCAGTCTCCCAACATGTTTGCATCTCCAGCTAACCCCATGTTTATAAGCAATAAGTTGTTATTGTTGAACACAACTGTGGTTTTGTGGTTGTTTATTACATAGCATTCTTGCCATAACAGATAACTACTGCTACAGGGTTTCACCCTGCAAACCTCTTCCGAAATTAACCTCCTCTCTTCTGCCTGGATTGGGAAGAGGTCACCATATTATATAAGTTAGGAGAGGGGTTGGTTGATTAACTGCATCTTATTAGTACTAACTTTCAACCCATCCTCTTTTGAGTCACACCCTGGGCACCACACCCATGTGTCTCTTATGTGACAATTCCTGAGCTTTTCCAGGACCTGTGTCATAAGTGGAGTTGTTCTGTATTGAATCTCCCTCTTTAGGCGCCAGGTTTTGGCTTCTTCCTGTTGGCTAAGTCATCTGTCCATCTACTTTCCAGTGTCTAAGATTTTGTTGTTCACTCTTCTTTGCCCCCAATTCTCCTTGATTCACTTTGTCCCTTGGTTGTTAAACCCCTTTAATTCTTTTCCTTTCATATGGAAAAATTTTAGGAGAAAGTGGGGATAGATGTGTGTTTCAATATTCCGCAATTGAGCCAGAAATATCTCCTGGTATTTATTTTTTTCCTCCCTGATTCTAAGTTTTGACTTTTTTTGTTTGTTATTTTCTCATGAATGTTTATCTGATAGGTGTGATTTATTTCAAATATTATAATTATTTGAATCTCTCTAAACAATTTAATAATATAACGATCTCTCTAAACAATTTAATAATATAACGATAATTGACTCCTCTACCAATGCTTTCTCTTGCCTGTATTGAATGTCATATATTAATTTAGTCAATGGCTATTTATCAAGGGTCTACTCTGGACCAAGTATTGTGCCAGCAGTGGTGAAATAGTAGAGAATAAAATAGATGTGGTTCCTCTCCTCAAGGAACCTACAAAATACAGGTCTACCAATTGCTTCCCTGAGCACTTCTTTTTGTATTATCCTAGTAAAATATTATTGAGGTCACCCAATAGCTACCTCCATTGTTCAATGGGGTTTATATTGTGCTGAGCCAGTTTAATAAAGGATTCACATAGTTTTCAGCTTAAATACTGGGCAGTAACTTACCCTCCTTAACTCTTGGAATCTTCAGTGTAAAGTGCAAAAACAAAGAAAAATATTGTCAACATTTAAAACTAAGATCACATTTCTATTAACACATATATACAAGCATGCAAAAACACGTATGTATACACATGTACACCTTCTGATTTCCAGCTTTTTTTGAAAAATCAAAAGACACTACAACACTGGGCCACCTTCCTGCATAGCAACATTAAGCAGGACTCAGCAGGGGCTGACCTCTTTAGATGGGGCATGGTCTGTCCCATTTGCCAAGGCCCCCACAACTTCCCATTGTAGTAGACCTGGCTATTTTATACATTTACATTATTTGGCCTCTGTGGGCATTTGAGTTTTCCACCTGCTCTAGAGATTAGGAAATTGGAGTCCTATATTTAAAATATTCCTAAGGAATATTTAGTTATTCTGTAACTTTTAAAGAAAGACATGAGACATACTGTTACTTTCCTCAGATCATATTCTTTTTCTATATTAATCAGATATCCCTAAATATAAATGTATTTATTTGTACTTTAAAAAAATGTATTTCAATATTTGTTTTTACCAGTGTTTGTTAATGACCAGATTGCAGATTCTGAAGAGATTTTCGGCCCTGTGAAATCTCTGTAAAATCTCTAATCTACCTAATTTCCAGCTCTTTGTTCCAGATCACTGCCTCATTTACTCTGGTCTACAGCCCCTCTCCAAATTGTTTCTGCCCTGTTTTCACTTTCATTTAGTCTCCACACAATTCTGAACTCATGACTCCATTTACCCAGCTTCATACTCTGCCTTCAGAACCGGTCTTCCTATTTACCTCCGAAGTGTTGTGGCTGTAGATATCCTTTAAAGACCCCAGTCCGGCTCTTTCCTCCAATCCTGAGTGCCTCCTGTTAACTTTAGTGGTTGAAGAGAACAGTTTACCCTGACTTGCATTCCTGCAGGACATTAGCCGGGTCAGCCCTGCTGAGGCCCACCCCTCCCAAGATCAAAAAGAGGGGTTCAGACATTCTGTAACCCTAGAATCCTGTGATAGTTATATTGAGCAGAACACTCCTGAGATATTAAGATAGCTTTGAACACTTGAAATAAACTTTATAATTGGTTTCCACCTGTGAAAACTCTTGAACAGGCATTGATTCTCCTCACCTCCTTAGGATAAAATAAATCTTTGTTCTTCAGATACTATACAGTGCCCTTATATTTTGTCTGATTCTTTCAAGAGATGAGATTAATAAAAGCAAACACAATCCTAGGGTGTTGTAACAGGAGGATAACATTAAAAGAAGGAGGCTTGTCTCATTCTTCTCTGCGGTGTTCAGTCTACTTCTGAGTGTTGTGTTTCGGTTTGCACACCACCAAGTGAGGGGGGTGTAGATAAACTAGAGGATGTCTGGAGGAGAATCTTAAGCATAGATTGTGGGAACCCAAAGCCATATTATGTGAGGAGACGTCAAGAAGTTTGGGAAGAGCAAACTTGGAGAAGAGAAGACTTAAGGGTGGTTTGAGAGAGGACGAGGGACATAGTTATCATCAGAACCTGCAAATTGTCATGTGGAGGAGGGAGCAGATGACTCCCAGGCACTGAAGCTGGTTCAGTGGGTAGGAACCCAGGGACACATATTTGGGCCTTTTTTCCTTCTTTTTAAGAACAGTTTAAAGCTGAAATTTGTTCCTCATGGAGAATATTCTGGACCTCTCGGCAGCCAGGCATAAAGTGGATGACCACTTGGTGGGGGTGTTGTAGAAGGGATAGACTCATTTGATGGGATAATTGGACCAGATGATCTTCGAGGTCTCCTTTTATCCTGAGTTACTAAAGTGTTTAAAATTGTCATGACAGGTGATTGCTGCACGTTTCACAGTATTATGCATGTTTTTAGATAACCTAGGCATTTATTTACTTCTGCCCATTGTAATGGTAATAATGAAATATTAATGTGTGAATATGTTCTATTTACTCATATAGTAAATTATAGTAAATTAGGTCTCTCTGTCTCTCTCTCTCTCTCTATTTTTTTTTTTTTGTCAAGTAGTGCCTCTATACATTATTGAAATAAATTTGGCTGCTTTTCCCATAATCTAATGAACTTGGGTCAGTTAAGAACGTAATAGATGTCAGCTTTGGCCCCAATTTATGGGTTAAGACTAACATTTATTCCTTTTCCTTTTTCCTGTCCTCCTTCCAAATTAGTAGAGAAGATATAAATACCCTTTTCATAGTATCACTGAGAGTTAAGAATATGGTAAATCTGGAAAATCTAGTTAGGAGGATTTATAATTGAACAATTCATTTTCATTTCTATCATATGGGATGAATGCCAGCTTGATTAGGTTTTCTCCCCATAGACTTACCTAATCTTCTCAATCTGGATTCTTTCCATTTTCTTCCATGTCCCTGGACCACTTCCTGTGTTTTGACTAGAGAGTGGCAATTTGTGAACATGTTTGTTGCCCCTGTGGATGACAAAAAGGAATCTGTCTTGTATATTTTTGTCATCCTCACAACACCTATTGCTCTCTCCTGCATGAGGTGATTCTCAATAAATGTTTGTGGTTTTCAATGACTTTTATCATAAACTCATTCCATTTATTCACCACAAGTTAGGTCTAGCAGTTAATATGCTAGCACTCATTAAATATCTCCTGTGAGATTGTGATGAACTCACTTTGGAAGTTATAGATCACTATGATTATGTTAGAAGATGAAAAACCTGATGGCTCTGGACATATAAGAGCATGACTGAAAACAAAATGCATCTGACTTTTTTTTAAACACAGTTTTTAAGTGGGGACAGTCTTTTCCTGTGGTCTGGAGCCACTGATTTCAGCACTTTTACACAGAGTTGTGAAAGAACTGAGGACACTTGTAGTTAGTCCCAGCTCTACCAACAATTAGCAGTGTTGCATTAGGCCAAGCATGGAGTCTTTTGGTCTTAACTTCGTTATCTAAAAAACAGAAGAGCTGAAATTCATCTGATTTCTAGTCTCTACCAGCTCCAATATTTCTTGCGGGTAAATTGAGAGATTCCCCCTATCTCTGACATTGTTCCCTTTCTCTATATTCCTTACAATGTACGCAACTGCAGGTAAGTTATTTAGCCTCTGTGTTGCTCAACATCCTAATGTATAAAATGGGGGATACCTATTTCTTAGCCTTGTGGTCAGAATTAAATGAGCTGATGCATGTGAAATATTCAAATAGTGTCTGATGCAGACGCAGTACTAACTTAATGTCAGCTCTTTTATTTTGCTACTTTGCTGAAGGTCTGTTAGTCCAATACCAATTGCTAAAATTACAAACTAATTCCTTACTTGGTACCTGCCCCAGGGAGTAAAACCAATATGAGTTTTAAATATATTTTCTATCATTCCTCTTTTAAGCAGCATTATATGAAGTCGTATTTCCATCTGTTCTTATATCTTTATCCCTCATTCACTCTGGTTCACAATTTGCTGTCTTCATCTCCTACTCTGTGATGCTCAGCATTTTTGTTTTTATACAACCAAACTTTGACTTCTGGCTCATTGTCCTGTGTTCTGGGACCATGGAGAGACTTTGGCCTTGCCATTTTCATGTTCATAGAACTGATAAGTAACATGGATGGAGTCAAATGGCATACAGAGATGGTATCTTTGGAATATCTAAGAGTCTAATGGAAGGTTCAGCATGAGAATGCTCTGGTCTTCAAGAACATTTATTTCCACTTGGGGCATAATGTTATATTGATTTATTGGAAAGTCAGTCATTTCAGTTCACTATATTAGAAGTTTAATTAAATCTATTGAGCATTTTGATCTGTGATAAGCTCTTTTCTAGTTTTGTGTATATGAAGAAATTTATTCCACTGAAGGTGGACGAGAGAAAGATGTGAAGGAAATGATGGTAGGCTCTTTGGTTTTAAGGAGTTTGCATTCTTTTATTTTTTTAAAATTTCTCTTTTTCCATTTTATTTTATTTTATTGGTGGAGGAGGAGGGAGGCAATTAGGTTTATATATTTATTTATTTTTAATGGAGGTACTAGGGATTGAACCCAGGACCTCATGCATGCTAGGCAGGCACTCTACCACTGAGCAATACCCTCCCCACCAAGGAGTGCATTCTTATTTGATGAGGTGTTCTATGTATGCTGAGAACAGTATGCCTTAGAAGATGATTGCTGACACAAAGAAACTCATTGCATATAAAATCCTTTTATACATGTAATACCTTTTCATCCTTTATCACTATGATTTGATTTTTAAAATCTAACGGTCAATTGAATTTCAGAGAGGTTAAATAAGGTACCAGCAGGTAGCTAAGCCATAATGTGAACTCGGGTCTTCTGACTCTAGGGTTTGTGCTCCAAGGTGTTTAGAGAATGTAATGACATTTCTGCCAAAGAAAACATGGGTAAAATGGAGAGCTTCTTAGTACATTTTACTGGTTTTATTGTTAGTCTGCAGTACATCTCTGATTCTCCAAAGTGGTCCACAGTTTTCCAACTACAAATTTTTGACAGTCATGATTTAAAGCTTCAAGCATATGATTATGAGATGGTGGTTCTCAACATTTACCACAACCTCCCTGCTAACCACACAGCAGCCAGCTCTTATGATTGCTTTTAGAGGAGTAGAGGGATTTTTCTCCCCACAGGCAGTCCAGTTTCATGGGAAAGCATTAGCAGTGACAAACGACTGAATGAACGCTCAAATCTGAGGTAAACTTGAACCTTTGCTCCCCACCATCAGAGTGTTTTCCATGAAAAAGTTTGAAAGACATCATGTGAACAATTTTGTTCACTATCTATTAGTCTTTGGGAGAATTGCTGTAATCACTTAGCATATAGTGGGAAATGTTATTTCTTGGAACCAAGTCTGTTTACATGGATATTTATAGATATTTATGTTTATTTCCTTGAGCAGACGTGGACAAATACATTTTTGAAAAGTACTTCATGTCTGTGGAAAAACAAAGCAGAATATACTTAAAAAAATCTACCACAGAAAGGATAATAATAGCTTCCATGTCTGAAGACAACAGACAGGCATAAAATATAAGGGAATTATTTTATCCTGGACAAGAGAATTGCTGTTACAGCAAATTTTGACCCTGTCACAGTCTGGATAACTCTTAGGTTTAAAACTTCCACCCCCACAGACCCCAGTCCACAGAGGAGATAACTGATCTGGGGCTTAGCAGTATTGGCAAGGTGGCGCATTATGGGATTTAGCTATAGAGTGTTTGCTCCCCAAGGAGAGAACTGCAGGAATTTTAAGAACTTGCATCAATTCCCTTGGGTAGAAGCAGTATGTCTAAGTATATTTCAAGTAAATCCTCAACTCAACACATAAAGCTGCAGTTACACCACGCCTTTAAAAGGAAATTAGAGCACGGGAATGAGGCCAGACTGACCCTCCTGGAGACAAATCCACCGTTTATCTCTTCAGTTGCCCTGTCAGTCTGTTTTAGTCACATGTTAGTGAGGCTATCATTTTCATTGCGAGCACGTTCACCTCCCCTCCCACCCACCCTGCCACCACATCGGTTTCAGGTTTTTGAATTTTCTTGCAGACCCCTAACAGCATACAGCAATTTGGGTTGTTTCTTTAGACATTGTTTCTCTAGCAAATTGATTTTTGTGACACATTTTAAAACACTGATTATTGTTTCTTTTTCTTAAAGAGAGTCCTCAATAAAATAGATTTGATATAGTGAATATACAACTTGTGTTGACAACAGATAACATTTATTATGCTGGTGAGCAAGTGGAGAAGATGGAACTCTTGTGTACCACTGGTAGAAATGTAAACTGGTATAATCACTATGGAAGTAGTATGGAGGTTCCTCAAAAAATTAAAAATAGAACTACCATATGATCCACCAATTCTACTTCTGGGAATATATCTGAAGGAAATAAAAACACTATGTTGAAGAGATATATCTACCTCCATGTTCATACTAGCGTTATTTACAATACCCAAGACATGGAAACAAAGTGCCCATTGATGTATGAATGGATACAGAAATGGTGGACATATGTATATGTCCACCATTTCTTTCATATATATATTTATATACAATATATTATTTATATACAGTATATTATTTATATAATATATATTTCATATATATTATATACATTATATTTGTATATTTTACATGTATATATTTCATTTCTTCATATATATATGTTCAGCAATAAAAAAGGAGGAAATCCTGCCATTTCTGATAATATGGATGGACTGGAGGGCATTATGCTAAGTGAAATAAGTCAGACAGAGAAAGACAAGTACTATGTGATCTCACTTAATGTGTGGAATCTAAAGGAAAACAAAACAAAAACAAACTCATAAAAAAAGAGATCAGATTTGCAGCTACCAGAGGCAGGGGACAGGGTGAAAGGGGAACTGGATGAAGGCGGTCAAAAGGTACAAACTTCCAGTTATAAGATAAATACTGGGCACATGTGTACGTGATGACTATAGTAAACACTGCTGTGTGATATATACGAAAGTTGAGAGTAAATCCTAAGAGTTTTTAATCACAAGGGAAAATTTTTTCTCTCTCTCTTTTTTTTTGTATCTATAGGAGATGATAGATGTTAACAAAACTTACTGTGGTAATTATTTGACAGCATATGTAAGTTAAATCATTATGCTTTACACCTTAAATTTTACACATTGGTGTATGTCAATTACATACAATTAACTCAATAAAGTTGGAAAAAGAAAACCAGAAAAAAAACTCCCTTAGTCTTTGAATAAATACAATACACCTTAGTGTCATAACAACTAGATTGTTTAGATGAAGGTGCATGCTAATTATGGCATACTTAATGGCAACTTAGTGGCATAATGACTAGGGTCATTTATTCATGTTACTGGTTGTTTTTCAAATGTAATCTGAGAGAGAGGAATAAATAACCATTCTACCTGCTCCAATAGAGATTATGAAATTCTATGGGTTTATGTGGAAAAAATGGGATAGTAACACAGATAACTTGACAAATTCATAAGTCTAATGGTTTATCCATTTGATACCTACAATTTTTAGTGGTTTTAGCCCCAATCACATGTTGGAAGTAAATCTCATTGGCTGTAGAGTTTAGTGATAGCATTATCATCTGTGTGTGTGGGAGGTGGCAATTTGGAAGACAAACATAAGACACAAGTGTCATGGGTTCTAGTACCTGTCACTCAGTGGACTCATTTCTGGATTGGCCAGTTGCTTTTGTTTCTAGTCACCTGCATCAAATAAGTACATTTCAGACTATTCCAAGCAGATCAAAATTACCTGTCATGATTCAAGTTGTGCTTTGGTGTTTTCCCATTGGCCTTTTCTCTGTTACTTGACTTTTAGCTAAGTAAGGAGTCACAGCATGGATATCCTGCCATTTTATATTCTGGCCAGGTCTTATATCTATCTCAATGTGTATCTATGATGTAGTCTTACTGTCTAATAAGGTTAATGAGTAATATATATTATGAGTTTGAAACAAAAACTATTGTTATTTTTGTAAAGTGATGACCAGTAAGCCATTCACTTTATTTAACTGAAACTGATCACAGTAGTAGGTTACAGTCTTTTCAACACCATAATGACACCATGACTGTTTTTAATGATTTCCAACATAGGAAGAAAAACTAAGAACTCAGAACTCAGGGTGGGTGTGGTAGAGGAATTATAGTATAAAATCCATATGTTTTAGAGTTGGTCATACTATAGGAGGTTAGAAGAGCTCAGGTATGTTTTGGGTTAGTCCAGTCCCTCAAACTATTTCTTTCAAATGTTTTCTTTCAACCAAATCTGAAACATATTTTGCCAAAATCTTTTTTCCCTTAATTTTTAAAGCCATGTGTATTTAAAGGGACATTTAATCCTTATGTTTTGGCTCATTTACACTTAACTCATCAAGATATTGTTTTTAAGAGCTATTTGAGCTCCACGAAACTCATTGTATAAGTCTTTTCTTCCGCAGTACTAGGAAGTTGTGTTTTGCTGGAAACAGAAATGGAACCCACAAAATAATTAAGTTCGAATGAAAATTGAGAATGTACCACATTTTTGAGAGCCACTAAACTTCACTTAGAAAAGTAGTTATTCTCTTGCAGTTTTTAAGTTACTTTTTCTGAGTACCAATATACTTTGGCCACACTGCTAAATTTGATCATCTATTAAATCTTTAATTCACAGTTAAATGTCTGAATACATATTGCCCAAAATATCTTCTTTAGCGTAAAGAATAAAAGCAAGTTCAAAAAATAAAGAGAATTACAAAGAGTAAGCTCTAAACTTCTTTTGAAGTTGATGTCGAGCTATAAACTTAGACCTTCAGGCTGCCTTTTCTTTCCCCACCAGCATTTCCGTAGAGTTCTGCCTGCTCTTTCTCTCAGTGTTCCTTCTGCTATGTTTCAGGGAGATGGGGAGCAACTGTTGTCTATATCCTATGCAACTTCCGAATCCTTAGATTTTTCCTACTAGGTAGAGAGATGACTCTAGGGCACTTACTAAACATACAGTAGGATTGCCCATCTGTCTAGTATTTCCCAGGAAGTTCAAGTCCTGAAGATATTCCTGAAGAGATTTCAAAAAAGTCAGTACATACCTTATATTGGGCATACACAGGAGAACTGAGCAACTTTGAAACAAATTTTGTCCATTGAGCCTCAGTATCCAATAAAAAGGAATGACTCTCAACAAAAAAAATGTTCTACAACTCATGTTCATTCACATGCCTCAGAATTCTTTGATCAAGACTTCTGGACTGAGTTGAATTGTCAATACTCTCCTTTCCTTCTCATGTTGGAGTGGACACATGAGTAAAAATCTATTTCAATTGAGAAGTGAGTAAAAATAAGATTTTATATCAAAGTAAAATATAAAAATGTGTGTTATGATTAGCTAAGTATCAGTTACTATAAATTAAAATCTCCAAGATCTTAACTAGTCTGAACACCAGAGAGTAAATTATATTTCTTAAAAGATTGGTTTTTACTATAGGAAATCAAGTTTGTTATGCAATATTAGTATAGTGAGTTTGATAGGGCAGTTTTTTGTTGTTGTTGTTGAAGTATAGTCAGTTTACAATGTTGTGTTAATTTCTGGTGTACAGCATAGTTATTCAGTTATATATATGTCTCTTTCTCTATATATATATTCCTTTTCATAATCTTTTTTCATTATAGGCTATTATAAGGTATTGAATATAGTTCCCTGTGCTATATAGTAGGACCTTTGTTGTTTATCCATTTTATGTATAGTAGTTAATATCTGCAAATCCTGAACTCCTACTTTATCCCTCCACCCCCACTTTTACCCCTGGTAAACGTAAGTTTGTTTTCTATGTCTGTGAGTCTATTTCTGTTTCATAAATAAGTTCATTTGTGTCATTTTTAAAATATTCCACATATTCGTGATATCATATGGTGTTTGTCTTTCTCTTTCTGGGTTATTTCACTTAGTATGACAATCTTCAGTTCTATCCATGTTGCTGCAAGCAGCGTTATTTTATTCCTTTTTAGGCTGAGTAATATTCCATTGTATATAAATATATACCAGAATTTCTTTATCCAGTCATCTGTTGATGGACATTTAGGTTGCTTTTATGTCTTTGCTATTGTAAACAGTGCTGCTTTGTTGAACATTGAGGTGCCTGTGTCTTTTCAAATTAGGGTTTCCTCCAGATATATGCCCAGGAGTGGCATTGCTGTATCATATGATAAGTCTATTTTTAGTTCTTTAGGGAAGCTCCATTCTATTTTCCATAATGACCGCACCAACTACATTCTCACCAATGGTGTAGGAGGGTTCCCTTTTCTCCATACTCTCTCCAGTATTTATCATTTGTAGTCTTTTTAATCATGATGATAGCATATACTTTTTATATTTTCCATTTTAGAATGAAAGTACGTTCTTTCCTTTCAATTTTGCAAAGAAAATATTTGTCACTGAAGCACACACTGAGACTATCCTTGACAATAAGGTGTTGTAGTACCTATATATAAGTGAGTTATCAATCTATATGGCATACTGGAAGAGTTTACTGTTAGTTTTAAGGCAGATATTTGATTTGGGAACAGATGTCCATCATTATGAACTTTTCAAGGTCTATGACAAGTACATAAAGGAATCTGGTTACCAGATGTTTAATAGCTCTGAGAGATAGAGAGAAATTCAGTGATACAGTAGTCTTTTCTAAAAAATAGCATTAAAAAATTTAGTTGTTGTAATCTTGAATACTAACTTTTGATTTTTTTTTACAGTGAATCTTTTTCATTGACCTGAATTTATGGCCAGTTTATTATTTTTGTTTGTAATGCTAGTGAAGTTGTGGTGAAAATTACATATTTAGACACATATATGTATACATACATAAACCTTTTCAGTCTTTGGCCTTAATATTCTTAAATTTCACTTATTGAAATTTAAAAACATCAATAAATTCATTCTTATGAGTATTTACTCAAAACAATAAAATGTACTTAGCAGCAAAATTAACTTTTATGAGCTTAAAGTTGATGTGCTTCTTTATTTCCCTGATGCTATACTAGAGTTAAATAATAATTCAGCCTTTAAGAAATAGTATAAAGTTATTCAAATAAATATAGAAATAGTTGAAGCTATTTCTTGTATATTTTCAATTCCATTCATTATTTTCTTACTACAACTAATAAATATATTTAGGCTATAAAAGAAAAAATATTATAGAAAGGCTACAATCTCTCTTGGTCCTCACCATTAATACAAATTCTTCTTTGAGAAGCAATGGCACCATTTAATTTGATGTGTATCTTTCCAGACCATTTTATTTTTATTTATGTGAGATATATTTATGGCTATGGACTATCCACAGAGCTTTAAAAAATGTCTGTAGTTAAAAATGTATTGGCTTTAAATTGTATTTTAATATATGTGTTATTCTGCAACTTCTATTTGGCCACCTTGATAAACTTTCTAATGAACTTTATTTCTGAGATTTTTCTCAGAAATGATCATATACAATGCAAATAATGATAATTTTATCTTCTTTTTTCCTGTTCTTAATATCTCATTTTTTTGTTCTTGGATTGATAAGGATAATGAATAAGCACTGGATATATAATGATAGTTTCTTATATTATTCCTTACTTTAGTATATTGTTTCTAATACTTGGTTCCTTAAGTATAATAATTATTATATTTTCCCAGTAGTAACACTTTATGAAGTTAAAAACTTTTCTTTCTATTCCTAGCTTGCTGAGATTAAAAAATCAAGTGTTAAATTTTATCCAGTGCATTTACATTTTTACCTTTTGTCTTTGTCTTCTAATACAGAGAATTGATGGATTTTCTAGTATTGAAACATTCTTGCATTTCTGAGATAAACCCAATTTGTCCTGATGTTTAGTTTGTAAAAATACACATTTCTGAATGTTACTTATTAATATTTTATTCAAGGTGTGTGTATATATATATATATATATATATTTATATATATACGTATCTTCATTTATAAATGTTATTGAGTGTCTTAATTTCTTGTTCTTTGTCTTGTTTTGGTATCAGTGCTATATTTGCTCAGTAAAATGAATCAGACGACTTGTCATCTTTTTCTTTCTTCTGAAAAGTTTATATAACAAAAAAAAATCTGTTTCTTAAGAGTGTGATAAAATTCCAAGTAAAAACTTGGGTAGGGTGCCTTTAGGAGTAAAAAATTTTGACCATTAGTTTAATTTCTTCAGTGGTTATTGATTTGTATAATTTTTTACACTTCTCTTTGAGTCAATTTTGGGGATCCATATGTCTTTTCTAGAAAATGCCCATTTCAGCTAAGTATACTAAATTTGCCACCTGAAAATGAAAGGTGCCTTTTTTCTTTCCCACATCACAGGCTAGAAGTGGAAAACTTGCTCTTCTTGCTGAGTTAATTTTAACTTTTGCACCAACTAAATAACCAATACTCCAATTTTTGTGCTTTTTCCAATGAAGTAAGCGATTTTGTCATAAAATAACTGAAAGAAATTTTGCTTTTTCAAAACCAGATGGCAATGCATTTAAATAGCGCCACCCCTAAGTCCAGATTCAAGAACCAGAGCATTTCAGAATGCTTCTAATTTTCTTAAACTGTGTATTTCCTCACCAATAAAATTGAAAACAATACTTTGCTATCTCATAGAGGTAGCTACATTAAAGCATATAATGACTCTACTAGCCTCCATCCAGACTTTGTGTGTGTTAAGTTATAGGGATAGGCTTTTATTAATATATCCTCTTTACTTTAGAGAAAATTACTTAATGTAAGCTGTGTATTTGCCAAAGAGTTTTCCTCAATGTATATGGAATTAGAATTGAATCTGGGGCTTTGGATTGTTGTTTCATCATCTTAATTAACATGGTAAAGTTAACTACTTTGTCCAATTTGAGTTATCAAACAAGTAGATTGGTCAGCATAATTAAAAGCAAAACAAACAAAAAATGACTATAACTAGTTAAATGTAGTTCTAATGAATGCAATAAGCAAGTAAGTTAAATAGTCAAAAGTATTTGTGTTTTCACACACTTTAGATCAGTGAGGATGATTTTGTTGACTTACTAGTGATTGAAAGTAGCAGGTCTGAAGATATTGACCAGGTATAAATCTGTAGGTTTTTTTGCTGCTGCAAAAGTTAAAATATATTTGGTATAGAGAGAGATTTCTCCACTCTAAGCCTGGAAGGACAGTAAAAGTGATGTTAGAAGATAAATAAGGTCAGGAGATGAGGTCAAGAAGCTAAACTACGTGTTCTGTTAGGTTTGGGACACATAGTGAACTAAAATTCTTTTGGAAAAGGAGATTATATTCAGTATCAGCTCAACATTTTCTCTTTAGCAATGTTTGCTTTGTTCTGCCCTTTATTTTTGAGCTTCTTAACAAGGTAAGTGTCTGAGCCTAAGTGAAATCCAGTCTAGTTAATTAAATAACTTTTTCTTTCTCATAGCATTGCCTTAAACTTCCTTATTCTAAGACTCTTTCTATCTCTATTTCCTGTCAATTTGAGTATTCCTTTCTCTGTTAAACCCTACCAGGGAAAGAGCCTCCAATTCTCCTAGCAGAACCATTTGTCTTCTGACTCAAAATTTCAGATCAAAGATACAAGATTATGAGATTAAAAGTTTTTTATATTTCCTTGCATTATTCTCCTCAAAAAAGTTAAACTGTATCACTTAGTAATTAATCTAAATTTTATTGGTTGGGATCTCTGAACTTTTATGATGCGGAAATTTCTATATCTCATCTAACTCTCTACCCCTGGGAAAAAAAATAGATAGGTGATTTTCAGTGGGAAGAGATAGTATATTGGAGAAAGGAGAGGCTGGGTGGTTGTTAAGAAAATCATGCTTGCATTGCTTTATAGAGTAAGGAGCATATTTTTCAGCTCAACCATGCCAAATCCTTGATACATATCCTTATAAAGAGAGGGCAAAAACACAGTGTATTGCAGTTGCTCTGTTGACATTCAGTTTTGATTATATTTGTATTAAATTATGATTTCTGAACATCAATATCATTGATTTTATTTTAAAATGAGTGGCATTTTCTAAGCAATTAAATTTAAATTTTGTGTAACAAAGGCTGTAACTTCCAATTTGTAGGTGGAATTGGCATCAAAAATAATGGAAAGAACATGGCTTATATATCAGAAACCCAAATTGGAATTCTAACTCTGCCATATTTTCAGCTGGGTACATTTGACGAAGGCACTCACAATTTCTGAATTTTGGTAAACACATCCGTAGAAATAATAATTACCTATCTCACAGAGCTGTTATAAAGAAAAAATGAAATGTAAAGCACCAACAAGTTGTTGGACACATAGAAGACTCTCAATATCTATTAATTATTTTTTTTCCTGAATACTTGCATTAACAGGAGACTATTCTGTTCCAGGCTCTATTTCTCACAAATGATATGACTTTGGTAGTTTCTATAAATGTTCTGATCCTGTTTTCTTAACTGTAGAGTGGAAAGAAGTAAGCTCCCATATGAAAGATCTGCCTTAGAGAAATTGTCTTGCTATCAAATGAAAAAATAATATATAATAAACTTTGAAAATTATGGAGTACTAAGGAAATATATTCTCTTTAAATATTCTCTTTAAAAGTAAAAATTCAGACACTGATGTTGTATTTTACCACAAAAACACAATAGATAAACATTCAGGAAAGAGGACTTCTTAATAGCCAAGATCACATTATATCACATTTATCCTTGGTCATTTTCTAAGTCCATGTGCAAACAGGATTCTAAAAAATAATGTTTTTCTGACTATTGGCATTTATTTTTTTACAAATATAATTGTGGGTCATTGAAATCCCCTTAACTTCCTGAGAAACAACTAAGTGCTCGTTGAATCTTCTCCCAGAAAAAAAAAAAAGACACACACACACACACACACACACAGACAAGAAAAACATCAGGAGTTTTATTTTGAAGAAAAATAAGTGGAAATTTTTAGGTTGAAAGGAAGATGAAATTATTTACCAAAGTGAAATTACAATGAATATTGTTAGAAGTTAAAAAAAAATTTTTGAGCCATTACTTGTCTGGATAGTGTCACTTGACAGAATAAATTTGCTTGAGTGGCAGAAGATTTTCTTTTCTTTTTGTTTTATTTTTTGATAATTGCATCAGATGTGGAGAAGAAATAAGAATTGTCTCTGTTATTGTCATGCAGCCTCTCTTTGAACAATAGAACTAATTTACCAACATGCTAAGTCACTGACCATAGCCCTAGAAGAAAAAGGTTTGTTTTCTTTTTCAAAATTATGTATAAAAGTTTAACAAATTTCAGTATATCCTTCACAATCCTTTTTTTTTTTTTTAATTGGAACAACTCCAGTTGGAATAACTCATGACATCACTTTACGTGATTAGGGGTCACTTGATTGCATATATAAGCTTTGTCCTGGTAAGTGGAGAGTCCGTGATAATGCTTAGAAATACCTCGAATTAGTGTCTGGGCACTTGGATGGGGCCACTTGGACTCCCTGTGATCTGAGTCGGAACACCCTGTTTTATTCCACAGCCATCTAGACGGAGACTGAAGAAGAACAATTTACCAGCCAAGCAACAAAGGGATTGAGGTAGACAGAAAGTAATTAGTTTTTAATGATCTTTTGGAAGCCCCATGAATAGATTGATTTCTGTTTTGATCTTGCTTGAATTAATAGCTGCTTTTGAGTCTTCAATCCCACTCCAGCACGCATTGTATCTCCATTTCACGGTCTGGCGCTCCCGCTGTTTAGGGTTTACTTGGACCATTGTTCCATTTTGTAAGGCTCAGCCCAGTGTTTTTGTGTTCTTCAGTTCTGAACATTGTTGTGGTGTTTTCCTTTTATTTTTATAGCTGTTTCCTCTTGAGAATTTGATGGGGTTATTATCACTCGCATGGGGCTAACATCCAAATTGGAAGTTCTTAGTCAATTCATTTCTCACTGAGAACCTCAGTGCTCCTTGCGGAGAGAAATCTCAGCCCTGTCCTGGTTACAGCCCCGACTTTTCCTTTCCCCCTTTTTGGATTATGTGAGTTATTTAGAACCCACATTAATGAGGCTACAAGGAAGTAGTTTGTATGGCTGGAGAGGCTGTTATGACCAAAAAGCTCTTCACAATAATAAATAGTAATTTGCTTCTCCCCAAAGCTTTCCAGACAATGACAACATCCCTAGTTTTTATCTGAGTGTTTTCTCCAGTCGCTGTTTCTGTCAGACAAGTGTCTGCATTCTTCTTCTTTGCTTCCTGCTTGCCCATCCAGTTCTCAAAAAGTTTTCCTTGTCAGGAAGGTAGTAAAGGTTTACATTGTTTTTCATCCTTTCTGCTTGTTTTTGGCCAATCAGGCTTGCATGTATATTTCTTGAAAGTTATTTGTCAAGAAAATATGGAAAATGAAAAAAAAATCAGCCAAATTCCCACCAACCAAGACATTCAACACTTTAAAGCAGATCTTTTAGTTTTTCTATAAAATTATATTCTTTGATAGATGACTGCGCTTATGCCTTAAAATAATTATTCACTTTAAAGTGATCATCTTTTACATGTCAAAAAATATGGATCTCCATCATAATGTTTAAAGACTGTTAGCAAAAGTATTGTATTTTTATGGCCCTGGTTTTAGAATGGCTGTAGGAAGAAAAGAGAACCAATTTGAAAACAGTAAGAAAAGATCAAATAAATACCACTGCTAAAGTCCTTCTAGAAAGGAGAAATGAGAAGAAACAGGCTTAAAAAGGTAGAAAGAAATTACATTCTGGTATGAATCAACAGAACAGGACCCAACCACTGCACTTAACGCTAAGTGTGAATTAGCATTTTGGAAATTGAATCCCTGAGTCCTGGGATTCAAATCTCCTTAGTCTGTCCCTCTCCTCCCCTAACCCCACAGGACAGAGAAGGGAAGTAGCAAAAGAAAGAAAGTGCAGGATAGAGGTAGAAGATAAGATGCAAGGGCCACCTTGGAAAAGAGAGAATGCTGGGCTAGCAGGTTGGGGAGAAGCTTTAAGAGAGGAAAAGGGAGAAGGGGCTTCAGAATATTTACAGCCAACATTCCATTCAGCACCAGGCACCCAGTGGAGAAAAGGCAATTTGTCTTTGTCACAGACCTGGCTGCACTGCTTCTCTTGCTGCCAGGCATTTTGTTCCCAGAAGAAGGGGCTCCCCAGGAATGTAGGGGGAAGGTTGGGGGTGGGTCAGTAAAGGCTTTCATGGCCAGTAGCACCCTTAGTCCATTTCAGGTCAGGTTAGGGTCTTGTCACTTGGCCTTCTGCGTCTGTTTATTATTCTCTCTGGGTTTCCATTTTGTGTTTTGTATAGTTGGGCATTTCTAGCTCTCTATTTCCTCTTTGTAGCTAAGTGTGGTCCTTCTGAAAAAAAAATTTTTGAGACCTCTTCTAACTATGCTTTATAAGACATTGTCATTCTTTCCTTCAGTTTTTTATCTTCTGGGGAATCTAGCCTTCACCCGAAGGACAAGTGGTTGCTTTCTTATGTGCCATTGAGTAAGTTTAGATACACATAATGGCAAGTATGCATCTGTTAAGTGACCTTCCAGGGAAATTTGAGCTTTTGGAATTTTTGCAAAATAAGGAAGAAATTATAACAGTTGCTTATTGTTCTTACGAATTCAACCTCATCCATAATCCAGCATTTTGGGAATTTTCCACCTTTTCCAGTAGAAGTTGTCTGGCTTTAGTAAAGACACTTAGTAACCTCATCACGAGATAATATTTTCTATAACACACTGGCCTACTTGCTCTCTAGGGCTAAGAAGTGGCAGGATTAGGCAGTAACTTTAAATTACAGCTCTGTCTTCTTCTAACTAAATGATCTTCTACCTATAATTTGGTTTCCTCATGTATTTAATGAGGATATAATAGTATTTACCTTACAGGATTGTTGTGATGACTCAATGATGTTTTATATGTGCCTGGTACCTAATAAATTCTCCATAAATAGTAACTGCTGGTTTTGTTGTGATTGTTTATATTAATAATAACTATTAGCCATAACTTCAGGATGCTTATATTTTGTTTGAGGGTTAAAATGATCAGATGCTAGTCACCTAGAGGATATTTAAGTAAATGTTAAATTGTATGTAATAACCGTATTTTCAATTGCAGGCACTCAGGTGAAGGAAAGATTTATGTGGGCCAGCAGATGGTGAAAAGAAGACCTCCCTGAAGAGGTGAGGACTGAACTGAGCCTAAAAGGGTAGGTAGAATTTAGAATACACAGAAGAGAATTTAAGGTTCAAGAGAAAGGAGGTCAGAGGGAAAAGCGTGAATAAGCATATAACAAAAAAGCGTAGGGTTTCAGAGCTATTTTTCTGGGTTATTTGGCAGCATTTATTTTTTCTCTCCTTTTTCTTTTTTATTAGAGCCCTTTTATTAAATTTCATTTAATTTTTTAGTTGTTACCTGTGCCAAAATAATAAATATGCTCATAATATCATATCACTTTAAATCTTTAAGAATCTTGGGCAGTTTACTATTCAGCTGTTGCTTTGAAAGCACACCATTTTGGAATTAATTTTGGAAAGCTATATTTGCAAGATTGCATATTTGCTAGGCAAATCAAAAGACTTTATATTCCTAGGGACAACATTAAATTTCTAAGGAAAAGCATTGTATTTCAACAGTTGGTATACACCATCAAATGTCTGTGATGGCCATTCCTCTGGTCTTTAAAGAAATCACATTGAGTGGTCTATTGTAGTATGACAGTGCTGCTGAAATGCTCTGTCTCTACAGTCACCTCTTGTCCCTAGCGCTCCTCCACAGTCACATCTGTGGAGGAAGCTTTGCAGGTGGGGATTTAAAATGAAGTGGAGCCACCCAGAGAGTGTGTGGGAGGGGTGCGAGGACTGAACAAATGAAGCAGGTTAAAAACACAACCCAGAATTTTCTCTTTCCAACTGTAAAGGGAAGATTAGAGAGGCATTCAAAATAAATATGAGACTGTATGATGCCTTGTGTAATAAAGTTGAGAGAGGTTAAGTTAAATTGTACTTAGTGATTTATACATTTAGTTCTTACTTTCTAGACATATTTTTGTTTGCTGTCACTCCTGATATTGACCTGCTAGCCTCTCAGTTAGCCTGGTTCATGGCCAGAGCCTGGCCAGCCAAGCCATGGTGTCCTGACCGACATGGCCTCACCAGGCAAAGCAACATGGCCTCCTTCAGTGCCTAGCCTATCAACCCAAGTGTAGAAATGGCAGAAAATGTTACAGATGGCTTAGCTCCTTAATTAAATGTAGGGAAAGTTTATGTGATCTATTAAATTACATATATCTTTCCAAAAGTACTTTATTTCCATGAAAGCCCCTGTAATGAAAGATTCTGCTGGCCGCTGTATCTGAGCATCACTTGGAAGCATATTATGAGAGGCAATATAGCTTAACATTTTTAAACTAAACAGATGTGGGTTGAAGTTCTCTCTCCACTGCTTAAAAGCTGTAATATTTTAGGTAGTTATTTAAGCTCTCTAAGTTTGTTTTCTTCCTGGTAAAGTAGGGATAATAATATTTATTACAAAGTGTTTTTAAAAAATAAAATTTAAAAGTTTAAGTCACTTAGAGTGGTTGATACATAGTAAATCACCATTAAATGAGATTGATGATAGATAATATTAATAGTGACTATTATTAATGAATGTAAGTTTTAATATATTTGCATTATTAATACATTATTTAATAAGTATAATAATTAATATTAAAATATGCAATGTTAACTGCTGCAATTATTATCATAATGCTTGATTCAGTTACTTTTTATTAGTTTCCTCATCTGTAACGTGAGGAAACATTACCTACAGACTGATGCTATGAACTATACCCAGGTGTGCTGTGAGAACTGAGTGAGAGATTGGGTGTGGCTGTGCTTTATAAACCATAAAATAATTGTTATGGGAGAGCTGAAAACAAATAGATGGTATCTGGTAGCATTTCTGACCATAATGTGCAAAATAGTTTTGGTGAGTGCTATGCTAGTCTTTTAAGAGTTAGGGTCAGTGTTTCTGGACAGCCAGTCGGATGGTTTGCAGTGCAGCAGAATGCTGTATGCAAAAGGCTGGCTGAGCAGCTTCCAGTTGTGTTTCCTTTGCCTGGCAGAGCCAATGTCGTCGCTTTGGTGTTGTTGTAGCTATGATGGAATTCCAGAATTAGTCAACATCTAAACAAATTACTTTGCTGAGGAACATTTTTTCTCCTTTTTCTACGTTTGTGACTCTGTTGGGATAAACTCGCTGGATTTCCACGTTAAGCTAGATCCATTGTGAGGCAGTTTCACCTATAAGAGTATCCCTATAATCATCCTCTAAAATGGGCTTTATCCCTTATATTTACAGACAAGGAAACTGAGGCTCACTAACTTGCCCAGCTGTAAATGATAGAGCTGAGATTAAAGCTCTTATCAAACTGAAGTTGTCTTTGTGTTTTCCGACACCTTAGTTCATTGATACTCATATTGTTTGAACACAAGTATAGAAAAAGGGGAGTGAAGGGGGAGTGGTTCTCAGTGGAGAGAGATGCTGCCTCTCTGAGTGTTTGAAAGTGAACAGGGGAACTTTTGATTGCCACAGTGACTGGGTGATGGGGTGCTGCTGGAATTGGGGAGCAGGGACCATGCATGCCACATACTCAGCAGTGCTCTCAATAGTACATTGATGAATTGTCCCACCCGATATGCCAGTAGTTCCCTTGTTGAGAGACGAGGGACCTAGTGATTCAGAAATGTCTCTCCTGACTTCTCCTGAAGTGATAAAAGGGGCTGGGGCTGTGTTAGTGGTTATATTTTATAGTTTTCACTTGTGCGCTTCTTACAGAGTAGAAAAACCCCACCCTCACTTCCCAAGTAAGACTAATTGTTGCTCTTTAGGTGTTTTGTTTATATGCTCATTTTAACTCTTATCACAATATATTTATCACCGTATTCCATACCGCAAAAATGTGAGTGTGCACACCATTTTATTTCTTGCTGGTTTTGTGGTGCCCAGTGTAGTCTGGTTAATAGTAGGTGCTCAAGTAACACTTGTTAATATGAGGGCATAGCGGTTTCTCTGTCATCTGTAAAGCCCAGCAAACAAGCTTGAAAGCCTGGATTTGTTTGTCCTTACTGCACCTCCAGAAACCCCAGCTTGGCTTAAAAAACATGACTGTTTCACGGGGTCATTAAGTACACCTGAATTCTTGCTCCTTTTCTGACTGATGAATACTCTAGTAGCTTGGGGGTCCTCATTTGGTCACCAGCAAACTTCTAGGAGTGAAAGTTCTGCTTTTTGAATCTGGGCAAGCAGCTGTTGCCTTACAGAGATTAGTTTTCCCTTCAGCTCCTTTAAGTTGTAGCTCCATTTCCCGCCTTGGGTGCTTTGAGTGATAGAACTATTACCAGAGCTATGATCTGTTTTCACATTGGTCGGCCAGAGTAAAAGCACCACATCTGATTTTTCCAGCAGGCACTTTAATTCATCAGAATCTTTAATTCTAATTTTCTACCTGTTAAAGCTTTGAAAGATTATTTATTTTCCCTCATGGCATTTGTATATACATCAGCGATATTCTCCTTTTTCTTATCATTCCAACAAACTTTCATATATTGTTAATGTATGGAGAACTGTGTTGGCATTGGCACTTTTATTACTAAATCAAACACCTCCAAGTCCTTTGAGAAGAACTATGTAATTTTCCATTTTATTTATGAGACTTTAGTTATCATGTGACTGGCCTAAGATCCCTTAGCAAGAACATTGAGGGGTTAAAATAAGCACTAAACATCCTTGATTCCTAGTTACTTGATGTTAATGCTCTTTTCTTTCCCTCCCTCCCTTCCTCCCTCTCTTCCTACCTTCCTTCTTTCCTTCCTTCAGTCCTTCCTTCCTTCCTCCCTTCCTCCCCGCTTCCCACTCTTTCTCTCTATTTTCTTCTTTTCTTTCTTTCTTTCTCTCCGGGAACTTCATTATCTAGTTTCTTCTATATCTTATATGAAATCACTGATTTTCTCACTAAAATTAATATCTTAGACTTAGCAGTCAGGGTAGACCCAAGTAAAGATTGGTTAACTTAGGACTGTCAGCGTTGTGGAATCTGCTTACCCTCTCTCACCTTAACTGTTGTGTCTCCCATATTCTTAATACCCTCTTTCATCAATTTCTTTAAAGAAAAATGACCACTTTTGTCTACTATCTCCCACCTTTTCCCACCCTTTTATTCACTCTTATAACCTTTTCTCATTAATGCTTTTTCTTCCTTTCTTTCTCTTCCTTTCTTTCCCTTTCTTCCTTCCTTCTTTTCTTTCTTTTCTTTTCCCTTTCTTTCTTTGTTTCTTCCCTTTCTTTTTTTTTTCTCTCTCTCCACCCCCACCTTCCCCCCCTCATCTCTCTCTCTCTCTTTTTCTATTGCAGGCAGCATGTATTCTGGTTTTGTTTTGTTTTCTCTCCTTTTTGGGGATGAGGTAAGTATGGTGGGGTCTGTGTCCCTACACAGAAAAGTTTTAAACTGCTAGCTGAGTGAAACTTTATGACTTTCTGAAATGTGGACTAGGTTGTGGTGTACTGGTTCCTTTTGAACTAATGCAGTTTCATCAAATGGCTGGAAAAATCAATCAGCAGACTCTCAAAGCCATTTAAAGAAATGAAATAGTAAAGAAATAGACAGAGGATATAAATATACTTTAATCTCTAAGCAGGTAAAGAGAATTATCTTTATTGATAATAATGTGTTTGAAAAAAGGACAAGACATTGATTTGAAAAGACACTGCCTTCCGCCCTGGGAGGAATCCAAGGATTACTGGCATTACGAGGAGAGATCACAGGTTATGGTTACTAAATGGAAGGATTACTGAGACACACTTGCTCAAAGAAGACAATGGGAATTAAGAGATTACAATGAGTAGAAAGTAGTATTAACTGTATTTCCAAGGCTAAATATTTTACGAAAGAAGTAAGAACAATTATTTCTCCCGCCAAAGTGTGGAGTGTTGGAACTGAGGCTGCTTTTGAACATTCTTTCCAATTTTGACTCCCAAGTCTGTAGGTTCTGTATACTAGTCTAGGAGAAAAGATGGCAGCTATGCTGATTTGGATATTGTTTCAAAACTCAGTCTTAATTTGTTGTCTTAATTCATATACTTTCCGCCCTTCCTCAGTCACTGCTGTTACAATTCAAACAGTGAAGGGCGATGTAAGAATCATGCCTTCCATAAGAATCATACTTATGGAAGAGACTGTAAGTAAGGTCCTTGAACTGTTTTTCACAGACCCAGTTCTGATCTAAAGAATGTAACTGAATTTCTCAGACTCTCAGATATTTCATTTGCAAAATGGAGGGAATGGTGCAAGATGATTTTCAGAATTCCAGATGTTAAAAATAGGAACTTCTCAAAGATTTACAAACATATTAATTGGAAACGCTGAGAATCTATTTAATTGTTCAGTGATATTATGTCTTGGAAATATCAAATCGAAGTTCATGAATGTTTTGCCTTTTAAGAATGTTGTAACATTTACAAGATTTATACAGACCCTATTGGGACAACTGATTTCGTTTTAAAAGGGCTAATAACTTTTTATTTAAGAACAATAAAATGAATTTACATATAAAACATAAATCACTTAAACATTTCTCTAAAGTATATTTTTGTCCAAACATTGCTAATTCCTAGGAACCAACAAGCAAAACTTTTGACATTGAAGTAAACTAAAATGAAGTCATCTGATCTAGTTTTAGTCTGAGAGATTTCATTCAGTTCCAAAATGCCTATAAAAGTAAAGCTACCTTTTGATAATGTACTCACACTTGATGTAAGATTGGTATATAAAAAACAAAACAAATAAATAAACAAAACATGATGAAAATGGGCTAATTCGTAGATACAGAAAACAAACAGATGGTTGCCAAAGAGAAGGGGAGTAAGGGGCAAAATAGGTAAAGGGAGCTAAGAGGTACCTCCAGTTACAAAATAAATAAGCCATGAAGATGTAGTATACAGCTTAAGCAATACGTTCAGTGGCACTGTAATCACTTTCTATGAGGACTGATGGTTGCTAGACTTACTGTGGCAATCGTTTCATAACGGATGCAAATATCAAGCTATATGTGGTACACCTGAAACTAGCATGATATTGTACAACAGCTAAATTTTCAATTCAAAATATATAATAAAAGGTTTTTAAAGTTTCTTCTGTATAGCACAGGGAACTATGTTCAGTATCTTGTAATAACCTTTAATGAAAAAGAATATGAAAATTAATCTAGGTATGTATATACTTGACTGGAACATTGTGCAGTACACCAGAATTTGACACATTGTAACTGACTGCACTTCAATAATAAGAAAAAAAAAGAAATGGAAAGTAAAGTTAGCAAAATATGTTGATATATCTCATTTTTGGCTAAAACCTCAAAATGAACAAATATTAATAACAGAAAAAAATTACAGTATAAATAATATAACTGTAACTAGGAAGATACTGTTACTTTAAATCTTTCTTTAAAAAATACTAGGAAACCTTTTAGTGGTTGTGCTTTCCTTATTTAGCTGGATTAATCTCTTAGTTGCTAAGGGCACATGATTTGTTTACAAACTTGTTAAACCAGATCTGCACACAACCACATCACAGATAATAAAGTGGGAAAAAAATGTTCAGATTGTTAGTCTGCACCCACTTAACCACCTCCATCTTATTAATGCGTAATTTAACTTCTTCAGCAATGTATTCCACATTGCATGTTTTCCACATTGTTGTTTCAAATGATGTGCTGCTGCTGATTGTTAACCATGTGTATGGGTGTGGCTGAAAAGACCTGATGTGCGACCAGAATTCCTTTTCCAATGACATACCCAGGCTGGGCTACTGTCAGTGAGTCATTCTTGCTGCAATGACACTGGATCTCCATGTGAAGGCTGAAGTGTTTGAGATGGCCTGGCAGATGCCAGATGCCAATGTTTATTCCACATTGGTACCACTAGCACTAGCGAGGAGTGTATGCCACACTTAGGTTACTGGCATTTAAAACTTTCCCCTGATATCTGTCTCTTTTTAAAAGCCTGATTTTGAAATAAATAAAACCAGGTCTTTCTACTACCACTCATCTAATGAGCTTTCAACCTTTATAGTGTTTTGTCATCTAACACATGGAATTATAAAGTACATGAGATTTAAAATTTCCTGAAGTGTCATAGTTTTCTTAGCAATTTTTACAATGGTATTGTTGTCCTGATAGGTCAGATATCAGTGCTAAAATGTAGCAAAGCTTCTGTAATTGTGTGTGTGTGTGTGTGTAGTGGAAGTTTAAAGAGAGGTGAAATGACTTTTTGACAGGTGGTAATATTAATCCAAGTATGGAAAAGTTTTTAATCTATTGTAGGAGACTGAAATTTATACCTGACAACTTAGGAAGGCAGAAATGTAATTTTTCTGTTCCAGAATTAGAATTAATCTTGAGGTCCTGCTCTGCAGAGATGAGATAACTTAATTCCTCCTGGTCCAGTAGCCTCAGTTTGACCCAGTGATTTTTTTAGCCAAAATTAAATATCTTAGTCTCCGTTCATTTCAAAGCTCGGTTGCTTTTCAGTGAAGGGCATCTGGAAGGATTTCTTTCCATTTTCCTCAGTGGTATCTAGGAGTAAGGGAAAGGTCATCCACCCAGGCAGCAGCAGTGGACCAGCTGTCCTCCTGGTCCCTGCTAGTCTTGCCCTGCAGTGCCTGACTTGCCTGGTTCCAGCACATGACCCATCTATTGCACATCCTGATCATTTCTATAATTTATGCTTATGCATCTTTGATTTTGAGACTCTTGATCAATGTGGCAGGTCCTTTTTGGACCTAGGTTTTGAACACCTCTGCATTCCCCATGAGGACTTCTGGTTTGTTTCTCCATCATTCACTGGAGTGTGTGAACCCCTTGGGGCTTGTCCTAAAACTCACACACAGGCAACTTCTTCGGCCATTAAGACTGTATTTCACCCCCACTCCATTCTGAAGGCTATGCCATTTCAATGTACAGCTTCCAAGAAAAGTTGGTGAGGGGTCCAGTCTCTGCCCCAGAAAGCAGAGGCTCAATAATGGCTCCTCAGGTGCCCCAAACCGATGTGGGTGCTACTCTCTGTTCCTGAGATTTGACCCCTGGGCAGGGATAGGGAAGTGGACCCCTCACATCTGATTTCATGTCCTTCTCTTTTTCTTGCTCTTACTATTTCTTCCAGCACAAAAATCGTTTTTCCTTTTCAACTCCTGTCTTCGAGAAATTGATTCTGGGTCATATCCTCTTTTTTTTTTTTTTTTTTTTTTCCTACTCTAGAACATTTAGTTATTGATCTGAGTCCTTCAGGCTTGGCTTTTATATGCAAAATGCTCAACCTTGGGAAGTTTTAATAAAGCTGTCTTTTTTTTTTTTCTCTAGGAAAGCCTAACTCCTGCTAAATCAAAGCCTTTGCATTCAGGCAATAGTCTTGATATGGATGTCAAATCTTGTATTGTAAAACTGTAAGCTGATTGATGACTGCTGTTCTTGGCTGTAGGTTGCCCTTTTCCTGAAGCAGTGAACTCCAATGAATTAAGAGGGTGTGGGGAATATGGGGAAAACTACAGGAAAATGAGGATTTAAGGTTTACCAGGGATGAAACTACATTGGTTTAATACGGCAAAAATATACCCATTATGTCAACATCATCTCTAAGTCTCCTATTTACTGTGGAGACTTTTTAGATGAATCTCATGAAAAGGAATGAAATTCACATTTGGATTTCTATTAATGAACAGTATATTTTGTTAAAAAGAAGAGTCACTCTAGTCTTCTTTAACTTGCTGTTACTCAGCCATTTTTCTTTCTTTTGTAATTTAGTCTTTACATTTTTAAACTGTAAAATGAAATGCAGATACAAACCTTTGCAAAGGGTTGTATGTATACATGAATGAATTACCTAATGAATTTAAGTTGAACAGCTTTGTAATTATCACTAGACAAGAAATAGAACTTTCCTAGCCACACAAACACTCTCTCTACAGGCTACAATCCTCCCTTCTGCTACATGTAACGATTATCCTGACTTTTATAGTCATCACTTCCTTCTGTGTGTGTTTAGTTTTGACATTCAGATGTGCATCCTTAGACACTATAGTTTAGTTTTGCCCATTATTTAAAATTTTGAGTTTTTAAGACTTTTTAAATCTATGATTCCTCCCTCTGTCTCTTTTTTTTTTTTCTTTCTTTCTTTCTTTCTTTTTTTTTTTTTTTTTTTTAATATTTCTATGTTCCTGTTGAAGACTGGGACTGTTGGATCTCTAAAGATTCCCACAGTCTGGATTTTGCTGATTGCACACTCATGGTGTAGTTTAGTATGTTCCTTTGTCCTCTTGTACTTTTTGCAAATTGGCAGCTGGATCCAGAGGCAATATCAAACTCAACATCAATCTCTCTGGCAAGAATAGAGGTGGTGTTTGGGCAGACTGTGGGAGGCACATAATGTCTGATTATGTCTTCTTATGATGTTAGCGATTGTTGACATTTATAGTGCCTAAATCCATTGTATACTATACTCTCTAGTGCCACTTTCACACTCTGGATCATAAATATATATGTAAGATTCTGAAAATTGCAGGTGAACAGGAGATAAGCTTTCCCAAATGGTACTGCTATTTAAAAAAACTTCTAGATGTGCTTTATTTACTTTTGTATTTGGTATAAACTAGGTTGCCAAGGTCACATCAAGCTTGGAGCAAATGCAGAACTACAATTGCAGGGAGAAAGAATTTCTCTAGCCCTACCCCTCACCTGCTATTGTGGAACTTCTCCTTCCTACAAAGGTCTCTTCTTCTCACCAGATGCTACTGGGAGTACCCAGGTAGTGTCTCCTGAATGCTCAGAAAAACAGCATTCTCAGCTACCATGAGACATCTTTCTGTCTCTTCCCTTGTTGCTCAACTTTGATTCTCTTTGGTGATGTCTTGTTTATAGCTTCTGGACTCCATGAAACCCTTTATAGGTGGTCTCTCATGGCTGCTGCTACTGCATTGATGTGGGTGATATGCCCAGGGGCAGAGTCTGCTAATTCTTCCCCAAATATCTGTTTTGTTGTTCTCCTGGATATACAGCTGTATTACATTACTCAGTCTTCCTTGTAGTTTGCTGTGGCAATGTAACGAATTTCTATTTACATCCGCAAAGATTTTTAAATAAGGTACATTGACAAATACCAAGGGTTAGGACTTCAACATATATTTTGGGGGGACTCAATTCAATTTACAAATAGGTATTATATGTTTTACAGGGGGAATTTATTTGCTACTGAAGCACACTTGACTATGATCATATTGGTGGCATGCTGCACTTCACTGATTCTGGAAAAATTTATTTCTCACACCTTTATTTCTCATCCAGTGTATCTCAGATTTTTTCCAGTAGCATCTGGTGAGAGGAAGAGAGCTTTGTAGGAAGAAGTTCTACAATAGCAGGTTGTTGGGGGGGGGGAAGAGCTAGAGAAATTACTTTTCCCTGAAACAACTTATTTATCTGAAAGAAGAGCCACTATCTTTCTATAACTCATGCCTCCATCCATGGAGGGCTGGAAGGAAGTCATAGGTGGTGATGGAGAGGTATGGAATGACAGCCGTCTGCACAATGGACACGCTTTGTGTCTGAGTGTTGTTCTACCTGCTGTTCATGGGGGCTGCTCAGCTATGTTTCTACTCAGTTCCATCAGCATAAAATCTTTCCAGGAGGCTCATTAGCCAATGGTACTCTTGGCAGAACCACTTCCCTCCTGCTACCACCCCTGCAGGCACAACCAGACATATTTAATCCTAATCTGGACATGGCAGACACCCCTGCTTTGTGGACTTCTACTGAGAGCTATAAAAGGTGTTAAGGACAAATGATAATTAGAAGTTCACCTCCATCTCCAGCGAACAGACTTTTAGGTAAAGCTTAGCAGAAGTAACTGGTTGACAGGACACTGTCAGGATGCTCATTTAGACGATTTCCTTCAAGCAAACTTTTGAAACAAAGGTACAAACCAAGGTAAGTCAAAAGGTAAAAACACACTGGTAAACTTGTTATTTTAGTTCTTAAAACATTAATTTGCTGTTCTGTGGACAGCATAAATACAATCTAAAATGTGGGAATCAGTGATTATTGAGAAGGCAGTGTTCTTGTGTTTGTATCTCTGTTCATTAATGTTTCTTAAATTTATGCAAATAATCAGCACACAAGTGTGTTTCCTAGTCTTTCTCACACCTCAGACATGTGTTTCCAGGCCGCTTTGCTGGTGTCTAGTCAGTCAGCTGAGATACTCACTTAGGTGTCCCGCCCTGTCTGGAGGAACTCCAGCATGGGAGAATCTAAACACATCATTCAAAGGCCTGTGATGTTGGAAAGCAAGGAGGTTTTAGATGATTTTTGTTTTTGTTTGGACTTGGGTCAGTGCCTCCCATTTACAGCTGGAATGTGCACTGGATGGTTTTAGACGTGTTTTGGAAGACTGATGTGGGCCTCGTGAAAATCAGCTACAGTGGGCCCCAGGAGACTCGAGCAGGTTATCACGCTAAGAAACATGTCTCTCTTTATCAGTGAATATTGATGGTGCACAAGGAGGCCGTGGAAATTCTCCTCCTCCACTGGCAACCTCGGGCCTCTCAGACAACCTGCTTAGTCAGAACCGGGGCCATGGTGAGCTCTTCTCTGTGGCTTCTCCTTCATGCTTTGACTCCAGATGAAAGGGGTTCACCCACAGGATTTCAAGCCAAAACCCAAGAACTAGATTATTCCTGTAAATGACATGAATGACCCATCATTGGTGAATGGAAAGAAAATGCTCCCAATGTGTAGAGCTATGGGAACAAAGGCTAGTAGGGAGGGCCAGTAGCGTCCTACTGAGCACACAGGTCATCACATGACAATTGCCTTCTTACCACTTTCCAAGGGTGAAAAGATGTCTTATAAAAGTGTGAATCACTCTTGCTTTATTTTATGGGGGGGGTGTTACTTGTGGTGAATCCATTTGTTCCATAACATCACATTTACCCCTTTCCGATTTGATCCCCTAGTATAACTTTCCACCTTTTTAAAAGAAAATACACAATCTAAAGCTGGGTTGCAAACAGTTATTCCACAACTAAACCAAACCAGAATAAAACAAAATAAAACAGAACCCAAACTGGTTATCAACATTTAGAAATCAGCAGATTGCACCTGAGAATCTGCGTTTCTTGCATTTCTTATAACACGGGCCTGTGACAGCACTGGTCCTGCATTTCTGCATGGCAGCACCACACTGGAGCCGGGTAGATGGAGCCACGTTTAGAGGTGGGCACGTGCTCTTATTAATGCAGGCCAACTTCATTCATCAGCACGACCTTGAAGGCATTTGAATTTGAAGTGTCTGTTCCATAGGAAAGAAAAGTGATCTTCAACAATTTTTATTTTCTTCCTTGAGATACTAAAGTTTTTTTTAATTTAAATTAAAAAAAAAAAACACTGGAAATGAGCCACAGCCAGGGAGTAGGAATGGCCAGTGAAAAATGAGTAAATAAATGGACTTCCCAAGAACTGTAATTAAGTATATTCAACAATAGCTGGGTTCAGTGTTTCCCATGTCTGAAAGACTGACAGAACCACCAGAACTAGGTAGGCAGTTCATATTTAGCCTGTATATATGTTGCAAAGAGAGATATTTCCCAGAGGACAGTACTGTTGGTGTTGAGTGCCCGAAACTATGGCTTCAAAGAGCCTGTACCCTGCTATGGTAAAACATGCGGTCACCTCACTGGGGAAGAAAGTTTCTGGGACATGTGATATTACACAGAACAAGAAAAACAGAATGCTTTTGGATTTAGTTAATTTTTATGCTCGCTTCAACTCCTTCTCCCTAGAGGATATGGTCTCCTGAGAGGCGTTCTTGCTTCTTCTCTTGTGTTCTTCTTTCAAGTCCCAGTTAGCTGTGGGGAAATTATAATTTTTTTTAAAATTTTACAGATGTGATCAGAAAAAATATAAAAATTATGATCAATGAAATACAGCCTCTTCTGGTTTTTAATACTTAATAAGACAAATTTTTAAAAAATACATGTCCATGTTTCTGACTCTCTTAAATTTTCCACCTTCCCATGATTTCTATTCTCTTGCAATTCATTTTTTTACGGTCTTTTTCCAGGAATCCTTCCATCTCATTAGGTTTTCCTTTCCTTTTTTTTTTCTTTCTATGATGCTGCATTTTCCTTTTATTCTACAATCTGTGTTTAATTTTCCAGCTCTCTATTTTATTCTTATTTTCCTTTTGTCAGCCTGGTCTCTTTTATTTTCTCTCTATTGTTTCATTTTCTCCCTCTTGGTGCCCTCCTTCATGTGCTATTGTACATGGTCTCTTATTTCTCTCTTCTGTTCAGTTTGTTTTATTCTCTTACCATATATTAATGCTTCCTGCTTAAGAACAAAACAAAACACAAAATGGATTCTTGTGTTAATCACAGCTTTCTTTCCAATTTCTTTACACAAACTCCACACTGTAAATAAGGTTTTTTAGACTCTAAATTGCCCAAACCCTGTTATGAAATAGTTTCCCCCAGTTTTCTATAGAAAACTAGAAGTTTGTTTGTCTTTTAAGGAATGAATGTTCTTTCCATGTAGTAGTTACTGTATGATAATCCTGCGCTGGAAGTCATTATGTGGGCTCTAGTCCTATCTTGTCCCTTTGCAATCTGTATCACCTTAAAGAAGCCACGGTGTCTCATCTGTGAAAGCTAAGGGAAAAGAACTTCCCTGCTACTCAAAGTCTGGTCCTCAGACTGGCCACATCACAGTCAGCCGGGAGCTTGTAGCTCTAAAAAACTCAGGCCTCACCCACACTTCCTGACTCAATCTACACTTCAGCTTGTCTGCTCATGGAAGTTTGAGAAGCACAAATAGACAATCTCCAAGGCTCTTTTTAGCTTTCAACTTTGCTGAAAATAAGTGAAAACTTATTTTAATAAGTGAAAGTAAGAGAAAAAGTAAAATGAAAACTACCTTGTTCATAAGGCATAGTAAAATCACCCAAGAATCTTTGATAAACTGCCAGTGTCTTAGGGTCCTTCCTCAGATCAACTAATTCAGAAGCCCTGGGAATGGTTCTTTTCCCTTGTGCCAGGTGGTTTTAACGAGTGGACTGAGAACCACTCAGGTGTACTGCTGGAACTTTTACCTCCTTTTCTGTTGCCATTAGCACTGCTTTCTTTTGGATGTGAAGTGAGTAATTCTATGGAAAGAGGAACTCCAAACTATTTAATTTTACCTACTTAAGCCCACCGAAAGTTATTCTGGGAAGGGTAAGGAGTTGAGAAGATTATTATTGAAGGCAACTATGTGTATTTTCATAGCTTTGTGAGAACACAAAGCAAGGTTCACTTACTTTTTTTCTTCAAGCCTCACTCAGACTTCTGCTGACAGTGAGGGTGTTTGTGGTAACAAGAAGGAGGTGACCCCTGTCGAGTGACAGATACGACACTGCATCCTGAGAGACTTGGGGGTGGGGGTGGATGTTTCGGTGGAATGGTTTCATGTCATCATAACTTGGTGCTAGTGCTGACCGTGCGAGCACAATTAGCCACATGATACGTTTGGATTACCAAACATTACGTTCCCATTTACTTTTAATTACTTCAGGTTGTTGAACTGTAGCTGATTTAAGAAAAATTGAAAGCAACAGAATTTTTTTCCTAAAACTTCTGTACACAACTTAGTGTGAGAACTGGGAAGTGATAGCCATCAAACAGTCACAAGTGTGGAAGTTGTGACAATCCCATTATGGGGAAATTCTTTTATATTATAGTTTTCCAAGTTAGACCTTGAGAAAATGTGTCTTTAAAGATTATGTTTACTTTTTCTTAAGGTCATTTTTTTTTTCTAGTGCTCAATAAAAACACAAGCAAATGATTATATTTTTGGTGTGATCGGATTATTTGATCAAAATGAAGAAAAAATCTTTTTCCTTAAACATTTTTCACTTAGTACACCACCTTCTTTTCTCAGTTTCCACGTCCTAAATTATTTCTGCATCATTAAGTTTAGATGAGGAGCCAAAATTCTGTCATTGTGGGGAATTTCTAAAGTGTCCCATCAAAGAAAAGAGATAATAGAATGTCATTTTGGTCTGTTACTTGGGTGTTACTCCAAGAAGTTATGTGATCAGAGAAATGCTGGTCTGGTTGGACCTCATTCTCGCCAAGCAGATTCTTCAGTCAAGGTTGGGCTACAGCCTCATTTCTCAGGTCTCCAGAGAGTCTCTGGTAGTTACAGGGTTCTTCACGCATTGCTCAGAATCGTGTGAAGACTCTACAGATACTTCCTCACAGACTTATTCTAGCCCTGGTCAGAATTGTGAAGGAGGGAGCTTTTCCTTTAGTTGTACCCTCTCCCTCATTAAAACACGTCTCCCTAATGTTAGCAATACTTTGTAGCCCTCCTGCTCTTTGCCCTGCTCACAACTCTTACTTACGGAGGGACTCTCTGCAACTTCTTCAAGCCACTCTGTTGTTACTCATTTTTTCTGGATAAACAAATCACTAAACTGACATTTTTCTTACGAATGAGAAATCTTTCTTTTACATTGTTTGATACATCTCCTCAGCTTTCTTAATTTTTTTTGTAAGGGGATGAAGTTGAAAAGCTTTCCATCAAAAACTTGATTGGGGCATTCCAGTAAGGCTATTTTCTTTGATTTTGGAGACAAAGTTCCAAAATATTTTACAAAATCTTACCCCCTTTTTTTTAAGTAGTCTATATTCCAAAGCTAAATAAAAATATCAAGTTTGCATTTTCTTAGAACTTTCTAAATAGAAAATGTATTTCCCAGGTTTCTGTTGAGATAGGAAGAGGCGGTGGTAGTACTGTGGGTACCTGAGTGGTAGGCGGTGCAGAAATATGGATTAAGTTTGGAAATCAAGCAAATCAGAACTTCTTTTTCCTTACTTCAATTCTTAGGGTATTTTGTATCTTTCTAGTCTTTGAAACCATGATATCAGATGGAGATGTGTTTCACAATGTTAAAATTTAGCTACGTTAAAAAGAGTAGCGGTAACTCCATCTTACATTTAATGTAATATCTGTTTATGTGTGTCATATATCTATATATATGCCTGTTTATGGCAAAGAAGTTGAAATGGGAGATGCTTCATGTAAAATAGACAGTGTGTCTTGGCAAAACTCAAAACCATATATATATATATATTTCTTTTTTTTTAAAGAATAAGACTGATTGTTACAAACATCACCTTCATGGATCTGGAATCTAGTGATTGTAAATTATTGATTGGTACCTTCTAAGTTTATAGTCATGGCTTTTGAGTCAATCCATATGCCAACATATGGCAAACATAGTTAGCTTGAACCTGTAGATCTGATCTGGATCTACAAACTCTGAAGGCATTAAATATTTACTTCTAGTGCTTTTTTTCTTGAAGGCTGCTGCTGAATTGTGGAGTAACCACTTCAGTTAGAGCATACTCCAGCCTTACGAAAATTCTCATACCCTCATTAATGCTGTGGAAAATTAAAAGAACAACTAAAGTAGACTTGGTGCTGGTGAGAAATGATTTCTCCTTGAAATCTGCTGTGGGTTAATAAAAACTTCAGTTGCTACTATTCCAGGTCACATGGTTTCTCTCTGGCTGATGGGATTTTCTCATTATTTCCAGATTGCAGAGGGAAGTATGAAATAATGAGCCTGAAGTTTGAAACCAGATGGCTTATTTTTTGTCTAGTTGTCAGACTGAGAAATTTAGTTGCCTGAATTGTTAGCCCAAGAGCTGTTGGAGAGGATGATCAGCGTTCTGACTCACAGGTCTCCGTACTAGAGTCCTGCTCAAAGAAGCAGCCTGACAGGTGTATCAGGATGAGCCAGCCCTTGTCTGGGAGCCTCTTCCACTTGGGGTAGAAAAGGTCATCTACCCAGCAGTACCTAGGCCATGTGAAGGTAGTGAGTACATCAGGAGTAGAGCTCTCCCCAGATGTGTTTGGCAGGCCTAAAGTTTCCCTCTTTAAAGCTTCTACTTTTAGTTAGTGTCATTGGTAATGGGCAAATAGGTAGCTGAGAGGATCAAACTCTTCTTTGTTCATGGATTAATAGGTTGGATTTGCTCTTAGAAAGGACTCTGAAGTGGGGGTGCACAGAAGAGGTATATTTTACTTGTGGAGTGAAAGGGAGAGTCCAGAATATGGATGCTATAAAAAGATGTCAGACCTTGGTAGGTGGTGCAGGGAGGGGCAACTGAGCAGCCCGGGGGTGCCCCAAAGGGATGATTTGTTTTAAAGTGTGTGATTCACAATTATTTATTTGCTCTAATATGCCACTGAAGTATCATGTATTTCTCAGGCAGCCACCAACAGATATTTCCTGAGTACCTGCTATGTACTAGGCATTGTTCTGGGTGCTGGAGGTACAGCAGTAAATGAGCTGATGGAATCCCTGCCTTCAAGGAGCTAACATTCTAGAAAAAGAGTTCTCTGGCCCTTGTTAAGTTTGAAATGCCTGTTTACGGCAAAGAAGTTTAAATGGGAGATGTGTCATGTAAAATATATGCTTTATCTTGGCAAAGCATCCTTGAGGCAAGATTAGGACAGTGGGGAAAAAAACGCACTGAGTAACATTCTCTGTGTTTCCACCTTTCTGTCAGGTCATAGATATAAATTACAATTCTGGCCCTCATTCGCCCTCACATGGTTCTCTGGCATCTTCTCCCATTCTCTGAACATGAGAGGAATGAGGAGGTTGTTTGGAAGGTCACTGTTCCGAGGAGTCGTCCTGCTACAGTTAGCAGAGAATCTGAATTTCATCTGGAGAGGCTACAAGCCAGCAGGGCAGACACATTACGAGGAGTCAATTGGTGAGGAGACCCCAGAGATGAGAAGCTTATGGAAAGTCACCTCCATGATTTGCTGCTTTAAAAAGAATAGGCTGCGGAGGATTTTAAATCCTACTCCACATGCAAGGCTAGTGTCAGCAGCTGTTTTCAGGAAAACCAAAGGAACTGAACATTCCCCAAGGTGTTACAGAGGCCACGTGGCCCCAGGCAGTGAAGCGAGGAACTCGTTTTGTCGTCTTTCTCAGACACCCATCCTGGAACCCAGCAGAATTTCTGGCTTTGCATCTGGTCCTTGATGTGCCGCAGAAGTGATCAGTGTGTCACTAAGGACTCTTTCTCTGGCCCAGGGTACTTTTCTCTTGTCCTAGAAAAATAGGAGCAAGCTCCTGCCTGGGATTGGGTGGGCGGGGGAACCATTCCTTCTCAATAGATAGTGTGAGAAGCCCTGTTTCAGGGTCCTCGCCACTCAAGATACGGTCCTGGAAACTTATTAGACATGCAGAATCCTGGATCCCACCCCAGCATCAGGAAGTTAAGTTTGGAGTCCTGGCCTAGGCCATGCACTTTCCTTCCTTACCTTTCTGTGCCTCCCACTCCTCACTGTTCCCTGTAGCCCACAGGCTGCCCACAGGAATGGCAGTGGTGGGGTTCTGGGTGAAGGAGTAGGCCACAAGCGTTCAGTTCTTCTTTATTAAACCAGGACTCCAAACCCAGGAGACGATGTCACAGAAAACAAAGGGATGGTCTCATTTCAGACACTTCTAGAGTCTTTGTTGGTTAAACTTCAGGAAGCCCACAAAAAGGCCCCAGACAGTTAGGGTGTGAATTTTGGATCTGTACTGCTTGACATCTGTTTGGCCGCCATGACCTTCAATTTACTGAAATATGGAAACTTCATTATGGCATTCTAGCCAGAAAATGAGGAAATCACTGATGTTTGTCTCAAGCTCAAGCCTGTAAAGTAATACTATCCCCAACCACACTTTCCTGTATAACACTTTACACAAAAAACGAATCAAGATATTGATTCCTTGGAAGTTTCGTATACTTGAAGTTTCCCTGCTTGTAAAACACAAACATTACTTTCCTTTGCTTATCACAGACCTCTTGAGTAGAAGTCAAAGCTCTTCAATTAAAGCTTTGTCTAGCTAAAGGGATTTCCCCCTTGGTGCCTTTCCCCACCTTCAATGGTCCTGCCCTTTTAGTTCTTTGTGAGTGAAAGATAAAGTCACCTTTGCAACTTTATGCTATAATTGTGTTTGGGTTTTTTTTTTTTTTTTTTTTTTTTTTTTTAAGAGAAGAAACAGTGAAAGTGCAGGAATAAATTGAGAAGCAAGAGTGAGAAGCAAAGAGAATGTATGAAAGGAGAGAAGCACCCTGTTAAACCTCATCCTTTCTTGGTGTCAGCAACTGAAGCTCAGATAAATGATTCCTTACAGAACACTGCATCAGAGGAGTCTGTTATATCTGCAAGATTGAGGCAGCCTTCCCAGGTTGGCCTCAAATCATCCAATCATGATATTAATACATGATCTTCAGCCGGTAGGACACATATATTGAAATGTTTTGTATCATTGACTACTTTTCTCGTGTCTGTCAACCCACTGTCTCAAACTCATAGCATTGTGACGGTAATGAACCCAGATCTTCCTGTCAGGAATAACTGAGGCAGTTTTTTAGTAGTAGACCAAGGTGCAGGAGAATGAGACCTTGCTATATAGCTTAGTCTATTTTGAGATTGGAGAGTCCAGGATCCTCTCCACTCTTGCACACTTGGCTTTTTTTTTTTTTTTTTTTGACATAGGTTTAGTAAGTTTTCTGTGCATATATGGACATTTTTTCATTCCTAACTTTTTGGCTTCATTGAGAAGTCAGCTGAGGAGCCCAAATACCTGAGAGACTGACCATTTTTGTTGTAGGAGTTAGTTTATCTTGCGGTTGGGGCTGAAAGAGAAAAAGCTTAGAAGTGGCCTCCCAAATCTGATTTAGCTGATTGCTAGTTTATCTAAATCAACCTGAAAATTTTGGATAAGCATTATTTAGGCACTAAAATCTGCAAAACTCTATTCAATTGTGTCTGCTCTAACACCTGGTTCTCAGGCTGTCTGCTCTCGTGGTTCCTGTCAGTCCTTCCAGAAGCCTGACGAGTGAACACTATAGTAGAAAAGAAATTTAAATTAGTTACCTTCCAAAAGCATGACCATGATCAGCAGTGTTCATGTTTTTGATCGACAACTAGGTGGTTACATCAACTCATGTATTTTTTTTTTCATGTTAATACCCTGCAGACATCCTTGTTGGTGTATTGTATTCTGGGGAATTGTTAGAACTGAAATTAGCCTAATGACTTGGAGCAGTGACTTTTATAAGTGTCTCCTGAAATGCAGTCTTGGTACTAAATGCTCTGGAACTGATTTGACTACAGATATTAATGAGAATTTCAGTCACTGTTGTTCATCAGAAAGACAGCCTCAGTCTCCTTTCTCACTCCCCTCCCCATCTCAGAGATTAACTGAGGAAATGTTTTAAAAAGTATTCAGTTTGAGTTAGGAAATAACATTACTAAACAAGTTTTGGTGGGTGGTGGCTAATTACTGAAAGGCCAATTTGTTCAGGAAGCAGGAATTAACACCTCTACTCCAGTGGAAAAAAAAAATGGCACACGACCTTAAGTAACTAGAAATGATGGAGTTTAGATTAAGCCCATAAACAGAAAAGAAGAGAGTCAGACGGAGCCCTGTGAACAACTGCTAGCCCCTGGTTAAGTGTCTTTTTCTCTTGACACAGAGAAGTTAAAATACCAGTGCAGTTCAATGTAACCTCCCCCTTTTCACTCCAAAGGCCAAAGAATTTATTAAAGAAAAGGAATCCATTCAGCTCTGCCATTATACATGACTCTACAGTTCTTGGAAAAAAACACAAGTCAACTCTGGAAACAGAAGACTAATCCTACTGACCACTTGAGGGAGGTGGTGGGTCATCTTATTTGGAAAAAGGAACCCAGTTCTTTTTTTTTTCAATAATGTGCAATTTTAAGAACTTTGAAAATCTCCTGTGACCTGTGGGTAACAAAGAGATCACAGGAACCCAGACAGTGGCCCTTTCTCCACTTGGATCCATTCTCCAATTTTCCTATTAAAGGGAATAAAATAGATTAACTGAACACTAGTGATGGTCTGTTTGATGGATCACTTTAAAAAGAGAGAAGGGGGCAAAGCATGTGTAGTTTATTTTCACAAATCGGTTTCAGTTTTTTTCTATGAAATAAATGAACAAGAAGCCCATTAAAATGGTGGTTACAATTCTTCTTTTTAATTGTTTACCCTATTAAGTTGACAATACTCGACAGTTTGATATATGAACAGTGTTCCCTTGCCTGACGTAAACATAAATTATAACAAGAGAATGCCATGATCCTTCAACCTTTCATTCACTCATTCAGCTTAAATGCAGAATTTGGAGAGAAATCAAAATTAAAATTACATTTACCTAGATTCCAACAGCTGTTTCTTCTTGTTTAATGGTGGCTGAAGAAAAGTTAGCTGAGATAAAGGGTAAAATGGGTCAGTCCAGTAAAGCCATTGTATTTAATCAGAGCCAAGATGGGGAATCAAATCATTAAAGCCAATTTTAAAGTACAAACACCATCAGTTCACTGATTTCTTTTTCCCCAGATATCATAGAAAATACTTGAACTTGGGATCATTCCTCTTAGATTAAATTGCAGCATTATAAATCAAAATTTCAAAGGGCTTGTATGTAAAATTATTATAGAAACAGGAATTTTCATTAATATTTTATTCTTTCTTTAGTGCAGATATCTAATATTATAAAATTTATAATGAAAAACAGCAATACCCTTTTGTGCCACTTTTTGTCACTTTTTATTCCCAGCTCTGGATGCACAGATGAAACCACTTTTAATTTGTTTACCTCTTTCTTCTGGTGTATAACTCCACATGTCTAAATAACATGGTTTATGCAGTTCTTTCTCGTGTACGTGTGATTAAGTTTTAGGTATTTTCTATTGCTCCCATTTACAGGAGATAAGAGTCCAGCCTTAACCAATTGTCTCCACACCATGTGACATATACTTTCTGTTTCCTCATCTTCTCGATATAGTCAAACCATCGTTTTTAGTTTAGCCTATGTTCAGTGTTGACTTTATTATGACTGTAATAATATGACTGTGCATAGCTGAGCCAAGCAGGGTGCTCTGACCTTTCTTTTCAACGTTTTGTTTTCCTAAATGGAAAGTTGCATCATTTTTTCATTAACTTATTTTTATGTACTGAGTACTGATTCATCCCTTAAATCTCAGAGAAAAGTATACAACGCCTCTCAAAAGAGTCAAAACATGAGTTTCATTTTCTGAGTATCCAGCCCCTTACTCCCCTCCCACTGCCCAAGCCCTCCCGCTGTCTCCTCCCTCCACACATCATCTCGGTCGCCACTGCTGAACTCCTGCCCTGGGTCTTCCCTTTACTGTCAAATTGAGGATTCTCTTTATCCTTCTCTGTTTTTGCTCCTATTTCCTGAATCTCTTGCTTTTCCTGGTTTATTCTTTCCTTTTTCTGGAACTCATTCTCCAATTACTTCCTAAGAAGAGTTGGATGGGAGGAAAATGTATTTTTTCTACCTTCATATTTTATTGAAGTTTGGCCAGCTGTGGTATTTTGGGTGGAAATTATTTTCCCTCAGAACTTTTAAGACATTCTTCCAATTATTTTCTATCTTCCATTTTGTTGTTATGAGGTCCAATGTTATTTTAATTCCTAATCTTGCACGTGGGACTTAATTTTTCTCTCTGTAAGTTTTACAATCTTTGTTTTATTTCTGGAGTTCAGAAGTTTCACACAAAAAATAAATCCTTTCTCCTCTCATTTATTGTTCTGGAGACGTAGTGGGACTTTTTAGTCTGTAAACACATGCCCTTTGTGACTTTTTGGTGTTATTTTTGTGTATTAGTTACTTGATCATTTCTTTGCTTCATTTTCTACATTCTCTTTCTAGAACTTCCATTATTCAGATACTAGAATGAATTATTTCTCTAATTTTTTTCAAATTCCTTTTGTTCAAGCTATTTGCCAAATTTTTCTTATTTTCTTTCTTTCTTCCTTCCCTTCTTCCTCCCTTCCTCCCTTTCTTCCTTCCCTTCTTCCTCCCTTCCTTCCTCCCTTTCTTCCTCCCTTTCTTCCTTCCCTTCTTCCTCCCTTCCTCCCTTCCTCCCTTCCTCCCTTCCTCTCTTTCTTTCTTTCTTTCTTTTCTTTCTCTCTCTCTCTCTCTTTCTTTTTCTCTAATTTGTCTCCCACCCTTTCTGTGGAATTGTTTTAAAATTTCCTTTTTTTTTTTTTTTTGATTTAAGAGCTCTTTTACATTCTCAAAATACTCCCGTTTAAAAAAAATCCAAACCTGCATTGCATTCTCTTTGTGTTTCACCAAATGTAGTAATACCTTCCTTTAGCACTCTGAAGATATTTATTTCACTTTCTGTGACTTTTTTTGGTGGACGATGGGATCAGCACCCAGGTCCTCTTTCAAGGAGGGACCTTATCCCCCCCACTGCTGGGAGTGCTGTGGGCAGAGAATATTGAGCTGTGGGCCCTTCAAGGATCTTCTCAGCTGCAGAGAGTTGCCCCTTGCAAGATCACTTCCCTTTCTGGGATGGCCCACATCCAGAGCATACAGTGTGGGGTATGAATGCTTGGCCATCTTGGCCCAACTTGGGATAACTCTGAAGGGATACTCTAGCTCCTGAGACCAAGGCTGAGTCTGTCATGGGGCTACTGTTGCACCTCGATTTCTCCCTGCCCACTCTTGCTTTTGTCCCCTCCAGGGTCACAATGCAGTAAAAATCCTGTGCACTTAACTCCATCTCAGAGCCTGCTTCCCAGGGAAACAAAGCTGCAGCTTCTCTTGTCCACGCAGCACTTCTGTTTCTGCTATGTTCTTTTGATTCTGCTTGTTCGTTTTGGGTTTTGACTTCCATGCTAGAGACTTTCTACTTGCTATTATTTGAAAGCAGAACTGATGGGAAGGGAAGTTATGCATGGCACATGTGTACTTAGGGTCACCAGGTGGAAACCAGGGAACCAGCTCTTTCTTTGGTGTCTGTAGGTCTTTTGGCCCCAGGCAGTTTCCTCCTTTCTCCTGCTTAGAGAGCATAAACCTGGGTAGCAGCTTTCTGGGACCTAATTGAGAAAGAGCTGGGAGTCTCACTGTGAGTCCCACCGTGAATTTAACATTTTAATGTAATGCTCTAAGTTAGTCTGGAATCTCAGCCCCCATTTCAGGTCTGCCTGGCAAACCTATTGAACTTCTCTGCTTTGAACTGTCTAGAGATTTCTCTTTACTCTTTACTTTTATTTTCTAATAGGGTGTGGAAGGGGTAATCTCAAAGTATAATGGATTGGGAAGTGATTTGGGGCGTCTGTCTTTTCTTTATACAAACTTTCATTCAGTTCTTTTGTCATCAGCTCCCTGACCCTTCAGAGATGCACCTCCAGTACTTGATACCTTCTAAAGATCTTCAGTAGAAATGGTGTTGCTTCTTGTGGACGGCCTTCCCCCTGTAAGATCTGAGGCTGTTTCCTCTCAGCTAAGTCAGTTACTGCTCATCCATCAATTTTTATCGTCCAAAGTTTTGATATTGCTCACTTGCTGTGGTCTCCGCTTCCATTCTCTATGCGTTTGTGAGTTCAGATCTCTTTTTATTTCTTTATTGTTATTTAAATGGAGCTTGAAAGGGAATGGGTGTACACATAGGCTTTGCTCCAACTAATTTGAACCAATCAGAGTACTCTTACTACACCGGATCAATGACATGCGAACAACGTGGATTCTGTCTTCTTTGTAGAAATACATTCTTGTTAGCTTCCCGGACAACACACTTGCCTGGTTTTTTCCTGCTTTGAGGGCTATTCAGTTTCATAACATGCTTTTTAATCTGTCATTTCTCCAAAGGCAAACAACATGGAAAAGAAAAAAAACCCCTCAAGACAGTTCTACTAAATAATATTAACCAAGATAGGTATCTTTGGATGACACAGCTGAAAGGCTCAATGCCAGATTTCTGATTTAAGATTTGTTTTTGAGCCTAAATACACAACAAAGATGAACTATAAGACAATTTCACAAATGAACCAGAGCTTATAGTCCAGAGCTATGACATGTAGAAGCAAGAACAATACATCTGCTTTCAATACAACTGTAAAATTGTAAAATTAATGAGTAGTTGTCTATTTCTCTTCAACAGTTGCATGTGCATGTGGCGATACGAGTTTGAGACAGGTGCTGGTGCTTCAGTCACTTGGCCACACAGTTCTATGGTTTATAAGTCATGGGAATTTCTTGTCTTAGCCTGACCACTAAAGCTCTTCCCATTGTCTTTTCATGTAACAGAAACAAGGCTTGAATGACAAATCCAACTAATTACAAAACTTAATTTAATAGCTTAAAGCGCAAAGAGCATTCCCTAAGCAGTAAAATCTTTTGTCTGGGCAATTTAAAACAAATTATATTTTACTTTATGTTTCGTTACTTACGTAATAAGAATTTACAAGAACACAATTTTCTCAAGATTTAAACTGCTCATTGTTCCAGAAATAGGACACACATTTAGAAAGATGAGTGTTTTAAAAGGAATATTTTAGTGATTGCTTCTGGTTCAAAACATAAAACTCTTTTATTGCTTGATGTTACCGGAATTTTGCCTTAGATTATTTTTTGACTCTCTTCTGCAAGATTAATAATAAAAATGTTTTCACCTTCAATTGCTTCTTTAAACTACTACTTTGAATTTAAATTTTGTATATGAATGAAATATTTCTTTGGCTTAATGACTGAGCTGGTGGAAATGTCTCACCTAAATCCTCGATCTTCTCTTTGTTGGAAGAATTCATCACCCAAAGCCCTAATTGTTTAAAATTCATGTAATGACCAGTAGTCTCAATCCTATTCCTAATTTTTAATTCCCCTGACAGTTACCTTGCTAAATATTATCACCCAAATTCTGTTTGGTAACTTCCAATGATGGGGGAATTTCAGTCCAATTTAGGCACCTTGGGTCATGCTTGGGTCATTCCCATCTATTTTTGTCTTAATACAGATTCCTACTTATCAAAGTGTTTTGTGGGTTGGACCACGGAGCAAGAAGACTTAATCTTAGAAGGTTCAGGAATGTAAATTGACCAAGGTGAACTCTGACCCCTGAGAGAAGGGTACCATTGTTCCAGTGGGATTGTGATTATGGTAGTTAATAGAAAAGACTGCCAGCCATGCTGGCCCTGGGAGTGGAGCAGGGGGTACTTCCCAGGACCAGGTGGATGCTAGTGGCCTGTGAGTTGGGAGTGTTCTGGGGTCTGGCCTGCTTTCAGGAGCGCTGAGGCACTTGAGACAGCTGACTGGGCCGAGGGTCTCACTACTATTATTTTCTTTTCTTCATTGATTCCTTCATTTGATCAATTTTTTGTCAATACTCAGAGATAAGAAATAAAGTCCACTAAAATCATAGCAAGTCATCCTGTCAGACAACAGATACTTTAAGAACAAAATCCTTAGGGTAAGGAGGGAAATTTAGAAGAAATTGTAGACAATTTCTACTGTCAATGAGTTTACGAACTGATGGAGATAAAGAAGGAGACAAACAGTTCATAAATAAGCATGTAAAACATTAAAGCTTTTGTAACTTTATAGAATGAAGGATTACATACTGACATCAATTCTAGAATGCACGGATTCATCAAAGCAGAATGGGCTTGAAAAAGTTTCTACAAAAGAGAGGGAAAGAATATAATTCTTCAGGATTGAGGGAAAGTTTTGGGGGTAGGAAGAGTTGTTGTTTAGAGAGGTAGAGGTATCCTTGGATGATCTGCAAATTCCCACAGAGCACGGAAGGGAATTTAATCTATGCCCAGAGCCTTGCCAAGGGTGAACAAATGGGGCTTGATTGATGGTGTCTCCAGAAGTCTCTTTTGGGAGGACTGTATGTGATCTTCCCCTGTGGGGTCTGTGCTTGAGATGGCATGGCTGCTTGGGTCCCCTGCCCTGTAACATGGCTCCTCATCTGAGGATTTAGACTCCTTCCCCTGGGCACCTGAAACAGGGCAATACCCTTCCTCCTGATGTGAGATCAACGACATCACTCCTGGAGCAGGTAGGCAGACAACTTTACAAATCCACACTTAGAGGAATCATTTTTACAACTCTTGGCATTCTAGGCATGTCCTGAGCTAAAAGTGACTGTCCAGGAAATGAACTGAATCATTGTGTCTTTCGACCCCCAGATCACCTTTGTTATTTTACAGTCTCTGCCCAGTCACTAGGTATCAACCTGGCTGCAGCCACTGAGAATTCCTTTATATATTCTGTAATTAAAAGGCCCAATTTCAAGCGCGTTTTAAAATTGGAGATGTCGACCTTCATCCAAATGGGACTTCACCTACCCGCCTTATAGGGCAGTGAGGTTTGTGACACTGGGAAACTTTAACAACAAGAGAATTCACACACCCCTCCCCCAACACCACTCACCCCTACACTGCAGGCTTCTTGGACTGATTGATGGCATTTCCTAATATAGCAGGGGTGAGATGACTTCTCTTGAAAATAGAATTAAAACTTTCCCTTTTTAGGAGCAGGCACCACTTTGGCAGCATCATCAGCCCCAAGCACATTAGTTCTTATGGTCAAAACATTAACAGGGTGCTTTGTTAACAGAATGTTCAGGTCATGATAAGGCCAACAAAGGAACTGTAAGACTTTATGAGCTGAGTCTTTCCAAATAATGCTCCAAGTCAAAAGTACTGAGAGTAAAACCTTTTCCTGTAAACAAGGCCTGAACAAGCTGGAGTGAGAGCTTTCACAAGTGGGCTGAGGTGTCAGGGTGTCACATGGACCAAAACAAGCCACTTCATGAAAAGGAGGAAACAACTGGTGGGTCCACAAAGTGCGCAGCTCTCTGAAACTTTCCAGTAAAGGAGCTGAGATGGGCCCACTAATTAGCCTTCCTGGGCAGTGTAGGAGAGTGGGGAGCCCTTTAACGAGGTCCCAGGGAGTGCTGAGTGCTGGGGAAGTTTATTGCTGTGCTCATAAACAATGGCAGTGGACAGGGAATTGAAAGGAGATCCTGGGACCTGCAGGGCACCTGCTCTGGGAACTCATCTGTGAAACCTTCCCTGACTATAAATTCTGATTAATTCCTACTCCATCACCTCAGCATTTTAAACAAGAAATCTAGATTAATTTTTGGCATTTACACGGTGCTTTGTCTGTTTAATAAGAGGGAAGGAAGGGGAGAGAGGAAGGGAGGAGGAGAGGGAGGGAGAGGAGAGGGAAGGAGAGGAGAGAGAGAGAGAGATTGGTTGTGGGGATGGCCGATGCCCACAACCTGGGAGAAACATCTTTACTCCTCAGTACAAGTCCCAGCTTTCTGGGATTCTGTTTTGTCATCTGTAAAATAAGGGAATTGGATGAGATACCACTTTGATTTTGAAAATCACTACTAATGTGTTACATTTCCGAGTGCCCTGACACATCTTATTTGGCATTATCATAATCCTTGAGGTAGGTCAAATAGAAAACATTATCTCTGCCTTTAAGAGGTGTAGTCTGAGACTCAGTGCAGTCAGGTGATTAGTTTATGAATAGTAGTGCAAACTGGGTCAAGGACCCAAGCAATTTGATTTCTGCCTCTTCTGACACCTCTCAAAAATTGTAGTAAATTTGATTTTCATTGGCTTATTATTTCATTTATCTTAATATGAGTTGTATTTGACTTTACAGTTTAAACTGACTTTATACTTTAAAGTTTTAAGAGTTATAAAATACTTACATCTGGTTTTATGTTTGCACATATTTAAACAACGTTAAGTATATCTAATACCAACTTTGGGGTTGGTCCTCCCTCTCTTCGTGGCCCACTGGAGTTTGAGGAACCTTGTTCTAATTCAGGGGAATGAGTCTCATTGCTCTAATTCTCAAGGGAATTAGAACATTGTTCTAATTCAAGTTGTTGAAGGTCAAGAAAGAGGAGAAAACATGGTAAGTCAAGAAGGGAAGTATTTGGGGACAGTCCCTGGAAAAAAGTCACCTTTCTTTCTCTACGCAAAACATTCTGCAGATAACTTAGATTTGCTTTGAAATATTTATTTGATAATGCGAGTTATTTCTAAGTGAGAAGAAAAGTCAGTAGGACGGGCTTAGATAAGTTGTTGATGTCAGCGAAGTTTATCTTCCTCCTTCATCCTTCCTCAGGATGCTCTCAAATCCCTGCTTGGTGTTCTTCACTCCCCCTTCTGCGGACCCCTCACCTCCTGGAATGGTGAGCAACCATGTGGGGAGGAGCCAGTTCTCTTCTGCATGTCCTAGCTCCAGGCTACTCTCAGTGTCCACCTAAAAATAAACACTGCAAATCTGCTGGGCCTGCGTGTTCTAAGGAGAGTCATCTGCTTTCTCTTATCGATATGCTTTTCTAATTTAAAAAAATTCTCCTATTCGTCAGTACTTGATTTTCCTATCTAATGTTCTTCTGTTCTCTTGCTTTCTGCTTCCCAGGGTAAAACTTGCTGATGTAAGAAATGAAACCATAATTTAAGGTCATAGCTTTAGGATTTAGTTAGCCCTCCATATTAACATGTGCGTTTTAAAAGTCTTCTGAAGAACATGCTTTAATCCTCAAGATTGACTTCAGTTGTGAGACTTTGGGTCCTGTGATTTTTTTTGGAGGCCTTCCCTGGTTCACCAAATAACTTGATGTAGGCAGCTTACTAGCTTATGAGATAGAGGACAGAGCATCACCATTTATTTTGGTTAGATCATGTATCCTGGGCATAGAGTAACTATCCCCTTATTTCATTTCATCTATCTTAAGCATACAGAAGGATTTTCTTCATTAAATTGTAGAAACCACTGCTTTGGAATCCATAAGAATATCTAAATGGAACTTCAAATACAATAAACCAGTTTAACTGAATTCCTAAAATGTATTATGATGCAAGAAGTAGGATACTAAATTAAAAAGCTATACCAAATAATGATTTTGGGAAAAAAGGCAATGTAATATTTTAATTACGTTTTTTAGGTGACTGCAAATTTTAGACTTGAATGTTGACACATTACAATTAAATATCACCTAGGAAAATGGTGATTTTATTTATATTAACTTAGAAATCTTACCCTACTAGATTGCAAAATTATCTTTTTATTGTCTAGGAGTCTTTCAAGTATGTTGTAGGAATTTTGTTAAATATCCCCCGTAAACTTTTGTAATGTGTAATTACTTTTTTCCTTGATGTTATATTTGTTAAAATAGTTCCGAATTCTGCTTTTGACTGACGAAGGAATCCCTCGTGATCTTTAGTTTTCTGATCACAAGAACTCATGGACTGCTGGATAAATTTAATGAAAAATAATTCTGAATTTTGAATTTCAAGGATAAAATCAGTATCCACTTAGTAATGAAGTCAACACACCTTTAAGATAAAAAATACTCTGCAAATTAGGACACAAATGAAACTTTATTAGCCTGATAAAGGCAACTATAAAAAGCCTACAGTTAATATTTTATTTAATGATGAAACACTAAATACTTTTGCCTTAAGATTGAGATATAGGCAGGGATGTCTATTTGTGTGACTTATATTAAACTAAAGTCCCAGGCATTATGATAATAAGAGAGAAAAAAAAACCTTATACAGATTTGAAAGGAAGAAGTAAGATTTTTTATTTGCAGATGACATAATCATATATAAAGAAAATCTTACAGGATTTACAGAAGGCTACAAGGATTAATAAGGCAATTGGGCCAAATTGCAGGATATGAGATTGATACAAAACAGTCAATTTAATTGTTATATACTAGCAGTTAACAACCGGAAAACAAAATTTGAAAAACGATGCAACTTTCACTGGCACAAAAAAAGCAACAACTCAAAACAAAACCAAATACCTAAGAATAAGTCTAATAGAAAATGTGCAAGACTTTATCTTGAAAGTTCTAAAATGTTACTAACAGAAGTTAAAAAAAACCTAAATAATAGAGAAGTACTGTTTGTGGATTATTAGACTCAGCATTGTTAAGATGCCCATTTTCTCCAAACTGATCTACAGATCCAACTCAATCTCAGTCACAGTCCAAACTTTTTAAAAGAAATGATAAATTTTAAAACTTCTGAAAAAAATAGGCAAATTCTGAAATCTATATAGAAATAAAAGGAACCTAGCGTTGACAAAACAATCTTGAAGAACATAGTATGAATACTTAAGCTACATGATTTCAAGACACATTACATGGCTGTGATAATTAAGACCCGGAGGCATTGGTGTAAGAATAGATTAAATGTATCAGTAGAACAAAACAGAGTCTAGAAATAGACATACATATACATCAATTGATTTTTTCCATCAAGGCACCCAGTCAGTGAGGAATTCATTGGACAAAGGAGTCTTTTCAACAAATAGGGATGTAACAACTGGGTATTCAAACAGAAAATGTAAGCCTTGGCCTCTGCCTCTCACACTATAAGTAAAAATGAATTTGAGATGGATCATAGATTTATATGTAAAAGCTAGAACAATAAAACATCTAGAAGAAAATGCAAGAGTATATTTTAGACGTTGAGGTAAGCAAAGATTTCTTAGGACATATAAAACACACATTATGAAAGAAAAGTTCATAAAATAAACTTAATCAAAATTAACAATCTGTTTAGTAAAAGAAAGACACCAATTAAAAAATAAGAGAAACACAGACTCACAGTACACACATCTGACAAAAGACTCACATCCAGAATAATTTCCTGCAAATTAAAGATTTCCTACAAATTGACAATAAAAAAATAACTCAGTAAAAAAATAGGCAAAAATCTTGAACAGCACTTTACAAAAGATGATACAAGAATGGCCAATGGACATACAAAAAGTGTTCAGCACCGTTAGTAATCAGGAAATGCTCTTAAAACCACAATGTGATATCATTTTGTACCCACCAGAACGGCTAAAATAAAAAAGTTTGACAACTCCCCAACTGTAAGTTGGTAAGGGTGTGGAGCAACTGGAATTAATTCAGTGCTATTGTGAAATTAGTTTGAATTTTTGTTCATGTTAAATTCTATTCAAAATGATTCGATTTATATGATTTTTTTAATAGAAAATGTTTATTCAATCACGCACTTACCAACAGTTATCTATTTAGAGTTCACATTGGGTAAAACAAAATTCTTGTTTCTAAGAAGCATGTAGACAGTTTGCAAATGAAGCTTTGTTTGATTAGCCACCAGATAGCTAGTGTTATTTACTATATTTTCTTGATTCCCAAACACGAGTTATCTTACGACCAATTTCAGAGTAAGTCTGACAACTGATTGATCTTCGCACAAAGGAGTTTTTATTGAATCAGTGGTGCATTTTACAGTTGAGGTAATGCACTGAATAAATCTAGCTGTTATATTCAACTCAGCCAGCAGTTATCCCTGGAGGAAAGTAATTTGAAAGGTTAAAAAAAAAAAAAAGAGTAACTGGACAGCAGCATGTAAAACAATGAAGCTAGAACACTCCCTTACACCATATACAAAAATCAACTCAAAATGGATTAAAGACTTAAACATAAGACAAGATACAATAAACCTCCTAGAGGAAAACGTAGGCAAAACATTATCTGACATACATTTCAAAAATTTTCTCCTAGAAGAAATAAAAGCAATAATAAACAAATGGGACCTAATGAAACTTACAAGCTTCTGCACAGCAAAGGAAACCAGAAGTAAAACAAGAAGAAAACCTACGGAATGGGAGAAAATTTTTGCAAGTGAAACCGACAAAGGCTTGATCTCCAGAATATATAAGCAGCTCATACGACTCAATAAGAAAAAAATAAACAACCCAATCCAAAAATGGGCAGAAGACCTAAACAAGAAATTCTCCAAGGAAGACATACAAATGATCAAAAAGCACATGAAAAAATGCTCAATATCACTAATTATCAGAGAAATGCAAATCAAAACTACAATGAGGTATCACCTCACACCAGTCAGAATGGCCGTCATTCAAAAATCCACAAATGACAAATGCTGGAGAGGCTGTGGAGAAAGGGGAACCCTCCTACACTGCTGGTGGGAATGCAGTTTGGTGCAGCCACTATGGAAAACAGTGTGGAGATTCCTCAAAAGACTAGGAATAGACTTACCATCTGACCCAGGAATCCCACTCCTGGGCTTGTATCCAGAAGGAAATCTACTTCAGGATGACACCTGCACCCCAATGTTCATAGCAGCACTATTTACAATAGCCAAAACATGGAAACAGCCTAAATGTCTATCAACAGGTGACTGGATAAAGAAGAGGTGGTATATTTATACAATGGAATACTACTCAGCCATAAAAACCGACAACATAATGCCGTTTGCAGCAACATGGATGCTCCTGGAGAATGTCATTCTAAGTGAAGTAAGCCAGAAAGAGAAAGAAAAATACCATATGAGATCGCTCATATGTGGAATCTAAAAAACAAAAACAAAAACAAACAAACAAAAACAAAGCATAAATATAGGACAGAAATAGACTCACAGACAGAGAATACAGACTTGTGGTTACCAGGGGGGTGGAGGGTGGGAAGGGATAGACTGGGATTTCAAAATTGTAGAATAGATTACACTGTATAGCACAGGGAAATAATACACAAAATGTTATGATAACTCACAGAGAAAAAAATGTGACAATGAGTGTGTATATGTCCATGAATGACTGAAAAATTGTGCTGAACACTGGAATTTGACACAACATTTTAAAATGATTATAATTCAATAAAAAATGTTAAAAAAAAAGTAAAGGAAATGACTATCTTCTACTAATTAAAAACAGAAGTCACAAGGGTTGTAAATTTTTACAAATTTAATCAATCAGTCAATTAATTAATATTTTGGGATTGGTTCTTTCTGGTTTCTGTCACATAGAGACTGAAAGCAGAGCCTTTGAGGGCCAAAAGATTAAAAAGATGATTTGGGGAAGGGGTTAAGAGATGGACTGTGGGGTCAGAGAGACCAGAGTTCTGTTTCTCTGTTTACTAGTTAGTCGAATGCAGGCTAGTTGTTTACCCTCTGTGGGCTCAGTTACCTTATGTGTAATGATGCAGAGCCCAACAGGTGGTGAGGTTTAATGAGGTTTCACTTAGAAGATGCTTAGGATGGTGCTTCATGCGTTGTAGGTTCTTACTAAATTGCAAATCTTATTATTAGCTAACGTCTTACTTCTGATCAGTATCAAAGTCTTAGCCAAGGTGAACTGAGCACAAGACGCTAATGGCTAAGGTAGTTTGTTGAGTGCTTAGAGATGAGTAACCTGTCAGAGGAAGCTTCACTACTGAAACAAGAATGAATTTCAAGGATAAAATGTTGCTTCTCAATTAAGATTTCAAGGTTGATTGATGAAGGAAAACTAAGAACCAGAAAGTCTCCAAATGTTATCAGAATGCCACATTTGTTTTACTAATTCATTAAAAAAATACGTAATGATTGAAAGTTTAATCAGTTTAGTGCTTTTTCAAAAGTGATTTAAAAATGATAATAGATGGTAGGAAAAATTAGAAACTTAAGACAGCTGAACCTGTCTGTGGCCTCTCTCCTTAAGCCTCACAGCCATAGCATTGAATTATTTGAAAGTTGAGGGTTTGGGGATTTTTGTTTTTGTTTGAGAGAGGAATAAATCTTCTTGGAATGTTAAGTTTGCATGTATAAATAGATACAGCCCCAGAGAACCAAATGCCTCTTTTCAGAATATGTTAATTTTATTTCTCATGATTATAATATATGGATTGGTTAAACAACTTCCTTTCTTGGTATTTTCCAAACACCAAACAGAAAAAATCGCACAGATTTGCCCAAATCAGTCTCTTTCATCCAGGTGTTTTTATTCTGTAATGTTACAGATGCACATTGAAGAGTCACTGAACAAACCCATAAATGTGCACCTGGAAACAAGCTGTACTAGAAAGTGATGTGAGTAGCTTTGGATTTGTATACAACAGAGTTCTGGCTCTGCTGTGGCTTTTTGATCACACAAAAAAAATGGCTTCATTTTTTTGAGCTTCAGCTTCATCTTTATAATCATATATATCCTACAAAGTTGTAGGGAGGAACATAGGAATTGAAGTTTCCCCTGAGATGTAAATTACTTTCTTGAAGTGAGAGTTACCTGAAAAGAAGGACTTCTTACCGAGAAAGGAGAATCCTTGACAGTGAAGAGGAAAGCTGGGTGCCATCTAAGAAACGATGTCAGGAACCCCTAGCAGGGATCCTGGGGGCTTCATGGTATTCCCAGGTGTGTCATTACTGGCATTCATTCACTTGCTCATTGAACAACCAGAGCTGGGGCCTTTGCCAAGTTAAGGCACTTTGCTAGATACCAAACATACAAAGATGACTAAGACTTGGTCCTTTCTTTTAAGAGTCTTATAATGTACCGGGAAGTCAGGCAAGTACTCTTACAATACAGTGTGATACGTGCAATGGAAACATTAGGGCAGGATGAATTCTTAATTTAACTTGGGTAGTAGAGATGGGCTCTCTAATCCTTGAAAGAAAGGAGTTGCTTACTACAGAGTGGGGAGGCTATTGCAGGGGAGGGAACAAAATGTAAAACGAAGAAGTGTGTAAAGTAACACACTGCCTGATGACAATGGGTTTGGAATGCCTAGTGGGTGGTAAAACTGACCAGCAGGCAAAGCCTGTGGCCACTCAACTTGCTCAATCGACAGCTCTGATGAGAACCCGTGACTTTTCCAGAGTTTTTCAGTGTATGTGTGTGTGTTACTTTTCAGAAGGAGAAAATTGGAGAAATAACCATGGAACATCCCTCTGCCAACATTTCCCATTCAAAGATTTTGGGAAGCACATCAAATAGGCAATGGAGTTTTTTGAGAAAGATGTCCCTAATTTTGAATGTAATTTGAAAGTCACTGGAACAATGAAGAGTGTCAGTGCTTGCTGCTATGAGATTTACCAGGACAAGAAGGGATCAGAAATCATTAGTCTTGAATGTAAGAATCCTGAGTGGAGCTTAAGTAGAATATCACTGCAATGGAACATTTATGATATAAATTTTTCATTTTGTTTGACTTTATGTCCATAAATGCTCACAAAGATATATTTGTGTTTTCATTTAAATTTTCTTTTATCAATGTGATTATGAGTGCCTCAAATCCTTAAGAAGGTGATGGTGGGACCACTGTATAATCTTTGTCAATTTGACAGGCAAAAATATCTTGCAGTTCTTTAAAAAAATAAGTCCAAGAGCATCCCTTTGCTTTATTTATTCAAAAAAATTTTTAATGTTTCCAATACAATTTTATTGAAAATGTGGAAATTGTTACTTAAATTATTTCCCTGAGGGCTAGGAAAAAGGAGGCATCATGTATCTGCATCAGGTACTGAGGTTTCTATTTCTTAAGTGGTCAGTAAATGTGAGAACAGATTTCACTTGCCCGTAGTTCTTGTCGTTAACTCTTTGGGTTTTATTTTGAGATTGGGCAGGGTTGGGGTAATTCTGGCCTAGCAATACGGTAGCATATTGGATAGATTTGCAAGATAAATTCAAGCATACTAATTTAACAAGTAATAATCCCCAATTCCTACTTGTCTCTCAAAACTTTCATTGTTTATTATTTATTTTTAATCTCTGGTGTTTATGTACATCTTTTGATATTGTCATCAATGAGATGGAGATAATTGTATTATGTTTTTACAGATTGCACAGCACTTTTTCTTTTTTTAAAAAAATCTTATTTATTTATTTTGAGAGTAGGTAATTACGTATTTATTTATTTACTTATTTTAATGGAGGTATTGGGGATTGAACCCAGGACCTTGTACGTTCTAGGCATGCTCTCTACCACTGAGCTGTACCTCCCCACTCCCACCCTAAAGCACTTTATCTTGCAAATCACTTTTAGAGAACCCTGACATCTGGAAGATCTTGTGTGATAGCTGGCATTCTTCTTAACCCTATCTGTTTTTCTGTAGTGCTCATCAGCTCAGGGCTATGTTGCTGCAAGTGCTTCTTGCAGACTGGCTTATCAGTGTCTTCTCTTGGCCAAGGTCTTGTGTTAGTTACTCGAAGGACGTAGCCTCTAAACCTTACAAGGGCTTTCTATAAGTAGTTTTCATTGTCGCATTTTAGTGAGGAATAAAATTAGATTCTTCGAGAGATTAAGAGAATAACTCAAGATTGTAAGTAAAGTAGCCAGGATTCAAACCCTGGTCTACTTAGGTATGAAGTCATTTTTTCCTCAGTGTATCACACTGTCCATATATCTCTAATACACTAGCATAGTTGAGGCAGTATGTTGTATGTAGCATTTAAAAGTCACTCTCTAGGTTCAAATTTCATTTCTGATGCATACTTGCTGTGTGACCGTAAGTCAGTCATTTAACCTGTTTTTTTTTGCTTCAGTTTCATCACTTTCGGGTTTGGGGGACATCAAATGAGTTGATATACCTAAAGCACAGTGCATGGCATGGAGTGTGCAGAGCTGTTTTTAATTGCCTCTTTGCTTTGGTGCCTGATGTTAGTTAGGTCTTCCCTTTCTAAGCAGTGGGAATGCTGTCAAATGGTCACTTTTTCCTTTTTGCTTCTTACCACTTCACTGATGATACGTCACTGATCAATTATTTCTTTATAAGATTGGCTTCATCTTGCTTACTCCCTGAAACCTTATCTTATTCATCTCAACCCCTGATGTTCACTGATTTACCAATACATTGACAAATCTGATTATAAAGGTTTTAGAGCCTAGAGTAGACTACCAACCTGCTCTAGACAAGTTTAAAAACTCAGTTATTTCTTACTTCTCTGGACTTGTTTAATCCCAAATATTGGTGAGGCAATGGATCATGTGACTCTTTACCATCCCTTCCAGCTTTGTGAATTAACATTAACAAAGCTATTTGCTTTGCCTTCATAAAGGTAGACGTCTCCTTTGTACCAGGTCTGCAAAACCTTAGTTGTTAAAAAGTATTTCAGCATAGGCACAGAGCAGTGGCTCTAATTGGCCTTTTCAACTAAGATATTAAAAAATTATTAGTTAGTGAAAACTAATTAACTCATGATTCAGATAGTTCAAACTACACATAATCTCAACTGCAGACTACAGGAAAAAAATTTCCTTCCTTAAAAATGCAAGTTTTTTTAATAGAAGAAAAAGTTTCTTAATGAATGTTTAGTAAAAATGTATTTAAATAACGATGAAAGGAAGGGAAAAGAATACAAATATCTACACTTGACCTGTAAAAATAGTCACACATAGATTGCTATTTCACCTTCATTCACATGTTGTCTGTGATAATGTCATATATCAAGTAGTTTTGCAAAATTTTGTCATCTTATGTTTATTACTACAAACTTAGAAAAAAATTAAATAGAAATAAATGCAAGGAAGAATGTAAAAACCACTCCCATATGTAAACATTCTGGTATTTTTCTTTCTAGGCTTTAAAAATGTGTATTACTAAAAATTTTTAAATAAAAAATATGTATTACTGGAGATGCTGATAGAGGGGGAGACTGACCCCGTCTTCAGCCCCAGGGGTAGAACTTGATTGGTCTAAGTCAGTCATAGTGGTTTCCCTTGCTAGCGATTTGTATAGGCATGTGGTGCCATTCTGACCAATGAAACGTGAAGGGAAGTTGACTTAACATCTCAAGAAATAAGTTCTCCTTTCTAAGAGACACATACAGGAAGAGAAGGCTTCTTTCTTTCTTTGAACATTTTCAAGTCTATGTGTGGCCTGCAATACAGTTCCCATCTTGGGTCCAGAAGGGATGCTAGCTTAAAAGGGAAGTGTTTACACTAAGGCTGGCAGAGCAGAAAGCTAGAGGTAACTTGAGTCCTTGATGACACCGTTGGGTTGCTGAATTAACTAATCTTTGAGTAGCTTGTCTCTACACTAATTGTTCAGTGAGAAAAATTATGGTATTATTTAAACCAGTGGTTTTCAAATTAAATCCCAGTACCTTGTAGAGCCATGGACTTTCCAAGGGATAAAGAGGCATGCATATCTTTAAAACAATTAAAATTTCTAGGTTCTCAACTTCTCTAAATACTCTTTCCTAAAATGGATTGGCCTTTGAAGCACACATAAAATGAAGGTAATATGGTGTTTCTCCTTTCCCACCTTCTCTTGCAAAGTCACATTTTCCAGTTTGCAAAGGAGAGATTTACCACTGATTCACCCATTCCCAATCTTAAAGGTTCATTACTCAAGGTGTAATATAACTTTGAGAAGCCTCCTTCAATTCAGCGCCAAAACCCAATCCCCCATTTATATAATTAAGAACTGCATTTCCAATAAAATTTTACTTTGTATGTTTAATAATTATTAAAATACATAGTAATTTAAAACTTTATGGTATTTTGACCAATTATATAGTAATAATTTGACATGATAACTCAACTAGAATATATTTTGATTACTTAGAGCTTATGGTACCAAGAAGTTAATTTTTAAAGTTAATGTATTTAATATATTTTTGTTGCAGAGAAGTATGATGGAAGATTAGTAAGATATTTTCAAGTTAAAAGTACATACTTCATTACTGTAGCTTTGAGGGAGGTGTAATGGAAATTCAAGGGAGGAAAAAGTGATTATCATTCTTATTTTTTTAAGGATAAAAACAAATTTTATAAGGAATTTTATGGCCATGAATTGGACAAATTAGATGCAATGCACAAATTTTGTGACAGATATAAATCAAGATCACTCAAGAAGAAATGGATAACATTAATAGTCCTGTATATTCTATTCTATCTATCTATCCGTCTATTTATTTATATTGAGGTATAGTTGAATTATTATATTATACTAGTTTTTGGTGTAAAACATAATGATTCAATATTTTTATAGATTACACTCCATTTAAAGCTATTATAAAATATTGGCTATATTCCCTATGCTGTACAATATATCCTTGTGGCTTATGTATTTTATACATAGTAGTTTGCACCTCTTAATCCCTTGCCCCTACCTTGCCCTCCTCCCTTTCCTCTCCCCACTGGTAACTGCCAGTCCATTCTTCATATTTGTGAATCTGTTTCTGTTTTGTCATATTCATTCATTTGTTTCATTTTTAGATCCCACATATAAGTGATAACATACAGTGTTTGTCATTCTCTGACTTACTTCACTAGCATAATACCCTTCAAGTCTATCCATGTTGTTGTAAATGGAAAGTTTTATTTGTTTTTATGTCTAAGTAGTATTCCATTATATATATATATATATATATATATATATACACACACGTGTGTGTATGTGTGTGTATATATGCCATATCTTCTTTATCCTTCATCTGTTGATGGGCACTTAGGTTACTTCCATATCTTAACTCTTGTAAATAATGCTGCTATGAACATTGGGGTATATGTATCTTTTTGAATTAGTGTTTTTGCTTTCTTTGGATATATACCCAGGAGTGGAATAACTGGATCATATGGTAGTTCTATTTTTAATTTTCTGAGAACCTCCATGCTGTTTTCCACAGTCTCTGCACAAATTACATTCCCATTAACAGTGTATTAGGGTTCCCTTTTCTCCACATGAAAGAATGGTTACTAAAAAAGCCCTTGTTAATATAGTTTTAAAGTGTATGATAGTGGCTATAAAATTCCATTGCATACTTTCAACATTGGGATTTTAAAATCTTTAAAAATGCATATAATGATTTGTAATATGTGAGATTTTAATACTTTGTAAGTAATTAAACTTATGATAAAAATTTAAATGTCAGCTTAAAAATGGGACAGGATACAGAATTTTCGAAATTATTTTATGGAATACACTAGACCAAAATTTTGAAGTTTATTGTATAAATTGTTTTAATTGAATTTTCTTGATGGCTAAAGTATGCATGCATCTTTCTATCAATCAAGGTTACAATTATTTAATTTAATACACCTTAAAATTGGATGATCCTGGACACCCTTTCTGCAGTTGCTTGAGTTTCTATCTGACCAGTTATTGCTACTAAATCCACTTTCCAGGTTCTAACATTTGTTGACATCCGTAGTTGGTTATTATTTCCCTTCCCTTTTGCTTTGTCTTTTTGGATTTATACCTTAGAAAAAAGTTTTATGTAATTTGAATGGGATTTCAGGTTGAAACAAAGATAAGTGAATTGTTCAGTCTGCCATGTTTTATCCAGAGGTTGACAAACTATTTTCTAATTTATATTTTTTACTTGAGCATATAACAGGAATATTTTTTCCATTTTGTTAAATGTCCTTGATCATCACATATTTTAAAGGCTATAGAGTATTTCACATCATGGGAGATTATTAGTGTAATTTCTGATGGCCAGTTCAATCCATAAAGATTTCTGTGTATTACTTAGATCATTTTATCCATTATTTTCACTGTATTAAATAAAGCAGACCTATTCCTTTTCCCTTCCATCCACATGAATCAGCTTTATTATATCACTGACAAGATCATTTATGAGATAGGAATGCAATAAGGACACAAATACATAGATTTTCTTATTTTGACTTCTTTCCTACGTGTCATATCCTACTGCTTTTGTGTGGTTAGAGGTATCACACTCCTGCACCCCAGGTGCCCTCGGCTCTCCCAAGGTGAAAGCTCGTAAAGTCCAGAAGGCAATGAAGGACTAAGGGAAAACATGAACACAAAGGACATACACCAGTCTAACAAAAGGACCTCTCATAACAAGTAGACTATTTCTTATCCAGGTGAGAAGAAATAATAAAAGCTCCTTATCAGTCAACTTGATCTGGAGTGGGGAAGAATGAATGCAGTCTTTGAAAAAGCTTAATAAGACAGAATAGACTTGGTGGGAACATTTTAGACATAGCTTACATTCTACTCTTAACCTTTCAGGACACAGTCACTGCCCTCTGTCAATTACTGCCATCTCTTCATTGACAAGCCTGATGGGTTATAAGTACAAGAATCTTCCAGATGCATGGCAGGGAAAAAAAAAAAAACAGACCACTGTCACTGGGATGGTGCTTCGGGTTGCAGGAACCTAGGGCCAGAAAGGGAGGAAACCACTGTAGGGAAAGAACGAGCCTGAGAACTGCTTTCTATCAAATTTTTTTTCAATGTGTCTCTTACAGTAATCATATGTAACGTTGTTGTTCTGTCTTTTTTCAGATAATTTAAAGTGGGTCTTTACGAAAGCTAAGAAGAAATTTGATTTCTTCTACCTTTCTCTATTTCTGTATCTTGTTTTCAGATAAATCTTATAATGAATTCCCACCTGATCCTGATCCTAATTCCAGAAACACAAACCTTGGATTCTTTGTGTTCATCACACTTATTCTGTCCTTCCATGAACTAAGGCTGTAAATCCCACAGTGAAGCATGCATAAACACAAACTAGGCAGGATTAGACCACACTATTTAGTTAATCTCAGTTTACAAAACCCCTTCTTTCTTTGTCTGACAGGCTGCCACAGAAATTCAGCAAATGCACTTTGCAGACCAAATGTGAGAACTTTCTGCACTGTGGGTAGAGAGACAGTGAAAAATAACTACTTGCTTTCATAAACCTTCTGTCTTTGAGAAACCTTAGGGATATTTTCCAGCATGAAGTGTCTCTATAGTTAATTCTTCAAATCACCATCATGAAGGAGAAGAGCACAACAGAGTTTCTTTCCAAATGTAAGCAGCACACCAAGAATCTTGACATGGGTAGCTAAGGCTAGCAAGAGAGAAATCGCTTCCTGACCTCCACCCTCTAACTCACTGCTCTCTCCCCATGTTTAAAGGGTTTGTGTTACTGGATTCAATGACAATAATACTGGGAGAACTTTAACCGAAATACTTTGAGTTCTAGGAGGAGAAACAAAGGGTGGTTTTCTATAGCATGTTCATATAACTGAACATTAAATAATTGATGTGCAGCTGGGAATAAAAATGGCTTAACAGAGAAAAGTTCCTGTAACAGATGTGAGTACAAAGCCAATGGAGGACTTGAAGGCTGAGCACTTCTAATATCCTGTCACAATCACCTGATGTCATGAGCACCTGCTTCATAGGAAAACCGCAGCGGTAGATTCATATGTATATGTTTGGTGACAAATATTCCATTTCAGTTCTGTATTTAGGTGAAAGATGCTCTTGGGGATATTTTTCTGCAATCCTCAGGCCTGTGGCGCTACAGACTGATCTTTGAATGTTCTCAGAGATCCTGTTTGCTTTGGTCAAAGATCAGATACACACCCCATGTTCACATTTTCTACTTCCCAAGTTGGAAGAATTTGAAGTTGCTTTCAGAGTCCAAATATGCTAGACTCATCCAGAGTTCTTAAAGTGTGTTATAAATTACAGAATTTAGTTTGTCACAGAACAGAACTTTACTTCAGTGAAAACAGTGACTATTATGGATATATATTATGGGATGCTAATTTGTTGTAAATCAGGAGAAATTAAAGTTAGCAAAGGGTCGTGATGGTATCAGTGGTGACAGTTGAGGGAGTATGTGTGTGGCTGCTATAAATAGGAAAGAGAACCACGCTGTGTGGTACGTTGTGATTACCATAATATTCTCTGGCCTTAGTGTTTACTTTCTTCTCCTTCAGAGAACAGTAGTACTAAGTTAAAATACAAAGTGAGAAATGAAAAAGGACCCACCACCATATTTTATTCTCTGGAGTTTATTCCTAGCTACAAGTTCACTGCTAAGCAACATATGTACAGTAATAAAATATGACTCTTCAGTGTTTAAATCTCCATCCTGACCTAATATACATTAATAAAGAGAGACTGACTCATCATTGATTTGTCGTAATTTTTTTGACTGGGAGTAGTTCTCCCTATTGAGGCAGTGGTTTTTAGATAATGATGCGAACACATATTCTTGAAGCACTGAGAGTAGGGAGTGTTTAGACAGGGATTGTGGGGATTTGTCTGCTAACATGATTTTAAATGCAAACTCAAGTAACAATCCAAAATGAGCTGCCTGCCAATATCATATTCCATAAGAAATCTTGGCATCTTTCACAAATGATATATTTATTGATTCAATCTCCTTGGTAACTACTTGGTCCATGGACAAGCGTTTCTCTGTATGTGGGACAGCTACGAGAGCGCTCATCACAAAAATGTTGAATATTGGCCATTGATTTTAAATAATGAATGTTATGTTTCAAATTTGCTACTGTTAATAAAAAGAAAATCCTAATAGGAAAAATTCGACATAGATTTTATTCTAAATTAATCTTTGCACAAATTGCCTTCCTTAGATGAAACAAAGGTATAAAAATTGGCAGTTACAAGGGATGCAATCTTTAGACTGTACATCCTGCATGCTGCCTGCTCTATGTGCTGTTATCCTCCATACTCCATATGGGACCATCGCCTTCCAAGAACTGGAGAGCATTTCCACAGATGTCCTTCCCTGTGGATTGGTTCTGATTCTATCAATTCCATAATGGACCTAGGAAATGACGGAATAAGCCCACTGTCCTGTTTTTGTTCAAATGGTATTTCACAAACTCCATCTTTCTCTATTTCTCTCCTCCTTGAAGCATTTGATCCCAATATTGCTTTGGTTCTTCATGATACTTTATAGCTTGGCCCCTTTCTCCTTACTCCTTTTCCTTCTCTGCCCTTCTAGAAATTTTTTTCTTATAACCTCACTTTACTTATCTTTTTCCCCGAAATTATTTGTCTACTTCTTTGTTCTCTAATTTTCTCTTAGATTCTTTACTCACATGACTCTGTTATTTCTTTTTTTCTTTTTCTCTTCTAATTAAAACTCAATTTAGAGTGCTGTAATATTCTGCATTAAATTGTATGGAATATCCCTGTGGAAATTTGTACCCCATTCAATGAAGCCTTATCCTATAGCATTAAATTATAATTATTATGAATGCTCTACACCCTCCTCCACTGTTCCATTTTATGCCCTGTAGAAATAGTCTTATTTGTATTTATATTCATCTTTGTATTTTCCCCAAGTCCATACACAAAAGATGGCCTATAAATGTTTGCTGAATGCTGAATAAGTTAACATTCTTTAACCTTTTTGCCAGCCACAGAAATGTACTAACCCAAACTCTTCCGTAATCCTGGTGCATAACATGATGTCTGATACATAGTAGGTGCCCAATAAAGGTCTGTGTAATGAATAAATAATCAAAGACCAAGATTACACCTAAAGCCTGATTTAACATATTGTTGCTAACAGAAACATATTTTCTGTCTTTTTTAGGTGGATGTACCCCTATTCAGAAACTGGTTTACTCTCAAAGAGTTATCCAGGACTTGATAGGCCAGTCAGAATTTCATTCACTTCCTAAAACTTGCATGTGCCTCACCCATATTTTAAATCAACATTTCTTTTACTACCTATCTACATGTATTCCTACTTTTTTTTCCCCTGTAGCTAAGACCACAAAAAACCTTGGCTTGTAGCAAACATACATTTCCATGGAAACCAAGCCAAAAGCAATAGAAGAAGAAGGCATTGAATATAAAATGTCTCTTGGCTGCCAAATTTCAGACCACAGACCACTGCCTGATTTTCTTTAGTTCTGTGTTGATTTCTTTAATTCAATGTGAACACACAGACCAGGACTTTTTAAATTAAAAAACTTAAAAAAAAGAAGTATACCCTGTTTGTTGATTTAAAACATATACTTACAAACATACACAGGGGTGTGGAAAAATAGCACTAGTGAATGAGGTTTGTGTTTCAATGTTATTTTTATGGAAGCTTCATCTTTACTGGGTTAAGGGCATTTGCTGTAAATTTAAACTGTTCGCTGACAGATGAGGACATTATTCATTTGTAGAATTAAGGTTTTTTTTCCTTGTGTGAAATGTAAGGAAAGTGTAGTCAGATATAATTAAAGAGAAATAACAAATAATTACGTCAGCAATTACATAAAGGTTTCTTCCTGGTCTTCAGGCATGAATGTCTGAGAAATAAAACATGATCTGAGAACTGGCGGTGTATGATCAAGGAAGTGATCATGGCAGATGATGTCTGGGTGAGCATGAGACCAGCGCCATATTCTGCACCTGAGACTTGTACAGCTGCACAGGGCTTTGTGCTTAGAAGGGCCCCAGCCTTGTTCATGCTCTGCTGTTCCTGTCTTTTTTAATTTTAATTGAAGTGTAGTTTATTTATGATACTGTGTTTGCTGTTGCTGTCTTAACATCCTCAATAATTTTTAAATAAGTGGGTTTCATATTTTCATTTTGCAGTGAGTCTTGCAAATTATCTAGCTTGTTCTGCATGAGGCTTACCCTTCATACCATCTTCAAAGTTAGGGGAGAGTACTTGGATTTTCCCTAACCATTTTAAGAGCATAAGAAAGATTCCAAAAGGGTGAGCAGAAATATCTGTGAAAGTATAGGCTTTCATCTGAGACCTTCCAGATGTAGTAAGAGTCTGTTTTATTACCTCAGCCCACCCTGGTCACACTTGTTGAGAGCAATCCATCTCTTGGGCAGTGAAAAGCAATTTATACAGTGATAACAAAAGGCTTACCTCAGGACCAACTTGTACTAATATATCTGTAAAGCCTCGAGATATGCATGCCTATTCGCTCAGTAATTGCACCCCAAGATAGAGGATGCAAAGCTGTATGTACAAGCAAGTTCATTACAATGTTACTTATAATAGTAAATAAATGGAAATGATCTAAACGTGAATACTTAAACAAATTATATGCTACTTGATGGCATATGAGGCAGTCATTAAAATGATAATGTAAATGTACACTACTAAATATTAAAAATCATATTATAAAATATTACATACAGTATGAGACATTAAAAAAAAATCTAAGCATAGATAAAAAGTTTATGAAGTTGTCCAAGACAATATGGTTATCTCTGGGTAATAGGATAAGATTTTTTTTTTGCACATCGATACATTCTAATTTTTCCAGAATGAGTTTGAGAGCAAAAACATTAATAAAAAACAATAAGAGTCTTGAAACAACATGATGGACCTTAGAGAGAATTATGCTCAGTGAAATAAGTCAGAGAAAGACAAATACTCTGTTATTATTTATGTGTGGAATCTAAAAAAACGAAACAAATGAATGTGTAGAACAAAACAGAAACAGACTCACAGATACAGAGAATAAACTAGTGGTTACCAGCCAGGTGAAGGAAGGAAGAGAGGGGTGAGATTGGGGTATAGGATTAAGAGACAAAAATTATGCATAAAATAAATAAGCAACAAGGGTATATTATACAGCACAGGGAATATAGCCATTATTTTGTAATGACTTCAAGTGGAGTATAACCTATAAAAATATTGAGCCACTATGTTGTGTACCTGAAACTAATGTAATGTTTTAAATCAAAACTATACTTCAGTAAAAAAAAAAAAACAACACACAAAGCATACAGACAACAGCAAAAAAAAAAAAAAAACAGTCAAAAACAAAACAAAAAAAAAGCAAGGAAAAAACAATCAACTATTGCTAAGCTTTGTTTCCATGCTCAAGAAAACTATTACTGTACATTTTTTTCCTTTATTAAACTATAGGCTTTGAAGAAACAACCATGTTGTTAAAGAGAAATTTTCAATGGAGTATTATTTTTTTCCCATTAAAGATATTATTAATGTCTTCATTTGCTTTTAGGTAGTCAGCTATAATTTATGTTTCTTTGGCCTTCCTCAGAAACTTCTCCCAAAGCTGTGGCAGGTGCAGAATGCATCAGCTCAGCTGCTGCTACGTAAAGGTGTGAGAGGAGTGGCAAAGCCCCCATCTGTGAGGCTCACTGCTTGCCAGTTTGATGAAAGGATTCCAGACTAGATCTTTATTTTCTGCTGTTAGACTATGGCTCTTTCTTACAACCACTGAAGAAGTTACTATACATACAGAAAGCCTTATCAGTATTATATTCTTTCAGTTTCTCTACCACCACAGGCTACCCGATGGATGAGTCCATTTAGCTGTGCATTTCACTTTAGGGCACAGTGACAAGGTTGAAAGCTTGTAAAATCATCCTGTCTGTACTTATATGCATGTGTTCTCTCCCATCAAATCTTGATTCTGTAGGTCAATTACTGCTTAATATGATAGACTGGCAAGAGCTCAAATTTGTCTTGTGTTGGCCAAATTTCATTTCCTTGGGTGTTGATGGAGGTGAATTATGGTTCTTTGTTTCTACCTGAAGCTTCTGCCAACATTATGTACTAAGTATTGTGTACACTATGTGCTAAACAAGGTACACTATCATATACTATAGCTTTACCTACAGCCATAGCAACAGTTGTTTGAGCCAGGGATTATTTAGCAAGTTGGGCAGGTCTAGTTGCCTAAACCTGTTGGCTTTTTGATACAGTCTTTATGGTAACTGGATTTGTTAATGTTTATTGTGAAATATTCATAACTAGGGACATTGTCTCTTTCCATTCAATCTACATAGGCTTTTTAAAAAAATTAAAGCCAAGTTTATTTTTAGTTTCTTAAGGAACCTCCATACTGTCTTCCAGAGTGGCTGCACAAATTTCCATTCCCACCAACAGTGTAGGAAGTTTCATTTTTACTCCACACCTTCTCCAGCATGTATCGTTTATGGACTTAATGATGACCATTCTGACTGGTGTGAGGTGATATCTCATTGTAATTTCGATTTGCATTTCTGTAATAGTTAGTGATGTTGAGCATCTTTTCATGTGCTTGTTGGCCATCTGGATGTTTTCTTTGGAGAGATGTCTATTTAGGTCGTCTGCCCATTTTTTGGATTGGGTTGGTTTTTTTTTTTTATATTAAGCTATATACACTGTGTATTTTGGAAATTAGTCCCTTGTCAGTCACATCATTTGCAAATATTTTCTCCCATTCTGTAGGTTGTCTTTTTGTTTGTTGATGGTGTCCTTAGCTGTGCAAAAGCTTTAAAGTTCATTTATGATCCAGCAATCCCACTCCTGGGCATATATATGGAGAAAAATATAATTTGAAAAGACATACTCACCCCAGTGTTCCAGCAGCTCTAGGTACAATAGCTAAGACATGGAAACAACCTAAATGTCCACTGACAGATGACTGCATAAAGAAGCTATAGTGTATTTATATAAAGGAATACTACTCAGCCATAAAAAATAATAAAATAATGCCATTTGCAGCAATATGGATGGAGCCGGAGATTGTCATTCTAAGTGATGTAAGCCAGAAAGAGAAAGAAAAATGCCATACGAAATCGCTTCTATGTGGAATCTAAAAAAAAGGACACAAACGAACTTATCTATAAAACAGAAATAGACTCACAAACACACAGAACAAACTAATGGTTACCAGGGGGTAAAAGGAGTGGGAAGGGATAAATCAGAAGTTCAAAATTTGCACCTCTTGGGGAGTGATGGAAATGTTAGCTGTCTTGATTGTGGTGGTGGTTTCATAGGTGTATACATCCATCAAAATTCTCCAAATTGTACATCTGAAATATGTATAGTTCACTGTACAAGAATTATACCACAATAAAAGTGTTAAAATTTTTTAATTAAAAAATTAAAGGCATCTGAGAAAGTTTGGCTTTGTATATATATTTCCAAATGTTATATAAATATATATTTTATATAAACTACATATATATAAATGAATGATGAAAATTCTACTTTTTTTTCATGACCAAGTTGAGTTTATTCTAGGATTGCAAGGTTGGCTTAACATTAGAAAATCATTCGGGAGGATATAGCTCAAGTGGTAGAGTGTATGCTTAGTGTGCACAAGGTCCTGGGTTCAATCTTCAGTACCTCCACCAAAAAACTAAATAAATAAACCTAATGAACTCCCCCCTGCAATAAAAAAAAATTAAAAAAAGAAAATCAATGTAGTTCACATTAACGTGTTAAAGGAGAAAATTAATATGATTATGCAATAGAAAAAGTGTTTGAAAAAATTTAACATCTATTCATAATTTTTAAAATTAGCAAATTAGGTAACTGAAGGAAATCTCTTAATTAGATAGAGTGTCTACAAAATGTACAGCAGAAACAGTGTTACTTAATTGCACCACCCTATCTCCTTTTCTGTTTGTCACTTATAATTAATTTGATTTTATTCCTCCTCATTTCAGAATTCTTCTCTGAACCATCCTACGCAAAAAAGACCACTTCAAAGTAGTTAAAAGATAAATCTTCTCATTTTCCCTGACATAGGCCTTCTTCCTATAATCCTTGAATTGGTGTGTATTTTAAATGCTGAAATCAAACGAAACATACTTGTAATACTTAAAGCTGCTTCTCTTTAGCTGACGGGGCCCCCGGATCAAAGCCAGCTGTTACAATGACAATTTAGAGTCACCACTCTGAAGTAATACTGGGGATCTGGCAACACCAGTCACAAGTCAAGTAGATGGCTTGGGTCAGCTCCTAGCTGAGAAGCTGTGCTTGTGCCTTGTGGCCTCCCTAGTCCAGAAGGCTGTCCACCAAACTTGCAGCTTCTGTCCAGATCACTGTAGTGCACTGTAATTTTTTTTCTGATTATTAGAGATCCATAGAATGTTTCAACCTATATGTGTCTTTTCCCCCTTTTTATATTAATCCATCATTTCTATGTTTAGAGTAGTGCAGATTGAATACTTATATACTCATTTACCTAGGAGCAATCTGCCAAGCTGGTCTTCAGCAGTTGTTCCCTAACTGATCTATTCAAACTTTTTTTTTTCTATTCTCTAGATTGTCTGTGTTCTTTCTTGGGGTCAAATCATTGTTACTTTTGTCCCTTTTCTTTCATGCTCTGATTTTTTTCTAATTGAAGTATAGTTGATTTACAGTATTATATTAGTTGCAGGTGTACAATATAGTGATTTCAATGTTTTTGTAGATTACACTCTATTTAAAGTTATTATAGAATATTGGCTGTATTCCCTGTGATGTAGAATATATCCTTGTAGCTTATTTATTTTATACATAGTAGTTTGCACCTTTTAATCCCCTTTCTCTATCTTGCCCCTCCCCCCTTTCCTTTCCCCACTGGTAACCACTAGTCTGTTCTCTGTCTGTGAGTCTGTTTCTGTTTTGTTATATTCATTTGTTTATTTTAGTTTTTAGATTCCACATATAAGTGATAACACACAGTATTTGTTGTTCTCTGACTTATTCCACTAAGCATAATACCCTCCAAGTCCATCCATGCTATTAGAAATAGCAACATTTCATTTTTTTATGGCTGAGTAGTATTTCATTGTGTGTGTATGTGTGTGTGTGTGTGTGTGTGTGTGTGTGTACCACATCTTCTTTATCCATTCATCTGTTGATGGGCACTTGGGTTGCTTCCATATCTTGGCTGTTGTAAATAATGCTGCTATGAACATTAGGGTGTGTGTATCTTTTCAAATGAGTGTTTTTGGTTTATATATATATATATTTATATATATATATATACCCGGGAGTGAATTGCTGGATTATATAGTAGTTCTATTTTTCATTTTTTTTGTGGAACTTCCATACTGTTTTCCGTGGTGGCTGCACCAGTTCACATTCCATAGTGGCTACACAAACAGTGAAGGAACGTTCCCTTGAAAATTCTATTTTAATATTACAGTTAGCAGTTAGCAGTACTGCAATAGGATTTTAATGCTAGTGTATTCAGACCCCAGTTTAGATTTGAACGGATACACAAGTTTCAAATACATACATTTTTATAGAGAGAATAGAATAGGAAGACTCAATCATTTTACATTTTCTTCACCTCTAAGAATGAAATAAAAAATTTTTTTTTAATTTTAAGATAAGATCATTCAAAAGTGATTATCTGCTAGTAATTAAGAGAAATTTACCATCATTTATCATAACTTTGAATTGAATTGTAGTCAGTTAAACTGTGTTGTGATTTAGAAAATACCTGCATTCTTTCCTTGGGTGTAATAAAGGATAAATTGAAGCAGTGTTATTTAGCCCGGTACCCTTGTCTCAATTTCCTCCTGGAAGAATTCAGAGGGCAAGTTGTGCCAGAAGATGGCAGTTATGAAGAACATCTAGAAGATGGGGATGGGAGAGGCTAAAGGAAGACGGCAGAAACTACAGACAGACACACAGACAACACACTTGAACCTGAACCTGCAAGGTGTGTGTGAGCACGTGTCCACATACACAGGAGTCAAAAAGCAATGTTACTAACTGAGGGTTCCTGTAACAGTTTGTAGATGTGTCCTCATATAAATACTATCTTAATGACAATGATCACTATTACTCTTTTTGGAATTTGTTTTTGCTCAGAACTCTGCCTTTTAAGACCTGCAGTGTAACTTAGAAAACTCCAATCTGCTGATTGTTCCGTGTCAGGCTGGCAAAGTCTAAATTAGCCTACATTTCTTGACCTAATAACTGAGCCTGCCTTTGAGTTAATTCCTTCATCTCCTAGGTTTACTCTGGATCAGGTTTTCTCAAACTTTAATGTCTTTAGGAATCTTGTCTTGGGCACCCAAATTCTGCATTTCTAACCAGCTCCCAGGTAATGCAAATGCAGCCACTCTGTGGCCTGTGCTTTGAGTAGCCAGGATGAGATTGCTCCACTTTAGTTCACAGCATAAGAGCTGTTTAGTTATCTTGGTAATGGTATTCTCAACATCTTGTAGGGTTGACATGTGAAAAGGATTACATGAAGCCTGGCTGTGCCTAGTTATCTAACACTCAAAACATGTCATATTTTTGCTCATAACATTGGTGGAGAAGCTAATTTTAATCTGCGGTAGGTTATTTGCTGCAAGCTCCTGTTTCAGAACTCATAATATTTCTGGAACTCTAATTTAGGCCTCCCTTGGATCTGGTCTCTATGCCAAAGCATAGGCACACGTCAAAGTTCGCTGGTGTTTGTGAATAGGCTTCTGGTTACTTTGTTAATGAGAGGATATTTGACCACTAGTCATGTCTTTAAGGGAAATTCACCTTAATTTATCATAACTTTGAATTAAACTCTTTTGATTTGGAAAATACCTACACTCTGTTTTTGAATATAATAAAGTAGAAACAGTTTCATTGAGTAAATAAAAATGTAAATTAAAACAGTGTCTTTTAACCAAGTATCCTTGTCTCTAGTTCTTCTTGGCAGGAGAAGTTAAAGGCCCCATGTCATATAATTTAATGTTAACTTTCACATCTATGATGCTTAATATCTGTGGTGGCCTTGATGCTGTTCATCCAATGTCGTTCCCACTTCCTTTGAGAATTTATTCTCTCCACTTGTAATTGAGTGTTCCTAGTAGCACTTCCTTTTGTGGTGCTCTGCCTTGTACCCACAAGGATGAATACGTGACCGACTGCATTGCTGTATTCCCTGGCCTGAAATGATTTAGTCCAAAGAAGGGTAAATGACCCACTGGAGACCTCCTGGGGATTGTTCTGTCTGGAGCTGCATGTGGTGCATTGTATCTGGGCCATGCAGCTGGTAGGAGGGGAATCAGAGAGCAAGAAGGTACTGATTCCACGGGAGAGAATAAAGCCACTCAGAGACAAACAGATGAGAGATGGGTAGATAAAGCAGGGGCCAAACAAGGGGCATTGAGCTAGTAGTTCTAGTTACTGAAGATCTCAGAGTTGTTTTGATTCCCTTTGGCTCTTCTTTCAAATCTCTGAGCTCAGCTCTCATGAGCCACTAGTTTACTTTTTGTAAAGCCAATTTGAGTTGGTAGTTGAATTGTTATAACTGAAAGAAGCCTATTAAATATCTAACACACAATTCTTTAAATAGTAAACCTAAGAGGTAGCTCAGTGAAGCTGCTATATCTCAAGGCCATGCTGCAGTCAGTGTGTGTAAACTCAGTTTGCAAGAAAGAATCAAAATTAATGAAGAACAACTCAAACATGTCTTTGTTTGCCAGCAAGTGCATTACATTAGTAAGTGATACCAAAGAGCTGAAAAATAAAATGTAATCATCACAGTTATTGTCTCAACAAGTCTGACTGAAGATGGACATTTTGAATACAAAGTGCATAAAATGAACATTAAGCTTAAACTAAAGACATTGATTAAAGAAATAGAAAAATAAATCTGCCTGTCTCAAAAAGTAAATGAGGTCAGGCCATTATAAGACTGAATATAGAAAAAGAAAAGCAGCTTAGACCAATTTTGATGGAAACAAAGGATTGTTGGTGAGTGATGATTTGCCACAAAGAAGAAAAAGTACTCTGGAGTTTATTTTATGCTCGATAATACATGCATCAGAACATTTGCTAGTAGCATCTAGGGAGCTCAGCGAGGAAGAGGGAAAGGAGCAGCAGCAGCACGTCCTTGGGGGTAGATGTCTGAATCACCTGGAGGGCTTTCCAGACTACACATGCTGCTTTCACTCCCCTTTTTAGAGCTCTCCTAGGCTCTTCTAGGGAGTATTTTTTCCTATGCCAAATCCATTCTCAGGTGAGCATCTCCATAAGGAAACAATAGTTACTGACGGAAATGTGTAATGTTTCTCAGATGTATAGAATTTTAATAAAGGCTGATAAATTAAGACTCAATAATAAAGCTGGTTCTTATTAATTTAAAATGGAGTGATTTATATGAAAATCAAAGCATACATAATGCAAACAAAGACAGAATGGCTCTATTATTTACAAAAAAAGTCTACAAATATCTCAAAAGGATATAGCTGCCCATGAAAGAACCAAGAAGCAATGGAAGGAATGTGGCTAACATTCTAAGAATCTATGATGCACTCTCTAGGGTACATTATGTCTATCATTAGGTTATCATAAACATATTATGAGTTAGGTATTCTTATGTGTATTTAACAGATAAAATGGAGATTCAGAAAAGCAACTTGCTCAAAATCACGCAGTTGTTATGTGATAGAGGCTGGACTCAAATCTACTCGTTTGTTTCCAAGCCAGTGAACATTCTGGTCTTCCACAGATGGGCAACAAATAGCTATTGAATGCCTATATATCTGTATCTCTATCTATCTATCTATCTATCTATCTATCTATCTATCTATCTATCTATCTGTCTGTCTGTCTGTCTGTCTGTCTATCTATCTATCTATCTATCTATCTATCTATCTACTAATCTAGATAATTTATAACATAGTTCAAGTGTTTTGACCAAAAATGAATACAATATGCTTGGAACAGAAAGGGATTTACAACACAGTTCAAGTGTTTTCAGCATAAAGGGAAACAAACATTCTTGCTGTAGAATAGAATTATATGTATCAGCTAATGTGTATGGTTCTTTGGATGAGTTATAAAAGGGAAATTATTAAGGAAGTTTTCCTGGAACAGTAAGGAAAAAGATCTTCAATCTTTTCAAATCGTCAATTTAGAGTGTGTTAAAAATTCTACAAAATAGTATATTTGTACGACCCTTCCCCTGCTATTAGAAAGTGTAATTGGTAAAATGAGAAAGGAAATTTTATGAGGATTGTCTCTAAGAAACATAAAGCATCTTGGGGTTTCCATACTGCAATCCTAAGGTATAGATAAAAATAAGGAATAGAATTGTATCTCTTAACTAACTTCAATTTTATTGAATGTAATTTTCTGCATGAAGCATCATAACCAATCTTAATCTCATGGAATAGACGATAGTTAAAAAAAACCCAATCCTGATTTCAGAGTCAGGAGATCTGCGCTTTAGTCATTCACTGGCTGAGTGGCTTTGGCAATGTCACTATCATCTGTATCCTCATTGATAAAGTAAGGAGGTGTCATTGGGTCATTTCTAACTTTTACTGTAGAACTTTTATGCATTAAGAGTCTAAAATACTGGTAATCTTCTCAGTCACATCAAACTTCTTTATAAAGTTGCAAAGTCTGAAATATATCAGTTATTTCAAATACTTGGGTGTATTACAGGTAAGCATATTGGATGTGAAATTATAACAACAAAAATAGTAGAGCTTCTACTTCTCTATCTCAGTCTCGGGCACTACTATCCCACCATTAAATATTGGGAATCATAGTGATTGGTTTCCTAGGTGCTATAACTTCTCACTCGGAACTTTCCCCCTAGGATGTCTCACCTTGGACACGTGTGGTGAGCAGAAGTCAGGATGGCCCCCAGGACTCCACCTCCTGGTATACACTCCTCACGACTTTGCGTAGGTGGGACTCGTGAACATGGGGGAGGATTTCACTTCTATGATTAAGTTGCATTAAATGACAAAGATGAAAGACTTTTGAAACTCCAATTTAGGTCTCTAATAAGTTGACTTTTGCTTAATCAAAAGAGATATTATCTTGGTCAGGCCTGACAAAATCGAATGAGCCCTTTAAAACTCAGAAATTCAAATTGTCTAGAGATTCAAATTGAGAGAGCTTTGAAATGAGAGAGATTAGAAGCTCTCATGTTAATCTTGTAAAAACAAACTGACATGTTCTGGAGAGGGTCACACGGCAGGAAACAGTAGGCAGCCTCTAAGAGTTGAGGGCCTCGGTCCTACAATTGCAAAGAACTGAATTCTGCCAACACCTAGTAAGTTTGGAAGAGGACCCTGAACCTCAGATTAGAACCTCAGATTGCAGTTCTGGCTGACACTTTGATTGTAGCCTTGTGAAACCCTGTGCAGAGGATCCAGTTTGTCCTTGCCTGGACTCCTGACTCGTGGAAACTGACATAATACATGGGCGTTGTTTTAAGCTGCTACATTGGGGTAATTTGTGATGCAGAAATGGAAAATTAATACAACATGATTTCAATTATCACCAGATGACTCATAAATTTATATATCCAGCAAGACCTTCCCTTGCATATCCAACTGTCTGCGTGACATCTTCTCGTGGCTGTCTCAAGGATACTTCAGTTTCAGTGTGTTCAATTCCAAACTCATCCATTACTCTTAAGCCAAGTTCAGTGAAAAGCATCTATCATATCTCAAGCAAGGAAGCAAAAAACCTAGGAGTCATTTTTTTATACCATTTTTAGCTTTATACCTTATGTCCAGTGCATCAAAAATTCCAATTTATTTCACTTCCTTGTGGCATGTACTTAAGTCTGATTCACTCAACATCTACTCTATACAAAAAAATGCTTTTCCTATACTTTCAAGAGAAGCTAAAGATAACATTTATTTTCCCTCGTAGCTGAGACTTCTCATGACCCTTAGCTTCTGCGAGACAGATGCATTCATATGAATTCTGTAAGATGAGCAGTGAGAGGTGGCAGACCATCTAGCAGGCATGTCGTGGAGATGACTGGTTCTTTTGGGGCAGCAGTTACAGTAGTTGTACTGTCTGGTCCTTAGCATCCTGAGGGCCATGAGATTTCCACTAGAACAGTCAGTGTTTCTCTTTGTTGCAGTGTTTCTAGATGTGAAGCATTCCAGCTTGGTGATATGACCCTTTTAGAAACTCTATACATTACTTAATACTTTGAGCTATCTCTTTTTTGCTTACACTGGATTAGGTGGATGGATATGTATTTTTTTAAAAGCAAGTTAATCTATCTTTTTTCTCCATCTCCACCACCACCATTACCCCATCTTATTACAAATTGTCATTGTCTATGGCATAAACCCTAGCAATAGCCTCTTAGCTGGTTAACCTCTGTATGTACCATGCTCTCCTATAACTCTTATAATCCACTCTGTACTCTTCAACCTGAATGATCTTTTCAACACGTAATCCTCCCCAACTGAAAATATTTAATAGCTCTCCATTATTCTTTAGATAAAGACCAAAATCTTCACTACCTTGTAAAGCCTGGCCCCTACCTAACTCTCTATCCTAATTTTGTACTTCTTTTTTCCCTTAGTCACCACTCCAGCTGGAGACTTCTAGTCTCCTGTACGTACTGTACACCTCACCTGTATAGGTCTTTGCATATAAGTTTGCTTCCTCAAGGAAGGCTCTTTCTTCCAACTTTCCCAATTAACATCACACTGTGACTTCCAGATCTAAGCTAAATCAGCACTTCCTCAAGGAAGCCTTTGCTGACCTCTCTGCCTTGGGTAATTATTCTCATATGCTTTCTTGTGCCATCTGCCTGTTAGGAATTCCAGTTTGCAAACTTGCAATTTTATATCTGTTTCATCATTTAAGTTACAACTGCCTTTCCCAGTATAAGGTCAATATCACATGAACAGGTACTCTTTGTTTTTACTTGTTCCCTCCATCTAGCATAGGTTTTGGTACATAGCAGGTGCTCAATAAATATTTGTTGAATAATGAATAAAGGAAGCTTTTATCATGTTCTAGGTATTTTTATATGTGATTTAAGCTCAGTTTATCCTTACAAAAATACTCTGAGGCAGGTAGGATTTTTCTGTCAGGATACGCTAGGCAATGCTGTGGTAACCTCAAATCCAGAGATCACCTCAGCCAGTGCTTCATACTTATGCTTCATATTATCATGGCTAGCAAGTAGAAGTCTTTCTCATAGTTACTCAGGAAACCAGGTCAGATGGCCCATCTTGACACATGTTGCCACAATTATTGCCTCAGGGAGAATAAATGATGGAGAATCGTACCAGCTTTTAAATGCTTCTGTCCAGAAGTGACAGCTGGATAAAACAAGTCACCCGGCCCTGTCTAATGACAAGGGGCAGAGATGTACAGTCATCCCACATGCCTGGCAGGAAAAGAATCAGAAATATTGGTGGTTGCATAAAATATTAGTCTACCACATTTATTATTCTCATTTTATAAATGAGTAAACAGGCACAGAGGGAAGCAACTTGCTTAAAAGTGAAGGAGCCAGGGAAGTTTGGGAAGTTTGACTTCCGCCTTCCCCACTGAGAGCTCTGTGTTCTTCTTTGTTCACACCAGGACCCAAACATTCATGAGAATTCTAGGAACAAATGGTTAACCATGTTTCTATCATTGCTGGTGCTCCCAAAGGAGAGGAGTGAAGCCAACTGCTGCTCTAGCCAGTTTTCACTCCCTGAAGATGGCAAAAACGAAGACTTTTTTTTTTTTTCCAGAAAGACTGGTCAGAAGCTGATGTATCAGCAGCTTTTTGTTCTCTGTTCTTTTGAAAGAGACCATTTCTATCCACCCTTACATAAAAACACTGTAGGTAAATAGTGATTTTGTCAAATCTATGTAGCCAAATTTTATCCTGAAACAGAAACTTTAAACAAAACTGATCTTATTGAAGTTTGTTGTTGTTGTTGTTGTTGTTGTTGTTGTTTTTCTGATTGTTTTCACCACTGGTTTGCAAGAGACTCATTCTTTCTATTTTTTCCATCAGGAAAACCTTTCCTTGGGTAATGTTACTTTGGACAATTGAATGAGCTTGAGAACATGATGAATAATTATCTTTGAAGCTCTAAGTTCATTTGGGCTTTTATGAAGATACAATCCAAAACTACTATTTTACATAATAGAATAAGCCAAAAATATTTGTTAGTTTTTTTTTTTTTTTTACCATGGGACTAGAAGATTAGAGTGGGAAGCTTGAGTGTGTTTTTATTAATCATGTACTGACTTTTGAGTGATACATAAAATAAATTTGTGATTTTGACTTCTGACATTAGGATTTCTTTTGTCAATAACAGAAACTATTTTTTTCAAAATATAGAATTTCAAGCAAAGAAATATATAAACCTTGCTAATGCCAATCTCAATTATTTAAGGATATAGTCTGTTACATATTAAATGAACATTTTGTAAACATAATAGTTGTATTACCTACTAACAATATCTTCTGTGCTCACACTAGAGTAATTTTTCTTACTTTTCCTCCCTTGATAACAGATGTGAATTATAATTATTCCTACATGGAAATGATTATCAAATGGAGTTTGTTGCCTACTATAGGAATGCAGATTTTACAGCAGTTGAATAATATATCTGGGACATATTTTCACAAGTAATAGAAAAAGAATAAATAAAGTGTGATAAAACATGGTAATACTGAAGAAATTGTTTGCATATAAGTATTTATTTGTTGCCAGTACACTTTTGTTTTTCAGTTCTGGATTTCTAATTTATGTATGTATATTTTTATGGACCAAATGTAAGATAGTGATTTATTTATTTTAAAATACTTATCCTTAGGCAAATGCTATAATAACTAGCAAAAACTCAAAAAGAAGTAAAATAGCTCTAAGTAAAGTCTTATACAGGCTTCAGTGTTTGCTTCATAGAAGAAGCAGGCAAATGTGCCATTTTCTCTTGGAGAACCCTGAAGAGAGGAATACATCATAGATCAAGTTGCCTTTTCTGAGTAACATTGCCAGTACCTTGGTATCCCAGAATTCCAGGTGCCAGAGGCCAGTTTAAACCTCAGCTAAACATAGGTGACTCCCCCTGAAATGAGCCAGAGAGTTATGTGAGCATCTTATCCAAGCAGAATAATCTTTCCTCTCTACTATGGAGCCTTAATTTGAACATACTCACATACCGCTGCAGAACATTTGGCTATTTGACCATTTGAGAAAATTGTATAAAAAAACTATGGTGTGTTACAGACTTTGAAGACCAGCTTAATCTCATTTTCTGTAATATTAATAAAATTCCCTTCTTCCTTCTGAAATTAACTCCCCAGAAGGTATTTACAATATGCTTCCGTTTTGCTATCTGACGGTGCCAGCCCCTCCTCTATTTTAGTTTAGCTAAAGTTTTCCCACTGTAACATTTTTCCTAGACCAGGGTATCTGTCTTTCATCTCTCTCATCTCTCTTTGTCTCTTTGTCTGTCTGTCTCTATTATATCTCCTTTCACATGACACTGGACTCTGCAAAACCCCTTAGAAATGACACTACTTCCTATTAAATGATCCCAGGGTCTGTGGCATGTAAAGACAGCTGAGAACAAGGTAGTGTGCCTGTGGTAAAGATACCTAAGAGCCATAAAACTCCAGCTCCGGGGCCTGGGGGGAGTGTGTGTGTGAGCGGGAGAAGAGGGTGGTGCTTTTTGCCGTGTGCTGTTTCTCTCCAGATCTGTTTTTTAAAAGTGACTCCTGGCCCTTTGGCCAATCTGCACTTAATTACCTGTTCCTGCTCCATTCCCTAGACAGTCAAGCAGTGTGGCCCATCTATTCCCCATTCCCTCTGTGAGGCCGAACTCTGGGGCTGAGCCGATGCATTACAAATGCCTTGTGCCCCAAAACCATGTCTGCCTCTGATGGGATTTTCCCTCAGCAGTCAGGATGCCAGCCACAGTCCTGATCGTTTTAAATGGCTTGCGATCTGAGGATGGGGAGATGCTCATTAGTGGCCGCAGGAGCCTGATATCAGGAACAGATTGAGCCAGGACGCTTTGCCAACACAAGCGTTAATAGAAAAGACCGTGTCAAATAAAAGTTCCCAAGATGAAGCCACAGAATGAGGCACTTATGGACGATTATAAACATTTTGCCCCATGACGTCTCTCCTCTATCAAACCTACTCTAAGCCTGATAAGCGCTGCCTCTTTAGGGGTCATTAATTTCCCTGAAAATTTAAACAGCTGTCACTTGTGATCCTCCTCAGGTGCTCATGTGGGAGAGATTAGCCTGTGTTTATAAGCTGGTCTGTTCATTAAGCGCCTGCCCATGTGGAACCCCCTTCACAGGCCTGCAGATCGCCCACAGATAATTGGGGGCAGCCACGAATTACACAGAGGCTCTGCGGGCAGCCAGAATGGTGTGGCCTTATTAATATCAGCTGAGGAGAGTGTACCATTTTAATGATTTCCAATAAACCAAAGCCAGCTCTCAGAGGTTCACAAGCATTTGGACACTGACAGTTAATAAGACTGCACAGGTTTGGGTTTCCTATAGTTACTATCAACTTCTTTCTCATTAACATTTGAAAATCTTGGTTTAACCCTTTGCAATGCGGTGATTCCTTCATGGTCACCTTCTAAGTTCAAGTACTTCTAGTACTTTTAATGTCTGCTACATCTGGTAGATTTAATGGCTGTTACGGTAAGAAATAGATACTTTATGAAGATATGTAGCTCCAAATGTAGCACACTTGGGCTATGCTTTCTAAATCAAGATACTCATGTTTTAAATAGCATTCTCCAATTATGTAATCTTTTAATGAAATTTGGAATACCATATTTCTGTATTCTCTGATGTTGATAAGTTCTTGCAAACTAATGAACATGTTTTATTTTAACATTTTTAACAGGAATTCAAAACTTACTGAAGTCTTTGTTTGGAAAAACTTTAAATAGATTGGACAATTTGTTTTCCAATCTGATCAACATACAGATAAGGAAAAGACCATAGGGTCATTTTAAAAATAGATGACAGTTTTTAGTAACAAAATTCTATAAGAGTAGAAACATTTCCAAATACATTTTTCAAAGTGCTGTCTCCAGTGTAGGGTTTGCTTTTGAAAAGGTTACTTTTGTTAAGTAATCACTCATATTCATTGTTGAAATGTCCAACTTCAAATCCAACAGACAGATTATATGTGTTTAATATTTTTAAAAATCTTGGGAGGACACTGTAGGCAATCATTGTAATCACACTAAAAAGGCTGGCAAAATTTACACATTTAAAAGAAATATAGTCTATCTTTAACAATTCTTTTAAGAACTTTGCCATGAGCTAACCAGCAAAACTTTGAGATGCCAAAATTTTCTTGATTTTTTCCTACCTCATTCAGAATATACTAAAATTATACTGTTTTAAAAAGTCTTATTTCTATAGAACTTATCATATGTTGACATCCTATATCTTGAACAATGTGGAAATCAGTCCCTTGTACAGAGCTATCTCTGTAAGCTTAGCCTTGAAGTCTTTTCTCATATCCTAGTCAAGGCAGTAACTCTAGCAATGATTATATCATACATTTGTATAAAGCATTGTTTTATTAAAGAATTTTTGTACTATTGAGAATCTACCTTCTCTGTTATCAAAGTCAAGTCCTTTGATAGATGACACAAAAGTAGCTCTTTGTGTATTTAATTTAAACAAAATCTGACAGATACCACAAGCTGAAACCTGAAGGAACATCACTCTGTTCATCTGATTTCTAGCAAACCTCCCATACGTCACGACGTGATCTGTGATGACTGTTAGGCTGAATCTTCAGCAGTGTTTTCTATGCACCTTCCAAATCAAAATGAATATGATAATAATGGAATCCTGTTCACCCTGATGGACACATTGGTAAGGCAAGAAAGTACTCAGGAGGGATGAACCTATCCTGAGGGTTAGGAGGAAACAACTGGATCTGTATTTGAAAATATTTCTCACTAAAATGCTTTTTCCAGAATGGTTTTGTGGACTGTAAGCTCAGTATGATGCTTTGTATTGGTTAAAATCAGAAATTATCACAGCCAAAAAATAATATATAACCTTACAGTCAAAGTGAACAAATAAGCAAAATGTACTGAAACCATCATTTATGGAAAGTTTCTAATACTTCCTGTAAGTAGTCATATTTCAAAATGCCGAGTCATGTGGTACTGGCAAAAATCCACATTCAATCTGTTTCATTTTTTCTTTCCATTTGTTTTTTGTTTGGGTTCTCTTTTGATGACACTTATTGCTTCATAAACTTTATGTTCTTCATTCATAATTGCTTTGTTCTCCATGCTTCGTGTTTCTCTGAAGGGAGAAGACAATGTGGGAAAGCAGTGAATAGAGCATAGGTTTTCAATAGGGGTAGGTCAGGTTGACCTTTGCCAGGTTTTAGTTTGTATTAAACCACGTTGAGAAAAATCACAACTGTTCCTCAGTTTCCTCAGGGTAAAAGATGGTTCTATTATTTTGAATGTAGGTTTGGCTGCATGTAACCAGGACCCCAAATAGCAGGGACTTAAACTAAACAGAAATTTATTTCTCACTGATATAATATCTAGGGTGGTATTGTGACTGCTCTGGGAAGTCATGATGGCTCCAGGAGAGGTCATAGACCCTGGCTCTGGCTTTGTTGTTCTAGCTTCCCCAGAGTGTTGACCCCATTTACATGGTCTGAATGATTCGCTCTTTCCACTGCTGAATCCCAGCTGCAGGGGAAAAAGAACACAACCTGGAAGTTGTGCCCATTGCTTCTGCTCACATTTCATTGACGAAACTTGATGTCTGGCCACACATAGCTGCAAAGGAGGCTGGGAACTGTAGACTTTATTTTAGATGGCCATGTGCCTGGCTAAAACGTATTTCATTATTCTAGAAGAAGTGTTGAATAGCTAACTGGGGTTTAACCAGTATTATCTATCATAGGCAGGACTGACTTATATATTAGCCAACAGGCACAGTAGTGCCTCATGCCCACAATATTTTTTGGAACCCGTAGAAAGTTTTACATTTTAATTTCTTTTAAAATCAGGAGAAAAAAATGAATATGATAATAATGGAATCCAGCCTGGATTGTATTTTCCTTTATTCCAATACAGCCATAAAATACAATTTTTAATATTCTCTTACAGAGGAAGAGTACCATAAAGGAAAAAGTGCCTGTGGACCACAGAAATCATGATGTGGACTGAGCCATAGGGATGATAAAAAAAACCTTCCATATGGTATTGAAAGGTAGAGATACTGTAGGATAAAATAAGATGATTACTTTTCCTTTATTGTCATTTTGCCTTTAATCCTTATATTTTCACTGTTGTATAAGTTTACCCTGAAGACATTAATGTTTCTGAGTTTAGCAACATCATCTTATTCTCCAATGAACCTCTTCTTCCATATATAGTCCTATCTACGTCTCTAAGGGGGAGACCGCTCATCTAACTTGAGGTCCACCAAAAGGCATGTTTATCTCTAAATCTCTCACCTACTGATTTGGCCAATTAGAGACATTCTTAGGCTTAAGATATTGACTCTGGGATGCCCTAGTTAAAAATTCAACCCACAATTTGAAAAAAATTCAAAATAGAATGTGAAATATTGGATTTTATCTACCTGGAAGATAAATATTTACAAAATTTCCATGGCAAAGTGGGATTTTACTTACTATTTTAATATTTATTTAATTTAGTAATTTAAATAACTTTTATAACCAGAAGCACACAAAAAGTACAACTTTTAAATTTAAATATATTAATCAATTAGCAGTTATAATTCATTAGAATTTGTTTTATTAAGATGGTTGTCTCTTGTCTGAGAACAGACCCCAGGGATAAAGAATAATGAGATTAATGCAGGTACTTCTAGAAGGGAATCAAAAAGATACCAGATTTACAAGGATAGTCTTTATCACCTTGTTCTTTATTTTTTCAAAAATGTTAGCCAGTAATTACAACTTATTTTCTCTATTGAAGAACATTGGAATATATTTATTAATAATGTAATATTCTATAAATATCAATATTTAAACTTAAAAAATGTATATTTTCTTTAATCATATCAGTAGCATTTACAATGACAACCTATTTTATCCATGCTTTCTTCAATGACTGTGATTCAGGCTCTAATAATTTTAAGTGACCCCAAAGCCTTGCTTTCCAAGCTAGTGTGTATTCTTAATATATTGATAAGTACTTGAGATCACAGGATCAACAGTGCATCTTTCTGAGATGCTATATTTACATTAAGACAAACAAAAATTTTATGGAGTAGAACAAGATAACCTCATGAATTTTCAAAACCAAACAAAAAAAGTATTCAAAGAAATTCAACATGTGGATAAAAACTCTTAGGTCTGCCTATAGAGTTCTTCCTTTCCTTGTCCTTAAAATTATCTTAATAAGAAAATTCAAGGAGTACCACTTTAAGTATTTGAAGTTCCACCTGATCCAGCTCCAGAACATGGATATTGCATATGGTAAGAATACCTAGGTGGGCCATTTGAAGCAAGAGACTCTAACGATATCAATTAGAAGGTAGACAGATGCCCATTACACTGAAAGAGTCATGGTTCACTGAGGAGGAGGCTCTATCTCATGATTTTATCTAGAGATGAGCCCATCTAAGCCAGAGTCTCAACAAAGCCATTTGTTTTGCGGTCAAGTGCATTGTCAAGACTTTGCATCATTAAGAACTTAGGTTATCTGTAACGTGTTCCTGTGTCCTTTGGAAAAGGGCAGGTATCAAAATGCGTAAGTACTACCTTATTTTTTTAAAGATTCTTTTTTGATGATGGGATATTTTAACCAAAATTAAGAGTCCAGGCTTTTAAAGCTTAACAAATTCACTTTTCCTTTTTTGGTCTTTTTTTCTGGCAACCAAGTAGTACTTAGCCATTTTACTGGCTCTAACCAATCTTTTCCAACTAGGCAAGAATAGCTGTTTTCTTGGGCCAGACTATTGGAATTATCTGCATGAATTTGGTTGGTTGAAAATATGTTTGACAGTTGAGTCCCTCTTCTCTCTGCCTTGGCTCTGTAGAAGAGCTTGTTAAATTATTCTGTGTGAGTATGTTGGTACCCGAGGCATGTGTATTTTCACATGTCACAGGGGTCTTATTCAATAATTTATTACTTTGATTCCTTAAGTAGACACTTGTGACCTGAGTAAGAATTCCTCTAAATAGACTTAACCAGTTATACTCAGGAAGTAAACTTTCTCTCATGTGGAAGTTTGGGTTTAGAAAATGTTTGCATTAGCCCTTAAGTATTTGACATGGCTTAGGATATAGAACATAGTATAGGAAGGCAAGATTAAACAAACTACAGGCTGTTCTGTAATGGATGCTCATTGAAACCTTTCATTGCCTTGTTTGGTCTAATGTTGAAGTCCTTGAGTTATGTGGGCTCCACTTCTTCACCATGAATGTGATTTCACACTCTGTAATCTAACACTACCTTATAAGATTACTTGATTAATATTCACATTTAATTTTACTTATTTGTGTCTAACTTGTGTTCAGCCACTATGAGGTAAGAAATGATCTTACCATAAATTACTATGAACTCCCACTCTTCCTAATCATTTCTTAGATTATAAAAAAAAAAAAAGATGTAGTGGGGATAAACCTCCGTATATAAAATTGAGTGTAGCAATATACTTTGAAGTTTTATATGATTCAGCTTACTGTCTATGTTGGACTCTCCTCTTATGGTGGGGTATAATATTTTCATTCATTTGGGATTTTCCCTTTTTCATATTTCTCTAGGGTATGCATTAAAAATGTATCTAAGAATTTGCAGAGGACACAAGACATCGAGGGAGGGGATCCATGTAGTCTCTGTATCGTATCTCCATGGAGACAGCAAATGAGATACCCACTCTCCTAATCGGTCCTAGGTTATCACCGCATGGTTTGCTGCTGAGACTTCCTCGGCTCCCCAGGGGTGCCTTCTTTGGCTGTGTGGGCTCTCTTTACTGCTGCGTCACTCATGGGAGCGGGGACTTCCTGCTTCTTTCTGCCATGCTGAGACATTGGCATCTCTGCCGGGCTGTTCATGGTCTCTTCAGTGAAAGGCATCACAAAGCCTTTCCCTTCCTAGGTACTTGTCTACCTAGAGAAGGAAAGAGAGAGGGGGGGAGAGAGAGACAGCCAAACAGAGAGACAGACTGATTACTGACATGTGTATCTGTAAACTGCTCTTAGGACAAGTATAGACAGTGTGCTGTTTCTGGAAGCTTTTCCTGGGAACCAGGTACCTTTTGTTTCAGTGCTCCATAAAAATATCTCAGATCTCTCTGCCTGCCTTGGGCTTTTCTCTGAGGAGTGAGGCAGAAGATCCTTTCTCTGGGGACCAGCGAAGTTTTTGCTCTCGTTTAATCTCCCTTTCACCTCTTTCTCCATCTGCCCTGCTGGAAACAAACAGACAAACAAACCTTTTTCTAGTCAGGATAAAAGTCAGATTACTTTCAATTTAAAAAAATCTCTGTGAGAAAAACTAGGAAAAATTTCCTTAAATCAACCCTAACTCAAAATACATTGGGGCAGACAATCTGCTCAAATTAGAGAAAAGGAAAGCAAGAAATTCCAGAAGAAAAGGAGAAACATGGGTGAGTATCACAGAAGTAGGATGCCACATTTAGGTCTTGACATAACTTACCACTATCTGAACCTTCTGAAAAGAAAATTAAAATCTTCTCTATTTTTTTCTGAAATTTTCTTGGAATTGAATACAGGGGACTCAATCATTCAAGTGATGGTTTTCTAAGCATCTTGTCTCTCCTTTTTCTTCCTTATACTACTTCCTTCACTTAAAAAAAAAGTGAAAAAAACAACTCCATCAGTGTGTGGGAGAAAGAAAATAAAGTAGAACAAAAATGCAAATCACTAGTGGTTTTCTGTTATAAGCTAACATAGAGAAAGACAAATTGCCAGCAGGGTTTGGTGCATTCTGTGAATTTCTCTAACCTAAATTATGCTTTTTCTGAGAGTTGTTTATAAATACAGAGGTCAATAATCAGTCAGTCAACCTCTCTCTCATTTTCACATACCCTGTGAGGGCAAGTACTTAGAATATAGTCCACAACTCTAATGTGCTCATGGTTGACATCATTGCTCAGTTTTGGCACTCTGTCACACTGAATCTGGTGACCAGGTTTTTTCAACACCCTGTTCTACATAGTCACTATCAGTCAAGCACAGTTGACATACAAGATGCAATTCATTTGCTGTCCTTGCCTTGTAGTTAAAAATGTGTGCTCTAATATCAGACTGCCTGGGTTCAAGTCCTAGCTCTACCACTTATGAACTGGGGAAATAACTTTTCTAAGCCTTAATTCTTTCTGGGACAATAATAAGAACTACCCAAAAGTTATAGCAAAAATTAAATGGAATATTCTATGTAATGAGTTTAGAGTACTGCCTAGCACTCAACATACTTAGTTTTATTATTGTTGCTACTGTTACTCATATGATATGTTTTCTATTTAGAATATCCAGAGAAAGGTTGACCTATGATTCCAAACCTGTGAAAATTGTATCTGCCTACAGTTTCTCAAATTTAAGAAGGGTTTTATAGTCTTTGGAAGAATATGTGAATAATCATTCTTGGAATCCTTGAATTTGGAGGCAGATTGGCTGGACCCATTAATGATTAGAGCTGGAACGAGAGCTATCATTGTCTACAGTGCAACCCTTTATTAGGGGTTGGTGTGGACAAAGAACTTTGTTTTTTGTTTGTTGTTTGTTTGTTTATTTATTTATTTATTTTCCAGCATCTGAAGAATCCATAGTTGTGGGGAATCTTAGCCAATTTGAAGCTTTTCCTCATTCTGTCAGGATTGGATAGAATCTATGTCTATATCAAAAGTTATTATAGTTGAAATGCTCAGATGAGACGAGTAACTGTTATTAGCTTTTCCTCCATGAGAAATCAGGCTTAAAAAGAGTATTTAAAGCCAAAAAACAAAACAAAAAAAAAGGCAGACTGGCAGAGAAGAGATACACATATGCATTTAGGGACAGATGGATTGAATCTGTTCTTGTATTGGCAGCCAATTAGGTAAGTGAAAACTTCTGCTTTGAGAGTTTAGTTTCAAAAACTTGATATAACAGAAGTTTGATTATAATAAGTGAAATTAGAAATAGAATTACAGTGCTATATTATAATTGGAAACTGGAACCAGGTGTGGTTCTTTGTTCCTCTCAAGTTTTTCAGTCTCCACTTTTTGAGAGGGAGAGGTATGTGAAGTCTGAATACATTTTATTACTGGAAAACAGGTTATATAAATTTTTTTGTAAAGAGAAGCCCCAGGTATCACACCAAGATGAGCAAATAATTCACCAATTATTGATGGACTTGTGCAAAGTTATTGGGAAACAGTATGGTGTAAATAAAGATTATTTTGAAGCCAGTTCTAGATCCTTTGAGCATTTACATGTTAATTCATTGATTAATTAAAATATGATTGATTATGTGCCATTTCTTGATTGGATATAAAAATTAAATATGGTATTAATGACAATAGTTAGTAGAAAATACAAAACTGAGGCCCAGGAGAGAGATAAAAGCTGGTTATGTATAATGGGTTCACTGCCTTAAAATGATAGTCAAATGCATGGGAGTGAGTGAAAATCATCCACAAAGAATAAATAGGAGAAAAAGATGAGATAGAAAAGACGGAGCATCAACCTTCAGGGAGAGGTAAAAGGAAAGAAGCCCACACTAAATGGGACAAATAAATATCCAAGAAGTGGCAGAGAGCAGGCTGGGGGAGAGGACCTTGAGATTGAGGAAGTGAGGCTTCTGGCTCAGGGCGACTGGTTGAATATACACATATCTCTTCTCCTTCCACAAATCCCATTGAAATAAAATTTAAAAGTACCAAGGGTAAGAAATTTATAACAGTTCTCAAATCAGGTCGATACATACGCAAACCATTAACCTTGATGAATTTCTGGAAGATGGAAAATAGGTGATACATGAAGGAACACAGGAGCAGGGGCACAGCCAGATGTGCACACACAGAGGCTGCTGTGGAGGTGGAAGCCATGCCCCCTGATGGTGGTGCCTCCAAAATGCACCCAACCTGGAGATAAAAGGTCCAGTTTCAGGAGTGGGTAGTGCTTGGAGATCAAGGTGGATGTCTGTTCTCTGAACAGATGTACAAGTTAGCACCTCTTCCATCAACACTACTTGCCAAAGGAAGTAGTGTTGGTTTGACATTCTCAGAATAAAACCCAGGCAGTGTGGGCCTAGCTTGCTCTCTGCTGTCTGCTCACACAGTTTAAAGGAAAGCTGTCTGTGGGCTCAGAGCTCACAGTCCATCACTCTCACTGATGAGAGGCCTGGGGGGAAAGAAGACTGCATGCTGGCAGAGGGAAGCCAGGTCAGCAAAGTGCTCCAAGTGAACTTGCAGTCCTCAGTTCACGATTTTAAATGGACAAGTATCATATTAGAGGAAAAATAATCATACACATATACACAGTACCAATATGGACCAATGAATCAACTTTGAGAGAAACTAATTATTCAGGACACAGAATGTAACTTTATATGTATCTTCATAGATACTAAGGAACAATAAAAAATGAATATTGGAAATTTTAAAATACAGTGCCTGAGGTTAAGAAAAATTAAAGAAAAATGCTGGAATAAAACATGAGAAAATCTAAAAATTAAGCTAAAAGAAAAATAGGAATGTCTAGAAGAAAACTTTAAAGTCTTTGAGGATCCACCTAGGAAAACTATGATCCTTCAGAAACAGTTTCAGAGAGAGAAGAGAATATTTTAAGGAAATTATCAGAGAAATAATGGAAGAAAATTTATTTTTCAGACATAAACACATGCATCCTCAGCTTGACAGGGCACACAGAGTGAAGAGGACATGAATGAAGAAGAAAACCCACATCTAGACAGAGATTCATGAAAAGTAAAGAGAAGATCCCCAAATCCTCTACTTAATGCCCCTAATAAATGGGAATTCAGCTTCTCATCAGAGACACTATATGCTTGAGGACTGAGCTCTGAAAAAAATACGATTCACAATCTAGAAGCAAATGCTCGGCCAAACTATCAATTAAGAGTTCTGGTAAACTAAGGACATGTAGCTATGCAAGACTTAGAAAATTTTACCACTTGCAGATCGTCGTCTTTGAAAGACTTGCTTACTATTTATTCAACAGAACAGCAAAGGAATTCAAGAAAGAGGGGGAAAATGAGATTCATGAAACAGAATACCTAATCTAGTGTACATTGTGGTTGTATAGTAGAATATCCCTGTTTTGTAGGAAACATACACTACGGTATTCAGAAATGATGGAACAATGAGTCAGCAACTTGCTCTCAAATAGTTCGGAAAAAATATGCTTTGTAATGTATCTCTTACTTTTCTGTAACTTTGTGATTATTTTGAAATTAAAAAAAGTTTTAGAATAAAACAAAGAGAAGAAACTGTAAAAGGTTAAAGAACAAAGTCACCTTTCCAGCAAGGCCCCCTGCCATCTCCTTCTCCCCTCATTGTCCAGTTGCACTATTTGATTTTGCAGGGAACTATATTTAAGCAATTGCAATATTGTAAGGGCTGAGTTTTTTTTTTCTTAAATTAACCTATAAACAAACCAGTTACTTTTAGTTCTAAGAAGAGAAGATAAGCGATATAAAATCAGATGTTATAAAATGTGAGATAATGCCTAAAATGGATGAGTCAAGAAATAGACGGTTGTATTTTATTTGACAACATATATTAGCAAATTTTTTAAAAAGGGTAATAAATGAAAACATGCCTTTTAGAGTTTGAGGTGTGAAACCTGTGTGGGAATAAGGAGATGAGAAAGCGGTATTGTCAGTAAAATTCCTCATTCTTCATGATAGGGTAGCAGTTAGATATAGTTTAACTTCATAAATAAATAAATGAATAAATATAAGGATTATGGATATAACCACCAAAAGAAATAAATTTGTATAAGTGGCTGTCAAAAATGAGCATTAGGACTGAGGGTGAAGTATAGTTTATTTCTTAGTCTCAAATCCTCTCTTTCAGTTTGGATTTGAGATTGTAGATCATATACTAGATACTCACAGGAAAATGTCTGGTCTGATGAACTTCAGACTGTGAGCGTTGGTTCCCCCCAAGTGGGGTGGAGGGATGGTGAGGAGAGGACGTTTTATATTCTTCAGTATAGTGCTCAGTTATTCTGCAGTAAGCATACGTTATTTCTCATTGAATAAAAAGTATATACATAATGACACGAGTATATTATTATATAATAAGAAGATATAAGGCAACAAAGTTAAATGCTAAATCAGATAAGAACTAAAAGTTCAAGAAAATACCCTCTTTACTAAAGTGAAAAAAAAAAAAGATCTAAAAGTTCATTGGATTTGGCAACTGGGAAGAAACCCAATGAGGGCAACTTCTGTAGATGGTAGGAACACAAGTAAGTTTGCAAGGGAACCCCCCCTTCCTTGATGAGCAGTGAAGGAGAGTAGGGGTGGCAGAGACAAGTATGAACTATTTTCAAGAGGTTTTGATGAGGAAGGGAAGGGAGAACGTGTGAGGAAGGGAAGGGAGAAAGTTTGTGGAAGCTAAACAGCTGACATTAAAAGAGCGTGGTTATTTAATGATCACTTTGATTGTAAGATAGACTGTGCTGTTTCTAATTAGCTTTAACTTAAAAATGAAAGTATCATGATATATAAAGAGCATTAAAGATTTTCCAAGAAAAGATTACACCTACATCTTTCCATTTTGGATGAGGTCAGCATTCAACACATTTTCATGGAAGTTTATTTTTACAGTTTTTAAGGCTTTTCCATCTTCCTCCCTTTAGTTCACCCTTTCAGAAATGCCTTTTGTAGACGCTCTCTACAGAGGCTTCTGAAGCTGTTGAAGTTATATCTGAAGCTATTATATCTCTACATTGCTCATGATTAGGGAGTCTTTGATATATCTGACTATTCACACAAATTTATAAAAAGGCAGTGAAATATTAGTGTTTTTTTTCATTTCATTAAGTTATGCTACATTAAACTCCAGCCCTTAGTCATTATGACAAATGTGCTAAATTGATAAACTATCATTTTGCCACTTAGACATAACTACTGAATAAAACTTGATTATTGTAGTAACTAGGTTACTCCTTGGGTGAAGTCAAGGTGCCTCTGCAGTTTCAAGGTGGCCTTCTGGGCCAGACACCAATTTGTGCAGTCAGATCAGGTCAAGGGAAAAAAATCTGAAGTCGTTTTTTTTTTTTTTTTTGGCCTCTGTTCTCTCTTGTTCTCATTCTCCCTTTGTCCTCTATGCCCTGTACTACCCCTCAGCTTATTCATGCCTGACATTCTAAGGTCTTAGCATCTTGCTCAGTGCCTGCACAACACAACTTTCAGCAAAATTTGTTCTCCAGAAGGAAGCAGAGAAATTGATCCAACCTGAAATAAAGCCAGTACAATGTCTTGCCCCATTAGGCCCTTGATAAATGTTAAATGAATGAATAAGATATAAATAACTAAAAATGCTTATTCTGGCTAGTGATTGTTATGTAATAAACTACCACAAAACTGAGTAGAGTAAACGTCATTTTATTATGATGATCTGTGAGTATACTGAGAAGCACTGACACAGACAATATTCTTTAACATGAATATGTTCACACTGCAAGATGGGCATGCAGATTAAATTATGGACTGACCTTTGCTATAGTTTGATGAGGTTCTTTTCCTGTGTGTTTCAAGTATCGCTGACTTATGATTTGCCACTTGGCCACATGAAGAAAAAGTTTTCTAACTCCGCAGTGTTATTTGACCAAATCATTTTTAACCAAATTAATGAACACTTGCATACTGACCACCTAGATTCAACAGTAAAATTTTTTGCCATATTTCCTTTAACTTTTTGTATGTGTGTAAGATTTTTTTTCCCTGCTGAATTATATAGAAGTAACTTAGTGAAATTTTAATAGATGATAAAATTCATCTATTACTATTTTCTCATACTTCGAAGAATAAATACATTTTCTCTTCCAATCTTAATACCATTAACATACCTGTTAAAATTAGCAGTTAATTCCTTAATATCATTTAATATCCATGGTTAAATCATCCCATGTCTTTTACAGTGTTTTTAAATCCAGGAGCAAAGATCATTTTTGTTTGTTTCATTTTGTTTGGGAAAGAAGAGGACATAAAATCAAGTTTAGTTTTAAAACCTTTTCTTTGAAAAATAGTTTCAACTTTTGGCCTGTCAGTTTGGGTAGCAATTATGTAAAGAGGAAATTTAGAGGCAAAGATTTTGGAAATTATTTAGATAGGGAAGACAAATATGGACCAAATGTTTACAAATTAAGAAAATGGAGAGTAACATTTTTAACAAGGTTCTATCTATTTCTTAAAAGTACATATTTGTATAGTGTCCCTGCACACAGTAGCCCTGGTTGTTCATTCGAATTCAAACAGGGAGAAAAGGATGTGTTACTGTTCACTCTCTGCTCTTTCTTCATTACTTTGTCTGTTCTTTATGCAGGTGAGTCACAGAATATATACCCTTCATTGAGAATCTTTACAATGTGCATAATTTTTAAAAGTTCGATGTCCTAACTGAAATGGACATGGCATCATGTGAAAAGAGGCGATGTGTTAGAGCAGTAATTTTGAAGAGCAGATATTTTGGGTTCCTAGAAGGCCACTTCTGTAGGCTCATCTCTTAACGTAACTTTAAACCCTGCTTCCTGCTTGGGAAGTCATTAGGGAAGGAGGAAGGTGGTGAGGATTTTATGGGATACTGATTTTATTTTATTTTATACTCCTATAAAAAGGAGGGGAAAAACCTGGGCCAACACTTACTCTGGCACTGATTAACTAATGAGACTGAAAGCTTTGCAAAGTTAACAGAAAAAAATTGTAATTAAAATACAGGTTGATGAAATATTCACTAGGCTGATATGGCTTTATTTTTAAGACATTGACACTTATTTACAATATACTAGCTTATTACTATTTTTGATTTAATACTTTGGCATCACATGGATACAAACTATATGGGAACGTTTGATGGAAACTGTAGGCCTTCTGTAGAAAGGAGAAAGGAGGTAACAGTGGAAAGGACTTAGATTCTGGATTTAGGCAGTTTAGAATCTTTGCTCTGTTATTAGCTATGAATCTGGGTAAGTTATTTAACTTCCCTAAACCTCTCTTATTAAGCGGGGATAATTTTACTATCCTCCCAGAGTTGTTAGGAATACATGTAAAGATGCAGAGTACAGTTCTGGCAAAGGCAGGTACTTGTGTGAATGTGTGCCAGCCTCCCTTTCATTGTATTTATCGATTTTGACAATTTAATATATCTGATCCTGGGGCCACCAAACTGGACTCAGAGGGGTAATAAACGCTGGCTCTTCAAAGTCAGATCATTCCTGCCCCTGTGAGAAAACCGGTAATGTGGTCTGTTGTTCAATATGCTGGTTAGATGATCAGGAGTCGTTTCTTCAGCTTCACCACTTCTCTGTTTAATTCTACGACGCTCTGTGACAGCAAAGGCAAATGATGTTGGTACATTTTCTAGACTTTGTTTTCGTTCTGGTGTATCTCTATTTGACATATTGAACTAAATGCTATATTTCCTAACACAGTACCTTTTAAAAACTCCAAATCTGCCTCCTTTCTCTGTCTGCTCTATAAAAACCCTCGTGTGTCACCCTCTTCTCTTACCTGAACACTGATAGTAGCTCCTACTTTGTCTTCAGGCCTCTGCTTCTCTCCCTCTTCTGTCCACAGAGCAGCCCGGGTCAAAAATTTAAACCAGATTGTACTATTCACTTGTTAAAAACCCAGCAATGCTTTCCATTACTCTTAGAATAAAACCCAAATGCCTTTTGCTGGCTTACAAAATCCTACATGGTCTTCCCTCAGACCCACGCTGGGAGTATCCCATCTTCCCACTCATCCACTCTTCTTCCAGGAACGTGCCAGTCCCACTCGGTACTTCTTAAAAGTTCTACATCTGCTTCTACCTCAGGGGCTTTGCACTCTTTTATTTCTACCTGAGTCAGTTCCTCCCTAGTTTTTACATGGCTGGCTCCTTCTTATACTTTAGATTTGGCCCTTCTTCAGAGAGGCTTTCCATGACTACCCTGCTTGAAATAGTCATCCAGTCACTCTATTTTAATTCTTTGCATAGCATTTACCTGTAATATTCTTCTCACTTATATCTACCTACCTACCTACCTACCTACCTACCTACCTACCTACCTGTATTTCCATCTTCATTTATTGTTTCTCCCACTACCATGTGTGATTCATTAGAACAGGGACCTTGCCTTTCTTGTTCACTGCTTTCTTCTGCACCTAGACTAGTGCTTAGCCTAGTTAGCAGCTTAATAGATAGAACTGAATGAATCAAATGGCAGGAACTTCCCCATCCCCCTTTCTGTCTTTATTTTTGGGCAAAAGAGAAACAGTCTGACACAAACAGGAGGGGTTAGGACACATGCAATGGGGAAGAAAAACGAAGATGCCATGACTATGCTTGAATCTAAGAAAAGTTTCTGTTGGTTAGACTTTAAGTTGAAGACAGTTTTATTGCTACCAAAACAAGTATCTTCAAAGGAGGTTTTATTTTGATAAACAAGTAACTTACCACGAGCAGCAGTATCTTGCAACTGTTACTGACAAAGCTTGACTTTGTAAGCGATTGCAGATGTGCTGTTATTTGACTGTAATTTGATAATCGATCATTGTGTTATCTGAGGTTTACAAGATACAGTCTTTTTTCTTTTCTCCTTTTTCATTTTTTTTCCACCACACACTATCATACAGCACAGAATGAGTTTTACTTATAGATTGTAAATACCTGAGAATCGAACAGTGTGTATTCTAATGCCATTGTTCTACATCTGTGTTATGCTTCATACGCTGCAAAATGTCCTCACATTTATTACCCTGTTTGCACTTCTAAAATATTTTATTTATGAAATGTGTTTCTTTCATATATTTCCTATGTTCCTTTATTGACAAATTCCTCTCTTATTATCAAAGAAGTAAAAAGATTTCCAGAAATACTGTGTATGAATTTCTTCTAAACTCAGTATTAAATTTTTCCCCATTTATTGAATTAACTCTTGGGTTTTCTAATGTGTATTGCACTTTTGATCTTTCTTTTGCCAATGCTTTTTAATAAGCGTATGGGAATTTTTCCATATCTGCTACAGAGGTCTTTAAGTCCTAGTCAGCTTTTTTTTTTGTTTCATCTAATTCTCCCTCTCTTGTTTACTAAATCCCCAGGAAAATCTTTTGTAGCCTTAGCAGCTTTTGCCCTCTTTTTCTGTCTGATGTTTGGAACTTCTACCTTCAAAGCCTCTTGCCGTGACAGAGATCAGACATGGCCTCTAACCTATTTTAAAAGATTTCTTGCAAGATTTTAAGTATATTTGCATTGCTTATCCTTTAATTCCATAAATTTTTTACTTTTTAAACATCAGTCTTTTGTATATATCTTGACAGAATGCAATCCTGGCTTTGTAATTTTTGGTCTTTTTAATTTAGTTTGTCTTTTCTTCAACAGATCTTTTAAGGTATTGCTATTTCTTGTAATGAATTTTTTTTTTTTTTTGTCTTATTGGGAAACTCTCTCATTTGACTTTTAACAGAGCAGGAAAACCTGATTTCCGACATCTCTCTCTCTCTGCCCCTTCACCTCTTCACTCTATTGTTGTCTTCTTCCCATGAAAAGTTTATTCTCCAGAACATTACACTGTGTCTTAGTCAGTTTGAGCTGCTATAACAAAGCATTACAGACTGAGTGGCTTATAAACCATGGAAATTTATTTCTTACAGCTCTGAAGGCTGAGAAGTCCAAGATCAAGGCACTGGCAGATTTGGTGTCTGGGGAGGGCCTGCTTCACGGTTCATAGGTTGCTGTCTGCTTGCTGTGTCCTCACATGGTGGAAGGGGCAAGTGAGCTCTATGGAGTGTCTCTGTAAGGGCACTAATGCCATTCTTGAGGGCTCCACCCTTGTGACCTAATTGCCTCCTAAAGGCCCCACCCCCAAATACCAAAACCTTACAAATTAAGTTTCAACATATGAATTTTGTGGGGACACAAGCATTTAGTCTACAGCCTATAGTAAGGCAATTTTAAATTGCTACAGGGTAACACTTCTCTGTAGCAAAGGTGAAGTAAATATGGATTGCTTAGTAAATTTGCCTTTACTTAAGTCCATGGGCTTGGCCATTAAAATGTCCACCTATTCAGCTGATGGTTGTCATACAGAGGTAACAAGCAAGAAATTGCTTAATCAGTCTTAACTGTTTTTCCAATAGTCTTTCCTACTATTTGCTGAGTTAACTCCCATGTCACATTCTGCAACCTTTCCTCTGGGAAGATTTTTCGGACACTTTCAGCCTGGATTAGATACTCTCCCTCCATGCCTCCACACCACACCACACTAACCCATCGTGCGTCTTTTTTCTTTCTCCACATTTGTTGGTAGGGACCAGGAATGTAAGGAAAATTTCTTGTTTGCTGCTGTAGTCTCAGTCTCAACAAAATACCTTCACATAGTTGGTACTTAATAACTGTTATTAAATTTAAGTTCTTTGGTTGTTTATGCCTTTGAAGAATATTTTTTGCCCTAGGCCCTCTTTAAGTCTTCACAAAATTTCGAGCAAGATTCCTGAGTCTTACAGGCATGCTTAATAATCTTGAACAACTCAATAGCCTTCAGTTTCCAATATCTTTTTTCTCTTCATTTATAAAACATGTTTTTTAAAAATTTTTTTCAGGATAATTGACTGTTAAAGCTCTAGAGAACTTAGAGGGAAAATTCGCCTGTGGAACCTCCTTCCCTATTTTAAAGATGAAGACACTGAGGCCCAGAGATATCTGTGTGAGTATTAATTAGTTAACTGACTGCTTCAGCACGAGAACCTAGCTCCTGTGTCTCTCACTGCCTCACACTGCTGTAGGTCACTCGAAACAAGAGCTAATGTCTTACTTAGTGAATCCTTGTAAGTCACAAAAGATATTAGAGTGAAGTTATCCAAAGCAGGACTTCTTCTTTTTTTCAAGGATCTGATAATGCCACTCATTTCTTGAGCTGTGATACGTTCCTCTAGATGACTTCATTTGTGTGATTTCTGTCTTGACCTTCTTCCTCCTACGAGAGAGGCAGAGGTTTCCCTCGTGAGTGGAGAATCATACCTAGATGTTGAGTAAGGCCCACTAGTTGGATGGCAGACTCTCCCTGGGATTGTTCAGGGTAGTGCTGTGCTTCGAAAGGAAGTGAAGTCATTGGTAATGTGAGCGAAGACTGTGGCAGATCACAGCTCTAACATGGCCCTCTCCTCTCACCCTCACCACTGACTCAGTGTCTGCTGATCTTGTGCCCGTGCCTGCAACCGTTCTGTACTTAGGTGAAAGGTCAGTGTTCTTCTCACTGTAATTCCCTCCCGTGTAATCCTTGCTGTGCCTTCCTCGCCCTGTTTTGACCACATCAGCACCCTTCCATCTCATTTATGATTTGCATCAATTTGTTACAACCTCCTGACTGCTATTTTCTGCTTCCCATTCTCCTCACTATCAAAGGTTTATCCTTTACTATCATTTTATTGGGATCTCTAGTGGGATAGGAAAATGTATTCAGCTCAGTTTCCATCTTGAGCTATTACCTCTGTTTTTGAACTTTAAATACAAACGAATTAAAGCTCTTGGTTTTCCATCTGGATTCTGAAACATTATTCATGCTAGTTATATGGGGGGGAAATAATAAACCATAGTTCTATATCATATGTCCTCATCTGCCATAGAATTAGGTGATCCCCATTTCTAGATCTAAAACATCTATGTCTTTAATAAAATAATATTTGTAATTGGCAAAAATATAAATGAATCAGTAAACTCTTCTTTATTTCCTCTTTTGACTTCAGTTTAACTTATTAAAGTATTACAAAACAAAAATCTCCACAAAAACATGCAAAATGTCAGATGTGTAATATCTTAACGTTGGGTGAGATCCAGATGTGTCTAAGAAACAGAGAGCGCATTAGAGGTAATATTTATCTCCAGTTATAGGAGCTAATATTGGGCAAAACTTGCAAGGCTCAGTCCAGATAAGCATCCAAGTGCTTGGCTGCTAATCTCAAACCTTATCTGAACTATCTGAACTTCTCAAGTCTTGAAAACTGGGCTGGACATCTTCTGAGAACAGCCTCATCTGGGGTATTTGGGTATGTTTGATTCCAGCTGGAACCTGAAATTGCAGAGAAAGGCAAAAATGAAGAATAACTGGGGGGACATGCTGAACTTCCTCAAACCTCAGAAAGAGGTTTTGGTTAAATTTGGTGCAAAGGTTAGGGATTATGAACAGCTTCTATTTTATCTGGCTGCATTCATCCATCCTTTAAAAAAAATCCTGTTTGAATCTTCCAGATGAAAAGTCATTAATACTTCTTTGTTTTTGGTTGGGAAATATAGTGAAACATCTTTTAAAAAATGAACCTTTGCTGGTTTTACATGTCACAAGTAAGATTTTGACAGCATATGATTGCTTCAGAATGGCAAAGTGCATGTCACCGATCGGTAACACATACCTAGGTTTGGTTTGGGGCATCACACCAAATGGAGCCTTAAATCAAGTTGTAGGAGCACCATAAAATATAGTCCACTGTAAGCACAGAGAGTAAACAAGAATAAATCATTCTCTATTGTGTTGTTCTTTCTTTATCAACTCTGTGAGTATTGCACATATTTAAAACACATTTTTTTCTTTCATTTTTACAATTTTATTTTACTTTTAAATACACCAATCAAAATCAAGGGATTTTGAACATATAAATATGTAAATGTAGAACAATAAAATTTGTTAATTGCCTACTATGTGCTAATTATAGGCACATAATCTCACAACAACTCTAAGAGGTAGGTGTTATTAACCTAATTTTACAGAGATTGAGGTTCAGAGAGGGCTGTTCATTTGCTTAAGATTGCACAGCTAGTGTGATGGGTAATTTTATGTGTCAACTTGGTTGGATGACAGTGCCCAGGTATTTGGTCAAACATTGTCCTTTATGTTTCTGTGATGGTATTTATGGATGAAATTCACATTTAAATTGGTGGATTTTGAGTAAAGCAGATTGTTTTCCATAATGCGGGAACCTCATTCCATCAGTTGAAGGCCTGAGTAGAACAAAACACTACCCTCCCCAAGCAAGAGGGAATTCTGCCTTTCGACTCTGCCTGCAATATCAGCTCTTCCTGGTCTGAAAGCTGATTGCCTTTGGACTCTAACTCTTTCCTAGTCTCCAGCCTGTTGGGATTCCCCATCCCCTTTTGGACTCACCAAGCCTAGACAATTGTGTGAGCCAACTCCTTAAAAAATAAATCTCTTTCTATGTTTATACACACATCCTGTTGGTTCTGTTTCTCTGTAGAATCCTGACTAATATAGCTAGTAAGTGGGGAAGCCAAGGCTCAGACCTTGCTCAGTTCACTTTCAGTGACTTACACCAAATCTCATTTTATATAAACACTTTTTTTCCTAAATACTGATTTTGTAATTCAGTTTGTCAAAATGTGAATTATATGTTCACATTTACGTTCATAAACACACATGAACACCTGTATACATGTTAATACACAGTTATTGAGTGTCTGCTATGTTGTTTTGTTTATACACGTATGAGTTATAGTTTTGACTTTTACAGTGGAACTCCTTAATCAAAGAGAATGATGAATTTTGTCCTCGGTATATAATTAATCTCGTGAAGACAGACTCACTTTACCATTATTACTATTGCATAGTAGTAATTTTTTCCCCCTATGGTATTATTATTGGCTACGTTTATTCCTAAAATCTAGGGTTTTGACCTGAATCCTAATAATTGAAAATATTTTTCTAAATTTCCCCAAAATTTTGGTTTCATGGAAAATATTTTAAAATAATCATAATTCTATCTGATTATTCAGTTCTCATTTATCCTTATGACTACGAAACTGAAACATCTAAACCAAAAAAAAAATGAAAAAGGAAATTAAGACATGAAGCAACAGTGAAATATTATGGAAAACTTTAGAATACTATTTTCAAAGGCCCTCTAAAAATTGCCTAAATAAGGAAAATTTATAGTAATATTACCTGTAGCTGCTAATCTATCTTCTAGATAGGTGTGTAGCTGTTTATCCATCTCTGTTTCTCTTTGGTATATCATGGCCTTCACTGTTATATCAGTTTCAGCTTAGATTTATGCTTGGCAGTACAATTTGGGTGAGACAATGGTCAAAACCAGGGTGTAAAACAGAGCTAAACCGTTTAAATGTGTAGGTGGTGAAGGGAGAAATAATTAGTGTATATTTAATATTTGTTCCTCACTTCTATATGCTACATATGCTCCTCACCTTAATTACCTAGTATTGTGAGATAGAAATTACCATCCACAGAAGAGAAACTGAAGTTTCAGAGATATTTGTCCAACATCAAACATGTAGCACACAGGGTGGGAGAATATAAACCTGTCTGTCTAATCCTAAGATTTAGTTTTCTGATTCTACCATGGGAAGGCTATGGATACTGTTGAAGAATGCACCACAAAAAAATGCTTCTTGCTCATATGCTTCAAAATAGCCTTTGGAATAAACAATCTACTACTACTGAAGTTATCATTTCCATTTTGGCCACAAGTACCAGTTCTAATCTTCAGCCTTGTTTATTTTTCATGCCTAGACACTGTGAGACCTTTGAGTGAAAAATACTGTTCCATCTCAAGAAATCCTTCCATTAGCCTTTCCCTCTCATGGATCTTCTGTCTGTCTGTCTCTGCTAGATCCTTTCAGAGGCATTTAATATGCTCAGATCTTCAGCATCTGCTACAGGAAAACAAACGTGGGGTGAGAGGATGGCCATGTCCCACATCTCGATTGAGTCCCTGAGATGCACTCTGTCAAGTGGGGATCATTGACTTCATTCAGGAAAGAATTCGAGAGCAAGCCACAGTTGAGTAAAGATAGATTTATTTAGAGAGGTACATACTCCATAGAGTGCAGGCTGTTTCAGAAGGCAAGAGAAAGGCCATGAGGTGTGGGGGCTGGGTGCTGTAAAACTAGATACACCCTCCATAGACAGAGTGTGGGCTGTCTCACCCAGAAAGAAGAGTGGCCATGAGTTGTTAGCTTTTATGGGCTCCATAGCTTCATATGCTAACAAGTGGGAGGATTATTCCAAGTACTCTGGGAAAGGGGCTGGGATTCCCAGAAATTGGGCCACTGCCCACTTTTTGACCTTTTATGGTTAGCCTCAAAACTGTCATGGCACCTGTGGGAGTGCCATTTACCATTTAATATATTGCAATGAGCATATAATGAAGCTCAAGGTCTACTGGGAGTCAAATCTCCTGCCATTTTGAGCTCCAGGTTTACTGGCAATTGAATCTTCCACCATTTTCATGTTAATTGCTGTGTCATTCCTTAAATGGCCGTGCCCTGCCCACTTCCTTCCTGTCTCACATCTATTTAAAAATAATTCTCCTTTGACACCGCTTTCCCCTCCAGCTACTTTCAGTCTCTCTGTTCCGTTAGTTATCAAAATTTCTGGAGAAAAGTTGCCGTATCCATTTCCTCACATTCTCCACTGAAATATCCCCTACTAGTGTCATCCATAACCTTGTCAACAAATCCAATAGATTTCTTTTTTATTCCTTACCTTTCTTGAACTTTCAGCAGCACTTGATATTATCCATACAATCTCCTTCCTGAAAACTTTTGTATGTGTAAGAAGCTTAAGTTCCTGATTTTTCCTTCTACCTCTCTGGAAACACATTCTAAGCCGTGTATTTCTTCTCTTCTTCAAATTTTGGGATTCCTCAAGGACCTCTCTAGATCCTTTTCTCATTTTCTACTGTCTTTAAGATTATTTCTTCTCTACGGTTGACTTCAGTTAAAATTTGTTCACTTATAAAGGGAGTAATTCTCTTCAGTGGTCATGTAAATTCATGAAAACTTGCCATATATTATGGCCACAAATAAAGTATTTGATAACAAATCACTAAAACCAGATATTAAAATGAAAGTCCCATTCACTATCACTTAAAAGCAAATTGTTTTATCTCTTTTAGGAAATAGAGTTTGAGTATATCAAATTAGAACTGTTCCATTAATGATGTTATTAGGTCATTGATAACTTTACTTAGTTTTTGTCGACTTGATCCAATGGAGACTGAGAGGTGAATTAAAATTTACTTCTAGCAATGTGTTTATATATATTTATCTTTGTACTTACTGTAGTTTTTTCACTATAATGTTAAGCCAGGTTATTTTGTGGTTATCTGTTCATACCGGCTTTGGATATTCATTGTGAATATATGGTCATTTCTGTAATAAGATGCCTTTTTTTGCTCTGTCTGATGGCTTCAACTCAATCTTACACAGATATTAAAATAGCTTCCTCTGTATTAGTTTTCTGTTGCTGCATTACAATTTACTATAAGCTTAGTGACTTAAAATACCACCTGTTTATTAGCTCACAGTTCTATATGTCAGAAATCTGGAATAGCATTGCTGGGTTCTGAAGGCTGAAATCAAGGTGTAGGACTTAGTTCTTGTCTGGAGGCTCTGGAGAAAAATCTGCTTCCAAGTTTATTCTTGTTGATATGATTCAGTTGTTTGTGTTTGTAAGACCAAGGTCCTTGTTTCCTTTTGGGCTGTCAGCAGGGGACTGCTCACTGCTCTTAGAAGCTGACAAGTGGCCCCCTTCATTATCAAGCTAGAAAAGGTGAAATAAATCCTTCCAATGCTTCAGATCTCTGACTATGTCTTTTTCCACTAGCTGGAGAAAACTGTGCTTTTAAAGAGGTCATGTGATTCGATTGGGTACACCTAGAAAATTTCTCTATTTAAAGGCAACTATGTCATAGAACATAACATAATCATGGAATAAAACCTATCATATTCACAATCTAAAAGATTGTACAGGGCAATGCATGTGGGGGCATAGGAAATCTTGGGAGTTATCTCAGAATTCTGGTTACCATACTCCGCTTTATTTTTGTGTGCATTTTAAAAATGTTGTGTCTAAGCAAATGGCCAACAGGCACATGAAAAAATGCTCAGTATCACTAATTATCAGGGAAATGCAAATCAAAACTACAATGAGGTATCACCTCATACCAGTTAGAATGGCCATCATTCAAAAGTCCACAAACGATAAATGCTAGAAAGGGTGTGGAGTAAAGGGAACCCTCCTACATTGTTGGCAGCAATGTAGTTTGGTGCAGCCATTATGGAAAACAGTATAGACATTTCTCAAAAAACTAAAAACAGACTTATCGTATAATTCAGCAATCCTACTCCGGGGCATATATCCAGAGGGAACTCTAATACAAAAAGATGCATGCACTCAAATGTTCATAGCAGCACTATCTACAATAGCCAAGATATGGAAGCAACCTAAATGTCCATCAGCAGATGAGTGAATAAAGAAGTTGTGGTATATTTATACAATGGAATACTATTCAGCCATGAAAAATAATATAATAAAGCCATTTGTAGCAACATGGATGGACCTGGAGATTGTCATTCTAAGTGAAGTAAGCCAGAAAGAGAAAGGAAAATACTATATGATATCACTCACATGTGGAATCTAAAAAAAGAAAAAAGAAGACACTAATGAACTCATCTACAAAACAGAAACAGACTCACAGACATAGTACACAATCTTATGGTTACCAGAGGGGAAAGGGAATGGGAAGGTATAAATTTGGAGTTTGAGATTTGCAATTATTAACTACTATATATAAAATAGATAAAAAACACAAATTTCTTCTGTATAGCACAGGTAACTATATTCATAGTTATTGATAGCAACCTATAATAAAAATAATATGAAAATGAATATATGTATGTATATGTGTGACTGAAACATTACGCTGCACACCAGAAATTGACACATTGTAACTGACTACACTTCAATAAAATTAATTAATTAATTAATTAGTTAGTTAAAAGTGTCTAAAATTGTCCTTATTAACCTTTTTGAATTAGCTTTTAAAATGTGTTTAATGTAAATAACATTTACTAGGGTTTTATTTTGTGATCCAAAATAAGAGTTTTTTCCCTCTAAAATATGAGTTTAGCCCATATTGATTTATTGATATATAGACATGTGGTCTTAATTCTTTCAGCATAATTTAGGTTCTAACTTTCTGTTTTTGTTGTTTCCACAAAAAATCTTCACAGTTTTATCTGTAGGTATTGTTTCTCACATTGATTAGTATGTATTTCTTCTAATAATTTATAAGCTTTGTCTTTAAATTTTTCTTGTAATCTTAACTACATATTACTTTATAATTTTATAACTTATAGTGTTCACCTTTTATGTTTAATTTACCTGATAAATTTCATCTTCCTTTTGTTCTGTTTCAAAATAACAGCAGCTACTTACTAATTTGACAAAAATTTACTAGGTTAATTAACACAAATGCAATGATTCACATTCAGAGCCAGGAAACTTGATTTTGGCCTCAATAATATTCATCTTGATATGCTAGCTAGTTGGAAAAAAGGATTATGTCTGGTTACATTGTATGTTCTTTTTTAAGCCACATACAACTTTGTAAATATTAAAGTCAAAAGAAACGTATGTCTATAATTTGTTGGAATTGTCTCTAAAAGTGATTTCTTATCCATGTTCTCATAAACCCTTAGCCTGTTTTCCTTTCAGGGAACAGTCTAAGGAACTCAGAATTCAGAGGCAGCCTTTTAAACAAAAAATCTTTATTGACAAAATATAGCCCACAATCAGAATTTCACTCTTGCTAATCATCTTAGATTATCTCTAACCTAATTATTACTTAATAATAATTATTATTTAATATAAACAATAATTTAACTAGTGGGTTTTTTCATATTTTATAGATAAAAAAACTGTGGCCCAGGTAGTGTGACTTAGCTGTACTAAAACACAGTTTGTCTGATTTCTAATGGATGTTATTTCTACAAGAGAATATGTTGCCTTCCTTGTGAAAAGAGCCCTGAGAAATTCCAAAGTCAGAAATGTTACTTAGCCTACTTAGAATGTGAATAGTACACTTTTAACCTATGATCTGAGTAGCTTCTTACTACATTCCCATTTAACACCAGCGCTTTCTAACGTATCTGCCTGGGTGTGCTTGCTGTAAGGCTTTTGTGTTTAATAGCGAATTTAACAGCTAGTGGCATCTTTTCTTCTTTTCTTAAACATTTTAAGGTCTAATAAACTTGGACATCCCAGAAATTCTGTGTTTCTGTGCTTGAGCAGAAACCCCTATATTCAGTTCTTCTTATTTTGGATATGAATTCTTTAATATTGGACTGCTCTTTGTGTGGAGTTTCCCTTTTATAAAAGCTATCCATCTTTTTTATCTTGTCAGGAATAACACAAATGAGGTCCAAGGTCTCTTTCTCTCATGTTGTATTATTGTTCTAAACTGCATCTTAAAATTGTCTCAAACAGAATCCAATTTTATTTTCACTGCCATAGTAATCAACTGCTTCTAGAGATTTCAACAATTTTTTCTGACTTCATCCTATTTCTAAATGGGACTGGTTCTTTTACAGTGACTTCCTTTCACACCAGATCATAGTTTCTGTATAGTCTGAGTTAGATTCATGGCAGCACAGGCAAAGTTTGGAACTATTGCTAGCCTGGAATTCTAGAACGAGCTTAGACTTTGGGAATGAATTTTAACTTCGCCACGTGCCACCTGTGTGAGCTTGGGCAAGTTGCTTAACCAAAGGGGGGGGTCACAATTTTCTCATCTGTAAAAACAATGATGGTAGAGCTTTTATGTCACAGTTGTTATTTAAGTATGAAATGATTTAATGTATATATGATGTAATGATGTAATGATGTAATGATGTAATGATGTAATGAAGGGGGTGAGGAGAAAGCCTGGAACATTGCAGGGCTCAGCAGATATTCATCTCATTTTCTTCTTAATCTCTACTGCTGCCTTTAATTTTAGGATTCTTTACTCCCACCCATTCATTATGGCCCACCCACCAGAAGGGCTGCTAGTTTCTTGTGGTCTTTTCACGCTTGCAGGTGGAAGATATTACAACCAAATTATATGCTTGAAAATGAATGTGTGTGCATCCTGTCCCGAATTAATTTCTCCTTCCGTTAAATTATTATGATGTTTAGGATTAATTTAGTCATTGTGCTTAATCTACCCTGGTGAAAGAATTCAGAGAGACATACAGTAGGAAAGCTCTCTAGTGAGCCTAGAAGATGATTAGGCAGTTTTGTTTTGTTTTGTTTAAGGAAAATGAGCAAGAAAATTTTGCGTAATACTTTTTGGAGAAGTCTTGTTCTTCACAACCGCCTGAGATATTTCAAGGTGATTTGCTATAAATCTGAAGACTTAAAAACCTTGTTTTACAGTCTGGCCCACTAAGAATAATGACCTCTCCCATTCCTTGTTTTTCTGGGTGATTAAGGGTTTCCTGACTGGCCCCAGGCCATCTGCCCTGACTATTTTTTTCCCAAGGATTTAGAACCATATTGTCAAAAATAATCTCTTTACTCTGAGAGGTTTTCTAGCCCAAGAAGATAGAAAGTGTTTGCTGTGTGTGTTCAAACCTTGCATGAAAAATAATGCAAGTGATACTTCTTGTTGATGGGACATAGCAGTCCCATCACTTACGCTCCTTTAACTAAATTAGGTGTAAATTATTTCAAGGAGGCCAAAGTTCTTCTCTGTGTCCCTATGAGGATAATTTCACAAATACAAAGCAGGTCCCTCCGACTACAGATTTGGGGCGGGGAGAAGAAAGCAAGAAAAAGAAGAAGAGGAGGGCTATGGCCTAGGACCAGTGCATGCCTCTCCATAGGGGTTTCCAGCCTGGGTGATTTTTAACCAAGCTGACATAAATCAGACTGTGTGGAGCAGTGACTTTCGGATCGCTGTGCTGGGAGATGCCTGGATAGTGTTACACTTCTCTCATTAGGAGGGACTGGAGTTGGCTGGGGAGTTGAGCTTTGAGCTGTATCAAAATAACAGTGTGGGAGCAAAGAAGAGGTTGGGACAAGGGGGTGTACCCATAATAATCCAACCTCTACAGGCAGGTTATGTGAAGTGCCCTGAACTCTCATCCTTTGAGATCATTTATTTGCAAACCGAGCTTGATAGAATCAAGAAGAATTTGGTCCCTGAATGCCACGGGTTACATCTTCTGGGAAAGGCTTGAGACTCATTCTTTCTCAGCTGGGACATTCATACCACAAGGAGAAGGAAAAATGGTAAATACAACATTGTAAACTATGTAATTATAACATAAAGTAATATGGTAGAGTTGATACAAAACAAATCAGTCAAAAAAATATGAATGGGTCTAAATCACCTATTAAAGGAAAAAAGAATTTCAAATTGATGGATAAACCAAAACACAACTCTGTGTATACAGGAGACATACTAAATACACACAGAAATGCAAAAAGACTGGAAATAAAGGTATAGAAAAAATATGCAAGGCACATAAAAACAATAAAAGAAATCAGAAAGCTAGATCTTGATAATCAGATAAAGTAGAATTGAACAAAACTATATATACTCTTACCTTGTGGCCCAGAAAGCCCTTCTAGGAAATTACTCTGAAGAGACACTTCCAACTCTACAAAGTTACATACGCACAAAGTTATTCATTATAGCATTACTCGTACTTGCATATAATTATAAAATACCTAAATATAGGAGATTTGTTGAAAAAACAGAATGGAATACTGCACAGTTGTGAAAAAGAAGAGGGACTCTATGAACTGACTGGAAGTGAATTCTAGGATATGTTATTAAGTGAAAAATGCAAAGTGTAAAAGAGTATATAGTAATCTATTTATCGTATAAGAAATATGGGGGGTATAAGGAAACGAGTATGTATTTATTTACTTCTTCAGAAAGAAACATAAAAAGGAAAAATCAGGAAACACTGAAAGTTATTACCTGCAAGGGAGGAATGGGGTGGAAGGGGTATGAGAGGGAAGACAGGTCTCTGAGTATACCTTGATGTACAGTTTTGTCTTTTGGAAGCATGTTAATACTCTCCATATTTAAAAATAAAATTAAATCAATAAGGAAGAAGAAAAAACCTAAACTGATTGCAGACAGTATTTCAAATAAATGACATAAGCACATTGAAGGGGTAAAAAGAACTAATCCAAATAATTTGAATATAGTACTTTGACTCTATACTTCAACTTTGTTAGTAGGTTTCCTTTTTCTACTTGTATGAAATAAGAATTCTGAAACCATCTGTTGTTGTTATAGGATTAGGCAATGGATCTGTGTGTCGATGGTGGGAGCCAGGGCTCTCACTTTGGAGGAAGGGAGACAAAATAGAACAGAGATGTCAAGGAAGAACCTCATGAGGTTGAACTGTAATTGGTGGTATCAGAATGACCTCATGGTTTCTAATATACATCTTTTCCAAAAATGTCAATGCCATGAATGGCAAAGAAAAACAGATATTTTTCCAGGTTAAAGGAAACTCAAGGAACATGACATCTAAATGCAATACATGAGCCTAGATTGGATCATGGACTGAAAGAAAAACATATTATAAAGAAAAAATCATATATAACATTTTGAATTTATTCCCTCATATCTTGTTTGCCAAGAAAAATAACAGGCATTCATGGATCATTATTTCACTTTGTTATTCTCTCATGTTTTTCGACCTTTATCCTTTTTAAGATTTTGTAAATACTTGATAAGCACATAATGTGTTCATATTTTCCAGAGCTTATCATTTTCTAATTCTTTTGGTTGCACTTTTCAAATATTTATTGATTTAATTTTGTGTACACATAAAACCAGTTTTCCTGAAGTATAGTCTCTTAATCAGCTCCAAACATGTTCTCATTACACATTTTTTTTTCAAGAGATAAAGTCTTGTTCCATAGAGAGTAAATCACCTGGCTTTGGTTTGGAAGACTGATTTCAGGCATTTTAGTAAAATTTCAAAGCAAAACTGACTTATGTGATATTTTAATAGTTTCCACTTCCAATCATTTTGTTTCTTATTTCCCCAAATGGTTTACACATAGATAACCCATACTTGAAACTTTTTATAGAGTGTTAATAGCCACTAAAGATATATATCAAAAGAAATCACAGGCAAAAATGTATTTTCAATAAATATGGTAAAAATACGTCCTATTAAACTCTGCTGAAAAGAAAATTTATAGGCTATTTAGCAAAATATTGGACTTAACATCTTACCTATGCCATCCATACAACATTGGGCATTTAGGGACTGACACTTGTCAAAAAGTGCAAAATGGATTGCACATGAAGTGTCAAGGGGTCGAGTGAAAAGGGGGTCCACTTTCAATTATGACTCTAGGAAGGTCATGATTTTCTTTTACCTAGCAGGAGGGGCTTAAAATTCTCCAACCAAAGGTATACAACTTAAACAAAAAGAAAAGGTCCCAAAGAGGTCACAAGGAGCAGAGTTGTAGAATGCTAATCTTTCAGAGAGAACATAAACTCAGAGCAGTTGTCTAAGAGGCAAAGAAAAAAAACAGGACCAGTTTTCCGTGGATGCTGGTTAGGGCCCAGAACCAAGAAAGTGTATCAGTAAAAGTCAGACTGCACTAGACAAAAACAACACAGGACATGAAAACGGTGATTTGGAGGGGATAAGGACTATTTTCAGACCCACAGTGGACAGGGTTTTCACCAGTTTCTTAATGAGAAACTAGAGAAAAATATCACAATGCTGAATATTTTATAGTTCATACAGAAGTGCAAGATAGAAACATAAATAGCTATTGCTATAAAAAGAGTTTACTCATGAATCAATCTTTTAGTCATTCTCATAAAGTTCCTATTTAAAAGCATATGTAAATATTACATATAGGTGCTTAGGCTGGGAAGAGCACGCTTTACAGACCAATTTCTGGTGCCCGTAATAACTCAAACCTAGTAATTTACCCTTTTTCAGAATTCCCTGTTCAAGTGGCTTCTTTTTTTAAAAAAAAAAATGTCTATATACATGTTGTTTTCTGAGTATAGTTATTGTAAGACTGGACTTAGTTGAAAAGTTTTGGCTTTTTTGGTATTATCTGAAAACTAACTGTTGACAGTGGACTAGTGAAGTCTCTTTAATGTTAAATGCTTTATGAAAAAGGAATAAATAAAATAACACAAATGTTGAAAAGTGTGTGTGTTTTGCCAGAAAGTTAGCATGACTGGTTTTCTGCTACATACTTTAAAATGGAGAAAAGCATTCTAATAATTAGAATCTTTTGCATCACTTGGGCACTTGGGCATTCTTTTGCCTGTTAACCTAGAAAGTGCCCATATTATAGAAAAAAAAGATAACACCTGCAACTAGGGATTTCTTGGTTAAAATGTTTTTTGATTGTGTGGTGAAGTATATTCTGTTTGCTTGCTTTTGCAAATTGTTATTGGATGTCAAATAATGTAATGATAGAAAGCTTAGAGCATAAAAAGGAAAAAAAATTGAGTAGAACAGAAACAGATTCTTCTTAACTTCTGCATGACCCTCCATTTTCCTCTCCTAGTCTCCTCAGTTGTTAGTTCTAATTTTCATGACTTGCATATCTTCCTTTTCACCTCATCTTTGTGGTTACTTTACTCTCGGCAGATCATTTGAACAGTTGTTCAGCAAAAATAGGTTTCCAGGAATGGGGGTGATGGGGGAAAAAACCCTGTCATTTACTGTGTGCACAGCACTTTACATAGACAATTTCATTTGCTCCACATGGGGACTCCAGGAGTTGGAATTATTATATCTATGTTACAGATGAGGAAGCCAAGGATCAGAAATGTTAAGTGAATTGCTTAAGTCTAACAGGACCAAGGAAGGGAGCCAAGATTCTGTCCAGAAATGACCTGAACACAGACAACACACCCAAGCCTGCTACTCTCCCAGCACTCATAGAGTTGAATCAATCTTACAGCATCTTCACTTTCAATCTTTGACCTCTCCACCATCTCCAAGGGGTCAAAGTCTAAATCAGAAATCAGGGTACCAAGGCAGCCCATGTAGACTGTGTATGGCTGGAGCAGTTTTGAACACTGTTTTGAAGGCAAAATTAAATTAAATGTTGATTCCCCAAAAAGGCCTATGTATTGAATTGCTGCATGTAGTCACACCTTGGATTTTCTTTGGTGGTCTTCCTTCTGAGTAACGACAAAGTAAGACCTAGTTTATTTTATGAGAATTTAGAAAGTCACAGCCCAGGGTGGTCTTAAGTTTCCGAAAAGTTTAGCTTTTGTTAACATAGATTTTTCCAATCCTTAAAGTCACACTTCTGTGCATAAACAAAAGTTTTAGGAGTCATATGTTTTCAATGGGCAATGAACTCCTCAGGAAGCACTCTTAGACATTTGCCTTTCAGTCATGGTCACTGAATAGGCGAGACCTGTGATGAAACTCATCGTGTTTGAAAATCAGTTGCTCTCTGCCAACTTTTCCTTAGGTTTAAATTTTATGGATTTGTAAAGTTACCAATACTGAGTTCCACAAACTTGCTGCTTTCTGATTAATTTTTCACTTCAAACAAAAGAGAACTGACTTTCTACATTCCAATATGTATTTCCCTAGGCATAACTCGCTGAAAGGAATTAAATTCGACTAATATTTTTTATTTCTTTTTGGCTTGAAACGCTCCCAAGGCTTTGCAAAATATGGGTTCAGGCTATATTTATGGTTAAAATAAAAAAGACATTTAAATACATATTAAGTTGCAGAGTCAGATAATGATTACAGCATACATCTATTAAATTTGGTGTATTTGGGTTTATTTGAATAAATTTAAATAATTATTAACCTAAATGCTTTGTAATATTTTGTTTTAATCAGTATGCTAGTTATTTCCCTTATTTACCTCCCATTAAATATTGTAATAAATAGGAAATAAAATAATAGACTAAAAGACTTCCTTTTTATAAGGTAAAATATTACAGATTTCAACTTGAATTGATTATTCCATTTAACATTTCTTTTCAAGTAAATTAATAATTATTATAAATAAAATAATCACTCATTTATTTGTAAGCAATATTTTATTCTGTGTGTTCCCTAGTAAGTTTTTTTTTTTTTAATTTAGTAAAATACAGATAGTTAATCACTTCTCACAAGAGTACTTTCAGTAACATTCTCTTTTGGGGTAAGTATCTCTTTCTGTCAGAGCCCAATTTGGAGAGAAAAACCACATAGTAATTTGAATAGGGAAAGTGTAATGTAACATAGTATTAACTGTCTCAGGGATTGGTGTAGTGTGGGATTGAGCAGTAAGAAGGGAAGAGAACTCAAAAGAATATAGGAGAAGCAGATATAAGAAGCAAGCACTACACCTAAGCCTGAGATAGATACCCAATGAAAAGCCCCCATTCTCCCAAGTCTGGGATACAGGTCTTGTTGGAGGGGACAAAGACATGGCTTGCTGGATGGCCAAGAGGTCACTGTGATGCCATATTGGTGGAATGTGCTAGAAAATCTACCCTTTTGTGTCCTGGGGAAAGCTTTTCACAGAGAGGTAGGTGTCTCATCAGAGATACTCTGAAGTACCACCTGAAGGGTGTGCTGTGGAAAGCAGATGACTGCTGGAAGCCGCTGTGTTGTAGGAGCCTGGTGTCCGGGGAACTGCCTGTGCTTGGAGACCCTGCCTGGTGAGCATATGGAAACCGGGAGAGGAAACCTTTTCCTCCTGCCATGTCTCTCCAGCGCCCTCTACTGAGAGAACTTCAGTGCCAGCTGGCAAAGAACTATTTAAAGGATCCAGACCCATTTTCACAGAGCAGCAAAAAGGGTGAATTTGGAGCAGAGAAGTAATAAATCAATAACTGATATAGTATTTGTTTTTTTTTTTAAATGAGTGCTTTATATTTTAATATTGGTTGTGGTCGTATAAAATATTGTTTTTGACATGGGCATTATTATCTACTACCATAGATTCAGAAATTATTTTAAACAATTCTTGGAAGCCAACATTCATGTAAGTTAATAGTCTAGAGTACTGGTTAGGCAGTCAGTTAAACTGCTTAAGTTCCTGGCTCTGTTCCTTACCAAGTGTGACCTTGGTGTTTTACGTCTATGGACCCATAAAATAGGGTCAAAATGGAATCTACCCTAATTGGGCTGTTGAGAGGGTTAAAGAAGATAATGCATATACAGCACTTAGGTTTGTGGATGGTACAGGTAAGGTTTCAAAAATAGCTACTGTTTTTTATTAAGATTACTGGGAGTTTAATTTTTTAATAATTGTATATCAACATAATTTATTTTTCAAACAAAATCCTTTAGGAGCCTGAAATACTTAGAAATTCATGAGGCTAAGTCTGCTCTTTATTTCATGTACCCAATTCTGGTTGATAGCCATCATGGATGTAAGTGGGAGCAGATTGTAACTCCAAATGAGAGTTATGTTTTTAAATTTCTTAATTTCAGTGCTGCTTAATCAGAATTCAGAACAAATATGCTATATATAAATGCAACGTTTAGTTAAGGATGGGATGTAGTCATATTGCTATGTGCTGTTAAAATACTTCTTAAAGAATCAAAACCATTATATGGAAAATTTTTAAAGTATGATTTATAGAAAAGAACCGCCCCCACTTTTTAAAGTAGAAGAACTTACATCATCCCTATGTTTTAGTATTTTTTGTACCAATAATGGTGATGTTGGACTTGAGTTTTCAGAACACATTAATCCAAATGGCTAATATAAGAAATGCTAAAATTGGATGACAGCATTTGGCCAAGCTCTCAGGATCACCCACAAAACTGGAAGAAAAATGGTTTGTCTTAGGCCAGTATTAGCACAGTGTCTAAAAGAAATACAAGTGTAACTATATGAAACTTTAAAAATATGTAGGTATATATTGCAGATCTCCTAATGAGGTGGCAAATAGGAAATTACATTGTGTCACACGTAGCAAAATTTCTTCAAAATCCTCTAATCACTTTACCCGGATCACTTTCTCATTTCTCACAGGAGCTGGTCACATTCCCTCTTTGTATGTTTTAGTCTGATAGCTAACACATCACTTCTTACCTTGTTCTGCAGATTCAGCCTAAATAGCTTGGTCCTGCTCCTCCTTTGTGAGCAAGGGGAAAGGCAGGCAGGGGCGAGAGGAAAAGGGGCGAGAGAGCTTACATCGATTCCCAGAGCAGAGTGGAAGGGGCACCGGTGGTGCCTGTTTTACAAAGCTGTGCAGGAGGGGAGGAGGTACTCAAAAGGGCCACCTAAGGAAACGCAACCTTTCCCCCCTTGAACACTCTCCCCAGTGCCACTGTGACTAACGTAAGGTCTGTGAATTTGCCAGTTATATCCACCATGATCCTCCTTGAGAAAGAAGTGGAGATAAAAGATGGGTGAGATTGGAGATAGAGAGAAATCTTGATTTACCCCTCAAGTCCAACAAGTGTGAAAACACAGTGTCAACTAAAATGAAACACTGAGGCTGTAGAAATAATCCTGTCCTCTACTTAAGCATTTTAACTTACAACTTTGGTGGATCATGCTATAAAAGAGGGTTTTAGATTCTGAGGAGCAGCGTTTCCCTTCACAAACTGAAAGTATGATTACAAAGCTTACAGGAGGGACAGCATACATAGGTTCTGTTTCCATTCCAAAAGGATAGCAGTGAAGTTTGTTATTCTTTCTAGTGTGTGCACCATTGAACTATATCCTTGGAAATTTATGAATCTCCAGATTTTCTAATAACCTTATGACGTGCACTTTAACTTCTGCCCCCAGTGTAGTACTTTATACTGAGTGGGTAAGAGCAATGGTGATACATGTTGTACAGCAGGTAAAGGTGGGTCACAACTGCTCAGCAGTGGCTGTCTGACCTTCTGCAGATGCAGCCATATTGACCTTCATGGAAGAAGCAGATGGCAGAGAATAGGAGGGATAAAATGGCAAAGCCCTTTATGAAAGGGTGCTAGAAGGGAGGTAACTTGTGAAATCCTAGGTGATTAAGGAATATTATGAACGGCAGTATCATTTTGGCCTTAGCAATTAGTTTTGCATTTCCTGGAAAGTAGCCAACATATTCATTTATTAATTATGACTAATACACTTATGTGGTAGCAGCTTTGCAACTGCACATTGAAGGGCCTCAGCATATTTTCAAAAATCCAAAATAACTTGCTCTAATTCTTAATGTCGTAATTGTTGCCACTTTGAAACCAGATTCCCTGGTTTTCTGCACCTTTAGCCAGTTTTTCTTCGTGACCTACAGTGGTGCCCACAAAATCTTCACCACTCAGTTTCCATGCTGCCCTCATAATGGGCATCACACTCTCATCTGTGGGTGGAACCCTGCCTCCAACCACATGGCTTGTAAAATATTCATTTTTCAGATTTCACCTCACCCACTAAAGACGTAATGTTCATCAATCATTTAGCAATGTGGTAATAGAAGAATGTTCTCATTCTTCCAAACACTGGCATCAGCGCTTAGATTTTTTTTTCCATAGTGTTTATGTCATCATGCCTTGGGTTTGGAAGGCTGGGAGAGAGTCATGATATTAGGGGAAAGGAACACCATATTAACTGACACTCAGCCATAAAAATGGAAGAGCTTGTGCATATTTGGTATATTATTAGCAGAACCTTAAATTCACAGTTATGGGAAGTAATATATTTTTATACTTTTGGCCAAAACATTTATTAAACCAGTCTCAGAAGAGATCTACCATGATCCATACTTTCATATATGTCTGCCAAGGAAATCTGGCCTTTTGGTGCCCTGCATTTTGAAGAATGGTAAATAAGTCTGGCTTAATTACCCTATCAACTGCACGGCCCTAAAGTCGAGGTCAGTCTGGCTTTGGCCACCTGTAAACTTGTGCTCTCTCTCCCTTGGGTGTTCTCACCAAGGCAATTTCTTCCAACCGGTTTCATTTGGGGCTGAATGTTATTTTAGCCTTCTTTATGTGTTTCTTTAGCTTGGGAGGATAACATAGGAATGAAGTTATGGTCTAAAGATTCTGTCTTTCCAGTTTACTTCACATTGTGCAAAGTTATATGATCCTCCAAATTGAAAAAAAAAAACTCGCTGTGTGATAAAAAATTATTCCTGTACCTGAGCTAGTAATATGCCAGCTACAGCTTTAGAGATGTGTTTCTACAGGCTCCTGAGTTTTACCCAAGTAGATTTATGTTGAGAGCCATACATTTTCTGAATATGTTCTTATAAACTAACATCTTTACAATATTTTTTTCACTCATAGTTTTTCACAGACTAAAGCACCTACTGAAGTAATTTCACAAATTACTTTCATTCCAGTAGAAAATATGGTAGGATCGTTCACACAGTAGTGCCATCAGCAAATTTGCTGTTTGCTCCTGAGTTTATCTAAAACTTGTATTTCATCCCTAATCACTAAGAGTACACTGCAGCAAAAAAAGAATTTAGTGAAGCGTGGGTGTGGAGAGGACGGAGACTCACTAGCTCTACCCTGAGCTCCTGTCTCACTAGGAAATGTTTTCTCATATCCACTTGTTCCACTTAATGCCTTGCTTGGGCTTCACTCCCATCAGGACAACTAGGGGTTGATTTTACTTTCAGGATATTTTCCTAAGAAATAAGTTTCATGGTTTCAGCAGTTTCACTATTTCTGCTTAAAATGAGACAATAATTGAATACATTGAAAAGTGGATGCTTGCTGGCAGGTTAGGCTCTATCTAGTGAATCAACTCCATGGTTTGTTCCGTTGTGATTTGTTCCTCAGCCAAAAATCATGGCCCTCTCCTAGTTTCAAGTCAGGTCCTTTTATAGTTGCTGGCAAATTGTGATAACCAAAAAATATTAGTTCCGAAAACATAAAAGACTAATGTGAAGGGAAATGTAAGACAAAATGTACTACTCCTCTGACTCTGATAGGCAACATTTTTAGGCATTTATTTGCTATTCAACATTTGGTAAGTTTTAGTTCTTTAGCACCTATTGTACTCAGAACTGTCATGGGCTTTGGGGGGTTTGAAATATGATAGAAAAGTTAATTTTGTTTCTCAAAGTCTTTACAGTAAAATGTCTTCCAGAATGTTCCACAGGTATTTGTATTTTCTTTCCTAATTTAAATATGAATCAAAGAAAGTCCAAACAAAGCAACAACTTATTAAGTACCCACCCTGGAGAAATTACTGTGTGTGCAACTTTGGTGACAGAATTTGAATTCTCTGAGTATTGTGCTTTTCATTATTACCATTTTCAACAACACATTGTTGTTACTCCTATGCTTCTTATATATCCATTTACATATTCACGTGCCAGGCTTATAGCAGAATTGATTGTGTAGTACGAGGTTGGTTTACAACGTCAGTAGTATCACTGCTGACTATTGGCGTCACATACTGGTCCACAACCAATAGCTTTAACTGTCCCACTGTACTGGCCCACTTAGTACTCTAAAGGAAACATTAAATTCTCAAATTAGGCCATCCAGAATAAACACTCAACACATATTCTAGACAAAGGTTTTAAGCCTTTTCAGAACTGCTTAGGCTGGATGAGGATAACTCGTGGGGTGACACTGTAACCTTCATGTAACTAGTGAGGTAAGACGGAGTGCATGGTGATCATCCCGTAGTAGTCTCATTTTTGAGAAAATAAAAAGTCATGTGACCTTTCAGGGAAAGTAGGGAAACTCACATTAAGATCTGGAGATAATTTGCCTAAGCACTTTTAGGCTTTACATTTCTGTCTTGTGGGAGCACTGTGACGAGCTATTGTTGAGAATAATTTAAACAAATCCAATGACATTGGTCTCGGTTATGAACTGAATGTTTGTGTCCCCTCAAAATGCATATGTTGAAATCTAATCCTCAGTGTGGTAATGTTTAGAGGTGAGGCCTTTGGGAGGTAATTAGGTCCATGCTGGTGCAGCCCATGAATGGGATCAAAGCCCTTATGAAAAAAAGGGCACAGGAGTGGCTCACCCTCTTTTCAGTCTGTGAGGATACAAGAACGTGGCAGTCTGTAACTCAGAAGAGAGCTCCCAACAGAACCTAACCAGCTAGCGCCTGATTTTGGACTTCTAGCCTCTAGAATTCTGAGAAATAAATTTCTGTTGTTTATGAGATACCCACTCCATGGTATATTTTTTATAGCAGCTTGAGCTAAGACAATATCCAAATATAGATTTGTGTATTCTTTGTGTTATGATGAACTAATGCAGAATTTGAGAAAATTCTATACAGCATAGAAATTTTAAAGCCAAAAATGGTTTAAGTTCTTTTCTATGTCTTTTGATAGAATACAATTTTAGATGGAGTTAAATCAGGGAGAGGAAAATACACTCCTGACTACATTGTATGGATAGGAAGTGGTGATGTGATCGCAGGTATTTATTTTCTTTTTATATCTCAATTCAGTCATTAATGATGGTTAAATAATAAAAACTATCAGGACTATTCTTCATCTCAAGTTATTCATTTAAACATTTATTCAATATTTGCTCATGAGACGTTGGTTGAGTTCCTCCTATGAACCAGGCACTAGCCTACCTGGTGGACACACAAAGATGAGTAAGTCATTTGTGCTTGTTTCCAAGGAATTCAGTCTGGTAAGAAAAAAACAATAGTTCTACAGATGAGAAATGTCCAAATTATTGTGAATAAAAAAAAAGAAAGAAAGAAAGAAACTGCCCAGGAGAGTCAGGGAAATTTCAGAAAAGAGGTGAGATCTTCCTTGAATCTTGAAGGGCAGAGAGAAGGAACAGAATCCTAGACAAAAGGAACAGTGAGCAAAGGTCTGGAAGAGAACGAGTTTTGTGAGGAGCAATGAGAAACAGCGTAACGTCAGGAAAGGGAAAATGAAGAGAGGGATAGTATGATGAGGGAAGAAGATGGAAAAAGTACCTGGTGAAAGATTTTATTTGCCAGGTCAGAAAGTCTGAACTTGATCCTGAGGATAATGGGGAACCATTAAAAGTGTGTAATCACTAATGATGGTTTAAAAAAACTCAACGTGTTTAAAAAGGAATATATGGTACATAGTCTCTTCCATGTCTTTCCGTTTTGTTTAAATGGCCTACTATGGCCATCCTCAGAGTATCATTATTTTTATACTCTTTAGGACCTCATTGACCCTCTTTTTTGACTCTGAATGACTTTCATTATAAACTGCCTTTAAGTCTATGCCAACTGTGCCAAAGTGAAAAGATATGGTAAATATAATCCCTGAGGGGAACTCAGTCATGATACGTAACACACATTCTTGAATCATTTGGTCTGATAATCCATCCATTTACATGAACTGTATAATTGCCACACCTGGGCTTTGGTCTCTTCAGCTGGTTCTACACAGTGGCACATGGCTGATGGAACATGTGAAACATGGGCATGTCTAGGAGGGATAAAAACTTGAAACTAACAAATGTGGACAGGTCCAACTATGCTGGCCAAACCGAGTTTCTGTGGGCTTAATGAGTTTTGAAAATTACTTGTAAAGCTGACTTAAGAAATATTTGCAGAACACTATGACATTTTTGGATAAAAGTCTCTGGGTATGGCATAAAGAATCATCTCGCTGAGTGTCCAAAACTTTGAAATAATCTTAATATTCTTTGTATTGTAAAATACTTGGATTAAGCGATATTTTGAAATGTACCAACCCTGGGATTTGAAGAAGGTTTACCTGGTGCTCTAGTTTGAGATAAATATTTTATGTTGCCTTTCTTACTTCATTGTCCTTTCTTAAGCATGTATATAAGTATAATTATAGCTGCTTGTTGATTAGTATAGCAACATTTAATTAGGATGAAAACATTTATTTCTTGAAAGTGAACTGATAGTAAAATGTCTCTACAATTTGTTTAAAGTTGGTCTGGGAATGGGAAAAGAAGATAATTAACACATATGAATATGCATCTATAACATACACTGTACATATTTAATAGAAAACATAAGATATTATGTAACTCCAAATTTATCAACCAATAAAACATCAATCCTCTGAAGTGTTAGAAGTTGTTTTATGAACAGAGTTCTTAATCAAATAGGTTTGATAACACTGAATTATAATTTTACTTCCCCTCTCTTAAGAAACCTTAACACAGATTAGCCCTTCAAAGTCTTTTAGGAGTCCTTCCAGAAAGAAACCCATTTAACTTTGTTTAACTTAATGATTCCAAAAGTGGTTTGTGTTAGGAAACTCTCCTCTCCCCAGAACATTTATTCATATCTCATGAGACTCTAGTTTTCTAAGGAACATTTTGGGGGGAAAGCTGACATAGAATATATAAGTAAATATAATTTATTATACACACAGAGTTGCAAACAATAAACACATCGCCTCTGATTGAGGGGAGCAGGCTGTCTTGACATTAGCTATATCCCCTGAAGTTTTAAAACTGAATACAATACCTGAAACACAGTAGGTACTAAATAAATACCTACAGAGTGAATTGAAGTTATTATGTATGCACTTCACCCTCCCCAGCTCCTACCTCCAATGGCCAGTTTCCTATAGCACTCCCTTAAATGACTTTTCCTGCGGTCAGACAGGCTAAGTAAGTTATTACCAACCCTTGTGATTAAAATCCTGTGCTCAGCATATGTTGACTTGTTCTGTTCTAACAAGGAGCTTCTTTTGGTAGTTGTAAAACACTCTGTAGCCCTGGAACCCCAGCATGCCGAAACAGATCACGTAGCAGTTAACCATCAGAGGATTGTTTTCTCAATGGTAAATGACCTCTACCATGTTGAAGAAGGCATTAGCAAGACTCTTCCTGGGCTTCAGACTTTTTCAGTCTTCTCTGCCCTGATGACATTTCTTCTTTTAAAGGTTGACCACTTCAGGATTATGGTTGTGATTCCCATCTCTATGGAAATTCAAGTGCTGAGGTCTGCTATCTTGTTAAATTTAAAAGAATATATTGTCTTTTTCTATATTCAACAACTCCCAGGGTTTTTCTGTGAACTCCTTCAGGAAACATTTTAGTGCCTATGGATTTTTGAAAGTACAGATGCGAGATATAGATTATTCAACGTAGTCTCCTGGTCTAATAACAAAGCATGCACATAACCAACAATCACAGTTCTGCGTGATAACGAATATGCTCTGCGTATGCACAGGAGGCAGTGCTGTCTCAGAGGAGAGTCATCTCACTGTAGTCATAAAATACCCTCAGATTCTTTGCCTTTCCCCCTGCAACACACACCTGAAAAAAAATTCCATCTTTCTTATCACTTCAGGACTCAAACCACTACTGGAGAAAAATCGCGCAACTAGGCTGGTGGATTCATTTTAAATTTGTGATTATGTGCTCCAAATAAGCTCCTAACAATGCTTAGTAATTCTGTTGCGTCTTTCTTTAGGCTTCATTTGGAATTCTGTAAGACAACTCTTACAGATTTGCTTCTCTCCTTAAACCTCCCTCTTCTCCCGTATTTTAAATACACACTCTCAACTGATAATCATTGCTTATTTGTTAACAAATAACAGAAGACCATGTAATAATGCCCTCATTTCCGACCCAAACATACAGGCTCCCTGCATTTGCACTATCTTTGCCTTCCTCCTTCCTGTTATTTTGGAAGAAGTGTTCCCTCCATCAGTCAAAGGCAAGTGCCTCCACTTTTGCCTCATATAGAAATGTATCTCTACTATTGCTTCTCTCTGCTACTTAATTACTCTCTCCTTCGCTGCTGGAGCATTCCCACCACCTTAAACATCATCTAATATCTCCCATGTTGAAAAAACAAAAGATGAAGGAGGAGGTGGCAGAGGAGGAGGAAAAGAAGGAAACTTTTCCTTTAAGCACTCCCCCTAACCACCAACTCATTTCTCTGAGTCATATCATATCCAAATTTACTAAAACAAACGAACAAACAAACAAACAAACCCCCCCCCCCAAAAAACTGTCTACACACTCTGCCTCCACCTCCTCATGTCTCCTTTACTTTTCAAATCTCCAATCTGGCTTCATCCCCATATCTTCCTTGATGCTGATTTTTATGTCATTAATGCCAGTAAAATCGTCTGTCCTCATCTTATTAGACAACTCAGCAAAATACAACACGACAGCTAGGTCCTTCTCAGAGCTCTCTTTGGCCCTGGCTTCTGTATCTGTTCTCCCGAGTTGCTTCCCTACCACACTGGTCACTCCTTTCCTTCTTCTTTGGTGCTCTCTCTAATGATTGCTATTCTTTAGGACTTGACTCTTCTGTTTTCTTTGGCCAGACTCTCATTATATGATCTCATCCATTTTCATGGCTTTATATTTTCTGTTGTGTCATGACTCCCTTGAGCTTAAGATTCATATCTAACTACCTATTTAAATGTATTTAATCAGTGTCTCAGTTTAGGAAGCATCACAAGGTGGCTTCGTTTGGCATTTCACTTAGCTCACTGCAGGTGTGGGACGTCTTCCCTTCCGCACCACCATCTCCCCACTCCGTTTCTAGGGCTTTCTCAAGTATTGTGAGTCACTGGACTACTGCACAATGATTTGTCTATTTGTCCACAGGGTCAGAGAAGGGTCAAGCAAAAACTGAAGCACCAACAGGTGTCACTCCTGCTGAGTACAGGCTAAGAGGAGTGCCAGAGTTTATTGGAGAGATGCCTTTACTAGATATCGGATTTCAAACAGGGGAAGAAATGCTTAGATCTACTTTGTGAGAAATGGCAATTTGGAAGCAGTAGAGGCAAATAGATTGGAGAAAGACTAAGCTGGTGGCAAGAAGAGATATATAAAATCTACTGATACAATCAAGGGGAAATTATAAAAGTTGAAACTAAAATATAATTGAGAAGAGGAAATAGGTTAAGGGGTATTTATGAGATACAGAAAAAAAAAAAAAGAAGCCATGCTGAGCTGATACAGAGTAGAAGAGAGACAGTAAGAGAACAGGCTCCTCCCAGGCCTCTGACTCTGGGTGTCTGAGTGGATTGCAGTATCTTTCACTTATAATTAGAAATTTAGGAGGAAGATAGATTTGCAGAGAAGTTGACGAGTCCCTTTTGTCACATGCTAAGTTTGAGAGTCTATGGAAAATCAAAATAAGTCCTGTACACTGGGCTATTGGATATAGATTTCTGGGATATGAGGCATAAAGACTTGGGAGTCAGAGAGAGTTCAAAGGGCAAAAAATAGAATCCTTGACTACCCACTGTTTCTGTGTATAGTGGAGGAAGAGGAGTCAATGGAAGACATGGAAGAGATGGAAGGGAAGTGGATAGAAATGTGAGTGGAAAGCCAGTCTATCAGAGTGCCAGGGAGTGAGATGATGGCAAATGTCAAAAAAAAGAAATCAGAGAGATAGGAACTAAAAACTGTTCTTTGGATTTGCAGCCAGAAGTCATTAGTGATATTTTGAAAGCAGTTGGGATAGAGTTGTAGGGACAGAAGGTGAAATATAGTGTTTTGAGGACAGAATGAGTGTTAATTTTATCTTCAAGGACTTTGGTGAAAAGGAAATGAGAGAGCTAGAGTTTTAGTTTTAACTAGTGGGAGCCATACGATCAAAGGAAAGTTTTGTTGTGGGTTTTGTTTGGTTAATTGTTTTTTTTTTAACTGGAAGGAAGGAGCCAGTAATTACAGACATCTATCAACTAATGGATTAACAAACAAATAATAAAATAGGAGAAGAGAATGGTAGATGGTAGGGTGAGTCCTAGAGCACAGGGAAAGGAGGAGCTGTCAAGTAAGACAACACATCTCTTCAGACTTGCCTTGTCTCTCTACCAATCAACAGCATGAGATTACAGCATATATTTTATTGCTTGTTGAGTAGAACTTTATGTTTTTTATGTGAATAATGTGTTTGTGTGTGTGTGATCTCCAAAATGCGTAAGTTAATTTTACTTTTGACTTTTGTATGGCTTCTGACTGATTTCCTTCCTTGTTGATGGCTGGTAGAAGGATGGAAATGGATTACACCCTGCGGTGGCATTACATTCTCCCTGACCTTCTTCCTATGCAAACAGAAGTCTATATGTCACTTCTGTCCACCACTCAGTCCTAATCACTCCAGATATAGCATGCTTTACTTTGTTTTATTTTTTTATTTGATCTTTGACATCAGTACCTTTCTCCACGATTCAGTTTCTTTTTATTTGACAACTTAGTTCATTATAGGAGCAATTGAAAAACTCACCTAATTAAAATTCACAGATCATAAAGTTTAATTCAGTGGTGGGAGAGACTAATTTTCCTCTAAGCTATTGAATGTCAGTGATTACTTTTTCAGTGGGAGTAAAGACAAAACCCAAAAGAACTTTTCATCTGTTATCATTAACATAAATTAGCCCCAACCAAAATACTAAGTTTAAAGTCCTAGAAAAAAGTCCTCAAGTTGGATCAAAGTTGCACTATAGTAAACGGCAAAGATTCTGTTCTCAGTAAGTATGAGATGATTAAGAAAGTGTCAAATGTAACTGGGTGGGGCCCAATCGTCATAGAAGTAGCTCACTGCTTAGGGGTTTTACCAGTTGACATTGTTCTGGTGGGCTGGAGCATTAAATTCACTTTTGCTTTGGGGAATGGGAATAAGTTAGAAAAGAAAAAACTTGAGAATAGACACTTCAGAATTGTGAATCTTTGCCCTTTCTGCTTTGTGAGTGTCACCCAACCATGCTAGAGCTATCTGTCCTAATTGCTTTTAAAACAAAACTTGGATATGTTAAAATGAGTATTTTGTTAAAGATGAAGGTACAGAAATGTTTTTTATTGGGGATGGAATTAATTTACAAGATACACCCATCCAACTGCTACATTGTGGGAAGCTGTGGGAATCTTCAAGTCTTTTTGCCCCTTTGTACTGCAATTGAAATTATACAGTATATAAGTTTACTTTGGCTTATTTGTATATTTATTTAATTAAATGTCTTATTTGTAAAATGGCAGTTATAATGCCATATACTTCACAGGGAATTTTGAAAATAAAATAAGATTGATTCATTTACAGCAATTAGAATGTACCCAGCACAGCTTAAACACTCAATAAGTATTAGTTATTATTATTCATTATTCAATTACACAATACATATTTATTAACCACAGATTATGTTCAGGATGCTGTGCTGGCACTCATTTACTTATACTTACCCATTCCACTGATATTTACTGAACACATATAATGAGCTGGGTATTGTGCTAGATACTGGGGACACAGCAATGAACAAAACAAAGTTCAGGCCCTCATGGATCTTACAGTACAAGAGAAGTGAGAGATAATAAATAAATATAGAATATAATGTCAGGAAATCAGGCTCTGAAATATAAATTGTGTAAAATACAATGGTAAGCAAAACAGACATAGACCTTACACTCACTAGTCACTGTGGTCTGGACAAACTACAGATACACATGGGAGTTTAAAATAAAAAGATGGGGCAGTTCTGAGTGGTGACAAGGTCCAGGGTGAGGCCATGAGTGTGAGTGGTTGAAATGATGTAGGTGCGGGTTCACTGGGGTTTCAGAAGCTAAGAATCTCTGGATGTGGAGCTGAATGACTCATCCATAAATAAGATATCTTGACTTGGTACTGACCGTAACCTTAGAAAGCCCTGGACTAGCGCCTCCTTAAGTCAAACATAACATGGATGTTATTGTAAAATACAAAATAGGTGATGTTCTAGATTAGAAATACGTTAAAATGGGAAAAGATTTGGTTTATAATTAAGGCATTCCTGTTTAAGAGTTTTAAGAGGGTTTTTTTTCCCCTTTGTTTTTTGAGTAAAATAAGTTGGTTTTTAACAAACATCTTGAAGACTTGATTACATAGCAAGACCATAAGAACTCCATATATTTTGGATTTTATGCATAAAAATGCATCTGGTTCAAATCTATATGATGATGAACTCCCAGTTCGGCATCAACCCCCAGAGTATTCTTGGCCAGGCAGGTTGTCTGAAGGGATTACATATGAAGTTTTAGACCATCTATGCTGGCTTGCCCAGGGTGTCCCCAAGTAACACCTTAAACTCAGATAAGAAGGATCCTTTCCGTTAGTTCCAGACTCTAGTATAGTCTACATATCCCCAGTGAACAAAAATAAATTACTTAAAGAACAAATGAAGCCCTTTCTTCTGTTCCTGGTGGTGTGACCAGTGCCCACATGTGGTGCCAAGACTAGCTGCAGCATTTTGGAATGGCAGTATCAGAAAGGTAAACTTTGTGTTTTAAAAGGAATTTAGAAGGCTTTATTTCTCAATTCACAGCTGCTTCATTTATGCTTAAAGTTACCAAGAAAAAGAAGAAATGACGTATCATAGAGCTTGATTCATGGAAGGGAGAAGTCTAGTTTTAAAAAATGGTTTGAAACTGTAAATGAAAAACACAAATATAGTGATAACTGTCCTTTTTTAGGCTTTATGGATGTTAATAAATTACTTTATTGTGTCTTATTCAATAGAACGTTTTGAATAGTATTATAGTACCAGTTATATTACAGTGACATTCTGAGACTTAACATTCAGTGTTTTTTTTTTAAAAAAGTAATTAAATTTTAAAATGTAGACATAATGAACTCTTTAAAAGACAAAATTTGTTAGTTTTTCAAGCTAGAAACTATAAATTTATCATAGAAGTCCCTTTCAGGGTAAGTTTTCTTACTGCATTGCCTGGAGAAGCACTTACTATGTTTGTGACTATATATTTGACATTGCTAAATGCCTGTTGTTTGAAAAAATCAGTAAAAGAAATCATGGCACTGACACTTTCCAATGCTATAGTAATTCATCAAATTAAAAACTGAGTTGCAAACATGAAGAGCAAGACATCTTCTGTATAGAATTGTTACCTTTTCCTTAAAAGTGGAAACACCTACACAGATGGCTGGGACTGCCATTTTGCTTATATTCCAGTATCAGCAGTTAAGTGTCAGCACAAACCAGTAATTGTGTATCTTCTTTTATGTGAATACTTGGCAACAACAGAAATGGTGCTCAAATATTCAAAGGATTGAATATCTTCTTTTGAATCATATGATTTCTTCTGAAACAATTATGTTGACATTTGTTCTGATGGTACAAAAGCAATTGATGGGTTAAACTGTTAGCACAAACCAAAGCCAGGGCCCCAAACAAAACTGATAGTCATCAATTTCTTCACCACTACACATCGGCAGAAAAAAAGTTGCTAGCTTTATTTAAGAAGGTCCTTGAAAAGGCAGTAAAAATTGTTTTGATTAAATCTTAACCCTTGAGTACATTTTAGAAAAATATTCTTTGTGATTAAATGGGAAGCATGCATAAAGCACTTCTACTGCAAACTAAAGTATGTTGTTTGTGAAGAGGAGCAGCACTCATGCAACTGTTTCAGTTGTAAGCTGAAATGGTCACTTTTTTTCATGGAACACCCATTTTTGCTTGAAAGAATGACTGAAAGACAAAATTATGGTTAAATTAAGACTTGGGTGTTTAGTAGATATTTTATCAAAATTAGTCAAATGATATTTAAAACTAAATATGATTTCTTAAAAAGATTATATAATGAAATGTGTCAACACTTAGAAGGTCTGAACAACTCAGTGAACTGACACTCTAAATAATCAATAAGGATTCTACAAAATGGCACATGGATAAGTGGTCCACTTCAAGTACGAGAGGGACCAATGAATTTTAATGTCACAAAGTACACAAAGTCCATTGTCATTGCATCTAAACTTTAAGAAGCTACTACTTGCTGAGTAAAGAAGAGTTTTCAAAATTATCTGAAAAGATTACTGAAATACTCCTTCCTTTTCTCATTATGTATAAGTGTGTGTCTAGATTTTCCTTAATACATTTCACAAACAACATATGGCAACAGATTGAATATAGAAACAGATACGATGATCCACCTGTCTTTCACTAAGTCAGGAATAAATGAGATTTGCAAAAATATACAACAACATTTTTTATTTAGAAGAAAATAAAGTTACTTTTCATTAAAAATGGACGTTAGCATGCTAAATGACACACATGCCTACACCACGACAGTTCCAAGACTGACCATGAAAGGCCAAAAATGGGCAGTGGCCCAGTTTCTGGAAATCTGCACCCCTCCCCCCAAACAGTTAGAATATTCCTCCCAGGCACTAGCATGTGAAATTCCCAGCCCGTAAAAACTAACCACCCCTCATACTTTCTGAGACACTCTCAACTTTCTGAGACAGTCCCATTCTGCCCATGGAATATGTATCTCTCTAAATAAACTTGTTTTCACCTTATTTTGGCTCACTCTTGAATTCTGTCTTGCGTGAAGCCAAGGACCCTCACTTGGTGACCCATCCCAGAAACTTGCTTGAGGCCTGGGACATGCCCATTCTTTCACTCCCTCTTCTCCTGCAACGCTACTGGATGACTAGGAAGCATTGTTTTAAAAAGAGGAAATGGTTTTAAGACAGTGGTGAATATATGTTAAATATATTTATTAATTCTATAAAAAGTGACCAGTAATAATATTATGCTTCAATAAAATTCACTTTTTCCACAAATCAAGTGGAAGTGTTACCTATGTAATGCCTATTTAATAAATAGAGTAAAACCTCATTGAACATGTTGGATCTATAGAATTTAATTTAAAAGCCTGTTTTCTTTACAGGAAGTTAAAATTCATATGTCTATTATTTGACAAACAGTCAGGCAGAGTACATGTTGACCAAATTGTCTAGATTGGTCAGAATCAAAATCCAGATGGAAACAAATAGCCTAACGTTACTATATACAGGCCTCTTTATGGACCAAACATTATACAAATAAAATCTGAGACAGTATGTGGAATCTTCTTTGCAGGCTCTGACCCTTCCTTGTTTTCCTCGTTCCTGGATTTTACCTTAATGTATTATTAGTCAGGGTTCTCCAGAGAAATAGAACCAGAAAGACACATTTATGTGTATGTGCATTTATTCATTCTTTCATTACAAGGAATTAGCTCATGTGATTATGGGGCCTGAGAAGTCCCACAGTCTTCTGTCTGTGAGCTGAAGACCCAGGAAAGCCGGTGGTATCACTCAGTCCGTGTCAAAAGGCCTGAGAACCAGAGGGCCAGACAGGATGAGATGAGATGTCCCAACTCAAGCAGGCAGGCAGGAAGTAAAAATAGAGTGACTTCCTCCTTCCTCTGCCTTTTGTTCTACTCAGGCCCTCAGTGGATTGGATGATGCCCACCCACATGGGGGAGGGCAATCTATATTACGGAGTCCACCGATTCAAATACTTACCTCATCAGAAACACCCTCATAGACACACCCAGAAATAATGTTTAATCTGGGCACCACACGGCCAGGCATGTAAAACTAACCATCACACTCTATGCTCCCACTTGCTCCTATTTGAACTCAACTTCTCTGATTTTCTTCCCTGGACTCTTGACACTTGCTTGAGACTGGTTTTACACATGATCTTCCATTTGATCATTGAATCCTTAGACAAAATATTGGATAATTGCCCTCTGGTATCACACAACAGAACTTGGCTAACAGGCACCTAATTTTTCCCCCTTCTTCTTCTTTCTTTTCTTCTATCCCTCCTTTTCTCCCTCTTTCCATCTCTCTCTTTTCTCCCTTCCTCCTTTCTTGCATTCTTTCTCCTCCTTTCTTTATCCCACTGTCCCTCCTTCTCTACCTACTTTCCTTCCCTCCCAAATAATTTTTCATGCACTTAAGTACTTGTAGAGCATTACTTTTGGTACTTAGGACCCAGTGACCAACAAGACAGATATCAGCCTTTAAGAAACCTACATTCAAACAATGAATAAATAATTTCAAAATTAATGATTTGGCTTTAATTTTAAGTACTATAAAGAAGAAAATAATGTAATGAAAGAACAGGATAGGATTCACGAAACAATCTTGAAGGGGTCATCTTCATGGAGTGAGTGACATAAAAATTGAAATCTGAACAATGAATGCAAATTAGCCAGGTGAATGTTGATGGAAATGATTTTTCAGGCAGAGGGAGTAACTTGCTAATATCCTAAAAAGAAAGATCCCTGGAGCACTTGGAACTAAAAGAAATTCAGTGTGGCTGGGGCTTATTAGATAAAGAAGGAGAGTGGCAAGAGATGCGGCTTCGAAGGATGGTGGGAGCTACACAGTGCAGTGCCTCGTGGGCGATCATACAGCTTCTGAAGGGAGTTAAGTGGGGAGGGAGTAAGAAGTACTTTGGCTGTTTGGGACTGAATGACCAGGCCTGACCATTAGTGGAGGGAGGAAGGGAAGAGAAAGGACAAAACTCACAATTTAAGTGAAACTTTGAGATAATCTGCAGTTTGTGTTTACTCACCCTACACCCATTAGTGAATAACAGTTTTAAATCTTTCAAATTGAACAGAACTGTATTTTGTTTGTTTTCACTCTTACCTAGCGTGTGCTCTGCCTCTGTTCTTGACATATGAATCCCTGTCTGTGTTCTGAATTGAATTCAGAAGTCTCCTTTAACTGATACATTTTTGGACTTCACATAAAAGTAAAGGAGGATCAAGAGAACGCTGCAGTCCTGTTTGTAGTTCTCTGTTTATAAGAACATATAGCAATCAATGTTTGCACCCCATGGAAATATGGTTTCAATTTTGTCCTTAAAATAGGAGAAGAGATGTGTTGCCAGCACATACTTAACCCTGCAAAGCATCTTCTTATTTCTAGAGTGTACAGACATCCTATGAAGTTTTGCTTTCAGTTTTTTCAAGTTTAGTTTCATTTTACTGTGACGAACACCCGATAAACTGCAGCACTTGTTATGATGAGAATGCTAGCTGGAGTGATGTGCCAACAGAGATGGCGGCTACATATCAACCGCCATGAGCCTCCTAAGAGTATCAACTGCTGTCTTATTTATTGAGATTTTTATTTGAACATACTGGCTGACTTTCAGATCTGAACTTTGCATTGATTAGAGTCAAAACAAGAGGCCAGAATTTTGAGTGTAGGTGTTTAGAACTTGTTGCATTTTTTTAAATTTATTTTTTATAATACTTTTTTTCTTTATGTTTTCTAGATACTTAATTAATTAACTTATTTTACAAGTTTTTTTTTGGGGGGGGTTCAGGGAGTTAATGAGGTTTATTTATTTTTAGAGGTGGTACTGGGAATTGAACCCAGGACTTGTGCATGCTAATCACGTGCCCTACCACTAGAGCTATACCCTCCCCACTTTGTTGCATTTTGAACTGTGTAGCTTATCACCACCATATTAAATTATATAGCAGAAAAGGATGATTAATGATCATGACCTTGAAAATTCATTATAAACATGACACGTTTGCCACAAGTTTGAAGTCTTGAATTCTACCTATGACCAACAATATGCCCTGTGAATAGCAAAAGAATGACAAATGTTAATAGATTTTTTTTTTTCTCAAATCAGTAGTCCTTTGTTGGACTTCATAATCATACCGTTCTTATTTTTTTTATTGAGCATTTGTGGAGAAACAGTAGTGCACAATCCAGTATTGCTACAAAGAAATCTAAAATATGAAATATATTATTTTGATGAATTCACTCTGGGATACAGTGTTCTATCATGATAAATAGATTAAGGTCATCAAAGGTGGCCGTGAATATATTTTGGTTTCTTCTGACCACCATTGTATTCAATCCTGCTTCTCTTACATCAACGACACGTTTTATTATTGTTTCACTTTATTCAACTATAGTACCCATATATTTGGAAGTCCCCCCTGCAAAATTCCTTTACTGCAATTTGATACTGAGAACTCAAGTTCTTGATATTAAATTCACTGTATGGAAGAGATTTAGAAAAGTTACAATCAGAGTAGATGTGAAGGCTTTGTTAAGGTTATCCACCACAGTATATCTTACTATTTCTCCAAGGGTTATAATATTCATATTTCTGCACAATTGAGAATTGATTTTCAGTTAAGGTTCAATGTCTCCTCAAATCTAGATTCTATTCCCATTACTCCATTGAAGTTGCTTTCATAAAGTTCATCAATAATAGCCTACTTGTAAAATCCATCCAATTTTATAATTTTTGGTAGCATTTGTCAGTGTTTACCCCCTTTCTACCCACTTCTTACCTTTTTCCTGCTAGTTTTCTCTTATAAAATGGGGTTGTTGTTTAATTTAAATTTAAATAAGTTAATATACATAGAAATCTTAAATTACTGTTTAGCACATAGTAAGTACATAATACTTTTTAGCTATTATCATTATTTTATTACTTGATTTCCTCTCATGCCCTAGCCTGCTTTCCCTCAGAACCTGAAAGCAAAGCTGGCATAAAGGTAGTTTATTGTGAAATGATCCCAGGGAAGGGGTGAGGGACCTGAGGAATAAAACAAGGAATGAGGAAAAGCCAACCCAAAGGCATATTATCAGATTGGCCATCTCCATGGGAGCTTAGGTAATGCATTTTGAAACTGATTACATTTGTCCATTGTCTGCCATACCCTAATGGTCAGGATAGCTCCATGAACATTAATTCCCTTATACTTTCATGTTGAGAAATAGTTAGGGTCAAGCTAAGCTGGTTCAGTGTGTCAGAGAAAACAAGAACTGATAGGACCAGAACACAGGCTGAGGTGAGGAGCTTTCCGGTTGCAATTTGCAAAGCTGGTCATTGCTGCAGTGGCTGTAGTAAGAAGTGTGGCCAAGAAAATTTTAGGTGATTTTCAAGAATTGTCTAATACATACATTCTCCTGAGTTTTCTCTTACCTTCTAAGTTACTCTTTCTCTCCCTCTTCACATTTAGCTTCCTTGTTTTGTAATTTTTTTTTTAAATTTAAATCTTGCAATACAAATCATATAAAAGGAAATATACCCAGTGTACAGTTGGTTGGTTTTGACAAATGCTACACATCTATGTGACCACCACTTTAAGTGAAGTCATAAAACACAACAGTTCTCCCCCAAATTCTCTCTTGCCCCTTTGTAATCAATAACCCTAGCTCTACCTCCAGGCAATCACTACTGAATAAAGATGTTGAGCAATGTTTTGTGTGCATATTGGTTAATTTTTTTCTTTTGTGGAATAGTTGTTCAAATATTTTGTCCGTTTTTACTTCAGTTGTTTGTTTTCTTATTATTGTGTTGTCCGAAGTCTTTATGTATTCTGGGTATAAGTCCTTTGTCAGATATGTGGATTGTGAATTTTCCTTATTCTGTGGCTTGTCTTTTATTTTTAGCAATGTCTTTCAAAGAGCAGAAGTTTAAAATTTCGAAGAAATTTTATTTATCAATTTTTTAATCTTTGTGATCCTCCTTTTTGTGTGCAATCTAGAAAGTATTTACCTAGCCCAACAGAGTAGATATTTCTCTGGGTTTCTACTAAAATCAGAGAAATGTCCATAGTTTTAGCTCTTATAATAGGCTGTGAAGCATTGCAAGTTAATTTTGTATATGACATGAGATTAGAGTCAAGATTCCTTTATTTATTATTTTAAAAAATATGGCCATTCCATTGCTCCAGTACCATTTATTGAAAAGGTTACCCTTTATGCACTGAATTGCCTTAGAATCTTTGTAAAAAGTCAGTTGACCATATATATATGTGGGTTTATTTCTAGATTCTTCATTCAGTTTTATTGAGCTGTATGTCTGATCTTACATCAACACCACACTGTCTGTATTATTGGAGTTTTACAGTAAGTGTAGAAATAAGGTAGAATAAGTAAACCCTTTAATTTTGTTCACCTTTTAAACAATTGTTTTGCCTCTACCATTTTAGTTTCTTTATAGTTTCATAAGAAGTTTAGAATGGGTTTGTTGATTTTTACAAAAAGCTTTCTGCTTGCTGATATTTTGGTTGAGATTACATTGAATCTACAGACCAATCTGGATTTGACATCTTAACATCCTGTCAATAAATACAGTATGCCAATCCATTTGTTTCACGCTTCTTTCATTTCTCTTAGTAGCCTTTTGTAATTTTCAGGTATAGGCCTTTCAGATATTTTGCTAACCTTATCCAGGTATTTTATGGTTATGCTACTATTGCAAATGGTATTTTATAACTTTGAATTTCCAATTGCTTTTTGATAGCATATACTCATACAATTGACTTTATATATTCCTTTTTTCCCCCATAGGGCCTGTATCTCATAGCCTTACTAAATTCACTAATCAGTTCTCACATTTTTCTTGTTAATTCCTTATCAGTTTCTATGTACTCAATTATTTAGTTTGTGAATAAAGACAGTTTTGCCTCTTCATTTTATAATTGTATGCTTTTAATTTCCTTTTCTTGTCTTTTATTGCCCTGACTAGGACAATATTCATTAGGAAGGATGAGATTAGGTATCGTTGGTTTGCTCCTCATCTTGGGGAGAAAACAATTTAGTTTTTTTTTTTTACCATTAAGTTTATATTAGCTATAAGGTTTTTTTTTTTTTTTAGACTGTCTTTATCTGTTGAAAGAATTTTCCCTTTAGTTCTAGTTTATTGAGAGTTTTATCATTAGTGGGTGTTGAATTCTGTCACAAACTCAACTGCAGTTTACAGGCAATGCCCAATTTCAATACTGGCTTTCCCCTTTGTTTTCAAGTAAAACATTTGCTTAATAGTCATATTATTTAGATATTAAAAAGTACTAAGTAATCCTATTTATCTTCCCAGTTCCCACCCTTTCTGCACAAACACTTTTATTAGTTTCCAGTATAAGCTTTCTGAATTTCTAAAATGTAAATAATAACAACAACAACAAATCAACGTATATTCTAACATCACTCCACCTTTTAAACACATAGCGCTCTACAAAGTGGTTTTGCACATTGCTTTTTTCACTTAATAGATCTTGAAAGCTTTCCTTATCTAGTGCTGCTGGGGACTGAATGTTGTGTCCTGCAAGTCACATGTGGAAGTTCTATCTCCCAACATGATGCTATTTGGAGGTGGAGCCTTTGGGAGTAATTAGGTTTAGATGAGGTTATGAGGGTGGAGGCTCCATAAAGGATAGTGTCTTTATAAGAAGAGGAAGACATCAGAGGTCTCTGTCTCTCTCTCCACCATTTGAAGGTACAGCTAAAAGATGGCTTTCTGCAAGCCAGGAAAAGGGCCCTCACTATGAACTGAATTTGCTGGTACCATGATCTTGAACCTCCTAGCCTCCAGAACTGTGAGAAATAAACGTCTGTTGTTTAAGCCACCCAGTCTATGGCATTTATAGAAGCCTAGGCTGACTAAGACAGTGCATAGAGAGATTTCTTATTATTTCTTACAGCTGCTAGTATTCTACTGTTTGGATATAGAAAAGGCATGCCCTTTGAAGGCAATCTACTTTGTTTCCAATTTTCTGTTGTTGAATGCTGCAGTGGCTAACCTTGTATATATGTCAATTCCTATAATTAGTAGCCCAATTCAAAGGGTACATGCATTTGTAACTTTAATAGCACAAATTTGTATTAATTTTAAAATTTTCATGACCATGAAACGATAAGACTCTTGTTCAGATGTGTTATGGGAAAACTCTGTCCTACTCTTGTTCAGATTCCGCCCTTCGTTTATTGTCCTGGCTCCAGGTCATGTGCTCTTTCTCTTTTAATTTCAACAATGTATATCAGGCTAGACAGTGTCAGAATGATTACATTATTTTATCATGATTTTATAGTGACTGTAAAGAATTCATAATCCCTTGATCTGCTATTGCTTGGAGTTCAACATCAGTCACATTCAATTACATTTTTGTGACTAAAGCTACTATTGTTCCCAGATTACTACAGAAAACACATGTGCAAAATTACAACATGAAAAGATTTTTATTCTTCTCCAAACACTTAGGCTGGAAAATATCTGCTATAAAATTCAACCATCTTTCTTTGCACTGCACTCTCTTTGCACTATTTCTCTCTGTCCTTGAGAAGAGGATTGTATAGGTTCACTTGCAGTAGAAGGAGGAAGAAAAAGACTTACAAGTTTAGTTCTAATTAGCTGATTTCCCACATTTTGGAAAAGGACTGACTCTATCTTACTCTGTCAAAAAACAGTCTCATTGGCTGTAGCATCAAAGCACGTTTTATTGAAATATTTATGTGCCTTGGGTGGAAACCATACCTACTTTTGTTGTCTAATAAAAAGGGATGATAACACTGACAAGTCCAGTAGATTGAGGCTTCAAACATTATTTGCCTATGTGAAGGGCTGACTCTGGATTTACTTGTTATGTAAAAATAAATGCTAGCTTCATCCTCTTTGTACTCCCTCTGGGAAAGAACTAGAAACGGTTACGCTGGAAACAACACTACAGATGACCAGCAAATCCAAACCAGTAACAAACTTTGATAATGCTTTATCCTGCTGTCTCTGAAGTTTATGATAATAGGCTCTTTTCATTCCATTCCTATCTTTTCTGTCTTTGGATGCACCACTGAAGAGAGTACAAAAGGCAGGAGGGGAAAAGTATGCCAGAATAGAACTCACCGTACAGAAATTAAATGTATGATGCAATCTCTTCAAGGAACAGTATGCAAAGCATTCTTGGTGACTAACTTGAGCAAATAACAATACCATAGAAATTTAAATTGTCAATAATACTTAAAGAAATGGTATAGAAATGTAAGGCATCAAAATAGCTCAGACCCTATGATAGATTTACATTTCTTTCAAATATTTTTGGATGTTTGTGTAAGGGAGCAGGAAGACATCTAGGGCTGGGGACCCAGTAGAGGAATAAATTCCTTCCAACTGCTTTTAGTTAAGATGAGTATGTTTTATTCATTTATTATGAATTCTTTAATGAAACATACTTAACTGGAATCCTTTTAAAATCCCTTTTGTGCTAATATATTGAGCTAGTTTATTGGTTAGCTGACTTGAAAGAAATACTGGTTAAGAGCAATGGCTTTGGAGCTAGAGCCTGAATTTGAATTTTGGCTACCCCACTCATTAATTAATTGGTTGTCTCACAATTTCTCAGATGCACAATTTTCTCATTAGCTAAACAGACATAAAAATACCTACTTTAGAGGGTTGTTGTAATGATTAAATGAGATAATCTATGTTAAACATTCAACACATTTTCCTGCCAAACAATGAATGCTTAATGAATGCTAATGGAAAAGAAAAGAAAAAAATTATTTTCCATTCCAGTATAGGGGCGCTAATTGAATATGAGGAAATATGCTTGAAGGTAACTACTTTAATTAAAACAATTGACTATGTGGCAAAACTTTATATACACATGCACACAAACACATAAATTATGCATACGTACAAAGTAATGGAGAAAAAAATGCCTTTGGTAGCAAGAAATGAGTATGCTTAATCCATGTATGTATGTTTTACAATTACTCTGATATTTGTATCTGTCTCTATATTAGCACATTCCAGAGGATAAGCAATATTTCCAGCACTGCTTATGCAGAAAAACACATCTGCATGTACTTTAGGAATCCATTGGGGTGCTAGGCTCCCTGTAGTATAATGCTGTGAATATAACTTACTCTGGAAATCTTTCAGGGATAGCATCATAACACATCCCATGATTTCATGCATTTTCTGGCTGGCATCGTTCCCAGTGGGGCAGGATAGACACACACACTAACATGGCTATTGAAACAGGTTAAGATGAATCATCTGAAAATATTTTAAGGCTAGGATTAGTGAGGACAGCCTACTAATTTTCACTTAAGTGTTTTGTAACATTATGATATTAGGACTGTTCAGGAACATACCACCTGCAAATTCTATTTCTTTATTAAATCCAAAAAGTTTAACTTTGGAGTAGATGACAGAGAGCTAAAAGGACGTGGGGAAATCTAGAAACTTATAAAGAATAAGTTTTAAATGAGATGACTGAAATTATCCAGAGAATAATTTTTATCATCAGTAAATATACTTTTCACCCTTTTCTCTTGATTCACATAAATTTAATAAAGAGAGTTTTAAAAAAAATGTGTGCTGGCCTGCATTTTATTATGTAATAACGTTTGCATGGTACCACTTTTCTGTTTCTTACTTCATCAGAACTGTTTTTCATTTGGTTGGACCTCCTCAGCTGTGACGGTGTCGGAAAAAAGCATCTGTAGTTGTGCAATCATCTACTGAAAGCTGTTCTGTTTCCCTGTAACTATACATCTCTTTGAGACCAAATGGGAGATGCTTGATGTTAATAAATAAGCAGTTTCTGCATAAATAAAGACCAGGCCCTGCAATCTTCAGGCTTGATTAATTATTTTTTTTTTCTGTGCCAAGCTAAATGGACTCATAAAACAAGCGATAAAGCTGTGAATTGTATACTTAGTTACAAATGCATTCAGAATAAATATGGTTTCTATTTGTAAATACACATATTATAGTGCTATGGGATTCAAACTTAATCCGTTACAATAGAGAAAAATACAAATATATGACCCTTGTGCATAAAACACATTTGTACCAAAGTACTGCAGCAATGGATAATACATTTGTCTTTGTTTTTGATGCCAAAAATATGGTTCAAAGTTCTGGGAGATGTGACCAACTCACCTCCTTTCTGGCCTCTCGCTGTCCCCCACAAACATTAATATTTAATTTGATCAAATGGGGACATTACATGGCAATTTTCATGCAAGTTGAACATACCTGCATGCATTTAAGAATATGGTCTTTATAAAGTGATGGTGTTAATTTTTAAAAAGAGGATGTTTTACACTTTAATAAATGTAGAAACTGAGGAGTGTAAGAAAGAAATAGCTATGTTAGCTATTATTTTCTACTGCTGTGAGAGTGATTTTTACTACTGTTAGAACTATTTGTACAAATATTCTCTTTTCTGTAATTTTTCTCATTTCTTACAGTCAGGTCATAAAGCCATGATTGATCACAATAACAAATGGTTGCCCTAGATCAGATTTTGATGTCACAAATTTACCATTTCACTTTAGAATCAAATAGATGGAGAAGGAAATAGATAATCAAATAGATAGCTAGGAGGAAGCGAAACCATGTTCAAATATAAATAATTTTGACAATTGTCTGGAATTGTTAAAAGGATTTTGAAAAACGTCTGGAAGGTGATAGATACATGTTTGTTTGACAATAGAGTTTAAAGTTTCTTTTGTTCTGTATGTTATACTTTACAAAGAGAAAATGTAAATTTAAAAGATTAATTATATTTGACTTGAGATCTTTTCTCTATTTAACAACAAAGACTATTTTATAATGATCAGATTCTGGCAAACTATTGTCTTTCTAAAAAATAAACTACTTTAAAATAAGTGTCTAATAAAGAATACTTTTTTATTTTAGCAGAATGTTTAGACAAATTAGTACTTCAGGTATGTCCATTTAAAATTAACATAAAGTATAATTTTAAAAATTAAACAATGCAATAAGAAATATAAGGTCCCCATTAAGAAACTCTACATATTTGATGAAGTCCTGTTAGACTTCGAGTGACTCAACTGGCAACCACCTTTCCCCCAGCCTATACTGAACACTTACTACATTGAACTATTCCCCTTTAACCTGAATCCAGCATCTGATCCACTAACTCTGTAAATCCAGCTATATAGTCTCCTAAAAAGTAGGTTGGTCACCAAAGCCATTTCTGCACTAGGGATAAACTTTTCATGCCTAAAGTGAAAATTGAATTCAATTCTCAAATCGGATGTTACTTATTTTGTGTAGCTTTCTCCAATTTTCTAACCCCATCTCAACCCCTAAACTTAGGTCTTCCTCCTTCTGTAATCCTATTACATTTTACACACACACACACATACACACACACACTTCCACTAGAGCCGTGGTCACATTTTAATGTATGTATGAGTTTGCCTGGTCATCTCCTCTGTGTGATCATGGAAAGATATGGAAAATATCTTTTTATTGTACAGTCACTAAACAAAAAAAAGCCCAATTAATATGTAATGAGTGAGTGAGCAAATTAACTGATTAAAAATAGTTAAGAGAAAATTTGTTTTGAAACTCTAAATCACAGATAATTTACTCATCCTATAAACTCTTTCTTCAAGCTGCATGAACCTGTTTCTAGGCTCATAATCTAAAATGCATTTAATAGCAAATGAGGAATATAATTCAGTTCAGCTTGTTATTTAAATATGAGGCTATATTGCTTATGTGACATTGTTTCTAAATTCTGACAGAATTAAATGGATTTCACCTTTATGCTTTCTATAAAAATTACCTGAATCCAGAAGCAATTAATAATGGACAAATTATTCATTAGATGATTTCATGAATACAGTGTGTCTTAAGTATTTTTAAGACTCTTTGAAAAGGGTGTTCAAATTGTTGGAAGTTTTGGAATCCAAGTGCTTGCTTCTTTGCTACTTCAAATCTTTTTTTGAATGAAAAGAGTAGTAAATAAGTAACAGCAGATATGTATTCTTTTAAATGTTTGGATTTAGTTAATTAGTGCTCTGTCTGTCCTCTTTTGTTTTTGTTTAGAAGACATCTACATATTTTTCTTCCTATTATACATATTTTATAATTAAAAACAATGCTCTCATTAATCATTAATTAGTCTATCTGACCTGGCTACATTGACTTTTAGTCCCCACAAAGGACCTAAAAGAAATAGGAGCTTAAGTCACTTAGATGTCACAAAATCATGAAATTGAAAATACATGCTTATTGTTTTCCATTGCTACTATCCATTCCTTTGAGTGTTTAATAGTGGAGTATCTTCTTTTATTCTTTATCCATGCTTTTAGAGTAACTGTAGCTACTTTAAGTATCAATGGTATTATATGCCCTTAAAACTGAGCTTAATTATGTTTATCTGGGTTTAAAGTATTGTAAGATCCCAGATACCATATACGCTTTGAGAAATTAATAATCGTGTCTATCATGTTTGATTAAAAGTGATAGAAACAGCTCTCAAACTAGCTTAAATGAAAAAGGAGATTTAGAAGAAAGATGCTGGGATGGACCACGTAAAGGAAGATATCAGGAGCAAGGATAGCCTTAGGGATGTCAGAAACTCTCTGCCTCTAATTTATGCTTCTTTCTGAGTGTTAGGGACATGGCTGCTGGAAATTCTTGGGTCTCAGACTGTGAGCTTCAGTCACAATCAGGGAGGAAAGAAAGATTCTTATCATCTTTAGCAGAAAAATCTTGGGGGAAGAATTCTCACTGGCTTACATGGATGCATATACCCATCCTTGGATGAATCCCTGTGCCACAACTAAAGCAAATTATAAGTGATCCAGCCTGGGTCACGTGACAACCTCTATGGCCAAGATATGGGATTGTTTTTCAAAGGATGATGATGGGGATACTGAGCCAACAGTGGCAAAAGCCACTACAAAAAGACAACAATCATTTTTATTTTATTAAACTTTCATGCCTCATTCTGTAACATTATAGAGATTATAGGGAAAAAGATGATTTATATCAGGTGTCAAATATTTGTAATGGTACTATTAATTTAAAGGTGAAAATATTTTGTCTGTACAGCATTTAAATATTTGCTCTGGCTAGGGACTATTATGAATAAAAACACTATTGAGGCCAGATGTTAAAGAGAAAATTTAATTAAAATATTAGAATGTAATGGGTTATGAAATTTTAAAATGATCTGCCAGACCAAGATGAAATTTTTCATAAGAAATGTCTGTAAAAGGATGTCTTAACTCTAAAAACCCCTTCCTCTCATTGGAAATACAAATAGTAAAGAAAGCAGAGAGGGAGGGGAGATTAGTGAGAAGGATTTTTTGAACAAAGTGGCCCTGCAGTGAGGGAGTCATAGGGACGTGTGGTGGGTAAGGGAGTGGTTAGCTGCAGTGAAAGCAGAATGAAGCTCTTCTGTGGGGAGTGTCCTGCTGTATTAGGTATGCGGGGTTAAGGATGCCTGAGTGTGTCCTGCACATCAAATAAGTTTGGGAGAGAGAAGTGGAGCAGATGCTTTATTAGATACTGTGCAAGCAGGTCCGTGAGAGGCCAAACAAGCCTCGAAAGGAGAAGTTAGAGGTAAATCACCAGACTCATTATGGCAGAGAGACATAAGCAACACGGAGATGGAATGCCTTTGGCCTCATCAGGGGAACTGCAGATCGGAGGCCACCTGGAATGGGAAGAGGGTAGGGCAGGGCATTCCAAGCAAATATAAAAGTTCCCCAGAAGAGAAAGTGTTAATTTTGGACATTTGCCTTGAGTAAGAGGGAGCAACTTAAAGACAATGACTCTCAAGTAAGAATTTTCCTGCCCCCAGCTCCTCCCTTGTCCTTCCTCTCACATTATCTCTGAAGCGAAGGTTCAGAAATCATGGTTAGCAAGATGGAGGTGTAGGAGAGAAGGACTAAAGAAAAGAGTCAGAGATTATAAGGTACAGAATTAGTACCCCTCCCCGCTTTACTGGCTTCTTGCTCACAGCTGGCTTACAAGCTCCACCAGGGGGACGGGGAATAACTCTAATTCTGAATGAAGTCCAATACTTTGACTACGAAACTGGACATTCTAAGTACCAGATCCAAGCTTTGATTATAGTACCAAACCCAGAGTGGTCAGAGTCGTTTTTATCATCTGAAAGTGACAAGAACAGTCATGGGGCTACTTGTGCTTTATTCCAGAGGCAAAGTGAAGAGCTGGTATCACCGAATAAATTTTAAAGGGAGAATGGGTGGGGGAAAAAGTGTATTTCTGATTATAGTCTTTGAGTCCTGTTTTTATTCTTCTTTCTTTTTTTTTTAAAGTGGATATAGGCCCTTAACTGGATTTTCAGGTTCTTAGGCTTTACCTAACCAATCAATTCTTATGGAGTGGTATATTTTGTTCTATTTTATCAGGTCTGATACATATAAATTCTATGTACTGTATTTGTGTCTTTACTTATCAATGCATGTGTATTTTATATTCTCCATCATTTAGTTCATCTGTTGTCACAATATAATAATTATAGGAGCAGATTTGTTGAACTTAAAAGTTATTTGAGAGTCAGATTCATATTATAAAAAGTAACAGAGAAAAATCAACCACTAATTAGAACTTGCAAAATATATTTTTACAGCTTAAAATGAATAACAAAATGCCATTTAAATGTTTTAATTGGTTTCAGTTTTACAACTGCAAACCAGATGGTTTCTTTTCAAGTAGTTTATAATGTCTTTGCCGAATAACTGAATTACCAAACCAGCTGTGGTTATTAACATACACCTAAACAAAAAAACATGTCTGCTATTTGTTTGCTAAGAAAGTACCTGCTTTGCAAAAGTTTGGCAAGTAAATCATGACTTTACTCTGGAGAGCATAATATTTTAATAAAATAGCAGAGATAAAAGATGCACGTACTAACTTATGTCCTAAAAATGAATACTGATTAAAAATTTTAACTTATTTATCAGGTATCAAAACCAAGTAATCTCTTGTGGATTATTACAATTTTCTGATTCCATGGTTGTAAAATTTATTTACATTTGTAATGTGAAGAAACTGCTTTAGTCTTTTTAAAACCCTGTTAATAATTCTCTTTAACTGCTTGTTAAAGCATTGTATTCTGGAAGCAACTGGTCCTTACAGAAATTTGTTTCTGTTATAAGCTGAGGTTTTCTAACTCTAAACTCTTAGCAAATGTAAATTTCTAAATACTATTTGTAATTGGAGTACTGAATGCAAGTTCAATTTTGTAAAAAATATTAATAAACCAAAACCTCTATTAAATAGTGTTGGGAGATCAGGACGGGGAACTCCATGCCCTTTGACAATAACAGAACCCAAGAGGAAGAAGGAAGTCTCCCCTTCTTTCCTGGCAAGGACTTAGCCAATGAAAAGCCATAGATTCCGTTTACTCCAGCCCCCCCAACTTCCTTTTTCCACTTCTATAAAAGAGTTCTCGTTCCCTTGCCCTGAAGGGATTTTGTGTGTGGTTCATCGTGGTTGCAGACCCCAAACTGCAATTCTCTTCTCATCCCAAATAAATCCATCTTTGCTGGAGTAATATCTGGCAGTCTGTTTGTTTCAGGTCAACAATCCTCTTTAGAGCCAATTAAGGAAGGAGACATTTAAGGGGAAGTAATGGTGAGAAATGCTCTTCCAGTTCTTTTGCCAAAAAGATAAATTATCAGGAAAAATTCTGATTAGAATATGAACTTACAACATTCCATGACAGTCATTTTCCAATCAGAATTTTCCTTGATAATTTACTGTTTTGGTAAAGGGACTGAAACAACTAATTTTTTGTTTCATGAGTCTATGATCAACTAGGCATTTTTATTCATCTGGATTTAACTTGACGGATCTCAGTGGCATTTTCTCAGCTGTCTATCGCTGGTCAGCTGGAGGCGCTGAGGGACCTGGCTGGTGTAGGATGATCAGCATAGTGATGACGCGGCTCTCCTTCAGGTGTTCCTCCCATTTCCCCAGCAAGGTAACCTGAGTATGTTCTTGTGGTTCTGGGCAAGGAGCAAGAGCAGCAAGAGAGTGTGTCCCAACACACAAGGACTTTTCTCACCTCATTTTGTAACATTCCATTGGCCAGTGTGAGTATGGTGTCCCTCTCAGAGTCAAAGAGTGGGGCAGAATGTTCTGCCTTTGATAGGAGGGGTAAAGAATTGGGGCCATCAATTTAACCAAACAAACATATGTTCTTTAGGTTTACACTACTCTTTGGTAGCTTTCTTGTGTGATGTACTGTCATTTACTTATTCATTTCCCTACTTATGGATGTTCAGATGGATCCTATATTTTCTTTTGCAATTACAATCAGTGCTGCTGTAAAAAAAATTCTGTGTTCATACAGCTTTATGCACATATATGAACATTTTAAAAAATTATGAAATTTTAACATATAAAAATACATCCTCACCACTGAGATTAAATAGCTCTTCATATTTTGTCATACACATTTCAATGTTTGAGAGTACCTTGTTTGTTTAAGAAATAGGAATAGCTCAAGCCCCCTCGTTTATCCTTCCCTCCATTTCCAGAGGCAACCACTTACCCTGAAATTGGTGTGTCATTCCAGTATGTGCTATATATATGTTTTTTATTTATGTAAAACTATACTGCCATTTTACATTTGAACATTTTTATACCAATGTTACCCTACTACATGTGTGTTTCTGCAGCTTCCATTTTCATCCAGCATTAGGTTTTTAGATTTATCCATATTAATACATGTAAATTTATATCAGTAATTTTAACAGCTATATAGCATTATTCCATTGCATGAGTAAACCAGTTAATAAGAGGTAGTTGTAGTTTTCCAAAGTTTTATTGTTGCAAAGAGTGCTCAGTGACCACCCTTGTGCATATGCCTTTGTGCATGTATGTAAGAGTTTGTCAAGGGCAAAAACCCAGAATAATTTCAGGTTAGTAGAGTGTGTACCTCTTATTTTTCTTTTTCACAGTCTCTCCAGGAATGTATTCCTTGCATCTCACAAGAAATTGATATTATGTGACCTAATAATTTATGTCAATATGACAATTCTGAAATTGTATTTTATTGTTACTTGTTTATGTTCCTAAGATTTTAAGCATATTTTCATATGTTTATTTTCTATTCCAGTTTCTATTCCTCTCTCTTTACTTTTTTACAGAAATTTTTGATCCTCCTGTATATTTTTTCTTTTATTGTACCTACCTAATTTTTTTTGTTAAAATTACACTGTGTCCCTTTAAATAGTTAAGAAACATTCCTTTTCATCTTTCTCCTCTTAATATCTTCCTATTGCTATGGTTTCCTGCAGTTTCCTATGGTGCATTTGCTGTTAATTAATTTCTTTTCTTCTGCTTCTACTTTAGGAATCTGAGATTTCATATCTTCTATCAACACTGGAAAATTCTAACCCATTTAAAAGATGTTGCCTCTCCCTTATTCTCTTTAGTCCCTCAATATAGAACTCATTTTTAATTTATTTTGGACATTTTCATTCTAACCTCAACATCTCTTAACTTCTTTTGAGTAATTTTCACAATTTTACATCATGTATCTCTGTTCCACACTCTAGATAATTCCCTTAATTCTTTTTTCCAGTTTGGTAATTCCCTCTTTAATCTTTAATTATTTCCAGACTGGCGTTTTTGATTCTCCTGTAAATTTTTGCTCTATTATCTTATATACTTGTGGATATAATGATGCTGTTTATACCTTCTGATTTTGGCTAATTCTGCTTTTTTGGAGTGTATGTGTGTAAGTTGTAGCTTCTGTTCCTCTAGTCTTTTGAAAACATTGCTTTACTATTTTAAAATACATACTTAATAAAGTTATCCAATATTTCTACTTCCCTTCCCCTAAATAGAAGAACATCAAAATATGTTCATTCTGATTACCCTTCCTCTTATCTCACATGTCATTGCTGTTCTTGGATTTAATTTCCACTAAATTCTCCCAAATTGGATATTATTATTAATATTTTATAGAATCAATGTTTGTTTACATTTACCCACTTATATATTACTGTTTATATCTAATTTCTTATTTCTGCTTTCAATTTCTTTTTTCTTGAAGGACATCCTTTACCGATGGTAATGATCATTTTTCCATTTGTCTGAAAATGTCTTTTATATTGCCCTTATTTCTGAATGATAGTTTAGTTAAAAAATTCTACACTGAGTGTTACTAGCTTTAAATAGTTTGAAGTTGTCTTTCTCACTATCTTTTGGCTTCTATTCTTACTGTAGAGAATTATTTTCTTAGCTTACTTTTCTTTTTTTGTTGGCTATGGTTAATCTCTAGATGCATTCATCGTATTTCCTTTGTCAGTGGTATTAAATAGATTTTCTAACAGGTTTCTAGGTATGGATTTTGTTTTATTTATCTTGCCTGAGATGCATGTTTCTAGAAGGTGAAAATTCAGTTCTGGAAAATTCTAGCCATTATCTTTTGACTATTTCTTTTCTTTAATTCTGTCTATTCTCTCCTCCTGCAACTCCTGTATTTTTCCTCCATATTTTAAAAATTCTCTTTCAACTTTTCCACCACTTTATAATTTCCTCAATTTACAAGTCACCACTTTTCTAGTTTGCTATTTCTAATGTCTTGTTAGAATTAATTAATTTAGTATTGAATTTCAAATAATATTCTTTTTAAATTTATTGATATTTCATTTTATTTTTTAAAAATATGACTGGCTTCATTTTTTAATGACTTGTTAATTTTAACTTTAAAAATTTTAAACATATTTATTTTATAATCTTTATTCAATCATTTCTTCATCTGATGTTCTTGAGAATCTACTTCAGGTGACTTCTCTTGTGTTTGCTGCTCTTGGTTAGTGTCTTTAATGTTCTCTAATTTTGCACTGTAAATTTATGTACAGAGGTAGATAAGGAGAAAGAACAGAAGGTTGAATTTTGGCGGATAAGGTGAGGATACTGCTGTTACCATCTGATGTGCAGTCAAATGCAAGAATTTCTTTTCTTTTAAAGCACATCTTTATACGTGGTATATGATTATGATAAATGATCGAATCATAGAATTTAACAGTTAATTCATTTTTGGTAGGAAAAGATCTCAGAGAACATAATAACAAATCATAAGAGACGCACTTGTATAAATAGAAAATTGTCCATGTGTCATGTAGTGTGAGGACAGTTTTACAAGAGTCATGCAATGATTATTTCCTACCAAAACAGAAAGGTAGCCAAAATATGGGAAATGCACACTACAGTGATAGTATTAGGTATTTCCCCCTTTTAAGATACTGTAATTCATGTTTAGAGAGATTAAACCACTTGCCCAAGGCCTCAAAGCTAATAAGTGATAGACATGTACTCAGATTCTGGTTTATTTGACTTCAAAATCCATTTTAATCTCTACTCATACTGACTCCAAGTAAAACCTCCTGTCTCAGAGACTGCCTGTTATTGCACATTCTTTGGTTTTTAGTTACGTATATGGTAGCCCAAATGCAAATGGCATTTTCTACCCCAACTTACATCTTGATGTGGTCATGTATCAGAGTTCTGTCCAAAAGAATAGAAATGATCTTATACAATTGTCCCTCGATGGCAGGGGGAGAGGGGAAGAAACTGGTTTCAGGACACCTCTCTCTCCTGTATCGAACTCCCAGTGCTCAAGTCCCTTATACACAGTGACATTGTGCATGGGCTAGTTCCACATCTGCTGACATGGAGGGCCAGCTCTATGTGTGACTTTCACATACTAACCTTAAAGAAAGGGGGTGTGTCCTTCACATACACTTTGTCCTTTATTCTTACTGGAACACTGATGTGCTTACAGGAGATCAAATTTAAGGATGTGCCCATGTTAAAAATTAGTTTTCAGTAATGATTAAGACAATTTTTTTATTGCCATTGTTAGTCTCATAATACAGTTCACCCTTGAACAATGCAGCAGTTAAGGGCACTGACATCTGCATAGTGAAAAATCTGCATCACTACAGTAGGTAAATTATCCCTAACTGAGGTTCCACATCTATGGATTCAACCAATTTCTGATGGGGTATCACATGTTCATTGAAAGAAAAACATGTATAAGTGACAGCACTAGTTCAAACCCATGTTGTTCAAGGGTCAGCTGTGCTAAACCTAGTTTAAGTCAATTTTTAAAATATAAACCACTTGATAGGTTTGATCAAAAGTTTCAAATGTAGATTTTATTATAAACTTATTTTTCCAATAGAGAAGTAATTTCACCACATGAAGTAGAAATTACAGAGAAAAAAAAAATCACCCGTAACATTAACACCCTTTCGCTCACATTTTATGATTTTTCTTCTAGCCATTTTATGAGCTTTATTTTTAACAAAAGACATATAAACAAAACTACCAAAAATAGAATATCTTAACTTTTTTCATTTACCATATTAAGCTACAGTTTTACACATTTCTACCTGGTGGTTAAAGTCATTATTTCAAGTGAGTGCATAGCATTTCATGGAGAGACTACATTTATTACCTGGACATTTTATGTTGTTCCAGGTTTTTGCTGTGATAAATTACATCTTCACCATATACTAAATATATAAATTTTAGAAAGTTACCTCTGAGTCCCACTTTTCTTCTCTGTAAATGAAGATAATGATGGTACTTACCTATAAAGTCCTAGAGAAGATTAAATTCATGCTTGCTAGTTTGGTGTTCAGAGCAGTTCCTGGCACATGGTAAATACTCACAAAGTATAAAATTTTTATCATATTTTTTAATGGCTTGAGTTGATTCAAAAAGATAGACAATGAAGTGTAAGCAGAAACTAACTTTATTCTTTCTCTTGTTCTTCCTCCGAACCTGTTTTTTTGTTTGTATTTTCTCTCTGAGATGGAAATCTCAGGATTTTACTGTCTCTGTTAGATAATAAATTAAAAGCTCCTCTGTTTTGATGACAAAAAGTCTAGTCTAGTCTCAAAATTATCCCATCATGCAATTCAGTCTAGAGAAATAACAAAAACTTTGAACTCTTACCCAAATTAAAGCTTCTCTCTCCCAGTCCTTGTACCTGATTCACACTGGGAAGCTTGGAGTGGGAGAAGCAGGTGTGTTATTTTCCTCAATAGAGCCTGGCTGGCCTTCCCCTCTTACTTTCTAATATAAGTTGCTAGATTATAAATTATGTTAGAATTTTCCTCATTTGCTTAAAAATTATTTTATTTTTCCCCAGAAAAATGTCATGGCTTTTTGGGAGATAGAAGACAAAAAAAGTTTTACCTGGCAAGAAATGGCTAGTTTATTCTTTTCTTAACAATTAACCAATTGATGGTATTCAGTTTCCTTATAGGATTCTTAACAATTTATTCATGGAAAGCAGTGAGAGTTTGAAAACTCCCTGGAGTCAAAAAATTTAAAGAAAAATTCCTGATGATTTCATGTGGGCGCATTACCAGCTGAGCAAAGTTTTAAAGTTGCAGTATGTCTCTTCTTCTGCTCTATCCTGTTCCAAATAATGTTCTAGTAACAGTTATTCTTCATAGTGTACAAACTGATAATAAAATGTTACAGAAAACTTATTGTTAGCAATGTATATTTTACTCTGTTATGATTTTTATTTCCATTTAATGTTTCCTAGCAATGTCCATTTCTTTTGGATTACTATGTCCTATTTCAAAGGCATCTTTTACCATGGAAAACACATCAGGAAGTCTCAGGTTTCTGGCATTCATAACAAGAATTTGTTTCAAAGGCAGTATCACTCATCAGTATTGGAAAATAGACTTGTGTCTGTGCAGCCACTCCATATCCAATTTAAAAAATGGGATAATGAGTGAGGAGAGAAGGATAAGAAGAGATGAACTTAGCTGAGCTGAACATTTGATATGTTTACGAAATTCATATGAAATATGAATATTAATTAAGAGACCACACAGTAAGGTAAAAATTTCTAAAACTTTTGGAGTAATTTGTATTATAAACCATTGGACTGATGAAAAATTGAAATAGTGCAGGTTCCAAAATTTTGTGAAATTCTGTGTCTCACAAATGATGAATGAAGCCATGACAGAGGTTTTTTAAAGTTACAAAAATTTTTGGCAAACATGCTGCATCTGGCAGATTAAAATTTTTATTTTAACCCTTATTATAATCAACATGATTTTTTAAGGATCAAACAAAATAATGTGTCAAAACCTCTTTGCAAACTATAAGATTCTACCTAGTGTTTATTATTAACACTTTTTGTAATGTTTTGCTAATGAGTACAAAAGTACAAGTCAGAAACAATTTTTAAATCATTTATTTTGTTTAAAGTGATCCAAAAATGTTAATTCACAGCAGTACGTCACCTAATAACATATTCCATATGTGTGCATTAGTATAATTTATGAAGAGCAAAATGAAATTATTTCCAGGATTGTATCAAACACCAGAAAGTATTGTCAATTAAGTTTTTAGGTTTTTCTAATACAAATAATTTTGTTATAGAAATATTTTACTGAAATTTATTCACTAAATATTTAAACTATATATGACATCAATTAGGTAAAATATGAAACATCTCTTCATTTCTTGTTTTAAATGTTTATTACATACTGGATGAATATTGAATAACATTTAAAATAATAAAACAAAATTATCCATATTCCTGTTACCTAAAAACTATGTTCACATTTTGGCGTATTTCCTCCCAGTATTTTGTGTGTGTGTATGCATGCACATACATGTTTTGCAGTATTTTGGGAATCATGTTATATTTAATTTGGTGTACAGGTGTTTTTCTCCTACTTGGTGCTAACATGAACCTTCTTCTAGGTTATTAAAAACTTTCATAAATGTTATTTTTAATGTGGCCATAACAATAGTTAACTGAATGTATGTACCCAAATTTACACATTAGATATGCTAACATTTTTCCTTAAACTGTGTGCATTAAATGTATCTTATGGTTTAGGGTAATTTCCTTAAGAGATAGATTCTAAGAAACAAATGCACCATTATTTTAAAAAGAATCTTAGCAGACACCAACAAATGTGATCAACAAAAGACCAAAATTCTCAATAGCTTAATATACTTATAATTGTTTCTCATGTACACCACTCCTTAGGATAGCAGGAAAGGGGGAAAAATATCCTTCAATAATTTTCCTTGAACACATTTTATTTTTGTCTTCCCAAAGTACATAGCAGTATCAAAGGGGCCTTGCCCTTTTCAAATGAGGGCAAACTTTACACTAGAAGAGGAACTAGTTGGGATAGAAGAAAGGGATGTATTTATCCCTCTGGTGTCAAGATCCTGTCCAGATCTTTTCCTTCCTATCTAGACTCCCTTTTACTTTTCTTGGATTTGGAGTCAAGGGCTGTCATCACTCAAGGCACTTCTGGTTTTGGGGGAAGATTCTAGCTGTGTCAATTAGGGTTCCAATAGCTGCTGCCTTGTGATTTTTAACCCTTTAAATCAAATAAACTTAAAAAACCATAAAAGAGAATGAGACCATTTTGAAATTTTAAAGTATGATGAAAATCTTCAGTGTTTTACTCTGTGACTCTTTAGTAAATGAAGGTAAAAATCAATTAAAATAAATTAAAATTTTTATTTTAGGAAAGCAATTAAGCAGAATTTAGATGCTTTTCTTACAGTTAAAGATATAATATTGGAAAATTAAAACACTGGGGTAAATGCCTTAAATTTTCTACATAAACTCTTTTATTTTGGGCCACTCAAACTCTCTAACCATTTAATTTCTTGTAAAATAGAAATAATAACATCCATACCAGCCCTACCAATATCAGTTTTGTTAAGATCAAATCAGATAATGTGTAAGGATATGCTTCATTATAGGGATAAATACAATTTTACCCTCATACTCTATTCAAGTATTCTTTTAAATATGTAAAAAATTTAAAAACAAAAGGTATTTGCATTGTAAAAGGTATGAAAAATGCAGATAAATTAAAAGTTCTCTTTAATTCCTGTTTCCTGGCGTCTACCTGCCTACAAAACTGTTGGAGAGAATTACTTGTTAGAGTCATCTATTAGTTTGCTCTAACATCACTGTCCAATATGGTAGCCACTAGTGGCATGTGGCTATTAAATGTAAATGTAAATTAATTACATTTAAATAACATTAATATTGTTAGTCATAATAGCCATATTTCAAATGCTCAATAGCCACATGTTACTATATTGGAGATAGCAGATATAAACATATTCATCATTGAAGAAAGTTCTATTGAACAGTTCTACTCTAGAATTAAGTTCAGGAAGAGAGCCTGCAGTAGGCAGAATAATGCACTCCTCCCCCAAGATGTTTATGTCCTAATCTCTAGAATCTGAAAATGTCACCTTCCACAGCAAAAGAGAATTTGCAGACATAAGTTAGGGCTCTTTGGAAGATTATCCTGGATTATCTGGGTAAACTCAAGGTAATAACAAGGATTTTTAGAAGTCAGGAGGATCAGAGTCAGAAAAAGATTTGCTGATTGAAATAGAAGGTAGAGTGATGTGTTTTGAAGATGAAGGAAGGGGCCTTGAATCAAAGAATGGAAGTGGCCCCTTAAAGGTGGAAAGGACAAGAAACAGATTCTCCCCTAGAGCCTTCAGAAGGAAGGAAGGCAGCACTGCTGATACCTTGATTTTAGGACTTCTGACCTGCAGAACTATAAGATGATAAACTTCTATTGTTTTAAGCTATTAAAGTTATGATAATTTTTTATGGTAGCAATGGAAAACTAATACCTAAGACTATGTGTGTTTTCATTCTCCCCTTAATGAACATTATTTGTCTCCAATTATTTCTATTATAGATAAAACTACAATAACATTTTAACATATAAACAAAAACCTCAGATCTGTAGCATTTGCCAATTCCCATGGTGCAAATACTTCTACCATGACCAATTTCCAGCTACCAACATAATGTCACTGAACACAAGAGCTAGAAAGATACGTCAGTCTGCACAGTACTGGACCTGTGTATGTGTGTGTGCATTTGTGTGTTTCTAAGGACATATGTGCATGTACGTGTGGAGTTCCTATTTTAAATATAGTGTCTCTCTGATACTTGTCAGAGAAGAGACCTGAAAAAGATGATGGAGATACCTATGCAGATAAATGGGGAAAAGTATTCTTGGCAGAGGGAACAGTAAGTGTAAACACCTGATAGGGGAGTGGTTTGTGTATTTGATGGATTTCACATGTGTCTAAGAGCCTTCAAGGAGGTTACTATACATGGAGCGAAGTGAGTTGCTGAATTGTGGGAGATAAGGTTAGAGAGAACTGTATATTCATAAGTGTCTTTGTGGAATCTAAAAAATTTATGCAATGAACCTATTTACAAAACAGAAATAGGCTCACAGACATAGAAAACAAACTTATGGTTACCAAAAGGAAAAGGAGGGGAGTGGAATAAATTAGGAGTTTGGGATTAGCAGATATAAACTACTATATACAAAATAGATAAATAACAAAGTTCTATTGTATAGCACAGGGAACCATATTCAATATCTTATAGTAACCTATAATGAAACAGAATATGAAAAAGTGTGTGTGTGTGTATATATATATATAAAACTGAATCATGAGACTGTACACCAGAAATTAACACAACATTGTAAATCAACTATATTTAAGTTAAAAAAATTTTTTTGGCTTGAGTAATTGAAAGATGAAAGAGTTATCAGTTGTAACTGGAAGATGGTGGGAGGAGCAGGTTTGGGGCACAAAGGCGTGTCAAGAGCTAATTTTGAATGTGTTAAATTTAAGATGACTTTAAAAAATTCTGGTCCAATGGAAAATTGGAAATACATGTCTGATTAGGAAAGAGAATCAGAGGGAAGTATAAGTTTGGTATTTAAAGCCATAATACTGGGTAAGATCATATAGGGAGCGAGTGTAGTTAGAGGAGAAATCTGAGGACTAAGTTCTCTGACTAGCAGTGCCAACATGGCCTGAGTACTTGTTAGAAATGCAAATTCTCAAGTCCCAATCAGACCTATTGAATCTAGAAACCAGAGGGTGGTGCTTCAGGTGACGCATGATAAAGTTTGAGAACTACTTCTAGGGGTAGCACAGAAGATGTAAGAGTTAATTGCTTGTAGAAGTACTGAAGGTTTCAATGCAGTAGCACGTAACCTACACCTGAAGATATTGCAAGGCTAACTGGAGGGGCCTTAAAGGGAGCAGCATTTTTAAGGAAAAGCTAGAATCATGAAAAGACCTCAGGTAAGATCAAATAAAATTACATAAAAGTGAAGAATGTTAGCTGTTAATATGAGAAAATCATGCCTTGCTAGGAAGGCACTGGTTCTTTTAGAATTCTGATAAAGCATCACAAACTTCTCTAGTCATCTACTTTTTAGTCCACTGGTATTAGGCTCAGTTGAGACTGAAAGCTGGGACAGTAAACCTGGCTGCCTTGGCACACCAGTTTCCACGACCTCCCAACATCTCTACGAAACACAGGAGAAACTTTAACACAGCCAGTACGTAAGGCAAAACCCCAATCCTTGCCCCTCCGTGACGTCACGCGCCTCCCACCAACAGCCGGGCGCCTCCGGGGGCGTGGCTTGAGCAGGCCTGACGTCACTACCGGGCGCAAGGCGCGCTTCTTTGGCGGCGGATTCAAATGTTCCGGGCCGCGTCTCTGGGCCTTTAGGAGCGTCGGAGTGGTGGGTTTTCTGTGTCCCCGCGGGCGTGAGCATCTGTGTGGCGCAGGGAGGACCTGGGAAGCTGAGGCGGCTGGTGCGGGAGGGAGAGGATGGCGCTGTCGACCACAGTCTCGCAGAGGAAGCTGATAAAGCGAAAGGCTCCCCGCGGCTTTCTAAAGCGCGTCTTCAAGCAACGGAAGCCTCACCTTCGTCTGGAGACCAGTAGCGACCTATTGGTGAGAATTTGTCACTTGCTGGGCTGGCGGGGGAGTGGGGGGCAGACAGGGAAAGTAAACCCCAGCCTTTACGTCGCCGCCGCCAAACAATCTAGCTCTCTTAGGCCTAAGTTTGCGGCGTTTCCAGCAATGACTAGGCAGATTTGCCCCAGCTTGGCGTATCAATTCGTATTCCTGACAGTAAGTTGTTTTGGGGCCCGCTGAAATGTAGATACCTGGACGTTTTTTACGTTTTTACAGCCACCTCAGCCTAAGGAGAAAACTAACATTCAGTTTCTGCTTATAATTTTTAAATATCGCTGTTCAAGGATCTCAGTGTTGTACTGTGCTTCGTGTATTTGCAAAGGTTTGAAAGATACAGTACTTTAAAAATAGATTTCGGAATTCAGGCTGAGTTATTTTCATTTCGCTGTTGTAAAAGGCACTACTGACTTGCCTTTAAAAGTGCCTTTCTCCTTGCCTTCGTTCCTAACCCTACTCTTTTACGTTGTTAACCAAATATGTTGCCCTCTTTCCTCTACTTTAGCTTACTTACTAAAGAACCTTGATCCAAAAGTTTATTTGTAAGTAGTATGCTCTCAACTGTGAATTGGTTTTGCTAGACAAATAGAACACCTGCTAGTTTAGTTTTTAAGCCAAACCATTAAAAATTTGTCTGACTCATAATAACCGCAGAGAATGCTCACCTAACAAATAATCACAACCAAACCACTGTATAATATTTCTGTTTTGAAGTAAATTCAGTCTCTGTATTGAATACCTGGAACATATATCCTTCTAGCAGAATGAACATTGTTTCCCTAGGTTTAAACCATAGGAGGCATCTCCTGTGGTTTGTCATTAGAGCTCTTCGAGTAAAGGAGCCATTATAGGTGGGCACCTAATTTCTAGGAGATTGAGGTGAAGAATGGTGAATAATAGGGACATATGACATGAAGAGTGTCTTCAGAATGCATCATTCCATCTGTTCTTAAGCTACCTTGATCCCTCCTCCCCTCCTCTTTTCTCTACAGCCTTTGCCACTTCTCTACTGCCTCCCAGAATTTTAGTATTTCTATTTTTGATAGACGTCTATAGAACTGTCTTCACTTTTCCTTTCTCTGAAGCCAAAGCAGCTTTTTTCCCCCATAGAATAGCCCTTCCAATATCGACTATCCTCCATTTTTGCTCCTTTCTTAGACCCTGTAAGAAAAGATAATATACTGTTTTATCACACTCCCTCCCCCATAGTGGTGATAAAGGTGGCACAAGTGAGCTGTATTAAAGTGTAATTGATTTTTAAAACAATTTTAGGTTATTTATCCTAGAGTTTTCACTGGTCCTGGGGTTTGGAATAGAGAGGGAGGAATGTACCTGCTCTATAATATCTAGGAGACTACCAGCTGGTGCAGATTGTTGGGCAGAAATTTCTCAAGTAGGCAGATTCCTTCCACATCCACACAGGCCTGCCCCAAAATGACCGCAGGGACAGTTGGGTTCTGTTGTACAGTGGGATCCAGGTGGTACAGGAAAGAAGGGGAGGTGGGATTCCAAGCAGTCACAGTGACAGGGGACAGGAAGTTCTTTTGGCCACCATCTGTTCCTGGATTGTATGGTTGCCTTTGGCTTTCACGATTTCTCCTTCACTGTCTTGTGTGTGCCTGCATCACCATGGCTTCTTTGTTTATGGTTTCCTGCTTGCCACTGGCACTTAATCTTACCCAGCAGGTGTCCCAAATCATCCATAAATTTTTCTACAGTTAAGGCAGTCTGTTTTTATTTTTCCTGAACTTTGATAGTTGTAAGAGTGTACATCATACAGTTTAGCTAGTGGGACCTTGATGCTGTTCTCTAAGAGTTTTATACATTAGTGTTGTCTCCCAGTGTGGTATGCTGCTTCTTGAGGGGAAGGAACCTTTTGTGTCTCATGTTATCTTTAACACAAAACTAATCTATGTTTATGCTCTTTGCATACGTTATTTCTTCTGCCTGAAGATGTCCTCACTCCACTCCACTTTGCAAACTCCAGTTCTTTAAAATCCAGTTCAGATGCCTCTTCCTCAGTGAAGCCTTCCTTCATCATCTTAGAAAAAGGATCAACCTCATCTTCCTCTGTCATCTATTGTCATACATTTGTCTTTAATTTCTTTACGAGTTTCATTCTCCCTTCAGACTGAGAACGTTGAATTGGGAACTTTTTGTATTCCTAGTGTTTAGCATAATACCTTAAACATTCTGAGTGTACAGTTAAAGTTGAGAGTGCGTGGTAACTCTGTATGGATTGATATTTCTAAAATTTTATTCATAACTTCCTTGTGGTTTTTCATAATTTTTATGCACTAGCTTTTTGTTGTTTTATTTTATGCCTTATTTGATTGTATATCATGAGGGCCAATACTGGTGAGTATATCTGTTAATCTCAAATTGTTCAGCTTTCTTGTGGCTCAAACTAGTTTTTAGATTTATCACTAAGGAATACTGTGCAAATATCTGGGTGCTTACGATTTATGTAAAACTCGGAAGTGCTGTGAGGAAGAGAGGAGGAACTCAGTTTTTTGGTCAACTGAGACTGTCCAGAAATGGATGTTTCTTTGTAAGATATCTTTTGATTTACCTTTCTAGCAAGCTGATTTTTTTTTCCCCTAAAGTAAATTCTTGATGAAATGGCTTATCTTTTTCAAGGTTGAATGTCTAGCTGAAATCTTAAAATTTGTTTTTTTTTTGACTATTTTAATTTAAATCTTAGTGTATTTGAGTGGCACCACTCAACTGCTTTATGACAGAAATAGACTGCTTACAAAAATCTGTGATTTGAAAAAATAGTAATATTAATTCAGTGTCTATGGTTCATGCCCATGAAGAGTAGAGGTCTCAACTGTCAAAACAGTGTGGTTTATTTGGAATTGACTACTTTTTTTTGCCTAATTGGGGGAGATATGGAAGGCTCTTTTGTTCATGCAGTAATAATTATTGACTACTTACTACATATTGGACCATGAGCTAATGGTCACTGGGGATAAAGATAGACATAGTTTTGCCTTTATAGTGCATTGAAGAAGACAGGTGAGAAATTACTGCATAACATATAACGTGTTCAGTGATAGGAAGTTCAGGGTGCTGTGGATCTATATAACTTATATACTGGGGGGAGTTGGGCTTTTTAGAGAAATCTACAAACCAGTAGCATGGCTGTAGGCAAAGTTGTATTTGAATACAAAAGAAGTTCGAAAGACCTAGTATAGAACTGGAAGCTGAGAAAAGTGAGAGATGAAATTGGAAAAGCCTACTCATGTGGGATTTAGTATTAAGGAACTTGGAATTTATCCTGAGGGTATCTGGAAGCTATTTATCTATAGAAGTAGAAAATATAAATTAGAGGAAATTCTGCCATATTATGGAATGTTTTTGTTGCAGAAGGAAATGGTGTATCATTGGAAGCTTAAATAAAAATTTTGAATGACATGGTATAATGTAAAAAATCAAGATTGGGTGATATACCTCAGGGTTCTTGTGAGAATTAAGACTTTGCATTAAAAAAGTACCAAAAGAATATCTCCTTCCATAGGTTCTTTATCATTTACTATATTTAAATTGCTAAGTTCCTTTACTTTCCGCAAATACAGATAAAACATACTTAAACATACGTAACTATCCATTAAAGATTTCTGCATAATATAAATAATTTAAAGCACCGCATTACCTAATTATTTAACATTTAGTGAACTATTGGAGAGTAGTTAAGTATTGTGTATTAATTAATTGTTCTAACTGCAAAAAGTGTGTACTATTACATAAATGACCAAAGAAATTATATGTTAAAGATAATATCTAATTGGACCTAAGTTGGTAGTGCCTCAGGCACCTGGCAGAAACCAAGGGTGGAGAAGATGTTACCAATAATTTGAAAAAGAGCACTAGATGTGATACTAGAGGGAGAATCGAGGTAGGACAGCAACTCACTGTACATTGTCTCTTGCTCGGATTTTGTGCTCTTTTTTTGTTGTCAAAGTATATGGATATAGAATAAGTAGCACTTTTTGGATAGTGAATTTTGAGTAAAATGTTTAGCAAAATGTTCTACATATTCAAATAGTGAAGTTAAATAATGATATCTGGGTTTTGCTTATATGTAGAAGTTGTTTCTATAAGAATGTGCAAGAAACTGGCAACTGTGGTTGACTGGGGGATGATGTGGAAGAGAGACTCTTGTCAGTCTATCCTTTCGTAGACTTTTTTGCTTTGTATGTTAATTTTGAAATAATTATAGATTCACCAAAAAAATAGCAAAAATAGTAGAGAATTCCCATGTACCTTTTACCCACCTTCTCACATCTTATATAACTACAGTCCTTTGTGGACTTCAGAATTTTGTACTCTCTGCTTATTTTATCTAGTTAAAATTTCGTAAAAAGAACCTTAAAGACCATTAATAGTAGATACAATTATTTTGATATTGTTGAATGACAAGTAACTTGACCATTGTACATACTCTTCAGTTCAGTAAACTTTTAAAATTTCCATTAACATTTTTTGATTAGGTATTTCAAGTTAAATATTTGGTTAAAAAAACTTTAGACCTTTGGATTGTAGAGTGAAAGATGGTTAGCTTTAAATAAAGTTGTTGATATGTTGTTTTTTTTTAAATTTTGGGGAAACTTTAAATTACATAAGAAACTTAAATTTAGTTGGAGTGGGAAACAGGAATACTTGTTCTTAATAGTCCTATCTAAGTTTTGGTATAATGATGCTTTACAATAATATTATTTTCTGTGGCCTTTGGTCAGCTTTACATAGCCTTGTTTCATATTTTGTAATAACTAAGTCTTTTTTATGGAATTTTAAGATGGAACTATATTAAATTGAATCCTTATTTTAAAGTTAATTGACTTAATCACAGTAGTAAATAGTACAACATTAAATTTTGGGATCTTATTTTTAGAAGTCATTATTTCAAAACATTAATGTTCAAGTTTAAAAATCCTTTTGAATTTTCTCTTTTAAAGGTGCATCTGAACTGTTTACTTTTTGTTCATCGATTAGCAGAAGAATCTCGGACAAATGCTTGTGAGAATAAGTGTGGGATCATTAAAAAGGATCATGTACTGGCTGCGGCAAAGGTAAAATCTGGATTTTTTTTTCTTGAGCACAGATTACCTTAAAAACACCTGGTTCGTCACCTCTGCTTGACCTAGATTCCTTATTCAGTTTTGTTGACTGAATTGATGCTTGGGTTTTCATGGATTTTAATTACAGAGTTAGATTTTCTTTATATGTGTATTATGGATTTCTGATGGAAAGATTCGTAGCCATTGCTGTATTGCCATTTAAGGGAAGATGAATGTTTGACTGCTAATCTGTATGATTTGTTGTGGCCTCTATATAGTTGAGAAGGTTTATCACCTTGAAATTTATCAGAACTTACTTATTGATCATTTTAAGCTTACCTAATTATTTTTCTAAATTTGTTTTGAGATTTGAGTGACTTATGAATCAAATTACTTATATAAGCAGAGAAGATTGCTTCTTACTGGTATTTCTGTATAATGTAAGAATATGATGCCTAGTGCAGAGTTTTTTCCGTATGTGTTCCCAATGTTATTTCTACTTGATGTTAATAGATACCCTACCACAAAAGGCTTCTGGGGTCAGATAAGTTTATATAACCTAACATCCTATACCTCCTTGAATAGTCACAATGCTAATATATAGAGAGCTTGTTTTTGTAAGAATGTACAAGAAGTTGTCATATGGTTGACTGGAGGATGATGTGGGAGAGAGACTTATTTTTGACAGTCTAGCTCTTTGTAAACTTTGTTTGTTTATTAGACTTACAGGAGCTGTAAAAATAGTGTAGTTTTCCTGTACACTTAATCCAACTTCCCACAATGCTAACATCTTTGTGTAACTATAGTTGTGTGAAGTTACGAAAAGTTATGAGAAACTTAGCAGTTAAGAAATTTGTTGAACTCTGTTTAACTTAGCATTTTGTAAATTTGGGTGTTTAATATACTCAGAATTTTGCAAATTCATTTGAGTGCATAGTATTGTCTTTTGCAGTACCCATACTAACATCTTGTAGAACAGAGAAGTATTGGCCAAGGATATGGACCTATTTGGTGTCCTCTGTGGAAGCCTCAAAACTGGCATGCCCTGGCAATTTTGGGGGGAGCTTTAAATTTTCTCTTACACTTAAAAACATTCCAAAAAGTCTATAGACTATTAAAGTCAATATAAGTATTTTCTGTAGATGCTCTAAGTCTTAAGAGCTTGAAAAGTTACAGTATCTTAAATTTAGGATTGGTTTGTTGTTATTAATAAATTATAAGTGTACTTACCTGAAAGTAGGTAAGTTCTTAAACAAAAATTTTGGATATACTCTGGTCTCTAATGTTCCCTATCTTTTACAACTTAAGATCTCATTTTATTTCTCTTATGGGCTGCATGTCTTGAAAATTACCTACCTAACAAGCTTTTCAGCATGAGATGACTAGTCTTGGTCTCTGATATAATTCCAGCCTAAATGTAAGAAATTTGGTGTTGCAGTGGATTTTTATTGCTTTGTAGTTGTTAAATGCCTGGTATATAGTAGGATTTTCAAGTTTTCGAACATTCTTTAACTCCTTGGATTACTAAATTGTCTATAAACTTCAAGTTGGGAACCATTAATCTGGATGCTCTGGCACAATTAAAGAAATTAGCATCTAGAAATGACCATTATAAAACCAGATTTTGAGAATCTAGGCATGTTTCACATTCTTTAAGTGAATTAGACTATTTTAGAGAAGAGTAAGACCATTTATAAGGCAAAAGATTCCTAATCACATTCCAAGTTGAGTTTTATAAATTCCCAGCCTTGAATATTATACACATAGGACTTTTTAACTTTTTGTTGAGGACTTGTGTTTTATTTGCCATAGGTATAATATGAATCTTCATTTTTTTCCCCTTCACAGGTAATTCTAAAGAAGAGCAGAGGTTAGAAGTCAAAGAATACATTTTTGAAAATTATATGATGTGTTGTTTTAGTGGTAACAGATCATGAAAGCACTTTTTATACAGCAGCTAACGTTGTATATTAAAATATTGGCTAGTTGAGGGTGTGTGTATTTGTATATTTTTTACTGGTATTGAAATATCTCAAGTAAACACATAGAACTATAAAACCTTTGTTTCTGAGGAATTTTTTCATTTTAAGTGGCCTCTAGTTCATTTTACTTCTCTTTTGTTGGTATTGCAAATGTTTTACATATCAAAAATGAAATCTTAATATATGAAGTAGCTTGAGGAGACGTATTTCTTAGAATTAAATTTGCAAGTATTTAGATTAACCACAGTTAACTGTGGAATCAATTGAATCCCTGAAGAAAGAATGCAGTCAAATCTAGGTACCTTGTAAATATTTTAACTCTTTAATGCCTTTGCATGAGCAACGCCATCTACTTTTATGTTAGGCCAATAGTATAATGATATAATTTCTCAACTGTAAACATCAGCAAGGTGTTTTCAGAATGTTTCCCTCCAAAGCCAAAAAAAAAAAAATATTACAAAGCAAATTGACTTTATTTTCTTTAAGTCACACAGATTTAATAGATGGGTGTTTGTTTTCCCCCAAGGAATTTTTTAGAAGTTTATTGCATATCATCTAATAGTTGTGTTTTTAACTTTTTATTTTGAAATAATTATAGATTGTAGCTTAAAGTTGCAAAGATAGTAGACAGAGGTCCTCATGTACTCTATATCCAATTTTCTCCGAATGGCTACCTCTTAAATAATTATTAGTACAATATCAAACCAGGAGTTTGACTTGATACTGTGTGTATATAATTCTGTACCATTTTAGCACATTTGTAGATTTGCGTAACTGCCACTATAATCAACATACAGAATTATTTCATCACCATAGAGTTCTCCATCATGCTGTTTTTATAAATTATACCCAGCTCCCCATGACCACCATGCACACAACCCTCCCCTTCCTACCCCCACCATTCCTAAGCGCTGGTAACCATCAGTCTGTTCTCCATCTGTATAATTTTGCCATTGTGATGGAATTATACAGGTTATGACTTTTGGGAATTTGCATTTTTCACTTAGTATGACTTTCTTGATCCTCCAAGTTGTTGCATGTAGCAATTCGTTCCTTTCTATTACTGAATCATATTCCATGGTATTTATGTACCACAGTTTGTACAGGTGTTTACTCACTGAGGGACATTTTAATTATTTCCAGTTTTTGGCTATCAGAAATAAAGCTGTTAAGAACAACTATGTACCAGTTTTTATACAGTTTTCATTTCTCTGAGATAAATACCCAGGAATGTGATTGCTGTGGCGAATGGTAAGTATATATTTAGTTTTTAAAAAAGAAATGGCCAAACTATTTTCCAGAGTGGCTGTACCATTTTGTACTTCCATCAGCAGTTCATGAGAGAACAGTTTTTTTTTTTTTTTTTTTCTTATTCTCATGAACATTTGGTATTATTTTTTATTTTAGCTGTTCTGGTAGGGGTATTTCCTCATAGTTTTTAATTTACATTTCCCTAATGGCTAATGGTGTTGCACATATTTTCATATGTTTATCATCCACTTTTTCTCTTTGTTAAAATGTTTCTTCGTTTCTTTTGCCTATTTACTATTTTTCTACTGTTGAATTTTGAGTTCTTTATTCTAGGTGTGGGTCCTTGGTCATATATGTGCTTTGCAAATATTTTCTTCTATTCTGTAGGTTGCCTTTTAGCTTGCCTATGAAACCATGAGGGCCTTTTATCCTTTAACAGGATCTTTTGAAGATCATTTGCTTTTAATTTTGATGAAGTCCAATTTATTTTTTATTTATTGTCATCCTTAATGGTGTCATGTTTAAGAACTCTTCAGCAAGTCCTACATCCTGAAGATTTTCTCCTATATTATTTTTTGCAAATTTTATAATTTTACATTTAAATCTCTCATTATTCAGTTGTTCTAGCACCAATTTTTGAAAAGACTCTTTTTTCTCCGTTGAATTTCTTTTGTAACAAATCCACTGGTCATACTTTTGAGAAGTATTCCTAGCTTCTCTATTCCACTGATTTGTTTTAGTCTCTCCACCAATAACACATAGTCTTTGTACCTTGGCTGTACAATCAGTCTTGAAATCATGGACAGTGATACCTCTCACTTGCTTATCATTATTGTTCTGACTCTTCTAGTTCTTTTGTCTTTTTGTATACATTTTAGAATAATCTTGTTTCTATCTACCCTGCTGGAATTTTGATAGAAGTTGCATTAAACCTGTATATCAGTTTGAGGAAGAATTGGCATCTTTATACTATATTGAGTCTTTCAATCCATGAATAAAATAATGAAAAAGGAAGCTCACTATGTTGATACTTTAGGGTGGGTCTGCTATTGACAAATTTTCTTTGTTTCCTTCCTCTGAGAATGTTTTGATTTTCCCCTTCATTCATGAAGCGTATTTTCCCTGGATATTGACTTCTGGGTTGTAACTTTTAGCACTTGAAAAATGTTGTATCATTTCCTTCTGGCTTCCATGATTTTTGATGAAAAATCTGTTGTAATTCAAGATGTTTTTCTTATACAGATAATGCATTGTTTCTCTGGCTACTTTCAAGATTTTTCTTTTGTCTTCAGTATTTAGAAGTTTGACTGTGATGTGTCGTGGCATGTATTCCTTTGAGTATATCCTATTTGGAGATCACTCTATGAATCTTTGTGTTTGTTTTTTGCCAATTTTGGGGAATTTTCGCTGTTGCCCTTTTGAATACCTTTTAACCCGTCATCTTTTTCCTCTCCTCCTGAGTCTCTTGTGACACAAATATGAGATTTTGTTTTTTTTAATCCACAAATTCTTGGAGCCTGTTTTTTGTTTCTTGTTTTTGTTTTTGTTTTTTTTTTTTTTTGGTCTATTTTCTGTTGTTCAGATTGGATAATTGTATGTTCTCCTTTCTAATTCACTGAATATTTCCTCTCTCTTACACATTCTGCCATTGATTGATTTTTTTCAGTTATTGTAATTTTTATTTCTCAAAACTTCATTTGTTTATATCTTTTATATCATTGCTGAGACTTTATTTTTTAATTTGTTTCAAGTGTGTTTATTATTCAAACATTTTAATGATACCTGCTTTGACATCTTTGATAATACAAACATTTGTGCCATCTTGGTGTTGACATTTGTTTATCATCATTCAGTTTGAGGTCTTCTTGATTCTTGGTTTTATGAGTGATTTTTGACTGAAACCTGGACACACTGGACATTTTGGTTATTATGTTACAGGACTGCATTTTGTTTAAATCTTGTGCTATCATGGTGTTCTTACGCCATTCTGGTGGACGAAATGTGGCACTGTCTTGTTAACTGCTGTTGAGGGTAGAAGTCCAGGTTCTCCACTGAGCCTCTGGCAGACAACCAGTGAAGAGGATGGAAGGGGTTTTCTCTCTTTGTAACTGCTGGGTAGAGGTGGGGGTTCAGGCTTCCCACTAGGTCTCTACTGATAGCATCCTGGTTGGGCCACCTTTCATAACTGCTACCTACCTATATTCCACTGATGTGGGAAAGTGGCCATGTTACCCTTGAGCAGTGGTGAAAAGTCCCTACTCCACTAGTTTCTGATTCCATCCAGTGGGGAGGGGAAGGAGCTCCTTGTTTTAATCACATCATGAGGATGGAATACCAGACAACTTATGTGGTCTTCATGAAACCAGGAGGGCGTGCGCTTATCACTGCTGAGTGGTGAACGTGCTGCCTCTCTAGTAAGTCTCATGCTACTTCCCTAACAAGAAGAGGTTAGGGTTCCTTGTTACTGCTGGTGTGGATGAGATTCTGGGCTCAGGAGGAAATTCCTGGCTTCCCATTTGGCCTGCTCTGATCCCACCCTGATAGGAGGGGTTTGGAGTGCATCATTATGGTCTGGCAAGAGTAGAAGTCTAAGGTGTCTACTTGACCATTGCTGATGTGGGTGGGGAGTAGGTGCAGTAGTTTTTATATGTGGTGTTTGACTGGAATAGAGTGGTTAGTGTCTAAAAATTTTCTGTCTTGTTAGGATGCCCCTTATCCTTCGGTTAGAGTACCTTTTTTGTTTTTCCCATTTTGTCTGTGCCCATTGGTACTTCAGAGTTGCTAGCTTTTCTAGTATCCAGAAAATCCAGGGAACTCATTACTTTTGGTCCTAAGTTCCTAGCTAGTCCTTAGTTTTGACTTTTCGGTCTCCTGTATTTCGTGTGTGTGTGTGTGTGTGTGTAAAATACATTTACTCCATTTTCTTGAATGTGGGAGTCCCAATAGTTATTTAAGAAAAACACTTCAATGGAGTCACCAACAGCTAAGTGAAATATTTTATTCTTAATAAATATGAAATGAATAAAATTCATCTTAAAAACAGTCGAATAAAATTCATCTTAAAAACAGTCATATAAAATCTGGTTAACTACAGTGCCAGTTGGAATTTGTCAGGAGTTTTATAGTTTACTTTTGGCCCTGGTGAATGCCAGAATACTCAGAAGTACTGCTTTTGTGATTAGTAGGTAAATTTGAGAATCCTAATTGATGATTCACAAATTATTTAAATTTATTTTGGATATAATCCCACCTAGAATTTTCACATTAGAATGGATAATTCTTAATCTCATTAATATTTAAATCAGTGCTAGATAAATCAGAAGTTTGTCCTCCTTGACTTGTAATCTGTGTTCTAGTTTTGTTAAGTTTTTTGAAGTATTCTTAGAAGTGCCCAATATAAGAGTTGGCTCTTGGTTTTATTTCATGATGGTATTAGTTAATGATGGTTGAATAAAATCAAATTTTCTTTTTTTTTTTTAAGAATTATGAAATTATAATTGTTTAGCACAATTTGGAAATTAAATGAGAATTCTAGGATATCCTATTATAAAGAAATTGGGATTCCTGAAATGTACTTAATGAAATAATTTCCCTGTAAGATTAACTGAAACTTTATTCTTTTGAAATTGGGTTCTCCAACTGTTAAGCAGCTTTGGCTTCCTCCTTCTGATATTCCTTATTTTGGAAAATGCCTCAACCCTTTACATCATTACTTTCTGGTGTGCATTGGCAGATGTGGAAACCTCTCACTAGCTTGAAGTAGGAATTTATCTTATGCATTTTTGTATTTCTCTAGCATCCAGTACATAGCTGACTAGCATTTCTCTTCCTTAGTTTCCAGCACATGGCTTGGAACACATAAGCTCTTTGAATGAATGTATCACATTTTATAAATTAGTGGGAAATTGCATTTGTCTTCCCATCTATTTTTTTGGGAAACATATCTCTTTCTGGTACAATTATAATTCTTTGAATGCCTTTCACTTCACATGTTTAAATTCTTTAAGACCCAACTTAACTACCCCCTTAGTAAGCCTTCTCAAATCCATTGAATTCCTATAGCACTCTTTTAAGGCATGCATCATTTTCATTATACTAGTAACATTGTGTACATAGGACTTAAGTTAAGATAAGGGGACCCTTAACTCTGGTTATTTTATTCATGTGTGTAAATCTGAACTCAGCCTTTCCCTCAAATTCTTTGTTTCCCATAGCGTTGCATGTCATTGCCATTCTTGCAGTTATTTAAACAAAAAACCTGGGCTTTGTCTTTGACTCCTTCAAATCCATCTACCTCCTTCCCTTATTCAATCAAATAGGTCACCAAGATCTGACTTTGAATCTTAAGTCTGTCCCTACCTTTTGCCATCCCCACTGCTTCATTTCAGACTCTTTTTCAGTATCTAATACAGGAAATATGTACCTGACACCTGAATTATTACAGTATCCTGTGTGGTATCCTTGACTCATTTCCTACACTACCTTCATACAGCCTCTAGTCCATCTCCACAGTACTGGAATTGTCTTCCAATAAAATGTAAACCCAATCATGTCATGTTGCTATTGAAAGTCAGTAGCTTATCATCTTAGGTGAAAATGAAATTTCTAAAAAAGAAATGAAACTTCTGAGTCTGATATAACACTATTTGTGATCTGGTACAGACTTACTCAAAGTTATGTGTACATAGGCAAGAATTATTACCTGGCAAGCTTTCTTCGGACGTGACTGGGTTAACGAGTAGAAAACCAGGTATTATGCAAGGGAACTCCAAAATTGAGAACGTGGAGAACTTTATCACGAACTATACACACCCATCCCAGTGGCCTATCTCTTGTGATTTATGTAATTTTGTTAGAGAAGAATCTCCCCCTTACCACCCTCCCCCAGGATAAATTTTCTGAGAATGAACTGTCCCGTATTTAGATCTTCAGTTAATCATTTTGTTGACGCCCTGTCTGACTCTCATCCTGCATTGCACATGGCAGTCTGGACTCAGGAGAGGCCCCAGGATCTGCCTGGGCAGGTCAGCTGCATCTGCTTCAGCATCTTCTTGTGCTGCCAGTAGCTTCTCTGCCTCAGCACTTACTGTGTCCTCTTTGCATCCAGAAAGGTCTTAAGCTCTAAACTGTTTTGACATCTATACCTTAGCTCTTCTGTTTTGTTTGTACCTTATTATACTTCATTATTTTAATGGAGTCTAAGGAGGGAAAGAATATGTGTGTGTAATCTTATCTTAGATAGAAAGCCTCATGGATTCTTAGTTTAACATAAAAGTTAGTAATTCTTTTAAAGCATTAATATGCCAAAATTTCAACAAGTCTTAACTTGCAGTGTAAATATACATTTTTGATATAAAGTTATTTAATATAGAGATAAATTATAGATAAATATTACAATTTCTCATGAGAATGTAAATTTGAAAAAATAGCATGCAACTAGAATTAATGCTGAAGAGCTCTTTGTATGTATGTAATAAAATCTTATATATTTCATTTGACTTTATTCTAGGACAATTAGAACTAATATATGCAGAGTTAGTATCTTATTTTTTTGATTGAAGTATAGCTGACTTACAATATCATTAGTTTCAAGTGTACACATACTGATTAAAAATTTTTATAGATTATACTCTATACATTTTATAGACTATACTCTGTATTCCTTGTGCTGTATGTATAACCTCGTAGTTTATTTTACACATAGTTTGCACTTAATCTGCTGCTGTTGTCTTGCCCCTCCCTCCTCTCTTCCCACCAGTAATGAATGACTAGTTTGTTCTCTACATCTAGGAGTCTGTTTCTGTTTTGTTTTATTTATTTGTTTTTATTTTTTAGATTCCATATATAAGTGATAACATATGGTATTTATCTTTCTCTGTCTGACTTATTTCACTAAGCATAATACCCTCCAGGTCCATTCATGTTGCTGCAAATGGCAAACTTACATTCTTTTTGTGGCTGAGTACTATTCCTTTGTGTGTGTGAGTAGTAGTATTCCATATATATATATGTATATGTTACATATATCTATGTCACACATCTTTATCCATTTATCTGTTGGTGGACACTTAGATTGCTTAAACCCTAACCTAATCAAATGTGTTCTAAAATTTCAGATTTTTTCCCCTTGCATATATATATATATAAAATCTATCTTGCTTATCTATTATTCTCTTTGATGTATTAATTATATTTAAGGTAGTTGTCAGTTAACACCAACATTTGGATTATCTCTTTTGTTACTTGCTTTTTCTTTTGTTTTTTGTTCATGAGAACCAAACTGCTGGGAGATAGATATTGTTTCAAGGGTATATCTTGGTGAAGTTGAGAGGTTTTGGCTTATATAGTCAAATTTTATTTTAAAAACGAAGCATAGAAACATGTTTTAAAAGGACAGTGGCCTGTATCTGTGAAGTCTCAGCTTGAAGGTGTTTTGCTGGACTCACAGGTGGTCATCTCTGATGGGGTGGGATAACCAAGACCGTAAACTGGTGGCCCAGCACTGTACTTGGTCTGCAGAGTTTTGTTTGACCCAAATAGTTTTTTAAACATTATATTAGTTGTTTACATTTTAATACTTAAATTTCACATACAAATTTAATGGCTTCTTTTGAGAAATTGGACAGTGTGGCAATAATACAGCCACAGTCAGTTGGACCTAAGTAGCTCCTCCTTTCACATAAAGACATTGGTTCACTTCACTTAGTCCTGCTTTACTTATTTATTTTAACTGCTGCATCTCTCTGGGTGAATTCACAACCCATTTTAAAACTCAAAAGTTGGCATTTCTCTTGACATTACTGGCCAGTTGTAGTGGCATGTCCTAGGTATGACTCAATTATGTTCTCTTTTTCTGCATGGTATTTTCCAAAATTTTCTCTAGTTTCTGGTAGCACTTAGCTTTGATTCCAAAGCTTGCTCAATTATGAGTTAAATAGTAGCAGCCAGGTCCTTAAAGACCCTGGTCTCAGGCAGTAGAAGTAGGGCAAAGTATTTGAACCCATTCGAGCAAATCTTCCCATCAGCCTCACCTCTCCCATCCAAAAGGAACTCTTTTTTTTTTTTTTTTTTAATATTTCCTGTATCTATGTAAATTGGATTAAGACACATTCCAATTTGCAACTTCCCAAGGGAGTTTCTTAGACTTCCTTCATATAGTGCACAGATAGGATTTGCTTTTCTGGATATTTAGCACCAAAAAGGAACTTAAATTGTACTACCTCAATAAAGTCTTTTTCCTTTATGATGCTGTACCAGGAACCATTAGAGTGCACAGTTAGTTTTCTTACACTCAATCCATCGCATCCTGAGTCCAAGAGTTTGACAGATGTGGTGAAATGTACTCTAGACTTAGTTCTAGGATGCCTCCTAGGCATCTGGTACTAAACCTGAGATCTAGAATTCTGCATGGTAGCTCTGCAGAGCATACTGTCATGCCTGCATCAGTTAAGCACTCAATTACATACTTGTTGAGTGGATGAATAATAGAAACCTTCACTTAACACCTTAAATCCTATTCTCTTTTGGTCTCATTCTTGCTGTGTCACATTTAAAGAGATAGGAACTTGTCTTCAAAAGTTTTGAATAGCATAGATGGTAACTCTAGGCTTTCTTAAAGGCACAGTATACAGTTTTCTATAGTGTTTTACCCAGAAAGCTTCTAAAGATTTTCTTCAGATTTCACTTTCCCTATGAATTCTGAAAATTTCTGCTTCTTTCATTCTCTTCATAGGACTGTTACCACACTTTTTTGATCAGTGTTTAATAGCTGTTTTCCTTCCACCCCTGCACCAAACTTTCAGGCATCCCAATTCTTGTGAACACATGGCCCTTTATGTCTGGTGCTGTCCCAACCCCCTCTCCATTCTAAATGTAATTTTCCTATCAAGGTTGCTTTTCTCATGAGAATCAGCTTTCTTGTAAATGGATGAGTAAAATTATCCACTTTATTACATGTCAAGAAAACTTGAATGAAAGAAATTCAGTGTTTTTCTTATTTTGTTCCCCTCCAAATCTCTTTCACCCACCTAACCAAGATTGAGAGGCATGAAGAATTACTGAAATAGTGTGGGATATATAAAGTAAATTTAGTACCCCAGCAAATTGTGACTGAGTAAAAGCAGCTCAGAAGACACCCTGTTTGCATGATGGTTGAGGTATTTAGTCTTAGTAGAAGCCTGTAAGATAGATATTATTTATAATTATTAAATCACAAATCAAGAAACTAGGATTCAGAGAAGAAGTAACTTGATGCTCATAATCATGCTCTAAATTGCCTGTGATGGACAATTTTTCAAGTAGACAAGAATGCTGAAGAAAAAGATCCTGGTGAGTCTTGAGATCTAAGTGATGTGAAATGACTAGAATTTCTTAATTTTCATATAGAACCACAGACTACTGCGATGCTTTATAATGAACTCAAATCACTTGGACTAATCTATACTTTAAATATTGTAAACTTAGGGGTCAGAGATAATTAAAATGGAATTGTGACCTACTTACACATTTTTCAGAGATATACATGAATTGGAATTAAACCACAAACAGGATAGCACAGTATAAAGAAAAATGTTATCTGTGTGTAAAAATATGTGTTTATGATAAAAAGAGGCTATTCAACGCTACTGTTTAGGGATTTCAATAACTAGTTAAGCAAGAAAAACATAACTGTTTTTGTTCTCCCTAGCTCTGATCTACAAAACATTAAATGAAAATGAACATTTTTATGTTTTGTGGCTGTATGTGTTTCTTTTCCTTGTATTTTGTGGGTGATGAAATACTTTCATTGTGAAGTCCAGATTTCTGATTAAGCAATTTGTCTTTACTCGGCTTTTAAATCAAATTTTTATCTCTGAGCTTTGAGGGGTAAGGCTGCCAAGATTTAAATGGGGAGGAAAAAACACTCATTTCGATCCTTACTGACATTAAATTTTAAGGCTTTGCAGTTGTAAAGCACAAATACTAAAAATAATTCAAATTTGAATATGAAGTTGCTATTTAAAAAAAATTTTCTATTCAGAAGAAAAACAATGCAATCTTGATATATGTATAGTACAGTTACATTTGATTTGTATTGTAAGTTTAAGTTAGAGCCTTAAAGATAATTTTTTCTTTTACAAAATTTTAATCTATGGTTATTTCTAGAAATTACCTTCTTTTTGTATTATAAAGCCCATAATATAAAAAGAATACATATCCTTCATCAGTTTCCCTGTGTAAACAGTTTTGTTAATGAAATAATGGCAATTTTCAAGACTATACACAATTTTTAATTATTTCGGAAAACTAATTGAAGTTATAGTTGTAACATTAAAATTTCTATTTTTAAAATTGTCTTATTGTATTTAAATATACTGTGCTTATACTTAGCTACAAATCCCAGTATAGAGCACTTGGGGGATGGGAAGGGGATGTATTGGTGACACAATTAGAGTGGTACATTGATTAAACACTCTCAATCCTGTAATTTTGTGCATAAAGCACCTTGTGCTGTGAAAATAACTGTTCCTAGATTTTCATTGTAACTGGACTGTTCAGGTTGCCTAGAAGGAAATACCTGCATGGTATCTTTTGAGATCTAATAACATCATTATGAGTGTCACCTTGTGAATAGTTTCTGAATTTGTAAATGTATACTGTACACTCAAATAATTATGTTGGGCATGTTCTTTTATTTAGTACTTGCCATATGCTGAGCACTCAGAAAGAGAGACAATATCCCTTCATTCAAGATGTTTACCATCTGACTATTTAAATGGGAATATTTAGTATATGGTATTTACTTAAATATTTGCAAATAAGTTGGAAAAATCAAGATCATAGTAATCACAGTGAGCACCAAATTCAGACTTGGTGGAAAAGGGTAATGGAGGGTAGAAGGTTGGCAGAAAACACATTGGAAATGGTACAGACAAGAAGGAAGGAATAAACCATAAGATGAACCCAAGATTAGATTATAGGGGCATGTATGATGAGATTGAAGAGATTGTCTGGAAAACTTCCAAATGGTGGGAGACCTGAACTACTAGGAATTTAAAGTCAGTGCAGGGGACAGGAGGTGGTGAGTGAGGTTCTTTGAGTGGGGTTGTAAGTAAAGAAAATTGCTTTTGGAAAATTATTCTAGTCACTGCAGTTAAGAGATAAAAGACAGTGAGTTAAGTGGGTTAAGAGAGAATAGATAGTGAAACTACTTTGAAATGGATCAGATATGAAATAATAACACAAGACTCACAGTTTTTAAATAAAGAGGAGATACTAGATCTGGGAGAACTCGCAAAGGAAAAAATATACATAAAGTCTTTTGTTTAGTGTCCAAGTCATTTCAACTTTTAACTTTACTTCATTCGGAATAGACATTGATAAATGATAGCTGATTTAAACCATGATCTAGAGGACTTTTGGGGATATTAAGATACAGGTTATAGAAATCTCAAATATAGCAGTTTAGACCAAAAGGGGGAAGTGGACAGTTTAAGGAACTGCAATGGTTTAAATATTTCATCAAGGTCCTAGAATTTTTCTATCCTTCACTTCTTCATCTTCATGCATCTCCCCATAGTTTCAAGATAGCTGCTATATCTCCAGATACCACCTCTGTGTTCCATGTCTGAAGAAAAACGAAGAAACAGGAAAGACTGGTGATTGACTTGAACTTGTCATATGACTACCATTGGTTGAAGTAGAGTCTGGAAAAACAATTTTTTAACTTTATTGAGGAAAAATTGACAAATACAGTTGTATATATTTAAAATGTACAGTGTGATGGTTTGATATACATGGTGAAATATTTACCAATATCAAGATAATTAACACATCTGTCACCTCACATAGTTTTTTTTTTCTTTTGTGACGAGAATGCTTGAATGCTTTATCTACTTTCAGCGACTTTCAAGCATACAATACTGTACTATCAAATATAGTCACCATGCTATACATTAGATCCTCAGAACATACTCTTACAACTGAAAGTTTGTACCCTTTGATCTACATTACCCCATTTCTCCGTTCAGCCCCAACAACCGCCATTTTATTTTTTGCTTCTATGAAATCAGCTTTTTTGTTTTGTTTTGTTTTTTTTAAGATTCCGCTTATAAATGATAATATAGTATTTGCCTTTCTCTATTTGTCTTATTTAACTTAACATAATTCCATCCAGGTTCATCCATGTTTTCTCAAATGGCAGGATTTCATTCCTTTTTGTGACTGAATAATATATGTAAACTTTTCTTTAACCACTGAATGTCCATTGAAGGACATTTAGGTTGATTCTGTATTTTGGCTATTGTGAATAATGCTGTAGTGAGCATGGTGTACGGATATCTCTTTGAGATGCTAATTTACATTCCTTCAAATACCTACCCAGGAGTAGAATTGCTGGATCATTTGGTAGTTCAATTTTTAATTTTTGGGAGAAGGGCCATACTGATTTCCATAATGGCTGCACCAATTTACATTCCCACCAACAGTGTTAAGGGTTTATATTAGGTAAGTATATTTTGTAAAACTCACTGATTCCATAGAAAATGTATTAAACTATAAAGTTAAAAACCTTAACATATTAGGCTAGTGTTCTTTCAGTTGTTTGAATACAGAATCAGGATATTTGTTACTGTTTTTGTCCTACTGCTTTCTCAGAATGCATGATCAGAGTAAACCCAGATTTTAAACAGTGAGGAAGTATAGAAAATACATGTAATCTGAGGACCAATTTATAAATATGAAAGATAATACACAAATGTGGTTTGAAACATCTTTAAAAATTTCGTAATATTTTATATATGTAGTTTAACATTTAACATCTTAAATTATGTTTTCAAAATTGTGTATCATTTTATTCTCTTGCTTTTTAATGTCACCTGTGACCCCATATGAAATAAATCTTTAAATTAAATGACACAATTCATATATCAGTTCTATAATAGGAAATAAATTTAGCCAGATAGATTATCAGGATACCTAGTACACTTTGTTCCCCAAATGGTATGTGATGTAGGTGCAGAATTGTATAGTTAAAGATACTTAGCCAATGAGATCACTGAATTGGAGAAATATTCCTAAAGGTTTTAAGAATAAGGCTCTGAAGTTATATGGTTATTAGAAATATATTTTGGACAAGCCTCCAGTGATGCAGAAGAAGTTAAAATGTCTAGCCAAGAGATTGAATCACTGAAGAAGTGCAGAAAGAACCAGCAATAAACTTGCTAAGTGTCCTTTCTGGAAATGCAATCATTTCATTGTTACTCACATAAGTCTTCTAAAGTGCTTTGGGATATTACCAGTAATATAGATTCTATGCCCTTGGGTAATAAAATAAAATGTTACTCTTAGTCATTTGGAATTTTAAATGTTACTTTATTTCTAGATGCAGCTGAGTCATTTTTCTTTTTGGTTTCTAGGGGAGGTCTCAAAGTAATTATATTTTCTTATATTATTACAGTTGAATTAACTATGTAACAATGCTTTTTCACATGAAAAGTAATGTACAAGATATAAATGATTTTAAAATTTTTTTGGATTCTGAAATCTTATTAATAATATAATCCTCAAAGATATTTCATATGTAAGGAAATTATTTTATAAGAAAATTAGCTTTATTCTAAAACTTCTGAGAACCAAAATAAATTAGATGAGTCTCTAAAGTACTTAGTCTGTGGACAAGATAATAAATATTTCAGTACCCACTATTTTTAGGGTATTGTGCTAGAGAGTGAGGGACATAAAAAACATTAAAACACATTCTTTGCCCTTAAAAAGTTTATAGTTTGAGAAAATAATACAGAGAAACACTCATGACACAGGACAGTTTACTCATGTTTAAAGCCATTCCAGCTATAAAAATCTGTGCTACTAACTATTGCCTCTTTTGGTTATTGCTGTATAACAAATCACCCTAAAACTTAATGACTTAAGACATCAGCCGTTTTATTGTTTCTCATGATTCTTTGGGTTGGCTGGGTTTCAGCTGGGCCATTCTTCTGCTTGTTTCACTTGAAGTCTCATACCATTGCAGTCAGATGGTAGCTGGGCTGGGGTTTCCAAGATGACTTCTTCACTCATGTTTCTGGGCCTCAGGTCTCCAACTTGATTCTCTCTTCCCATAATGTCTCATCCTCTAGAAGATCTTCATGTGGCCTCTTTATCCAATGGGGCAGCCTAACTTCATGGATTCGGGCTCTCAGAGTCAGGAAGTAGACATTTTTAGTACTTTTAAGTCCTTGGATCAGGAGTACTGGAATATGCATTTTCACCCCATTCTGTTGTTCAAGATAGTCACAAGACCAGCCTATGCTCGTGGGATGGGGTAGGGGAATAAGCTCTTGATATGAGGAACAGCAGATAGAAATAGAGGTATTTTTGGAGGCCATCTTTGGAGATTAGCTGACACACTACCTGATTAGTAGTCTAGGCCGTAATTGCTCTGGGATTCTCTGAGTGACTAAGGAAGTCTCCAAAGATTAGCTAAGGCGTTTTCCTGAGTCAAAAAGACAGCATAGAGGAGATGGCAGGGAAGGGGGGGGTGGTGGAGGAAATTATGGGATCTTCAAGGAACAGCATTTGCAAAAGTATGCAAGTGGGAAAACAAAAGGATTAGATTAATCAGAGTTATAAGAAAAATTAAAAATTTGGCCTGCCCAAAGTAATAGTCATCAGAGCTTACATTGCCTGTTTCAATTAATATAGAAAGGACTGGTGCAAAAGTGTGGGAAGTAAGTATTTTTAAAAGCCTGATGCAATTCTAAATAGGGAGCATATTCTTTAAAAATGGTAAAACCAGTGACTTTTAAAAATTGAAGCAGATTGTGAACTTAGAAATAAGATGGAGAGATTTGATTTGGATGAATTTACTGTTGGTTTCTATCAGATTTGAGATTTTTTTCAGGTAGCTGGACAGTGCCAGCCCAATGCAGCATGCTACCGGAATGCAGGACAAGTAAGAAAAGACAGGTGTAGGCATGGCTTGGGAGTTTTGCCTCCTGGTAATTGTTTGGTGGAGTGCAGGTTCATGGTAACTGAGATTATCTTCATCAGCATTGAGGTGAAAGCTAATAGCTCAGAGAGCCAACAGTACAAATCTCCTGAAAACAAGTCTTGACCTTAGGATAGTTATATATGCTGCGAATAAGACTCTTGTATGAATTCTTAATAAACCAAATCATTAGCACTGCCCCCACTTTGGAATTTAAATAACAAAATCAACTTCAGGTATATGATAATTCCATTTATTCATTTATTTAATGCTTCTGCTGATTATTTGCTGTATGAATAGTTCAATACTGAGGAAATACAGTGATGTAAAAACTGTTGTAATTTTTAGGAAGTTCTTTATTAGGCCGGAATGTTCCTGTTATTTTCATACGGTGACACTATTTCTGTGTTCTAGGTGAATATAAATTAATCTCTTCTATAAAGTATTCGTAAGTCATCTGGAGAAACAAACATTCCCACTGACCCAAGTCTTCCTTCCTTACTCCCCGGGTTCTGCAATTACTAATGCTGTGCTGAGGCTTTCGTAATCCACATTCATTCAGCAGACATTTATTGAGTTCCATCTATGAGATAGACACAGTCAAAATGACTTTTGAAATGAGACCTATACTATGAGAAGGAATCAGCCTTGAGACCTGGTTGGAGAGAGTTTTAACAGCACAAAAGCCCTGAAGAAGAAATAAATCTAATGTATTCAAGGAACAGAAAGAAAGGCAGCCTTGCTGTAGCATGCTGAAGAAGAGGTGAGTTAGGACAGAAAATGTGTGGTGTCTGAAGCCATAATAAGGACTTGAAATTTATTCAGAGTGGGGAGGGGAGGTGTTGGAATGTTTTGAGCAGGGAAGTGATATGACTATAATTTACCCTTTATGAGGATCATTTCTGATTCTTGGTAGAGGAGAAACTGTCGAGGAGCAAAGGCCAGGAAGATGTCAGGGAGCTATCACACTAGTCTGCGGCGATGGCAGCAACTTGAGTTAGGCAGAAGTGGGGAACTGGTGAGAAGGTGGATGCTCTCTGCCCCTCACCCCTTTGTCCGTCTCAGTTTTGCTCTCCACATGTTGCCTCTTTCCTCTCAGTCAGTTGGTAAGTGCCTATCTTAGGCCTCACAGCTCTTCACTTCTTTTCTGGCCTTCTTTACTGTCTTACTTCTCGTCTGCACCCATTTTCCTCTCCAACTTGCTTTCTGTCCTGTTCCTTTCTGATTTCTTGCTTTTCGCTCACACTCATCATTACTTTAGCTATGTGCAAGCCTTACAAAGTCTACCTTATTCCCATTCACTGATAGACTAATTCTTTACCCCTTTAAGGAGGCAAATGAAGGGTCCAGTTTTTTCTAATTTTCCTAGCCTAGGAAATTTAAAGTATTCTGATCTGGTCTTCATATCCTATACAAGGGCCTGTAGAGCCAGTTCTCACTGTGGCCTTGACTGGTGGGAAAGTTCTCAAATTGCAGTGGCTCATAGTAGGAAGCTATCAGTAAACACAGCATCGTGTCCTGAAGCTGGAACTGGCTGAGATCCTAACCCAGTTTTGATTTGGCTGTGCTTGAGAGTCTTGCTTGTGCCGGGAATGACTGAATGAATGGAAATAAAAACTTAGTGCAGAAGAGGAAGGATTTTCTGGTCTACACAAGCTGATGGTCATGTATCCTTGACTAAACAGCTGAAAAAGTTTATACTTTCTTAGTGGCTTTCACATCCAGGCCAGTTTTGAAGACCTACACATACAAATGTGCCAGGCAGCACACCTTCCTCCTGAGACAGAATGGGCATCTTTCAAGGGCAACATGTTCCTGACTTAGGATTCCAATGACCTTCAGTTTTATGTATTGCTACATTAGTAATAGTAGGCTTTTCTTGTTATTCCTGTCATTAATGTTAGGAGGTAGCAATTCAAACAATTAGGTCTTTTGTGGATAGTAATAGAGTTTAACAGGGCAGGGACCAGGGACGTCTAAGAGAGCAGAACCAGAGCAGATAGTGGAACTGAGATTCTGGAACTGGGCATTTCTTAGGAGTGACCATTGTCAGAATTTTTGTGGCTAATTCTGTCATGCAAATCATGTTTCTAGCTGTATTATTAAAACACTTAAATATTTCCTAAAGGCAAACTGAAGTGAATGCAATCCTTTTCCTTAATACAGGAATTGATAGCAGGAAAGTGTTCCATGTGGTAATTGCAGTGCAGTTAACTGATAAAAGGAGAGCAGAGCGCAGAGGTGCCTGGTGCTGACGGGAGCACCTCCATACTTCTGTGTGTCTGGGACGGAGCCGTGGCTGGTGCATCGGTTCTCACTCTGACAAAGCCATCGCAAGCTTAATTTATCCTGTGCGCATAGTTCAGCGTACGTGCACACAGCTTTACATACGGGGGATGTTCTGTTTTTGCAGGTGAAGGAATTCAGCCGTACACCAATTAAATAAATTATTTAATTAAATTTTATTTTTAAATTTTGGGACTTGGGGAGAGAGCTAGGATAAAGGAAAGCAGGGTCTTTTCCCTAGCTGTGTGCAGAAAGGGGGATGTATGAATTGCGGAGGGCAGGAGAGCCCTTCGACCCAGACATTTACTCACAAAGAGTATCACATTTGTATTGTTATTCTTCAACTAAAGTTATTTTATTGAAACATGCCTCCCCAATTAACTATTCACTACTTTACATATTCATGAGCTTATCTACTTCCCAGCCTCCTATTACAAAAGAAAAAACCCAGAATTATTTGCTATAGAATCAAGCTGGGTTTGAGTTGCTGCTATTGAAAAACTTTAAACCTTGGTAAAATGTAGTAGCAGGCAAGTGTTAGCACAATCTACTTAATTTTCAAGATGTGGTTCTTAAATAAACTTTTTTTTTTGTAATAAATGGGGGTATGCAGGAAGGGAGAAACAAACCTAGTAACAGTTTCTGCAGTGTTGCAAAACTCAGGTTGCAGAAGGTGACAGTTAAGTATCTTGCCAGATTTTTTTAGCTAGTGTGAGTCTATTGTACCACAAAATTGGAACTGCTAGGAACTTTTCTCAAAAACACTCCTACTTTTAAGAAACGTACTTTAAATCCATCTTTTGACTTGTTTTGCATAAGTAAACCACATGCTAACACAACACTCACTTTAAGAGCACTATCCAAACATTACAAAGTCAGTTCCAAAGTCCAGACAATTTCCAGTTCCTCTGTCAGAAAGCAAATAACAACAAAAGACTTATTCCAAACATAAGTCAACCAGAACCTTGGAGAACCTTCACAGTAACTTCCTTTGCACAACTTCAGGAAATTTTGTGAATAACCCACAGAGGGGAGCACATAACCCCATAATACTCAGAACATATTGCCCAAGTTACACATGATGACAAGGTAAACATTTGCTTAAGAACTCCTTCAAAGGGGGAAGTGGTATGAAATAAGCAGGGGATGCTCTCCCATCTCTGAAACCCCAAATTAGCTGCAGCCTTGGCTGTACCCAGCACCCTCAAGGTCTGAGTGTTACAAATTTCTCATCCTTCGTTTTAAAGAAAACAAACTTTTCCACCAAAATATTTCTAATTGTTAACCTGCTGGAATGAAGGTAGGAGTGGGTGTGTGTGAATGATAGGGCTGTTATTTCTGATTCTTTTCTGTTTCTTGGCATTTGTAAGCATTCATCAGCTGGCTCCTTCTGACTCCATATACAGATACAATTTTTTAATATATTCATTTGGTGCTTTTCTGCTGAAGAGTACAAGATTATTGATCACTTGTGGAGTTTCTCAGCATGGATGCATTCCCCGGGTAATTGTTATAGTACCATAAAACCATGGTACACCAACTTCATTTTAGTAGTTTTACACTTGGCTGTAACTCCATATACAAGGGACATTAAAGTTAAAATGTCCCTAGAGTTTTTTTCTAACATTAAGTTTATTTCAACTACTACAGATGGAAACAAAGCAAAAAGTAATGTACTGGCCTTAAACACTCTATCCCTGAATAAGGTAAAGCTATGATGGTGAGATATTTTATCGTAGTGCTTCAGAACTCATTCTTGCTGCATAAATTGCCCAGTGCATATTGGGTGCATAAAACAGGGAAGATTTATTAATCTTATGTTGAAAGTATGAACCCGAAGTCCAGGAGAAGAGGATCAGAGCTGTGTGCACACAAGATCCATACAATGCAAAATGTCAGAAATACATATGTGACAATTTGAAAATGCTATTTCTGATTCCCATAGCTACACTCCTTGGAGGAAAAGGAAATCCATCTCATATTGTTATGGAAAAAGTTCATATATATGTAAGTGAATAACGAAGAAGTAGGGGAGTTGAGCTACTAGTGTTGTAAATGGAAATACATTTTATATGGAAACTTAAAGAATCTGACCTTGTATTAAATGTAAAAGAAAGAAATACTATATTACATTATGTCATGTGTTAGGGAGGATTTTTTTTTTTTTGGTAGATAAATAATTGGCACTTCAGTATCTGGTCTTTTATGCTAATTGCTAATTCTGTGTTAACATGTTTATTCAGATTGAAAAATAAAAAATGTAATGCTGAAAAACGAATTGATTATAGTAACTAATAAATCCACTGACTAAGCATAGGCAGAGCACCATCTTTGTACCAAGTCCTCTCTGTGTAGGACATGGATTATACAGGTTAGGAGGCAGGCGGTCTGCATCTGAGGGGCTCCAAATGCAAGAAACTCAAGGAGGAGAGTCCCATAATCCAAGGAGATAATTCTTCTGTTGAAAAATTTTAAGATTAAGTCTTAAATTATGAGGTGGAGATTTTACCTTCTTCTCCTTACTTATAAGGTATTCCTTCATGGAAAATGGGTAAGTTTATCAGAGGAATGCTTGAGACTGAGGCCTACATTTTATATGCCTTGGGAATAGAGAAAAGATCCTGGCCTCCAGGGCTGTCAGGTTGGCCTTTTAGGTGAATTTAATGCTCTTGATTTTTATTCTGCTCTGCTTCCCCTGAAACCTACACTGGTTTATTCCAACCAATGTGGTCTGAATTCCATCCAACATTTTACTAATATTTATCTGTGCTAAACTCAGTATAGCTTGATAAGTCAAATTTGTTGCAAATCACTTCCAGTTGTACAAATACATTATTTACTCATAACTGGTAAAAACTCTGTGCTGTCATTAAATGAGTTGACATACTCATGTAATTACCTGGGCTGGCAGTCTGAGTAAGTGCTATTATTCTGAGAAAGAAAAATCAAAAGAATGACAGTATAATTCCATGAAAATTATAATCTTTGACAGTTATAAAAGTAGGCATTTTCCAAAAATGTGTTTCATTTTATTGTAGCAATCTTTATTTTTCTGTTTCTTTTTATAAAGTCCCTATAAATTGTCTGAAATTTGGATGGATGCATTTAAATATTTCAATCAAAGCTTGGCAGCTGATGAACTGAACCTAGTTTCATTACCAGTTCCAAATGACCTTCCCTCGAGTTCATGGGTTGTGCCACCAACCCCTAAAGTCATGGGTGCAGTGACTCATTGCCAGGGGAAATGCTTATGGCACAACTCCAGTTTGGAACAGTGACTGGCAGTTGATTTAAGCTTGGGAGCAGAGGAGGAGAAGGAGCCAAAGTCCACGCTAAAGCTGGAGTAAGGCTGTCACAGTACTGAAACACAGTCACTCACATTCACTGGGCTTTTCTCAAATTTTGTATTGAATTGAGATAATGAGACCTCAGATCTGGTGCTGATTTAATCCAGAGTGCTCCTATGAGCTTAGTGATGAGCAATGGCCCTGCTCTTTTTTCTAATGCTATTCATGGTGGAAGGAATTCTCTCTGATTTAGGTTGAGCTGTCACAGAAGTCATTCAAAGGATTGATGGGTTTGATACATTTCACTCTTGGCATGTGAGTCTTACATCAGGTGTCTCCATGAGGCCCCCTCCATGAGGGGGCACCCACCGTCTTTAGCTCATCATGTAATGTGTAGTAGGCACAAAATATTTCATTAATCTATTTTATAAGTATCTATTAAACTTTTATTATGTACTGAGTATGATGCATCTAGTATCCAGGGTATATGGTTATCTAGGGTACGTGGTAAGGGCTTCCACAGACATGATACCTGCAACGTGAACTTGCGGTGTCGGGTTTATTGACTTTATTAATTTCATAAACTTTATTTAATTTGTTCGTTTAGTTTGTCCTGACACAATGATAGCAATAACATAGGAACCTTTGAGAGTTACTGTTAGTAGTGATATTAGCTATATATTTGTCTTAATACATTTTTTGACATCTGACTCACTTCTTGCTAGCAGTACCACCTTTAGAACTAGGCAGGAGGGGCCTCAGCCTTGGCCCTCACCCTTCTTTTAGAGAAATAGTTGATTACTAAATATCCCAAACACACACACACGATTTATTAAAGTCCATATGGACACCTCTGTTAACACATGATCCAGTGTCCAGTGCTGACAGAGCGACCAGGAGCCTTAACATCCTGGACATCCACTCTGAAGACTAACATTTTTCAGGCTCCAGGGATATGCTTTCCACATTTTCTTTCTTTTTTTTTTTTTTTTTTTTGCCCTGGGTTCTTGAAACAAAAGGCAACTATATCTGAATGTGGTGAGTTTGTGGATTGTGCTGCTGCTCTTTGGAGATGGGTACAGCTCCAGGGTGTGGGGAAGACTTTTTTCCCCCAGCTTTATTGAGATATAATTGACATAGAACATTGTGTAAGGCGTACAATGTGTTGATCTGATACACTCTATATTGCATTATGATTACCACCATAGTGCTAGCTGTCACCTCCTTTATGCATTTGAGTGGAAGATGCACTTAGGTTATTAGATAAATTAACTTGTCAAATCTTTCATAAGCATGAATGAAATGAATTCTTGTTAACAAAGTTTTATTTATCAGTAGTGCCTAATATCTATTTTGGGGGGAAATTTTTTTTTCTTCTTTCTTTTTCTTTTTGCTGCTCTTGTGTTCCAGTTTGAGTCTGAAGGTACTCACAAATTAGCATCATATTTACAACACTTCTATGAGGCAGCTGTAGCATATTGTACAATATTTAACAATTCATATTTCACTTAGATTTCTATATGGAGGTATACATATAATATGCCTAAGACAAGGTATCAGTTATAACTATATTGATACTGAGTGGTAGAATTGCTAATAGTTTCATTTTTATTAAAATACTTAATTATACTTTCAAGAAATACAATTTCATTATTATTTAGATGTTTTATATATAAAATTTTAATATGAATTATAATTGTACCTTGCCCTTCACTTCCAATAGAAAATTTTGCATACTTTAGGAGAAAGCATTTTTGAAAATAGCATGTAAAATAATTATAATATTTTGATTTTTGAAATTACATTAACTGACAATTTTATAAAAATACATTTATATTTTATATGTATTTATGATACTTTATTTTTCATTCTTAAATGATTACTTTCAGAATAGCAGACTAAAAATCTTGACTATACCACTGTAATAGTGATTTTGCTGAACTGAAGGTTAAAAAATGATTTTTAAAAAATTAATAATTCGTGAATGTTTTTCTTTATTACTCAATCCATCCACAAACCACTTACACAAATGTAATACTTATTAAATTTAATTCTTTATTTTGCTGGCATTCAGTCATATATAAAAAAGCATAGCTTTGTACATTTTATCTTTTTATTATGAAATTACATTTGTCAAAGTAAGCATAAAGAATATATTTTATTTAAAAGTTGCCTTGATTTACAACTTTTAAATATTTGAATATAGAATGTTGGCTTCCATTTGTATTCTTGCCCCAGGGATCCCAAATGTTAGGGTTCACCAGGATAGCTAGTTATTTGGTAATAGATTTTACAATGTTTCCAACATTTCAGTTTTCATAAATTATTGCAAAATTGAAATGATTTAAGAAAAACTCTTTTAAGGGTTTACTGTAGTTTTTCTGCTGGTTTTCTAATGTCCAGTTCTGACCTCTGTAAGAGTTGTCAGGGGTTATTGTAGGTATAGAAACTGCGTCTATCTCTGTCCCACTCCTCCATCTTCTCCACTTCCAGTTTTGCTTCTAATCATTTCTCTCTTGGGCTTTCCAGGCTCTGTTCTTTTGGTTTTGCTCCAGGATCTTTCCCTCTGATTTGCTCTTTGAGTTGATGATGTCTTTGGGAAATGGCCAAGGTTTTAATTTGGCGTCTCCTCAAAATGCTGCATTTGGTACCATCTACTACACACTCCTTCACTCATACACCTTCTTGCTCCATTCCCCTCCCCTTCATGATCATTCCACCCACTTCCTGTATGGGGAAGAAGGAGAAGAGATTGTTTTGTAAATTAGCTAATAAACTTTGATATAGTTGAAATTCAGTTGATAACACCTAAAATTTATAAATCAAGAAATTGCAGTATTAATACATTCTTTTGGAATATGGTATTTTATTAAAGGTAAAAGTGATTTTACCTAGGGAGTGAGATTTTTAAACCATTCTGTACAAATTTTTTTACCCATACGCATAATCTATGTTAAATTTAATATCTGACCATTTACACTTTAATAGTAAGAATTTAAATCCTGTCTAGGTGGTCAAGTAGGAAACAAAACTTTTCTTCTTTCCTACTTGTGAAATCTGGTTGAGTCATACTGAATGAATTTTCAATATATATCAAATGCAGTGAGAAAACCCCTGTGAGGGGAATGTTGTCATTGTTTTCAGTCTACTGCAATGCCCCGTTCTCTTCTCAAACTAGCAGTAGCTGTTTGAGTTAAAGCAGCAAAGTGCCTTATTACATATGCCTTGTACTGTTTGACCATATTAGACTCTCTGCTTAGAATATAATGGTCATAGTGCCACTAGTCAGTTTTCACTGTTCTTTGGATCCATTCCTGGCACTGTGTAAGTGAGTATACACATATTCCTGTACATTGTGTTCTGCCATTTTAATGGGCCTATGCTTCAGGTGGGCAAGAACCTTAAACTGATTAGTGTTTATATTTTCAAATAGATTAAATAGTTGTATGTCGGAGAAACAATCTCTAAATTGACTGGCTTTTCCTTTTTTTTTTTCCCCCGAGTGATTTATTCTTTAATTCAATACTTTTTTTTTCCTCAGTCAGCTTCTTTCAGGGGCACAAAGATGAATAAGACATGGCCTTAACACTAGAAGAATTAACAGTCTATTAATATTATACTTGATCTTGGTAAGTACTATGGTTAATATACAAATGAAGTGTGTGGGAGCACAAAGGTGGGAAGCAACAAGATTAGAAATGACATTCTCCACTTGAATGAAATAGACTCTCTGGATTTTAGTCCATGTAGTAACACTATGTAACATAAGCACTAATTTAAAAATAATTACTTATAATTTAGTACAGCTATAGGACTTTTTTTAAATGACTAAGTGATTTATTTAGAGATAACTGAGTTAAGGAACTTACTGTCTAGCGAAATAAGTCCAGATTATGAATACTTAATTTTATGAATTAAATAAACTAATAAAATGGTTTTCTAGTTTTTCTCCTTAAAAGTAAATTCTAAGCCTTTCTACTTTCTGCTAAGAACCTATCCTAACTAATTCCCTCCTTTTTTTTTTTTTTTTTTTTGGTACTATCTCTCAATGAACTCTACCAAAGTCTTTTTTGGACATGAAATCTGTATGTCCCCACACCAGGCCACATTCTGGCTATTCTCCCAAATAAATCATAAGTGAAAAAGTAAAAGTAAATTTGAAGTATGAAAAAGTGGTTTGAGGAATAAATAAATGTAAATGTGGTGTACCTTAATTTTGTGTACCTTAATATCCAGTGTACCTTGTTTGGAAACTACATGCAAATTCTACAGAAAAGAGTTGCTATTTTTTAACTTTAGTTTTCTAACTGAAATTAAAAACCTGTCATAATGACTTTGCCATCTTCACCATTTGAAGTAACATATTAAATGCTGTCAAAGGCAGTTTGTATACTTACCCTTTTTATGAATGAGCATCCAAACTAAGAAAGCTAACATGTCCCTACCTTAGAATTTTAAAGTGAACAGTGGTGTTGTATTGACAGATGCTAAGAAGATGTGAATTAGTCAATATCATTAATTTCTTCTAGGAAGGAGTTAAGTGTCTTCCTAAACCAATAAAGGATTTACAACTAGTCCAAAGTTTACATAAACTGCTTTGGGGCTACCAGTTATTAACAGGTATGCTTGTCGAAATACCTAAATGAGTTTCCAAATAAGAGGGTAGACTTGATCTGGAATGATAGTTCATATATCATTCAGAGGGGCCAGCAAAACTGCCCACATCCACTTTCCCAATGCCAACCACATGTGTTTCTCTCTTACTACTCCAATATAAGCCTGAATTCTAGACATTATAAAACATATTAGCCAGGCCCCTCCTGACTTTCAGTAAACAGAACTGAGTGTAAATAATATTTACGGTCATGGAGACTACTTGGCTGAATCTACTTTAAAAGACAGTTTCATTCTGCTTATACAATGTTTCACCACCTACAGTAGCACACAGGCACGTATACAAAAGTACACTTAGACCAAGCCAAAAGGAGAGACGAAAGTGTAATTCACCAAGGAAAGGAATATATAAAGGAAGGTGACTAAACTGAGACTTCATACAACTGTTTATTTGTCATAAAACCATCCATGAGCTGAGATATAAGCATAAGCATTAAGTGAATGACAGTTGTTTTATTGTGTTTTCAACGTTTTTAGTTGTATCTTAAAAAATACCAGATGCTGTCCACATGATGCCAAACATATGGCTTTTGGCTGTGCTCTTGTGATCTGTAGTAGATTGCTATAATGTACAGGGCAGGAAAAAAAGCGATTTACAGATAGCCCTGGCCTGAGTGGCTTGCAGCTGGATCTAATTTCACTGAACTGATGGCCTCTTCCCTCCAGCACCTTCTATTTTATCAAATGCCACATATTGTTTTTTGAAGTGGTTCTTGTTGTCATAGTGAATACCACAGATGGATAGCACACAGGACATTTGGTTGTCTGTTTTCTGACTAAGGTCACGACCTACTGTTGTTCATGTTTGGGTGGAGGACGTATTTCATGGGGCTGCTCAAGACAGCTAATGAGTTTCAGCTGTCTAAGGGATCATGTATAAGACATTGCTCACTTAGTTGACATACTTAGAGGCCATTATAGCTATTTGAGTTCTTAGGCACTACTAGTTGTCTCCCAAGTGTGTCTTTTCTTTGTGTCAGTTACTAAACTGACACATCACTTGCAAAAATGATGAAAGGGTAAGAAGGAGAATGAATAAATGCTAATAATTACTCAATTGCATTGTGACTGAGTATATACTTTTCTGCCTCTGCTACTAGATATTAAGCATCTTGATGGTGTACAGTATGTCTTGTTCAGCACTGAATAGCCTGCACACAGCCCAGGTGCTGTTACGTAATAATAACTTAAATATCTGTTTAATGAATAGAGAGAAAAGCAAGCATTCATAGAGTTTCCCTAGACTTGATAATTATGGAGGGAGTGGATGATTAGTATATGAATGGTAAGTTTGTAGATCTCATTGTTTCCTGAGTTTTCCCTGAACCCTAGTATTTGAAGATCCATCTTTGTAACTCTTTGTTTATATGATCTGTTTCTTCTAACTGTAGCGTAACACTTGTGTTTGCATTTGCTACATTTTACCTGTCACCCTCTAACTGATGGATGCCAAGATTGCTTCCAACTCCCTTCCAACACAAGATAATTTCCAGCCATCTCTACTGCTGCTATGACATTGCGATATGGGACCATATGGGAGACACTTGCAGATGGGGCTGGTTAAGTTCTTAAACGTTACTGAAGCCATGTTTCTTTTTTTCTTTATTTAATGGGATACTTTTCTATGAGGTTTCTACCTCCTTAGTCTTCATTTAGGAAACCAAGTACAGATTTCCCCAAACCATTTCTAGGGATTCTGTTGTACACCACTTCTCCCTCTAGTTATGTCCCCAGAGAGGAGGGTTAAGTTCATTCCTAGGTGTTTTATTTTTTCTGATATATTGTAGATAGAATTGTTTTTGTAATTTCCTTTTCAGATTGTTCATCGTTAGTGTATAGGAACTGATCTTTGTGTGTTGACTTTGTATCCTGGTATTTTTCTGAATTCATTTATTTGTTCTAACAGGTTTTTGGTGGAATCCTTAGGATCTTTTTTTACATATAAGATCATATCGTCTGTGAATAGAGATAACTTTCCTCTTACCTTCCAATTTCTATGATTTGTCATAAAACCATCCAAGGGCTGAGATATTGCTAATTTCTCTGGCTAGAACTTCTAGTACTGTGTTGAATAGAAGTGGCAAAAGCAGATATCTTTGCCTTATTCCTGATTTTAGAGGAAAACATCAGTCTTTGATCACTGAATGTGATGTATGTTGTGGGCTTTTCATTTATGGCTTTTATAAAGCTGAGGTAGCTTCCTTCTGTTCCTAGTTTGTTGAGTGTGTTTTTTTATGACAGGATATTGAATTTTGTCAAATGCTTTTTCAGTGTCATTTAAGATAATCATATGTTTTTTCCCCTTCATTCTGTTAATATGATGTATTACATTGATTTGCATTTAAAGTAATTACTAGTAAGAGACAGCTGCCATTTTGCTATTTGTTTTTTATATGCTTTATGGCTTTTTTTAAATCCCTCATTTCCTCAATTACTGACTTCTTTTGTGTTTACTTGATTTTTTTGTACTGAAATCTTTTGATTCCCTTTTTATTTACTTTCGTGTATATTCTACAGATACTTTCTTTTTGGTTATCATGAGTATTACATTTAACATCCTAAAGTTATAACCATCTAACTTGAATTATATCAACGTAACTTCAGTGGCGTATAAAAACTGCTCCTATACGTCTCCATATTTCTGCTTCCTGTTATTAATGACAAAGATTACATCCTTATATATTGTGTACCCTCAAACATAGATTCATAATTGTTTTTAAGTGAATTTATTTTTTAACTTATGCAGAAAATTAAAAGCAGTTACAAAACAAAATTACAAAAGACTACCTTTTATAAATGCCCATATATTTACCTTTACTGGAAATATTTATTTCTTTATACAGCTGCAGTTACTTATTGACTACTTTTATTTCAGTTTGAAGTACTTTCTTTTTAGCATTTTTTGCAGGGCAAGCCTAGTGGTTAAAAAAAAAAAACTCCTTTAGCTGTATTAATATAATTCTCATTTTTAGGGGCAGTCTTGCTAGGTATAGCTTTTCATTTGATCGCTTTTTTCTTTTTACACTTTAAATATATCAACTCATTGCCTCCTGGCCCCCAAGGTTTATGATGAGAAATAGGCTGATAATCTTATTGAGGATCCCTGGAGTGTGATTGGTCACTGTGCCATTTGCAAGATATTCTGTTTTTTGCTTTTGATAGTTTGATTATAATGTGTCAGTGTGAGTAAAGTATCTGGTCCATTGTTTAGCTTGTTCTCATGAAGTTACCTGTTTTCTTTTAAGTGCTTATCATCAAAACCTCTGTTGTTTTTGAGAGTACCATTAGCCTTGAACTTCTCCATATTATGTTTCCAGTAAAGTTAGTTACTTTGGGCAGAACTTTAGAGCTCTCTGTGCTTATTAACTGTCCTTCTCTCAGGGTAATATTTCTGTACCACTGCTCTGGAGCTTGCACCTGAGCGTAACATCCCATTTTTAAGAGCAGGGTGCTGGATACAGTGGTAGCTTCTGGTTTTCTGTGCTTGCCTCTGCTGGCATGAAGCCTCTACCCAATGAGTAATCTGGATAAAAGCTATTGAAGTTCCAGTAGTCTTAGGCTGCCATGACTGGAATGTAATCTCCACACTACAAATTGGAATTGAGTTGGAAAAGGGAGTCTATGTCCCTTCAGCTGCATTTGCTTGGCATTTAGTCACTACAACATGGAGGTGGGAGACTGAGAAATGTGGAGATAATATAGAGTGGGAGGAATCAAAAGGAGCCATGTTAGCTTAGCTGTACCTGCCTGAAGTGGAGGCTCCATCACACTGAGTTGGAGCTCAGGAAAAGGGGAGTGGGTTATGGCTGAGGTGTGCAGACTCTCACTGTTCTGAGATGTAGAAGATTTTCTAGAATAAATATTTCTTCCTTTGCTGTATTCCCTTAAGATAATTTCCAGAAATTTCAAATGGTTGTTTTAAAGTAATTTTCATCATTTATGGTTGTCTTCTGGGGAGAGGTCCACGAACTCCTCATGCCTCCATTCTAGAAACAATATCACCTAGATATCTCTTAATAGGAATAATAATAATAATATGTACTGCTAATACTTGTTGAGTAGTGATTATATTCCAGGAACTGGGCTAATTGTTTTACATAAATATATTCATGGATTTTCATTTACCTTGTGTATGTGTGTGTGTGTACATTTAATCTATTGTTTATTGCCTGTATACACTCATTTGAATAAAATCTAGTGAAGGCTGGGATTTTTAGCTGCTTTTATTCAGTTTCCTGGAAGTGTTACAGTGCATGGCACATAGTATGTGCTGCATACCTGTTGGCTGAATAAATTAGTGAACTACTAAGTATGTCATTAATGGAATTAGGCTCTATTATTAGTTCCATTTTTAGAGGAGAAAATTGAGACTTACGGAGGTTAAGTAACATGCCTAAGTTTACAGAGCTCCTAAGTGAAATGTCTGGGACTGAAAAATAGGTCTATCTAATTCCAAACCTTGGACTTTTAACCACCATTATATTTGGTCAATGCCAATATAAGAGATGATCTCAATGCTTAATACTTTATGTTTTTTGCTATCTAAAGTTAGAAGCATTTTTTCATTGTTAGTTTGTAGAACACTACTGTTCTATATTTGGCATTAAAAAAATAATGTAGAGATCATACTGATATAACAAGATGGAAGGAGGAGAGGATATATTAAGTGGATAAATGGCCCTTAGATATGTATACTGCCATTCCCCCGACCCTTTTTTTTTTTTAACCCTATCAAGTACTGGATATTGTCTTTTTAGGTTTATGGCAACCTCTTTTAGCATGGTGAATTGGAGATAATTATATAATTGTAGAGGCAAGGAGAAACTTATTGTATGGTATACTGGAATATTTTATTTAAGAGGCAGAGAGAATTAGTGAAAGCATTATTGTGCACCATTCACAGTGTCCCTGACTATTGTAAATTGCTTAGAAGACATTGCACTACAAGTTTTCTCTTCCATTATTTATAAGGCTCTAAGTCTTGAGTATGCTACAATATTACTGGAAAGAAAGTAACCATAAATGACAGGTGTCATCATTTTTTTTAATGGATAATGAAAACCAAGCAAAAATCAAGCTAATGTTAATACGAGTGGGAGAGGAATACATAAGAACATCCAGCTAATTCATCTAAAGGGGGGAAATTGTCTTGTATCAATTACCTAAATGTTTTAGTTAAAATATTTCATATTTGAATTTTTAATTTTATTGAATTCCTCTGAACATTTTGCAAATGAAGATGTCCAATAACAATCATCTTAAATATTTGTGGACACTAAAATTGCCAATAGTCAAAAAAAGAGTCAGTGGCTGTAAACTTGTGTGTTTTTACTTGGAGAGAGATTGAGAGTAAAAGGTTATGGGAGGGTGGATGACAGGTGGAGTTTGGAGTGCTTATCTGAGTCAACAAGAGTCAAGAAGGTTGCTACATGGAATTTCTGTAGAATGCTTATGGCCCTGGGCTTAAGGGGAGTAATTACATTGGAGTTCATGAACTGGACTCTGGCTTATATTGGAGTTCATGAATTGGAACAGATTTTGAGCAAACCTGGTGCAAAATATCTTCTTTTTGTGTTTTATTTAATATTTTTATTCAAATAAACTATGAAAGGAGAAACAACTGGATGTGGCCATAGACAAGTTTACCAAATTGTAAATAACAGACCGAAATGATACATTTGAGAGAATTAGTGTTCATAGTTACTGACTGAAATTTGTGTTCTGCAATCCTCTCTTTGTAAAAAAAAATTATAGCTATAACATGGGTGGTTATGTCTCCCAAATATGTCTGTTATTGATTCTCATGGTTAAGCCCAAAAAAGATGTTGACTGTATTTAGGATTTGGAGTCAAAATTAAGTTTCTAATACTTAAGTTTAATATTTCTAAATAGCTTTTATAATATTCTGTTTTGAATTTCTCATTGACATTCTAATTAAGGTTAGGGTTTTTTGTTGTTTTTATTTGTTTGTTTCTCAATTCTCCCTTACTCGACCAGAATATATCATTGGATTATAAACACTAGATATAGACAACACTAAGGTCAATCACTGACAATGAGATTTTGATTAGAAATAAGAGGAGTCTATGAGAACAGAACTGGTGAGAATCTTCTACTGAATAAAAGATAACCTTTACACTGAGAGCCTTTCATTCCATCTCAGTCTGCTCAACTTTGTAAACTACGAGCCTAACTCTGGGTATATATGGGCCCAGGGAAAATTATGTCAGTGGTTAACGAAACTTGGAAATGTTATTTTTAACATGGTCTACTGAATCCATCTCATGAAAGTTCATAAAAAGAGTCTATCAGTCTGAAAATAGAAGATTGTCCATATGCTAAAACTGCAAATGTTGAGATTTATTTTAAAATCAGTATTTCCAGACATTTTTTACATATAGATATATCCTTACAAAGATAACTTATGATGAAATAATTTTTTAATTCCAAGTAAACTCCAGATAAGTTGATGGCAGCTCCACTTCCATTTATACTCTAAAAATAATTATGTCAACTCTCCAGTTAATAGACTACCTGGAGATCCAAAGACTCAAATTAAAACCCAACAGCATGTGCATTAGCAAAGGATTGCAAATATCAAGTCAGATTATGTCTTTTTTATGAGGGAGCTGAATCAGGATGAGAAGGAATATATTGTTAGTATAGGAAACTCTAGGTATGACAATCCTCTGATATTGATAGTAAAATGGCCAATGCACTTTTATCTCTGTGAAACATTTCTTTTTCCTTTTCCAGTTAGAAAGCATAATGTTTTGATGTTTAGGGAAAGAATAAAACTCTTTGGCAGATAAAATGCAATTTTGTGTTATTCACTCAATTCAATTTTATTGAGTGCTTACTGTCCTCTAGGTACTGCTCTAAAAAACAAGGCTCTTGTCCTTTTTGAATTTATATTCTATTAAGGGGAGACATGATAAATCAATGAATAAAATAAGAAAAATGTCAGTGTATTAGTTTTCTATTGCCACTATAACAAATTACTACAAACCTAGTGACTTAAAATAGCACAAATTGATTATCTTGAAGTTATGGAGGTCATAGTCTGATATGGATTTCACTGAGCCAAAGTCAAGCTGTCAGCTGGGCTATGCATTCTCTGGGGATCTAGAGGGGAATCCATTCCCTTGCTTTTTACAGCTTCTAGACTCCTTCATTCCTTGGCTTATGGCCTCTTTCTCCATCTTCAAGTGCAACACTCTTAACTTCTCTTTCCATCATCACATCTCCCTCTGACCCTAGTCCTCCTCTTATAGGATCCTTGTGATTGTATTGGGCCCACCTGTTTAGTACAGGATACTCCCCTCATCTCAAGATTCTTAACTTATTCACATGTAAAGCTTTTTTGCCTTGTAAGATAGCATATTCACATATTTGGGGATGAGGATGGACAACTTCAGAGGGCCATTATTTAGCTTACGACAGGAAACTAATACTAATAATGCTATGAAGAACACTGATTTGCTCTTTAAGGTGGTGGGAAAAGTCTCTCTAAACAGGGATATTTAAGCTGAGATCCACATGATAGAAACGAACCAAACTTGGGAAGATCAGGTGGTGGAGCACTCCAGGTAGAAGGCAGAGTTAGAAAGGAATTTGTCTGTGCAAGGGAAATAAAGAAGGCGAGTGTACTGTGCCTTAGTTACTAATTAGGAAAGTAGTATGAGCAGAGATAAAAGAGGTAGGTTAAAGCCAGATTATGTAGGATTCAATAAATTAGGGTAAGCAAATAGAGAAGCATTTTTGCATCTGGTACTTCTCTAGCCACATTTCAAGAGAGAAATGGTAGGCACTGAAAGATAAACTTTACATAATTAGGGTTAAAAGGATGTGTCAGGTAACCTGCTACAGCACAGTGACTGCAGATCAAAGCTGTTGGTAGTATAGACTTGAGACAAGCACGCTTAATTTGTCTTGGTAAAGATGTGGTATGTCTATCCAGACCTTTGTAGTGGTACAGTCTGCAAAATCTAGACCAAATCATCTGCAAAGATTCACTGGAAGTTCAATTAAGAAAAAGGAGATTGACTTTAGAAATGAATGTCCTGGCAATCTATATCCTCATCAACTCATCAAGCAACTTTGAAGAAAATTTTCTTTGTGAGGCCTAACTGGGAAATATTGTTACTTCCACTGAAGGAAAGGATTCCTGGTCAAATGGGTCCTTCAAAGGGAAAGATATAGGTGGAAAATTGATTAAAATATGGGCACATCACTATGGCCGAAGCCCAGGTTCATTTCACAAAGTCTCAATCCTTTTTAAAATGGCAGCCTGCTCTCTTTCTTAGGGAAATGGGAAAATAATTTAGGAACCTATCATTAGCTCCTTCCTGATAGTCAGATGGCTCCTGCGTGGAGGACTGAATATGCTTATGACTGAGAAAGTAACCATCCTTATTTGTTTGGTGAACATTTCATGACTATCTACTTGAAAGAGAATTGGGAAGATAAGTGTAAGCTATTTTCAAACACTAAAGGACTGGGAAGAAAATTTGTACTCTTAGCTCCTTGTTGTTCTCTTACTCTATAAAAATTTATCCTTTTGAAATTCATGTCGTCTAGCTATAGCACCCTCTACTCTTCCACATTGTCACCTATTGATAACATTTACAGATGTTTGTTAAAACTTATAGAATATGGCTTGTCGTCTTCCTTGCAGTGTGTATATTGAAATGCTGTAACTTAATGGCAATAAATGATTTAAATATTTGTAAAAAAAAAATCCTGCCATATTGCTTGCCTTTCATCACTGTCTATGTAGATGGCAACATCCTTGGTCTCAACTCTAGAGATCTTTACTTTTCTCTGCCTTAACCAGTCTTACCTTTGGCTATGTTCATCAATGATATTGGCCTGTAATTTTCTTTTTTGTGTGTGGTGTCTTTGTCTGATTTTGGTATCAGGGTGATGCTGTCCTCAGAGAATGAATTCAGAAGCATTTCTTCCTCTGTGATTTTTGGAATAGTTTGAGAAGGACAGGTGTTAATTCTACTTTAAATGTTTGGTGGAATTCACCTGTGAAGCTGTCTGGTACAAATTTTTGGTTGTTGGGAATTTTTAAATTGCTAATTCAATTTCGTTACTAGTGATTGGTGTGTTCATAATTTTATTTCTTCCTGATTCAATTTTGGGAGATTTTACATTTCTAGGGGTTTGTCCATTTCTTCAAGGTTGTCCAGTTTATTAGTGTATAATTGTTCATAGTAATCTCTTGTGGTCCTTTGTATTTCTGTGGTGTCATTTGTAACTTCTCCTTTTTCATTTCTGATTTTATTTATTTGGGTTCTCTTTTTTTTTTTTTTTTCTTGATGTTTCTGGCTCAAGTTTTATCAATTTTGTTTGTCTCTATAAAAACAAGCTCTTAATTTCACTGATTGTTTCTATCTTTTCTTAGTCTCTATTTCATTTATTTCTGACCTTTATGATTTCTTCCCTTCTGCTAACTTTGGTTTTTGTTTGTTCTTCTCTTTCTAGAGTTCCTTTAGGTGTGAAGTTAGACTGTTTATTTGAGGTTTTCTTATTTCCTGAAGTAGGCTTATATCACCAGAAAATTTCCTCTTAGAATTACTTTTGCTGTGTCTCATAGGTTTTGGATCATTGTATTTTTGTTTTTATTTGTCTCCAGTTATTTTTTAAATCTCCTCTTCAATTTATTCAGTAACCCACTGGTTGTTTAGTAGCATATTGTCTAGCCTACAGTTGTGTTTTTTTCCCAATTTTGTTGTTGTTGTTGTTGATTTCTAGTCTCATACCATCCTGGTTGGAAAAGATGCTTGATATGATTTCAGTCAGCTTAAGTTTACTGAGACTTGTTTTGTAGCCTAACATGTGGTCTATCCTGGGAACTGTTCCATGTACATGTACAAAGAATGTGCACTCTACTACTTTTGATGGAATGTTCTATATATATCTATTAAGTCCATCTGGTTGTGTTATTTAAAACCAATGTTGCCTTATTGATTCTGTTTAGATGATTTGTCCCTTGATGTAAGTGGGGTATTAAACTCTACTACTATTGTTGTGTTACTGTCAATATCTCCCTTTATTTTTGTTAATGTTAGTTTTATGTATTTAGGTACTCCTATGTTGGGTGCATATATATTTACAATTGTTATTTCTTCTTGGATTGATACCTTGATTATTATGTAATGTCCTTCTTTCTCTCTTGTCACAGTCTTTGTTTTAAAGTCTGTTTCCTCTGAAATAAGTATTGCTATTGTGGCTTTTTCTTTTTCTTTTTTTTTTTTTTTTTCATTTGCGTGGAATGTCTTTTTCCATCACTTCCCTTTCAATCTGTGTGTCTTTAGATCTGAAGTAAGTCTCTTGTAGACAGCATTTATATGAGTCTTGTTTTTGTATTCTTTCAGCCACTCTGTGTCTTTTGGTTGGAGCATTTAGTCCATTTACATTTAAAATAAATATTGATATATATGTGTGCTGCCATTTTGTTAATTATATCAGATTGTTTTTGTAGTTGGTTTTTTTTTTTTTTCTTTTGCTCTCTTCCCTTGGATAAGATGACTGTCTTTAGTGTTATGTTTGGATTTCTTTCTTTTTTGTGTATGTGTGTGTATCTATAGATTTTTAATTTGAGGTTACCATGGAATTTATATATAGCATATATATATAGTTTATATATATATGATTACTTTAAGTTGATGATCTCTTAAGTTCAAACACATTCTAACATCCCTGTATTTTTCACTCCTTCCACTGTGTTTAATATTTTGACATTATATTGTATAGCTTTTTGTTTTGTATATCCCTTAACTACTTATTGTAGGTATAAATAATTTTACTCCTTTTGTTTTTTAATTTTCATACTAGCTTTAAAATGGTTAATCTACTACATTTACTTTATACTTGCTTTTACCAATGAGATTTTTCCTTTTGTAATTTTCATATTTCTACTTGTGGTCTTTTCTTTTCTGCTTAGAGAAGTCCCTTTAACATTTCTTGTAAAGCCAGGTTAGTGGTGATAAAGTCTTTAACTTTTGCTTTTTGTAAAACTTTTAATTTCTCCTTCAAATCTGAATGATAGCCTTGCTGGGGAAAGTATTCTTGATTGTGGGTTTTTGGTTTTTTTTTTTTCTTTCATCACTCTAAATATATTGTGATACTCCCTTATGGCTTGCAAATTTTCTGCTTTAAAGTCAGATGAAAGTCTTGAGAGTTTCCTTTTATGTAACTAGCTGCTTTCCCCTTGATTGTTAATGTTCTTTCTTTAATTTTTGCCTTTTTCATTACTATGTATCTTGGTGTAAAACTCTTTGGGCTGATCTTGTTTGGCACTCTCTGTGCCTCCTAAACTTTAATGTCTGTTTCCTTCCCCAGGTTACATAAGATTTCAGCCATTATTTTTTCAAATAAAATTTCTGCCCTTTCTTTCTTCTCCTTAGTTGAATGTCAGCTAGTTTGATTATTTTAATATATATATATTTTTACTGAAATATAGTCAGTTTACAATGTTGTGTCAATTTCTGGTGTACAGCATAATGCTTCAGTCATACATGAACATACATATATTTGTTTTCATTTTCTTTTTCACCTCAAGTTACTACAATATACTGAATATAGTTCCCTGACTATATATTATGAATTTGTTGTTTAATCTAGTTTAATATTTTTTAAAATAAACTTTAACAAAGTATGGTACATACAATTAATAGCATACATTTGAAATGTAGAGATTGATGAATTTTAACAAAGATAGTATCATGTAACCTCCACCAAATCAAAATATAGAATATTTTCATCAACCAAAAAAAGTTTCCCTGAGCCCCTTTTAAGACAATATTCACCTACACCTTGAGCCCCAGGCAAGCACTGATCTACTTTATCCCTATAGATGAGATTATTTCCTAGAGTTTCATATAAATAGACTAATAGTATGAACTGTTTTATTCACTGATTTTGAATTCTTTCACTCAGGATCATGTTTCTTGGATTTATCTTTGTTGTTGCATATATCATATTCCTTTTCTTTTAATTGCTGAATAGTCTTCTATTGTATGTAGATACTATAATTTGTCCATTCACCTGTTGATGGCCATTTGGATTGTTTCTAGTTTTTGACTATTATGAATAAAGCTTTTATGAACATTCATGTACAAGTCACATAATTTGCAAATAGATTTATTTTATATATGTTTTCTGAGTATAGGGCCAACCATTAGCATTCTGTACTATCATCTTTGTAAATGTCCAGTGATGTGGCCTGTTAGGATGTCATGGGAGATGAGGATTTTAGTGAGGGCTCTTGTCTGGCATAATAATCACCTGGGGAATTGCACTTACTTTCCAAGTATTTATGACTCATTGATTAAGCTTTTCTTGTATGTCATTTATAAGAACTCTGTCACATGGCCAACTCTAGCTTCAAGTGCATTTTAATTTTTTCATTTTAATAGGTAGGCAAAATAGATGGTTGGAACTATATGGTAGTTGGATTAACCTAATGTCTGTGACACAATCTTACTAGCCATAAACAGTGGCTATTTGAGAAGTATTTGAGAGGCTGAATTTGTACTGGAGTGACTGATATATTTGGGAACAATTTGAGCATAATGTTTAATTTCACATTTGCAAATGCATGATTTTATTTTCAGAAAACTGCATACAACTAAACAAAGCCTCATATAGGAGTATACAAAATGCACAGATGTGGACATTTCAAATATCTAACAACTACTTAAGTTTACTGTGTGTGTTATGAGCCACATCCATCTACACCTAGTATTAAAACTCCCAGTCCAATTCCAGATAAACTTTACTGCATTAGCTCATAAATAACTCAAAAGCTGCAGCCTTTCAGATACCCACTTGCACAGAAAACTTCAGGTCTTTTTTTCAAAGTAAAGTGTCATATTTATTATAATACTCGGCAGTTTTTAGCCATTTAACAAACGTTACCATTTTTTATTAGGTTTCTATCTTCTTTTTAAAGACCTTACTTTTTAGAGCAGTTTTCTTTACAATAAAATGTGGGGATAGCCTAGAGATTTCCCACATGCCCCCTGCTCCCACACATGTAGAGCATCACCCATCGTCAACATCACTCACTAGAATGGTACTTTTTTTTTTTTTTTTTTTTTTTTTTTTTTACCAACGATGAACCTATACTGACAAATCATAATCACCCAAAGTCCATAATTTACCTAAGGGTTCACGCTTGGTATTGTACATTCAATGGGTTTGGGAAAATTATAATGATGTATATCTGTTATTATACTATCTTACTATCTTCAATGCCATAAAAACCTTCTATGCTCTGCCTATTTATCTCTCCCTCCCGCCTTGCCATGCCTTCACAAATATTGATCTTTTTATTGTATGCATAGTTTTGCCTTTTCCAGAATGTCATACAGTTGGAATCATACAGTATTTTGTCTTCTCAGATTGGCTTCTTTAATTTAATAATATGTGTTTAAGTTTCTACTGTGTCTTTTCATGGCTTGATAGCTTGTTTCTTTTTAGTGCTGAATAATATTCCATGGTCTGGTGTACCACAGTTTATTTATTCTCTCATCTCCTGAAGGGCATCTTGATTGCTTCCAAGTTTTGGCAAAAGTGAGTAAAGCTGCTCTAAACATCCATATGCGGATTTTTGTGTGGCCATAAATTTTCAACTCCTTTGGGTAAACACCAAGAAGTGCAATTACTGGGCTGTATGATGAGTATGTTTTATTTTACAAAAACCACCAAACTGTCTTCCAAAGTGTCTGTACCATTTTGCATTCCTACTAGTAATAAAAGAGAGCTCCAGTTGTTTCATATCCTCAACAACATTTGGTATTGTTAGTATTTTGGATTTTGGCCATTCCAATAGGTTTATAATGGTATCTCATTGTTTTAAATTGGATTTCCCTAATGACATATGATGTGGAACATCTATTCATATACTTATTGTCATCTATGTATCTTCTTTGGCGAAGTGTCTATTAAGGTTTTTGGCCCATTTTTAATTGGTTTTTTTTTTCTTATTGTTGAGTTTTTAGAGTATTTTGAATATTTTGGATGATGGTCCTTTACCAGATGTGTCTTCTGTAAATATGTTCTCCCAGTCAGTGTCTTGTCTTCTTATTTTCTTGTTTTTGTTTTTCACAGAAGAAAAGTTTTAATTTTAAGGAAGTACAGCTTATCAATTAGCTCTTTCATGGATTGTGTCTTTGGTTTTATGTCTAAAAAGTCATCACTAAACCCAAGGTTATCTAGGTTTTCTCCTATGTTTTCCTCGAGGAATTTCATAGTTTTGCATTTTACATTTAAATCTATCATTTATTTGAGTTAGTTTTGTGAAGGACTTAAAATCTGTCTATATTCAGTGTTTTTCACATGAATGTTCAGTTGTTCTCACACCATTTGTCGAAGAGATTATCTTTGCTCCACTTCATTGCCTTTGCCTCTTTGTCAGTAATCAGTTGACTATATTTATGAGAGTCTATTTCTGGGCTGCCTAGTCTGTTCTATAGATCTATTTATCTGTTCTTCACCAACACCACACTACCGTCATTACTGTAGCCTTATAGTAAGTTTTGAAGTTAAATAGCATCAGTCCCTTAACTTTTTTTTTCCTTCTTCACTGTTGTGTTGGCTCTTATGAGTCTTTTGCCTCTACGTACAAACTTTAGAATTGGTTTGTCGATATCCACAAAAAACTTGATGGAATTTTGACTGAGATTGCATAAAATCTATATAAGTGGTTTCTACCCTTTAAAAATGTGTAACTAAAAAGTTTTTTTGAGTAATGTGCCACTAAGCCCACTTTCCTCATAAGTCCTATGTTTTTGTTGTACAGTGTTACATAATGAAGATTTTTAAGAATACATGTTTGTGTTGTAGCAGAACTCACTGTACACATTGTGGATGGAGTTTGTAGAAATCTACAAGTTTGTTTTCATGAAACTATCTTTATGTTTTCACTACTAAAAGTAAAAAATAAAACTATCCCTTTTAATTTATATTCTTCTATCATTTTAAGTGGAGGAAGAGCATAGATCTTTTAAAACCAAAATGTACTGACATTATCTCACCTTTGTCTGATGAAAGCTACCAAATACTCTGAATTAGCAAAATGAATGTCCCACCCCAAGAGAAAAGCTTACTTTTGGACCACATAAGATTCTTTAGGAAAATTATACTCTCCCCAAACTATAAAACCAGACATTATTTCTATGTTATTTGCCACAAGGTGCTGATGATCAGAGTTACACTCATGTTCCCACATACCTACATAATGACACATGTGTCTTGATGTTTCTTAGTCAAGTGCTAAACCTACTGGGAGAGATCATACCTCCTCTGTAATCAGTGAACTGCAGGGCTTGTTAAATGCTCAGGAAAAATTCAGAGAGTTTGACTATATTTAAAAATACATTAAAAAGTATTATCATGGAATTTTTCCCCCTAGTTAGTTGAACTTCTGTTTTATGCTATGGTATAGGTATAGACATACTGTAGCAACATCAAAGAATTAATATGGTCCCTTAGACCCTTAACAAAATGGTCCAGTGGAGGGCAAATCTGGAGAAAAGAGAACTCCCTGCAAGTTATCTATTCATTTCTAGGGGTGGAGCAGATTCTGTGCATGAGGCCACAACCACATGGGAGCACTCAGCCTTGCTGCATAGAGTGACTAGAAAAATGAGAGAGGTCAATAAATTCACAATGTAATAAGTGATTTTCACTCATAAAGAGGGTCTAAAGACCTCTTCTTCTTCCGTCACTGGCAGAGGGAAAACTATGCTCACTCCAATAAAGTACCCTTCTCTTGTCCTAATATAAGAACTAATAACTGTTCATCTGCTTTTTGTAAAGTTAAGTACATAATATTTCTTAATATAAAATCATTACATGCTCATTTTAGAAATTTTAGAAAATGCAGATGAGCAGAAAAAGAAAAGAAAAACCATTGTTGTATCTACCACTGTTACAACTTATGCCACTATTTTTGTGTGTTTTTTCATAGCTTTCTGTCTTTCTGTGTGTACATATATATATATAAATTTTACTAAGTTAAAATAAAAGATACACATAAATCCATCTCATTAACTATTCTTCTCCAGTATGTTTAATGACTACATAATATTTTATTGTATGTTTGTGCACTTATTTATTCAGCCTGTTTCTTATTTTTATACATTTAGTTTTTCCCAGGCTTTTTTAAAACAAATAATGTCCCTATGAATCTCTTTGTACCTTCTTGAAAGTTAATGATTATATTCTTAGAACATATCCCAGGCAATATACAAAAATGTCCATTTTCTACACACTCTTGTCAAATCAGAGTATTATTATCTTTAATTTTCTAATTTGGTAAGTGAAAAATAAATATTTTAATTTGTGTTTCTTTGCTATCCAGTTAGGCTGAATTTTTAAAATACATTTATTAGTCGTGTATATTTCTTCCTCTGCATGCTTAATGTGTGTCAGACAATTTCTACAGGGATCTAAGCATTCCTCAGAATAAATGGAGAAAAAACAGTCCTGAAAATGCCCCTCTATTTGTCCCCCAAACTTGTTTCCTCTCTTGCCAAAGAGAACAAGTATTTTAATTCTGATATATTTTCTTTATGCCACCCTACCTTTGACCATGTGTATTCTTCTGCCTGCTGTATCCTTCCTCACTTGGGGAAAACTGACTCCTAGGTCAGCTCAAGTGTCTGTTCCCCCACAATATTCTGTGGCCTCCATGATCTCACTTATCGTGAGATGCCTGTCTTCAGGGTTAGTGACCTGTGTCTGTATCTGGAATAGATTGTGAGCTGTTTCATGCAGGCACCACATCTTACTTCTTTCTGTGCCTCCTCCCACCCTTGATTTATTAGCAGAGTGCCTTGAACATATCAGGTGTGCAGTATATATTACGTTTTAACTTAGAAATAAGTGATTAAGGGAAATATAAGTAAAACTCAATTTGGCATTTTATAACTTTCTTAAAAAAGATGAGCCAGTGCTCAATATAGAAACAAATGACTTGCAGGAATATATTTAAACTTTAATTCAGTATTATAAGATTTGCTTATATATGATATATCTATGTATATTCAAATAAAATATAAAAGATACATGTCAGTATAATTTACAGATTTATGCTGTTCATTGCCCATATCTTTGCTAGGTATTGAACACATGGAACAGGCAGAGTGTTATTTTGCACTGACTAAGATTTCCTTACTATGAGTCTTGGTGAGGACCAAATCTTCCCACTAATTTGGGAAGGATTTGAACCCTCTTCAGAGCAGTGGATGCTTGAAGAGGTCAGATGTTGACATCTGTATAGTTGATGTCTTCAGTTCATCTAGTGAATGTTTTTCAAAATAAGAAAGACCACATTTTCACTTTATCTTCCTCTCCACTATCCTGCACACATGCACACAGACGTAGTCAAGCCAACTGAAATCATTGCCTCAGGGACGAGAGTTTTTCCTCCTATTTTATTCTAAGTATCCTAAGGGCAGCCAAGGAGGTTGCTAAATAGTATAATATTTGGATTGTATGAGATAAACACCTGTTGATTTAAAAGTACATAATCTTCTAACCCATTGGATGATTAGAAGGAGGACCTTCCTCTGGGGCCTGAGTTTGGCATATTAACCACTGACTTTCTCTTTTACCTCCCAAGTGTTCTGACCCCACGGTTTTTTTCTGAATCTGCTAGTGTTGGATCATAGTTTTTAAAAATGCACAATTGAACCAGTGATATAAAACAGAGCAATGGCTGAGATTCCCTCATCCTTCAAGGATTTTTCCTGGCTAAACAAAATGTATGAGATTTGGGGATTGTTTCTCCAAACACAGACTGGGCCTGATTGTACTGGTGAAAAGCATACAAATGCCTCTCCTTGGTTAAGAGATTATGCTTTCATGTAAATTGTCTTTTGAGTAGCCCAGTTATCTGAAAGTATTGTAGACACCGTGGTATAAACATACATTTTTTTTTTAACCTACTTGAACTTTCTTCTACTTTTACTTCTACTCACCAGATTTCCAGTCCTCACTTTTCCCCTGACGTATAAAACCTTATTTAATGATTTGTTTCTTAACTATGTCAACTCTGTAAGAAAATTGTCAGCACATACCTTGTAAGTGACATTTTATTTGGGATGAGATCTCCCAGGGAAAATGTACAGAGAAAGATCTGAGGACAAAAGATGGAGCTTTGGAGCACATGGCCACTTCAGGCTGAAGACGGAGAAATTGAGAGGTCCAAGATGGAAGGGCCCAAAAGTTAGGACAAAAATCAGGTTTAGTGAAACCAAGTAAGTAATTTTGATAAGAATGAAGTAGTGATTGATACTAAGAACATTTGATATTTTATCAATTTTCCAATTTAACCACCTGCATCAAAATGAAGCTCGTGAGTTTATCAGGTAATGAGTTTTTATTGATTTCTAACAAACTGCTTCCTCTACTTGGAAATGACAAAGAATCAGATTTTTCCTGAGTTTTTGTAATATGAACTACTACGCTTTAGCTGATATGTGTGGCAAATACGTAGCCCGTTGTTCCAGGCCAGATCAACCTGGAGGAGGGTGTTTGGAGATAGCTTATTAGAAATGAACAGTATTTCCCTGGCTCTCATTTTTACCTGCTGTTTTGAGATTTGACTATGTTCAAAGACTTTTTTACTTCTATCTGAGAATTATTCTGGCTAACATACATATGCCCTCTAACAAATTCTCAGCCTCCTCAAGTAGCCATGGCTTCTACCCTCTCCAACCCCAATATCACTGCTTTTGGGAAATGCTTCCACTGCAAGGCACCGTTTGCTGGACACTGCACTCCACTCCCCACGGTACTAGGGAGCAGCTGATATCCTGCACTCCACAGTGCTGCAAGGCCATTGAGGAGTGTGTCTTAGTTCTACTTTTTTCCTAGTGGGTATATTCTCAACGATTGGCTTGAACCTCAACATCTTACAACATTTTTTGTTTTTAACAGCTTTTTTAGGTTTTTGTTTCTGTTTTTCTAATTTGCAATCTCTATCTCCCTAAAACTCATATATCAGGTTGAGTCAGAGGTCAAATCTGGAGTTTTTAATGATGGCCGTTCTGCCTGGTGTGAGGTGATACCTCACTGTAGTTTTGAGTTGCATTTCTCTGATAATTAGCGATATTGAGCATTTTTTCATGTGCCTGTTGGCCATTTGTATGTCTTCATTGAAGAATTGCTTGTTTAGGTCTTCTGCCCATTTTTGGATTGGGTTGTTTGTTTTTTATTTTAAGTTGTGTGAGTAGTTTATGTATTCTGGAAATTAAGCCCTTGTCAGTCTCATCTTTTGCAAATATTTTCTCCCTTTATGCAGGTTGTCTTTTTGTTTTGCTTATGGTTTCCTTTGCTGTGCAAAAGCTTATAAGTTTAATTAGGTCCCATTTGTTTTATTTTGCTATTTATTTATTTTTGCCTGGGTAGACTGCCCTAGGAGAACATTGCTAAGATTTATGTCAGATAATGTTTTTTTCTAAGGGATTTACAGCGTCTTGCCGTATGTTTAAGTCTTTAAGCCATTTTGTGTTCATTTTTGTGTATGATGTGAGGGAGTATTCTAACTTCACTGATTCTAACTTCGTTAAAAAGTCCACAAATGATAAAAGCTGGAGAGGATGTGCATAAAAGGAACCCTCCTATACTGTTTGTGGGAATGTAGTTTGGTGCAGCCGTTATGGAAAACACTATGGAGATTCCTCAAAAGACTAAAAATAGACTTACCATATGACCCAGCAATTCTACTCCTGGGCACATATCCAGAGGGAACTTTAATTTGAAAAGATACACGCACCCCAATGTTCATAGCAGCACTATTTACAATAGCCCAAGATGTGGAAACAGCATAAATGTCCATTGACAGATGACTGGATAAAGAAGTTGTAGTGTATTTACATAATGGAATACTATCAACCATAAAAAATAAAAAAAATAATGCCATTTGCAGCAACATGGATGGACCTGGAGATTATCATTCTAAGTGAGGTAAGCCAGAAAGAGAAATAAAAATACCGTATGATATCACTTATATGTGGAATCTAAAAAAAAGACGAATGAACTTATTTACAAAACAGAAACAGACTCACAGACATAGAAAACAAACTTAAGGTTACTGAGGGCAAAGGGGCTGGAGAGGGATAAATTGGGAGTTCGAAATTTGCAGATACTAAGTACTATATATGAAACAGATAAACAACAAGTTTCTACTGTATAGCACAGGGAAATACATTCAATATCTTACAGTAACCTATAGTGAAAAAAAATATGAAGACGAATATATGTATGTACATGTATGACTGAGCTATTATGCTGTACACCAGAAACTGACACAACTTTGTAAATTGACTGTACCTCAATAAAAAAAAAAAAAAACCAGTATCCATCAAACAGTCCAAGATAACTAGACACATGAAGAGATGAAATACCATAAAAGAAAGAAAAATAACAAAAATAAGGCATTATAGGAGGAAAAAAAAGAAAAGCAAATCTGATTAGTAGTAGACTCTTTATTGTACTCACTATCACACTTAGTATTAACCTCATTGACCAACTCAGTAGTTTTTATTGAGCCAAGTCTATTAATTTGGCTCTCTCATCCATTAGGATGGACTGTGTCCAAGAAGGTGCTTTGCCCCTCACTCAAATAAACATTTATCTGGCTTGCCTGAAGTCTGCCAGACTTGGGCACATCTGCCTGAATCCAAGCATTGTACACCACCTAGGCTTTACCTGGGACCTTCCACATGTTGACAGTCTGTCTCTCCATTACACAGCCGTTGCCATTAACATGGTTCAAACCTCTCATCTAAAATAACATTTTGCCCTACTACTTCAGATTGGAAGGCATTTTATCAGGTGATCATTTTCTGAGTAAAACACGTTTTCAAAAAACTTTGAGGGTAGAAGTGGTAAGAGAAAACAGTGACTTTGTGCCAACTGCCCTGGGTTCATGTAAATTCGCCTAGCTTGCTTAGCAGACACCTGTCAGTCCTGACTCTGCTTTGAGGCTCATCTCTATCAATGTCAATTCTATGTTACCAGTCTATTATCTTCAAAAATTCATTTATGCTTTTTAGATTATGCATGACAAATTTCACTTAGGAAAATATATGATCATATTTTCCAGTAATTTTTATTCTGAGAAGAGTTATCATTTCTACAGTATTTACCAGTTCCTCAGATTCTAGAATAGTTATTTCCATATTTAAATTACCCTGTTCTTCCTTCTTCCTATTATGTATTAGGTGCTCTACTAGGATTTGTTTATCATGATAAGTAAGGAAGCCCAGAATGACCTGAGAGGCTGAATAACTCCAGAGTGTAAAATACTTTGCAACCATCAGAAACTCAGTGGTTACTTGTACAAAGCTGATTAAGCATTTCTCAGGTTAACCTGACTTTCTCCGACTATTGGTTTGACCCATCAGAAAGTGGCTGAGTTGTCCCCTTGGCTATGTGGTACCTGAAATCTGAAGAGTGGAGAACATGTTCAGGTAGGGAATGAAAGAATTTCTTTAGAAATAAGATGTGGCAGGTGATGGGAAAGGAATAAGTAAAAAGAGTTTTTAAAATATATGGAAACCAATGCTTTAGTCAGGTAGTTTAAGAAAATGCAATGTAAAACAGATTTTAGCAAAACCTTTAATTGCACAAAAGCAGAAAATAGCAAACTTGAGTCTTAATGTTCAAACTTGTTCTGATTACAGAGGGGCAAAAAGGCTGAAATTTGCATAGAGGATAATGATGCTGATGATTATGATTCTGTTAATACGACTCTCTTATTTTGCTATATTGGAAGTATGACCTCATATATACATAATAAACATTTTATGTTGACCCAGCTTTATCTGAAAGTCAGGGTATGAAACTTTGAAGCTGACTAGCTAGCGAAGTGGCCATTTTAGTTGCAGTATTTTCTCTCTGAATCCATTGGAAAAGATTTTAATAGATTTTCTTCCAAGATAGGCAAGCACTTGTAGAGGCAAAGCAAAGTGCTGGTATGTAGTTTCAGAAAATCTGTTGACTACATGTTCCCATATGTGTTCCAGGAAATTCACATTTGGATTTCAGTACAGCTCAAGAGTTATGGTAGTGCTATCCAACACTTTTTTGGAAGGGAGTTTGCTTGATACCAACATTAGGCTTGCCAGTACTCAGCAGGCCAAATGCTAGTTCTGGAATATGTGGGAACCAAGCAGTTAGATGATGAGGGCTGTATCACTTTCCGTTCTCCAAGGAAACAAATTCTACCTAACGGTCTAGAAGGTCATTTTGAATATAACTAATAATATTTTAAAAATAAAATGTCTCTTTTGTGGCATTTTATAGGGTATATAGCATTTAATAATGAATGTACTATTACGTTTCTCTTTCTGAATACTGGCTAAAATGTTTCAGCTTTTCAGACTTAATTATATCTGGCCAGACATGTGCAATTATGCTTACCTTTAGAAATGAAAACCCACTAGTATTTATTGTGTGTATTAAACTAAGTTAGAAATTCAATCATTTTATAGCTAATCTGTGTCAAAGCTGCCCTGGTTAAAGTGATTAGTTGACATTAAAACTCATTATTGAGTACAGAGCTTCTCATCTTCCTCTAAAGTGTTGCAATTAACTTAACAAAAAATTGGCGTGTTAGAATTATAAGTGTAATAAAATAAGAAATTATAAACCCCAGTCAATCTAAGAATGTCCGTTTCTTTCCCTGAGAATAAACTATAAAATCCAAGTGCTGGAAGTGATCTCAAAGGTCAGTGGTCAACTACCCAAGTGTTAGGAAAGGTAAGTCCAAACCATTCAAGATGAATTGCTATCTTTTCTATTCTTGAAGATCCTGGTCACATGCCCTGTCTTCATAGTCTGTTTCAAATGCTTATCCACATGATGAAACATTGTACAATAACCCTAATTATGGCTTATCCTGCTAAATTTTTCAAGTACTTCTGCTAATGTTTTAAAACTCTTTCATCTTATGGTGTAGATTGATTGGTTATATATGCTTCATAATGACATTTTACGTTAAGAGAGTAGGTAAAGCATCTTCTTCATCTTAAACCATCCCAACTTTAATGATGTGTAGTAAGGATTACTTTATGTCCTTTCAATAGTTTTCCCCTGGCCTCTAGAAATTTTGTTTTTCATACCACTTTCAGAAGGGGGAAAGCTAAGATTTGGTAAAGATTTTAAAATAAAAGTGTAAAAAATAACAAGCATTATTTTTCCTCTCTTCTTTATGTAAATCTGTATATTTATTTTCATATTAAGTTTGCTTTTTTGTATCAATAGAGTGTTTAACCTCTCAGCCATTATGACTACAATATCTTTCGTTTTTCTGACTTTCTGATATTCTGCTAGACTCCATCTACCTTACATCTGTTTATTTAGAGGGAGAAATTCTAGATGCTTTAGTAAAACTTTGTGAATTCTCAGAATACCATATCTAATGTGGAAATTAGGTAGTTAATTTAGGCCCATATCCTGCTATTGAGTAAAAAGGTAGATTTGACACTTTTAGGAACCCTGCAATTCATATTACTTATGTAACTAATTTTCTTATATAACCATTATTATTCCAATTCCACTGTTTAAAAGCAGTAAGTGAGAGAGGCCAAGTCACTTGCCTAAAGTGTTATGGCTTAGTCAGAGTTGCCTGGAAACCTGTGGATACTGCTCTTCCCACAAGGCCACATTGCTAATATTTCACTTTATCTGTGTAGACTAGTTTTTATATGCTAAGTGCTTTATCTTCTGTCCTTGAAAAAAATGTACTAACAAATATAGTGGAAATTTTAGGGAAATAAATACTACACTTTTTTTTTCCTGACATAAAAATAATTTTTCAATAATATTTAATGCTATTGTGTTAGCATTAAAAACTTGGCCAATAAATGACTCTGTACAATCAATTGAAATGATTCATCCTAGGACCAACCTATGGTCCAGAGTTTAGTGTTCCTGTGTTAGCGTGGATAAGAATGCTCATAATGATACATACAAAGTATTTCCTGACAATGGAATTTCTGGGACTAGAAATGATCATAACTGATTCGATGTACTTTCTAAATTTTTTTTTACACCAACTATGTTCACTAGGTGATCTATGTGTAATTCTGCCTGGAATCTGGTAGGCGTACTACTCACTTTCAAAAGACTTTTTTGTCTATGGTTCTATAAAACTGAGTAATCAAGGAAATGATAATTTTAATAAGATGCTTTCAATCCACCAAAGTTTGTTTTTAGATTATTAGTGCTCCATAAAGATAACAGTCATGATTCTGTGAGTTGAAACATAATTTCTATGGCATCTATATTATAGTGTCTTTTAGGGGCCCCATCATTCAGGAGGACTGTGAACCCAAGCTTTTCTTCCTAGTCTCCCCCAAATATGCCATTTTATCCTAAATTTTAGACAGATTGGCACCATAAGGAAATCTAATATTTAAAATCCTTTCATGTTGTTGGGATGCAGATTGAGGTTCACACTCCTGAAATGCGAAGCAGAATACCAAAAATGGCAATTTGGGGAAATATTTTAAAAGATCTATAGCCTCATAAAAACTTCACTTTACTTTAACATGTTTAAAACCCCTCTCATGTTTTGTAATATATAATCATAACTTCCCCTTTTCTCCATATACCATTAGGCTAAATGAAAAAAAAAAAACTGAAATATTCCCAGTTATTTTTATTCCTGTTAAATATATCAGTTTACTAATAAGAAAAATAGAACTTTTAGGTATACCATCTCATTTCTTTCAGGCACCTGGCCTGCTTTCTTTATAGTCTCAAATTAATGGATTGATTCACATGATTGTTATTTGTTAAGATGTAAGAAGTGGTAGTTTACAGCTGGAGATTTAGTGTTCTAATGTTCCATGATGCAAAGGTCTATAATGGATGTTAAACATTTTTTGTTCATAGTGTCTGGCTTATTAATTAGTAAACCACATTGAGTTAACCTATATATGAGTAAGTCTGCAGATAGTGACTTTCTATTTTAATACCAAAAATTTTCCCTGAGTGACTGAATGGCTCATTTCCTTTAAGCAAAGTTTCAGGAACAAATATGTTGAAAATTGCCTGGCATGCGAAGTCAAGTTAGATCTGTTAGAAAATTCAAAAATAATGTGAAGCCAGTTTACATTTAAATATCTCTCAAAATGAAATCTTTCCATACTATAAACTCTCACACAAAACAATCAGATGTATCAGTATTATGCTCCAATTTTGAATCTGACCCAGCTGAAGTTGGTTTCCCACCAAGTCTGCTGAAGGCCAACACAATAGCTCCCATTACTTGAGCCAAATCAGACAATGAACAGCCTCTTTGGCTCCTTGGTTGGTGGGAAGATTTGCAATGTTATAACCTCAGTTTGAGCAGAAATAGTTTGAAATTATGGTGTCTCCTGGATTTCTTCACCCAGTTTTGTCTACAAATGGAAAGAAGTTTATGTATTTACTGAGTAACTGAGTACTTTAATACTTTAATGAAGTTTTTTTTAAATGTTTCCAAGAATCAAAAAAAAAAAAAAGAATTGTATGGCAGTTACCATAATAAACAATTTTAAGCTCATTGACTCTTTTTCAGATTATCAAGTTTGGTTTTGTTCTGATCTTGTTTTATTCCTCCATGTATGAGAGTTATAGATTGAAATGCAGATTTTCTAGTGTTGAGTATTCAGCTTGTAATGCTAATGTTTCTAAAGAATTCAGAAAAATGTGAAGTCAGTTTACAATAGCAGGTTAGCCTTAGAGAACATTGCGGTGATTGCCTCCATTTAAACAGTTAGATTACTCTGGAGCATAGACTCAGTAGATTTTGAATTAAAATGTAAAGACATTTTTTATACAGTGTATTGATCCATTGGCAAGCTATGAGACTTTTTTGTTTGTTTGCTTTGTTTTGTTTTGTTTTTTAGCAAAGAGACTTTCAAAATCCCCATAATTAATTTAGGACTTTGTTTTGCTTTTCCATTATTAATAACCACTCTGGAAGAAAACATATGATTAACATCTAGCAAAATGTAGCCTTTATTTTTTTTTCTCTCCAGACATTCTCTTTGTGCTTAGTTTCAACATTTTATTTTATAAATTGCAAATAAAATGTCTTTAAGAGGTTCTTTTCTTATGGAAACCTAGATTATATTGTTCTTAACAAAATAAGAAACATAAGTGAAGTTACTTCATTTAGATTTAAGCTTTATATAGAGTGATTGAAACTACATGAAGTAAGGGCTCCAAGTGACTAAGGTGAAGTGTAGGAGGAGTCTTACCTGATCTCAACATGACACAGAAAGAAATCTATTTGCTGATAGAAAAAATGATCACACATTAACATCTGGACTTCATGTGGATATTTCCTCAATAATTAGCAGCAGCCCTTGTTCAGCTACATTCCTACATCTGGGAATAAAACATCATAAGGGCTGAAAATAAAGACAAGGAGAAAAGTAAGAAATTGCCTGCTGTGAAACAGCGTGGCTGCTCTACATTGTAAGTGAAGGGGATAATACTTCTCGCTCTCTTGGAGTGCCCAACCACACGCTCTCCGGTGTGTTACCTAGGCATGTCCTGTAAGCTGACATTTTTTAATATTCAGAGGAAACTATTATGATTTAAAATCACACTTGTCTGCCTTTCCCTATCCCATTACAGAGGGGCGGTGGAATGATCCATTTACTTAAATTTGGGAAGAAAATTGAGGGCAGTGAGCTCAGCTCCACACTTCCTATCCTGGCTGTGAGCTACCCTCAGGAAGCTGGCACTCCTGGCGCGCCTCTCTTGGCCAAGCCTAATATCAGCTCCAGTGGAAATAGAGATGCCCTCCCTTAGACACTTTAAAAAAATAAAGAATAAAATCATGCTTGTGATTTAGGACTTAATGACTGAAAATATTATTAAAGGCATTTGCATGCTGGTAGACTTTTAAATAAACAGAATATATCAGCATCAATTGACAGAATCATGATCTTATATGTTTCTTTAGGGCGTAATAAACAAAAACTGTTTAAACTGAGTTTCATGCTATAAAGAAGGTGGCTTACAAAGGCACAAAAGAGTGGACATTGGTTATTATGGCTAGCAAAAGAATATATTTTTGCTTGTCTTGAAAGGAGAAAAATTACAGTTTACCAACTACTGGGTGGTCTGCAATTTTTCTCCTGTTAAGAATGGCAAAATAAATATATATCTACTTGTGCCTAAGAACAGTCTGATACTGGCAGGTTTTGTGCAACTGTAATTCAGATTTTTAAGTGTAGATTCTATGGAAGACACTTTTCATATTTCTCTAAATTATTGTGGAATATATCCCATATGTTTTCTGAGGCTGCTTATCTTTTCATTGACTGAAGACTAAACCCATATGGTAAACACAAACAGAGCCTGTAGATCATTGTAGGGATGGAAATATTCTCCAGAGATTTGAACTTTGCTTTCCAGATGCCTCTGGGCCGATTTGAAAGAGTCTGGTCATTTTCTCTGACAGTGGCCCAATAATCTTAGAGAACGAAGGAAGCCTGGAAACTGCTAATCTTTCTCTGACCTATCATGTTGTTACCGTCTATGAGGGTGGCTCTGGGGGGTTTTGCCCCTGAGAAATAGTCATTAAAACCAAGGGAGGGAAGACAACTACAAAACTGTAAAGTGTGAAAACTTAAAGTATTAATTTCTTTATTATGTTGGTTAAACAATTTCAGTCCATCGATTGCCGCTGTTCTGAACAACAGACTATGAATATTTGTACATGAATATTTGTACCAAATTGGTTACCTGGCCACTTGGAAACAGCCTATAGTTTATCAAAAGTGGAAAACTTTGAAATATACCTGTTTTAGGGCAATGGAGCCAAAGATTCCTAACCACTCTCATTCCACCTTCTTACCTTCTGGGACATTTCAGAATTGATGACTAAGGTCATGGTGTTTCCCTGGCTACATTGAACTATTTACTCTTCATTGCCTTTGTGTACTGTATTCAAACCATTCATCTTTGCCTTCAAGCAATTACCTCTCTCCTACGTTCATCTTTTTCCACACTTTCTTATCCTTCAATTCCTCAACAGATTTTATTTGTCCATTTGTTTCCTTTTCCATTTTGACTGCAAACAGAAATATGAAATGTCCAAGTCAGATCACATCTAGTAGGCAACCTTAGATGAGGTGATGAATTTATTAACTCATTTTCCCTAGAAGACAAAAGTTCTTCATCCTTCATTGAGATTACTTAAGAAAAAAGGAGCATACCACACAAGTCAAACATGTATCTGCAAACTCAATTTATTTTCATAAAGGTCAGAATAGAGTAGTAGATTTTAGCAGATATATGCCTTCTTAAAAAGTCATCCTTCTGCTCTATCTGGCTTTAGTTAGACACAATAGAATATAAGGACAAGTTTAATAACATTTAATGGGAGGATTTGTAAGGACTGAAGAAGCCGAGTAAAGAGATTCAAAAAGAATGGTCTCTTTGAGGAAGCTTAGAGGAGTCAGCAGAGCTTGTATCAGAGAAGGAACACATAGATTGAGTTTAAGTATTTTAGAACACAATGGAAGACATTTATTTTGGTTCACTTAGTAAGCATTTGACTCCCTTTTAGCATAACTCGTACAGCAGAATCTAGAAGGCTAAAGCTGTATTTCTCAAAATCCTTTGCAGCAATGGTTCTACTTGTGACCTAGGTTCCAGCAAGCAGATACATTCAATTGAGAAAAAAGTGAACAGTAGTACTTGTTGATGAGATCAGATCACTTGTCAGTCCTATCATAGAGACATCTGGCTCTTTTAAGGCAAACTGGAGTCTAGGTTTCTGGAGTTTCTGGCAAAAATCCCTGGTGTCTTAGGTGTCCAGCAACAAGGTGATACCTGGCTAGCTGTCATGGATACACTAGAATTGTACATGGAGCTTTGGGCATTTTTCTTTGATGTGCTGTTCCTGGCTCTGTAATACTCAAATTCAATTGTTTATTTGCCCAGAGATTCTATAAACTGCCTAATTTTATTTTTTCCAATAATCCCCTTCTTCTAAAACTGGCTGTAGTAGACTATTTTTCCTGCAAGTAAGGATCCTGCAGGATACAGCTATTAATACAATTTTTTTAAGTGATAATAATAACTAGTGAATGCTTTTCACATGCCAGCATTTAAAATACTATCACACTTAAACTTTACATCTACTCCTTGGAGATCTTTTTCGAAACCATCTAGTGGTCACTGACAAAAAAGGAGTCAAATCCAAGTCTGTCTTGATATGGCCATTTCTAAGGAGGCCAAATAAAGGAAACGGGTTCAAATGTAAGCCAAAGAAAGCTCATTTTAGACACAAAAACAAATAGTTTAATAGAAGACTCATTATTTCTATGGAACAGATTAATTATTGAATCAAAAGTTTCATCATTGAACATGCTTAAAATGAGAGGTTCAGGGCCAGGCAATCATTTATTAGACTAGACCTCATCTGACATACTTTCCATTTCAGTTCTTTATTGTCAACCTCTGGACTTCTAAATTTCTGTTTGATCAGTGTAATATGTTAATGGCTCCATGTTGCTGTACTATAATTGCTGTGACTATGTAATAGATAAGGAAGAAATTTTTATAGCCAGTTTATTATTTTCTAAGACACAGAACTATGACATATTTAAAATCTATTAATTTAAAAATATTATTACATATCTAAATAGTGTACAAATTTCCTCAGTTCCTTCATAATTTTTTTTAAGATTGTTCAGATCAGGATTCAACATAGTTTATACACCGAAGTTGTTTGACACATATCTTAAGTTCCCTTTGTTCTATTAACCCACTTTAATTTGTCTTGGAGAATTTTACACAGTCTGAGTTTTGCTCAGTGTATCATTGTGGGGTTATTTAACATATTCTTTCCCCTGTATTTTCTATAAACTAATGAGATTTAAAGACTTTAAAATTCAGGTTTGACTTTTTTTTTTTAAGATAACAAAACATACGTCACAGATGGTCATGTGAACTTTTATCAGGAGGTGCCTGTTGTCTGTTTGTTACTCTTTAGGATATTAACTGCTGTTAATATTTAGTGTCTAGATGCATTATTTCATGAAGGTTTAGTGATATTCTAACTCTATGATACCTTCATTTATTATCTAGCAACTTCTTTAAGGTAATTAGCAAGTTTCATCCATTTTGCATATTCTTTCTCCTTCTCCCTGCATTTCTTAATAATCGTATTGTGTGTACATCATTAGAACATACAGTCATTATGTACTACGATGTTTTCCTTGTATCCATTATTTAATCTTAGTTTTACAGGTAAATATGTATTAAATTCTCACCACCAGTTCTTACACCATGGACTCTTTAATCATTTTAGTTGTCTGAAGTTTGTTCTCTAGTAGATTACTCACAAAGGGCTCCATGGGGCAATATTTCTTGAATTCTTGTATGTTCATGAAAAATTCAGCATTTTTATTTGAAGCTCACTTTTGCATACAAAAGACTTGCTCACGCATTCTTTCCTGAATATCTCAAGTATGCTAAGGCATTTCATTGTCTTTTGTCATAAAGTGTTCCTATTAAAAAGCGTGCGGACAATCAGGTTTTCTTTCCCTTAAAAGTGACTTTGTCTTTTTGTCTGGATACTCAGAGGACATTTCCTTTTTAAGTTGGTTTACTGTAATATGTGGTCTCTTTTTGGTTAAACTTGTCTAGGTATGTGGTTTGGCTTTTCAATATGTATGTGGCGTAAAGGTTTTGTTTATTTCAGAAAAGTTTTTCTGAATTATACATTTCAGGATGAGTCTATTGCTTTAGTTGTCTTCTTTGTGGATGTCTTCTACATAGTGGTGGATTTTGTTTGCCTTTTTCTCTCTCTCACTTTCTTTTCAGTTGTTTTATTTCTCTTTCTACTTGTATATCTTCTTTTAATTTCCTCTTTCCCACATTCTATTTTTCCAGTGTATCCAAAGGCATTACCATCATCCAAATCCATTTATTTGTCCCTGTGTTCCTTCTAGTTATTTCTGAAATGACTTTTATTTCTAAGTCTTTCTTGAGTTCTTTCCCTTCTTCACAGATATTCCTTTTCTCCCCACCAGCTCACTTCTGAGTGTTTCATAGTTTCTATTATTTTCTTAAATTCTTTTAGCTTGTTTTGAAATATTAGGGAATATTCATATCAATTTTGTGGGATGTTTTCTGGCACGACTTTATTGTCGACATGAAAATTATTCTGCTCATTATTCTTTTTCCTTACAAAAACTTTACATGGAATCTGTCCACAGTTCACTTCTCTTGCTGGTTTTAAGTGATAAGAGTTTCTTGTACTTAAAGAAAGCAACAGTCCAGTGAGCTTTCTTAGCTTCCTGCCTCTGGACTTCTCCCCCGTGCTTTTATTCTGGAGCTTCTTTTTGCTTTGCCTTAGTGTTTCTACCCTGCTCTGTTTAGCTTCTCCTCCAAGTGTTCTCCTTAGGCTGGACATTTGTTTTGAAGGGGGCCTCAGGTTGGTCAATCTGGAGCATTCTTGGAGACTCCCAGGAACAATCTGTCCATCTGTGGTCCCTTGAACTCACCTGTGAATCGCAGCCTCTGAAGGCCCCCCCTGGGCATGTCTGCTATTTTCAAATGGGCTCACTGAGCTTTTCATACAAAAAGTGAGGGCATCTCATTTTAGGGGCAAATAGCTGTTAGGAATTTGTTTTCTGGATTTCACACTTATCAGAAGTGCTTTTAACTTCCCTCCACTTTTTCCCGTACAGTTGCTGATCCCATGTAAGCCTGATGGCAGGTCCAAGTTTGGGGGTTACAGGAATACCCTTTCTTCAAATTTTGTTATAGGTGTTGGTCATAAAATTTTGTTTTGTTATTCCAGCCTCTGTTTTTATTGGAGGTTTGGAAAGATTAAAAAGCTAGGCCAGGGTTGCCTATTACCTTCTTGCTAGAAAACAGTAATCAGTTTACTTTTAATCTTATCTCATGACTGCAAGAGGATTTGAACTCTTTTCTTGAAGACTTTTAAAAGCAGGTTAATTAGCAATCATTTTGTATATCTGGGGCACTGCCCTGCTAGGAGTCTATGAATTCAACCATATGCCTTTTTGAGTTCCTTTGCCATTGTCATATCCTACATAATACTGTTTAGTCACTTTACAAAAGCAGTAGGTAAGTAAATTCTTAACTAATAGAAACTTTATTAATGTATTTATAACTTTATAACTGTGTATGTGTTTATGTATATATACATAAATTTACTATATGTAATATGTATTTATGCATTATATACTAAAAAGCATATCAGAAATGATTTGGCTTACAATTTTTTAAAGAAATTTGTTTTTTTATTAGAAAGAGAATGTGTGGATTTATTTTTGCTTATAAAAGACTAAAGCAATACATTCCCACTTTACCATTTTTGCTTTTACCCTAAATGTTTTCTTCTCACCTAATAAAGAAGAGAAGGAATGTTTTGCCAAGCTCAAGACCCATTTGGATCTGTGGTTTCTAAATGTCAAGCCCAAATCGAACACTCTGGAGTTTAACCTTGTTTGCTTTTGGCTAAAGTGACTTCCTGTTTCTAAGAAAGGAAAAAAAGAAAAAGGTCTAAAAGTTCTATTAAAAAGATCACAAGGCTTTTTCAAAATTCAGTGGCCCACATGACAACGCTTTGATGAATTAAGTACAAGTGAATCCTAAAGTGTAAATAAAATTTACCTGTAAAATATAGTTGGCTTTATAGATTCAAAAAGAGAGTAATAGACTGAGACAAAATGTCCTTGGGAAAAAGGCTGCTAGGTTTTGGCCAAACCAAGTGTTTGAAAAACATTGTTGCTGCAGATGCATGATGAACCCAAAAATTTTTGCAGTTTTTGTGTTTTTCCTTCTTATAATTTTGCTGTACTTATTCCCATAGCCAGCTTCAAGTGAACCCTCCACTCCCCAACCAAGGAAAAAACAGGGCAGCTGAAAAGTTTTCTTAAACTTCTTAATACTTTTAATCCTTACTTGTTATAATTTGATTACTGAGACAGATTTTCTCTGTGGGCCTTCTATTAAATCACTTTCAAGTTGAAACAAACCAGAAATCCTTCTAAATAATAGAGCTAGTATTCATTTTAAGCTGCTTAGAATTTATACAGAATCTGTAGAATGTCTCTTCTAAAATGCTGTAAATGTGCCCAGAGGCTACGGTGATGGGCTTAGCCTTCCAACTAATCCAAAAATAAATAAATAAATGACTGAACTTGATGTTCTGTGTTACCACGTGGAGGACACTGTCACTCAGCCTTAGATCTGATTTTATTTATTTTTTGTGTTCTTAGATATCAGTGTTGATAGAGTTACCTCAAATTAACATTGGAGGTAGTTTTTCACTTTATGTACCCAATAATATAATTCTGTTTGGTTTGATATTATGAAGATCTGATCTGAAACTGTCTTTACATTGTATAACTTAACACTTAAAAAAATATTAATAGTGTTTAAGTGTTTTTAAATTTTTCTCTCCTATTTTTGAGTAGTTTCAGGATATTCAGGAATGATACAGATCTTGTGTCTTTAAGAAGCTATTTCAAATCATCCACCTGAAAGGAGGAACCAAGCTACTGAATTGATAATAGCTGAGGCCTACCCAGAGGGGAGGAAGAGTGGGAAGAGCAATCATTACAATCATTCTCAACCTTTTATATGCAAAGAAACTTCTAGATAACTCCCATAAAATGCAGGGTCAAGGGGATCAGCCCCGGGGGATTCAGACCGAGTAGGTGATGCCCAAGATCTGCATTTTAAACAAGTGTTGCTGCAGGTTGTCTTTAGACCTCAATGTGGGAAATAACTTAATTAGAATTTTAGCCACATAAAATGTCTAAGGACAATTTGGAAACTTTAGTGTCCAAAATAGAATTCCAGAATAGAATTATTTTTTAAAAATTATTATTAGCAATTGTGCTCTAAACATTAGCAGAAAAAACGGTGGGACAAAGGAACAAAAATTATGAAAATGACAGTGGCTTGACGGGTGAAGAAAGAAGACTAATTAAGTAGAGAATGGAAGTATGTTTTATAAACTATAAAGATTTTCAAGCTAAAGCAGAAGGAAGGATGTGCAGGCATCCAGGTCTAAATAAATAGACAAGATGTTTTGAAAGTCCGTACTGACTTCTCTCAGCTCTTCCAGATAAGATGTCAGGCCAGCCAACACAACTTACAACTGGGCTTCTGTCCCGAGCAGCTTGCTCTAAACTACTTTATACTTTTATGTTCCTGATATTCTAGCTTGTCACCCCATGGCTCATTTTTCTGCTAAGTCCTCAGATCTGGCTTTAACTGTTGGCTTCCTGTCTTAACTGCAGTGTAGACTGCTCTGACTACATTACCATCCACCACCTTGGTTAGATCCTGCTCCCTCTCCCCACCACTACTAAACCAGGTCATGCATACCTTGAAGTGCTGGGACTCTGAAACTGGAGTGAAGGTCAGCCAGGTTCCTTTGTGTTCACACCCACCTGTTATCTTCACTCACTGTTCCACTTCCTGTATTGTTCCATTTGACACTGACTGAAGTAACACTTGGCCTGATCCAGGGTCAGTCCCTCTAGCCAAGTCAGTCTACTGGCTTTATGGGTTTCAAATTTTTATGTTCATTGTAAGTACCAGGGGAGTATGTTAAAAACAAGAATACTCAGACCCCAACAGTTTTGGAGAGCAATCCAGATTGGTGTTATCCAAAGTGTGAGCCTCAGACAGGCAGCGTCAGCAACTACCTGGGACCTTCCCAGGAATGTAAATTCTTGGTTTCTAGCCCATACCTACTGAACCAGGCTCTGTGTGGTGGCCCAGCAATCTGTGTTTTAAAAGGAAAGCCCCACTCTGACTTCCTGATTTTGAGTGGTGCTAGTGCTGGCTTTTGATACTTAAAATGTGGTCTGATTCCAGACATGCTGAAGCAGAATCTGTATTTTAAAAAAAATACCCAGATTTTAGAAGTCTTAGTCTGATAACTGGGCTTTTAATAAATTATCTCAGTGGTTTCTAGGCAAAACAAAGGTGGAGAACATCAGCACTAACACGTGACCTGCTCACAAGAGAGAGGCGGTCCTGTTCAGTCTCAGCTTGATGTTTCTCCAAGGACTTTCTGTTTAAATATATTTCTCCTAGTGCCCCTCTGGTTCATAACACCAACCCTGCATAATATCCATGTTTCAGAGCTGACTTGAGGCTTGACTACTTAATGCCTATAAAACCTGTTGAGATCCCCTGGTTAAATCCCAGGGTCAAAGAAGCATCCATATATTGTAGGCTTTGCTGTCACTGGTACTGTAATAGATTTTAACATGACAGTCATATAACTCCCTGCAAATGATAGCTCTTCTCTCAAACCAGGTGCTAAGACAAAAAGAAATAAGCCAAATAACAGAAGTAAAACAACACTAAATCTACACCATCCCTTTCCTCCAAAAGCAAAATAATAAGAGGTAACAGAGTATCCATATGTATTCTTTTATCATTCATTCAAATTGAATATTCAAATGGAATATTCAGTCAAAACTATCTTGCTGTTAACCAAAAGCTCTGCTGAGAAAGTCTGTGATGGCTTCTTGTCATTACTACAAATTCCCAAGCATGAACTATAATTTCTGAATAATGAGTAACCTGACACAATGTATCATTAGAGATTTAAATTACACATATTTACCTCACACTATGTATAAAAACCAAACCTGCTTTGATCTCTTTTAAAGATATCACAACTTTTTACTGAGTTTTCTTAAAAAGTGAAATAAGAACAACATACTCTAACTTCACTGGGTGCTGCTTGAATGAGTAGATATATTTGTTTCATTAGAGATGCTACAAAAGTTATAGCCCTTATCACACAATCTACCTTGTGATGTATTACTTGTACATGTGTCTGTTTTCCCACTAAATTGTTAGCCTCTAGAGAACAAAGACTGGGTCTTACTTATATTTGAAATCCTCACAGTGCCTAATGGTGCCATGCAAAAGCTCAATAGATATTAATAGAATGAAAAAAAAATGGATGAGTTCCTTACTCTTTCCAAATACTGTAACTTTGTTCATCCTGTCTCCCTTTAGTGTATTGCTAACCAAACTTCTGGCTAACCAGTAAGATAACTCAGAGCTCAAACCCTTAAGAAACTGCTTGACTGATACAGCAGGGACCAATTAAACCCCACAGATTTATTCAGTTTTTTCTGCTCTGTCAGAAGAGACTGGATTAGGCGAAACTAGTAAGCAACTTCACAAAGAAAACAATGAAAATTGGTCTTATCCCCAGTACAAACATACCCTTCTCAACTCTTAAAAGTAATGACCTTAAAACCTCAGAATAATTTCCTATCCATCAAGCCTTCTAAATAACTTTGCTTACTAATCTAGGAAAAAAGGACAGAAATACTGAAAGAAATTGTGCCTATTAAGTTATGGGAAGTGGCAAACTAAGAGAAAATGATCTAAGTTGAGTAGTAGGAAACTTACTTCATTTGTGAAAAATGATTGAATATTAACAATTTCCTGCCATTCGACTTAACACCTTTTTGCAATTCCCAAGCATCTTATGTTCGAAATCCTTCATAATGCCCAGTGGTGCCTTTCAAGTAAACATCTTTAAACCACATGAGAATTTCTATCAATTCCAACAGTTGAGTTCAGGAGATTCATTAGTTTTGTAAACCAAGTTTCAAGGACACTGTTGGTTAGAAGCTCTGTGGAGTTGTTGGGTTTTTTTTTTTTTTTTTAATTTTAGCTCTACTTATATTTGTTTTCTAATAAAAAGGCTCAAGATAAAACCAGAAGGAAATTGGAATATTTGACTATATTTTCTAAATTGTAGTAGCCAAAGAACATTCATTAGATCACTCTGGATATTTGTTAAAATGCAATTTAGTAGGCCTGACTTATTGAATCAAAACTTTAGGGTAAAGCCCCTGAAGACAGCATTTTTACTAAGTATTCAAGATGAATCTTGTCATTTCAAACACAGATTTTTTCCTTTCGTAAATTTTATATTTCTAGGTGTGGTCTTTTTCACTTAGAAGAGTCCCTTTAACATTTTTAATAAAACTAAGTTATTAGTATTAACTTAATAAGCATTGTAAAAAGCACGTCAGACTTTGTGCTTCCAGGGGATGAGTAACTGGAGGCATGGATACCATTCTCAGCATTGTGTACGTAGTCCTAAGGTAAGTAAAGCTGTAATTGGTGTCTTTCCTATGTTACCTTTGCAGCTGAGTAGCTAATAGCAGAATATGAATAAATTAATCCAGGAGTTCCCAAACCTGGTTGGGTATCAGTTTTGCCTGGAGAACATTTGAAAAATATACATTTGAGGTTTCACACGCAGACATCTAGATTCAGTAGATTTGGGTTTGGTGCTTAAAAAACTACATTCTGAAAATGATCCCCAGGTGATACTGATAGATAGTCCAGTTTGAGAGCCAAATAACAACCATGATTGATGGGGGAATACAACTGATAATCTAAGTCCAGGCAAGAAACCAGGGGAAAGATAATAAATAACTCTGCACACTGTTATCTATGTGAAGCAGAGATGGGTAATGCTTGCTTGTTCTCTGGGTTGGAGAAATATGCTTATTTCCCAATGAGTATATTCCATTTATACAGTGTTCATTCATTCATCATTAAACAAATATTAATTGAGAATCCAACATTTGGCATACACTGATCTAGGGTGCTGAAAATACAACAGTGAATAAAGCAGACAATAATCCTGTCCTCATGAACCTTACACTCTACTGGGTGGGGACAAAAATAAAGATAGTAAATGAGTGAATCATGGTATATGTCAGAAATTGATAAGTGAAAGCAAGGTAGAGGGATGAAGTTTGTAGTGGGAGGAGTGAGAAGGATGCAATTTTAAATAGAGCAGTAAGGAAAGGCTTCAATGAGAAGGTGACATTTGAACAAAAACCTGCAGGAAGCATCACCTGGCTCATAGTACTGGTGAGTGCCTACTCTGTCAAAAATTAACACTAAGTCCCCAGTATGGCACTGTTCCTTGACAGAGAATGTGGAAGGTTATATTGGGCCTCTTCCTTATAGAATAGATAGACATTTGTCCTCACTGGAATAGAGACATATGCTGAATATAGATCTACCATCCATTTCTATAATGTTTCTGCTAGTAACGCCATTTATACACTCAGAGAAGGCCTTATCATCTGTCACGACATTCTCCATACCACTGTGAAATGAACTCGTTTCACAGTAAGGGAATTAGAGTGATGAGCCCATGAAATTAACTGGTCTTATCACCTACAGCATCACTTGATAGTGGCTGACCTAATTAAAAGGTACAATGGCTTATTAAAGATTAAGTTACAGCACCTGTTGGGACAAAACACTCTGGATGAATGGGGTTCCTTCTCACAAGATGAGGTATATACTTTGGCTTACTGACCATTCTATGATGCAGTCTTTCTTATAGCAGGAGTAAGTGTGTCCCAGAGTCAAGGGATGGAAGTCATTACCTAATAATCTCAATTTCATACACAGGACTCTGTGTTTACCACATTATCTTTCCAGCTCTCTTCTTCTGGAATCTTTGTCTCAACTCTCTCTTGACCCCACTGGGAATGCCAGTCTATACCACCAGCTCACTTACCTTTTCCTCCCTTTACCAAGCTTACATTTTATGGTCAATGATCATCATTTCCTTGCCCTTTGAATTTTATTGCCCTTCTTTTATTATACTCTTTTAGCAAACCTACACACTCCCTTTTGAATCTAACTCTCCACCCATTTCCCACTTGAATCTGTGCATCTAAGTGGGGCCTGAGACCCTGAATGGTTTCACTTTAAACTCGTGTCCATGATCCTCAAGGAGGTGCCTAATGCCTTTGTGCAGTCACACTGTATATCCTTAGTCCAATTGCTCTCACACTTTTCTCAAAAAATACTTCATATCTTCTCTTTCCTCAAACTAGAACACCTCTTCCTCCTGTCCTCACTCAATTTCTGAGTTCAATGAGAAAATTAAAGCACTCAAAAGAGAATTTTCCCAGGCTCTTATCACCACATCTACCATTACCAGCATCTGTACTTAGTCTGTCTACCAATCTGCTAACATTGATGAGCTTTCCATGCTTCCAAGGGTTATCTCTCCCTTTGTGCACTGGATCCAGTTCCCTGAAGTAATGGATTTTTATGGAGACAACGAGAATCCTAGTTGAATCAACCTAATGAGAAAGGATAAGCGTGGATGAGAGTATAAACCTGCATATAATAAATACTTTGTTAGTGTTACTACCTGAATCTTGAAAGAAGGTCTGCCTATAGAGGAATAGGAATCAGTGTGGAACAGTAACTAAGCGTAACTATGTGGAATGATGTGGTTTTTGAAGAGTTTTGACACATAGACACATGATGTCTAGAAAGATCACGTTCTCAAAAGCAGTAGCAACGAGATTCCTGAACTCTTTCTATGTCTACCAACCCCATGATGTCACACTTGAATAACGCACAGTAAGCTCAGCTATGTGGCGGACTGAAAAGGACAAGGGCTTGTAAAATCAGCTGCTGGATTAGGCGGCTGATACATGTTTGAGCGGAGGGCGTATACACTGAAGGTTTGAAGTTCACTTTTTAAAATAAGATAATTTGAATTTTTGTTATTTTACAAATTAGAATATTATCTTATCTAAAATGTTTTATTTTGTAACAGGATATTAAATTTAGGTAGCACTATAAAAGTTTAATGAGACAAGGTTTGGAAACAGCATAATACAGAGGAATGAAGATTAGGTATAAAGTCTGGAGTCATGACTTTTAGCTGTGGCTCTGTTTCCAATTTACTGTATGACATACAGACACATTCCTCTCTTATGTTAAATCACATGATCTTTAAACTCCCTTATATACTGACCTTATTCTACTTGAATAAGTACTCACAAGACCAAAGTCCTTGATGTTAGTAGAGTACTTAATTTCTGGGAGTCTGGGCTGTACCTAGAGGCAGGTAGGCTATCTATGAAGTGTGGCTTATATACAATTATCTTCTCATTGACATGCACAAAAATTCTGACTTTTAGATTATGGTTTAGGAAATAACAAATGCATGCATTGTCTTCTTTAAAAGACCATGTACCATCAGCTTCCACATTAAGAAATAAGAAAATGAAAAGATAATTTCAAATTAAGCAGAAGAAAGGAAAAAATCAAAGTAGAAATCAATGAACTATAAAATAGAATTAATAAAATCGATAAGCCTCTAGCCAAACTGATCAGAAAAAAAAAAAAAAAGAGAACACATAAACTACCAATATCAGAAAAGAGAGAGAGATACCACTGCAATTCTACAGATATTTTGGTGAATACCTTCATACCAGTATATTAGACAACTTAGGCAAAATGGTAACTTCTGTGAAACATAAAAATTTTCAAAGATCACTCAGGAAGAAACAGATCATCTGAACAGCCCTGTATCTATTACAGAAATTGAAATTGTAGTTAAAAATTTTCCATGAAGAAATTTTAGGTGCAGATAGCTTCACTTGTGAGTGCTACTCAATATTTAAAAAAGAATCAATGCCAATCCTACTCAAGTTCTTCCAAGAAAACTGAAGAGGGGGAACATTTGCAAACTCATTTTATGAGGCCAGGTTTACTCTGATACCAAAGCCAGACAAGACACCACAAGGAAAGAAAACTACATGCTAATATCCCTAATGACCACAGATTTAAAAATCCTCAATAAAATGCTAACAAACTCAATTCAACAACACATTAAAAGGCCCACACGTGATGATTTATCCTCAGGATATGCGGTGGCTCCACATGCACAAATGAATTAATGTGATACACCATATTAACAGAATGAAGGATAAAAGCCACATGATCATCTAAATAGATGCAGAAAAGCATTTGACAAAATTCAACCTACTTTCATGATAAAAACTCTCAATAAACTAATAATGGAAATTACCTCAACATAGTAAATGTCATATATGAAAAGCCCAAAGCTAACATCTTATTCAACACTGAAGAACTAAAAGCTTTTCTTCTGAGACAGGGAACAAAGCAAAGGTGTCCTCTCTGGCCTCTTTTATTCAACAGAGTACTGGGAGTCTTAGCCAGAGGAGTTAGGCTCTTAAAACGTTTTTACACTCCTTGCTAAGGATCCAGAATAATATAGTTTTCCACAGGAAAATCTTGTGGGTTTAAAAACTCAGAAATTCTGGAGAGAGTTTGAACTATTATTGTGATTCCACACTGTGACCCGTCTTTCTTATTTTTCACTAAGGGCATAGGGGCTTCTTGTATGTGGCCCAGAGCAAAAAAAATGTATAAATATATAGAATATTTTTAGAACAAGTGGGACCTCAAAGAGTTACTAGGGACAATGGAAAGAGTTCTCATCTTTTATCTATTATGACAATGATCTCTCATGACAATAATCTCTCCAAGGTTCTACTCTCCAAGACAGTAAATTATTGGCATTCTTAAATTGGCCAGAGTATCATATCACCTCTGAAGCAAATACTTTATAATTTAAATCATGTGAAAATGGCACCTATCTTGCAGCCCACAGGGCATCTATTTCCTCTGAGTCACTTGTTTTGCTCTTTATTCATCAGTAATCTCTAACTAAGGTGGTGTGTAAACATTTCTAAAAGTAAACATGGAATCTATTGAATATTTTATTAGTTCTAGCTAGTAAAAATAAAGCAGTTTTAAATAAAATGGCTACATTATCCGGTCCCATAAATTTCATTTTCCTACATACAAAAACGAAGTTTAGGGGCATGCTATTAAGGGGAAGTTTGTATTACACCTGTCTGTATATCTTACAAGGCTCATAATCACATTAATATGTGGTGTGTGGAAGGTGAATACTTTGCAGTAGCAACCAGTCCTTTTGAACATTTGTTTCTGAAAAAAAAATCCAATAACAAAAATTTCTGAAATTAAAGATTTCTAGAATTCCTTATTTTTATTTTAAACCTGATTTTATGTTTATTATAATCTTTTCTTTGAAAATTCAGAACTTGGGAATGTCTTCTCAATAATACAAGTGATGAGTGACACACATCTCTATATTAGTTGTAATTATCAGGAAATTTTATATTAAGAAATGAAAGGTTTTATGAACCTATGAGTTGCAGTCCAACTTTATCTTCTCAATGTATAAAGGCCAGAATACAAAGAATCATTTTTAATCAGGCCTTGTCAACAATCTCCATAGCCTGGGCAAAATATCTGATATGTTGGGAAGAACAATGGCTCTATATCTAGCAGTTTGAAGCCTGAAGCCTGGTTTTGTTGCTTACCAGCAACTTCTGGCAAGTCACTTAATCTCTCTGATGCTTGAAGTCTCTCATTTGGATGTGGATTACTACCTTGCAAGATAGTTTAAAAATTAAAATAATATATAAAAAGCTTTTGACATAGGGCTTTTTAAGGCATCAAAAAATGCAGTTATTATTTATGTGTCTAAGTATCTGGGGTAGGCATTCTTTGGTTTATACCACTCTTGGTGGATTTGGCATCTTTGTACACAAAATGCCAGAGCCAAAAAAGAACTTGGAGATTATCCAGTTGACACTAATTCCCTAATTTTATAGATAAAAGAAAATTGTCACTATCATGTTAAGAACTAACCAAGGTCACATAGTGAATTAATAATACAGCTAGTACCAGTACTCAAATCTCTGGCTCTAATTTCTGTTTTTTTTTTTCCTATGTTACTACCAGTAAAATGTTCTACTTTACCTACAGGAGTAAAACACACACACACACACACACACACACACACACACCAAAAAATATCTAATTAACTTTTTCCCATCAGAATCTATACTTTTCCTATTTGATAGAATCATGTCCAGGCCATCTAGCAGGGACAGTTGGCTCTTCATTGGAGGACAGTTTGATGTTTGTCTAATTGTTTGTCTTGTCATTTGTGGTCAGTTGCAGCTAAATGGTTGCATTGTGTGATGATTTTCCCAGTGCTACTTTTTATTAAAATATTAATTTGGAAGAATTTAAATTGTCTTGCAATATGAGGACCAACATGTCCTTTAGCTTTTTATTGAGAGGTTCTAAAATTTTTTTCTATTGACATTAGTTGATTATCAATTTTTTAAAACTCCACTTTGACTCAAAATTAAGAGATAATCAGTGTTTTTGTCCAAAATGTTTAGCATGGCTCATCTGGAGGCAACATTTCTATCACTGTATTTGATTTCATAAAATTAATCCTACATTGAAAATACAGTTTGAATGACTTTTTTTTACTATAGGAATCACATTGTATGTTACTTTGAAGATTGAAAAATGGCTTTCGTTAGGACTCTATTTCTGATTCCCTAAGACCTTGTAATTCTAATTTGGGATTGCATGTAAGATTTCCCATCTGTGTTTTCTAACTCATTTCAGCATTTACAGTATCTCAGTCTGAGAAAATATTAGTGCATTTGAACCTCTTCTGAAGGAGACATTTCATAAGTTAGATAATCTTTCTCATTCATAAAGATGGACGCTTTGAGAGACTGTAGCTGTCCTTGTATATCTATCTGTGTGATCAGTAGAGCCAGAATTCTGGGAGTATCTAAAGCTAGATAGGTAAAAAGAGTGTAAACTAACCCTTACTAATTTAAATGGGTGACTCCTCTAATTCAGTGCTCTATATACAGTAAATAAGGAAAAGAATTGTACTGAATTAAAAACAAGCAAGTTTGTTAGAGAAATAAAAGCTAAAGAAATTAATGTTACCAGATTCAAAACATGAGGATAACTGGGACTTAAAGAAAATTCAAACCTATCTTCAATAGTCTGGGTCACATTTTGACCACCACTAACCTTGATTTTGCCAACGTTCTGTCTCCAGTGCGTTATTGAACACCAGTTGTCTCTTAACAGGGCACAATGCCAATATAAAATTTGCTTACTTCCCTAATAGAATCATTGATAGAATTAAAAACTATCTTTTTGGTAACTATTAAGAACATTAATAAATGGCAAAATTGTAAATCATTACAACCACAGTAGGTTTCCATGAGAACAAATAGAAAAGGAGCTTGATAAAATGATAAAAATATTAATGAGTTTTTTTATGCTTAACTCTTAGTCCCTGAGCTGATGACATATTACATTTATATGAAAAAAATTATGATAAATTATTGAGCCATTTTTAAGAACTCTCTGCCAGCAAATAATACATTAATCTCATTTAATTCTCACATATTACTCAGTGTTAAGTACTATATTTTATTTTATAAATAAAGAAACAGACTCAGAGAGGTTAAATGACTTGCTCAATTTTGTGCATTTACAATCTGAACAAAGTTTAATGGATTCCACAGCCTGAAGTGTAAAGATTTGAACTTGTATGTGTGAAGAAAATAATTATGATAGTAGCACAGTTGACCCTTGAATAGCACAAAGATTAGGAGCACCAACCCCTACCCCACAATCAAAAATCCATGTATAACTTTTGATTTTCCAAAAACTTATCAGCTAATAGCTTACTGCTGACCAGAAGCCCTATAGATAACAGTAAATAACACATATTTTACATGTCATGTCTATTATATACGGTATTCTCACAATGAAGTAAGCTAGAGAAAAGGAAATGTTATTAAGAAAGTCATAAGGGAGAAAAAATACATTACAGTACTGTATTATGATTATCAATACTGTATGTTTACATCCTCTATTTACAAGGCGAATTGTCTGTCAGTACCTACGTCAACATTGTCTTATATGATACAAAACCTGTGTATGTTATACATATTACTAACACTAGACATCAAAAGTGAAAAGACAATGTGAAAAAGAAATTCATATTTATTTACAGGTATAACAATCCATGCATTGATAATAAAGAAGCAACAATATGATTGCTTTATGGTAGCCTAACCTATATACTATATAAATAAATTATAACATTTTTATAGCATACATTATTAGAGTCATGTTCATAATATAGTATTGGAAATATTATCACATTTAAAAAAATTTACCTGTGATGATAAGCCTATAGGCAATTTTTCCAGTTATGAGATCAGAGAAGCACACTGTTTGGTAAACTAATTCTTTAAAAATAAAGTTATAAAATAATAAGAAAACCAACACATTACTGATTTTATATTAAATGCCACTCACCTTATGCCTATGTAAAGATGGGTTATCCACTTCAGTACAAGTCTTGAACGTGATGTTCTACTCATGAATACTTAGGTGATGATAATGAGGATGAGGATAACACAAAAACATCTCCTACAGTTCTTGCTGTACTGTTATTTAGATTTTCACATCGAAGATTCACACACATACACAGGAGATGTTTTTTAACTGTATGGTATGATTATTATTATTCATGAAGTGGGAGTGGATCATCATGAAGGTCTTCATCTTTGTCATCTTCACACTGAGTAGGCTGAGGAGGAGGAGAAAGAGGAGTGGTTGGTCTTGCTGTTTCAGGAGTGGCAGAGGTGTAATAGGTAGAGGAAGTGGAAGGGAAGGCGGGAGAGGCAGGCACACTCAATGTAATTTTATGAGAATATAGCTGATATTTTTGCTTTTTCATTTCTCTAAAAAGGTTTTTATCTGGTACCAATCTTTCTTCCACCGTCTGCGTTAGTTTCAGTGTCCATATCACAGAAGGGCCTATGTCATAAAAGAAGTCAAAAGCAGACTTGAATAATCAGAACCTCCCACGAGACTGTCTCATGTCAGTTTGTTTTCTGGCACCACTTCTTCTACATCATCTTCCTCATCATCTGGCACTGGTTTGGCAGCACCCATCTCCATCAAGTCGTCTTTTGTTACAGCCTTTGGTGTAATGTCTGTTAGCTCTTGAATATCTCCAAGATCCGTATTTTAAAAATTATAATGCAATTAATTTTTAATTGAAATATAGTCAATTTACAATGTTGTGTTAATTTCTGATATATAGCATAGTGATTCAGTATATATATATATATTCCTTTTCATATTCATTTTTATTATAGATTACTACTAGGTATTGAATACAGTTCTCTGTGCTATACAGTAAGACCTTGTTGTTATCTATTTTATATATAGTAGTGAGTATCTACAACTCCTCAACTCTCAGTTTATTCCTCCTCACCCCCTTTCCTGCCTGGTAACCATAAGATTGTTAAGTTTGTTTTCTGTCCTTTTGTTTGTTTGTTTGTTTTAGATTCCACATGTAAGTGATATCATATGGTATTTTTCTTTCTCTTTCTGGCTTACTTCACTTAGTAGGATGATTTCCAGGTCCATCTATGTTGTTGCAAATGGCATTATTCTTTTTTTATGGCTGAGTAGTAGTTCATTTTATATATTATATCTACCACAACCTCTTTATCCAGTTATCTGTTGATGGACAATTAGGTTGCTTCCCTGCCAAGATCCATGTTTTGAAACACTTCACCCCCTACCTTTTTTTTTGCCATATCTTCAATCTCTTTTTATGATTTCTTTGACTGGCCTCTCAAAAAATCCTGTGAAATCATGCACGCCATCTGGACAGTTTTCTACAGCAGCAATTTATTGTTTTGAGCTTGATGGCTTTTACAGATTTGTCTATAACAATGATAGTATCTTCAATGGTGTAATCCTTACAGACTGTCATGATAATTCTCTCTATTGGGTTCTCTTCCATAGCATTGACAATCATTTCCATAGAGTACTAGGTGTAATGAGCCTTAAAGGCTCTTAAGACCCTCAGATCTAGAGGCTCAATTAGAGATATTGTGTTTAGGGGGAGGTAGACCACTTTAATTCCTTCAGTGTTGAACTCGTGGAGTTCTGGGTGGCCAGGGCATTGGCCAGTATCAAAAAAAATAAAAGGTAGTCTTCTACTGGCAAAGTACTTCCTGACTTCAGGGACAAAACATCAATGGAACCAACCCAGAAAAAGGGTTCTCGTTGTCCAGGCTTCCTTTTTGTACAATCAAAACTGGCAGCTGGTGATTATCTTTTCCTTCAAGGCTCCTTGTTAGCAGCTTTATAGATAAGGGTGGTCCTAATCGTAGACCTGACTGCATTTGCACAAAACAAAGGGATAGAGTTAGCCTATCCCTTCCTGCCTTAAGTGCTGGTTCTCACTTCTCTCTCTTACTAATAAATGTCCTTTGTAGCATTTTTTCCCAGAATAGGACATTTTTGTCTATATTAAAAACCTGTTCAGGCAGATATCCTTTCCCCTTAATGATTTTCTTAATGGCATCTGTGAACTCATCTCCTGCCTCCTGCTAGGTAGAAGCTGCTTCTTTTGTTATCTTGACATTTTTTAAGCCAAACTTCTTTTTAAAATTATCAAGCCATCCTTTGCTGGCTTACATTCTGCAGCTTTAGATCCTTCACCTTCCTTTTGTTTTAAATTGTCACATAATATCTTTTCTTTCCCTCAAATCATATTAGAGACAAAGGTATGCTTTTCTCGTGCAATCCTGCACCCACGTAAAAGCTGCAATTTCAATAGAAGATAAAAAAGTATTTTGCAAAAAATGCAAGATTTTTGCACTTGCTGGCTTGCAGCAACAGCTTCACAAATCTCCTTTTCTTTTTCTTTCTTTCTTTCTTTTTTTTTTTAAACAATGTTCTTTATGCTGGAGTCACATATCTTGAAAGCTGCAGACCTCAATCTATGTGGTACATATCAAGCAATTCCACTTTTTCTTGTAATGTCATGACTTTGCTTCTTGGGAGCACTTCCAGCTCACTAGCAGCACTTCATATGGGTCCCCTGGTGTTATTTACATTTTATAGCATTTTAACTAAACACAATGAAAAATACCCAAGAACCGCAAGAGATCACTTTTTGCAGCGACTTACAATTTACAGGAGAGAGGAACTGCTCATACTGAGATGATTATCATCATGCAGCATTTTAAGTGAATACTCACAACACTTAGCTCACTGCAACAGCAACAGGAGGTGGCTACAAATTATTATAGTAGTACAATGTGTGCTATAGTTCATTTTATGCAGTTTTGACTTACTACTGCATATTTACATTTTTTTTTTCACATTTTTCTCACCTGCCAATTGCACCATGTATGGTCTGTGTTTGTATAAGTTTTAATAAATCTTAACTTTTTATAATAGAATTGTGTCTATATTTATTTCACAAATGATAAAATAGACTAGCATCTACCTGTGTTTTATGCATTCATGGCATACCTAATTTTTTCTTAAGTTGTTCGACATTTCTAGGCTATGCAGTTCATCTGAGTCATTTCAAATTGCCACAAATCTCCAAACGTTTTCAGTATATTTATTGAAAAAAATCAGCATATAGGTAGACCTGCATAGTTTAAACTCATGTTGTTCAAGGGTCAACTGTAGTTTTAGGAAACTTCAAATGATAACATTTAAAAGATGTTTTGAATTATAACATTCAAAATGAATTCCCCCACATCATCTTTTGACCCTGCTTGTCCCTTTTGCTTTCTTTTCTTCCATAGCTAAGTTTCTAGATTCCAGAGAGTCTTTGCTGGTGGAGTTTGTACTTCCCCAAGTCCTATTCACTCCTAAGCTCGCTGCCCTCTGGCCTTGGCCTTCACCACTGCTTGAAACTGCTTTGTCTACAGATGAACAATGACCATTCATTGCTTAATTCTGCAGGCCTTTTTTAATCCTTGCCTTGACCCAGCCAGCACTTAACCCTTGAAACTGAAGCTTCCTCTGTCTTCACCGGGCTGTGGATGCCAATTGGTCATGTTCACAGTAATAACCTCTATTTTATTTTTCTATATCCAGTGTCCTTTGCCCCTAATCCTGATAACAGCAAAGGAACAGCTTCTCCGTAATTCTCTTGACTTGGGGAGGGGAGTTTACTCAAACAGTCAGACAAGTGTGTGGTAGAAGTGGCCTATCTGAGTGAATTGGTGATTTCTATGGGGTTATTAAATAATAAAGCAGGAAGAGAAATACCTCATGTTGTCTAGGGCACTAAGCTGGAAGAAAAGTCTAGGTCTGCCAGAAGCCACCTGTCTCCACCCTCTTCCTCTAGAACACACACACACAGACACACAATTCCATGCAAATGCTCATAGTGTATGCAGGAAGCCACTTGAAGAAGAAGAAAACGAAGCCAACATATACAGACAGCTGAAACTAGACTTAGAGAAATGTGCTCTGAAAGCAGTCTATGAGTGCATGAAACTTTCTGTCCATCCTAGGTTTTTGAGCCACAAAGGCCATGTTGCTAAAATTTGCTACAGTTGGATTTCTGTTGTTTGCATTTTAAAGAGACGACTTACCTACCTACTGCTCGCAGCTACTGGGTCCTCCTTAGACCCTTGATGCCTGTGTGAAGATGATATCCCCAAGTGTCTCAGAGCACTAGAGCTGCTAAAAGTGATGTCCCACAGCCAAGCTATGATTTGTGAAGTAGGAAAATCTTCTTGGCCCTTTCTCACTTTGTTATCTGGACATGAAAAGCAACAGAGCAACACAGCTGTCCTCCATGTTTGAGCTCCTAAGGAAAACTTCTTTGGCTTCTGCAGCTGCCTCTCTCTTGATAGGGTGCATATGTGAAGGAAGGCCTCTCTTCTTCAGCCAAAATCTCTTGGATAAATCTTCTCATGTGCCTTCCTATCAACTCCTTGGACAATCCTGCACGCATCTGAGTCCTGGCCCTGCTACAGGCAGTTGACTCTTTCCTCTTTGGAACAACTGTCCCTTGGTTTATGTGTTACACTTATTTCTTTGCTCTCTGATTCTTCTTGCCAGTCTTCACTGCAGACTGTTCTTCCTCTATGTTCCCCTTAAAGGTGGTTGTCCCGGGGCTCCATGTCTTTAATCCATTTCTATTCACACTTGGCTTCCTATCCAAGCAACCCCAATTTGCCCTGTGTCGTCAGATACTAGCTATAAACAAATAACTTTACAATTTTTCTCTGCAAACCAAATCCTTGTCCTGGGCTCCAGACACTTACACGTACCTACTTGCTACATGCATATCATACCTGGGTAGTCCATGAACATCTTGATTCTGCCTCATTAAAAGCAACCTCATTATCTTCATCTTTCTCCTTAAATTCTCTCTCCCACCAGTAGTTATTATCATGCAACTGGTTGCCCTGTCCCCAAAACACTGGGGGACCCACCTGGATTTTCTTTTTCCCTTTAGACTTGTAGTCTATCAGTCTCTAAATTGTGTGCTTTTACTTCCCAAATATTCTTCAGCGTATTAAGAAAGGCAAGTGGTGTGGGAGAAAGGGAACACAGACCTTTTCCCCTTACATTTTCAGAACCCATTTTTGGGATTGGTTTTCTTTTTAGCAAGCAAGGGTTTATATTTGGATCTTTAATTCCTCTCAGGTTTTTGCTATAATACATAATCTCCCACTTGTTACTTGAGAACACTATAATTTTAAGAAGTATCTTCCAGATTCCTTCATTTTATTTTATTTTTACCCTTTTTTTTCTTAACATCCTGAGAAAACTTTCCCAATGCCTTTCCTAACTGCTTACACAACCACTTAATATATGGCTTTCTGTGTCTTAAAAATAAGTACTCTGCTGACCAAACTGACCTCCCACCATGCACAGAGGACATGAGTGTGAACCAGAGGCCAATCCCAAGCATATGTGTAAGGTTAGTGGTGGTTATAGTTCTCTTCCTATCCTCCCACCTAACCTCCTCCCCCTCCTTACCACCATTTTTATACGATAAAAAATAGGGCAAAGAAGACCTAGTTTATTATTTAATTTTTTTCTTTATAAAAAAGGTTTTTATTTACACAGACACACAGAGAAAAGATATTCCAGGGTGACAAGGAAAATGTTAGAGGAAGTAAAATTATTCTTTTAGTTTATGATACTTAATTTCATAATTGGGTTATAAGGCATGGTCTTGTGGTCTATGAACATGGGACAGGGAATCATGAAACTCTCTTAACTTATACTGGCTCTGACAACTAACTCTGTGGGTGGCCGTGGACAAATTGCTTGATACTTCCATTTCACTTACCTCATGACTTCCAGTCGACATGGAGATCGTTAATTTGAGTGACAGTTCAGCTAAGCAAATAGTGCACTAAGGTTTAGTTGGGAATCTAAGAAATGCTGATTTCTTTAGAATCATATATTTAATTTGTTATTGATAGGTCACCTCAAATACCATAAAATGAACGGGAAGATAAACACTATGCAAGTACTCATTAAAAACATTCCCAAATACCGGGGAGAATCTCCTTAGTGTTAAAAGATTTCTTTCTGTGGCAGAAAACTTATTTCAGAGAACAGACATTGACTTGCGTTGGTTTTTCAAATTTTACTGGATGCCATAGTTTTCTTGGGCTATTTGATCGAGCTTGATTTTCTCAGTCCAACATTTCTGAGGGCAAAATATGATCTGCCCAATAAAATAAATATATCTTCTAAAGCCAGATGAGTGCCTTCCAGCAAGTACATTAACATTCAGTGTGTTATATTTTACCAGAGGTGAAGCTTTTATACTCTAAAGTTCTTTACCCTCGGGAACAAGAGAATGCCAAAAATCTCAACCACCATACATAGCTTCGTAATAAGATCACTGGGTTTGCACCACCGCTGCATACATGTATTATGGGTATGTCTAATGGACTTCTCCCTTTGTAATTATGACTAACTTATTTTTTCATTACTTCAATTTTGCATTTGTTTTCTCTTTATCTCTTGCTATATTTTTCTCATATCTGGTGGAAAATATTTCACTGAAGTTTCTGGTTTCAAATGGTTTGAACTCAAACATGGAATTCTGGATTTTTGAAATTCTCAGTTGTGTAGTTGATACAAGTAAGCACACATTTGTAATGGACAAATATATAGACATGGAATTACTGGGTCTTATGTTAGGCATACTTTGCTGTAAAGCTGCCAAACAGTTTTCCAAGTGGATGAACCAATTTTAAATTCCACCAGCAGCATTTGAGAGTTAAGTTACTCCACATCCTCACTGCAATTGGCATAGTCAGTTATTTTAATTTTAGCACTATGATGAATATGTAGTGGTATTATATTTCAGTATTAACCTACATTTCCTAGATAACTAATGATATTGAACACATTTTGACATCCTTTTTGGTTATTTGTATATACTGCTTTTTGAAGTTCCTATCGAAGCCTCTTGCCCACTTTTCTGCTGGGTTGTCTGTCTTTTACTTATTGATTAATTTACATTCATTATATATACATATATATAATGTGTATATATATATATACACATACACTAATATGATTATTTTTGAGATATATATTGCAAATATTTTCTCCCAATGGCTTGTGGCTTTACTACGTCATTGGTGAGTCTTAAAAAATGGAAGATTTTATTGAGGTAAGTTTAATATCTCAATTTTTCTTTTATGGTAAGTACTATTTATATTCTGTTTAAGAATTGATTGCCCATCTTAAGATCATAAAAATAGTCTTACATTTTCTCCTAGAAGCCTTATTGTTTTACTTTTTACATTCAGATTTTGATGATTCTCAAATAGATTTTTATATATGATATTACATAGGGATTAAGGTTAATTTCTTTTCGTATGAACCTAGAACCCAGTTATTGAAAAGATACTTTTTTAATACATTCAGTTGCAGTAGTGTTTATCCAAATCTGGTTAGTATTTTTGAGTGGGTCTATTTCTGGACTCTAATTTGTTCCTCTGGTTTATTTCTCTGTTATTATGCTAATTCCTCAATGTCATTATTTTTATTTTTACAGTAACTTTTGAATTTTAGTAATATGAGTTTTGCAGTTTAATTTTTCTTCAATGTTGCCTTGGCTATATTAAGTCCTTCCATTTCCATTTCTATCTTAGAATAAGGTTTGTCAGTTTGCACAAAATAACCTGCTGGGATTTTGATAGGGATTACTTGATTTGGAAGATAATCGGCATTTTCATCAAATGGAGCCTTCCAGTCAGTGTATATAGTATGGAGCCTTCCAGTCAATGTATATAGTATTTCCCTAGTTTTTTTGGTCTTTAGTTTCTCTCATCAATATTTTGTAGTTCTCCAAGGGAAAATCTTGCAATATTTTTATATTTGTGTTCCTAAGTAGCAGATGTTTTAGGTATTATTGTAAATGGTGTTGCTTTTCTATAAATTTTATTTTGTAATTATTTCTAGCATTGAGAAATATAGTCAATTGTTATATTTTGGCCTTGTTTCTAGTGACCTTGCTAAGTTCACTTACTTTAATAGTTTGTAGATTCTTCTGGATTTTCTGCAGATATAATCAACTCTCTGAGTGTTGACTTCCATTTCTATATTTTTCTTTCCTGCCTTATTTAACTGGTTAGAGCCTCCAATAGAATGTTGAGTACAAGCACTGATAATTGATATCATCTCCTTACTCCTGTTCAGTTGCCTTCAAAACTTACTACTAATTGTGTTTTTCTAGATCCCTTCATCAGATTAGTAAAGTATCCTTCTATTCCTAATTACTGAAGTTTAAAAAAATCATAAATAGGTATAAGACTTTATCAAATGGTTTTCACTGAGTCTATTGAGATCATCATATGGTTCTTTCATTATCAGGTATAGAATTTAATCAAATGCTTTTCCCACGTCTATTAAGATTGTTCCAAGGTTTTTCTATTTTTATCCTTTAATTTGGTAAATAACTGATTTTTTAAATTAAGATTTTATTTTCTTAGAGAAGTTTTAATTTTACAACAAAACTGAGAGGAAGGTATAAATATTTCCCTTGCACCCCTTGGCACCACACATACATAGCCTCCCCGATTGTCATCATCACTCACCAGAGTGATATTTTATCAATGATGAACCCACAGTGACACATCATAATCACCTAAACACCATAGTTTGCCTTAGGGTTCACTCTTGGTGTTGTACGTTTTATGGATTTGGACAAATGTATTATGACACATATTCATCATCATAATTATAGGGAGTATTTTCACTGTCCTAAAAATCCTTTGTGTTCTGCTGTACATCTCTCCTGCCTCACCTCTCCTTGAGCCCTGGCAACCACTGATCCTTGTATTATCTCCATAGATTTGTCTTTTTCAGAATGTCATATAGTTGGAATCAGACAGTCTTTTCCTATTGGCTTCTTTCACTTAGTAACACGCATCTATGGACACTTCATGTTTTTTCATGGCTTGATAGCTCATGGCTTTTTTCTCCCCTTAGTTTTAACATTTTTACTGAGTTACAATTAATGTAACATAAAATTCACCCATTGTAAGTGTACAGTTTGATCATTTTTATTTAATTTATACAGTTGTTCAACCATCCGCATAATCTAGTTTCACAGCATGTCTATCACTCCAAAAATTTCCCTCGATCCTGTTTTCTGACAATTGCTATTCTATTTTTTCTTCCAGTTTTGAGGTAAAATTGACACACAGCATAAGTTTAAGGAGTACAACATAATGATTTGACTTACATATATTGTGAAATGATGACCACAATTAAGTTTAGTGAACATCCATCATCTCTCATAGATACAAAATAGAAGAAAAAGAAATAATTTTTCACTCTGAAGAGAACCCTTTAGGATTTACTCTCTTAGCAACTTTTATATATAATGTCTAGGAGTGTCAATTATATTTATCATGTTGTACATTATATTCTTAGTACTTATTTTTCTTAGAACTGGAAGTTTGTACCTTTTGACCACTTTTATCCAATTCCCCCAGCCCATGCCCCCTGACTCTGGTAATGACAAATCTGATCTCCTTCTCTGTGACTTTGTTTGTTTGTTAGTTTAAAGTATAACTGATCTACAACACTATGTTAGTTCCTGGTGCACAATATAGTGATTCTGTATTTCTATCCATTACAAAATGATCACCACAGTAAGTCTAGTTACCATCTGTTACCATACATATGTATCACAGTATTATTGATTAATTTCCCATACTGTACATTTCATACCCATGACTCATTTATATTGCAGCTGAAAGTTTGCTCCTCTTAGTCTCCCTCACTTATTTCTCTCATTCCTCCATTTTCCTGTAAGGCAACCACCTGTTTATTTTCTGTATCTATGACCCTATCTCTGTTTTTGTTATGTTTGATCATTTGTTTCATTTTTTTTTTTTTAGATTCCGCATAAGGCAAACCACACAGCATTTGTATTTTTCTGTCTCACTTATTTCGCTTAGCATAATATCCTCTAGGTGCATCCACGTTGTCACAAATGGCAAATTTTCACTTTTTTAAAGCCTGAATAATATTCCATTGTGTGTGTGAGTGTGTGTGTGTGTATGTATGAATATATATATTTATATATATATATGCTACATCTTCTTTATACATTCATCTATTGATGGGCACTTAGGTGGCTTCCATATCTTAGCTATTGTAAATAATGCTGTAACGGGCATAGAGGTGCATATGTCTTTTCTAATTAATGTTTTTGGTTTTTTGTTTGTTTGTTAGTATAAATATCCAGGAATGGAATTGCTGGATCATATGATAGTTCTATTATTAATTTTTTGAGGAATCTCCATACTGTTTCCCATAGTGGATGCAGCAATTTACATTCCGACTAAGAGTGCATGAGGGTGTCCTTTTCTCCACATTTTCATATTTTTAGTTATAGTCTTTTCTGCTTGGAGAAGTCCCTTTGACATTTCTTGTAAGTAGGTTTAGTAGTGTAGAATTCTTTTGGCTTTTGCTTATCTATGAAACTCTTTATCTCTCCTTCAAATCTAAATAGATAGCCTTTCGGGGCAGAGTATTCTTGGCTGCTTTTAATATTCTGTCTTTATCTCTAATTTTTGCTGTTTTAATTACAGTGTGTCTTGGTGTGTGCTTCTTTGAGACTCTCTGCTTTTTTTTACTTGGATGTATATTTCCTTTCCCAGGTTCGAGAAGTTTTCAGTTATTATTTCCTCAGATAAGTCCTCTACCCCTTTCTTTCTCTGTATGCCTTCCAGGACCTGGGGTATCCCAGGAATGGTGCTGACTGGCTGGTGGGCTGGTAATCCCCTGGTGCTAATAGACTAGAAGGAAGACACCAAAATATCACTTGCCAGCATCAGTGTTCTTATGGTAGAACAAACCTCCCAAAATGGCCACCACCAGTGTCTTTATCCCAAAGAAGAGTCAGTCTCAGCTGCCTGCTGCCTCTCTGAGAGACTCTCTAAAGTCAGCCAGTGGATCTAATCCAGGCTCCTCCCAAGTTACTACCTCTGTGCTGGCTCTCAGAGTATGTGATATATTGTGTGTGCCCTTTAAGAGTGGAATCTCTTTTTCTTACATCTCTCCAGATCTCTCGTAAGAAAACTCTGCTGGCTTCCAAAGCCAGAAGCCAGACATTTTTGGGGGCTTATCTTCCAGGTGTAAGACTTTCAGGCTGGGGAGCCCAATGTGGGTTCAGACCCTTTACTCCTTGGGGAGAACTTCTGCAATTGTATTATCCTCGCATTTGTAATTAGCCTACCCAGGGGTGTGGGTCTTCACTATACCACATCTGTGCCCCTCCTGCCTGTCTCATCATGGTTCCTTGTTTATACTTCAGTTGTGGGAAAATTTTTCTGCTAGTCTTCAGGGTGTTCTCACTGATAGTTGCTTTGTAAATAGTTGTAATTTTGGTATGCCTGTGGGAGGAAGTGAACTCAGTGTCTCCCTGCTCTGCCATCTTGACCACTCCTCCCCCTACTCATCTCTTTTTAGTGCTGAATATTATTCCATTGTCTGGATGTACCAGTTTATTTATCCCTTCACTTACTGAAGGATATCTTGGTTGATTTCATATTTTGACAACTATGAATATGATGGAGTTTTTAAGTATTAAACCAGCCTTGCAATCAGTCTTGGCACAAATGCCAGTTGGTCATTCTGTTTTTTTTTTTATATAATACTAGATAAAATTTGATATTTTGGGTAGAATTTTTCCATCTATATTCATAAAATATATTGGGATATATTGTTAACAGTTCCTGCACAACTTCCCTTTCGCTATCCAAGCTACAAATAAATGAGTAGAACATGAAATACCCAGGCCTTAAATTTTAGCTTATCAGAGAGAGCAAACTGTTCTTAGATAAAGAGAAGTTAAAAAGTCATTCACTATATCAGAGAAATAGAACATTAGGACAGATAGTTCTGTGCAAGGTTCAGCAAGAAGAGGAGACTAGCATGGCAGCTTTGTAAACATACCATTGTTTGCACGGTGTGTGCAAAAGATTGTTAAAAAACTCAACTCAGAACAATGTTGGAAAACTGTTTGGGGCCATTTGCTGTGATCTATAATTCCTTTGACACATAATTTCCCTTTTAGGTATATACCAAACAGAGTACTTAAATTCATCATGAAGCAGATATAAGATTGTTTATGGCAGCACTATTCACAATAACAAAATCTGAAACAACCAAATATCCATCAATAATAATGAATAAATTTGCATTGTATTCATATAAGGAAGTTCTTTACAGCAAGGAGAAATGAACAAAATACTTCTACATTCAGTGCAATGAATGAATCTCACAAACACAGTAAAAGAAGCCAGACTCTATCTAGATGAATTTCAAAATCAAACAAAAGCAATTTACAGTGATTGAAATTAGGAAAGCAGTTACATCTGAGACTGATAGTAACTGGAAGAGCAATGGGTGGGCTTTATGGATTGCTGGTGATTTTCTATTTCTTGATCTTTTAGAGGTTACATGGGTGGCGAATTTTGAGGAATCATCAAGCTGTACACTTATTACTTATGCACTGAAAAGTGCATTTTACACTTCATTGAAAGTTTACTTCAAACAAAAGCACTAAGCAGGATGCAAAAACATTTTATTATGATAAAATGCACAATTAAAGTCACAAAATTGTATGCCACCAACTGTGATAGTAAATAGATAAGATAAAACTATGCATAATATAATACATACATAATTGACAAAATGCAATTATAGTAAATGCTTCCTTTATGCCTGTTTCAGAATTCAGTTGACCTTGTGGGTAGGGTATAGCTCAGTGATAGAGAGTGCGTGCCTAGCATGCACAAGGTCCTTCACTCAGTCCCCAGTACCTCCGCTAAAAATAAATAAGTGAATAAGTAGAAACTGAATTACCTGCCCCCCTCTGAAATACTATTTTTTATGGTAAATATTTACATGGTGCTTAAAAATTCCTTCATATTTATTTCATGTGTCTCCCATTCCCATTAAGTAAAACTAAATTTAATTAGTTTCATTAAAACATCACGTACAATATTCCATTTTTATACTAGTAATTTTATTTATCTATCCATCCATTCATCCTCTATCCATATACATATATATGATTGTCATTTCTAGGTGAGTTTTTTCAACCTGCTTTTTAGTACTTTTTTGCGTTGAGTTTATATTCCTTTTAATTTGGAAATGCTATTTCTATAAAGCAAAGTGATTTTTATTTAAAAACTCTTGGAAAATCCTTAAACTTGAATTATTTGGTAGTTTGACTCAACTAAATTGGTCAAATAATTGTTTTAAATTATGAATTCATGATTAATTTTAAAATAAAAGTTTGTTTTTCTGGCATCAGGCAGTTAAAACTTACAGCTTTCAGAATAAAAATTTTGTCATTATAACTATTTTCTAGAGAATGCTTCTATGTTATCTTTTCCTCTGCCTTCTTAAATAATGTATGACTCACAATTTAAGAATCGATTGTTAGATCCTTCAGTCGTTATTAAAAACTTTAATCATTAGACAGAGCTGTATTTTCTTCAGGGATTATTGGCATTTGAAGGGATAATTGTGCCCACAGTAAATAGCCTCAATCTTCTACTTTATAAAATAATTTTGTGCCTTTTAAAATCTTCTCCTCTGCAGAAATGTCAACTATCATTTCTTGTTTTTGTCAGTGTGTCAAATTTGAGTCTTTCTCTGTCATTTGTTTTTTAACTTTTCTGCTTATAGTAATATGTTGTGAAGTTTGAAACTGTATCTATTAGAAGTGCACTGAACTAGGGCTCTGTATATACATATATGAGAAAACAGCGAAGACTGAAATATTTTTTGAGAGATTAACATAGAAGTTACGAAGTTCATGCAATATATAAAGTGTTTTTACTATTCTCACAAAGAGGAAATAATAATCAGGAAGATTTATAGTGGTCTCCAATGCAAAATTGTCTCCTTTTAGTTAGACAACACTACATTTAACTAAAAATATAATTACAATAAATCCTATATGAAAGTTTGTGTACTCTGTTAGACTTGAATACTGACTTCCTTTTTAATTACTGTAAGATATGTAAATAAATAGTACCTGTCATGTATTCAATACTAAATCAATAATAGTTTAATAATGATATGAAATTATGAGTTATTATAAAATTGGCTTTTTGCCATTTTATTCTAAGTTCTTATCACTGTGTAGATATTAGTTTAGAGTACAATAGTTAAAAATGCACTTCTAAGTGGGAACTGTTATCACCAATAGCTTTTGTTCATTGCTCAGTATGAATTCTATTTTTTGATGTCTTTGAATAAAACCAAACTTTGTTTATGTTTGTTCTGTTTACACATCAATTACTTATATTATGCTTTGTTATACTGACTAGCTACCTAAGCCATTTTTCTCTCCTGATTAAAAAAATATTCAAGAGCTCTCACAGTAACAAATAATCCACCGTAGAGTTAGTACTTTCTACCTGGATAATTTGATGATTCAGAACATTCAGAATTTTACTATACTGGTATTTTCAAGTAAACTTAAAAGAAAACTTTAGAAAACTGAAGTTCAGATCTTGAAGATATTCTAGGAGATGAAGATTTTTTTTCTCCTACCAATTTTGACAGTTGAAAAATAACCAGGTCGTGAAACTATCAACTATTGGATTGTAAAAATTTTGCTCATAAATATTAACCAATTGAAAAAAAAGTAAAAACTAAAAGGGGAAATGAATAAATAAAAAATTATGTTCATCATAAAATGAAACAAGTATTAGGATTGGAATTTTCATGGGAATTTTGCTGTAACCCCAAGCTTGGATTTACATAACTGGCAATCTTCCCAGTGATATGGAAACCACTAGGACTAAAACAGCCGGTTCAGTTTTTATATGGCTAAAACTGATCTGAGCTCTGTATATTGAGTCAAATTCTGCCTCATGATAATGGTCCATCATTTGGTCATGTTTAGGTCCTCTTGAGACACACATAACTGATCTTTGCTCTTCAACTGTCTTAAATATTTAAACACTGCTTTCACATACCATCTGAGTCTCCTCCAGGTTAAACGGCAATAGTTGCTCTACCCTTTCCTCAGAGGGAAAAACAAATTGACTTTTCTTTTTCCTCCTGTGCTCCAATAATCTGCACCTCAATTTAAAAAGGAGAAAAAAAAAACCCTAAAAACAGAGCAATAATATTACAAATGGGTGTGTCCGGAGTGGACAGTGTGATGCATAGAGTATACACAGCTAGGATTGCATTAGAGGTTTTTTAAAGGACACACTAGGTTTTTGTAAGGTAGAATCTCTATGTCTTGTTCACCTGAAATGTTAACATGTATAGCTCATTATATGTAGCTTTTGTTTTGTTTCACTTGCATATAATCTAAGTATAAGATAGTTATCACTATTTAATTTCATAAAGATTTCATTCAGTTTTTCTAACTCCTTGAAATATTTTTAAATTAATTAATTCATTATTTTACTTAGACCAAAAACTCCAAAATAATACCCCCCAAAACTTACATTTAATTTCTACTGTAAGTTGGATGCACGTGATTCAACATGTTAACTCTCTTCCTACCTTTAGGTAATGTCCGTAACTGATACACATGCTGTTTCTCTCTCCAAGTTATTGGTAAAACTGTTGAACAGAACAGGCAGCCAAAAAGAAACTTTGGGATCCGAAGAGATCTCCTTTCAGGGTGACATTAATGCATTATTCACAAACCTTTTGTAAAAACCACTCAGCCAAATTCCATCTACCTGTACTATCACTAAGTTCATATTTCTCCATCTTGTTCAAGATACTATCAAGTGAAGTACCTGACAGAAATTCACTTATATGGTGTCTCTATTCTTCCTCTTGTCAATTTTAGTACTTCCTTTAATAAATGAAACAGCACTGGCTTTATAGAGTACACTTATAGTGAACTATAGTGCTTTCAAGATATCAAAACTTTATTTTTGCACATAGTCCTTTGTTTAATTATCAATTTTCCCTGAAATTAGTTTAAATTTGAGTCAATAGTTTCTATTATATTCTTTTTCTTTGGATATCAGAAATACATTTGCCACTCTTGGTCGCTTGTCCTGGTGTTCTTGTATCAATCACTTTACCAAAAATTCAGTATGCTACAACTACAAATTCTCTCAGTAATTTGGGATATAGCTTTCTTGGTAAAAAACTTGAGTTAATTTGACTAAATGTTCTATTTGCTTAATTAACTACCTTGGGTTTTAGATTACTCCTACAACTGTTTGTTTCCTTTCCAGTCTTAAATGTATCCTTGACAGACAGAAGAAAAGAAAGTAATTTCACATTTTTTTAGCATTGTCTTTTGCCATCACATCATATTTCTTGATCAAAAGGCCTATGTTTCTTTCTTCGTGTGGTTTCTGATATAGCTTCCTAACATTCCTCAGAATTTTCCTTTATATTTAATTTCATTTTGGCAGTTAACATCTTGATGTTATACTAAGAATTCTTGTTTAATTCTCATATTAACTATTAATTAACTATAGAATGATCACATATTTTCCATATTCAAATCACTATGCTCATAGATAAGACTAAAATATAAGTTATAATAATATACATAATATTTATCTTTAAATATATCACAACTTACTTAAAAGGAAATAGTTATACTGATAACGTAAGGATGGTTCAACTACAGAAAATAATTTATTCTAAAATCCTTTACAACAAATTAAAGCAGATAAAGTACCTATGACTGACTGAGAGAATGCTGAAAAAATTATAAAAATCTACATTCATTTAAGATTAGAAAAAAGTTTATGCATGTTTAGAATACTTGTGTAATTCCATAATGGAAATTTCCTTAATCTAACCAAGATTTGTCAAATATCATAGAGAAACCATCATATTTAATGATGAAGCATTAGAAGCATTCCCAAGAACAAGTGTTCTAGGCAAAAACAAGAGTAGGATACCTGCTATCATTGCTCTATTAAGTGTTTCACTGTAGGTCCTAGCCCAAATAATAAGAAAAGAAAAACAAAGCAAATAATAGGAAAGCTTATTGAGAAATAGAATTAAAAAGTTATTCTTTGGTGATGATGATATAAAGAACTTACAGACAAATGATGAGAACTAATGAGAGTTCAACAAGATTGCTGTACAAATATAGAAGACCAACATTTTAAAAAGTCATCATAATTCCTAGACAGTAGTAGTGACCAATTAGAAAATGTTATAGATAAATATAGTACACACTCGACAACAAAACTTCTAAGTACTAAATAGAAAAACTGCTAGGTATTATTGAGGACATTAAAGAAGATCTGAGCCATTGGAAAGCCACATTGTATATACAAGTTGAAAGACTCAGTATTCTAAAGTTGTGAGTTCCCTACACATTAATTATAAATTAAGTGCAATTTCACTCAGATCACAAACTTTTTTTTTCTTTTTTTGGGAAGGTGAAGATTTGATAAGTACCTCTCAAAATTTAAAAAATAGAGCTAAGGATGAAGAATAGCTAAGGCAATTTTGAAAAAGAAGAAATAGATTAGGATAATTTGTGCTAAAAAAATCAAGAGTTTTTGTAAGGTTTTCATAATTAAGAAAGTGAGCCATTGGTTCAGGAGTAAACATTGAAAGCAATGGATAAGGAAAGAGAAACAAACCAAAGCTTCATGGAAAGTTAATTTATAACTGAGGAGAAACCACAAATAAGTGGTAAGAGGATGAACTAGTCAATGAAGCTGTCAAAACTGATTTTTCAAAAGTAAAAAAATAAAATTACATGTCTTTCTTATATACACAAAACATCAATTCCATGTTATTTAAAAGTAAATGTGAAAATCAAATGATTAAAATTTTAGACAAACAGAAGGATAACACCTTTATAATATTGGGTATGGACCTATAGGTCCATAATTAAACAACTATTTTTCTGTAATTGAATCCTATACATCAGTCAAAAAACAAAAAGCATGAAGAGGGGCAGGCTGGTAGTCTAGGAAATGCAAGTAGTTCTGTATGACTGTTATATCCTTCCATCTATTTAGAACCACTTCTATGCCATTTGGAAGCTTTTTAAAATTTTGTACGTGAGGATTTTTGCTGTATCAATTTGTAGATGATTTATTGTTTTGTTGTATTTGATAGTGGCATCTTAGTTTTTATTATATTTTCTAAGCAGTTACTGAGAATTCAGAGGAATATCTATACTTGTGGATTGATTAGTATTTGTGAATTTTCCTTTACCCAGAAAACTTGTTAAGTAATCTGCCCTCTCTGTTAAGTGTTAAGTCTCTCTGTTGATTCCACTGGATTCCACAAAATCAATTTTGGTTTATATTTGCTTCATAGTATTTATTATTTTTAAATTTCTGTGTTGCTAGTTTTTCATTTTGTATTTTAATTTGAATTCTCTATTTTATTCTCTCTTTATTCCTGAAGTACATTCTTAGCAGTTTTTGGTGATCATAATTAAAAGCAAACATAGTCTTCATTGAAAATATCTTAATTTTGTCTTCAATAGTAATTGATAATTACTATAGGGTTGTAGAATTCAAGGTTGACATGTGTTTTCCATCATTGCTTTAAACTATTTTTCCATTGTCTTTGACTCTCTACTGTTGGTTTGTTGTAAGGAATTGGTTATTAGTTTAAACGTCATTGTTTTATACATATGTATTTTATCACAGTCTTGTTTTAATATCCCTTTCTTTTTAGTTTTCAGCAGTTTCACTACAATATGTCTATAAAGAAACTTAGTTTTATTTATCCAATACAGAACTTATAGTCTAGTCCTTCTTGAAACTATGCTATTATTTCATTGCATATTTTCTTTCCTATCATTTATCTCTTTTCTCCTTCTGTAAATCCTATTAAAAGTAAGTTGATCCTTTCATCTTAAGTTCCTTATCTCCTAAACTTTTCTTTCTGTTTATTGTTCTTAATCTTTCCGTACTTCATTCTGTGCAATTTCCTCAGAACTGTTGTTTTCCAGTTCATTGATCCTCTTTCCAACTATGTCTACTCTGCTATGTATTTTTAAATTTTAATGGCCATATCTTTTTTTTTTTTTTTTGGTAGGGCTTTCTTTGTCCTTTTTACACCTCTTTGTTCCTATTTCTGAACTCTCTCTGTGTGTACCTGTGTGTCCATGTGCTTTCTTTTGCAATTCCTTTATTTATGTCCTTGTTTAAAACACATTTTAAATAGGTGATGGAGATTAATAGATAAAAACTTTCAGTTACAAAATAAATGAGTCATAGGTATGAAATATACAGTATGGGGAATGTAGTCAATAACTATGTAATATCTTTGTATGGTGACAGAAGACAACTAGACCTATTGTGGAGGCAATTTTGAAATGGATAGAAATATTGAATCACTATGTTGTATAGCAAGAACTAACATAGTGTTGTAGGTGGATTATATTTCAGAAATAAACAAACTCAAAGAAAAAGAGAACAGATTTGTGGTTACCAGAGACAGGGATCAGGGAGGGAGAATTAGATGAAGGGAGTCATGATATATGTAAGTTAAATCACTATGTTGTACACCCTAAACTTATTAGTGCTGTATGTCAATTATATCTCAGTAAAACTGAAAAAGCAAGACACATTTTATAATAACTAACTGATTATTTTGCCATCTCAAGTTCTTGAATTTTTAATCCTCTTGGCTTTGTTTTTCTGTTGACTCTAGCTCATAATGAAATGTTTGTTTTCTTACGCATTTTGTAATTTTTAATTGCAAACTTACGTTCACTGTGACTTTATCAATGGGAATTGTGTGTGACCTGAATTAATAGCTTATCCCTCTGAAATGGTTTCACATTATGCCATGTGCCTCAGTGTTAGCATCAGCCTAAAATATGTTTTAAAATTCATTTCTTGACTTAAGGTTTTTCAGATCACAAAGAGAATATAATTTCAAACTACAAATTGACATGGGGGACATGTATAGAATTCTTAGGGGAGCCTTTATTTTTATTACTTTTTGTGTTTGGGCATCCACAGTCATGACGGAAGCACTTACATCAGTATCTTCCTGTGGTGGTGGGCAGAATTTCTCTGGTCTGTCCTTATATCAAGAGTGTGTCCCTCTGAGGGCCCTGCCTTTATTTATGTGTTCTAACTCCTCTCTCAGGAGGATATAAAGTCTCTTCTCCTCTTCACATGTAGACTTTAAAACCAAAAGCTTTGGGTTAAAAATATTGACTATAACTCCCATGCTAACCCTCTCACCCTACACTTCACCATCTTGTATCACCGAAACCAGAGATTTAGCTAATTGCTATTGTGTTCAGTTCCCCGTTTTCTTTTCTCCTAACTAGGTATTTCACTTTGTTTCTTGAAAACTCAGCAAAATACTTATAATTCTTTTACATTACTACTTTATGCATTTCTATATATTTTTAGCAGGAGAATTTTAGGGATTCCTCTGTCTTGCCATTAACTGGAGGTTGGGAATTTTCTGTCATACTTTTTCTCTAATATTGTTGAACCTCCATTGCTTTTATCTTTGTCATAGTGCCACATTGCTTCACTCTCAAACTTATTCTCTCTGCTACTTCTGAATCTTTTTCTCTTTGACTTCTGTCTTAGCTTTTTTTCCCTTTGTATTTTAGAATGATTTGTTCCCTTAAAGACAAAAATTAGACATTTTGCAAATTCTTGTATCATCTCAAAAATACAGATTTTTTTTTTTAACTTCAAACATGGATGTCTGGAATCTTGTGTAGGGATTAAAATATCTGTAGTGCATAGGACCAGGGCTTTGATTTCAATACTTTCATGACTTTATAAGGGACTATAGACCATTGTGATTCTTCCTGGAAATACATCCTGACAATCCGTGGTGGATGAATGCTTAACTTATTTGGCCTCTGCATCTGGGCACGTGGTTTGTTAAGGATTCCTAGCAATACTAGCTTTAAGTTAATTGGTCTTTTTCCTTCTTGATTCTTGATAGTCTCTGAGTTTATTTATTTATTTATTGGTATGTAAGTAAGGCATTTACCTTAGTTTCCTATGTTAGGAATCATCTTAAAAATCAGACCATCAATATCACAAAATGTGAATTAAAAAAAATGTGAACAGGAATGCTAGCAAACAAACAACCTGCCCCCCCCCAAACTGTCCCCTACTTACCTTTAATGCTTCTCATAGGCTATCCAGCTCAGTTGTTTGGTTGGTCTACTTTCCGTAATAATTCAGTGCTTTAGAATGATGCAACATAACAAACCTTTAATAGTTCTTTAAAATAGCTGTACAAAAGTGCTTCAGTAAGAGGCAAAGATTTTTGATTTTGTGGACTTATGGTTAAATTCAATATCACATGCTTTTGATTGCCTATAAAAGGTTATTTAATAATAGGTAATCAAATAATGTAAAATTGAATGCAAACATGATTTTCAAATGAAGTATTCAATTTTATAAAGGCACAAGGTAAAGCTATTTGTACTGATGACACAGCAGTACAAAATAAAAATCACTTATTTCAAAGGTGGAAAAAATGATTTTAACCTTGAATGTCGATGCTTGTCATAAAGAGTGCAATGAGAATTTTAAAAGGCAACACAATATGTGTTCTGGAGCTCATGTTAAAAAGTGCTGTAACTAGTCCCATATCCCTGGTAAAACCCGCCCTGATGATTGCTATAAAATCTCCGTAAAGTTGTTCTGATTGAAGGTGTTACTTTATCTCATGTTTTCTTTTTACAGACAAAATAATACGAGCTTAATACAGTATATGGTGAACGTTAATTATAGAATAGTGCATTATTTTAAATTTCTGTAATGTACTAAATTTGTTTTTGTTGTTGTTTTAATCTGTGTGAGTCATCATGGTTATGACACTGCCTTAATCAACATCAGGCCTTTGGTTATAAAACCAGCTTGTTATTTTGTTAGGAAAGTTAGATTCAATATACATAATTTGTATTTAGAGAGACGTTACAAGGGACATGACTGATTATACATGAATGCTATCTTACTTAAGTTAATTTCAAAAGGTTTAATTATTCAGATGGAGGTGTTAGAAAAATGTTGGTCAAAGCTGGTTTTTAAGAGAAATTTGGCTTTAATGGGGGTAAGCTTCAATTATGTAGAAAACTCATTTTCATGTTAAATGCTTATTTCCCTGGAATGACTTGATGAGTGAAGAAGTACTTTAATTCTGTAGGGAATGAAACCAAAAACCAAAAAAACTGTTTCTTAAAATGAATTCTCATTTGTAAGGATGAGGGAAAAACAGGTAGCCTTCAATGATCCCATTCTGGGGGCATTATGCTGCTTTTGAGGCTGTCCAGTGAGAAGCTATGTCAAACAAACAAACATGTAATTTTTCGCCACATGAACAAACAGATTAGTAAATAATTAAACCTCTGCAGTGAGACTAGCTTACGGATCAAAATTTCCCATCAACTTTTCAAGCTAGAGCCTAAACAATTGTTATTGAGTAGAATGGTCAAGGTACCGAAAATTTCCTCGCCAGCTTGCCTTAAGCAAATTGAAGCAGCAGTGATAGACAGGATTGCACTAGCCCTTTCACTGTGCAAATCCAAGCTGGGGTGCAGGGAACATCAAAGGGGTCAAAGGGATAGTCGAGGTTTTGTGTCCCAACTTGTCTCTTTTCTCTCTGTGGAAGCTGATCCCATCTGTCTCCAAGAGCGGAGTGTAGCTTGTTCTATTGTAACTATTGTTCACAAGTCACCTAAGTAAAGATTAAACTTGGGGCTCTTTTCCCACATGTTCAGTCTGGTGTTAAAATGGAAAAACAGACATGTACTTGTTCAAGCAAAGAATCATAAATAATGTTACTCTGTAATGCAGATTAAATCCTTTAAAGATACCAATATTTGAAACATATTACTTTATTTTCTCACCTTTTAAAGGTTTTACAAATTTAGGTTGCTGAATTGGATTAATAGTAGCTATTCTGAGGGGTGGTTGTGAGGCTAGAGATTTCATAAACCTACAGAAAATACTTAGTACAGTGACTGAGAAGAGGTAAGTAATAGTTGTGAATCGTCAGCATTATCTGCCAGGCACAATGAAATTCATTTGCTGAAGAAAGGTGCTCTCAAGGGAAGAGGATGTAATCTAACATCCTTACCTATTTGCTAGTTCTTTTTTGAGCATAAGTATGACAGCTTCTGTATTCTGAGCCAAATGTCACATACCAAGCTTTGCTGTGATCATTTACATTCATGATGTTGTGGCAGATGTCATAATTTCTCCTGCCTAGGGAGTTGCTTATTTAACAAGAAAGTTGTAATATTTAAAACTGAGAAAAAATTGGCCCCTAACTCTTAGGCTTAGTTTTAGGGGAAACCAGAGTTAAGGCACTTTAATGTCTTCCTGAAGGTGTATGCTATTCTAAGAAAGCTCTAGATTACTGACTTAAAGCATACAGGTGATGTCTAGTGTGAATTAAACTGTGTCTACATACATCACTTTTCCTTCTGAACTATTTGTAATCATTGAGTATACTTTACAATTTTGGTCATAACCCAAGAGTTGATTGACATAAGCATTTAAAATGTTTCTCAAAATTAAACAAAACAGATGAGTTAAATTGCTTTCATGCTCTGTGAACACTCCAGCTTTGTTCATCTTAGTAAATGGGGGAAGTACAAGCCATTTGATTGCTCTTTAACCTTTCATTATATTGACAATCTGTTATTGCCTAGCATCAGTTCCATTCTTCTCAGAAGGTGGCTTGGCATTTCTGTGGTATTTTCAATCTAGGGAGATAAATCTGCACCTCCATCTGGGTTGACCATATGAGGCTCCCTTCAGAGCCAATTAACACTTTACCGATGGGGTCACATCAGCATGGTACAAGGTGCTTTGCACCTCCAGGGCTACCATAAACCATCTCCACAATGCCTCCAGATGCTCCAGGACTGGAAACCAATCAATCTTTTGCATAAGTGGTTAGCACACCTACCCTAAGGTCCTAGGAAGACACACAGCAATGATACTGAAAGATGTATGTGGCTCTCCAAGCCAGAGCCTTTTGAATATTCTTTTGTTAGCTTCTTCATGTACTTATACAGGCTGAGAAGGATGTTTATGACCCACAGGAAAGCAAACTAGGCCTGATGAACAAGGCACAAGCCCCACTCCTGCTCAATATTATATAGTCACTTACACATATTATTATAACTTGCTTGACTAGGTATTTCTCAACAACCTCAATCATGACAACTGCAAAACCATAAATCAATGTGAAAAGCTTTCCAGTGTTCAGTCCAGGGTAAGAGTTACAGGTCGCACATGTTAAGATGCTTAAGACATGGCCATGCCAGCTCTGACACCACCGGAGGCAGTGGAGGGCGTCTCTTTGTGGCATCCTGGCTGTATCTGAGATATGTGGTTATTTCTCTAGGAATCCAGACTCTATGCACAGATTGCTAAGGCTTTTCTGCACAGGCACCTCATTTATTGAAGCAATTCCCTTAAACTCTGCGTTAGCTGGGAAAGAATGCAAATTAAATATTCTTTAGTAAGGAGGTGGGGGGTGGGTGCGCAGTGAGAAATGGGGGGAGGTGACAAGTGAAAGGGAAAAAAGGGGAAAAAAGGCATAGGCAAAGCCCAGCGGAGGCACGGAGTTCCCTCAGGTGGCTGGCTGGCTAGCTCAGCCTTTGTGTAGACCCTGTCTGCCTGTGGGATGGAGCTAAGAGACGGAAGAATGACAGTCTGGAGGAAGAAAGAAAGACAGTAATTATGGGATGCGTGTGATTAGTGCGGTAGCCAGAGAAATTAAGCCACGAGTCCTAGGAATCTTCCCTTCTGTATGGTACCTGCAGAGGGGGAGAAAAGACCTCGCTCCAGAGTTCAGTTGGAATCTACTCCCCGCCAGCTCAGCTTGATTGCTTTCTGGGTTACCTACTGTGGAAGTTCAGCCGCTCGACCTTCCTTTCAGCAAAGCTATATTGTCCTGCCCTGGAAGAAAAAAAAGCAGATTAAGAATTTACAGGGATCCTTCCATCACTGGGCTCTGACAGGAACATTCAGGGAGCTGATTTTTCATGGTTCAATTTGCCTGGGGCCAAGATTCTTATCAAAATGTATTCTGTTCATGTAAAGTGCCATTCTAGGTTTAGGAAATATCTAACTTCCCATTAAACTTTCTCATGTCTCTCCCCATCATCCTCCTGTTTCAGGAGGTGGCGTTCTTCCTGAACTGCTTTAGTATTGTCATTCTTTGGGGAATCTGTACATTTGAGTTCTCGTTTATAGACAAACAGTAAATCATGCCAGTTAAGAAGTTTATAATTATTTTGTAGAGAGATAGATTGTATTCTATCTGTCTTGAATCTGAGATATTCCCAGCTACAATTAGGATCACACTTTAGTTGTTTAATTTTACTTAAATGCTTTCATTAAAAGCTATAAGTTTGCAGAATGATAGAAAAACACTTTTTGGTTAACACAAAAGCTATTTAATTTCCTCAAGCTAGGAAGAAATAAAGGCTTCTCAGCGTCTTCTTAGTTTAAAGCATTCTGGGGGGTCTGTTCAGATGGCAGAGGGGAGGGGCTAGTCAGATTTTGTACCAGGGATCATGTTAGGCCTCTGTATGTTTATTTCAGGGAGCTCTGGTTAGGTCACAGTATTGTTGTCCTTCTTGTTTGCCTCTTTTAATTAGAAGTGAGTTGATGTCAATTACTTTAACATCCCTAACTCCATCAATATTTATGCTGAAATTCTGAGGATATGCTGGTAAGTGACATGATTGTACTATATTTGTTCTTAGTAATCCCAAGACAAAAGAGATTCTTTAATGCTGTAAGTTTATTAACAGGGCAAGTAAGATGCTGGAAATAATGTTTACCAGAGACCAGAAAGCCTAGAGGATGGGCTATAATGATTTTCCAGGAGGAGGAAATGAAACTCCTTTGTCTCCTCTTCGTATTGGTGCCACCTGGCATAGTGAGAGGCCTTCATTAGCTGGCTCAGCAATAATGCCACTGACTGTTCATGGTTTTTGATACAATAATTTTGATAAATTATATTTTATATGTCTTATATCTTCAAAGCAAATAGTTTGAGATTTATTCATGGAAACCCATTCTTTAAAAACATTCAATATAAAACACATATATGCTCTTGTTCTACATAAGCTTATCTCATTCCAGAGGGATTTACATCATGGTCTGACCTATTACAAGATCTTTAAATGTAGATCTTGATCCTTATGAGACTGTAGTGATGGGTCTAGGAAGTGTGCTTCAGAAAGGTGGAGTTGTGGTTCCATTGACCTACCATCTCTCATGGCATCTTCTCTATTTCACTCTCACTTTCCTTCTCGTGATCTATAGGAGTATGTACAGGGGAGGAGGATTCATGTACTACTGTTCAGTATCTCTGAATGAATTTATTCTTAGATGTATTTATTAATGGTTTAGGGTGATTTCAAATGAAAACTATGCATTCTTCATTTGAGTTATTTTGCAATATTCATCAATCATGTATCTGAAAAATCCAATGGAAATTCTCAGTAAGTGACCTTCATGATTTTTTTGTAACAGCGATCTATCAGTAGATCAGGCTACCCTTCCTCTCATTATACTCTAGCAGATAAAGCTTCTATGGCATTACTCTTTGTGACTTGACAGTTTTTAGGTTTTTTATCTTGATATTAGTAAGGCAGAATTTGAGGTCAAAGCACCCAGACAACCAGCTGTGGCATTCTTCTAGTAATGAATGCTTCGACGGGTGACTGGCGTGGGGAGTCTAAAAAATAAGAGGACAGAAGGAGCTTTGAAAGTGAAGGTCAGTTAGCTGGTGATACATCTTATTAAGAACACGAAATAAATAAGGTGGTGAAAAAGACTAAGGGACTTGTTCATTTCTATATCTGATGCTAACGAATCATGTTGAGAAAATCATACGAAAACAATCATGTTGGGAAAACTTATAAAATGTGATCATTTCACCAGAACAAGGGAGAAAAGTTTACTGAAATGCTGCCAAGGCTGAAGGATGGATGAATATCAGCTCCAAATTCGTTTGCTGGGGCAGTCAGCTGTGTGGAGATGGAGAATAATATCCAAGGGAGTGTGGAGCATGTTGTGATGTTACCAGCGTACAGCAGAGTGTGCTAGCATTATTAGAACGAAAGTCCCCAGGAAGCTGAAGTCTGTGTGAATGTAATAGTCAAGAAAGGAAAAAGAGCCAAAGGAGAAAAGGCCAAAGAAGGAAACTGGCTGTTGATAGCTCACACACACTTGTAAGCCATAAAGGACTTTTTGAAGTTCTAACGGAAACAGTCCCTGTGGAACAATGATAACAGAAGAGACAGACATTGATGTGTAAATGACATCATCACCCGAAGCCACTTTCACTCAGACAAGAGTCCTGGATCATACTGGGGTTCACAGCGACTCTAATCTTACCCTGTTCATTATTTTTTCCTCCTAAGTTCTTGCCAAAAATGAAGGAAACACAGAGAGGCTTGTTCATGTCAGCTTTTCTGACTTGACCTGGAAACTGAAAGTCATGTAACTGGACAAGGGCTGCCCAGAGTTCACAGATTTTAGGATCAAGTTTGTGAAGACATTGGCTTAGATTTAGATAAGCACATTAGTTGAAATTAGTGTTACATAAGCTTGAACAACTATTTCAAGAGATGTCTGATACTTTGAGAGAAATGTGAAGTTGTATCAACAGTTTATAAATAAATGTGAATTTATCATTGTGTTGCTAGAGTTTTCTGTGAAAAGAGAAAAGCTTCTTTCCCTGCCCTGGAAAATCTATCTTTTCTCTTTCTGGATAATTTACTGCTGTACAATTTGATAATTTATAGGTCACACTAATCAACATTTTCTTACTTTTAAACGGAAGATAGGCCTGATTAGCAACAGGAGGAGGGTACCTCCACTTTCTGAGTCACTGGCTGGAATTCCTAAGGATCATCATCTTTTGAAGAGCTGGATATTAATGATGGTTTCATCTAACATTATATGTAGTATAAATAACCTGGTTGCTCACTGAGAAAGTGGTGCATAAATCAAGAGTTAAGATGTCCAGCACAGGAGAATTAACATTGAAAGGACAAATCAAACAATGGTATTTGTCAAATGTTATCTCCTTTCATAAGGACCATAGCTTTGAAATGTCCCTAAATTCAAATGACAAAGCCCTTTCTCAGTATAAAGTGTTTATATAGCACAAACTAATTAGTATTAGAAATATCTGCTTTACTTCCTTTTCACTGAAGCTTAGACATCTATCTGGGAGGGGCTGGGGACATCAAGCGTTCCTCTCAATGTAAGCACTAAGTAGTTCGCTTCCTGTTCTCTCCATGAACTTTGTAACAGTTAAATGGAGCTATATTCAACATGAACTTGTGAATACCTCCCTTTTAATTTTCTTTGGCTAGGCTTGAAATCTCAATATAAAATAGAAACTATTTAACCTTCTGTTCTAACACCATAACAGGTTCTTTAGTGGAATGGTAATATTAATCAGATGTGGCAGTTCATTATCATTATAAGTTATATGAGAACTTTGTCACTGTAGAATGTTGCATTAGGTTTGTGCTATTATGTATTCCTCAGCTGTTAAAATATTATATGATAGTTGTGGAAGTCTTTACTGAAATTTTTCCAGTAATTATTCAAATATCAGGCTGGCTTTAGTTTATCCAGTGAGGATCTCTGGGGTGCTGCCTTTGGTTATATTTTGAAGAAGAGGTTGCCCTGTCAGTGAATGTGTTTGTATATGCTAATTTGAAATGGGTATCTGTTTGGCCAGGATTCAAGCTGGCAACTAGACAATAAGTCAAAAGCAAGGCTCAAGGTTCATATGAACAAATGGAGAAGAAGGGAAGTTAGGAGTCAGTATGTAGTTATTGGAGGTAGTTAGCTTTGGTAAGTCTCTAAGAAGTGATGCGAATAAACACGTTCTCCCCGACTGAAGCCCGCACCCTTTACTCTGTGCTCCCTTTGCTGTTGTATAACTGTTTGCATTCTTTCTTTTAATGAACCTGTCCATGATAACTCTACTTCCTGGATATTTTTTTCATTTTCTCTTCCCACTGGATCTCCTTTGCTCATCCTTTGTTGTCCAAGTTCTGCCAAATTTAACCTGTAAAACAAGCCACAAATCTCTATATTCAACTCTATTTCTTCTCTCATTGTCTTAATTCAGGCCTCAGTCACAATGTTTCTCCTCTAGTGAAATAACTTGAACCTGGACTCCCTGCCTTCAGTTTGTTTACTGTACAACTGACAGAGTGTTCTGTCTTAGCTTTCCCTATCACTTTTCTTCCTAAGGTGGCTCTGCATTTCCTAGAAGATAAAACCTAGCCAGTGTTATGATGTCTGTAGACCCTCTTTCAGAGCCTAGATAGTTAACTTTAATAAGTGAAGTAGACTGGGTAGAAGAAGTGGGGAATTCTGGGAACTGTGGCAATCTGAAATATATAAGCCCCCCCCCCCCCATGAAGCATTTAAATGTATTTGTGCTAGAGCAATATGTCTTGAGGGCAAAGCTGGCTCAGGATTACCAATTTGTGACCTGTTCTAGTAACACCAAATTGCTTGTGATTGCCTGCTTCCACCATCGTATTTTTTTTTCCTTCCACAAGCATTTGCTCTTGCTATCTCCTTTGTAGATAATGCTCATACACAATATTTTCCCCCTCACTCACTGCATCCCTCTCAGGTTAACCACTTGTCATTATTTAAGATTTAGATCAAATAGTCATCTCCTTCAAAAATCCATTGATGATCCCTATTTACTTCCTACAGCTTTTCGTATCATTTTCTATAACAGTTACTGTATTTATTTTAATGAAGTGCCTGCCTCTCCCACTATACTACAATGTCAGTATTCTTAGTGAACAGTGGAGAGCCAGGTATGTAGCAAGTGCTCAACAAAGACATGAAGACTGTGTTGAGTTGAATAGAGCTATGGTTCAAGACCTTGGCTTAACCTTCGAGTCTATGGTCATGGAAGTCCATGGAAATCTCATGCAGTCATTTGACATCAGTCAGGGAAAGAAAACGGCAAATCCTGTCTTTCTTTCTTTCTTCTTTTTTTTTACATTTTTTTTATTGAGTTATAGTCATTTTACAATGTTGTGTCAAATTCCCATGTAGAGCACAATTTTTCAGTTATACATGAACATTCATTGTCACATTTTTTTTTGCTGTGAGCTGCCACAAGATCTTGTATATATTTCCCTGTGCTATACAGTATAATCTTGTTTATCTATTCTACATTTTGAAATCCCAGTCTGTCCCTTCCCACCCCCTGCCCTCTTGGCAATCACAAGTTTCTATTCTATGTCTATGAGCCTGTTTCTGGGCAAATCCTGTCTTATTAACCTTGCTATCCCTGGAGTCTAGATTTACATCCATCACACTGTAGAAAGAAGAAGAGAAGGGTGAAAGGCAGAAAAGAAAGAAGGAAGAAAAAGATTTATTTTCTTAATGTAGAAGTACTGGGGAGGAAGGGGAAGAAAGGAGGGAAGGAGGGAGATAACTTGAAGTGAAGAATAAAACCAAAGCCTGTTTTAGAAGAACGAGGTCTTCTGAGATAGCCACACAAGAGGAGGGCTGGACTGAGAACAGTTTGAAGACCGAGGACTCAGAAGGTGTTGAGCTGCTCTGAGTTGCAGTTAATTCCCCATCAGGACATAGATAGATTCTATTTCAGTTCTTCTAAACAATCTCTCCTACGATAAAATGTGTACTCAGATATATTTTCTTCACTTGATAAGTCATTTTGATTTTTTCCCACGTTTACTTTGAAGGATGATGTATGAGGAAAGAGAGGGGATAGTGTCAAAACACGTGAACTTTAAGTAGGTTTCATAGCATTTGGCAAAGGAGTGATAGTGAAGTGAGGTTGCCTAAATGTGGCATTTCACCACAGAGGCACTACTTGTTTGCCTGGTCATTCTGTGCCATCAACCAGGATCACACTTTAAATGTCCCTGAGAGATATGTCCTACTGTCCCCTTTGATAAATTCAATGTTCTTAGCCATATCCCACTGTTTAAGAATGTAACTCGAAAATTTGAAGGTCACATGTCTGTTTGCTCCATATAAGGACAGGAGGAGCCTGACTAATATGATATGACATTTCTGGCTTGAGCAGAGTGATTGAACAGGTCTGCCTGCAACAAATACAACAAACATGGTCTATGTTTGCTATTATGACAGATGCTATGAGAATGAGCAAGACAGAAGGCACCTAAAAGTCTTTGGAAGAAAGGTAAACACAAAGGATAAGCATTTTCCAGTTTTCTTACAACCTGTTTTCACAGGGCTGCCCAATGACTCTACTGTTTGCCTCACACCAGGGGTGTGTCAATGGTGTATTTTCACAAGTGCTTAAGTGCTGAGATAAAAAGTGTAGTGTGAGTGTCAAAGGTGGACTAAAACACAAAGTTCCACTACTTGCCAGTTTTCACAGACGATAAATAGATTTTCTTTGTAATAACAAAGGATATCCTTGTCTCCAGTCAGCTACCTTACAAATCAGGAAGTTGTTCCAAAGGAGGCCCCAGATTGGAGCTGACATGGCCCGACGATGGGTGAGGGGTGTTATTCTGGTACAAATGACAACATATTGTATAATCCTGATAGTTTAAATCAGCCCCTGCAGTATGGCTACCTTTGCCAACCCAGATTTGGAATGCATTCATAAGTGAACTCTCTTCACTATATAAACATCATTTTCCTTTCCATCTCCAGCTACACCCAAGGTCTTAGAACCATAGGCCAGCCAATTTCACTTTCATAACTGGAATAGACAAGTCGAGAGGTTATATTTTTATTTTAGCAAACAAAATCCAGTTAAAATAGTCAGAAAGTACAATAAATAGAAAACATTACTTTTATGAGTTAAAGGCCACAATAAAAGGTGTCCACTACTTAAATGCTCAGAATTTCTGTAGAATTAGAAGATACAGATACATAAAAAATTGTAACTTGAGATCAATGAGGGAATACAAAATGGAAGAACTCATGGAATTCAGAAGCATACAAGAACAGCTAATCCATTGACTGCGAATGTTATCTAAAGGGGTTAAAGGGAATCATACTTCCCTGTGGATTGTGCATGGGGTACGCATTATATGCTGTCATTAAAGTATTTTTTTCTCTGTTAAGTGAGCATTCCCTGCTGAGACATCTCTGGTTTGGTGAGAGTCTGGAGTTACACATGAAGTGTGGGTTATCAGCTAGAAATTACTCCACATAAAAATTTAATGGTATTGTCCTAGCTATTTTTCAATTAGTGCATGTGTTTTATTCACATGACTTGGATTATTGAAGACATGAATTATAATTCTGTGGTAAAACATGATGAGAGTTTTTTTTTCCTCTCTGCTATAATTTTATGACTGATGAGAAACTCTGAACAACAACAAAAATGAATATAATTAAAATAAGTTAAGCCTTCCTGTTGGCAATAACTCTAGATGCTGAATTATCTCACGTTGGCTGGTTAAAGCTTTCACTTGGATTACCCTGAACACCATGCATAGTGTTCAATCTCTACACCTTCCTTTTTTGCCCCCAGGCTGTTGTGTTTAAATCCATCAGTGTCATGGAGCAGTGGGGTTTTAAAAAGTATTTGGAAGGGCACCAAGCCTGAATGTTTTGAGAGCACTAACCAAGATACACACACAGGACTGAATGTCTTTTCTTGGAGATTGAAACAGATTTTTTTTCTCTGAGAACATTATTAAAGAAAACCCTGGATACTTACAGAGGGTGGTGGAACCAGTCAATGTGTAGAGTTGTTTTTGCTTAATTAAATCCATATCTTTCTTCAAGGCTACTGAAATACAGTAATCACTGAAAGACCCTAGTGATCTCTTTTGTAGTGTGAGATATTTATTTTCTCTTTTTGTAAGACAAATTATGAGTGTTTCTTTTGTCGTATATGTAGTTTTAAAGAGAACTAAACATGTGAATTTTGAAAATGTAATTGGGCAATCTGTCTATCGAAAGTTATGCTGGAATCAGACACAACGTAGGTACGTTTGTGTCACTCTGTTCTATTCTAATTCGTAGACGTTTAGTCAGAATTTTTATATCAGATATTTCTAGATTGTAATATAAATTTTATAACAGATCTTTCATTTGTTTTATATTTCTTTAAGTACTTTAAGACTATTGAACGTTCTCCAACAACTTGAATTTTATCTAAAAATAACTTTAGGCAAACTCATTTTTCTTCATTTTCCACAAATCAAATGAATAATGGCTGAGTATCTGGATTTTTTTCTTTCTTTCAGGATTTTCTCTGTGAAGAGACTGATTAATTAAAGAGGAATCATCCAGAGGTGTATTATTCCAATGTCTCTCTTAGCACCCCATATATTGATGTATTTAACATCTTCCTTCTGTATAGCCTAGAACAAAAATGTTTAATCTCTCTGATAGTATAGCATCAATCAGTGCCACAGATAGAACCTTATCCAGTGAAGTCATAGACAGATGCAGATCTGATATGGTTTATGGTGAAGTATTTTTAAACTGATCAAATCAAATCTACCATCTCTCTGAATCTTTGAGTAGACATATGCCCTTTTTCTTTCTGAATTATTTTCAATGACCAAAAGGTGTGTGTTCATATGTTTTGTATTCCAGATATGGGGATGGCAATATGTTACTCTTCCTTTCTTTCTTTCCTTCTATTTCCTTTGAGAAATTAAATAATTTCATGAAAGTCAAAATATAGAAAGCATGCTACACTTACTGCCCCAAATTATCAATTAAGTGGTTTTTTTTTTTTTGGTTTAGATGAAGTTTCAATTTCCTAAAACATGGATTTTATAAGCACTAGTTAATAATAAATGGGATTTTACTTGTTCATCCTTCATTTCCTTAATCTTGGATGTTAGAATTTACTGAGAGATCTAGATGAGTCTACAATGGAAATCCTCCTAGTTTTCTGCAAAGAAAATTCAGTGAGTTTGATAATGTTGGTAGTTCTGGAAGCACTCAGTTGGAAAGTACCCCAGAGGGCCTTCAATTTGGAAAGCTTAGCATATTGGCATAGAAAGAAATGTAAATCAGCATGCATGCCGCCACGTTTCCTCACCATGGTTTTATTTTCTTTCACATATTTTGTTATTCTTCTTGGAAGTAAAATTTCCTTATATTGCTTCATTTTACTTTTTCTAAGGAGTCCATGTCTTTTCTCTTTAAAATATTGTAAAAAGTACTTAAATAATAATGCTACATTTTAATCCTTAGTAAAATGAGTAATTCTGAAAGTGAGGTGGTGGGAAACTAGTTTGAATTAGTCAAAAAATAAGAGTGTATGAGACTGCTGGTTCAAGTCAAATTGCATTGTTCCCTGTTTGGAAGAGGAGCAAAGTTCTTTTGGCAACTTTCAAATACAGTTCACTCAAGAATTGTCTGCTCTAAGTTTGGAGCACATCTCAGAATTAGTTTGGCTCAACTTGGCTATAGGATGTTTCATTTGCTTTTACTTTAAATTCTCTTGGTAGCTCTGAAGGGAAGAATAAATTTCAGAGGGGAATATTGTTTGCACATTGTAAACTACTTTTTCTACCAAAAATCAAAGTAATTGTGTGATTTACGCTTTCCTGGAAAGAAGTGGCCTAAATTAGAGATAACTGAAATTCAAATAAAAAGTTAAAAAAATATATTTTCTGTTTAATGTGGAAGCTTTCATAAAGAAATATCTATTACCCTTTGCAACGTAACAGTGGTTTGATCGTGTTTAGAATGACAAAGTTCACTTCTATTTAATCTTTACGAATTTCAGCATTTAGATGCATATTGTTATTACTTATATTCACACATGGCTGTGCTGCTCTAACTGCTGCAGCTGACATTATTTTACATTTAAGTGGATGGACTGGATAGGAGAATGTTCCCTACCTACTGGATACACAGGAATGAAAGTGCCCTTTGGTTCCTGCTCTTTAATTTTGCAGTCTGTCACAGGGCTTCTTTGCATGATTAGATCTCCTCTATACTCTTTGCAAGGCAGGTGGTTTCCTATTTTTCAACAAAACTGAAGGAAAACCTAATCTTGTTGTCAGCTGGTAGATCATTAAAAGTGATTTTTGATGATAGATCACCACGTGAATTTTAGCATGAAGTGCTGACAGAGTTCAAAGAACTTTGTGACATTTCCATGAAAACAACTTTTCCATTCCCATCTCCTTATTTTGTGAACAACTTTTCCTGTGGTACCTTTACGAAGGTGAAAAATAGGAGAGAATTGATGGTGTGCCCAATTTCACCGTGGTAGAAATGATTTTTACTTGTTAATAATGAACCAAAAAAAAAAACCTGCCTCATTCATCACGTTGAGGGAGAAATCTCCCCCAAATTTACTTTTATGTTTAATTATATATCAAAATTTGTAATCTGGGTATGTTCTTTTGATAAATTATGTACTATTACTAGTATTAATAACTCAATGTAGAACACTCAATTTTAACCCTAGAAACTTCAAGAACAAGGGAAATAGATACCACTGCTTTCTACTTATATATGTATTTTTTGTCAGAGAAGGATTATAGCAATAAAAGACTTTCAAGCATACAACTGTATGAGGTAAAATTATGTTGTAGAAGTGAAACTGACATAAGTTCAAGACAAATTGACCAATATAAAATTTAAAGAAGAGATTATCCATGTTTGTTTAAATGGATGATAGTTGTATATATCAAATTATCACTTGTATTTATTGGGTATATTTAAAAGAGTGATGTAATATTATTTTAAAAGTCAACATACATGGCTATCTGGAAATTGTACCCTCTGCAACTATTTCAGTTTTTAATGATTGCTTTGGATGTTAACTGAAAAATATATGAGGGGGTATCTAGTTTTCAAAATTCTTTTGGAGTGTGTGAACCAAAAAGCTTGAACACCACTATCCCATGCTAAATCCCAACCTATTTTCCTGGGGTTTTGCCATTTGCTTCATTCTTGTCTGACCTTTATATTCAATCACCATGGATCAGGATGCAAGACTCAGTCAGTGTGGAGTAGCCACCCTTCTTTGGGTTCTTAAATTGGCAATTCTTTCCTCTGTTTTCTGGTTCACACCTATCACTCAGCTATTACGAAGTCCTCCATTAGAAGTCTAGCCCTTCTTTAAGGCTGAACCAAAAATCTAGCCCTCTTTTGTTATTACCAACAGTCATCCCAGCCAGAAGAAACTGCTCTTTCCTGTGTACTTTTATAAGAACTAGCTCATACCACTTTATAGCACTTATCTGACCCTGCCTTTTAGGTAGATTCTGAGCATTTTTCTTGCCTACATAATTATAAATGCTGATGTGGAGAGACCATGCCCTTCTTGAGTTTATCTGTCTTAACAGTGCCAAATATAAAAAGTTCATTTATTAAATAGATGCATGAATGAATTAGATATATTAAAAGAGAAATGTTTTCAATTACATCAAAGCTCCTTAGATGTGGCTTCCTTGTCACTTCTATTTTGGGAATCACAGTTGAGGGTATTTAGCCCAGTGAAAGAGAGTCAATGATGAAGAAGCCATACTGGGAAAAATATTCCCGTAGATAAATATATTGAGACTGGGAAGAAATGACATCAGGAAGGGTTGCGACTAGAAAAAAAAATAGGAGCATTTTCAATTTGGTATGCTACAAAATCAGGTAGGAGTGAGTTTGAATGGGGCAGGAGGGAAAATGAAGAGCTGAGTCAACAGGAGAACACGTAGGGAGGAACATCAAAGAGGATGGGAGGAATCAAGGGACTCGGTCAACAGAATTTTTGTGTTTTCTCATCCAGCTTGTAGGATCCATCTAAGAAGTGTATGGCCAGAACAGCTGTACCTTTAATTGTTTTATTACTTCTTTTTTCACAACATGAGTTCCAAAGTAATCAAATTACTTAGACAAATAGAAAGGATTTTTTCCATCCATTTTCTCATAAGACTTTTGTTTTGTTTAGTTTTTATTGAGGGATAAAACATTTCCCAACTTTTCTAAATTTTAAAATAATTTTCCAGAGGACAGCTATCTATAATCTAGAACCCATGAGTTGTTTCATTCCTCAGATAGTGCTTTTAATGGTCTCATACACTTGAGCCAATCTGGCTCCCAGAACCAGAAGTCCAGTGTCTTTCAATCAATGTCTTCTGGAAAATCTATCAAAGTTTTGTGTTTTAACATGCAGAGCCCAGGTTTCTGACTTGGCTTGTATATTTTGGGAGCTAATCTGCCAGACATTCTTCATTTTTCTGTTTTGGGAATAGGGCAGTGATTATCTTACAGATAATTTTGTTTCTTCACTGATACAGCATTCTTGAAATGCACCATATTTGGCAACTGATGGCAAAAATCCAAGAACTTGGATTTAATTATAGAAGTAACTAAATTAAGCAAAATCTGGCAAAGAGTTTCCATAATTATATGACACTTATAAGGAAGCAATAACAATTAAATACCAAATTCTGAGAGAAAAAAATTACCTTCAAAAATATATGTTAATGAAAATCTGCCTTTCCTAGAATATATAGAATTGATACTGAGATTTCAAGGTTTTTGAGATACATATTTAATAAAGAAGTACACATTCTCCTCTTCCCCACTGTGCCACTGTCGAAATAGAAGCCCAAGGAAGAAGATAAAGATATTTAAGTATCTAAATATCTATCTACCAATATACCTACCTACATACTATCATTTATATATGTAAAAATACATGTAGATATGCATAGTTCTATGTGTGTTCATGACCTTTCAGTTTAGTTGATGGAACTAATAATATAAATAAAGATGTCCCATGCATTTGGATGTGACTGAAAAGTCTCTTTTGTAATGGTCACACGTCAAGACAGTCTTATTCTAATAATAACATACATTGGCTTAGCATGATTATGAGAAACCTTTATATAAACTTTAATTCAGGGAGAAAAAGTATTTCTAGAACATATTTTTATTAATTTAAAATAAAGTATCTTTACTGACTCCCCGAGGGAAGGATCATTCTCTTACAATTTAGAATATGTGCTTTATTAAGTAGAACAATATTAATAGAAATTGATATTCCCAAAGACCAATTATTTATTTAAAATTACTTATTGAGCATGTAATATATGTTGGATACTATTCTAGTGACTGAACAAAACTGACAAAATCTCTGCTCTTTTGGAGCTTATATTCTTGGCGTAAGTTAGAAATAGACAATAAACAAACACACGTAAGGTGTGTGCCATGAGGCTCAATACTATATGTAATAGAAACCAAAATAAGGAGAGAGTGAGTGATAGTTACAAATGAATATTCTTTCCTATGAGTTTGGTCAGGGAAAGCCTCTCTATCTCCAGGCAGAGTGAGAGAGAAAGTCCTGGAAATATCTGGGAGCCAAGATTTCAGAAGGAAGCAGCAGAGAGGGCAAACATGATCCTATGTTCTAGTAGAAAGCCAGGAGGCTAGATTGGAGCAGAGTGAGCAAAGGGGGAGGACTAAAGGAGAAAAGGCCAGAGAGGGAGCTGGGGGAGGATCATGTGTGTCCTGAAAGGGGTCTGACACCTTGCTGGGCAGAGAGTAGTCTATAGGGCAAACTAAAAGCAAGATACTCAAACAGGGTTCATTGTAATAACTCACGGGAGAGATGAGAGGGCTGTGGCCAGGATGACGGCAGTAAAGGTGATAAAAAGTTTTAGGATTCTGAATAGATTTTATGAAAAGATGAAGGGACTATGTTTTTTATCCACCACCTCTGAGGAAAATGTGTCTCTTTTGAGGAATACTCATGATGAATCTAACCAACAGTGAAATAAATCAGTACAGCTACCCTGAGAGTAGTGACCATAAGAGAGAGCTGAAGCAGGGAGATTAGTAAGGAGGTATGAAATCAACCTGTGAGAAATAATAGACATTTAAACTAGAATTTTTGTAATATAAGTAGTAAGAAGTTTCCAGATGCTAATATATTTTGAAGCGGGTGCTGACAGGAATTCTAATAGAATGAGAGATTAAAATTTAAAACAAAATGAAATCAAAATCATGCTAAGAATTTTGGTTGAAGAAAGAAGATCTTAAAATCTGGACAGATTTATAATCTCTTTCCCTGAATTAGCTATGTCTCCATTTCTCAAAGCTGGATGGACTACAGTTTATTCATCACTGGTTCTTAACACTCCTGAATGTTCAATGATTTTCTACATTTAATAATCATTTTTGACCCTTGAAGCAAATGTGTAAAGTAAGGAGAGAAATTACTTTTTCAGTTTTACAGATAAAGGTGATGAGTTTCAGGGAAACTGCATGTCTTGCCCAAAGATACAGTTCTATTAATGGGAAGAGTTTGGATAAGAATCCGGACTGACTAACCCAAGTCTTTTAAAGGCACACTGCCTCGAAAGCTAGCACTGTTTTACAGAATTCATGCTACTTGTGGGATATTAAACATCCTGCTGGGAATAAGCTTCATGAGGGCAGGGATCTTTGTTCTGTTCACTGATGAATCCTAACAGCCTACAATAGTGCCTGGTATGTGAGAACAGGCCATTCAACCAGCATTTCTTGAATGAAAAGAAAAAGCTACAATTTTGCCTTACATGTTGATATACCTAACTCAAATGGATTTTGAGCATTTATCTAAGCCAGAAGTGGCTAGACTTCTTTTTAAAAGGGAAATTAATTGTTTTCATAGGGAAATTAAAAATCTTTTGTTTTGGGCTACAGATTAAAAAGACCCAATATTGAACTGTGCTCTAATTCTTATTTCCTGCTTTTTTTTTTATTATAATCATGTATTCTATAATAATAATATTAGTGGTATTAATTAATTATTTGTGAAAGCAAAAGCTAGCTAATCAATAAACATTCATGCTTCCCTTTAAGTAGATAGTCTGGAAGATAGCTGCCCATCCAGGGATTATAATTCACATTTACTGTTGCATCCAGGTATAGCCACATGATTCATTCTTTTCACTGGAATATGAGAGGAAACGGTGTGTGTCACACCCAGGCCTTCGCTCTAAGAAGCTGGTAGGGCATCTCCATATTGTTTTCCCCTGCTTGCTAGCGGAACCACGTGGTTGATAATACTAGGACACAGATTTATCATCTAATAAGAATTGGAATATTCCTGGGAAATGAACATCTAGTGTCAACAAAATTGTCTTTTGTTATAGCTACTACTGTTACCTAACCAAAGTGGTACTGAAGGTGGGGTTGCTGCTTTCAAAAAGCATAAATGTGGAGGACTGACATCAAGACTGGGTGGTGATAACGCAGATATTAGAGGCTGGGGAAATGGAGATGTACATTTTGCTGTAGCAGAACTTGTGATAAAATTGTCGCCTGTGATGACTTTGAAGGTAGGCCATGAGCCTTGCAAGCCTGTGGCTCTAGGCCCGGAAGCTGGAAAACAGAACAGTATAATTTGTGTTTGCTGTTACTTGCTGCACTTTAAAAGATAAGATAAGAAAGAGATGCATTCAGGCAAAACTTGACTGGTTCTGAGAGCAAATCAGATAAAGTCCCGAAATCTCAGACCTCACAAGAGTTGAAAAAGCTTAAGGATCTGAACCCCAATTGGATGAGATAAGACTGAAAAATTCTCATTAAGACTTTAACTAAACAGTTGGGCTCAGCTCTGTAGTAAAGATAAAAGAACTCTGGTTGTCATTTATTGACACATGGAATTCACTAGAAGCAAACAGATCAGAAGCCTACTAACTCTGAAAGAATTGTATTGATGAGGAAATTTTGATCCAGTCTATCAGAGAGCTTTTCTCACTGCCAGGGTAGAGGTCTTCACGATGCCTGCCTGGCAGAACTGCATGTTCCTGTAGACCAAGGACACCATGTGTTTCCCATTGTTCCCTTTCTCAGTAGAGTCTTTATGATGATTATCCTGTTCTCACTGCAACGTTGTATACTGGATACCAGAGGTGTGGTGGGAAGACAACTTTATTTTTGGTTCACAGGTCACCAGACCATGAGTTGCCACATATGCATCTGATGCAGATGACTGCGTATTTCTCAGAGCTCCTAGATTTTGAGCTGGGTGCTGTGACTGGATGGAGCTTTGAATTACACATCCTGAGGCAAGGGTAACTGTGTCCTGGTGGGGAAGAAGAGTGCACAACGATATTTAATAGCCAAAAGTGTTGACTGTGGCAGAGACAGGTAACTGTCCACATAGAATTTGTGTTTCCTCTTCTGCATTGTTGGGTTACCACTAGTAGGAAGCGATTCTACCTGGAACTATATTGTCTGATTCTATATACATACAGGAGGATCTTATGACTATTTTTAGCTGATGGAATATCTATGTAAGTAATATTTGTCACTATCAGAGGGGGCTTTAAAAATAGTGACTAAAACTCTTCTAGTCTATTTCCTTCATTGCTTGATTGGAGCAAAGGACTCATCTGCCCTAGGGGATGAGTGGACCACAAAATGGAAATAGTTTGGTTTCCTAAGTTACCATTGTGAGAAAACTCATCCTCTAGTAAGGGACACTTGCATTGGATAACATGCAATAAGCTTCTATTATGTTAAACCAGTGAATTTGGGGGCATATGTGTTACCTCAGCTACTATTAGCATAATTAATTCAATATATTATTGATAATATGATAATATGAGGACTGCTTTTTATTAGATGCCTACTATGTACCAGATATACTAATGAGTGTCACATATACTAACTGATTCTCAAACAACTCTTCAATTTAGGAGTTATTACTTCAACTGAACCTGAAACTCAAGAAAGATTGGGTTACTTGACCAAGGTCACTTAGTGAGTAGGCAGAGGATTCAAACCTGTATGTGGTGGATTCCACTCTCACTTTTAGCTTCAGTAGCAGCACATTGCCATTTTTAGAAAGAAATGATTGACACAAATTACTGTGATTGAGGAATAATTTAAGGAGAGGTTGGTTATCGTATTTTCTGAGAAAATTTGAATTAAAACTGCCTGCTAAATCTTATATAGTTATATGATTTATTAACACAAAATAGGGACTACATAAGAATGTCTGTGCTATTACTATTTTGTCTAGAATATTTAGTGACATTAAGGTATTCCTCTTTACTCATAAATGCCCCTGTTTCATTTTTGTCTGACTTATTCCAAGAGGCCTTAAATGGCTTCTTCTGAGATTTAATCTCCCCAGCAGTAAATGGGGATGATTTTTAGGAATAAACCCTAACTGAAGCCTAACTGAAGAAGAGAAGTTCATGCAGAAAGATTTTTTTTTCCTGCAGTACTGTCATAATGGGTACCTATTTTCATTGTTACTTTTCAAGGCCGGCCAAATTTCCTAAATCTTTTTTTTTTAAGTCTTGAAAAGTTGACATTTTACTGCACTTGTTCCCATAGGCCTGATCTGAGAAACCGACCATGCTACTTCAAGTTTTGAGGGTAGAGGCCAGTTTGTGAGTCTCTGGAGTTCCTGAAATGGGCTTCAGGCCTGAGTAATAGCGAGCCTCTTCATCCCAGAGCTGCAGGCATACCCAAATCATGCTGAGGGTGTTTTAGGAGCTTGTGTAGATAAATTCTGTTCAGACTCTTCTCAGTCATCCCTTGCTCTACCCAGTGACCTACACTACAGATAAGCTCACCAGGGTAAACAGATTGGCCCTTAAACCTGGGCTTCTTGGTTCCTGCTTCTCATAGATCTAGACTTACTCTGATCATTCCAGTGCTTCCAAAATACATTGACAAGAAAGTAAAATCTTTGCTGTTGTCTCTCTCTAAGAGTACTCTACCTGGTATTTAGATTTGCATTGGTAGCTGAAAGTTACAGAAATAACATTTATTTTTTAAATGATTATGCTTGACTGTTTAAAAAATTCGTGAAGAAGCTTGTTTTGTCTTGGGACTTTTCTTACTTGGAAAACTGTAGTACATTTTTGGATTGAATATAACATAGTTACGTTGCCTGATATCACACCACTCCTACTTCTTCCTGAAAGAGCTCTTTTTAAACTGTCTAGTGAAGAGCTCCATGCCTAACATCTATGTCTGAAGCTCAAAGTGTATCTGGAAAACCTGAATGTCTACTCTAGGCAAACTTTCACCCAGTTGTTAATAATTTATGCTGTCTAGTCGTTTTGGAGAACAAAAAATAGGAAGAGCATTCCTGCCATTGAGGAGCTCATTCTTACAGGGACAACAAGCTAAAGGATCACATAATGAATCCTTGAAAGAAAGAAAAAAGAACAGAGCACGTAGGTGACATACAGTGAACACTGGTTAAATAAATGAGCTATGATACTTGCACAGAGGAGATGATATATTTTGTCAGTTAAACTGGAAATGTGGGGGCGGGGTGCCGTGACAATGACCAGGAAGATCCCTTAGAGCAACTGGATGACAAGGATCTCACCAAGCAGAGAGTGAGGAAAGCAGACTATCCCAAGTAGAGGGAGCTGTGAAAAGCATGGCTATACACTTGATGATGTTAAAATTCAGAAGCTATTTGTACAGGACACAGGCTAGAGTATAGGGTAGATGTGTCTGTGGAAGAGTGGCAGGAAATGAGATTAGAAAAGTAGACTAGAGCCATATCATAAGTTGTATGAAAAACAAAAGGGAGTAATAGATGGCAGCATAGTGAAATGGTGAGCACAGAGTTCTGAATAAATAGCTTTTCCTTTTTTTCTCCTCTTCCATTAATCTGTTGGTCAATGCTTGATGTTAGAATACTAACAGTAATAGCAATACCAATATTTATTATATTTATTTACCACTTTTTTGGGGGGTCAGATACTCATATGGGGACTTCACTGACATAGGCATGTTCCTCACCTTTTCACCCTTGGCTCTACAGAAATGAATACAGCCCATCTTAGCAACAAACCAATGGGGATACCTCAGAGAACAGGAGAAATATCATCCCACCGTCTCGTGTTCACTCAGATGAGTTTCCCTCTTGCCTGTTCTTGATGGTCCTTGATTTCCCTGTAGCTGACTGTCTGATCTCATATGAAGATTTAGAACCCCATTGTAGGTCCTACTTGCTTAAGTTTCTCTGACTGACTCTTTGGGACTTACTGTCAGACTGCAAAATCACTTCTGAGTTTTTTGTACTACGGGCATGGGTGGAAGATGTTTGCCACCCCCTCTCTCATCATGCTGGGCTTATACTGTATGCACAAAAATCATCCAAGGGAACTATATGAGTTTCCTGTGGCTGCCATGACATATTACCATAAACTTGGTGGCTTAAAACAATAAAGAAGTATTCTCTCATAATTCTGCAAGCCAGAAGTCTCAGGTTTTTGGCAAGGTCATGCTCTCTCTGAAGGCTCTAGAGGAGAGTCTGTTCCTTGTTCTTCCAGCTTCTGGTGGCTTCAGACATTCTTTGGCTTTTGACGGCGTCGGTCCAATCTTTGCTCCCATCTTCATGCTGCCTCCCCACCCCCTCCTCTTTCCTGTTTGTGTGTGGAATTTCCCTCTGCCTCTGTCTTATAAGTACACTTGTGATGGCATTTAAGGCCCACCTGGATAAAGATAACCAGGTTAATCTTTGCATTTTATGATCTTTAACTTAATTATGTATAAAAAGACTGTTTTTTTTTTTTTTTTCAAATGAGGGAACATTTACATGCTCCAGGGATCACAGCTTGGTATCTTTGGGTGGCCACTATTCAACCTACCCTAGTAAGAAGTTTGATTATTTTCATTTTATAGATAGGTAAACTAAAATTCAGAGAGATTAAAGTAATTTGCCAGTGGTTCAATAACTAATCAATTTCTTTCTTTTATAGTATGTTATTGCCCTTCATAAGTAACATGTATTCTGCTCCTGGTATGAACCTGGTGTGTTCTTTCATTTCAACCCTTACAACATCCTGTAAAATGTTTTCAAGCCCCTTTTATTTTTAAAAGCTCAGAATGATTAATTAAATTGCAAATGTAATAATTTATCCAGTCATAGTCCTGCAGAGCAGAGATTTGCACAGAGGCCCATCCATTATGCCTCTTACTGTTTTCTTAATGTTTTCACTCAAATTTAAAATGAGACCCTGAAATAAGCTATTTCTAAAGTCCTATATAGCTTTAAAAAATATCTATTTATTCTGAGGACTTAAAAAATATTTTCCCCTTATGTACAATATTCTTCATAAAATATATCTATAAATATTTTCATATATATTGGATGAAGGTAATTACTTTCTTTTTCCCTTTCTTTTTCTCTAGAGGAATAGCATATTATGGTCCAAATTAATGTTTAAATAAAATAACTAAATCTTAAAGTCTCTTCTGTTATAAAATAGATATGCTAAAAGACCAGATATATCTTTTGGCAGTCGCCTATTTTTTATTGGATTATGACATTTTTCCCACTTTCCTACAGATGTTTGGGTGATAGACACATTTTCTCCAAATATATCTTTTTCACTTATATTCTTAGTTGAGTAACTATTAAATCTGTATTAGATCACAAACATTGGGGATAGAAGACAAAAAAAGACATAGTTGAACACTTTAAGAAGCTCATAATCTAGTTGAGCACTCAGGTACATAATTATGTAGATTGTTAGATAATCTGGTAAATGCAGTGGTAAAGATGTGTAAACCACGCTACAGGGCTCAGAGGGAGGGTTTAACCCAGCCAGGGGAAAGATTGCCACAAATATTTTGTTTGTCACCTCACTGAAAGTGACTTCAAAATGCTTTCTGAAATTCCTTGGTTATGAATACTTGTAAATGTTTACGAGTTAGATCATCTTAAATTTTTTCATGTGAAATAATAACAAATATCAAGTCAGATATGATCTATAAATTCTGATCAAGTACAAAAGAGTATAGCAGTGACCCAAGTTACAATTCAATGGTTTTGTGATGTTTACTACTAGGAAGTTTTTTTCTTGTATCTAACCCAAATCCCTCATGTCAGTTTCACAGTCAGTTTCCTTTTCTTCACACCTTTGTAGATAGGGCTTATCTGGATGAAAAACTCACCGTATCTTCTTCCTTTCTAAGCGTTCTCCCTGAGACTCCACTGTGACTCAAGTTTTTAGAAAAAATACTATTTTTATTTGTGGTGGATAGTTTAGTAAACCATTTCATACTTGTTCCTCCACTAAATCTTGAACTCACTTGTAGCTTCAAATTAAGGCTGATACTTTCTGAGACTACGTAATATAGTTTAAAATACAGATCAAATATTTGAAATACAAGAAATGTTTGATTGATAAAATATACCTGGTTTTATGGATGCTTTATTTAATTGATTTAGAATAAGCCATTGCTTTTTAAGTAACAGAGGAAAGATTTATATCAAAAGAGCATCCTACTGGAACTATGATGGTACTGTTCAAAACCTAACTTTGTTTTTTTGTCACAGACTAAACTGTCTCACATGACAGGTGCCAAAGATATACTCCTGTAAAACACAAAATGACATAGAATAAGGCAATTCTTGACAAGCCTTGTATGCACTGCTAAAAATTCAGTTTCTGAAATAAAAGAAACCACCAGATAAAAGTATTATTCTGTTCTTTCAATATTCTTTGGAAATGGTTATCTCTCCAGAATTCTGAGTTTTCCCTGAGACTTATATTTAAAGTTGATGAGAGGCTCTAAAGTTAGATACCAATTTTAACATCTGCAATAAACCTGAGACTGTCTATGCTTTTTCTTGCTTATTGTTTTCATCCTCAAAAATCATTTGTGAAGGCTTCGTGTTGTTTTGTACATGTGGGGGCTCTGGGATTGAACCATATTATTTCATTCATATTCATAGAAGTTTATAAATTCAGATCAACATGTTAAAAATAAGTTACACATTGACACATAACTTCATGGACACTATTACATGGTTATGATTTTCTTTGCTGGGAAAAACAATTCAGGATCTCGATCTAAAATGAAGGGATCCTTGATTTTTCTTTTAAAACTAAGAAAAAGATGCAACTTAAATATATGTCATTTTAAACAGTGTATTAAAGGGAATAAAACTATCATTAAATTCCTACTACATAAATTCTTGACATGTATAACCATGTAGTTTATCCATGAAATATCAGTTAATTCTTAAAACAACGCCTTACAGAGAAATAATAGTTTAAAAAAAAATCCTTTGCTTTTTTCTGCCAGGTAGAAAGATCATTTCAACTTTCCCATGACTTCCTACTATGTGCAAAGTTCTCCATTCTTGTATGGTGTTTGTGAGAAGAAAATTATTTCCATGCAAGTTTCAGCATGAATATGGCTCACACTGTGTACTTTTCCTGAGAATCTATGTTTAGTTTTTACCATTTAAGAATTCATATTATTATTTTGTTTTGAAGGAGCCATCACAATGTAACGTCTAGCAGGGTGGTCACACAAGGCATTCCCCTGCTTTTCTCAGCTCTTATTACAAGTGCCATATTCCACCAGATCAACACTACATATGTGTTCCAAGAATGTTATATCACTGATGCAAAAAATTGCCAGTTCTCCCAGGAAGTGTACTGTCTTTGTCCTCAGACATTTTCCTGATGTCCTGTTAAATATGGTTTTAAAAAATGAGTCTGGTCTGGACTCAGTTTGGTTTAAGACCATGGATACAATGATATAACGTGGGGAGGAATTCCTTTCTTTGTCGTGGTTATATATTATAACACTGGAGTTGGCCTGTTTTGTAGCAAACTCATATTTTGTTAGGTGCATGTTGAGAAAGCAGCAGGAGAAACATGTTTTCGAAATAAATGGGTTTTGGCAGACACATGACCTGAAAATCGTTTCTTGAGAAGGAGAAACTTACTCTTATTATACTGCTTTTATGAGTCTCATTCTTCCTAGTCATCTTTTGTACATGTTGAAGTAGCCTTGTCTGAGACATTGAGTGGAAACTTTGGGTCATAAAAACCAAAAATTCTTCCTCCTCTTGTTAGATATGTTTATGAAGTAAAATTATTTGTTGGACTGCTAGTTTTCATTACCTATAGTGTAATTTAGCTAAATTGAGACATGAACTTAAATAACACTTGGGTGATTGCCCAGGTGTGAAGAATCCTTTGGGGTTAAGGGTAGATGATACTGAATTCACAATAAACTTTGTCAACTTAAAGGAGCATTTCATTCCAGGATGCATTCCTAAGTCTAGTTAGTAACTAGTTTGTCCTGTTAATAAACAAACTTCCACAGATTCAGAGGTTAGGCTTGAAAAACAACTCCCAAAATTTAGCACTTTTTATCTAAACACTGATCTAATCTTTATAAGATTTGTCTGAAGCAATAATTTTTGCTTCTTCCTAAAGTATTCAAGTTCCTTACAATAGAAACTCTTCAGGCATAATTGTAGTTTTCTTGTCAGTTCTGTCCTTGCTAAAGAATCAGTGAGATTTAAATGACAGTAGGGACAGAATTCATCTGTGAAGCAAGGCTCTACTTGTGTTTCTCAACGTATGTGACTCTAATTTATATCATTGTATGCCCTCTGTATCTTGTTTCTTGAGCACAGAAGAAAATCTGTGCTCTTTTTAAAGTGACTAATTTGTTTCACCTCATTTTTCTAGGATATTTTTTTTCTTAGAACCAAATTAAAATGATAACACACTAAAGAATTGTGTTTTGTTGAATCCAACATTTCTCGGTTTCTGCAACTTCTATACAAGGACCAGTCTGCTGGGTCCAGAGCTCCTTTTTGGTAAAACATCTGTACCAAGAAAAATTTAAATGACGTGGTGGTTGTCAGGCAGTCTGTGTTTGTTTCTAGGTGTGGGGGAAATCCAGAGATCAGTGTGAAGAGAAGAAATGCCCCTGCCTGGTGTCAGAGCCAGCAATTTTTCAGCAGACGGCACACGAACTGGCAGCGGACAGCAGTACAGACTCAGCTGAGAAGGTAGCAATGAAATAGCAGAAGCAGTTGAGGCCAGTGTTAAAAAGGACAGAACATAGTGGGGTCTGAACAGATAGCAGTAGGAGTGTCTAAAGATACCATAGCAACAGTGGTAGCTAAAAAGCTACAGATAACGACTTATGAGAGAGCAACGTTTTTGCTGTACGCTCCTATGCTTCTGATATTTCTTTTGAATAAATCTATCAATGACTTGGATCACTGTTGAAGTCTACTCCCAGAAGCCAATCACAGAAATGATCTTAAAGAACTCAGAGGAGTAATCATACTTGCCCTCAAGGAAACTCCTAGTTTATTATGCAGAGGTAAATCTTCCTCTCTGGGGAGACTTGAGGAATTCCTGTTCCATATAAAATATTCCTTCTGTCTTTAATGGGCCAACTCCCTTTAAGACAATGAGACTACATGGGCTGAGGTGAACAAATGAAGCCTTGAGCTCCTGTAAGAGAAGGAAGGATGAAGAGCTGTCTTCTCTGGGAAATACTCCTGGCGATTTGGGCCAAGCCATGTGCTTTTGAGTCGGTCTCTGAAGACTGCTCTTTCCCACTCCTTTCTTCTTCCATTTGTGCCTCCAGGGTTTTGTTTTGTTTTCAGTATTTGCACATCAGATCATTCCTTAGCTTAGCTCACAGCTTCTGGTTGGATACTCACTGCTGATACTTCTTTAGTAAAACCAGTGTTCATTCAATGCAGGTAGACTGCAACACCCTTCACAGAAATGAAACAAAGAAAACAAAAAAAAAATGTTGCTGATTTTATTATATCAATGATTATAATTTAAAAATTCAAATTGGCTCTAAAGAAAAACACTCAAGGCAAAATGAATTTTGAATCTAGCTATCTTTTCAATATTTTATTTTGATCATAGTGATCATAGTATCATCCATATAGCTATGTATATATCATCATGATTTGAATATCAGAGTAATTTGAGTATATTATTAATGCAATCTTAAAAGACTCATTGAATCTTAGAAGCTAATCATGAGGTTTCAAGATAGCCCATTGCATTTTTTTTAAAAAAGCTCTATTTTTAAAAGATTCTTATTCCCTTTGAATATAAACCTCTCTTTAAAACTTGATACATTGTCCTAATTCAGTCTTCTGGAATCATCACATGATTATTTTTCAGATATTCAAAATTTTCATATTCCCCAGCATTGCTTTTCCTCTAAGCTAAACTACCTTATTTATTTCAACCATTTATATTATGATATATTTTTCAGAAACTTTATCTGTAGGTACTCCTAGAATCATTTTAGTCTGTTACTTTCTTGAGATATATGTCAACAGAACTGAATGCCGCACGTTAGTCAGTGTAATGTCATGTCCCTTGTTCTGGATATTCTATTTCTATTAATGCATTCTAACATTGCATTCATTTTGTTTGTTCAGTTTGGTTTTGGTTTTGGTTTTCAGGAGTGATATTACTATCGACTCATGTTGAACTGAATTTTGTCTTTTACATAGAGCACGTATTTGTTCGGTTGGATTTTCTTCATCTTGAAGAGATGTTATTGTATGTTTTTAAAATATGAGTTCAGAACTGGGTTTTTAGTAATTTATTTACTCATTCATTTATTCATGCATTCAACAATAGTGGATATAAAAAAATTAAACAAGGAAGACAGTGCATTCTTTACCTCCTGAAGCATTTATATTAGGTAAGATTCATTTTGTTAGGTTCATTTCATTATTCTAGCCCAGTGGTACTCAATTCAGGGTGGTTTCTTTCCCAGGGGACATTTGGCAATGTCTGGAGATATTTTTAGTTGTCAAAACTGGCATGCAGGGGGGAAAGTTGGATAAGAATCCTACTAAACGTCTGCAATGGAGAGGATGCCCTCACACAACAAAGGATGACCCAGCAGCACATGTCAACAGGGTGAGTGATTTACTCCTGTAGTGTGTCCCAGAAGATGTACTTCCTAATATTTTATAAGCAAATATAATGAAACTTCCTTCTATGTCTTTTCTCAAGTAACCTTTAAAAATGCTTGCTGGAAGAAACCCTAGTTACAAAACCTAATGACATAACAGTAGACAATTCTGCTTGAGTTTTTTTCCTTAACTATTTTGCATAGAGCACAGCCTGCAATCAGATCCCAAATTATTTAATGGTACCATCATCATCCTGGCCATATCTCTCCTTCTTGTCAATGATATCTTAAAAGACTTCATCAAATGCCTTCCTAAAATCCAGATATGTGGGGCTTACCATCTTAAAAAGTAGCAGCAATAACATATAGGTGGTGTATACTATTCTCTTGTGGTGAGTATGTAGGTTCCTAGAGAACATAGCTTTCTCCAGAAGTAAACTAAAGGTGTTTATCTCAGAATGTCCTGTGGATAAATGTCTAACTTACAGTTCTGAAAATTCTTTTACACCTTTTGAAAAAAATTGATTGCTTTCCATATTTTGTCAAGTTTTCATTTTCCAGATTCTACATTGATTAACTGTAATATTTTTCTAACTGTTCATTCTTGAGCAGACCTCATAAGTGCTCTGTACTTGGTTTTAGACAGAGATAAATAATACAGAGTCTCCATTCCTCATAATACATGGAAGAGTGTTAACATTTTAACAGCTAACAAAAGAGAATAATGAGAAGTGATATAATATACATATAAATTAACAATGGATGTCCAGAGATAGGAACTAAATTTCCCGTTGGATATAAAGCAAAGTTTCCCAAAGGAGAAAATATTTGAGTAGGTCATTAAAGGAAGAGTAGATTTCTTTAGGTGTTGGAACCTCTGGAATTTCAGGCACAAAAAATGCCAGAAACAAAATCGGAATGTCATGAAGTTACAAGGTAGTTTTGGGAAGTATAAGATAGTACAATGTGGCAAGAGCATGTGGGTTGTGGGAATGGTGGGAAATGCAATCATAGTTGTGATACATCCATAAATGTCCTTGATGTCAAGCTAAGGAGTTTGGGTTTTATCCTACGGTATGCCTTTTCATGTTACGGTCAGTAAAAGGGAAAGGCAATTAAAATTTAACCAACATAGTATTCTAATCCTCAAACTAACACTTTTAAGTAGTTATTGGTTTGAATTTTATTGATAGTGCTATGGACTGAAAATGTGTGTCCCCCCAAAATTAATATGTTGAGGTCTAATTGCCAGTGTGATGGTATTAGGAGGTGGAGTCTTTGGAATATCTTAGATCATGAGGGTGGAGCCCTCATGAATGAGATTAGTGCCCTCATAAAAAAGACCACAGAGAGCTCTCCTACCCTTTCTACCTTGTGAGGACATGGCAGTAAGATGACAGTCTGTGAACCAGAAAGCCCACCCTCACCAGACACTGAGTCTACTGTCACTTTGATCTTGGACTTCCCAGCCTCTAGAACTATAAGAAATAAATATTTGCTCTTTAAGCTACCCAGTCTATGGTAGTTTTGCTATAGCAGCCAAAATGGACTAAAATAGATAAACCAAGACTTACTGAGATTAATGGATTTCCTAAGTCATATAAGTTTTAATGATAGATTTTAAAACCAGGTTTCTCTAATCAAAAGCCTACCAATTTGATTAATTTTTTTGGTAGGAAGACAATTTTGGTGAGAGTGGTTAGATAAATTGTGAATTTTTTTTATAATTGAGTGGAAAAGACCACAGTCTTATTTCAGATACAAAAATGTACAACATTGAAAGAATGCATTAATGTAGATGTTCATTTTATATATATTTAAATAGCTTTAGTTGGAGGGAATTGATCCAAAATCATTTTAGAAAGCTTATATTTTATTTTGGAGAAAATATCAGATTAAGTTTAGAATAGCAACTGCAAAATTTATCACCACCTTTTTCTCCCTGTATAATCCTCAGTTGGCCAATATTCAAATATAACATTCTTTAAATAAATTTTATAAGGAGTCCCACACCTGAAGGATTCACTTATGGAGAGAGAAATTTGACAAAGGAACAGTTCTTTATTTTGATGTCAGATTCTACATTTAAATGTTGACATTTCTGATAGAGTAACTGTATAGTTAAAATTATACCACTGGTTTTTCTGGTCTCCCAGAAAAATAGAACCATAAGGAGATAAAGATATAGATTAAGATATAGATTTATTATAAGGATTGGTTCACATGATTATGGAGACCTAGAAGTCCCACAGTCTGCCATTGGCAAACTACAGAACCAGGAAATTTGGTGGTATAATTAAGTCTAATTCCTAAATCCTAAGAACCAGGGGGACCACCGGTTTAAGTATTGGAGTCTCAAGGGAGGAGAACCTGGAGCTCCATACCTGAGAACAAGAAAAGATGGACATCTCAGCTCAAGGAGAGAGAGAGAATTCACCCTTCCTCTGTCTTTTTGTTCCATCTGGGCTCTCAACAAATTGGATGGTGTCTGCCTGGTTCTCTACCCCGTATCTCACTCCCATACTGGTGAGGGTGGATCTGTTTATTCAGTCTACTGAATCAAGCGCTATTCTCTTACAGAAACACCCTCACAAACACACCCAGAAATAATGTTGTACCAGCTATCTGGCATCCCTTTAGACCCAGTCAAGTTGACACACAGAATTAACCATCACAGTAACATTCTGTCCTAAATGGTGCAATACCACTTGAGCTTGAGAAATCTCTGAGTAAATGGTGAAATTCAGGATCCCTGAAGAAAAATGATTATCTGTATTTTATGGAATTTGCTAGATGCTTGTATAGGTAGCACATTGAAAGGCACGATCAGACAAATAGTTCCTATATGCATTCATTTACAACTGGGTTTGAATGGTAATTTATGTGTAACAGATTAATATAAGACTGGATTGATTCTCATTATTACTTTGTAAGGCATTCCTTCTTTAATATGTGTCTGCTCATGTGGTAGCCAGCCTTCAGATGGCTCTCAGTGATTCTGCATGCTTCCTGATACGCATACCCTTAGGTTGTCTCTTCCCACATGAAATGTGGCTGACCTGCGCAACCAAAAAGATACTGAAGGAATGAGGGATTTGTGATTTTTGAGGCTGGTCATAAAAGACACTACGTTTTATACTTTGCTCCTTTTGGATCATTTGCACTGGGGAAGGCTGAATGCCATGTCATGAGGACACTTAAGAAGCTCTCTGGAGAGGTTTGTGTCATGAGGCTTCATAAACTGAGGCTTCTTGCCAACAGCCAGCACTAACTTGCCAGGCATGTGAGTGACCACCTTGGAAGTGGACCGCTTAGCCTCAGTCAAACCTTCAGATGACTGCAGTCCCTGCAGACACTTGACTGCAAGCCCATGAGAATAAGGGACCCTGAGCCAGAAACACCCAAGTAATCTGCTCCCAGATTTCTAACGCATGGAAACTGAGCTAATAAATTTGTTTCTTATTTTTAAGCTGCTAAGTTTTAGGGTAATTTGTTATGCAGCAATAAATAACTAATACAACTGGCCTAACCGTTCAGGTTAGACTCTGGCACAGAAGTATTCACTTTCCATTAAAATGGTTCAGTCATATTAAATTCAATTTGGTCACTGACTCCAAGTTTACATTTTACATAGAAAATGTTTTAGGTCAGCCAACAGTCTCCTAACTGCTTCAATCTGTTTCCCAATAACAATAATCATGCAATTTACTAAGGTGTTATTATTGCTTAAAATTTCATTATGTTTTATGTGATGATGGATTTAAAGCAAAAATCATACTCTTATGTTTAGAAAAACGTGGTCCCAGTTTTCATGTTATTCTAACCATTATATCATGGATATTTCAATATAAGTCTTATAAACAGACACTGAATGCCTTCTTCACTCTTATGAGTCCTTCTTGACTTATAAATTATTTCACATTTCTTTTTCTTGGGATAGACCCAGGCCACAGTATGTACTATATATTAGAAAAATGGGGATGCTTTTCTTTGTACTATATCCAGTGGAACATATGTAATGCTTCTGAAATGGCTCATTACTTTAGAATTGTTTAAAAAAAACACACGTACCAGAAAAAAAAAAAAAAAAACCCACACATATATCACCACAGCCTAGATTTTTAGTTTTAGAAATAGTCAGCACTTTAATTCATATTGTTATTTCTAAGAAGACATATGTTAACTCCAGAAAATGCCAAGAAACTAATTGAAACTGTCAATAATAAATAACATAGATAGAATTCTGACATTTCTTTCAAGGAGCTGGTTTTAATAATACTTCAGACATTAGTTTAAGTGAAAGGAAATATTTGGTGTGTTCTGAAATAAAAATTTCAATTTCTTTGCAGTCTTTGGTTACCATTTTGGCTGAGAGGGGTGTGGACTGGGCTAAGCCAGGTTTTCATCCAGCCGCCATGACTGCTGGTGCCAAAGCATCCACAATGTGCGGTACAGGGAAGATCTGAAAAGCTGCAAATGTTTACACCTCTCACCACAGAAGATGTGCCCCAAGGCTGATTCCTGGAGCATTCCACTCACAACGTTGCAGTGGCTTCGTTCCAGTATGTAGGATTGGCAGTAGATCCATGCTGCAGCATCAGGACCCATTCTTTAGTTATTACTAATAATACACCACCAATAAAATAGAAAGAGCAATAAATGACAGGACAACTGTCTAATGAGATGAAGGTTAAGGAGTGTTAAACTGTTCTAGACATTTCTATTTGTTGGCGTTAAATTATGCCATCTGTTCCAAGAGCTCTCCCTATGAAAGGCTGATGTGCTGTGTTGTTCTTAGGCAATTTATAAAATCTAAGAATAGCTGCATGCCTATCTTTCTGGCAAGTGACCTGCTTGCAGCTCTGTCAGTAGCTGTCCCATGGTAAACCACGCTTAACAGCAGTCCAAACAACCCACCGTCCCCATCTGCCCCTTTCACAGACCCCACACTCCTTCTTTCCACTCAGCCATGATTGTCATATTGCTGGTTGACATATCCCTAAGACAACATAGTCTTGTACAGATGTAGAAACAGATTTGTCCCACATTTTTACTGCTTCACCATGGATCTGAGTAAAAAGGAGAGAAGCTTGGCATGTCTTCATTTTCTCCTATATCCTGGGCAGGACATGAGAGAAACACTCATCATTCCTGTGAGCAACTTAGTGCCCAGGGAGGTGGCAGTTTTCCTGTCATTCAATGTATATGTATTGAGCCTCCGTATTATGTCAGGTGCTGTGGATATACTGGTTAAAAACATATGGATGGCCCTTTCTATTTTAAAAGTTACAAGGTGGTGGGAGAAACAAATTACTAATCTAATAAGTATTATAAATGGAAAAATGTAGGATGCTGTGGGAGTAGATGTCAAGAGGCAAAACATAGGCCAGGGGATTCCAGCTTATTGATACTAAGAAATCAAGTGCTACCTCTTTTTTTGTTGTTGTTTGGTTGGTTTTGGTTTTACATGTACATGTACACAGGAATCACAGTGAGGCTGGTAGGAGGAGAAACAGGAATACGCCACTGATGTGGTCTATATAGGACTTTGTAATCACAAAGAACACTGTCATCTGTTCAGGAATGTTTACCAGAAGCAAGAGGCAGTGCAGCATGCTTCCAGCAACAGTTTTACTACTGATTCTCAATCTTGGCTGCACATTAGAATTACCTGGGGAGCTTTTAAAAATCCTGATGCCTAGGCCACCCCAAAACCAATTAAATAAGAATCTCTGGGGTTGAGACCCAGACACTACTGCACTTTAAAACTCCCCAGGTGATTCCAGTGTACAGCCAGTTTAAGACCCATTGACTTACAGGCTTCCTTGTCTTTACAAAATGCCCCGCAAGGACCCACAGCTGCCAATATTATCACTTTTGGAGGAAAAAAAAATCACCAGGTGCAAGAAGCTCTTCTTTGCCATCCTAAAGTTTTAACTTCATTAAAAAAAAAGTATAATTATACAATAAATGCACATATCATAAGGGTAGAGTTCTGTGAGTTTTGACAAAATATATACCATGAAACCCACACACCAATTGAATATAGAGCATTGCTATCAACTTAGAATGTTCCTGGTGTCCCTTTTCATTCTTTACCCTTCCCCACTAAAGACAAGAATTATTTAAATTTCTATTCTATAGATTAGGTTTGGCCATTCTTGGACTTCATAAAAATGGAATCACACACTATGTATCCTTTTGTTCTGGCTTCTTTCCCTCAGCATAATGTTTCTGAGATTCATCTATGCATTAGTAGTTGGTGCCTCTTTATTGCTGAGTGGCATTCCATTGTATGGTTGGGTATACAATATAATCCACACTTGTGTATCCATTGTCTTGTTGATTTGGTTTGTCTCCATTTTTTTTGTCAATATGCCTTAATGAACATTCTATTACAGGTGTCTGTGAACATGTTTTTAACTTAATTTTCACTCTTCCTAGCTAAGAGTGAAATTGTTGAGTCATGGAGTATCTGCATATTCAACTTTAAGAAAGTACCAATTTTCCACAGTGGTTGTACCATTTTATACTCCTGCCAGCAATGAATGAGAGATCCAGCTGCTCTGTATCTTCTCCAATATTTGGTGTTGCAAATTTCTTTTAATTATTGTTTTAATTTTAGCCATTCTCTTGAGCATTTAGTGCTGACTAGTTATGACTTTATTTGCATTTCCCTGATGTTGGATATCTTCATGTGTGTTTATTGGCTATTTGTATATCCTGTGTGTGTGTGTGTGTGTGTGTGTGTGTGTGTGTGTGTGTGAGAAGTGTCTGTCCAGAACATTTCTCCATCTTGGAATTTGGTGGCTTGTATTTTTATTATTTTTATGAGTTCTTTGTATGATCATGATATGTGTCATTTTTCAGAACATGTCATGAATTATTTTCTTTCAGTCTTATACTTACTTTTTTACTTCATGATGTCTTTTGTTGAACAGCAGTTTTTATTTTGATGAAGTCTAGCTTATAATTTTTTATTCATGGTTGTTGATGTTTGTGTTTGTCTAGGAAATCTTTGCCTCTCTCCAAGATATAAAAGTATTTTCCTATGTTTTCTTCTAGAAGCTTGATATTTTTTAGCTTTTACAGTTAGGTCTGTAAGCCATTCAGAATTTTTGTAATGGTATTAGTTATGAATCAATTTTCTATTTTTTTTTTAAATCTAGTCTTCAACATCCAGTGGTCCAGTGGCACTCATTTAAAAAATTCTTTTTTTTCTTTATTCCTTGAGTAGACCCTCACATTGAATTACAAGAATCTTTGTTAAAAAAAAAAAGACTATATTTGTGTGTTTCTATTTCACCTCTATTCTATTCTATTAATCTGTCTGTCCTTATGGCATATTGTATTACTATAACTTTATAATGCCTTGAAATCAAGCAGTACACGTTTTTTAACTTTGTTCTTTTTCAAGATTGTTTTAACTACTTAATATCATTAGATTTTCATATAAATTTTAGAATAATCTTGTCAGTATCTACAAATAAACCTGTAGAGTTTGATCAGAGTTCCATTGTGAATAGTTTAGGAAGAACTGAAGTCTTTATAATACTGAATTTTCCAACAATATTGAATCTTCTAGACAATTCTTTTGTATCTCTCCCTAAATGTGTCCCCACATATTTTATTTATTTATTTTTAATGCTATTCCAAATGGAATTAATTTTTAATTATGTTTCATTTGTTTGTTACTTGTACATAGAAATACTAAGATTTTTGTATTTGACCATGTATCCTGAGACATTGAATTCACGTACTGCATCTAGTGGAGAGTTTGTCTGTCATGAAGATTCCTTTGGATTTTTGTATACATTATATTATATTTATACATATTACATAATCTATAAATATAGTTTCACTTCTTTTTTTTCCTGATATTTATGTCTTCTTTTTCTTACTTTACTTTCTTGAGTAGACCCTCACATGCTACATTGAATAGACATGAGGTGAGTGCTTGCCTTGCATTGTTTGTTTTCCCAATTTTACAGTAAATATTTTGCCATTTCACCACTAAGTATCATGTTAGCTGCAGGTTTTTCAGACTCAGTTCCTTTATTCCTAGTTTGCTGAGAGTATTTTTTAAAATCATGACTATGTGAGGTCTAATAATATGCTGGTTTGTATGTATTGAGATACAATACCTTATACCTTATAGATAAAGGTTTGTTTTATTCATTTTTTTTATTACTTTAAGCTCCCTACTTTATAACTCTAGATTGTGCTTGTTTTCTCACAAAGGAATTAGGTAGTTAAAAAATAAAAACAAAACCTGTGTGACTGAATGAATTGAACTTCAACTTCTCAGATAGTAAGCTTCCCAGCAGGATCAGTTTAAGGTCTGTTCCTTCAATAAGAATGTGTGAGACTTATGTATGGGCTATGCATTATATGGAGAAACTTCTGTTTGGACAAACTATGATTCATGCTAGAAAATATACCATATATGAGAAGAAAGTTGTATTTAATGCAAAGATAGTCATAAATAAAATAAAGATATTTAAATGAACCATTTGTTTCCCTTCCCTTCTCAGCTATTCTTAACCCACAGTCCATGTATCTAGAAACCCCGGTGATGTGCTCAATTGTTAATTTTTAGGGCATCTGCATTTAAAGCAAATAGATTTCATTATATTATCAAAGATACCTATGACCCCAAAGAGGCATATAGCACTTTACTAAAAGATTCAAATCTAGTCTAGGAGACACTGATATTGATTAATGCAAATCCAGATTTGTTGGTCTGAAGTATCCGTAAATGTCTTAGATTATCAGTCTTTGGAATAATTTTAAGTAATAGTAACAAAATGTGGTGGGGTGAGTAAGCTTGAATTAGACTTAAAATTGTCTTAGTTCTCTGCCATGCATTCCTACTCTAGACAGACAGAAATACATATTACTGAATATGAAGACCCCAAGAGTCTTACCTTGGCCAAAGAGTAGCAGAAGTAGAACCTTCATGCTGACTATTGAGGAGAAGCTATAAAACTAAGCTCAGTGCTAATCTGCTGCCTTCTTGATCTGATACTCTGCCCTTCGTCATTTAGCCTTATCAGAACCTCATCATTATTGTTCCTATTTGCTGTTAGACTGCATTTTATATGAAGCTTTGAAAGCCATTTTCTGGGAGCATTTAAACATTTCTAAGTGGATCACTGATAAAGTGTTTTGAAAGTATGCAATATTTATAATTTCTCACTTTGACCACTATAATAATTTTACTCATTATATTTTAGATATAATTTTTATTACAATCTTAGAAATGCTGTAAAGATATCATCCAAAGAACTCTACCAAATGCTTAGAAAGGTTGATTTACCAATTTGAGGCCCCCTCCTTTTTTCTACTTTTACCCAGTTTCAGAATCTAAAGGTTACTCCATCTCCAAAAGGTCCCTTATAATATCTTTTGTTTTATATCAAAAGAGATAAAGATATTATATGGTTCTTCTGTTTTTAACTTGATCCTGAATCTAAAGGCTAGAGAATAGCATATGAAACAGAGCTTAAAAATAAGACCTATTAAGGAAAAATTTCCTCTGGAGGGTAAATTTTAGAAAAGAAGAAAGGAAATAAAGTGGATGAAATGTGAATAAATAACATTTTCAAATAGGTGACAGCAGGTAAGATGAAAAGTCAAAAAACAGGATCTGATAAACTATTTTATAGTCCAAGTTCTTCTAAGTAATAATTTTAAAAAATTAACAATTGACATTAAAGTATCTTTTCCTGCGTCAGAAGCTGAAGATTCCCATTAAAACAACAACCAGAGACAAATGGGTAAGAAGGTGAGACCACTAGCTGCCTAGGATATTAGGCGGTTCTTTTATCTTTTTCTGCTATTTACTAATTATCATTTTACTTATTAACGGTCTATGACAGTGATTCTCCTTTGAAGAAACAAAAGCAGATAAATATTAATGTTCATAATGTGAAAATAGATCATAATAACTGACCTCCTTTTAACCTTTGGCTCCTGTCTTTAATGTGTAAATAAACTGGAAAGAAACAGGATATTTGGTATTTTGGTAACAGAGGATAAGTTCAGACAATAGGAGATTCCTTTTTCAAATTGATTTGCCTGATGATTCACTAATGGATGAGTGAAATGCCATTAGTGTGAGAGGAAACAATAACAAGCTTTCTTTTGTAAATCTATAGTAAATGTCTAGGATAAATACGATAATGGATGAAAAACTGGTTTGGGGACATGTAAACACAGTATAAATGTAAGGTATTATTTCAAGGCTCAAATTATGGATTATAATTATAGAGACAACCTGTAGTAAAAGATGTATACTTTCAAAGTAAATAACTTAGTATCTATGTGGCCTATTTGGTCACATTTGACAGAGGACATTGTTAATCTGGCCTCAAAAATAAGAAAAATAAGGCTCCCCTTAAATTTAACAGAACCAGGAGTAAATAAGTCATGTGCTGGTATCAATACAGGTATTCATAACCAGTTGGCATTAATTCATATTCAACAATTAGAAGTCATCACCAAATGTAGAGCAAAAACTTAAAGAGATTCAGGACAGTCTTTCTTTACTTGTGTAAGTTGCTCAAATTATAAAAGAAATTCAATTGCATGAACTCAAATCAAGTCACATTTAGACTCCATACAATGTCCATCTCCACCAACTACTTTTGCTGTCTGTTTCTGCCAAATAATAAATACTACATCATCTACTGAAGTGTAAGAGGATTTATGTCCTGATGGCCACCAAGAGAGAGTCTTGTAGTGTCAGAGGTCAAATACTTATGTCAGAAAGACTTTATTCAGTAGCAATAAAAAATTGACTAGGCATCAATAAAGCCCTATGGGGCCATGAAAAAACTGTGGTTTCTGAGTTGACATGTATGTAGAGTAAGCATTTACTTTTCACATAGACATTGACATAGTATAGTCAGCAATTTTCTTTTCCAGCATCTTTCTCATGCCTTCTTCGCCAAGGGAAAAAAAAATAGTGGTTTCTGTTTGGTAACTTACATATAATCCAGAAAGTATCAACATAAGTTTTTTTTTTTTTTTTTTTTTTAATTTAAGGAGAAAAAAATTCTGAGCAAGCAGGTTAGAAATGTATATACATCATCCAGGGACATTGTACTCATTAAAAGACTATAGTAAGTCAGCTGCAGTGGTATCTATAAATTATATACTTTTTTAATGTTAAGTGTGGTATTCTTAATTAAAATCAACAAATACTAATTGACACCTACTACACTGATAGTTTGTCAGAAAAATTCTTGCATGAAATAAACTATGGTTATCCAACAAAGTCCAGAGATCAGCAACATTGGCATCATCTGGGAACTTGTTGGAAATGAAAAAAAGAAAAAAGAAAGATATTATCCCAGACCTATTGAATCAGAATCTTCATTTTAACAGGATCCTCAGTTGATTTGTATGCACTAAAGTTTGAGAAACAAGACTTTCAACTTTATTTGCATTGGAGGAGATATTCAAGTTTCCTACTCAGCCCTCAAACCTTCCTTATCAATTTAGTTTGTGGCAAAATTTGGAGAGTTTGTACAATTTATTTACTTTTTTTTTAGCTTGCCCTATTTCAAAAGGGAAATGAGACCTTAGGGAGTAATGAGCTTTTATTTTGTAGAAAAACAAGGGTTCACCAGCAGAGCAAAAGAAGGCAGGGACCCAAAGGTCAGAGAAAATTTGTGCTCACTTCCCAGCCCAGTTCTCAGCCACATGATTCATCATTTGGATTAAGAGCATATTTCTGCACACTCTTTTAGTGCAGGCAATCCACAGTTTAAGAACTGATTGTGGTCTAAATGATCATTTGTAAATTGGTGATTTGAAACTTTGAATGTATTTTCCCACAGAAACAGTGTTATACTCAATGGGTAGGTTTCCAGGCTGTCTGCAAAAAACCTGTTTAACTTACAATGTGCTGAAAAGTAAAATATTGGGAGGCACTGGGGAAAAGCAAGCATATTAGAATGACACATACCCAGATTCAAATTTTGGCTCCTCAACCATCCTTTCACTTTGAGCAAGTTACTTAACCTATTTGTCATTAGTAAAATAAATATAATAATAATTCCCTCACAACATCTTTATAAGAGCTGAAATGTGGAGTGACTCATTTGCTGCTGAATTAAATAACTTGCATGCTTGGCCATGTAATAGAAGTTTAAAAGACATTTTGCCTCACAATTCTGGCGAGTACAGATTAGGACAGCTGTTCTACGGAGAAAGAAGGTGAGGGTCTCAGGGAAGACTTGCTTATACAAAATGATGCCTTGAAAGGTGAGGGGTCTACATGTGGAGTTAGACAGGAATTGGGGAGGATGTTCTAACAGAAGCTGTAACCTAGAATTACAAGATGTGTATGTGGCATGTGTGTGAAATATGGTGGGCGTACAGAGTAGAGAGGGGGGAGTTCAATGGATTTGGACTAGAGACTGTATGGAAAGAAAAGAAAAAAAAATACTGCTGGCATTTGCTTTTCTTTTCCCTTCTCCCTAGCCTCCATCTATTTTGATATTGCCAACTACACCAAGCATACCATAAAATCAGTAAGGAGCAAGAGCCAGAATTGGCTGGGAAGCATCACGGTCTCCATTTTGATCCCCAGCAGCAAGGAAGAAAGTGCGGAAAGGGAAAGTAACTATCGAGGTAGCGCAGGGAGGGGAGGACAGTGTTTGTGGCCTCTGCACTACCAGCAATGAATATCCTTATATTGAATATGGTACCTGAGATGACAAAGCCTGAAGATTAACAGAGGTAATATATGTGCTAGTTTCTTAATATCAGATATCACTCTGTAGTGAGGAGCCAATCTAACATTCTATTCAGTATGAACTATAGGTGAATGTGGGCAGGCATTATATTTGGTTTCATCTTGATTTTTTTTTTGATACTTATATTTCATTTTCCTTTAGCATCTTTGTGGTCATTTTTTGTTGATGATGTCATCTTAGCAAACCCAGTTGAGTCTTTATTTATAAAACCAAGTGGAAAATTGAGGTGAGTATCTTAACACCGACAGTCTTGCAGTCAGGATTTTGGCCAAAAGTATTACTCTGATTGTTACTTGATATTTTCCTTTATTTTCTCTTAAGTGTTATCAGCTCATATTTTTTTCACCTGAGGTTGTTCATCAATAAATGATGGTATTTTTGTTGTCTTCCCATAGAAATACTGAAAAGGTGATACATTATTTTGTGACACCAAAACACAACCATGATAATAATTAGAGATTATATTCAGATGGTGCATTAACATTGATGAAACACTTCAACATACATTTCTATTATTTGATGTGTATACTGTATGAGGAGAACTCAGGTTTAGTGAGTCCCCTAAGGTCACACAGCTGCTCAGTGGTGGGTTGAAAATCCAGACCTAGTTTAAATGATTGGTATAGAATAGCAACCAGGAATCATATTAAGCAGGAGCTGTAAAAATGGAACAAATCCCTTACCTTGAGGATATTCAGCCTCTTAAAAATATAGGTAAGGAAACAATCACAGAAAAACGCTAAGTACTATAATAAGAGAAGACAGCGAATTATATGCTTTATAAAATGAGTGTGATTCACAGTACAAAATTTGGATGAAAATGAAAATTATAAAGAAGAAATGTTGATTATTTTCACTTCCACTATTCCTGCACTGATTCTTAAAGACTGAAAACCAATTGGGAAAGAGAATTTTCAGGAAAGGACATAGTACATGAAAAAGTAAGAAGAATCAAAGGTATGATAATGTGACAAAATTGTAAGTATGTTGTGAAGACCAGAGCAATGAATACCTGTTGCATAAATTGGTAGACAGGTTAGAAAGGTAGACATGGATCAGATTTTAAAAGAATTATAAGTAGTGCCAAGAAATTTGAACCTAGACCTTTAGTTAATAGCAGTCATTAAATGATTTTACTTAAAGGAGAAGCAAGCTATGTTTTATGGTTTAGAATTATTCTTACTTCTAAAACATGAAGTCTAGAGTCCAGGACTTACAGACTTTAGTACAATGCTTTGCTAAAACATGTAGTTCATGAGAAAAATTAGAGAATATAAATTGGGAATTTAAATTCTATGTATATTTAAATCTGTGAGACTGGATGAGATGACAAATGGAGAGTAAAATAATGAAGTCTGAAGATTAAATCCTGGGCACTGTAATACCATGAAGTAAACGAGAAAAAGAAGCAGCAAAGGAAATTAAGAGTCTTGGAAATTCTGGCTATTTTCCTTCTATTTGTGCATGATGAGATTTTAAATATGATTGTATATGTAATTTTCTATTATAATAAGAACATTTAACATGATACCTACCCTTTTAACAAATTCTTAAGTGTACAGTGTTATAGTGCTAATTATGGGCATGGTGCTGTACAGCAGATCTCTAGGACTTACTCATCCTCTATGACTGAGGCTTTGCTGCTCAATAAATGTAAGTGTTTTACCCAGCTGTTGCTCAGGGGCTTCTTGAGCAAGGCTGGTGCTCATTTGCATCTCAATAAGGATGCCTGAACTTTCTGCTAGCATCTAGATATGTAGTGTATCTCAAAGACCGAGGGGCTGCTGCTTTCTCCTAATTCCCTAGCTGTGGCCAGGATGGTGATGTCAAGTATATAGTGGGTAGCCTCAGGACCACATTTTTGTCACAATACTTGATGATCTCAGATTGTTCTGAATTACTCTCATTATCATGTTTATCTTTCCTCATTTTGAGCTTATGCTTCAGCCTTTCTGTGTTTAACCATGAATTCATGTTCCTTAGTTGCAAATGTTATATAAATATAAATAAATTATATATATAAAATATATATGCACACATATACACACACATACATGTATATGTACATATGAAATCTTTAGGCAACGGAAGAGTGTCTGTAAGATCATGAAAACAACTGAATTTTTGGTATTCGGGGTTATTCTGGAATTTACTGTGTTGGTGAACAAGATCGAGTCCATTATCATAGTTGTAAATAAAACATGAAGAGCAGGAATTTGTGGTAATTTGTGGGAGCCAATTTTTTTTTCCTTTAATGAAGAATTAAACCAAAAAATGACATCCACTGGTTCCTGAAAGTAGCTTTCTCTTTTCTTTCCCTAATCTCTTTAGCTATGTAGGACTCTGATGACAGAGAGAAACCACAATTATATTCTGGTTTAGGGACATTAATAGTAATCCTGCAGCCTAGTGAGGTGTTAGGCTAATCTGATTTTGCTCAAGGAGTAAGTGCTTTTCCTATTCATTGAGCTCTTAGACTGAAAACATTGGGTTAATTTATAACTCAGTGTACCAAGTCCTTCAGTTACACTCTGCACAGAAAGTTGTTCTCTGGTCTTTCATATGGAAACACAAAATTAAACTACATAGAAAATAGGAAACTGTTGTCTTTGTCTTGAACTTTCTGTGGCAAAAACTACAAACAGTTTAAATACTAAATTCTTCTAACGCTTTAATGAAAATTGGAAATTTATGAAGATTTTTCTATTCTATTTGATTTTGATTTATATGAAGTGCTTGGTATATTGCTGTGGTGCTCTAGAGTTAAGCACACATACATTGAGAAAGCAGGATTTTCCTGACTCAGTAATGTTGGCTCTTAACAAGTATTTTTTAAAGATTTTTTCAAGCTTAAGCTGAGGGAGACTGGCAAAACTATCAAACACATGGGCTTTAGAATCAGATAGTTTTGGGTGCTCTTGATTTAAATCCTGAATTCATTTTAACTGTGAATCCTTCAAATGGTACTTAATCTATTTTTCAGTGAATTTATTTGTAAAATATGGAGTTTATAACAAATTTCATAAAATTGTTGCATTGATTAAATTTTTGTTGCTTGGCACTTTTTTTTTTTTTTTTTTTTGCCTAGTACATTTAACTGGTATTGCCCATATTTAATTAATATTTAACATTTACTTATGAACACATTAACACATAGTTGACACATAGTTAATTAATATTTAACAGGTATTGCACATACTTAATCAATGGTATTTCAGATTTCTTGAGTCCAGACTGTCCTTTTGACTTGAATTCCTTTTTTTTTTTCTTCTTTTTTGTGCATTGGCTCTTTCAATACAAGTCTACAGTTTTATTATTTTATTCCCTTCTAATTCATGGTTTCTAATTTCAAATGCTTGAAAAATTTATTTTTCTTTCTGGAAAGCATGTATTGGGATCCCCTGCTCCCTAGCTTTTGTAATGAAGCCTAAACATTTAAACTCATTGGAAATTGCCTGGATTATAAAGGCTATTGGTAACAGTGATAGACAAAATCATATAAAACCGGCACATACTATGTTTGGATTTAAATGGGGGGAAAAAGCTGGTAAAGTAGTTTTCATTTACCTTAGAATAATATCCAAAAGAGGAAAAATATATCTTAACACATAATTTTAAAATTCATTATTTTAAAATACAGTGTTTGGAGATTTAAGTTAATTTATTTCTCTGTAAGTTTTAGTACTTTCCCAAGTGTGTGGTTAAGGACATCAGACTGTTTTAGGATTCTTTCTTCTTCATCATTAGCTCTTTCTCATTGTTTTTTCCTGATCCTCTTCTTTCTAAGCTCTTCATTTCACAGTACCCTTGTCTTAGTCCTTTTGACTTCTTCTCTGATAATTTCTGTAAACTTATCCAGTCCCTTGGTTGTAAACACCATCTATATGCTGACAAATTCCAATATTTTATCTCCAGCATGGTCTCTGTCCCAAACTCTGAATTTCCTCCCCAACTACCCATTTTAACAGACAGTTCAAACCTAGCACTGAGCTCCTGATCTTCCCCCAACATCTGCTCCACTCAGCCTTTCCTTTTCCTTCCAGTTGCAGGCCACATGCCTTGAGATTCATTCTTGAGTCCTCTTTCTCGGACTTCACGTTCTATCTACCAGCAAGCAGCCTTACCTCTGCATTCTAAACATAATCTAGTAACTTCTCATCACTTTCACTACATCCATCCTGGTCCAAGTCACCTCTTTCCTGGATCACTGCCATAACCTCTAAGCAGGTCTCCCTGGTTCTACTCTTGTCCTTCTACTATCTCTTATCAACACAGGGGTTTTGAACAAGTGAAACTTTAAACACTGAAGTCACAACTTTAAACCTCTGCTCAAAATTGTCACGTGGCTCCCCTTTTCAGTGAAGTCCTTACAGCGGCTGTCAAGCCCTCAGCTGTATCAGTTCACCTCGTAACCATCCTCCTGCTCACTCCACTTCAATGCTACTGGCCTTCTTCCTTTAGCAAGTTAGTCCTCTCCTGCATCAGCACTCTTGCCCTGGCTGCTCCTTCAGCCTAGAATCCTCCTTCCCCCAGATCTCTTCTTCACTCACTCCCTCAGCTCCTTTGAATCATACCTGCTCAGCGAGGCCTACCTTCACCACACTGTTGAACGGTGCTACCTGCCTCCTCCCACTTTCTGGACTCCTGACCCCTCACGCCTGGCTTCACCTTCTAACGTACTGTGTAGTTTACTTATTTTGCATTTATATTGCTTATCGTCAGACTCTTTCTATTAGAATATAAGTTCTACGAGGGCAGGGATCTTTGTCTATTTTTTCTCCTCTAATATATGAAGCCCCTCACATATTGACTTGCATCTAGTAGGCACTCAGTGAATATTTGTTGTTTGATTGAATGAAAGATTGCAAATGTTCTCTTTATTTATAGAAAAATCCTGATATTCTCTATGTCAAAAATACCAGTGAAAAATTAGGACCCATATTTTTGCAATAAAACTCTTTTATTATGTAGTATTTACACAATCTTTTTTTCCTATGTTCTCTGAACATAGTATTTCTGAGTATTTCCCATATATACACCCATACTATGACTTCAATTAGCATGGCCATTTGTTTCACAACCACCTGATAGTTACAAATTTGATCAATAAAGCCAGTCAAAAAACATAGCATATTTAGAGGCAAAAACTACCTTCAAAATTAGGTGTGTTCCACTGATGGAATTGGTGGCAGTCACCTAGACCTGTATCTAACTGTATCTATAATTTCTATATCTGCATCTGTGTCTGTATCTCTATCTCTATCTCTACCTATCTATCTTGTCTACATACCTCTCTATCTGAGGATACATCCAGTCCAGGGAATTTAGGAAACTAAAGAAATAATAATTCTCTTTCTCATTATCTAAAAATGTCAAACAGAACCAAGCTGCTCTGAGCAGAATTCGTATCCAGAATTGTTTCTGGGGCACTCTTAACTCACCTCCTTTGAATTGATCAATGCAATTTTTGTATCATAGGGCTTTGCTCTGCTACATTATTTTAAGAAGTTTTTTCCAGATGATTGTTAACAGCAAGCTAAAAAAATTTTGAACAGCTGACTAGTTTCAGACAATAGATTGAACTTTATGTAGTTTTATAAAACCTTTCCAATCTGTAAAAATTTAGGTGCAAATCACATGAGATGACATCTTAGAATAACTTGGTACTTATATCACAACCTAAAAGGGATGAAGTACTGAAATGGGATGTGGGCCCCAGGGCAGGAATGTACAAATTCCCTCCAGTATTATATACAGGTGGATGAGATGAATAGATCTAATTTCTAAATATAAAACACTGAATGAGTGAAGTTTTATGTGAGCTAATGTACATCAGTTTTATTACTCCATTCTTTAATCCTAAATTCTGTGCTGGTTTTTTTTTTTGGTGGGGGGCAGCTATTTAAAATAGGAAGTATACTTTTTTCCTGAGGCTTTGTCTATAAGTTATATAATTTAACTTGGATAAGCAATCATTTCCCCCTTCCTTTTGTCTAAATTATCCAGATAATTCTGAATTTCTCAGATTGGGTAGATGATTTTAAATACACTAGATTATTTTGACTTATATTTTGCTGGCATAATTTTTTCTTAGTAATATTAATTAGAACAATATAGATCATCAACAACTTCCTAAAAGTTTTCTGTTAATTCTGTAATACAAAGATAGTTTTCCTTTTAGTTTTCTAAGAACTAAGTAAATCATTTTCATTCTCAGAAATAATAGACACGCCTAATTTGCTCTTATCTCAAATGCTAAGTCCTTAAATTAGTGTACTTAAGATCAGTTGATTTTCTTTTCAAACTACCCCATTTACCCTTAACTTTCAACTCAGATTTTCTGATGTAGCCAAGCCATCCTGCTTTCTGTTCCCAATAAACAAAACAATTCTCCTCAGCATTTAAATTTATCTGAGCGCTCCTCACTTCATCTGGAGTAAAATCCAAGCCAAAGCCCTGGGTACGGAGCATAGCAGGCTTCCTGCCTGCCTCTTTCTTTCTCAGCTTGTACTAGCCTCCCCACTGGCCACACAGACCTTTCTGTTCATCAAATCTGCCAAGCTCATTCTCGCTGGGGTCTTTGCTCCAGCGTTCTCTTTGCCTGGAATATCATTCTCTGATAATAATATGTCCAATAAGTAATATTCAGTTAGCTAACAGTATGTGCCAGGCACTCTTCTAAATTTTGTAAATGTATCAAATTATTTAAACTTCTAGCAGTATGGATAGGTAGGATAGGTAGGTAACATTATTTTGATTTTTACAGATGAAAAGAAACTAACAAACTGAGGCATATATAGATAAGTATCTTTCCAAAGACACACATTCTGTACAAAGTTGAGAGTGGAATTCAAGCAGATGTTCCCAGCTTGAGAGTCTAACCAATACATACCCTATGTGATATTCATATGCCCAGAAATACTTATTATTTACATCTCAGCTTAAAAATGACCTTCTCCTGAGAAGGTTTTCATCAGCATCCAGTCATTTTTCTATCCTATTATTTAATTTTAGTCTCTACATAGTAGTTATTATTATATAGTATCTTTCTTATTTGTTTGTTTATTATTTTTACCACTTCCACCAACACATTATGAACACAGACTCCACAAACATGATGTCTACCTTATATCCAGAATCTCATCTGGCATATAATTGGAACCCAATAAATGTTCATTGAACAAATGAATTAATAAAACTTCCTCATTCATGTCTTTCTCACTAGATAACAATATACGTTAAAAAAATGGGGTTGATGTTGGTTTTGGGCATGAGATAGATGGCAGGGAATATTTTCTAAAGCATCATGTTTTACTACACATTCTTGATTGTTGAAAAATATAACAGTTGTATATAGCACATTTCAACTCTGCCATTTTGACTCTGAGAATTGAATTTTTTATTTCATTTTAAGGAATATAAATTTTAATACCAAGTAGAGTTATATAAATATTAATAAATTTTACTGCAAAAGTGCTTTCTGGAACTAATTTTATTAAGCATATTGAACTTTTTGATTAATTTTTTCTACAGTGTAAGCAGTTTTAATTTTTACCATTCGTAGTTCACTAATATTTTCAATAAGATAAGTAATAATTTTTATTATAATTTCTTGTTTTGGTTGTTCTTGATATCAGATTTTCCCAATTCTAGTCTCTGCCACCAAGGGCATTTTAAAAAGTCACTTTTTTCTATGAAGTCCATTTTTTCCTGGATTGAATTTTACAGATCTAAATTTTGCCAAAGACTTTATTATACATAGACTTATATTTTGGTCAATAACCATGTTAATTCCTTCATCTTTAGCTACTGTCAACTTTATTTTGTATTAAATTATTCCTACCAGTAATATGTACTTTGGATTTAATAAAAAATTTAATCATGAGTAAAGAGCCTTGGCAAGGCAACCTAGGAATGCTGCAGGAATGACAGGGTCAACATACCAGCCTAATTCAACAAGACTAAAAATGCCTTTCATCTAATATCAATTACTTTTTTTAAAGTAAAAATGGAAAATTGTGAAATTTTTAATAATTACTCATTAGTACAACTTTTATATTTCATAATGCATTAACTTTACTTAAGCCTTTTCTTCTTCCTAAACACTAGGATAATTTTCTTTATGAACCCTCAAAAACATACTCAACAACTTAAAGATAATTTTTGATTCAAATTACATAGTTGTATTATACTTGTTTCTCTTTTATGTAAACACAGTGTGATAAAATGACTCATAATAAAAATATTTATAAGAACAATAAGCAAATTCCATGGAATTTTATAAAACCATTAATGTAAATATGTATGATCTATTATTGAAAAACCAGTACAAGAAAGTCAGTGACCAAGGGACCAGTTTCATGTGGAATAATATGAAATACAAATGCAATCAAGACTTGGACTTTGATTTCACTGGTTTTCATTATTAGGGCTTCTCTTAGTAAATGTTTTAAGAGAAACAAACAAGCCTTAGTCAGCAATCTATTATATAAATGAATTTAGTAGAGCAATTTTTCTGGATTATAATTAAATCTGACTGCTCAACTGAAGTAACCATTTCATTGAACAGTCTAAGCTTGTGGGTGCAATCATGAAGCAGGATTCTTTTTCCTCCAATCTTTACTTTAACCACAGGAGGACAAATCTCCTTTTCCCATCTCTTAATGATATCTTGAGTGGATCCCATAGCTTCCTGATCATTTTAAAGTATTTTAAAAAAAGTTGCTTTTTTAGTTTAGTTAATCCAGTCTAATTTAATCCAGATTACAACTTCAAATTCATATCCTTTTCTCCCTAAATTAAAACTTAACCCTGGGCCAAGGACCAGTGGTTGTAGCAGTGAGGGCTGTTGTTTTTTGTTGTTGTTGTTGTTTGTTTGCATCTGCAGATGGTCTTTATTTTCATACTTCTCTGACATGAGTGGGGATTTTGGAGATTCAACTTGGGGTACACTTTTTCCTAGCTGGTCCCCTGAAGCTGTGGGTCCGGCTCGGGGAGAGGCAGAGGGTGCCTCTTTAAGACATCTAAGCAAAGCCACAAGAGCTGATCCAGTGAAGCCCAGGAGGATGTTGAATGGTATTGAGAGTCCACCTTGGACTGGAGAGTAGCACCAGGCTGCGGGCAGCAACCACCCCCACTGACCGTGGCAGCCACTGACATCATCTTGGCTGTGAAGGAGATGGCGGCGATTCCTACTCCGGTGAAGCCCATGGGCACAGCACCACAGGCGCAGCCCCCACGGCCAGGGCATCTACAGTTGCAGCGCCAGCTGCCTGTTATATCATGGTGAAGCCCTGTTTTTTATCTCATCCTTCCCTCCCTCTGCTGGGTCCATTTTCATCTAGGCATAGAGAGGAATAGTTTAGAGGTTGAAAAACACACTCCCCTCTTTGTTGATTGTCTTGCCTCTCCTTCGAAGCCCTCTTTGTGGTAGACATTTAAATGGTGGTCTCTTAAGTGTCTCACAAGTTCCTTCTTTGGCGGCAGCTTTGGGAAATTCTTCATTTCATCATTCAGAGATGAGGAAGACTATTTTCTGGCTTGACCTCGTCTGAAAAATTTCTTAGATCATCTCACCTCTGGCTATCTAATCCCTAAACTCTGGCCAGCATATCTTGGTGGAACACCAGAGAGCTACATTTCAGTTACCTTCCATACTGTCCATTTGACCATTGAGGTACATATTTTCTGCCGCCCAGAGAAACAAGAGTGCAGGCTGCCTCAGTGCATTTCTTCCTATAGACTGCCATGTCTTGCTCCTCTGCCACATGCTCAGATTCTCTACCCTCCCTGCACTTCTTCCCCACTTCTAATGGACAGTTGCAGGCTAGCAACTTTGTTACATAAGTAGATTTTCAACCGAGAAATTAGGTGAAGCTCAATTATGTGTATGTGTAGCTCTGAGGAATCTCCTTGAATCTCTCCTGTCTTTTGTTTATGTGCAGGGGTGGGAAGCAGAGGGGAGCAGTGATTTCTGCCACTGTTTAGTAGATCTTGTACAAGTGCATCTGATGTCTTTTCTTAGTCTGATCCAAATCCATAGTTCTTTTTGGTGGTTACAAAATTTTGGAATGAATTTATTTTTTATAATATCCCATTCCGGTGCACATAAACTGTCTGTTACCAGAAGAGTCTGGCCAAATTAGCCTCATATTTGTCTCTTGCCTGAGGAAAGAAATGTCCAAAAGTTCATTTAATTTTGAACTTTGCCACCTGGTTGATGAGGTAAGAATTTCATTCAATTATTCAATTAATTTTTACTGTTTTAATTAGGAGCAGGACAGATTCTGAAGGGTTTTTTGGTTTTGGAGGGGTGGTTTGCCCTAATGCACAGGCAATACCTCCCTTTCAAGACTGGTGCTTTTCATATTTAACACCTCTTACTCTGTCTAAACAAGTTATTTCCAAAACACTCTCAAAGCAAACTTGGAAATTCCTTGTTTTTTCTTTTCAGATGACAGTCTGTGATGGATAGCAGATGTTACTTATGATCAATACTTCAGAAAACAAAGAAAGTTTGATGTGAGAGCTAGCGAATTAACATAGAAGAAAACATTTCTATTGCTTTTAAAATCATTACAAATATTTTGGAAAAGTTAGCATTTAAAAGTTCTCTAAAAAAGCAAAAACATTTTTGTGAAGAGTTTTGATTGCTTTTTTCTTCTTAATATAACGTCTTCTTTTGCTCACTATTTAAGATGACTAATAAAAGTGATTTTTGTATGAAATAAAATGTTACCTAATGTTTAAATATAAGCATTTATGTCACATATATCATATTTGGTACAAACTTTTAGTTAAACATTTGATTAAGTAAGAAATTAGGAATGATTGCCTAATTACTCATATATTTTGCATAAGAGCCGGGAAACTTTCAGACATTGAAACTGCAATGTCTGATTGATCCCAAGTTTGAGGAACAAATAATTTAGACATGATAATTCAGAATGTATTAAATTCAAAATAATATTCTCTATTACACCTTTGAGTGATAAGTGCAACTGCTTACCTGAAAATTGTGAAGAGAATTGGGAAATCTGACTAGGGGCATTTTTGGTAAAAATATGAGTCTATTTTTTGGGGGAGTTGAACTTCAGTTTCTGTTACTAAACATGAATGCATTCTTTATAAGACATACTTAGAGATTTCTTGTTAACAAATCTGATATAATTATTTTATGAATAAATAAACAGCTTACATTTAGTGGAGTACTTTATAAAATGGATTTTGAAATCTGTCATCATCTAAGGATGAAAAGTAAAAACAGTAAGGAAAATCAGGCAAGTCCTGGGAGCTTTCTATATGCTATCTTATTTAACCTAATTTATTAACCAAATCCACAGAGAAAATGTAGGCAACTTGTCCAAAATCATAAAGCTACTAAGTGGCAAGACCAGGATTAAAATCAAAATCTGTGTGTCTTTCAAGACAGTGCTCTTCTCAGTAGGTCGCAGTGGCTTCCCAGGAAGTAAGAGGACATTGCTTACAGAGTGGGGCAAAAAGGGACCTGCTCTGAGTCCCATGTGGACAATACCTCCAAACCTCATGGAACCGATCTTCAGGAGGCAGAAGCCAGGGAACAATCACTGGACAAATAGTAAAATAGATCAGGATTGATGTGTTTTAATGCCTGTTGTACAAGTTTCCTTATAATTCTCTATTGAAGCCTAAAAATAATTGGAAATGAGCCATTTTAAGAGAATCTAGAATAAAATATTCAAGAGGATAAACTAGAAACAGCAGCAAGTTCAACATAGTGTTGGCTTATTTGTGCTATAGAGCCAAATGAGTGATATATTATTTTCTGTAATTTCTTTAAATCTTCGCCTAATATGCATGAAGAGTTTCTGGTCTCATGTATTAGATTTTATAGGTTTAAAGAAAGAAAAAATAGTTGTGTATGTATGTGTTGAAGTGTCCCTTCAAGATTTACATACATAATAGTACTTCACTTATATGTAAATGTCATAAACAAATATTCCTTTTAAAGTATTTTACTGTGTTGAGAAGCTTTTCTCTACTCTCCTTACTATTCATATGACTTGAGGATGGTGCATTTCCTTTAGTAATTTAGTAACAGACATTCCCAAACAGAATACATTAAAAATAATGCATAATATGGCTTGTATCACTTCTTACGTAGAAATTGCTTTCTCAGGGGTAATCTTGCCACTGGAAGATTTATGAGTTGATATTTTAAAATTTCATGCTAGTTTGTAAGATGTCTTCCCATATACTCATTTAACAAAATAGAAATCACATATATTGGCTCTGATGGCTGTGTTATATAGTTGTACAGTATTAGGGAGAATGTCTCGAACATCTGTATTTAAAAGTATGAAGGGTGGGAAAATGATCCCCATTGTAATAGTAAATCGAATTATAACTCAGCTAGGATAAATTACACTTTAGGGAAATACAGGTCATAAATGTAGAAGGATTCAGTGCAAGAGACAGAAAGCCGAGCCTTTACAGTCACTAACGTCATCTTTTTAGTCTTAAAATTCTTCCATTGTTTCACAAATGAGTCTCCTATAAATTTAGAAAATAAGGTACTATTTCTTATATTTCAAATTCAAATTTATGCAACTAAATTCATTCCCCTCCAAATCTGTTCTCTTTTCAACTTTCATCTAATTACCTATCACTTAAAAGTCCCAGGGATTTTTTTTTTTCCAAATACATCCTTCATTTCTCTTCTCTGCCTCTGTCATTAAGTGTATGTCAACATGCTTCCAAACAACCACTTCATTCAGTCAATTCAGTGAAAAAAAAAAATCAGTCAGGTCAGTTGCTAGGTTCCCTGTAGACAAAACATCCAGCTGACTGAATGGATGTTTCCATTATCAACTGTTTGTTTTGGCATTATCTAGACATAGCCTTTGTGTCCTTTTTCCCTCCTTTTATTAAGTCTGCTCTAATTGCTTTTGTGTTACCTTTTTTGGCATTCTTCTAGCTTCTTCCTTCCACTTTTGATTGTTTAAACAGTTCTATTTATAAATGCATTCTTCGATCGATTTGTATGATATGTGTTCTAAGTGGTTTAGCACAAAGTACATAGTCTATCTTAATATTCAAAGTCTGTGCTCAAACAACTTGAGACAAAGTTTGAATTGGAATAAGATTTAAGGCCATGTATACTAACTTGGATATATTTTTTTTTTTTCTGAGCCAGCTTTCTTATTTTTAGAAAATATATGTGTGATGGCAGAGAGAAGAGAAAGACAATTACCAAATATTCTGGTATTGCTACTTTGCTTCTTTATAATCACACCTTTACTCTACTTCCCTTAGATTCTATGGTCCAGACAGCAAACCCATCTGACAAAACCTGGGGCTGATGAAACACATTTTCTATTTACTTTCTAAGCACACCTGAACAGAAAAACTTGCCTAAAGAAAAGCATATAAGTGCTCAAACTGAACTTAATTTAAATCATGAAGGGACACTTCCAGAATACCACTACACTATCCTAGTGAATTCACCTTCCAATTTTTTCCTCAAATCTTTAGTAAGCTCTTCCCTTTTAACATTCATATGATGACCTCTCAGAACATTCACAGAGAAAACAAATGTAATTTGATGAGAACAATATCTCATGTTTCCACCACCAGTTCTGAAACTGTGCCTTGGTCCATTCTTTCAGCTCTCTATCCTGTTACGAAAGAGAAAGTGTCTCTGCTCTCAGGCCAGTTCCTCCCCTAGGCCCTCATCTTTAAAAAAACAAACAAACAAACCAAAAAACCAAACTCGTCTCCTGATCCCACGTTCTCCTCCATCTGCTGCTCTGCGAGTCTCTTCTTAATAGCAAAACTTCTCAAAAAGTGAACTTATTCTTGTTCTCTCCATTGTCTTACTATCCATTCTCTCTTCAACCAATTCCACTAAGACTTTTTTCCTGCTTGTTGTTTGCTGCTTTGTTTTTCCAAAGATGTACTGAAGCAGAAACCAGTTGGTTGAATACTTGACAGGAAAAATAAGAGAAGTTTCAATGGTATTCAAAATACTTTTTACAAGACTTCTTTGTCAACTAGATTATGTTGTAAACTTTTTTTGCTAAATTCTTTAGGACTGTTGGTTCTTAAGAACTAGGGCTTATTTTTCTTCCAAATCTACCTTGTGCTACTGAAAAACTGCATACAAGCATTAGAAAGCTGTTTCTGTAAGATATGGGTTTGTTTTGTATTCTTGCTGAAGATATATTGTTGCACTGGTGTGATTTCCATCAGTATCACCATGATGCTGTGAAATTTCATTGAAAACCTGTTTCTCTCTAGTTTTAACCTTCTTAATCAGAAGTGTTCCTTTTGAGTGGCTGTCAACCTGAAAAAGTGAATCCAGAATGGTTTCCCTCAGGTTCAGAGAAGAAAAGTTTGGGAGATGCAGAGAAACTGCTCTCCCTGCTTTCCAGCAGCTCCATTAGGTGATGATCTGAAAATCAAGGCTGTGCTAACATTCTGCAGGTCCTGATATTCCTGGATGTGGCGGGCCGCTTCTTCCTTCCTGTTCTGAGTCTCATTCTGCAGGAGACCACTGGTGTCTCAGCAGTTAGCAGCTTCCACAGCGAAGTTCTCTTCCATTCCATGCATGTGGAGCTCCAGAAACTTAGTCCTTTTCAGTCATGCACTTTGCAGGTGAGGGACTCAACTTAGCTCTGGTACTCCCTTAGCTTCTGCTTCATCTGGTATAAGGCATCAGTGCTCTAGTTCAATTAGCAACCTCACAGAGATCAGCAAACTTGGACTTGGACTGTTCTTCAACTTTCTGAAGGTTCTTCGCAGCCACACTTTCATTCTCCTGCTGCACATCACACAGAGCCGCCGTGACTTTTGGCTGGGAAACATGCACCCCAGTTTGCCCATGCTACCCTTGGATCTGAGCCTGAGCTCACCACTTTCATCATTGTGCAGTTTTTTCAAAAAGTCAGTCTCTTCTTGCAAGGAATCTACTTTACGTTCAAGATCAAGGAGTGCCAAAGAAACAGTGTCAACATCCTGTCTGAAAGTTCCCAGCGTGCTCTGAGTTTCTTCTCTCTGAGCTCCTCTCTGAAGCATCTCCTCTTGCAGCTTCTTCCAGAGCTGCATGATGTCCTTGGCCAGGTTGTTGCCCTGCACCTACCTGTTATTGATAAACAGGTCCACCTGCTAGCACAGCCCTGGCATCTCCTTTTTATCGAGGTCCCCAAGTGTGACTTCTCTAGCCCTTGAGCTGGGACTGCGGGATCTCATTGAGTTATTTCTGGGAGGTGCACCTTGGAGATGCAGGTTAGGAGATGCAGTCATTCAGCTCCTTTGGCTCCACCTTCTCCTTGGTGCGGGTGTTCTTGAACTTGGTGTTGAGGTCAAGGCCGAGAAGGGCGTGGTGACCTGCTGTCCCGCAGACAAGGCGTGGAGGCTGTGGCTAGTGCTGGGGCACAGGGCACTGGCCAGGCTATGAGTGAAGTAAAACAGTGACTGTTCTGGCTGAATCAGCTCCTGGTGCTTGGTTGCCCAGCTCCTGAAATAGGAAGATGAGGACCACCATCTGGTGAACTTGGCTGCAGAGGGTGGCAGTGCAGACTGGCTCTGGGAGGAGAGACCAGCAAGAATGCGGTGGGCGTGGGCAGCAGGATTGCTGGTACATTTCTGGCCCAGGGACCCGGAAGTAAAAGTGGCAGAGCTGTAGTAAAGCTTTTGTTCTCTCCGCTGCCCTGAAATAGCTCTCATCAAGGTATCAGACTACTCATATTTTGCCAAAGCCAGCAATTTTTTTTGTCTGCAACTTCCTTCACTTCCCAGAAGCACCTGAAAAGGCCAACACTGCCTCTGTGATAAAACACATACCTCTCTAGGCCTCTGACATTCTTGGTTTTCTTCAACCAAGGAATGTCAAACCAATCATCCTCATGATCAACTCTCTTCATCCAGGCTCAAATTCCATTTCATTTAACATATCTTGCAATAGAAGGAGAAAAGCAAACCATTTAAAACTTTACCATGTATTTTAAAAATCATTTTGTCTTGTCTCAAGACAATGTCTGCTAAATAAGCCAAGTATGTAAGTTATATTTTATTATTGAGGTCAAAAAAGGAATTCAGTCTTCTTTAATCAAAGATCAATTAAATGTCCAAATTATCAGTTCCCCATGATTTTCTCTAGCTCCAAGGTAAACGAACGCAGTAATGGAGTAGTTTGTAAGTATATTAAAATGTTTGACACTGTCAGTCAACAAGTACACCTTTCTGAACATGAAGTTTTCTTTTAGACCAAAAGCTGACTCAGTCGTCTGGGTCAGCAATATTTGCCCTGTTGTGGACATTTTACTTTCCTCTTTTGAAACTGGTTTTTATGGAAGCATCAAGCAATTGGAAAACAAGTACTAGTTTAAGTATTCTTTTTTTTTGAATTGTCTTTAATAAAAACTTTCCTCTTTAGTTATAAAAAACAATTTTAAATGATCATGACTGGATTTTAAATGGGGTTGTCAGAGTGATGATTTCTTAAAGTCATTACTCAGCTTTATTCTGTTAAGATTAGTCAATATTGTAAATAAGCATCTATGTATTATGTTTGTTATACTGGCTGCTTACCAAAGATCCCGATTGTAATGGGGGTTGCTGTCATCTATATTATCATGTTCTCTGTGGGGAGTTTCAATAATAACTCTTTTTTTATTTTAAAAAAATTTTTTACAGTGTTAATGTTATGTCAATTTCTGGTGTACGTCATAATGTTTCAGTCATACATATATATTCATTTTCATATTCTTTGTCATTATAGGTTACTATAAAATATTGAATATAGTTCCCTGTGCTATACAGTAGAGACTTGTTTATTTTATATATAGTAGTTAGTATCTGCAAATCTCAAAATCCTAATTTAACCCTTCCTATCTCCTTTCCCCCGGTAACATAGTTTGTTTTCTATGTCTGTGAGTCTGCTTCTGTTTTACAGATAAGTTCATTTGTGTCTTTTGTTTGTTTGTTTGTTTAGATCCCACATATGACTGATATCATATGGTATTTTTCTTTCTCTTTCTGGTTTACTTCACTTAGAATGATAATCTCCAGTTCCATCCATGTTGCTGCAAATGGCATTATTTTATTCTTTTTTATGACTGAGTAGTATTCCATTGTATAAATATACCACAGCTTCTATATCCAGTCATCTGTTAATGAACATTTACATTATTTCCATGTCTTGGCTATTGTAAATAGTGCTACTATGAACATTGGGATGCATGTATCTTTTTGAATTAGAGTCCCCTCCAGGTATATGCCCAGGAGTGGGATTGCTAGATCATATGGTAAGTCTATTTTTAGTTTTTTGAAGAATCTTCATAGTGTTTTCCACAATGGCTGCCCCAAACTATGTTCCCACCAACAGTATAGGAGAGTTCCCTTTTCTCTACACCCTCTCCAGTGTTTATTGTTTGTGGACTTTTTGATGATGGTCATTCTGACTTGTGTGAGGTGATACATCATTGTAGTTTTGATTTGCATTTCTCTGATAATTAATGATACTGAGCATTTTTTCATGTGCCTACTGGCCATTTGTATGTCTTCTTTAGAGTATTGCTTGTTTAGGTCTTCTGCCCCTTTTTGGATTGGGTTGTTTGTTTTTTTGTTATTAAGTTGTAATAATAACTCTTTTCTATAGCAAACATAAAGGACTTTGGAGTTAAAAATTTTTTTTTCTGTCTTTTGTGAATTTTGTACTTATTTCAAGCCTATACATCAAACTTTCTGTTTTTAACCAACATGCACATATTCTGTTCTAAATACAGTTTTAAAATTATTATCCCACAAAAGTATTACAAGGTCAGCAAAACATTTTTTATTTAATTTTTTTTTTTTATCAGGAAACTTGTTTTTATCGGAAGTGGACATGCATTCACTGGCATCAAATTTATGATTGGATCAGGAAATTAAGTTGGTTTGTAGAAGCCAGTTTTTTTTAGATATTTAAAACAATGTTTTGACTCTGCTTCATAAGGTGACACATTATTTCAAAAATAGAATGGTTTGGGCCTGCCTTGCCTCATGGATAAAGCAGATGGGTTAGCAACAGTCATGTGGGCAAAAGCCTTCGGAAGAATCTACCTCACTACTCTCTCTTCATACTGGTGTGACTATAGTTGTGGTGAAAACAAGCTGCAGTATAGCATAAAAATATCAGATAAGTACTCTTATGTAGTATGTCGTACATTTTTCTTTTTTCAAGTGGATATTCCTTAGAAAATAACCACTCTCTAAAGCAAGACCATCCTGAACATTATACTGTAAGTAAAAACAAAAATGGAAACATCTGTTGGTATCAAAAGTTCTCCCAGGGTGGTTTGGTTCAACATCACTTTCTTATTTTGACTTTACAAATACCACCAATGGTATTAACTACAAATCTTAATTAATAACACTTTGTAAAGTCATATCAGCATGAAACAAAATAGCTACCAGAGCAAAAATACTTTAGCCATGCCATTTCGAATCCAGCTTTCATTTTGCTCCCTCCTAGAATTTACCTAAATTGCATAGCATGTAAATGCTGAGCCCATTTAAGAATCTAGTTTTGGTAAATGAAAAATGGCCACTGTGACACAATCTTCTAGGCAAAACCACTATTTCTCTTGGATTTATTATTTGGCCCTATGTGATATGATGGTAATTCGAAAGGTTAAAAGAGAATATTAGCATTTCTATATGAACTTCCTGATCATAAAGTTACTCTTCTGACAAAAGGAATGAAGTGCAACCCTCTCCATTTCTACATCCTAGCAGAGAACAGAGAAGGAGGGCTAATATCTCTGGTCATAAAGGGAAAAACTGATATTTTTCAGAGCCTAAAGGAGAAAGTTAGACTGCTTGAAAATCAAATGATAAAGCTGTACTTCAGGTGAACTTTGAACAAGTTCATAAAGCAGTAATGAAACTGAAATCTTGATATAAAGCAGGAGCTGTCCTGCTACAATTTCATGCAACACATAGACAAAGATTAGCCAAGCCCTGGATGAAAGAAATACAACCTGGACCAGAAGAGAGATTATTCACTTAGCCACACTATATAAAACTTTTCACCAGATTTGTAGTAAAAAGGAACTGTGAGTTCATGTCAGAACTCTATTCTATAGCTTTCAGGGTCTGTTTGGTATACTTACTCTTAAATAGTACAGTAAAATATATATTTTCTTGACTTTATAATTTGGATTTGTCATTCTCAATGATTTCTTTGATTTTATTCATAAAGTCTTAAGGTAAAAGTCACCATCATTTCTAGAATTCTGGACCAAGTGCACTCTACCTGTTCATTTCAGTCAAGTTTTTAGATACGAAGCAGACAAACTCAGATGAGAACTGGTCCTTAGGCAATATTAATTTTGCTGACCTCATGTGCAAACACAAACACAGACACTATGATCATCTCAATTCATAATGGAGATTCCCATCAATATCATCACCTTTATTGTTATTTTAGATGTTTGGGACCCTATCTAATGCTAAAGACTTGAGCTAGGAGCAGAAAGCAGCAAGAGTACTAACTATCAACTACATGAAACTTCATTTCACTCTATCCAAAATTTCTGGTGTTCTGAATCTTTTAGTAAGGCCTTTGGGTATATATATATATATATGAAGTGAAGTTCTTAAAACAGGCCACTCTCTGGGATGACAGTGACCCACGTACGCTGACTTCTGGGAAGCCCATTCATGGCCTCACTACTCTGCACACTCTCTTCCTCTGGGCTGCCCCAAGCTAGCAGCTGTCTCTCTGAAAGTGGTGTATCTGTGAGGAATAGAGAGAATTCTTTCTAATGGAGGAGAGGTCAGATGCAGTGCAGTACACACCATTAAAAATAAATAAACACAGTTCCACTCAGGGATAAATTCTGCTACCATGTACTAAACATTATAAATATATATTTCTTGTAAACTTTGTGTCATGGTTGTTTTAAAGAAAGCAGCGTTCCTGCTGTATACAGTTTAGCTCTCAAGAAGGTGAAACCTCTACTTTCCTTCTCAAACAAATAAACAGTGAGGTGTTATGTGAGAGTCTGTGGCTAAGAACGTCTGCCAGTTGACAGTGAAATTTGCTTTAATAAACTGAGTCATTTAATTTCCAAACGTTTTTGCTTGCTGCCTTCTGAGAGTCCTCGTGATCTGCATCTGAGAAAGGAAGGGGCCAAATAATTTCAAATTCCATCTTCCCCTCTGTGGTAGTTTTGCAGAAGGGTACAAATCAATCTCTGGGATGTTTAGTAATGGATTTTCACTTTGTACTCTAAGGCTTTCTAAAGAAAGGATCAAAGGCTGTTTAAACAGAAGATTATTCTGGTTTTCTCTTGAATGTAAAACTTGAATATAGAATATTCATCTTTTAATTTCAGGAGTACAACACCAAAATGGCTCCTACTAGAAAAGTGAAGAGCAGTGATACCACATTTAAAAGATTTCCAAACTTTTATTCAGTTTAAGTGTAATGCAGTTTAAGATATTTGCAATATTAATGATGCTACAAATGTCCTAGATCCCCCTGCTGTTGATAGGTTGAGATTATTTTTCATATTTAAATTGAGTCTTTGCTTGGGTACATAGAAAGTGGATGAGGGGTACTTCAGGTTTTAAATTGCACTTAACAGATGCTTGTATTTTTTGAATGAGCTATAATTAATGATGAGTTAGAAACAAGAAATATTGGTGTTTATTTTACTATCTTACCTTAGAGCAGTTTAGGCTAGTAAAGCTTTTGTAATTCTCAGATGTCCCAGAGTATGATGGAGCCAAATTTATGCACCACGTTTGACAGTCATAATCTCCCCATGCGGCTCCCCAGGTTACTTGTTTAGCAGTAACCCTTTTAGCCTAATCCACTCCCCACCCACTGCCACTTCTTCTACCCCTGGCCTGTCCCCACCCCCACAACCACCACCCAAACACACATCAAAGGATTCCTAGAAACCATTGCTGCAAAATGCAGCTTGCTAGTCTTGCTAGCTAGTACTGGTACCAGTCTTGGTAATCAAGTTTATGTTCTCAAGAAATTACATAATGTAATACATAGAATGAACACTAAATCTGAGAATACGAAAATGTCTGCTAAAATGTTCACTCCTTACTGGTTGCATACTAAGCATATGTGTAAAATTCATTGGCACTGGCAAGAAAACCAAACTGCATGGGGCTGGGATAGGAGTGGAGGGTGGTGTTCACCCTCTGAGAGGCTGGGAAGTCAGTGCAGGAGTCCTCCATTCGTGCAGTTTTGCTTCCCAAGATTCCAGTGACCCATGGTCAATTATGGTCTGAAAATGGTAAATGGAAAATTCTAGACATAAACAATTCATAAGTTTTAAATTGTGTACAGTTTTGAGTAGCATGATGAAATCTCACCCCGTCCTGCTCTGTCCCACCTGGATCGTGAATCATCCCTTGGTCCAGCGTGTCCCACCCATTAGTCACTTGGTAGCCATCAGATGGACTGTCACCGTATCACTGTGCTTGTGTTCAAATTACCCTTATTCTGCTTAATAAGGGCATCCAAGCACAAGAGTATTGATGCTGTCAATTTTGATATGCCAAACAGAAGCCATAAATTGCTTCCTTCAAGTGAAAAGGTACAAGTTCTCAATAAGGAAAGAAAGAAATTGTGTGCTGAGGTTGCTGAGATCGATAGTAAGAATGAGTCTTCTGTATGTGAAGCTGTGAGGAAGGAGAAAGAAATGTGTGCTGTTTTTTTCTGTCAAACCTCAAACTGTGAAAGTTAGAGCCATGGTGCATGAAAAGTGCTTAGTTAAGATGGAAAAGCGTTAAATTTGTACAATAAGATATTTTGAGAGAAAGAGAGAGAGAGCACATTCACATAACTTTTATTACAGTCTGTTGTTATGATTGTTCTATTTTATTATTAGTTACTGTTGTTAATCTCTTCCTGTGCTTAAAGTTTAATTTAGAAAAACTTGATAGGAAAAAACATAGTGCATATGTAGAGTTCAGTACTAGCCACAGTGCCAGGTGTCCACTGGGAGTCTTGGAACATATCCTCCAAGGATATGGGGAGACCACTATGTACTTGATTACAGGGCTATTCTCTGCCTCCAGACCAACGTCCACTCCCAGGGGCTAGGCCCTGTATTAACCATCTAACAATTATTGACATACTTTCTGATTACATTGATTCTTCTACCAAAAACACCACCCTAATTCCAAGAGTCTGTTATTTTTCCCTTCTTCCTCTGTGAAGATTTCTCTGTGTGCCTTCATTTTGGGAAAGGAGATGGTGACAGGTCAGGAAGAGTGACTTGAGTTCTTTGAGGACATTTGGTGTCAATTTGTGCTCCTTCTTATGGCAGTGCTCCCAGCTGCCCCACCCTCATCCCCTGCTGGGCTCCATTCTCACTTCATTTGAGTTTGCGTGCTGTGCCATTAAGCTTCATACACTTTTTGTGTCTTTTAGTTGACATCTTTACAAGCATTACACAAGTGAGATTTCTCAGGTTGCTTGTTTAGAAAATACCCCTTTTAGTCTAATGCCTTCCATGGCATTGTACAAATTTGGATAGTTTTGAAAAGGGCTCCCATGATTCATGTATTCTGCAGCAGTGAGGATGATCTTCCACTGACCGCTCTAAATTGGGGCATTATATTAACCTTTATTTTTTAGCTATTCCTATCCTAATGCAAGTAACAGAATTAAAAAGTAATATGGCATAATCTAGGGGCAATGTACAAACACGTATTAATGAAACATATTTGTGATAGGTCAAACATTACATATCACATTTAACAATACTGCCACAATACAGTTACTTGAACTGCTTTCTTTTAAGGTCACATTTAAAAATTCTTTTGTTGAGTACAATATTGTATGATGTAATTTATATTAAATTCAAGAACCAGTGTATCTAATATACAGTAATGGAAATCAGAAGAGTTGTTGTTTATGGGGAGTGGAGATTAAGTGCAAGGGGCCAGGAGGAAGCTTTCTGAGGTGATGGGACTGTTCAGTGTCTTGATTGGTTACAGGGATGTATGCATTTGTTAAAACTTATTGAATTGTACACCTAGGATATATAAATTTCACTCTGATAATTTTAGCCTATTAAAATGTGAAAAATTGCTTTGTGAAGCTGTAATATTAATTTGTGAAAGTATCAGCTGAGTATTTTCATTATGTTATATGTTTTAAAACATTTTTTATGAAATGTAGTTGATTTACAATTTTAGTTTCAGGTGTAGAGCAAAATGATTCAGCTATACACATACATACATATATTTTTTTCAGATTATTTTCCTTTGTAGCTTATTACAATATGTTTTCATTATTACATTTGATCTAGAATATATAGAAATTCCATAAGTGGTAAAATATCAAAATTAAGATAACAGAAGTCATGCTATTGCACAAAAACTGGTGAATCCTAGACGATTTCAGGCAGATCTCTCTCCACCTTGTGAGAAAGCATGCTATGTCTTTTTAACTGCTTTAGCCATTTTTAAAACATTGGACAATGTTCTTGAATTTCGGTTCTTTATTTAGATTAGAAACAATTAAATTGGATGTAGTATTTTTTCACTAATTCTTAATCTTACTTAAAATAGCAAATTAATGTAACTGTATATATTAACAGCAAGTATAACTGCTTTTCCAATAGTACTTTTTTCTCTCTCAGTTTTTGGACAAACAGATTCATCTTTTACTGTTTTGGCAGTGCTTTAAGTTCACTCCTATTTCTTCAACCTTCCTCCCACACATGGAAAATGTGTTCTGTGAATTAGACGACATAATATCCCAGTCCTGACTACTCACGTTGCAGTCCCAGGCAAATACTAGACCTTTTGGATAAACGGCTTGACAGTTTTTCTCGGTTATGATACATTTAACTAATTTTGGAGAGGCATCTGGGAATATTATAGTTTGAGTCCATTCTTAGAAAACATTGTTATTTAAGAGGCACATAGAAGACACTAACTTTAGAGAATATTGTTTTAAAAACCATTTCATAGTAAAGATAGAGGAGTGGTTGCCTTATGATTTTGCAATGGCAACACTAATATCGATAATGGTGGTGATGATGCCAACTCAGGGCCATTCACTCTGCTGAATTCTTTTGTTTTTATTGAAGTAATGTTGATTTACAATGTTGTGTTAGTTTCTGGTGAGTAGCATAGTGATTCAGTTATACATTATATATATGTGTGTGTGTATGTGTATATATATATATATATATATATATATATATATATATATATATATATATATATATATATATATACATATTCTTTTTAACATTATTTTTCACTATAGGGTATTACAAGCTATTGAATGTAGTTCCCTGTGCTATACAGTAGGAGCTTGTTTATCTATTTTGTATATAGTAGTTTGTATCTGCTAGTCACAAACCCCCAATTTATCCCTCCCCCCTTTCCCTTTGGTAACCATAAGTTTGTTTTCCATGTCTGTGAGTCTCTTTCTGTTTTATAACTCTGAATTCTTTTAAATATTATTATTGCATTACTCTTCCTGCCAGCTAAGGAAGATAGGTATTATTATTATTATTATTATTATTATTATTATTATTATTATTATTATTATTGTTTTAAAGAATAGGAAGCTGAGTGTTAGAGAGGTAATCAAAGCAGCTTGTTCTTTCACAGCTCTTCTAATGATGCTGCAGGTGGAGCAAACGCTTTTTAAGGAATCCTCCTGAAAAATGGGCCCACCCATAGTGAGTGAAGTGCAGATTTCTGAGAAGTCCTACCCACCTCAGCCTGCTGACTACCTCTGACAGTCTTTCTGTTTGATCAAATGAAAGCAAACAGCAAAGCACCCACCAAGAATAAGCTGGGGGTCAATTCATGCAGAAAAGGAGCAGCAGTGGGACTCTAGAAAGTGACAAAGAAATTATGTTTGAAAAAGCTGAAGTTTCCACATAGATTTTTCTTAGCAGAACTCGGTTGCTTAGCAGTGTTTGATACAGTGGGAGAAACAAGAAGAACCTGACAGAGTCTTACTTACAGGACCTTATAATCAAGTTGAAGAAGGAAATCTAGTATTAAATAATAACTAATATTCATAATAGAACTTAATCCTGGATTAGTAATACCAGTTTTTCAAGAATGCAAAGGAGAAGAAATCTTTTTTGGTGGGCAGTTCACAGAAGGCTGGGTTTCAAAGGATGAGGTAAAACAGACATGAGGACAAGATTATGGTTATAGAGTAGACTGAGAATGGGGGAAAGAACATGCAGGGGAGTGGAGAGGAAGATTTGAAATTAAAAATACCTGTTTTCCTGGAAACTTTATGAGTCACCACTGGGTAGCAGTACTGGAAAACTTTCCTTTTCCTAAGACCTGGGAATGTGATTGTCGCTTTAATTCGGCACAGGGGAATCAGCATGTCTTTGTAAAGCTTGTTAGAGGTGCCTGTGTGTGGGGAAAACAAAATGAAACGCTGTGTTGACAAGAGCTGTCTGTAAATGTCTATCTTTGGAATGGCTCCATTGCTCTTGGCTTCAGACTTCTGGCATCTACAACTCAGGTCAGAAAATGTTACGGAAAGTTTAAAGTAACAGTTTTTAATCAACTACAAATATATTTCATTAAGTAAAACTAACACTTTTACTTTAGAATATGCAGATAGCTTCCTTTTTTGCTGTTTGACAGTAGTTTTCGAGGATTTGTAATATTTTGATATAAAAAATGTTTAGGTTTTCATTTGAAGTGTGGTGTGGAGCAACAGAAAAACAGGGAAAAAACCCCAATCAGCCACCGCATTGCTTTTCAAACACAACTCTGTTAAGGTTTTCTTGAATTTCTTTCTACTCTTTTTTTCCCATGTAGATAAATTTGGAGTCGCAAGAGGAGAATACATTTATTTCCCGAAGCTATGTTTCTTTGAATAGAGTAACTCACACACAAGAAAACATAGAAACTATTTGAAATTTTTCATAATTCTTCTACATGTGCGCTATTAAGATATCTATGTCTTCATGCACAGAAAATTCTTTGCAAATGTTCATACCAAACTATTAACTGTGATTCTCTAAAGAAAGAAGAAGTTTGAAATAGGGAGAAAGGAAATATATGTACACACACACACACACACACACACACCCCCTCATTGGAAGCAGCACACTGCTACTTCTATAATAAAAAAAATAAAAAAAAAAAATAAAAAGCCAACCCAGCACCTGGGGCCTTGACTATGAATTATTTTTGTTTACCAAATAGTTTATTCTGAGAATAAAATTAATAACAAATATTTTTACAGTCTCTAAATGTATTTTTAAAATTATGCCTATCCAAAATATCATAACTAAGAGCTACTTAAGGCACGCAGACAATATTCGTTAGTAGAGTTATATTTATCTTCACATCATTGCCTCACTGCATTAAAGGATTAGCCTCCATAAACACAGGCAAGGTCATTAATTAAAACAAATTCAGTATAAGACCAGCTTGGATCAGTAGGAGTATTCAATGCTGCTTAAAAAAAGACTTTTTAATATTTTCCAATAGATGTATAACTACTAATTAAATTCTTCCAAGTAAATGTGCTATAAATTATAACTTTTTTTAGATGGAGAGATAATAAGAATAAAATGATTCTTTTTTTTTTTAAGTTTTTGTTTTGTTTTGTTTTGTTTTGCTTTGTTTTGTTCTTAGGGGAAGTTAATGAGGTTTATGTATTTATTTATTTTAATAAAGGTACTAGGGATTGAACCCAGGACCTCTGAGATATACCCCTGAGCTATACCCCTCCCCCGATAAGATGATTCTTAACCAAGGATGATTTTGCCCCCCAAAATGGGGACATGGGCAACGATAGGAGTTGTTTTTGGTTGTCACAACTCAAGGAGGGTGCTACTGGCATCTAGTGGGTAGACGTCAGGGATGCTGCTAAACATCTCACAATGCACAAAACAGCCCCCACAGCAAAGAGTTACCTGATCGTAAAGAATTATCTCCTCCTATAAGATCGCCAGTTTAATTGTACTATACTTTCTTGATCTTTAAATGATTCTTGTACTTTCCTTTTAATTTTAATTTAGTTTTAGTTTGTAGCTATCCTTAAAATTTGCTTTTAAATGTGCATTTTAAATTAGTAATACCCAGGATATGGGCAATATGGGCAAATTGGGATTCACCTACGCTATAATTTAGTCTGTAAATTGTGAAACTGTAGAAATGTGTATAGATAGCTTTAAAATATATATGCTTTTGAGTCAGATCTCATCCATTGTTAAATTTTAAAACTTTATTATATCATATAATCTGTTGAGTGACCTTATATTCCAAGACCCTTTCTTAGATATATCCATCAAACTGTTCCAGTCTGAACCAGTTACTGTCAAGGACTGATACATCTGTCATCCTATGATTTCTTTTGATGACTTTTTAAATCTGAATTCATTGTTTCCTGAATCCATGTCATTCACTTTTTTGATTAACTCTCATTTTGATGGTATGTATCTTCAAGCAACTTCTTAATCAATGATGGTAAATTTTCTGACTTTTTACTTGTCAAAAAAAGCCTTTACAGTAACTTACTAATTGATTGACACTTTAAGAAAAAAATTTCTCATAAACATTTCTACAAGATTTAGCATCTTTATCTTTAATACTCTGAGATGTTATAATTTAAAAAAATCTTTTATTTATTTATTTGTTTATTTTGAGACTTTTTTATTTTTGTAAATGCTCTAAACTTTCAAAAGTCATTCTTAATCTCTCTCTCTTTTTTTTTTTTTTTGTATTCTGCTTTCTACATGATTTCTTTCTTGAACACAATATTATCCTAACTAGAGAAATTTTATCTTCCAGGATCCTCTTTTACATTTTTCATTCTAAGTTTTCTCAAATTTTTTATTATACTTTTTGTCTTTTCATTTTTTGTAAGACTGAGATTTTAAAAGCAATTATGGGCTCTATATGTGTTGGTAGACATTTTCGTTGGCAGGTTTTGGTTTGACATGATTGAATGAGGTGCAGGTTATGTGGGATAGTCCTACATGACATAATAGAGGTCTGCTATCTTAGGTCATTTTCTAGAAGTAAAAATATAGCCACTGTGGTCTTCATGTAAAAGAGTGAACAAAGAGTGTATTTCTTATTTTCCTTTCCTTTTTTGGGAATAATCCCTAAAAAAAAAAAAAGCCAAGACAGGCATGCTATAGTTAATTAAAAAAAGACAAATAAACAAAAAAACTCTTGTTACCCAAATCAATGGCTTCAGTTCTCTTTTGGGACCAAGTTGCAGTTGGTGAAGTTCATAGTTAAGTGAGAGACTCAAATTTCTAGAGGTGCCCTAAGTCTCCTTAGCTGTTTAATATCTGAAACAAGCTCACAACTGTTTCAACCTGTGGGTTCACTGCACTTGATACTCTCCTCCTTCTATCCAGTTTTCAGAAGAAGAGGATTGATTTTTAAAAAGGAGACTTTAAAAACGTTGATATAATACAGTGAATGTTTCTTAAAAGAGCCAGAGAAGACAAGCTTGGTGGTAATAAGGAAATATGTTGGATAAAAAAGAAGTAAACATAATATCAACAGCTGAATTCATGGAGAAATGGTTTGCTGGTAGTGGAATAGGAAAAACGAAGACCCCCGTGGCAATAGAGTTTTTTCTGTTCTTTGCAAACTTGCTCCGACTTCTCAAATTTTCCTGACAAGTAGATGTAAACAATGAATAGATGAGAGTTTTCATTGAAAATGGCAGTCGCCACTAAGGTGTTTGTTTTAGATACTCAGCTAGGGAATCAGGCTGTCTATTTGGTTATAAATGATAATTTACAGGAATAAGTAGCAGGCAAGTAAGCAAATGGATTAGGCAAAACCTCAAATACACTTGAGAAAATTGGCTGTTTTTTTTAAACTTAATTGTGTACAGAATAGCTATGATTTTGGAGTAGTAGTTGGAATTTGGGAAGTAAAGGTGGAACTACAACAGAAGTCACAATCATAGAGGCCCAGGGCTTTGGTCCTTTGGGTCAGACAAAGCCTAAATCCAGTACCCTGGATAGCTCCCAAGGATGGCAGTAGCCCTAAAACCTTAAGGAGGTAGCCATTGGTTCCTCCTAGTTGATGAAATTCTCTGCACATGCTCTACTTAGTCACCAAGGAGTCAATTATCATTCCCACTTGATCTATTTTTTTTCTTATCAAATTTGTTTTCCTCATATTTGCAGAGCCAGATCTTCAGAACTGATCTTGAGCTTGACAGAGTGTCTTGCCTCTAAAAATGTAGCAGATTAGTTTGGGGAGAAAAAGAGTATATTCTCCAAATAATGGGATGGTTTATCTTCTGGGGTTTCTATTATTTTAGGTTATTATTTTTTATTTTAGAGAATGCATTCAATCTTACTTCAAATTAAAGAAATGTAAGTTAAAGCTAGATTTATTTTTGATTCTTCTCTTTGGGAGATATGCAGATAATGTCTAGTGATTGAGAGAGTTTGAGTAAAAAGGCCCTTATATGCAGCAAAGGTAGTAATTTCAATTGCTAGAAGGTAATTTGGAAATTCATATAAAAAACCCATTTAAACCAGTAATTATAGTACTTTATGTTAAGGAAATAATCAGACAAGTAAAAGGAAATATGGATATAAATATTAATTAAACATTTATTGATTGTATCCCCAAATTTAAATTCTTCCCAAACAGATCACTGGTTAAAAAAAATTATGGTACATTCAAAAGACATTAAATTGGTAGTGTAGATATATATCTATATATATAGATAGATAAACATAAAAAAGATCCTCGCAACATGTAAAACTATTCGTAATGTATTTTAAAACATAATATTTTGTATAAAAATCATAAATGAACAATACATTCATAGTATATATTTGCAACTAGGAGAAAGTCTTAAATATGTTCACCAAAATCTATACAGTGATTGTGTCTGCATGATATTTACTTTATTTATTTTATGTGGTATTTTCCAATTTTTCTACACTAATAATGTATTAATTTTGGAATACATATTTTACAATGAAGTATTTTATATAAACTAGTGACTTGTTTTTTATTAAACACTTATTGGTGATTAGCTTTAAGATAGTTTGAGAAGCAGATCTTTCATGAAGTATGATGCTTTGTTTGATGTTCTTACCATATCTATTTCATCAACACTGTTCAGAAAGTCACAGAGAATTCTAGAGACATAGCTGTTCATGCTGAGTCTCCTGAACTCTCCAGAGTGATGACAAGGAGGATAGCTATTGGTATTTACTGTTCTCAGCTCCCAAGCAACTCCAGGCTAAGATGTGACATTTTTAGTACCACCATCATGTTCCATTTATTAGTGGCTATATCCAAAAAGCAAATTTGCAACATTTGGAGGATTTTTCTGAACTTAGATTAATGTTACAAAATTCTTACAGAGGCAATTTTTCGGTGTTTATTTGCAGTTTTTTCCACTCTATTGTCTATTATCACAGACTTAGCTTCTGCTCTTTGTGGGAGCCACATCCACTGTATATACTGGGGAGCAGATGGGGGTGGTTGTTTCAGGAGGGCTCTCCACCTGCTGCTCTGGTTAGTAACCCAGGCTAAGTTTACCGCATTTTGCTGCACGGTAGACTGACAGTGATTGTAACATTCCTCTGAGAAAGCACGGCCCATCTGAAGTCCCATGGCATTGTGTTCTAATGGAAAGGAGCTTGCAGGGCCTCTGCAATCACTTGTGAAGTTTGTTCTCTGCCCCAGGGCTCTGGGCTGAGGATGACAATGGAGGACTTAATGCAGTCTGTCCTCCTTTGGCCATGGCTCTGAGGGGGGTCTGAGTCTGGAGGAGGTGGGCCCTCTGTGAGTCGGTGGGTGGTCTTGCCAGCCAGAAGGTGTCTTGGCCATCTCCCAGCTTGTTGGCAGAGGTACTCAATTAGGGATCTCAAATGAAGATTGATGAAGATACTGAGCAGTTGGTACAGCTGCTTTGTTGGAGACGACTTCAGTGAAGGGGACCGTGAGTATCCCAGGGGAAACAACACTAAGCTTTAATGAAGTGGAGAAGGAAGAGCTGAGACGTCTTGCAGAGCCCGCTGCAGCAGTAGCTTACTAGGAATACGATGAGGCCTACGTGGCTTTGACGAGGGTTCTGGAGGCTGATACAGTCCCACAGGGGGCCCATTTTGGAGCTCACAGTTGCCTTTAATTATTCTTCTACATTTGTCTCAAAAATTCTCCTGTTGAACCAGAAAGGAGTTGGAAATGAGAACCCTTGGCTGCGTTAGCTGCTGCTGATTCAGACACATGGCTTTTTTCCTTTCTCTAGTTCACATGCCTTAACCAAATGAGAAGAACACTTCTCCCAGAGTGCCCCAGACTGACAGAAGGACATGAATGGCACTGCCCATTACTCTTTAATAATGTTCTAACCACCAACATGAATCTTAGTTAAAATAGCAAATCTATAAAATTGTCCAGATTCGGGTTTGATGGGGCCCTTGTTTGATTAACTCAAGTAAGAAAGAAGACAATGATATTATTCATAATATTACTTTTATTTGGATCAGATGCTTTGTCATTACTCCCATCGAAATATTGAGACAGCCCTTTTCTTGTAGGATGGCAAATTTGAGAAACCTCAGATAAATTTTTATTTAATAATTTTAATTTCCGTACTATAACTCAACTACGTTTTTCTTTTCCTCAACTATTCCTTAACTGTTGAGCTATGATGGTAACAGAATATAGCATTCACATAAAATGCTGTAGCATGAAATAAGAAAATCATAAGAAGACCCCAAATCAGAGTACTCTGAGACACTAACTAGATTGGAATTGGAAACAGACCTTGGCTTTACCCTTCATTTTGTGCCAAACTTAAATAGGGTAAACTATCTTATAAACATAAATCATACATGAATGATTAGTCCTCGGATGGTTAAAACCAGGGTTTGTATGATTCAAAACTATACTATAAATAAAAAGAATCTTCATGTTATATACAAGAACACTGTGATTGCTGGACCCTCATTTGTAGAGGTTATTAGGTCATAAGATAAGTATCTTACCTCCAGTTTTCTAGCTGTCATGTGATACGTTTGTGTGTTGGGTGTGTGGGAGAGTGTTTTAAAGGAAGACATGAAAAGTTCAACGTAAGTAGTTTTAACTTGAGCTTTCTGGAAGTTGTTGAAAAATTCCACTTGAATAAAAAAATGTAAACCTCTGAAATTTAAGTTTGTTCACTGTTACTGCTTGAGGGTGTCCTTATATCTGGTTAAGCTTAAAATAACTATGAGAGGAAAGGAAGTAGGAGTGTACTTTTGATCTTAATATAAGAAGGGGAAAAAAAAGAAGAAAAAAAAATCTATGTTCCTAAACTGCCCATAATAGGCAAAATATCATTAGTGTTTACTGGAAGATAATCTTACTAAGCTTATTCATCTGATTTTTTTTTTCTGATTGATTTTTAGCTGCTAGTTCTTATTTTATATCTCATGTGATACCTCTGTTTTGACAATAAATTACTCTAGAGCAGATTCTTCAAACCAATCAGATATGTACGGCTACCATTAGTGTGGCCATGTTGCAGAAGAACCATTGATTAAATCATGTTACGATGTAGCGTTTACTGTCTGATGTTTTGCTAAAAATATATCCTTATGGCCATCCATGATATATGGTAATCACCATTATTTATAGCGTAAGAGTTTATATTTTGACAAGTGTAGATTTTAAAAAGAACTTGCTAGTTCTGAAGCATGGAAAATTCTCCAGCCATATATTAGGGGGAAGATTTGATGTTGGGTTGAGGGACATTTTCATCCAGTAGAACACCTTGAGTGATTTATCTTCCAGGCCTTGGTTAAATAATGCTTTCATCCATTAAGCATTAAATGTGCTATGAGAGATGTAGAAATAAGTAAGATACTTTATCTATAGTCAAGGAGTTCACAATCTTGTGACAGTGATGAGTGCTACAGCAAAAGCTGATAATAGTGGTGATGATTGAAATGGAAAGGAAGAGGAGGAGAAGCGGAAATATAGGAGGAGAAGATACAGAAAGCACTAACTATATACCAGTCACTGAACTAAATACTTCATATGCATTATTTCATTTTTTTCCTTCCAATTCTTACGTAAGGGAGACTCTCATTATTTTTTTTACAGATAAGGAAACCAAGTTTCTAAAAACTAAATATGTAGCTTAACGTTATTAAAGTGGCAGTCTGATTTCACATCTTAAATTTAAATTCCTGCTGTATAATGCCCTATCTTTCTCATTATGATACAGTGATTAAGAGAACAGAGACCATGGGGTTAGACCCCCTAGACAGTTATGTTTAATTGCTAACAGATTTGGGTGGTCTAGTTTCAATTTTTGAGTTCTTTCATGGTCTCACCTAATATGTGCTTGTTGGTTCATTACAAAATGTTTCCATACTCTTTAAATAATAATGATTGTTATATTTCATTCATTATACATAGAGCATTGGAGAAAATTGAGTTAAAATAAGAAAAGAAAAAAATTGGATGCATTTTTTGGGCAGTTTTGTTTCAGTTTAACAAGGTAGAAGTTGTTACTCATGCACTGGCCCTTAACTGGAAGCTTTTATTCAGTCACTGTGCTCTCTAAATTTTCATAAGGGCTGTAGTTTTGGACCCACCATGTGCTAAAATTTATGAAGCAAAAAACATGACTCTTGGTGTTGAAAGCTATATTGGGACAGCCAAGCAGGTCCTTGTATGTCCTAGTCATGCCAATAAATCCAGCCAGAAAATTCCTTTCAATAGATGCACGAGTAACTGGTATTTTAAGAAGACACACAGAAGGGAGAGGTACAGGGAAAAATCAGATTTTCAAGGGCTCAATAGGGGAGTTTGCTTTTTCTGTTAAACTCCACCTGCAAGTCTAAGCAAGAGGGCTGGTATGGAAGTCTGCAATAGCACTGCATGCTTCCTTTATGTATTGTGTGGGATCTGATAAATTTTTCAGGATCCAGTCCAGCTGTGCTCTCATCACATTGATTTAATGGCCCTTAAGAGAAACCATAAAAGTGCTTTCTGGTTAGTGGGGCCCAGCTGTTTCTCGTAGTATTGCATAAGACAGCAAGCTGAGTTAGCTATATAGATTAATGATATTAAAAATTCAACTTTTTCCATATTAGTTTCTTTTCATTAAAAAAAGACTTAGAGCAAATATGTGATTTGTTAAGTTAGGTTATTGAGCCCAAAGGGAAAGGACCCAAAGAGATGATTTGATTTGATCTGAATAAGTTAATCAAGCCCCCAAAGAAACACGGAGTTATATTGACATATCTAGTATGTGTATGAATGTGTGTGTGTGTGTGTGTGTGTGTGTATGTGTGTGTGTCTGTGTCTGTGTGTGTGTGTGTGTGTCTGTGTGTTCCCAAAGGGTGATGTGAAGGCTGATGGCTGGAAGGAGGGCTCTGTTTTCATTACCAGGCAACAGTGCAAAAAGGCAACAAAATTATTTGAGGATTATCAGGCTCTCTGATGAGGTTAAGAGCACTGCAAGTCAGTACGAAATGAATAGCCGTGCAGATTTACAGTGCCATTCATGTCGTTGGAGCCCTTTGGTTTTCTGCAAGCAAAAGAGTGACTGCACTATCAGGCAACCTGTTAAGTATTAAGCCTGTGTATGAAACAGACTGTATTGAAAATGTTTCTGCTCAGATACAGACATGAGGCACTTAGAGCTTTTGTACTTCAGGTACTTTCCAGCAGCAGCAGAGTACTCAGAAGTAGAGGAAAATGTTTTCTCATCCATGTATAAACAATAAGATATATGGGGTTGGAAAGAGCAAGAAGAGTATTAATTCTAAAACCATGAGTTTTAGTATTTTTACCAGATTATAGTTCCTAAATTCAGGGAGTACATCATAGATTCACTGAAATTACAAGTTGTCATAGAAACAAATGGCTGGAGAATTACAATTATTATTTGACTAATGTTTGGTGATCAACTGTGATTGCAGGAGCCTCTTTTAAATAAGGCTACATGGAAGTGATTCATTGTGATTGTAGGATCACAGCACCTGAAAGACTCCGCAACAAAACCCTTGCAAATTTGAAATAACTGTAGTTTAGACAGGAAAAAAAAATTCCCTTTATACTGTCAGTGAAAAAAAAAGATTTTTGCTAAGCAAAAGACAGTATTTTCAGAAAGAGCTTGTTCAAACAAATTAGAAACATGCATTCAAATATAGAGCTTGATATATATTCTTATCGACTCACTAATATGGGTCCCTGTAATAACACTTTGAGAGTTTATTTCAAATTTCAGTTAACTTTAAAACAGCTATTTAAGTTGTTTATTTCAAATTTAAGGATTCTTTTCTCCAGAAGTGTAAACACTAAAGATAGTTCTGTGTTTTTTAAAGGTTGTTCAGGGACTAAGTTAGGTGCTTTAAAAAAAAAAATCCTCTGGATATCAATAGGCTATCCAATTATAAGGAAATCTATGGAACTGTTCTCCAGATGGAGAGAAAGTGGCATATTGGTATAAAACTAGGCAGTGATTCAAGGTTGCATATATATACCAGTGTTTTTCCTCTGGAGCAACTGAACAAAAACTCCAGAGTGCTTAGCAGGCACCTATGGACAGAACTAGAGCAAGAGAGACGCTGTTACTAGGGGTGTTTTAAGGTCAGTATTTCAGTAGCTGCTGTTTTTGATTAAGTATCATGTAGACCCGTTCCTCTCTACTGAATAACATTAGCTTGAAAAATCAAAGGCCTCGTGGCCTAAATAGACAACAATAACCAATATCTTAACTTTGCCAGATACTTCTGTGGGAAACGCCAAGCCGTGTCAATATTTGCCATTGTTACAATTCTAGCCAACACTCTAAACGCAGAGTCGCATCGCTTGGTCATGACGTGGGAGTGATGAGAGTGTGACATCCCTCTATTCTACTGATTGCCAACAGAGTCAAGTTTTTCTCTTGCCACTAGGAGAAGTGCAGCTTGGGGTCTCTGCACTCTCTGTGGTTTGCATTCCGTTCTGAATTCAGAGCCCAGGAAAAGAAAGTTGTTGGCAACCAACAAGTCAGAAAATTGCCAAGCTGTTGTAATGCAGGTTTCTATTTTACTTCAGGGTGATATTGTAACGATTCTTGAGAGTCTGTTACCGAGGAATTCATCATGGTTATCTTACGAATGATGGGTCCTGAAAAATAATGTTTGCGTTCCATATTTTTGTGGCTATTTCAGAAAATGCATTACAAGAGGCAAATAGCCAGCAGCACGGATCATGCTTAAGACTAAATTAGAAGAAGAACTGGTTCAGCACAAACTGAGTTTTTTTGTTTATTTCTTTAGGTCAGAGGTAAAAGGCTGCGCAGTGTAGAGCACACACTTTGGGAAGGGTGCCTGGTTGGGCACCATGCTGTGAGGGTTTTTCCTTTCTCTCTTCTGCCCACTTTAGGCATTGGGGTCATTTTGAAATTTTTCTACTGAGTATCGCTTTATGTGCTCATTTAAAAAACCTGGAAATAAAGAAAATCAAAAGAAGGGAGAAAAATATCAATCTAACCACGCACGTGCAACTACTGATACCATGCTGAAGTATCTCCTTCCAGTAAAGTCCTTTTGTATATAGTATTTAAAAACATGATATGATCATAATGATATCAGATAAATAAAAACACATATGATCATTATGAGTATCAAATTAATTTTCCATTCAGCATGAAGTTGCAAGTATTTGTTCATATGTATGAGATGTTTCCAGATTCTACCATGAATACCCAAATATTAATAGCCCAGAATCTCACAGTTTTCAATTAGCAGGAAGTCTTTTAGTAGGCTCCATTCCCCAGGTAGCTCTGAGGTCCTGGAAGAATGCTCATATGTTCTTACAAGCATCTTGGTTGTCAGCTGTTACCTTAACGCTCTATCCACTCTAGGCTGCAACTGTTGCTCTCTCTTATCACCTGATACTCAGCGATTCCAGCCTGCATTAATTCTGCCCTGACTGCCACACCTCAAGAATGGACACACACTAAATTTCCCAAATAAGAACTAATACCAGGTAATTAACAGGTATTAAAACTTTGTTAGAATTTGAGGGTTACCAGAAAACAGAATATAAGAAGAAAAGAAAAATCAGAAATACTTAAAAGGCTACTTAATATTCTATTGAGGAAAACAATCTAGAGTTTCTTAATTATACGCCTGTGGTTGAGCATTTATGCTGTTTTAAATTTTTTTACTTTTCAAAATAATTCTCATATTTACATGATACAAAATTTTTCTGATTCTATTTTACAAACCATCTCTGTGCAGAGAATATTTTTAGCTCTTGAGATCTATCAGAACATTGTGGGTGGAGTAGAGTCCTAGAGGAAGAATTTCTGGTGTCACTTACTGTAATGGTAAGCAAGAGTTTGTAGTTTCTATTTCCATTTGAGTCAATTTGATAAATTATATTTGTCTAGGAGCTTGACCCTTTTCCAAGTTTTCAAATTTTCTGCCATAATCTATTTGTGGTATTTTATTACCTGTTTCTTAGCTATAGTTATTATTTCTTGCTTTGTATGTTCAACATTGTGTGTGTACCTTTTTAAAATTTTTAAATATTTTACATTGGTTTTCCCAGTTTTATTAATTTTGCTATTAAAAAATGTATGGTTTTATTTTTATATTTTATTGACTTCTGCTCTTTATTATTTCCTTCTACCACTTTAAGTTGATTTTTTTTCCTATTTTAAACTTCTGTATTTTAATGTTTTACTAATTTTTAGCTTCCATCCTTTTCTAATAGAAACAAAGCTAGACACTTGTCCTAAGTACTGCTTTACCTGCACCCAGATATTTTCATTTGTAGTGTTTTTAATGTTTTATTTATTAAGTAAAATGTTACATAGTTTCAAATATTTTCTGATATTTCACTTGAACGCAGATGTTCCAGCTGTAGCTTTACAGCAGCCAGCTTGTGGCCAAAGTATAACAGACACTTTGTTAGCCTTAGAGCAGAACTTAGCAGCTGCCTACCTCTCATCTTGTTATAGGAGAAAAATAATCTATTTTCAGCCACTGTAAATGGGTTATAAATAGAGCCAAATACAATTAAAGAGATATATTTTTTCCTCCTATCCTAACTTCTATTAGATGTTAATTCTACCTGCTCTTCTTTTATTGATTTTGAAACTGTATATTTATTTTTGATTCTTCACTTGTTATTCTTGAATTTTTAGAAAACAATTGACTTAACTATTGGTTAAAAATAATTGATATCTCCACTTTTCTATGTATAAAATGTAATAAACCTGGGATGCTTTAGTCTCAGTTATCCTCATTATTCTTTTCCATCTCCCAAATAGAGGATCTTATATTTTAGTTCCATCTTGTTTTTAACCCATCTATAATGACTGTTACTGTTGCATTTATTAGTCAAATCATGGTTAGATTTACCAATGGTTTTATAAATGTACTTTTGCAATCTTTCTTCTGTTTTTATTCTCTTCTTACTAGAATTCATCCTAAAATACAGTGAGGTCTGCAAAATTTAATCTATTTTTAGCCTTCATTTTCCTGTTAATGTATTTATTTAAGCTTCACATTTGAGTAAGTTTAGCTTTATGTAGAATTCTAAGTTAACATTTATATTTCCTCAGCACTTTAAAGATGTTATTCCACTGTCTCTGGCTTCCATTGTGGTTCTCAGAAATCTACTCTCATCTAATTATCCTTTGTGTGTCTTTTCTCTCTGATTGCTTTTATGATATCCTCCTTATCTTTGCCTTTCCTTCTTCTGTTTCTGCTCCTGGCAGTGGCAGTAGAAGCACTTCAACAGCCTCAGCCACCTCAGGCTTCTGGTTCTAATGACAGAAGCTTCTGCTGTCCAGCACCTCAACCACCAATCTCTGGCAGTTAATAGTAGGAGGCAACAATTGTAGCATGGATATGGCCACAAAAACAGTAGAAATGTGGGCTCCCAGATATTTCCGGGTCTATAGGAGTATGAGCTGTTGGATTCTTCCTGAAGTATGGTTGTGTAAGTGGTTCCAACAGAAACAGAAACAGCAACACCTAAATATCACTACCTTCCCTTTTGCTCCTCCAGCCTTTTAAACACATTGTAAACAGTTCTCTATATTATACACTTCCGTTCAAAATACTTAGAGTTGTTTCTGTTTTCCCAAATAGATACTAATTAATTAATACAGTCTAGATGGGAATATGGTAGATTATATTAATGTGGGAAGATTATACAACCCTGTCCCATTGAAATCAATATTAGCCATATGACTTGTTTCAACCAGTGAAATGGGAGCAGAAGTGACATGTGCAGTAGCTTAGTGGAAACTTTAAGAATCATTACGTGATTCTGCACTATTCTCTTTTTCCTCTGTGACAAGACCAACAATGCCCCAAAGAAGAGATGTCTGTCAATTTGGATTCTGGAGTGTGCACATGAACCTGATGGACAGTAAACTTATAATGGACATATTAACATGAGCAAGAAATACACCTTTGTTGTTGTAAGATACTAAGATTTTTCAGTAATTTGTTAACTGCACTATAATTTAACTTAAGATGACAGATGTAGTTTGGGTTTATTTTTATTTATCGTGTTTGAGAATCATTTTTTTTTAATCTGAGGAATTACGTTATTCTTCAATTTTGAAAAATTATGTCACTAACTCTTTGAATATTGCCTTCCTCTACTCTCAAGTCTCTCTTTCTAGAACTGAATTTAAAATTTGTTGACTTTTCAGTAATGTGTTAATTTCCACATATTTGTGAATTTTCTAGTTTTTTTCCTATTTTTTTAAATTGAAGTATAGTTAGTTTATAATGATGCATTAATTTCTGATATACAGCATATAATTTTTCAGTCATACATATACATACATATATATTCCTTTTTATATACTTTTTCATTATAGGTTATTATAAGATATTGAATATAGTTTCTTGAGCCATACAGTACAAACTTGTTGTTTATCTATTTTATATATAGTAGTTAGTATCTGCAAATCTCAAACTCCTAGTTTAGCCCTTCCCACCCCCTTTCTGCATGGTAACCATAAATTTGTTTTCTATGTCTGTGAGTCTGTTTTTGTTTTGTAGGTAAATTCATTTGTGTTTCTTCTATTGTTGATTTCTAGTTTTATTCCATTGTGCTTGGGAAGGATACTTGGTTTGATTTCAATCTTTTAAAATGTGTTAAGACTTCTTTTGTGACTTAATATGTGGTCTATCCTGGAAAATGTTCCATGTGTGTTTGAGAAGAATGTTTATTTTGTCAGTGGAATGTTTATATGTGTCTATTAGGGACATTTGATATATAGTGTTATTCAAGTATTTGTTTCCTTATTGATTTTCTGTTTTCATGTTCTATCCATTATTGAAAGTGGAGAATTAAAGTCTCCCACTGTTATTATATTGCTGTTTATTTCTCCCTTTAGTTCTGTCAATGTTTGCTTTATATTTTAGAAGCTCTGCTGTTTGGTACATATATACTTATCATTGTTATGTCTTTCTGGTGAATTGATAATTTTATCATTGTATAATGTCCTTCTGTGTCTCTAGTCACAGTTTTTGACTTAAAGCTTATTTTTTCTGTTATAAATATAGCCAGCCTTGCTCTCTCTTAGTTTTATTTGCATGGGGTTTTTCCATCCCTTTACTTTCAGCCAAGATTGGCTCAATTATCTAGTTTTATTAGTTGCTTTACTTTGGTAGAAATTACTCACAGGTTAAAACCACACTTCATGTAGTCCCTAAAAATGCTAAACATACAGTTTTATCATTTAAATTACTAGCATTTAAATACTGGCTAAGCATGTTGTTGGTATTATTGTAAAAGATTAACAATATGATTTATTCTTAAAAGAATGCAATTTTAAGAAACATTGTAAATATTAGAAGTGTTCATTAACTGATTTATATTAGTGGTTCTCAAACTTTAAGACTCATGAGTGCTGAGAATATGTTTATATTCCTTGAGGAATCCACTGGGCTTAAATGTTGATTTCCACTAAAGGCTTCTCATTAAAATATTTCATAAAATGTTATACAGCTGGACTTTGCTGAATTTTCTTATTTTAACACTTTAAGCCAGCTATTGTTAGGGATAATAATGTTTTTGTTCAACTTAATGGTATTTGTATGCAAATTTTAGACTTTGCCACAGGCTTACTGTTTGTGGTAAACTTGTGGGAGTAGTTATTTTTCCTTTTTTTGTGGAAAGCTGTCAGTATCAGGAATCACTGTCTGCCTCAAAATTGCAGCTGTGGTTGTCATCTCAGATTACTAGGAAATTAAAGCAGAGTTTGTAGCAAACTTGAAAATTATTATACAGCAAAGACTTGTTACTAAGAAACACAGTTAATGAATAAAGACAGAGGAAAAGAAGTGAAAAACAAAGAAAGGTCAAGAAATTGTTAAATTAACTAGTCTTATCCTTTAAAAAAAAGAAGGAAAAAATACTATTTTTGAAGTTTCTCTTCGAGGATCGAATTTTGTCCACTCTCCCTTCTTCTTTTTAAAAATTTAATCTCTTTGTAGATGACTGTTTATTTCTACATATGGATAAAGTTTGAAGAAAAGTTTTAAGCTAAATACAAGTGGATATCTGTCTAATAAATCAGTTTACAATGAGAAATTAATAATTCACTAAATTGAAATGCAGTCAAAGTTACTGTTCTGTAGATACTGTAATAGAAGCCATCATTCTACTTCAATTAGATGATACAGAGGGAAATAAATCAATATTGCTAAATAACAGTAAATTTTATAATGTTGCTTCTCACAACCTTCTCAAATACAAATGTGTATGTGTTCTTATTGAGAGCTGGATTTTATTTTGTGAAATTTATTAAGTTTGAATGATATCTACTGTCTTGCTTTGTATTCTCTTTTATGTGTGGACAATTTACTGTAGAAAACTCATTTCAATTCTTATAAAGATTTTAAATGTAGTGTGAAGATTCTATGACTCATGCTATAATGCTCCCTAAATTACAATGAAAAACAAAATAAAGATATGCTTAGTATTCTGAGATCATTCATCATTAAAGTAGCTTTCATTCTATGTTCAGGCTTAACAGTTAATTTAATTATATAAAGAAGTTACTTTAGCTATTGCTTATCAAAAAATAAGCATTTCTCTCTTTAGCATTACATGCCAAGTCTTCTCAGTCTTCATCCCTTGACCATGTGCTCTCAGGATTTGGCTTGGTTAAATTTTAATCTGTCACCTTCCCACTGTCAACACTTTCAACATGGAAGTTTTCCTCACTATGTCAAACTGACATTTTTTCACAGACTAATTTTCCTAGATCTGTTGGTCACTTAAGATCATGGTGAGTTTTTGGAAAATAAATGGAAATCTAGTTTCTTCCTGGTCAATTGTCAGTTATGATTGGCCTTCATATTTTCTTAAGATAAAGCAGACAATTTATTTTAGGCATAGTCAATTCTTAAAGACTACAAGTTTGGGTTGATTGTGCACACAAAATAATTAAGTTCCCAAATATGTAAAATGCACACAGTTTCTAAAATTCAGGAAATAATTTTCCAGAAAGTCATGCAAAAATGACTTTCTTAGAAATCCTGTATATGATAAATGTTCAAAAGTATATTTATGTTGCTAGTATCAGATTATTATGGAAGTGTCAAAATAAATTTAAGAGAAAAACTCCTCTAGGTAAATTTTGACACCCAAAACTTGGTTGTATCCTGCTTCTGTAAATAATTATATGAATCAATTTATCATATATATATTTCCTTTAAGATAAATAATAATTTATATTTGTATAATATAAAATGTACAAAATAATATGCCTTTTTTTCTTACCTAAATATATTAGTATACCATAGAATAAATAGGTAACCGAATTTGGGATTGAGCCTCCTAGAAGTTTGACCCAAACTGAAACATCCTAAATTTGCTCCAGGAGTTCTTTAAGGTTAACTTTAAGCTGATGACTCCTTTTGCTAAATATTTGAATTAAAAAAGTAATAAAAAACTTGCATGAAGAGATATTTTACTCTGTGAATTTTAATAAATCTATAATTACTTTGATAAGAAGTCTGAAAATAGTATCGTAATGATTGGGCAGGTTATGATGTTATTAAATTTGAACATTTGTTAGAGTTGCATTAGAAAAGAAATATAGACCTTATCTGAGAAAGACTCTCTCAAATGTACTGTAAATGCTGGGAAAAACACTAGAAAAATATTTCGCTTGGACTTGAAACTATTAAATGCCTTGCAAAAACACCTGTCAGCAAATTTAAGCTATTTTTTTCATGGTTAGTGGAATGGACTGAGAGGCTATTCTCTATTTTAATATTAAATGTATGGAAAAGTAGTCTAATAACGTACAATAAAGAGATTCGTGATGGGGCACAATATGCTTCCTTGCCTTGCCTCAGTATGTGAATCATATTAATGAGGAATGTTCAAAAAGGGTAAGAATATTTATAGTGTTATCCTAGAGAACTGGATATTAAGATTTGATTTGGTCAGAAAACAACTGTGATGCCACTGAAACTAAGCTAAGGGTGAGAGGAAATGTTGAGCCAGCAGATGTCAGAAATCTGAGTTCCACGGCTGTGCACTGCACATTAGGATATTCGACCGGAAATTGAAACCCCAAAATTAATGCTGCCCTGATGGTTGATTTGTGAAACTGGAATATTTTAAATGCTGGAATAAAATACAGGAATAGGGGAGAGGGAGAAGAGAAAGAAAAAGTAAAAGAAATTGAGAGTGTGGGAGATTCATAGACTTGACACAACTTGTTTTCTTCTATTAAAATTTCTGTCAGACTTCAGGCATTATGAAAAGAGAAAGAAAACCATTGGGTTGACCTGTGTAATTTATTTGGTGATAATTTACCATTTTTGACCTACAAATATAACATTTTCACATGTTTCAACACAATATGAAGCACCTAATTTGGTCTGACTTTTAATGCAAGTTCAATAGTTGACACTTCCTTACTTTTTTCATATAATGCAATATAAGGTTATTTTTGCCCCTCCCACATTAGCATAATAGAATCCTGCAGAGATTCTAGGGTTCCAGAGTACTGTTGAGAAAGGAATGGGGAAAGAACTTTCTGCAGATAGAAACAGGAGAGTAAAAGAATCCTAGCATTCAACAAATGTTTATGGAACCTTTACAAATAGCAGAGGGAAACAGAATAGACATCCTCAGGAAGTGTGGCCAGAAGTGGCCATTAAGTAGAATGAAATGTCTTTAAAACCTCAGGTTTGTCTTTAAGTATCATATGATCATTGCGGTCTATAATGTGTCCAATAGTTTTTTTTCTATTGTTTTTCTGCCCTCAAAGTCTTAAAGAAAAAATAATTTCCATGAAAGTATATAAGTATATTCTATGGTTTCTAAAATCTCTAGATTACTTTACCAGTTGGGTACCTACATGGCCAAGTTTGAAAGGCATGGTGTAACTCCAGGAAATATGAGTGGAAAAAGAGCTCTGAGAAGCATAAACACTGTGAGTTAGAGCAATTGGAATTTTCATGGAACAAATAAAACTTTAATTATACTTTTATGGATGGGTAGAATTTAGCTACAGAAGGTAGAGAAGGCAGTCCAAATAAGAAAAAGAAATAGTAGGAATCTGTGTGGCATGTAGGGCAAGGTCAGCTGAAGTGACAAAGAAGAATGCACACAAATAAATAGAAAGATATCAAATATTCCTGGATTAGAAGAATTAATATTGTGAGCATGCCCATACTACTTAAAGCTATTTACAGATTCAGTGCAATCTCTACCAAAATTCCAAAGACATTTTTCACAGAAATAGAAAAGGCTATTATAATTTTTGTGGAACCATCATAGATGCTGAATAGCCAAAGCAATCTTATGAAAGAAGAACAAAGCTAGGGGCACCACACTTTCCGATTTCTAAACTATATCACAAAGCAATAGTAGTCAAAACAGAATGGTACTGGCAAGAACAAACAAACAAACAAAAAACAGGCACATAGACCAGTGGAACAGAAGCAATTCCAGAAATAAACGCACACATATTTAGTCGACTAGTTTTTGAGAAGGCACCAAGAACACACAATAGGGAAAGGATAGTTATTTCAATAAATAGTGTTGGAAAAACTGCATATCTACACACAGAAGAATCCAGTTGGACTCCTATCTTACACCACTCACAAAAATTAACCTTAAATGGATTAAAGACTTAAATGTGGAACCTGAAACTGTACAACTCCTAGAAGAAAACACAGGGAGCAAGCTCCTTACCACCACCCCTGCTTCCAAACATGTGGAAGAGTTAACTATGCGAGATACAAGGTAATGGATGTGTTAATTATCTCGACCTTCGTAATCATTCCACAATTTATATGTATATCAAAAACTTTAAATATATATATAGTTATATTTATCAATCACTCTTAATAAAGATGGGGATGGAAAGAAGAGAACAACGCACAATGTGAGTTTTTCCTCAGTAGTCTCTGGTCCACACATCATTTGAGGGAGTCTGGGTTTACAAACTGGATTAAATCATGACACAGAGCTAGAAGGATGTAACACTCCATTTTGATGACTAAAGACAGGCCTATATCTACTTCTAGAGTCCCAGTGATCAGTTAGCTACTGCCAAGTATTCCTGTAGTTAAAACCTTTCTGATTACTGAACTTGCCCTTAAGATTATGTGATAGCCACATTCACCTTATCTTTGATGCTTAAAAGCTGCTTCTAGGTCTTTGCCACTCTTGAATCCCATTACATCTATTAAAACCTGTTTAAATTTCACCTATAACAATTCATTCTCAGCCTTTATCTACTGAGGGTAGCAAACAAAATGCTTTCAGTAATGGCTGTGCTTCCCTCAATATGGGTTTTGCCATGCGTTGATAATGACACAATCCCCTGGGGTGGGGGGAAAATATAAAAATGCCTTAAGGAGGTTTGATGATAAAATACTAGTTAATAAATTAACCCATAAAACTGTCTTCTTTATAATTATCCAGGACTTGCCTTGATGCCAAAATTATATTTTTGTACACATTCATACATTTATATGTAAGCTTCTACTAAAAAGGGTCTTGAAAAATGGTGCCTATTCTTACATAGATTATACAGTGTTTGAGAATAGGTGTCATCGTTTCTTCTTTGATGGCCGTATTCCAGATACTATTAAAATGGAAATGATACAAATAGATGAAATTTGAAATTTAGCATCATGCTCAAAAGCATGGTTTTTATCAGATATATTTATGTTCATTTATTTTGGAATATTTGACTGATCCATAACCTATTATTAAATAAGGCCACCCTGATTATCAAGCCCTTTGGGTTTGTTTGAGTAGTCTGAAGTTGCCAATAGCTCTAGGATACCTTTCTCATCACTGCATTCTTTACTTACGGAGGCTGAAATATAGATTATAAACTGGGAACAAAAATTGGAATTCAAAGGAATATGGACAGTTAGTGGGCACACTACAGCCTAGGCACTAATAATAGTGATAAATAATAGCTGTGGACCTAGCAAGTAGGAAAAGAAAGAAGAAAAAGGAGAGAGAAACAGCATCAAGAAAGCAAGAGAAGCAAAAGAAATAGTAGGCTAAAAAGGAGGAAAAGAATAGAAATTTAGAGATGAAGGAAGGCAAGGCAGTGGTCTTCTGAATCAGCTGTCCATTCTTGCTCAGGTCAGTGCTCAGGTCCCTTCGAGGGAGGGCTAGGCTGTGATTTCAGCATTAAAATAAATACCCGACTTTAATTTCTCGATTGTCTTTGCCATCTCCTCAATCCCCGTGTGCATTTAGCTCCCTCTGTTGGATTGGTATTGTTTACACACAAGTGATAATAGCTTTTTGAAGACTCAGCCAAACAAAATTTGCTTCCAGTATTTTACATTCAAAAGACGAGGAAAATGATCTCAGTGTTTCTACATTTGTATAAAGCTTCTATTCAGCGACCAAGACGAATTGTTTGCACAACTCAAGATTTTTCCTCCAGGTCTTCATTCTAAGTAGAGAAATCTAAGTATGTATCATTACCACACTGACTCTCTCACACCAAGTATTCAAAATTGCAACCACATTAAGGGAGAAGTTTGGAAATTTTCCTATTACAAGGCAATTATAATAATTTTCGGTAACCACTAGACTTCTTGTGATTCTATGATTTTAATATAATAACAAAGTCCTCATTCCCAAATGGGTGAAATGTACACATTTTTCTAATAGCTTAAGTCATATTTGGAGATAAAACATGAGGACCAGTAACTCCAGAGTTTTGGAAGATTTTGGAAGTCATAATGAACAATGTACAATATGTCCACCTATGAATGCTTCATATTGTGCATCACGTGATGCTGCAGTTATATGCCTTCTCAGTTATTTTACAGAGTCTCTTTTAATCATTTTTTTCTTTAGTTTACTAATTTTAGAGAAAAATCTCAGAAAAAAATGGACTTGTAATTTCATTTTCATGAGATTTACAATCTTTATTCACATTTTTCCCACACAGCACACTTGATTTCTTAGACTGGAAGAAATCCAGATGTGGGTTAAAGAGATCCCAGAGTTTGGAACTGACTCAGTCATAAGATTTCTGGGATGTCCCAAAATGTGAACGCACATTGGACTCTCCTGGGTTGTCTAGACTGGAATAAATTGATAGATGAACCCTGCTGTTTCTCCCAAGGCCCCAGTGTTTTATCTTATTTGGAATGACAATGGCCTGCTATATATTCACTTTTCTGTGACTCTCATGACAGGACCACTTAGTTTCAATTTCCTAGAATCTAGGTAGGGGTGTGTTTGTGAGTGTGTGTGTGTGTGTGTGTGTGTGTGTGTGTATCTATGTATAGGAGGCAGAGAACTGGTGAGATGAGCCAGAAAAAGAGAACTGATGAAAAGCAATGCTTAGGACTTCATGTAAAATATTGACCTTTATGTTAATTATAAAATTTTTCCATATGTAGCACTATTTTGTAGCATACTGTAGCATATTAAAAATAGAAGATCTGTGAGACACTCATTGCCTTCATGTTACTTATGTATCATATGACTGTAAGAAGAAAAAAAGTCTCTCAATCTACTCTAAGTAAGTGAGATACACTGTAGAAAACCAAGAGCACATCATGAGATCCAAACAGAAGGAGACTGAGCTGAGCCAAAAATGATTCTGTAATGAGGGACTGTTACGTTGTTTGAGAACCAAGGATGCTAATCTCTTGATTTCTTTCCTTCTGGGATCACATGACTCTTTATCTCTGTGGGTATCTATTTCATGCCTCTCCGTTTACAGTTTTACTGCATTTACATGATCCTTTACAGTGGCCCAGAAACATGTTCCAAGTCTCCATAACCTTCCATGTCTGGCACCTACCACTGACTTAATGTGGTTTCTATGCACTACTTTTACATTCCCAGGGGAAAGAATGTGGTTATCTCAGCTTGTGTCATGTACACATGTAGGTTTAATCAGGGAACTGGGCTTTCAGTCTAGAACAGGGCTGTTTTGATACTCACTTAGTGGAAGGTTGGTATCAGACTCTCCAACACGTGTGGAAAAGAAATCAATGGCAGATTTAATATTTCTACTTTAATGTGCAAACAATCCTTTTTAAAACAGGAGATAGATCAGTCTAACTCTACCACTAAAAATTAAATTGAAAATCAAAATGTTTCTTTCAATAATATTCAATGTAAATTCACTTGCGTATGTACTAGGGAATGTATCAGTTTACTAAAATTGACCCACCAGTTTATTTTCTTTTCCATGGTGCTCGGAGATTTCTGAAATATGGGATTTGTTGATAACAGCTTTCTTACCTATAATATAGATAGCCCAGCCAATTTCCTATTAATTAAATTCTGTTATTATTTCCACTCCTAAAGAAAAGTATAACAAAAGAAAGTTATGCCTCAACAAAGACAATGTAAAAGTTTTGAAACCTATTCTGCGTTCTCTTGACTCCATTTATATGGACAAAAGGAGTAACTAGAGGATTTGGACAATTTTACAGTCTGTATTAGGTTTCAAAACTTGCATACACACAAATATTCATTCAGTTGCATAGAGAGAATGTAGAGCCAACAATAACTTTGGTGTTTATTAAAAGCAGGTCAGCCTTTTAATGGTGAAATGTTTTGTGCTAAAAGCAGGAATAGTTCTCTTTACTAGATTCGTTAAGGCTCAAAGAATACAAGAATGGTTCTTGGCAAGGATAATTTATAGCATTCAGACTATTCCTGAAACCAGACTATGTTATTATGTTTTCTAAAGGACAAGGATACTGATCAGATAGCACCATTCACATAAATAAACTATCTGTTAAGGCTGATATGAGTAGGAATTATTTCTTGTTGTTACAATCAATTTCTGTCTTAGAGACAATGATAAGTTGTTAATAATGTCCATTAACCAATAGTCGTATTAAAATACTTACCTTTTCTATACGTTTGTCTATTGATTACTTCTACTAGATTCAATCTCTAACATTCTTCATTAACTAAGTAATTATCCTAATATTCTACTTTTTAAAACACTCTACTGAAGGAAGGAGGAAAGGAAGGATGAACTAATAATCATCATGCACCTATTAAAATAAGCCATGTGTTTTGCATAATCCTTACAACAACACATGATAGATCACAGTGGACCCTTGAACAAAACAAGTTTGAACTGCCCGGGTCCACTTAGATGCAGATTTATTTTCTCTAAATACATACTACAATACTCCACCAGCCATGACTGATTGCATCTGCAAATGCAGAACCTCAGATGCAGAGGGCCGGCTCTGAAGTTATCCAAGGTGTGGAAATGTGTATAATCTAACAGGATTGATTTAGCACTTGTTTCTGTGAATGTTTAATTCTCTGAAGAAACAAAAGATGCAGTTTTATGTATGCAAAATACACATAAAATCCAACATGAAGGCAGATTTTTAGCTAAATGTGAAAATATAAAGAACTCTTTTGTTTTCCTTGTTACATACACACACACACACACACACACACACACACACACAATTATGCCACTTTACATCATAAGGGATAGGAGAAAGGAAAGAAAGAGAAGAGAGATTTTGTACCTGGCAGAGTGCATATCTTTCAATAACTTTCTTTTCTTCCAAACTTCTGGTATCAGTATCTATCTTCTTGCTATGTGTGACTGACATTAATTCGAGGTTCTGAAAAACGATATATTTAATTAAACCAAATTACGTTTAGGAAAAAAACCTCACATGGTAACTTGAGGGAACTAATGACTGTGAACCCTCATGTCAGTAATAGTAATCCTCCAGAAAGATCAGGGCCTAGGATCTCATGAGTCTGCTGCCAAATTTAAGAATCATCAAATGCTTTGTGGTTTCAGACACCATTTTTTTTTCCCAGTGAATTACTACTTACATGGGGCAGTGTAATTCATGTTTTCCTATATTTAGCTGCATTCCAAAGAATTTCATAAGCATTTCCCTGAGTTGGTTTTCCCATCCTCAGTCTTATGGCATGAAGCAAGAGGGGATTTTTGATGAGTGTACTAATATGTTGTATCTTGGATTGTACATTAAGGGTATTTTCATAGAGAGGTGAAAAAGGATTGGGGATGGTGGGAATGAAAGTGATTACTTCTGGGAATCCTTACGGTTGCTGATCACGTTTTTGCACTGAATTTGTGATCTGTGCACAGGAAGAGGGGCTTCTATATTGACATGCTTCTCCCCTTCCATCTTTTATTTTATCTGAACTTGAATGCACAAATAGACCTTATTTTACCTTCCCATTCAAAAGAGGCTGCTTTCCCAACTTGCCTGCAAGAACTGCCCTGTGAAAGAAGATAACAGGCACTAAACAAAAGAAGAAAAGAGGAAGAATCAATCATTGTGTTTTCATCTTCCCCCACAATTGGGGAAAAAAATATGCACTAGCTACTTTACTCAAAAACCACTGAACTTGGGGTCCACAATCTCAAAAAAGGAATATACTAGCTTTCCTTGGGTCCGACGTCTACCTTTTTGAGAGTGTGCATAAATCTGTGTTATCTTCACTAACAAGTTGTGGGGAGAGACAGGCAGAGGGGCTCACCAGTCCTGGACCAATGAAGGCGATCAGCTATTGAAATTGGGTATCACACTGGCTCTGTCTTTTGCAAAGAACCCTTAGCTCTTGTGGTTCTACTTATCCAGGTTTTCTTTTTTCTTTCTTTAGGTTTTTGTTACAGTACATTTGTCATTCAAAATTAACCCCTGATGCTCTACATGAAATCATCTCATTGAAATCAGGTCAAAAGGAGAACTAATTGGCTCCAATCGGAAATTTGATTCCAAAAACCAGTATTTTATAGCCTGTGATAGTACCAAAATGGCTGGTATGCACTTATAGTTCCAATATCATTTAGATGGAGGAAATTTGTGACTACTGTGGTGCTATTTATCTTTTCCAATAGAATTTTTGATAGATCCCAAGGCCTTTATGGTATTTATATAACTTTTTTTTTTCCAAATAATCACCTTTGAACTGAACTAAAAACTCTGTAGAGTGAGGCTATCTCTTATCTTCTTTAAACTGCCCTTCTCTAAATTTAATATGCATTTTTTATTTTGTTTTATTTTTATATCAGAGGAAGTTAATACATTTTTGTTGAATGAATGAATGAATGAAAACTAGTTCTAAGTAGAAATGCTCAAGTAATAGGCAATTTTTTTTACCCTTAAAAAAAAAAACAAAACTCTGTTTATAATCTTTTATCAACAAATTTCCTCATTTGTGACTCACATACCCAGGCACATGCTAAGCATTTTGAGTAACACAAGACTATATTAGGCTCAGCCTTTGTCTTCTATCAGCTTTCAATCTAGTTGTGAGTTTCTGGGAAATACTTCAATTTTGACACTAGAGAAATCTCATGCCAGAAATGTCTGCCAGTACCAATTAAAGATATTTTCCCTCAAGTTCTCCAAGGCCAAAGTATACAAGGTCTGCAAATTACCTGACTACAGAAATGAGATCTAGTACATTGCATTGCAAATAAATCCCAAAATTACCAACCAAGGCATTTTTTAAAAAATCAAACATCCCTCCCTAGTGGCCCCAGGAGATATACAAAAGTCAGAGGATAAAAAAGCAGCATTCTTCACCTGTCTCCATCTATTTCCTTGTCAGAACTGCTTAACCTTAGCTTTCCAGGCAGTCAATGAGCTTGGACTAGAAAAGTCAAAATGATGTCAAAGAACTCTTCAAAGTCCACAAGCTTTTGCTTTTTCACATGCAGGAGCTTCATTGTATCTGAAGATACACAGATTTGCATTTTCTAATTAAAAAAAAAAGGACTTGTTTCTAATGCTAACCAGTAAGAAGTTACTGACAGTGTTGAAAGCCTGGAACTTACTGGATCAATGGGAAGGGACTTCTGGCTTCTCAGTCAGATGAGGATCAGAAGAAGTTGAGCCATGGAAGCCCACCAAAACCATGAAACATTAACCCTGCTGCTCTGCTTCCATCTCTGCGATGGAGGCCACGTGAAACATTTTTTATACAGTTCTCAGCTTGTGGTGAGGAATTAAGTCCAAAACATTTTAGTAAACCATGTATTTGATTTACTAAACATTCAAGAATGCACTTTCTTTTCTTCCCTGAACAGATTTATGTCATGATTTTTTTTTAATGCATGACTTTGTCTCTACTTACTCATTCCCAGAAATGGTTCCATGTGTATAATACGTTCACAGCCCTTCCTTTCGTTCTCTGAGGACTGCAGCGCACTGAAGGGAGAAGACAGTGGTGTGAACACCAAACCAAGCAATTGCCGGCATCTTGCAAGCTTTGCTGCTGGGGCCTCGTAAAGATAAATACTCATCCGTCCAGCGCCTTCATTTCTGTAATGTCTCACTGTCCAACTTAATAAATGCTTTCTTGCTGGTTTTTTGGCATCTCTTTGAATGAGGAATGTAAACTGAAAAGGCCTAGGAGACTAAAACTGGCACAAAACTCTGTGATGAATAATATCAGGAGACACACAGACTAGCTCAGTAGTCCCATAAGCAGTGCCACAGGCTCTACCACAGGACAGATGGATTTGCTGCCTGGGATGGGGCTGTTACATAATTTCCAGATACAAGAAAAACTAAGAGAAAAAAATAAGGACCAAACCAGGTCCAATTTTGTGTAAAGGGAAGATAAGTATAAAATAAGAGATTTATAGAAACGATAGTAAAGATAATTTAAAGCTTAAAAAACAGAACCATCTATATACATTTAATCCTTAGATACTGAAAAAGGAAAACATAACGTGGGTTTTTCGAAGAACACTTCCAAATTTTGGGAGACACTTCCAGCAAAATTAGACTGAACCTATTATTCAGTTATTGCTGTATTTACACTATGTCATAAACTATTACTGTTTAAAGGCCTAAAAAAGCCCCTGGAAAATTATGCTCATCTTTCTCAAGTTGAATACCACTGAAAGAGAAAAAAAAAACCAACTTTCATCTTAGTGCTGAAGTCTGACTAGACTTTAGTTCAAACGTCATTACCCAAACAAGCCTTCAGTTGGGTGTGTTTAAAGTTTCTTTTTTCTTTTCACACTTTAGGGAGTTTTTCCCAAGCTATCTTGTTTAGATCTTTGATTAAAATATAGACATGATGTGCCCAGATAACCTGAAATGAGTGTATATTAATTCAGACCCACCCAGTAATTCAGTAGTTTGGTGACTCACTATCTCTTAGACCTTTAGGAAACCAGTTTTGAAGTGTGGAGCAGCAGCAGATGGAAGTGAGGGGTTAGAGGGAGCAGTCCCATAGGAATGTTTCACCGAGGCTCACTGGAGGGAGACAAGGTTGGATGTGGTGGCAATGAAGAGTATGTTACTTACATTTCCAGGATTCTACCAAGTCAGTAATGCTGACCCAAATAACTGGAAAGTTTATCTCATGTTCACCAAGATGTTTCTTAACTCCTCCCTTTATGTTCTTCAGAAGGGAGGAGAAAGAGGTGAACCCTCCCAGACAGTTGTTTGAACTTTCTCTTTACAACCCATTGGCCAGAACTGAGGGTCACACCACGTTGCAAGAAAGGCTGAGAAATGTTGCCATTTCTCCAAATGACTACAGACCCAGTAAAAAAAACTGAGACTCTAAGGAGTAAAGAGACTATGGGTTTTGGGGGACACAGAGTGGTATGTGGCTCAGTAAGAAAAGGCTGGGACTTTGTTTAAATGGAGAACATGTCCATTTATAATGCTCATCATTCTTCTTCAAAAATAAAAATAACTTCTAAATTTTGCCTGTATATTGGAATTATGTCAGCTTTACATTCTCTGAGAGGAAGTTACTCTCAGTCAAAATGTTCTGAGATTTTATGCATTTTTAATAGTCATTCATAATCTGTTAACAGCTTATCTCATACTTTATAATGAAAAGTCTTCTAAATAATGATTTCAATTAGCACACACATTTTCTTACTCCAAATATTTACCTCTGTAGTTAATTATAACAATTCTTAAGTTTTCATTAAATTCTAAATTTAGCCTATTCTTAATTTGCTCCTTCATTGTTTATTCTCCATAAGGAGAGTTAAATGCACTGTATGAAAACTGTGTTTTAGTACATGAAACTTGGAAAGGGACCGCCACTCAGTGGAGACAAGGGCACATGAATACTTATGACAACTCTTTTGGCCAAACTGAATGTGTCAATTTCTTGTAGCATTGCTTCATAGAAGCAAGGAGAACAGGAAACATACAATTGGACGCTGGTTCATGTTTACTAATTTTAATACTAAAAATGATTAATTTGCCAGTTAACATAGTGTTCTATATAAGTACTCATGTGTGTTTACCATATGAGCTGAGTTGGAGATACATTGATGGATAAAAGCCACGACCACAGCCTTTATAGTTCTTGTGATCCAACTTCAGTTTTCTCTCTTATAAAACAGACATAAAAAAATCCACAGTTATTAAGATGATAATTTACATTTTAATAGCCATGTTTGTAAACAATAGCAACAAAGGAAAGTATGAGAGGTGTATCCTTTTTACTATGTTTAAGAAAAAAATGTTTTGGAACCAGCACAATTCAATGCACATATAGAGTGGGCCTCAACTCTGTTAGGAATGTGGTTAGTGCAGCTATAAATAAGCACAAAGCTGGGACAATGTTTAGTACATGCTTGATGCCTGGTGAGTGAAAGACAGATTTCATGCAATTCTGCTGCTCTCCCCCTGACTCCCTTTGCTTTAGTATGGCATAGTAATTACCTATTGCTATGTGACAAATTACCTCCAAACTTAAAACAACCAACGCCGATCATCTCATAATTCCAATGAGTAGGGAATCAAGCCATGGCTTTGTGGGTATCTCTGGCTCAGCCTCTTTCACAGACTATAGTCAAAGTATTCTCTGGAACCAGTCATTTCAAGGGTCCCTGAGAAAGAGTCTGCTTTCAAGCTCTTTCGCATGGCCTTTGGCTAGCCTCAAGTCCTTACTGGCTCTTCAGTGAGACATCATCTCCTTGCCACGTGGGCCTTTCTGCTGGACAACTCACAGTAGGGCAGCTGGCTTTCCTTAGATTGAGGGATTGAAAGAGCAAGAGAAGCAATAGCGCAGATGGAAGACACTTTCTCTTTATTACCTAATTTGGGAAGTAACTTTACATCATTTTTGCCATTTTCTATTCATTTCAAGGGCCAGCCCACATCCAAAAGGAGGAAATTAAACCTGGATACAATATCAGGAGGCAGAAAAATCACTAGGGAGCATCTTTGAGAATGGCTACCATGCCTTGTGAGGTAACCTGACATGTAGGAAAACACATGGACTCTAGGACAGTCCCTCAGACTTAAGGTGAGATCTGCACGAATGAATTTGGGAATGTCTCCAATTTCTATTTTGAAGGTAAATAAATGAATTCTAAGATACCATCCCTCAGTTCAACATACATAAAATGGTCACAATAATCCACAACTCTTTCGGCTGTGTTTAGGATTAAATAGTACAACTCATGCTTAACATACAGGAGGCATGCAGCAGATATTCCCCTGTAGAAGTAACAGGTTTATTTGTAAATTCAAGAAAAGCAGCTGTCCACAGTGACTGTCCCATGAACTTCCTGGGTTCAGCATTGGTGCCTTCTTGAAGAATAACCAACATATTTATATCTTCAGAATTCCGTAAAAGTGGTGGTTATTTTGGACCACTTTCTGTCAGAAGCAGAATATTATGACCCAACTGAAAGGGGATATTTTTTCTAATTTTTTTTCTCTTCCTGGTACTTGAGTTCAGCCAAGATACAGCAATTCCTCATTATCCCCAGTTAATAGTTAGACCTCTAAATGGTCTACTTTATACTCGGTACTGACAACACAACTGGAGTGTTTTGATAATTTCTAGATGTTACATTTTAGAAGGGGGCTTGGATGACTGGGCGCATGTCCAGAAGGAATGATCAGATTGATGAGTGGACTCTAAAATCAGCTATATGTCGTATTAAAGATGAACTACCAGAAGGAGAATATTTAACTTAGAGAAGGAAAGACTATTGCAGTATATGGTAACCGCCTTCAAATATTTTAAACTATTATGTTAAAAAAAAGATTATACATTTTTTTTTATTGCTTTGAAAGCTGTACCTGGGACAAATGTGTTGAGAAAAATTCTAGAGCTGGATTTGAATCTTGGTTCTGCCTCCTTATATAAGTGAACTAATTTCACTAACCATCTCTGAGGCTTGGTTTCTGAATCTGTAAATTTATAATAACAATTATATAATCGGGGTCTATCATTTGCCATGCACTGAACAGGTTGCTTTGTATATGGCATTGACAATGTTAAGGATGGTTATTATTATTTTTTTCTTTTACATATACAGGGGAGCTTTATGACAGTAAGTTCTGACCCTTTGCTATAGAGTTTCTCTTCAATATTTGTGTTGGCACCTGAAGCAAGCTGCTGCAGAGAATCTATTTCGAAGTGAAGTTACTGCCTATATTAATTATCAAATCTGCCAATATCTCGACTTTATTTGATTCATAATCTATTCAAAGTAGAAATTGAGAATGAGCACCTGGAGTGGGCTTTTAAAGTCCTAAGACAATGAATGGTGAATGATTTATGGAAGTTATCTCCATCTTCACAAATACTTTTAGCTAATTAAAAGACCAGAGGAAAAATACAGGTCACAATAGGGATGCTGAAACAACATTAAGTATTGTTTTTTTATGGCCAATATTAGAAAATTTGAGAAATTAGATTTTTCTTCAGTAAGTCTTTAAAATTCTTTAGAAATTCTGATCTCTGAATATCAGATTTTTTTTCTTATGAAGTCAGGAAATTGCAATAGGTGGTTTCTCTTAGTTTCACATATCTGGAGCTCTATAAATAGACTGAAAATTACTACATAATCGAACATGACAAATTAAGACTTCCTTAGATTTTACTTCTTGCATTCACATATCATAAATTAAGTAAATGAAATGTCATCACCTTTTATACTTATTTATATTTATCAAATGTAGTGTTTTCCTGACATTCCTCAGGTTGCACAGGTTTATTCCATTAGGACTTGAGTGGAAAACAGCATATATATATTAGTTTGCAAATACAGTGATTTGGGCCATAAGTGTGACTACAAAGTTTAAAATTTAAAACATTATAGAACGTGTGGTATCCTAACAAGGGTTTTGATCTTTACTCTTATTTACAAAGAAACAATGAGGTAAAGCTACATAAACAAAAGGAAAATAAAGAGGAAAAGGATTAGAGAAAACATGGCAAACACAGAAGGCAAAGAGATACATTCATAGTTGGATACCTCAACAAAGAAGACTAAAATTTAGGAAGAGACTACATGATTACAATTATAATTCAATGTAATTTTTGAAGAAATAAAAGAATTCATGAACCTAAATATTTAAAATGCCCAATGCACGTTAAAAAAAAATACAGCTTAGTCAATACTAATGCATTATTGAAATTGAAAGAGAAAGAAGGAATCCTTTATGCAGCAGCAAGAGAAATAAAAATCACCTGTAATTGGGAAAGCATCAGACATTCCCAAGATTTCCCCCACCACAACATTCTATGCCATTCAGTTGAATAAATTCTAAGAAATTCAATAAAAATAAAATGTCACATAAAGATTTCATATCCAGTCAAACTATCATTCAAGTAGTAAAAAACTGTACAATTATTTACATGCAAAATTTCTCTTGAGTTTTTTTGAGAAAACTACTGGAGGGTGAAGTTCATCCCACCAAGTGCTAAATAAAGAAACTACAGCAAAAAATCCACGTGAGTATCATATATAGTTAAATGTTGAACTACAACTAACATGTAACAAAACAGTTTTATAGTACTTCCTTTGTACTAGGCACTGTTCTAAATTCTTCATGTACATTAACTGCAGGTATCAGGGTGACAGATGAAAATGTAAACATGATAGGCCTTCACAATTTACACATAAACTTTATAATTTAAAAGTGAGGCTTAGAGACAGTTTGATATTCACTTCATGTAAATATTAGGGAGCAAATGATGTCACTTCAAACTGGAATAAATCAAGTAACAGAAGTATAACTTGATTTATCATATAAAAGTGAACACTAAGAAAGATAATCTTATTAACTAAATTTGAATGATAGAATGAGGGGAGGATAAGAAAAAGAAATGGGATAATGTTATATTGATTGTGATAGAGGTATAATGAACATCATTTTAAAAATACATGGCTGAAATTAAGATATAAAGTTATTAAAGTAATCCATATAATAAAAATATAAAAATAAGTATTTTAGTAATTACAAATATACATACCATACAAAGAAAGTATACTACATTCTGAAAGACATTTTAAAAACTATAAAAACAGAAAAAACAACCTATAGTCAGAACTAAGGCCAGACATATATTTGTATTATTAAACGTAAATGATTTAAAAGATAAAAATTCATTTAAAGACATTTTTGATTGGTTCACAAAGAAAAACCTAACACTGTGCTATGTATATGATTCACACATAAAATCTGAAAGAAATGGAAACGAAATGTGTACAAGTAGACAATGTATATCAGGCAAATACAAACAAAAGCAAGGATGTCATGCCATTGCTATCAGAAATGGCAATGTCGCTTGTTGCAGAACGATCTTTGCTTTGAGCATAACTGTAAAAGCAAGAATCACCTACACATATGTGCACACACACATGCATCCAATCTGGTTTGAGATACTGGAGAGCTAAACATAAAAATCTCAGAGAATGTCAAAGATACCAGAGAAAAAGGTGATAAAGACAGAAAAAACAATTTCTGGTGCTACTTTTCCACTTGACATTTATCAGTTTGTAATCTGCAGCTGAGAGGCTAAGAAATGGAGCAGTCTCCAGCAGTCCTTTTGGAATATAGAAACAAAACCTGGATTTCAGGATATTCCAAACAGAAAGATCTGACACAGAGTCTCAGATGAGACTCTTAATAGGCTGCACTCCACAAGTAAGGGAGAACCAGACTAGACCAACCTTCCTAAAGAATGAGGCTCAATTTAGAAAAGGTTCAATTCTTGATTGGATTAAAGTTATCTACTTTCAGCCTGTTTACCTAAAACAAAATCTTCTTGGGAAGATAATGTCCTCTAGAACTTCAAATTATCCATATGATTTTTTTTAAATTTAAAATGTCTGTCATGTAGTCAAAATATTACTAGGTAGAAATGGAGACAGAAAACATGCCAAAAGAACAAAGAGGAAAAACAGCCAATAGAAACAGAACCACAGGAGATGCAGATATTGGCTTTATCAGATGTAAGTAAGAATTGATTGTTCTTGGAATTCTGAGGAGGATTTAAAAGGTTATGTCAAGCCTATACTCTCACAGTTCACAACAAAGAAAAAAGATAAATTACAAAAAATACTTTTGAAAAGGCATCATAGGACTGTGGAAGCTATGAGAACTAAATGGTCCTAAATTTTATAGAGAGGAAAAACATTCAGAGGTGAGTAGATACATAGCAGCTGATTTTTTACACGGGGGAATTGGCCAGTTCTTGGTGTGAGCTGAAGTCTGTGGTTTGGCTCAGACAGAGAGCAACAGTTAAAAGAAGGAGAAACCAATGTAGCCTTTAGAAGTCACTTGGGGATAGACAGAAATTGAAGGTTTGAAGTCCACAGATACATAACCATTTTCCACAAAAGACATTTGCTATAGTCTAAGACTATGTAAGAGGCTGAAATCTAAACTAAAATCTTTTGAAATAAAAATGAAATCTATTGCTGTCTCATAGGACTTAGGAAACAAAGACTTGAAAACAGAAAAGGCAAGAAACAAAAGCCCTAGAGAGTGTGGTGTACTGACACAGAATCTAGGGCCACTTTTTACTAACCAGTTCTGAGTACAGCAAAAAGTTGGGAAACCGGGCCTCTGGCAGACCATCACTGTCAGGGTACAATCATTGGATGAATGTATTTGAGGAGTAGGGCATTTATACAGACTCAAAAAACAAACAAACAAACAAAAAAACTCCCTACATATTGTTTAGTAGGTGTGAAGAGAAAAGGGTATTTATACAGTGAAAAAATCTGACCAGCTCGATCTTAATAAAGCAACTAAAATTAACATCACCAACGACAGGGCAAACTGATACTGTGTGTTTCTTAAAATGATATGTTAAGAAGGACACAGCATCACTTATATAGTGATCCTACCAGGACAGTCATAATCTGAATCTAATCGTGAAAAAATTATCAGACAGTCCAAATGGAGGGATTTTCTACCAAACGTCTGGCGTGTATTCTTATAAAGAGTCATTTTATGATAGACAAAGTATTGCGTCAGTCCTAGCCTAGTGATAGTGCTGTTCTTGGCTAGGAATGCCTGAGGCTCTGTCCCAGCCCCTGTATTTACCGTAGCGAGTCCCACAGACATTACCACCCCAACACCAAGGCCAGTGTTGTGGCTGGACTGGCTCTTGTGGCTCTTATTATGACCACAGGACACATCTCAGCAAAACTACCAGGGAACTTTAAAGAACAAGATTTATTACTCACAGGTCCTGGAGGGTACATGGCACCCCTGAAGGCCACACAGAGAGGTCATGGGTAAAGAGAGAGGGACGAAGCATGGACCTGGGGCTCTGCCTTTATCAGGGTACCCAGGATGGAGTGCCTAGGGTTTCACAGGTTCACTATTGGTCAATTTAAAGTGTAAGAGTGGAAATTAAGACACAGGAAGGGAAAAGTGGGGTCGTTTTAAACTGTCAATTATCTACTTTACCCAGAGCTTTATAGAAGGAGCATTTCATGGTTGGGAGCAGCCTGGCTTCTTATCTAGTTGTGTTGCTAGTAGCTGCATCATAGAGCTGGCAATAGTTTACTTGAAACAGATGTCTTTGAAATGGATGCCTCAGCACCCAAAAGCTTAATGTCAGGCATTTACACTACACAGAGAAAGACAGAACTTCTAGATTAAAGGAGAGTGAAGACATAGCGCAAATAAATGTATGCATGACTCTGCACTGAATACCCCATTAGAAAAAAAGTATATATATATATACACTCTAAAGGACAACATTGAGACAATAGGTAAAATAGTTTTGTATTAATGTTTAATTTTTGGAAATAATTAATGCCACGTTTTATGTAAGAAAATGTCCTTTCTTTTAGGAAACTGAACACTGAAGTACACTGAACACTGGTGTACACTGAAGTATTTTGGGGTGAAAGATCATGATCTCTGACACTCTCAAATATTGCAGCTGATACTTAGCGTGTGTGTGTGTGTGTCTGTGCAGAGAGAGAGGAAGGTGTGGCAAGATAATATTAATGCTGGCATTGTAGGTGAGTGTACATGAGAGTTCATTATATTATTCTTGAACTTTTTTTACAGGTTTAAATTTTTTTTTAGTGAAAGTTTAAAAAAAGAGCATGCAAAGACTCTGGAGAGCTATGTTATAAGAACAAAAGCAAACCAGAGGTAGCCTTAGTGGTGGTATTTAGGTGAGACTGTGTTCGCTTAGGTAACCCAGCTCATCACTGGACAGTAGGGATCCTCTACTAGACCTTTGCTTTAAGAAATCTTAAAGAAGGGAGGGGATAGCTCAAGTGGTAGAGCGCATACTCAGCATACACAAGGTCCTGGGTTCAATCCCTAGTACATCCTCCAAAAATAAATAAATAAGTAAACCTAATTACCTGCCCCCACCAGAAAAAGAAATCTTTAAAGAAATCTTCAGGCAGCAGGAAGATGATACTCAATATTTGGAGCTACACAAAGAAATAAAGAATGCTGGAAATGGAAGAAAGGAGGGTAAAAGTAATTTTTTTTCTTGCTTTTAATTGCTCTAATACTTAACTGACTCCCTAAAATAGGAGTTGGCAAACTTTTTATATAAAGGATCAGATAGTATTGTGGGCCAAGTGGACTTTGCTGTCATTACTCAGCTTTGGCTTTATACTGCTAAAGCAGTCATAAGCAACACAGAACCAATTGGTACGGTTGTGTTCCAACAAAACTTCACCCTTTTGTCCTAGTGGTCTCTTTGTGGCCTCCTTACCTTGCCGTACTCCATGTGCTGGCTCTTGCTGTTCCCTTTTTCTGGCACGCATTATCTTCCCAGTGTCTATTTATTTTTTAATTTATTTTCTTACTTTATTCACTCTTTGTTTATTTTTAGGTCTTAGTTCAGGTATCACCTCTTTTAAGGAGACTTTTTCAAAACTTTTATTCCTAACAGGCAGAATAGGTTTTCCTGTCTATATGATTCCACAGTAACTTGTAACTCCTGGCTGTACCTCTGACTTAATTTGTGACCTTTGGAAGATATTTAATATCTCTAAATCTTAGTTCTCTCCTCTATAAGATAATAATAGTACCTACATTACAGGGCTGTTGTGAGAATGCTTATGAATTACTTAACATAGAGACAGGTCCATAGAAAGCTTTTAAACCATGAAAAATGTTGTATAATAATGTTGTGATAGTGATTATTCCCTTGTCATACTACTTAATGATGAATAGTATTGGCCAAGAGTAAATTATATTTTGTTTTGCAAGACTTTTATAAAATATGCTTGGTTAGAGATTGTACAAAAGAAAGTTATAATAATGTGATTAGGTATATTTGGAATTTTTTGTTATTTTAATAGCAGTAAGATGTACTAAATCAGAAGAATGTGTCTTAGTCAGTAAGATATATGAAGATGCAGGTAAGATAAGGAAAGATAAATGTTATGGTCCCTGTAATTTCTCAACCTCCAAAGTAAAGTAAGCCAAGAACATAGCTGGAAGAGGACCAAAGTGAAGCAGGGTCCAAATGAGCTCTTCAGCTACAAGCACTAATTGCACTGGACAGAGGGCCCTGCTCACACCAAGGAGAGCAGCTTCTAGTGATGGGATGACTTGATTAATACCATCTCAAGAGAGCAACCAGACTGAAGTTTGGAAGGGATTTGAGTAGCGGTGACAAAAGTTAGGTGGTGATTAAAAGTGAACAAAAAAATGCATGCACATTGGAAAATATTTGGGTGTGGCATGTATCTACTTTCTTTAGTTGGTATTTTCAAGACCACCATAAATAAAATGAATACAGAGACACACATTGCCTCATTTCTTAGTAGCTCTGCTTAAAAACAAAAAATAAATCCCTGAACAAAAAATGACAGACAAAGAATTGTACATAAATTGGCTTGGCTAAAATTTCCAAGGAGGGTTAAACCTGCCCCAAGGACACAAGATACAGAGTCAACATTTTTTATACTTTATTGAAGTTATATATGTCTTAATTTTTATTCAAAGTAATTCATGCACATAATAAATAACATTTTAAAAAAATTTCAATGTCCTCTGCATTGCCTTTCCCTAGACTACATACAAGGAGTAATAATTCTTTTAGTCATATCTTTTGGTATTAGCCTTCATTTCTCCATTTTTCAAAGCCTATATAACATGACTGTACTTCTTTTCCTTGATTTATCAATTCTAACATCTGAAATAAGTTTCTCATTATTTTGAAAAAGAATATAAGTCTCTCCCATGCTGATTCTCACCTCCCAACGTAGCATATCATAATTGTTAGTTAATAATGCAGTTTCATTTCTATGAATATGTAAATTCATAGTATACTATGGTTGAACTTTCTTTTGCAATCTCTTTTCTCTGAAGTTAATAATGGTCTCTCTGTCCTTTTTTTTTTCTTTTAACTAATATAACTTTCTTCTATTCATAAATATTTCCAAATACCTCTTCAGAGCCTTCATTATCCTGTAGTACCAAGAGCTGCTGTGGAAAAACATCATTCTGATATCCCCTTCATATAAAACACATTATTCTCTCTAGAAGTTACTGAATCTTCACTTTATCACGGATGTTGTGATACTGCATAATAATGAGCATTAATGTGGTACTTTTTTTACATTTACTGTGCCAAGTCACTAGAAATTGTGTAACCACTTCCTTCATATATGAATTTTTTCCTCTATATTTGATAATATTCTTCCTTATATGCTCTCTTTTTTCTTTCTGGAACACCTACAAACCTGGATTGATTTTCTTTTTAATATTTTATCATTTTAGTCCAATTTCCTATCTCTTTGTTTACTTTGTTGTCTGGAAAATGAGTTGATTTTATTTTTTAATTCTTGTACTAAAGTTTAAAACATAATTGTCTAGCATATTTTAAATTTGATCATTGTTCCTTTTTCTCAGATATTTTATAGTTGTATTATATTCCCTTATTATTCTAAGGATATTGATTTATATTTTTTGTTTTTTGAAGATTTTTTTTTACCCTGCATTGAATCTGCTTACTCTTAAGTCTTTCTTTTCTTTTCTTTTCTTTTCTTTTTGTATTTTTTCTAATGTTACAGATTTTCTTTAGAAGTCTGCAGATTCATACTTTTCTATGTATATTTAAGAATGAGATACCTCAGAGACTTCTACTTCTGGCCCTAATGGAATAGCTGGGACCAGATTTATCTTCCCACCTTAACAAGCAAGACAAATAGAACAGATATGATACAACGCTTCTCCAACATTGTACTTCAGGCAAACAAATAAGATGGATCCTATGAATATCTCAGCTTAATATATAGAGTATTTCCAGGAGTTGTGCAGGGAGTGGAAACCCAAAGAGAACTCAGGGGTCTCAAACTGAGAAGACAGAGTTTCATATAGGCAGGATAAGGTGGCTAGCATATACCAGAGAGAGAGAGAACTCCAGGGATTAGCAGAGGGGGCCCCTTGAGTCTTTGGCTGAATACTGTTTTGTTACAGTGAGGAAACTATCCAGCTCATGCAAACAATGGCCTGAAAGAAGTAGAGCAATTCTCAGCCACATACAGGGCTAGGAATAGTTTCTGTTCCCACTCATCAGAGTGAAAAGACTTGCTGATACACAAGATATCAGGGTTCTCAGAAGAGTTTTCCCTCAGAAGCGGGTTTAAATTAGCTATGGATTAAGGCTGTCCTACATCTGCCTTTGTTAAAAGCTTGAAAGCAGGTCTCAAAAGAAGCAACCTTATTCCAGAAAAAGATGAATCAAAATTGTCAGAAATGCAAAGGTGGGTAATATTTTAATACTCTGTTCTCACTAATTGATTAAATAATAATACAGAAATTCAGGAAAGATATAGAAACTTTGAACAACACTGTCAACCATCTTGACCTAACATATATAGAACATACCCACAACAAAAGCAAAATACATATTTTTTTCAAGTGTACATGAGATGTTTTCAATGTAAATAGTATGCTGCATCTTTTTTATCTATTGATGTGCACTTATAATGCTTCCATATCTTGGCAATTATAAATAATGTTGCTGTTAGTAAATGTATCTTTCTGAATTAATTCTTATTTTGTGGTTCACTTTATTCCTTTGATAACTATGTAAGTTTGAAGAGCTAAAGCTCTCAGAAACAATGAACAGAAACATCCTCAGAAACAATGAACAGTACATATATGTATTTATATGCAATACACTGTATATGTGCAGTCAAATTGTAACAACTCTACCTCATAAAACTGAAAAATGAAAAAAAAAAAAGAAATAATGATTGAAATCTTCCCAAATTATCAAAAAACGCTAACTCACACATCCTGGAACTTGTTGAACTCCAAATAGAATACTTACAAAGAGATCTACAAACACAAACATCACAGTAAAAATGCTGACAGTCAAAGGCAAGGAGAAAATCATGAAAGCAGCATGTGAAAAATCACAGTCCACTAAAAAGGGACTCCTAATGAGATGGACAGCTGACCTCTCAGCAGAAATACAGGAGGCTAGAAGGCAGTGGGATAATACCCTCCAACTGCTCAAAGAAAAAACTGAGAATCCAATACCCAGCAAAGCTATCTTTCAAAAATGAAAGCCAAAGACACTCCCAGACAAATAAAAACTGAGAGAATTTGTTGCTAGTAGATCTGCCTTCCAGGAAGTAATAAAGTTCTTTAGGCTAAAAGCAAACAACCCTAGACAGTTATTTCACTCTACACACAAAAACAAAGAGCACCAATAAAGGTAATTATGTAACTGCTAAAGACAGGATAAAGGCACATTTTTTCCCCTTTCTTCTCTTAACAGATTTAAAGAGCAATTGTATAAAATAATATATATATATTGTAATGTTGAGCCTGTAACATATAAAAATTTAATATGTTTGCCAGTAACAGTACAAAGGAGGTGATAGGAACAAAGCAGTATTGGAATTAACAATGTATTATTGAGTTTGTAATAATTAACTACATTGTAATGGATCAATGTAATGGATAACATTAACTGATGTAACAATACTGCCCCAAAATAGGGAAAAAGAGACTAGAACCACAGGGTAGTTATATATTTCTATACCTCAGTGGAATCAAGCCAGTATAATGCTAAAGCTGATTTCTATAATTTAAGATAAATGTGGTAAGTCCTAGAGCAACCACTAATAATGTTTATGTGTTTAATTTAAAAATAATTAATAAATAAATTCAAGTGCTTCATTAGAAAATATTTACTTAATACAAAAGAAAGTAGTAAAGGAGAAAAAAGGAACATGAGACAAGAGACACAGAAAACCAAAAGTAAAATGACAGATATAAATCTAACTATATCAATAATAACATTAAATGTGAATGGATTAAACAAATCAAAATTCAGAGATTGTCAGACTGAATTCAAAAAGCAAGAGTCAGTTGTATACAGTCTATAGGAAACACATTTTAGACATGAACGCTTATAGCAGCATTATTCATAATAGTCAAATAGTGAAAAAAACCTACTTATCCATCAACTGACAAATGGATTAAAAAAAATGTGCTATGTCCATAATAGAGTATTATTAAGCATAAAGAAGAATGAACTACTGATCTGTGTTACACATGGATGAAACTTAAAAGCATGTGCTTAATGAACAAAGACAGTCACCAAAAAACCACATATTGTATAAGTCCATTAATGTGAAATATCCCCAATAGGGAACTGTATAGAGACAGAAGGTAGATTAGTGATTGCTTAGCAAAGGGAGTAGGGTAGAGAGATAGTGGGGTACAGGGTTTCTTTTTGATGTGATAAAAATGTTCCCAAGTTAACTGTGGTGATGACTGTACATATCTATGAATATACTAAAAACCATTAAATTGTACACTTTAAGTTAGTGAATTATATGGTACGTGAATTATATCTTAACAAAGCTATTTTAAAAAAAATAAAAGAGGAGGGTACAGAGAAATGAATGAGCTAAAATTGGGAAATTCAAAAAGAGGACATGACTAAATAAACCACAATTCAGAACATTATTTTGGTCAAAACTAAGAAATCTTTCGTAGTCCTTTTTGTGAGAAAGAACAAGAAATTAGAGTAAGAGGCCCACTGTGTAAAATACATGCTCTATTGTGTACATTTCAATTTAAGTTGTTTAAGTTAAAGAGTTTAAAATTAAATAAATCCAAAAGTGCAAAGAAAATACACAATATTTCTTAGGCATACTTTGTATGGAGTAAAAGTGGAAGAAAATTTGGGGACCATAGTTTATGTTGAGGAGGAATTTCCATTCCTAAGCTTTACAGTTTCAAGTCTAGGAACATGCAGAGCAAGACTAGCTGCTTCCTTTTCTCCACCTGCTCACACATTTTTCCCAAAGGGAACGAGAGTTAGGTACCCGACTGGTGATTTGAGAAGAAAGTGTTAAACTTGGCTCTGCTGGGTCTCTCCTTTCTCTTCAGGTCTCTTTGTCTCAGAAGGAATGACCATTTGCTCTCCTCCACGAGGTAAGTTGGGCCGAGCGGGAGAGTGGTCTAAAGCTGGTGGCCTTTTCATCTGCTTCTGTCTGGCTTCTGTGTTTGTCTTTTCCTTGGTTCTGCACTCAGTTGGGAGAAAGGATGTTGCTTACTGGGCCCTTTCAAAAATTCCACTTGTAACTCTAATTCATTCAAGTCAGTATTGCATATATTGATGCTTCTTATGCCATTCTTAATATATTTTTACTTGTCTGAAATATGTTCTCATACATTTTTAAGGGAATAAAGGGTGTAACTGGATTTATAATATGGAATGCTGTTATGGAAGGGGAAACTTGGTGAAGGACTTTAAGGAGATCTTTAAAGCTCAATATTTTGGCTTGCAAGTTTTTTCTGAAAGAAATACTTCATGAACCTATAACATAGCAAGCCACTGTTTGCAAATACTTGAAAAGTGGTATAGTTCTATGTAAACATTTATAGAAACAATTGAGCAGAAAAGAGTTTTAAGCCTGCATGGTGACAATGCCCTAACTTTGTACATTGAAACTAAACCAAAAACCACTGTATTTACAGTACTTGAAGTTTCATATATTGTCATATGCCACAAATTAGAAAACTCTTTAAAATAATTCCCAATTAGTATGTTTAAGATTATGTTTCATTGTGAAGAAACTGCAGAGGGCACTCACACATCCTTGCTCTAAAACAAGTAATTTTTTAAAAAATTTAATTTTAAACATTTTTTATATTTCAGTTTATTGTTTAGATTTTAAACATACAATTAAAATTAGTTCCTCTAAAACTAATAACTAATTTTCAAATAGAAAATGTACAGATACAAGCCCAAATCTGTCTTCACCGAATTCAACAAGCACAAATTTATTCCATCAGCTTGCATAAACATTTCTAAATGCTTGTTTTCACATTCCGGGCTTATCTCATGGACAGGTCAAACTGTGGGCCTAGACTGGCCTGTGGACCACTGATCTAAGCGACTCTGTACTTCTTTCTTCTAGTCATCCTCACCTTTGTGGCAGTACAGAGTCGGCCTACTCTTGAGTCTAACCTGTTTTGACCTTCGTGTTTCTTCCTTTAATGTATTTCAGCTCAGTTTTCCTTTTCCGGGGTGTTATGCTCTGAATTTCTCTCTCTCTCTTGTCTTAATACATTACCTTCCACATCAGATTTCATAAGAAAATGTCACTTCTCTCTTTTTCTTCTCTTGATGGATGACTGAGCATCCCTGATAGCAAACTGATCTAACACGCAATGTTCACAGGTGATCTGTTTTCCCCCACTTCTGCTTCTCTCTCCCTTTTCCTCTCTCCTTTTCTAAACAATGAGTAGTTGAGTGTCTACGCTCTAACAGGAACTTATCCACTGATAAGACACCCCAAGTCCCGGTCCTCACGGTGCTCGCTGTCTACTAGGCAGCACCTATTGAGCAAATAATTTATTACTTAGAAGAAGGATAAGTTCTACAAAGGGGAAATAGGAGCTATCTTTGCAGGGTTAACGTGCTGGTGAGTCTTGCTGACTTACATAATTCTAGAGGACAAAAGGTTATGTCTTATTTTTAAGAAATGAGTCATGTTTAAATGTACCATCTTTAAAATGAAACTTTATCTTTTCAAAATGATATTTTTAATTTTAAAAGTCTGAAATGAATGATTGATTAAAAGTTACTTCAATTGGTTCAGTTTAAGGAGCTGAGAATAAAAATCTGAGTGTCAAAAAAAATCTCTGATTCAAAAGATTTTAAAAAATCAGATTATAAATGGGATTTATAGTCATACACATTAAGATTTTTTTCTCAGCATTTTTTAGAGATAAATATCTGTAACTGTTTTGGTTTCAGTAAGATGGCCTTCCCAATTTTTTGTTTTTTATTGAAGCATAGTTGATTTACAATGTTGTGTGTGTTTCTGGGGAGGAAGGGTATAGATCAAGTGGTAGAGCACATGCTCAGCACCCAAGAGGTCACGGGTTCAGTCCCCTGGTACCTCCTCCAAGTGGAAATCAATGAAGAAACCTAATTACCTCCCCCTCAGAAAACAAATACAAGCAAAACATTTCTGGTATACAGCATAGTGATTCAGTCATATATATATATATATATATATATATATATATGTGTGTGTGTGTGTGTGTGTGTGTGTGTATATACACACACATATTCAGTTTCATTATTGGTTATTAATTGAATATAGTTCCCTGTCCTATGCCGTAGGATATTGCTATGTATCTATTTCATGTATAATAGTTTGTATCTGCTAATCCCAAACTCCTAACTTATCCCTCCTTCATCCCCTTTCCCTTTTGATAACCATAAGTTTGTTTTCTACGTCTGTGAGTCTGTTTCTGTTTTGTAAATAAGATCGTTTGTCTCACTTTTTTAGATTCCACGTATAAGTGATATCATATGGTATCTGTCTTTCTCTGGCCTTCCCAATTTAATTACTTTATTTCTCTTAAGTTTAAAATATCACCATCCTTGCTGATCTTTCAATGACAATAATAATTGTCAATATTTTATCTTTTTCTTTTTTTAACTTTTATGCTTCAATATAGTTTGCTGGTCTAAACCTTTTGGCAATTTTGTTCTTTCTTTAGAGTCATCCTCTAATTGACAAAACTATCAAAGCTAAACTTTTACTCATTTACGTTGATAAGAAAAACAAAGATGATTTTATCCAGATGTAAAGAAACTACCTTATATTATCCAATAATTTCAACGTGTAATATTTTGTAAATGTAGCCTTTCAAAGATTTTTACTAAATTTTTTCTGTTTTTGCTGTCTTCCTAAATAAGTAGTAAAATGTCAAGAAAATTGGTGACTGATAGTATTGATAGAAGAAGAACATTATCTGTATAACCACTGAAGAGTCATCAACAAATGATAGCACAAACAGGCGATATTTTTTTCTACTACTGAAAATGACCATCCTGAAAAACGTAATAGTTTCTCTTGGTTACATGAACAAAGCAAAGAAGCAATATGAAGCAGCACAGAATGATGGAGGCAAGAATTCCTAGTGCTTCATCCTCTCTCATGTGTATACACACAGCACTGATGTCTATTTTGTACCTACTTATTCTGAGGCATTCTACCTAGAAAAATAGAGATGAATACCTTCTTTAAAAAACTAAGCATGTTTTACATGAGACTGCTATCACACAACAAGAAGCAAAAGGGAAGTTTCTATGACCATGTCTGTGTGTGTTTATAATCTGTATCTATTTTTGTAAAAACAGGTACATACAGGTGTAAATCAGGCTTCTGAAGTGTTTTAAAATTCTAAGCTCAAATAAGTGCTACTCCAATTTTAAATTATTCATTAAAAATGTCAAACTTTCTGTTAATTCTTAAGAATACAATATTAGATTGCTGGAAAGTTATTGTTTGATGCTGGATTTTAGAAGAATAAGGCTTACTTTTGTTGTGGAAGTCTAGGAAGCCAACAGAAGCTGACTTCCTCACTTTCTTCTGTGCTGACAAAACCATTCAGGCTGTGTCCCAATCAATGAATTTAATTCATTCTGTAGTAGGTGTTCTGGAACTACAGTCCTGAGGACACTATTGGTAACCTTACTGATATTTATTGATTTAACAGATATATCACATTCAATGTCACTAAGGCTGTAAGAATGATTGCTTTTATTTATCCACTGATGGAGTTCAGAGCAATGTCAGGAAAACTTGCAAGAGTGAAGTGTTTCCACATGTGAGGAAATGTACTTTCCATCATGAATTTGCTGTTATGTTGCTTATGACATAGGGACAGTCCTCAAATGAACTAGTGGAAAGAGCTTATTTCTCCTAGATTGGTCAGAAGGTATTTATTTTAAGCTATTACATCATTAGCTTTTATACAAATGGGATGTGTTAAAACACAGTGAGAAGATATTTTTAAAAACCTCATATCGGCAATAAGAAATTCCATTTTAGAAGTAAATTTTGAAATAAGTTTTTCCACTGTAGTGGAAGCATGTCATATAATTTAACATCTCTATTCTCACTGCATTCACTTTTTATTACTCTTGGGATTTCATCTCTAATCTCTTTCTCAGGTGTCTCATGTATTTGCCTTCTTCATTTTTACCATCCAACTCTCTGGTCTGCTTCTCCTCAACTACAGAACCTGTAACAAATATAGATATTTTTTCAATTCCTTGAACTATACCACAGTAAGTCTATCTGCAGACTCAGTGAGATCTCTAAACTCACAGCTTTGATAGAGTCTGCTGGCTCTGCACATTGTGGACACTCCAGGCCTGACTCCACGTGCCTCCAGCAAAGCACAGGGCAGCGTGACTGTCTGATCCACGGGTGAGTAGCATTGGCTTTCCCAGGAACAGTACATCTGAGTCTACACAAACTCACAGCTCAGAGGAGAAGCAAACACGCAGAGCCCGGAAAAGGTTGGGACCAGAGCCATCACGCTGCCATGGTTAGCCAACTCCATAGGCACATCTGGTAAGCAATTGTAGTCCATGAACCCTGTAAAATTGTAAACGTGGCCTGTTGAGCATAAGGGTCTTTTCTATCTGACATTATATTGACCAGGCTCTTGCTATCCCCTCTAGAGAGACCCTTCACCCTGCTCTGTAAACAGAGAAGGAAGTCAAAGGCCCACTCTCGCATGCAGGAGGTTGGCAGCTCACCCTGAACTTGCTTTAGCCAGAGCACACTCAGGCGTCATGGTCAGTGGATATCTTGGAGCTTCAAAGGTGAGTCCACTGCTCAAAGAGAGACATTTCGATGACCCAAGATTCCTGGCAGATTTTATTTCAGTTGCTGGAAGGTTCTCAAAAAAGCTCAAAAGCCCTCCAGCTGCCTGGAGAGTCTGTGAAATGCATGCAGTGGGTCTCCCAGACAAAGCTTTAGAAGGCTGCTAGCACCACAGATACAACCCAGCCTCTGCATCTTGATTTCACTAGAACAGATGTTATCTGCAAGCAATTAACATACTTGTCATCACCAGTGAAACAGATACAGAATCCTTCAGGTTTTTTTTTTTCAATGCACCCTAAAGAAAAGTATTGTGCATAAAACAAAATGTTCACATTAGCATTAAAATAATATTCAATAAAGAAATTTGCATGTGTCAATTTTTCAGTTTTTTCCAATTTGGGGGAAAAAGATACTGTAATAAATTTTAGAAAGCTGTTAGGGAATGAATGTCACCAGCAATATAAATGTTTGTGATAACTCTCTAATTCAGTATCTATTTGTAATTATTTATCTTCATGTCATGACTGATAGAAATTGCCATTTGGTATATTTTCCTCTATTTAAACACTTTCAAAATTGCTTGATTTTATAGATTTCTATGGGAAATAACGTGATTTGATTTATAATCATAATCATAATACAAATGTCAAATAGTAAAATACTGAGCAAAATATGACCCTTAAGACTGGTACAAGTGAAAAGTTTGGTAAGATTCAATGTGTAGATGTCCTAAGTGGTAAAAAAAAAAACAAAAATAAAACAGCAGAAATTCTAAACTCTTGAGTTGTTCCTTTAAAAAAAGTCTAAATAGCATAATACTTTTGTATTATATAATTATACTTTTGACATCAAATCCATTTCTTATAGGCTAATTCTGTAATATGATGGTCCTAAATTATTTATCCTCATTCAATTCCTAGTTTTCATTTAGCATTCATACCCTTGTACTTTTTCTAATTTGTGAAAATTGAAAGGCCTAATTTCTAACATTTCAATTTTTGATCACAAATATCTCTGCTGAAATTAAATCCTTATTTTGTCTTTTATATTCCTGTCAAGAAACTTAGTAAGATTTTAAAGCAGTATTTCTGCTATAATGACAGCTTAACTGATTGGAAAATATAAACTTAAATCACATAAGCAAATATTATGACTGATATATTCATTCTGCACACAAGTACTTATGGTATTTGAAGTGGAATAAATCTTTAGTGCAACTGGGAGGCAGATATGAGACAATAAAAGAGCACTGAACTACATAGATGGAGTCTGATATCCTGGATCACTCTCATAAGTCTACATTTACTAACTGATGACCTTGAAAAACGAAAAATGACTTAGCCTTTCTACCTGGAAAATGATGATCTTCTTAACTGTATATTGTGAATTGAGATAATTGATATGAAAATACTTCATAAATTATGGCACACTATTCAGCTTTAGTCAGAGAACATTTTACATAGTATGTACTCAATAATACCTGATGAAAAGTAGTACCAATTTTATTAGGTGACGCTAGCGACAGCGTCCTGATGCTTTTGGTGCTTCCTCTCTAATAGGAAGGGTTTAATCAGTGCAGCTTTAATGCCAGATAGATTGGTAAATTTGTCCACTGATAATCCCCCATGTACTATACGGATGCCCAGGTTGCTCACATTCCTCTCCCAACCTCTTCTTTCTCTGTCCTCATACAAAGCCTCATGCCCTTCCAGGTCCTGCCCAAGCCTTGCATCTATCTCCTCAGCACTCAGTGTTTGTGCAGAAGTCATATCCTTTAGTGTGTATTCTCCACTTTACTGTACTTCACTGCCTAAGACAAGACTACCTTATATATTAACACCCTTTTACTGATCTCATAGTAAATATTTTTTCTTTTATATCAAAATCCCCTTGTGATTTTTCATTCTTCTTCATAGACTCAGTACCTATTAAATTGACCTCTAAGAAATAATTACTCAAATGTCTACTAATATTAATGATTTGAAACCTCTCGAATCAGAGCCTGGGTATTATGGGTGAGATTTTGTTCAAGTAACAGCAGTTCTTTTATGCTTATGTGATCCACTTGTCAACAAAACCTTTAGTAAGAAAGGCAAAATTTTGAGGTTGCTTTATCGATTTGTGTATTTTTTGGAATTCAGCTGTTTAAAAAAATAAAACACTATCCTAGACTTTATTCTGATTAGAATTCCTTTTTTTTTTGTGACTTTATTAATTCATTCAGTAAATATTTGCTAGAGAACTTCCATGTACAAGGCATTGCTCTAAGCATGTTTGATACAGCAATAGACAAGTCAGAGCATATGCTCCCTGCCTCTTGGACCCTAATTCCACAGGGCAAGACATGCAATAAATCAAGTAAATTCTCTAATAAATGAAATAAATTCAGGTAGTTAAATGTCCAATGAAATTAACAAATTGGATACTTTTTTGAAGATGAGCAGGTGCAGGAGGATACTTTGGTGGAGTCTTGAAAGTGACAATGTAAGTTGAAAAGTAAAGGATGAGAATAAGCCTGTCAGACCAAGAGCCAGGCAGAGACTAAAAGGTTCAAAGTCCATAAGTAGACAAGAACTTGACCTAGTCTATCAGTTTTCAGAGGCCAGTGGGGTGAAGTACAGTGAGAGGAAAGGAAAAGTCATGGCATCATGTAGGAGAGATAATAATAATATCAATATTATTGGCTAATATTCTTTGTGTGCTTTCTATTGTCAGATACAATGCACAGATTATCTCACTGAATCCTCACAAAAATTCAGTGAAGTGCATATTATTATCAACATGTTACACATGAAGAAATATGCTTAGAGAGGTTAAATATGAAAGAACCTGATCACGAGATGACTTATAGGATATGGTAAACAGGTACAATGAGAAGCCTTTGAAAGCTTTTAGTTAACAGAATATGATTGATTTCTATAAATGTAAAAATTTATCCTGAATAAAAAAATGGATTGCTTAACTTTTTTCTTCATATCTGGTTTGTTCCTTCTAGATTCTGAACCCCTCTAAGAGAGCAGAGGGTAACAAGCAATTCAGTCTTGTTCATTACTTTATATTCAGTGATTAGCATGATGTTTAGCATATTGTGGATGTTCAGTTAGTATTAATTAATGAGTGGTTGTACTTGCAACTTACGAATTTCTACTTCTTTGTGTTCTGATTTGGGTTTCCGATGTTAAAAGTTATATTGGCTCCTATTTTTTGAGTCCCATAACTATTCCATTTTCCCCTTATCTTTCCTAAGATTTTCATGAGCAGGTAATGGCATACAGTAATGGGTACATTTCTCCTTTCTGGATTTAATGCAATCAATGACTGTGCCGAATTCCACAGTGGCTGGGGAAGTGTGGACATGGGGGCTACAGCCAGAGGTGTCAGAGAGCAGGCTGCAGAGGTGAAAGGGATGAGTCCATCAGGGCAAAGTCTAGAGCTGGCCAGAAAATCTGTGTCTCTCAGTTTCTCTGAGCACTGCCAAGTTCCCTTCCAATCAAGGACCCCACTCTGTTTTTCCTTGCTCATTATGCTTCTGGGTCTTTTGTTCCCCAACGAGCCAGTAATTCTCAAATAAAAAGTTATTATATCCATTGCAGGATATAATAGACTAAGTGAGAATATGAGTATTGGTGGAAGTAAACACATCTATTAGAATTCAGTCCTCTTTATGTAGTGTAAAGAAAAAATAATTAAAGGAAAAAAATTCAAGTATTTCTCTCATTACAGGCCTCACCATAAATTCTGAAAACTTTTCTTTTTCAATTTGTAAAAAATATTGGATCTAGCAGTTACTCAATATTAATCAGCATAGGCTAGATTTTGCTGTTATAACAAATGAATCCCAAATCTCAGTGCTTTATCTTATACTCACTCACACAGACATAACTCTAGTTTTACTTAGTATCCCTGGTTTACAGAGGCTCCCCCATGTTGTAGCAGCACCTTCTGAAACACAGCATCCTTTATCGTTGGGGAAGGGGAAGAGATACAGGAGAACCATCGGTGGGGTTTCCATCTCTTCAACCTGGAAGTGACACATGTACTTTTCTCTTCCATTTCATCAGCTAAGACTGGTCACATGCTAGTGCTGAACTGAAAGGGGGCAAAGAAATGCGGGAAGGCAGATGGAATTCGGTTGAGCACCAAATATTCTGCCGTGCTCCCCAAACATACCACTTTCAGAAGGGGTGTAAGCCTGAGATGTTTAGTTGATAGAGGGATGATATTATTCTTTCAATTCCATCATTTCAGTTTCTCTTCTGAGTCAGGATACACTGATTATTATACAGTGACTGAAGGCACCAGACGTATTTCCATAGTTCTACTTCATGTAGAGTATTAAATAAACAAATGTCATTTCCAATTAAGACTTTCATTTCTTTTCATCTAATATAAAATGTATCGAGTCATTTCCAAATTAGAGATTTGCTTCTGTTTATATTTTTTTGTGGTCTTACAGTAACATTCTCTAAGAAGGGTAGGCTCAGAGCTACTGCTTGTCCCAAGTGTACTGTTTGTATGTTGATTGATTTGAAACATAACTTCAAAAAAATGTGAAAGCGTCTTCCAATTTTTAAATAAGATGCAGTTGTGCTCTGTTTTTTAAATGATATACTGTGTTGGCATGGTATCTCTACGGTGTCATCATTATTGTAATACTGAAGGTTCAGACAAGCCCTCAATTGTGTTTTCACTTATTTTGGAAAATTGGATTACATCAATAAATTTACCAGGAAAAGGAACATGGTTCAAATATTTTTTTAAAAGTCTTTTAAATATGGTTCTAGAACTCAAATTGAACATCATTGTAAAATGTTTTTGGAGATGTTGGAAAACCATCTGTAAAATGCTGTCAAAGAATTATTATATCGTTTGAGAAGTTAAACTGGAGGACTTCTTGATTTTCTTAGGTTTCATTCTTCCCCATAGTCTTTTGTTCCAGGGCCTGATATGTTTATTAAACTTTTTTTTTATATTTTAAATTATTAAGTCCTAGGTCCAGGCATGGAGTATTTTCCTCCCTTTTTAGAGGAAAAATTTACTAACAAATGATCATGATTTTTAAGCTAATATGATGGGCAAGAATTGTACTTTCTATTCCAGCATTACAGTAGACTAAATTCTCTGAGTTCCTCTCAATATATCTGCAACGAGAAAATGCATTAATTATAACAAGCATAATTTTTAACTATGTGTTTTCGCACTAAAGAATGGAAATTTAGCAAGGGCAGAAAGAACAGAGTAGTGAGAATTAAGACGTTAAAGAAGACTTAAGTCAGTAGCTAATTACATACCATGTTTACTGATGGGAAGACTCAGTATCTTAAAAAATAGCAGTTCTCCCAAAATTGATACATGTGGTCAGTGCAGTTATGATCAAAATCCAAACGGAATGCTTTTTTGAAGAATGTGACTTAGTAAATTTATGGCCTTTAGTTTAAAACCACTAAAAAGTTAAAAAGCCACAGTATGTAAAAAGATAGTTACAACACATTGCCTGCAAACGAATGTTATCTAAAATCTAACATGTCCTAAAATAATTTTTATAAACTATCAAATTTTTTAAATACATGGAAAGAATTTCACAAAAGAGGCAGCACAATTGGCCAGTAAACATAGGAAAACTTGTTGAACTTATTGGTAAGAATCAGTAATTAAGGGAATAAAAATTAAGCCCAGAGTTACATGCCATTTTATATTCTTTAGAGTGGCAAAGCTAAGAAATTTTTGTCCAAGTTTTGTCAAAGGTGGGGAGCAATGGAAACTGTAATATACTACAGGAATGAAAATTGATACAACTACTGTGGAAAATAGTTGGGTATTACGAGTTAAGTTGAACCATGTTATACCCGACAATCAAGGAATTCCACTTGTAAGTATTGTGTAAGTCAGGATTCTACGAAAAAAACCAGAACCTGTAGGAAAAAGAGACACACCCATTCCCGCCCATATACTCTTATTTATGTATTGGCTTATGTGATTATGGGGGCTGACAGGGCAAGTCCAAAATCCATAAGGCAGGGTAAGCTGGGAATACTGGGCAGAAGCTGAAGCTGCAATCCATAAGTGGAATTTTTTCTTCTGAGGAAAACCTTAGTTCTATGTTTCAGGCCTCTCAAATGATTGGATCTGGCCCAGCTAGATTATTGAGGATAATCTTTATTTAAGGTGAGCTAATTGCAGATGTTAATCACATTTACAAAGTGTCTTTACAACAACACCTAGATTAGTGTCTGAATAACTAGGGACATTAGACTAACCAAGTTGATACATTAAACTGACCATCACGGGTATATGTACTTTGCCTAATTTTCCACTGGGTTATTATCTGGCCTTTCTTTATTAATGACAGAATACATCTATACACTAAGCAAATTGCCCTCTGTTATGTATGTTACATATATGTATCTCAGTTTATCATTTTCTTTTGCTTTTAAATATCACATTTGTTTCATGCAGGCCAATTTCCTATTTGACTTAATTTACTGGTTCTAGATCAATGCAAAACAATAACCCCTTAAAAAAAAATCAAGACTTAGAACTACTATAATAGTCCTGGTCCTGTCTACATCTTAAGCTGAAAGAAGTGTAAGTGACTTATTTTTCAGATGAGTCATCCAAGGCATTTGAAGAACTCCTGACACATAGTGAGTGCTTCCAAATACTTGATAAATGAGTGAATGAAAAATGGTTCAGTGGCAGTCAGAGAACTGGTTATAGGCAGAAAATTTAGGGGCAAGTGATCCTGATCTCCTGCCTCCTAATGCCTTAGTCTTTCTAACACATCATATTCACCTGTTTTTCTTTATTTGTATGAATATGACAGACAAATTTTCACTTTATTGGATAGGTATTATTTCAGTTTCTGCTTTCCTACTCTTAACAATGAGAAAAACAAACTCCAGAAAAAAGCACTGTTGGGGATAGGCAATGACAGTGTTTAGGAAACATATACGAAAGAGAAGAACTGTATAGGCATGTGGTGGGAACATCCAGGCAGTACAAATAATCTCATATGGATTATTATCACTGTCCCCCAGCAACACGCAGAGTTGAAGCTCAATTTGGATTTAGTGTGAGGAGAGATTTATAATTGCAGTTCTAACTTCTGTAGTTGGGTGGTACCTTTCTGGAACACTGTTGAGGAAAATTCAGAGGTCATGCACAAAATCAACAAGAAAGCATACCTGATTGACTACCAATGTCTATCATGGCCATGGAGGGAGATGCAGCATTATAAATACCACAGATTTTCAACTCTGATATGATATTTTGCATAATTGCTTTCACATCATCCAGTAAATTATCTTTGCTGGCAGATGACTGAGCCATAGTAGACAATTTGTATGTGTTTGTGGAATTAAATTTTGTTAAAATAAGTGCTTTACTTTTAGCAGGGGCTTAATTGATATTTGATGAGTAACATATGTAGTGATCAAAGATTTTACAAGTGTGCTGATAGGAAGATCTGTTAGAAAAGATAAGAAAATATTATCCCAGAATAAAAATTGCACAGCTCTGCTGCCTGGAAGTGAAGAGGAAGAGAGATTTTTTTTTTTGATACCAAGAAAAGATGATTGACATTGCCTCCCATGCCAGTGGTCAGATGAAAAATGCCATTTAATTGCAATATTTTAGAGAAGTTCAATTAAGTCTACACTTTGAAAAGTTTGGGGCTGAAGTCAATTAAAAAGTACAAGAGAACTAGGTTAAACTTGTGGTTAACGTGGTTGCACCATTCAATAACATGTGGGACACATTCTTGGATGGAAGAAGCCATCATCCAAGTTTAGAATTATTTGGAACCTGTGGCTTTTGAGATCTGAACCCAACCTGAACTTTTTAGTGCTGTGTATTTTCTTTTTGTTTTGTTTCCTGGCAAGAGAACATGTCGTGTGTGTATGCGTGTGTGTGTGTATGTGTGTGTGTGTATGTGTGTGTGTGTGTTCATTCTAAAGTTTATAAAAATGATGGTAAAGCCAATTGGGAAATATGTTTCTAAATACACTTTGATGAGCTAACTGTAAATAAATTAATATTGAGAGGATTACATTTCCATTAAAATATACGAAGATTCAAAAAATCGAGGGCAAAGATACCTAGAAAAACATAGCTTAGGTTTAACCCAAACCAGAACATTTGTAAAAATAACTGAAAAATATTAGATGATCTCAAATTGTGGTCCAGCTCCAAACCTTAAGTTATATTGTTTCCCAATATTCAGGTTCCCTAGGATCCCCAAGCAATAGAAGGTAAAACTATTACTCCTTGGGGAAGAGAATTTCAGATCTCTGATTTTGGTCTTCTGCTCATTCATTAACCTCACTGGATCCTGTCCTTGGTTGGATAATATATAGGGCCACCATGCAAGTTCTAAGAGCCACCTGGGAGAAATGATTAAAATCATGTGGCTAAGCTCTTCAAAACATATAGAAAAATTGATATGCCTGTCCCTGTGGGAGGAAAAGAAATCCGCAAGAATAATGACCTTAATGGAGCCTTGGGTGTTACTTGACTTCCAGTGTGTATTCTGTAGTACAGCCAAATCTTCTAATCTGAAAGATTGTGGTGTTGGCCAGCAAGAGAGTAAAATAAATGTATGGCATATGGGACATTGTTTGCATGTGGTTTTGTGAGAAAATCATTCTTTTAAATAGTAAGTCTTTTACTGTTTTACTCAGTCGATTGTGCTACTTTAGATTTTTTTAAAGGTACTATTTAAATTTAACATGATAGAGTAGAAAAAGCATGGGTTTTGGAGGCAGGCAGATCTGACCCAGTCAATCACTAGCTGAGTGAATTGGGCAAGAACTGTACCTGGCATATGGTGTGAACAAAAACTTGTTAAAGGAGGGAATGAATGAATAAAAGCAATCAATTCCTCTTAGCCTGAATAAAATTTACCCATGCCTGTCTTTTGCTTAACTTTCATGTAATGGGACCAGATGAGTAGGCATTTTAGTATGAAAGACAGAATAGAACCTCTTCTCCCTGCTAGAGGATCTTGACAAACTATGACAAGTTCGAGGAAAAATTTGGCTTTATCGTAAAAGAGAGAGAAATTAAGAGATCACATTTAGGATGTTTTTGGCCAGTGTTTGGATTGTGCAAACGTTCAACACTGCTGTTTGGTGGTGGTGTACTATTAGGCCGCTATGATCTTCTGAAATACACAGTGAATGTGAGTGTTTATAGTCTGACTCTTGGACATCCTTAGCTATTATATGAGAAGCAATGTTCTAGAATCTACAGTTAAGCTTAGTGAAGAAAGGATGTTTTTCACTCTCTGCAAGTCCCACTTAGGCTGGTTTCTGCATATTGCTGATTGCCCTGGAATACATGTATCCATTCCAGAAACCTACGGTGCTGCTCCTACAAGCTTAGAGAATGCCTGATAGCACAGAGCATCCAGGAAGCCACTACATCCACATAGAATATTAGTCAGTTATATACCATCTTGTGTATTTGAGGGGGACATATCTGATTGGTGTGTCCTCCATTCTGAGACCTCAGATCTTAACTAATAAATGACAGTGACTCTTGATCTTTAATATAAATCTGTAAAAAAAAAATCTTTGGTAGATAGCTGCTTTTAGCCTTTATAGCCACTATGTTCCCTTTTTCTCTTTTTATTACTACTGCTGCCTCCATATTCAAACTCTCATGGGTTCATGGCTTGAATTACAAGAGCCTTTTACCTGCTTCTTCTGTCTCTTCTCAACCGTCTTGTCAACTCCTGCCTGTAATCATTATTACAATACTTTCTCTAAGTTTCTACAATAATTACCTATTATCTACTATTGTAGTAGACTATAATAAAACATAGGGATCTAATTAGGGGATCTCCAAAAGTTTATAATTGAATTTTTAAGAATTTGTCTGAATTAAGCTATAAAATCAACAGAATATTTATAAAGTATGTCAGGTGAAGTGAAAAGTCTCTGGTAACTTATTTGAATATGCTCATGTATCTAAAACAAGAATGACCATTTCAGAAAGAGGAATTTGTAACTCATGGGCACATAAAAAAGAGGTGAATTTCAGATGTATATGTTAGTAACATCTATTCAAAGATAGTCCAAGGAAATGGAAATTAGTTATTCAACATGGAATATTCCCATTCCTAATGGCAGAGATATTTTTAGGATTCAGATGAATGTAGGTAGTTGTAACTAATGGATTTTAGATTCTATTGTCAATATCATTTTCACTGTGAGATGAACATATTTACCTAGCTTAATCTGAAGCCAAAACAGTTGATTTGTTTAATTCTTCTTGCTTATATCTATGCTCACCAAATATCTATCTGTCTAATAGAAATATGCAAGAAGATCACATTGACATTAAACATCTCATTTCCCTGTAACAAATGTTGCACCTGGGAATTCGATAAAATTATATCTGATTATTATTTAGCTTTCTGTTTTAGTCACTTTTGCTTAACTGCCTTCCTAATAGTAAGTATTCCACATTTACTCAGGCATCTGTCCTCCTGCTTGTGGTCATGAGCTTCTTAGAGGCAGGAAGCAGCATCCAAGCAGAGGGTGAATCCTAATTGTCAACACTGATCACCGATTCCCATTCTCTTTGGCAACGGCTTGTTTACACCAGAAGCAATCCTGGCCTGGGGCAGTCTGCGGGTGGCTGCAGGAAAGATTCTTCACCTGTTTAGTTGTACAAAGGAAGCACGCCTTCTCCCTCTCAAGGACTCAGAGTGCTACAGTGATATGTTAGCATTTTGGTATCTACCCCAGTTTTGTGTGTATTAACGTTAACATGACTCTTTCTCTCAATCCCTTGCCACTGGTAATAGTGAGTTTCTGAAGCTTCAGTGTCGTGGACCTGATGATCCAGCAGTACTGCCATCACATTAGTTGTTTCCAAACACCTCCCAGTGGATCTACACAAGCGGGTGATAAAGTGTTCGCCAGTCTGCAATAAAATGAAGACACAAGGAATGGGTGTTTCACAAACCAAATTTTTAATTTAAAGAAAATCCTTTATTTTGGGGTTATATATATACTACATTTTTTTTTTTTTTAAATGAAGGATGCTGGCCAGCCAGGGCCTGGTCTGGTGGGTGGAGTGTGGGGGTTCTCAGAAAGGCAAATAGGACACGGTTGGAGCCTGCAGGGTGCACTTCGTGGCTCTGTGTATGTGGCGGAAAGTGCGGTTTCAGATGGAGGGGCAGGGAGAGGATGAGGCCTTGGGGCAGCCCAGAGGGTGGTGGAGTCAGGCAGAAGGCTTTGGGGGCCATCTATTTCCAGATTAATTTGATTAAATTTGCCTTATTTTATTAAAATGTGAAATCCCAAATTCTTAGCATGACTATAGCTGGTCACTACCTGGTGTGTTTCCTGAGCTCCATTCAGACAGGATTTCTCACTTTCCCCTGACCTACTTGAGCAGAACCTTCACATCCTGTCAAAGTCTCAGCTGTCAAGTATTTCTTGGGGGCCCCTGTGTGTTTCCAGCAATTCCTACCCCATCAGATCTGTGGGGCTGTTCTTACACCAACCCTAAAAAGTGCTGCATAGTCTCCAGGTTACTGTGCTGGGCCGGCTATTCCCACCTGCCCTTGCAGATGCTAGTTTTCTGCTACTGCCTCTTCTGAGCCCACCTGGCAGTAGGTGCCAAATTGGGAAAAGTGCCCTTTCTCCTTTGTGTTTCTCTCTGATATGATCCAAAGCTGCATTATTTGAGTTCAGATATCAGCCTCCATGGTAGACTCACATGTCTATTCTCTTGTGACTGAAATGAGTTACTGGGTCAAGTTCATCATGCCTGGCTTACTCTCTGTTCAGAGGAATCCTTTCCAGGGAACTTAGGATCTTGTATTAAAAGGCTTTGAGAAAGCCACTCCACCAATACCACCCACTAGTCCGTCTGAATTCCAATAGATGAAGTATGAATTTTTTTCCAGAGGGTACAACTATATTTCCGTCAGGCCTGTTTCATAGTTTAGTATGTATACCCGAAGCCCAGCAGTTGGTAGGAGAAGCCCACGTGTAACTCAAGCCGAGTCCTTACTCTTATCATTTAGGAAGTTGTGGATATGAAAATAGTACCCAAACATCCATCCTTCAATTCACTGCAGTTATTCTTGGGCAAATTACTTAATCTCTCTAAACCTCAGTTTCTTTATATATAAAATGGGGATGATAATGGAACTTACTTCACATGTAAATTAAATGGGTTAATATATTATAAGTACATTGTAGTGCTATATATGGTAAATATTCTATACATGTCAGATATTATGATTATAATTATGAACTCTGTCACACTACCTCCAAAAATAAACACATGTGTATATATTTACTTGTCTTAATATATAATATATATCATATAACTTATTATAATATATATAACTTAATATACATAATATAACTCTCAAGAGTTAAGAGTATTCTGATATCATTTCTTTTAAAGACACACATAATGCTTTAAAAGAGAAACTGCTATAATTAATTATGTTATATTATTGCATTTACTTTAAACTTTAAGGATTTTCTAGACTACAACGGAAGAAATCTTGGAATACAGCACATCTGTAACTCGAGCAATTAATTACAATTATGTCCTACATTAATAGATGCACAAAATTAGTAAAAGCATTACATCAGACAATGGGATATGTAAGCTAATAGAATGGAAAATTTTCTTCATACTACAGATTATCCTCTCCTTGCCTTTTTATCCAGCAAGTGGCAGGGAAGTTCGAATGACTGCTCACGTTGTAGCTTTAGTTCAAGTCACGGCTCAACCTTACAAAGGCACAACTGACAATTCCAGATGTCCATTAGTCACGGCATCATGGAGACAGACCCCACTGATCAGTTTGTAAGCTGCGGGTAGATCATGAAATTGTCTTGCCACCATACAGATAAACAGAGCATATGTGCTATTAGTGCAGAGCTGAAGATAGAATAAAAATAAAAACTTCAAAACTCTAACAAGACACATGTAAGAAACAATACAATTTTTTTTTTCAAAAAAAGAGGAAAATACAAACTCTCAGGAATAAACAAAGGTAGGTGGTAATGCAGAAAGGAGCCTGATTTTTGTGGTAGTATTGCCTTCTTTGATTATTGCATGGGGCAGACCCACGCTGGCTGAAATTATGTCTAGCATTTTACAGCAGTGGATTGGACTAGCCAGGGGTTTGGAACCTTGTGGATTTGTGGCTCTTCAGAAGTGCTTCTGTATTGGAATGTGTTTGTGTTTGCCTTTATTTGTTTTTAATTAAAATAAAAAAAAAAACTTCAAGAAAAAGTTTCTGCCTCGGTAGATTTTCTTTGGAATCCCAGAAAGGGCTCTTGAGGGCTCTGTGGCTCTTTTGTGATGATAAACCAAAGCTTTGAGCTTGTCTCAGTTGGAATTCCAGACACTAAAGAAGCCAACTTTAATTATTATTATTGTTGTCTACAGAGCTGAGCCCCTTTCTGATTATTCAGGTTTACACTAATAGTTTTCTAAACATATTAGTTTTTTTTTTTTTTTTTTTTTCCCTCCAGCTAAGCTAAGACTACAAAACAAAGCCAGGGAAACTTTGCAATAGGGTTTTGTTTCAGAGGTGCCAAGTTTCTGAGTCTGCCTGGTGGGTACCTGTGGTGTGGCAGGATTTGGTTTTTGTTTTTGTTTTTGTTTTTTTTGAGAAGGAAACATTAATAAAAACAGGGCCTGCAGTGAAGAACAAGTTTCACAAACTTGTAGAAGAGATTATTACCTGGGAGAAGATGGCAGCTGGGATAAGCATAGTCTCCGTGAAAGAAGAAATTAATTACAGTATCTGACTTTCCAACTGAGACATTAATAAATATGAAGCTGATTATAGAATCTTAGAGTCATATAAGGAAACTTAAATCCAACCTTAATCTTCTGCAAGAACTAGGTGTACCCTGTCCCAAATAGATCACTCAGTTTCTGCTTAAGCATATATCCTAGCAGAGAATTTGCTCTCATACAAAATAACCGTTTCCAATTGAGGACTCTGACAGAAAGTTCAGCCTCATCCTGGGTCAAAAGTTATTTCATTTTAACCTTGACCCATTAATCATGGTCCTGTCCTCTAAAGCTACTCCTTCTTTTATGCCACACCTGTAATTTATTGAAGATAGTTATTATTCCATCCCATTCCTGGAAGTCTTTTCTTGTCAAGAGACCTTAGCTCCTGTAACCATTCTTTTTCTTTATGTTAAGTCAAATGAACATTTACTGAAGACTAACTATGAGCCATACTTTGTGGTAGGATCTTAAAATCCAAAGTCCGATGGTTTGTATTCTTAACAAGATCACAATTGGGACAAGAAGATGTGAGTGACATATAACTCATCATTGCAATACATTCTCACAGATGTTAGACAGAAACACGCAGAGACTGGAGGGCAGCCAGGGAGTGATTAGATTTGCCGAGGAAACCTGGAGAATTCTTGTCTAAATAGTAGCATTTTCCAAATGAAAAATTAAGGAAAGGCATTCTAGGTGAATCAAAATACTGTGTAAGGCATAGTTGTGTGAAAAGCAAGTTGTGTTAGGAGAAAAGGTCATATATATCATACTTTTATTTTATTTTGATAGAGCTTGAATGAACCCAGAAATTATATTAACACAAAATCAGCTAGGGGCTCTTTTACAATCTTCTAACCTATCTTGAATCTCCATCTCTTCTTAAAAATGTTTTTTCTGCCTTGTCTACTTTAAGAATAATTCTACTTCATAGGGAAGGCAGAGTGAAACAGGCATTGAGAATCTTGGTTTTCTCACAATTTTCTTAAGCACCACACCCTCCTATCTCAATCAAATGGTCTATGCCTCTCTTTTCTTAATCCTTGAGCCCCAATAGCTTTAAAATGCTTCCATTCTTTTTGATTTTCAGCTCATTCCAGGCTTTATTCTTGTCAACACTATTTTTTTCTACTTACCTGTGATTATTTACCCTTCCTGTGTTTCTTATGTTTATCCAGGTAAAAAGATTCTTGAGAAAGTAATCAGTGCTTTTTAACGTTCATTATAGTAGTTAATTACGTAACTATTGTTGATCATTGTTCTGAGAGATTTAGACACGTTATTTTATTTAATCTTTACCATAGCCTTGTAAAGTGATTAGTACTATTATTTACAATTTACAGATGAGGAAATCTGAGACGATTGGCAATTTAGCCACAAAATTTGACTCCAGTGCTGACTTTCTTATTCAATATTCATGCTGACAATGCCGTAACTTTTAGATCCTTTCCCTTTTTACCACCTTGGCCCCATTGGTAATTTTTAGTGAAAAAACTCGACTTTTACTTCACTTTGTCTGTTTTCTTTTTGTCCTATTCTGGAGTCTACAACCATATAAACAAATCCCATTTGTGGTTTTGCCAAGTACTAATGGAATACTCCCCAAATGGCTCCATACACAGATGCTCTGAGGTACATAGATGTGCCCAATAAGTATGAAATTTTTTCAGAAACTGGATTTTTTTTTTTTTTGCGTATTGATGCAATTAAATAACTTACTTCTTTGAATTTATGGTTCTTACTTATTTGCCTATATTGAAAGCCTTATAGTCAAATCAAGAATGAAAAGTCAGTACCAAAATTAAAACTCAAAATTATAAAATTGGATTGTTAAAAATATACATGAAAAATCCTCATTAACTGTAGAAATCCAGTATTTCATGTGCCTTTTGCTGATCTTCCAACCTTCCAGATTCCCAGGCCCTCATCCGACCCAGGAATGCCCATCGAGTAGCCACACATCTTACCATCTCTTTAGCCTTTAAATATCTCGGCTGTCACATTAGACCTAAAAATAACTAGTGCTTGGGATCATCATAAAACTTTGTTGGCAGATACTGAAAACACAAATGGGAAGTTCTGTTACATTAGCTTTTATAAGATATGAGAAATGTGTTTTATCAAAGTAAAGGACACACTTAGGAGACTTCTGTGGATAAAAAGGATGGCAATTCATTGGAAGGCATCAGGGGAAATTGAGCTGGAAGAAGAACAAACAGAAGCAAAGTTAGAAGCTTTGTTAAAGGAAAGTACACTTGTTATTAGTCTGCATGATATAAATCTTTTTGAAGAGCAGTAAGCTCACAAAGCAGACAGTGTCTGTCTCTTGTGCCTGAGCACATGAGAAACTAAATGGGAACATAAACATTCTATCAAATGACCAGTCCATGAAGCAAGTCATATCCTCCTAAAGGACAAAAATGGACACCACAGAGTGGTGATAATTCTGAAGGAAAGCACAGGCTGTACTAGAAAAGAAATGCAATTTAAAAATGATCTCCTCTGCAACTCATTTCTCTATGGAAAAGAAACCACTGAGAGTGTTTCTGATCTTGTTCACGACTCCTTTAATGTGAGAATTCCTGCCAGGCATTTCTGGTAGAAAATGAAGTAATGTCCTTTGCCAATCCCAGAAGAGGAGAAAGGAATAACCCCCGTGGAGCAAGGAGCGGGGAGAAGAAGGTGTGAAGAGTGCTGAAGTGAAGGAATGTGGTTTTGGCGTCTCACCCATGTCAGTGACAGCAGGTGCTGCAGAGGAAAAGACAACCAAATAAAGGGCAAGGAAACCAGGAGAGCAGACACAAAGAGGGAAACAAATCCATCTGCCCTGTGCCTCATTCATCTTGTCACAAATACTTGCTGCTGAGAAATGCTAATCTCTTCTCACTGCCCAAAGTAGCCTCCCGCACAAGACTATTTTCAAGGTCTGGCATATCTAATGACCGCACCATTTAATAAATTACTTACTTACGTTACTATAAAAGCCAGTCCAGCAGCTGTAACCTGCATGTAAAGCACTAAATCCTTGTACTTGACTTTCTAAAGGTTCTTCTAAATCATATTTAGTGACAGGGAGAGGTACACAGGAATCAGGATTTAGTGGCAGGGCATACTTCATGCTGTTTTGGGTAGGTCAGGAGGTCTGACTTGGATTTCTTCTCAGTAACCTGATCTAGGTGAATCAGCAGGTTATAAATGAAAGTCAGCGTCTAAGACTCCCAACTTTCTTTAACTATCGGAAACTATAGGGACATGGTGAGAAACAGGAAAAGATCAAGAGATAATAAATACCATTGACCAATAGTATGATATTGCAATTTCTCCTTCCTAAGGCAATGTGAAATGTGGTGCCATTTTGTATAAGCTAAATATTTGTGTCAATTCCTTGTGTTATCTCCTTTGTTGGCTAGAAAAAATACCCCAAAGGACTGAAAGGTGTTTGAGAGCTCACATTGCTTTTTCTACTAGGCCACAAAACATAACATTAGATTGTAAGTTCCTCAAGGGCAGTTTCTAAGACTTTCATATATGTTTATTGCTCAGAGTATGAACCCCCCCCCGCCACCAACATGTTAAATCATTTGAAAGAGAAAGAAGAAAGGGGAAGACAAAGAAAACAAAAAGTATTAGACTTACCACACTTAAAGCACTGATACTCATTGCCTTGTTTCATCCTTACAACTCCTGGATGAATTGAGAAACTTCAGCTCCGGCTTGCAATAACTATGATAAAATTAGTATTTGAGTCTAGCTTTGTCTGATTTGAAAGCTTGAGTTGTTTGCTCTAGAAGGAAGGTCTCTGAGTGTAAGCAAAACTTCCTGTGCCCCTGAAACCATGCCCTATTGATAATTGTCTTGTCCTTTACAAGGCATGGCTCTGCACCGATCTATGGGGTATTTCTAAGGAATACTTGGTCCTTCTCTATTATTTCCAGTTAAAAGACTTCTGAATTGGCATGGCATGGTAAATCTAAGAACTTACATTTACAAAATCTCAGAGAAGTCCGACGGCCTTGCAAGCACCACTTGTAACATGTTCCCTTCATTGTAAAAGGGGCAGTAGCACTTGCTGTCCCTGAACCCCATGAACACAATGGGAATATTCAGTCGTTTTGTGGGTAAGTGTAGGAAAATCATGTGAAATACGAAAAAACCATCTAAATTTTCTCATCATATTAAAATGGCACTAATAGTAACAATAATAGTAATAATGGCTCATAGGTATGCAACGAAGATTGACAAGCTACTATGAGCCATTTTATATATATATATATATATATATATATATATGGCATATAAAACAGCTCACAGCATGGAGTAACTGTTAAGTCAATGCTAGCTTTTATCAATGCTGTTTCCATAATTATGATTCCAATGATTAGGTTTCTGTTTTCTGAGATAAGAGTTCATCAACCCCAGAACCCTAAAGTAAAACACTTGCTTCTGTTTACTTCTCTTCCAATGGTGGTTTCATCCCTTCTGTTTTGTATTCCAGGAGAGTGACTGAGCCATTAATTTAAAAAAAAAATTTTAAGAATAAGCTATAGTTGATATGAAACTGCTTATATTTGCAAATTCAGGCATCAGTACCTTGTGTATTTATAAATAGCTCAAGATTTCTGTCCCCATATGTACCAAAACAACAGTTGAAATTCAGTCTCTACACACTTACCCCCAAAATAACTAAACACAGGACACCGTGACTGTAGCTCGATAACAAAGCTCTGCCTTCATTGCATACTTTTTCTGAAGGTCTTAATGCATTTCAGGAATGTCCACCCTTGATCTCACTAGCCCACTACTCTGAAATATCTGATTTTATTTTTATATTTGTTGGGTACTGGGGTGAGGACAGGCAGGTAAGGGTTAGGCTGTGTAGTATCCAGAGGCTGGAAATTGAAACCCCCTGTTTCTCAGAGCCCAGGTGTGGTGCAGACAGCCCTGGCCTCCACATTTCCTCACTATGCCCTAAAAATGACCTTAACCCTGACATAGACGGAGAAGCAACCTGACTGTGAGAGGCTGTTGTTGGCTGCTGGCTGCGTGAGACAGCACTGGGGCTGTCTTGCATCACTCCCCTCTGTGTAGCAACACTTCCAGTCTCTCCAAGTTGACCTGGATTCTCTGAAGCCCTAGAGAGGTCAGAGTTAATCCTCAGTGCCCATCAAACTCATTTTACATGTTTGCTCCATGAAGCAGTGGGAAAATGATTCAGATCAATTCTCTCCCTTCCATTTGATCTTGAAATCTATTGGAAAGAATTATTTTCTTCTAAGATATTTCATCCAAATACACTCTGCCTTTTCTACCTCTTGCACTGTTCTTATTAAATAGTAAATTAAAAAAATAAATACACATATATTTGTACATACATAAAACACTGAAGCTAAAGCAATATTCTGTTACCCCAATAAACTGCATTTCCCTGGCATTGCTTTATCATTTTTCATATATTCCATATCTTTACCAATAATAAACCTGCCAATGATAACAAAAGTTTCTTTTGGGCTTCTTTAAAGAGTACATGTCATTTTTTTTTTCCTTTAAAACAGATGTTCATGCTTATATGATATTTAGGTTTTATAAGGTCCAGGTAGAAGAATGCTTTTGTTTTTTATTTCTGTATTTCTCAGGATAGAATGATAGAAAGTGATCAAACCAGGGAATGGAAGAGTTTAAGCAAATGGAATTTTCTTTACCAAAATTTATTGAAACAAGATGGACAGGTTTTATTCTTTTAAAAAATGATGGGTAAAGTTAGCTTTATAAAGTATTTCTTGAAACCATTTAATTAAATTCAAGTCTTATGCAGTATAATTCAAGTCTTATGTAGTGTAGCCTCTTCTTTGCAAGAATGAAGAGTTTTAGGGAAGGAGTCATTTCTCAAATGCTCATTTGTTGTCTGTAGTTGAGACTCCAACATGTATGGGACTCCCTGTAACCCTCTCTTCATCTTTCAGGGTCTCTGACTACTAAAATTAGGAAGTGAAGAAACAAGACCTCTGATAGATTTCATAAGCTTGGTGGAGGATCAGTATCAGCACGTGGAAGTGTGGTGTCTTAGCAGAGGTAAAGAGGTCCCCCACTGATGCTGTTTGGTCATAGGTTCCTCCTCAGAAAGATGACCAGGAAGAAAATCAGCTTCCATTGCAGATCTGTTCCTATGCCATTGCTCTGTTGAGCATTCATGTACTGAAGCGGAATATTTATGAACTGGTTCTTGAATATTCCAAATAAGAAGGACTTATGTAAACTGATGACTAATGACAGGTTTCAGGGTGGTACGACTTATGTTCAAGTAGTACTCAAAACACGACGTTTCTATTTAATCTCAAAATCTGAGCCTTGGCTCAATGAATGGCAGACCACTGGCTTTCGACATGCTAGTGAGGTTCACTTTGGATTTCTTGGTGCTGCAGAGAAAGCCCAGCACCAGCAGTGTGTTTTTAGAAGCGGACCCTGAAGGAGACCGTGGATGAATGACAATGGGCACCACGAGGACAAGCAGTTTTTCAGCCTTTTTGCTTCTCTCATTATAAGCTTTCCCTGGAAATATATTTTTATTAGTAACTAGGTTTTGAAATTTTCACCAAGATGCCAGCATAAACCATTTCTTTCTAAATAAATGCCTCCAATATCTGATATGTACATATAAGCCAGTGTGAGCCAACCATGCTATTAGGAAATTAATAAATATGTCTCCTTTGTTTTCTGCTAAATAAGAAAAAGCAAGACAGTCTGGCTTGTGCCAGATCAGGTTTTGACTGGTATGTGTGTATCCTTTACATAACAAGTGTATTTTATAGGGAAAAAACACAGGGGAAATATTTTTATTTATTTTATTAGTTGTACAAAAGCCATGCTGGCAACTGAAGAACTAATAAACTGAACTTGTCTCATGTGTTTCTTATTATGGAATCAAATATTAATGTAAAAGGCAAGTATACACCAAACATAACCCCAGCTGGCTGAAAGAACAGGAAAATGTGGCTCCATTTTCATTAGTGAAGAGAGGCATATATTTCATGATGTGCTCAAACCTGGTTGTAAAGGCACTCTCAGAGCACTATGGCATTATGTACCACTCCAGGGTGTTATATCTACTAATACAGGTTAATGTAATTGGAATGGCATGGAGGGAGAGGGTAGCTCTCAGTCTTGCAACAGCATTAACAGAGCACCAATGGAGACTAGAGCAGCATGTCTTGAGGTTCTGGGAAGAAAAGCAAGCTGAACTAGTACATGATATATACAGTTCTTGCAATATACACTTGGTTTATTTGCAACAAGTAAGTTGACATGCATGCAACCACTGAAATTTCATTCCAGAATGTTTAGTCTTTTCAATAACCATACAAAACCATTCAAGCTCTGGAATCAAAAGACTGTGTGCATAAATATTTTCTAAGTTCCTTCAATGCTGTTTTCAGTTTCTCTCCAAGGAAATTTAAGGGTAGCTATTATCATTGGAGGGTAGGTATTCATTTGCAGGGGTTTGGGTCAGCAAGACATTGCACTGATCAGTCATCCCTGGAACAGTGAGGTGTGGTCACTTGAGCCTCAAGCAAGCATGGACATGTTCTTTCTTAAGAACAGAAAATAGTGTGTCCTGAGAAAGTTGGGTCCTTCTGGCTTCTCTTGTCACTTGATATTAGGGATTTTTTTTTAAAAAACCCTTGTGACTAGGTGGCTAAGTGATCATTTCACCCAGAAATGTATGTCTCCTGACTTTCGACCAGTCTGAGCCAAAACTGAGATGGAATTATTTTCCTGTCCTGAACTTGTTCTGGAGCACAGCAGAGGTGATAAATTAGTTCTTAACATATTTTATAAAATTAAATTTAGACTTATGTATGACATTGATTATTGATTTATTTGGCAGGAAAATAAGTGTAGAAAAGAATTTGAGTCACACAAAAGTTCTAGATTTATGATCCTATTTAAAAAATCCATTCTTTTCATAAGCAATCTTCTAAAATGTAGTCAACAGACCAAAAATGAAACTATGACCAAAAGAATCATTTACAAAAAATTAACACTAACAAGTTTTTTCATCAGCAGCATCCTTAATTAATGAATCTGTTAAGAATCTATACTGCTGGACCTATTTACTTGGTAACTAAATGTCTGACTAAAGATATTACTGGAACTGAAATGACCACTCCATTGGATAAAGACCAATCACTGGAGATGATAATAACTAATGTACCTGAGGATCTAAGAGTAGATCCCAAGTGAGGAAAAAGTGTCGTTTGCCCTCTTGGAATCTACTACATCTGGAACAGTGCGGGGGTCATACCAGCATATGGGTTTCTGACACCAGTGTCATCCTCCTTTAGTGAGAGAGGCTAATAAAGAAAAGCTGGTGAACCCCTGGCTCTGGCATCAAGATGAACTAGACGTGACTATTACGTCTGCTACCTAATAACTACAATGTCGTTACTGCTTTCTTTTGGAAATCCAGTGAGAGAATAAACCATGAGGACTTTTGCTTACTATGTGATCCCCAAAGCCTTGCCCAAAGTGTGGCACAGAGTAGATATTCAAAACATGTATTTTAGGGGGAAAAAAGTGAATGAACTAATATATCTAAACTTAATTTTTAATTTGTAAAATAGAGACACTAACATTTATTTTATGGTGTTATTTCAAGGACTAAATATACTGTATGTAAAACCTAGAGAATTTCTTGGCATGCCGTAGGTGGATGTTAGAAATGTCTGATGGTGTTTATTTAATAGATTATCCACTTTCATGTGAAATACTTTACTTTTTTCTCTATCTGGTACCTTACTTAACTATACTTTACAATTAATGTGACCCTTGGAAATGAAGGTGAGATAAATTTTGAAGAAAGAAGAAAAAGAATGTAGATGCAAATTTCACATCACATACATTTGGGAGACACACACTCTCCCAAACATTTTTGTTTCCCCAAATATCCAAAGCCTAACCAATGTTAATATGTCTTTATTGAATCCCAGAAGACTTTTATATAATTCAAAAATTAGTAAATTATATCGTAAAAAGTATTTCGATTCAACTGATATGAATTCAATAGAACCGGAGAGACGGCTCTACCACTAAATGCTTTCTTCAAAGACATTTTTTTTCTTGAGCCATGTTAGCCGTTTAATACAGATCAGCATGAGTAAGAAAAGAGACCAGTTTGGAAGAGGTCATTTTACTGCTGTATTACATCGTGACTCATAGCAACAGAACAAAGAGAAGAACAGAGGAGTTGGAGACTTCGGCATCCCTGCAGAGATGAGAGACAGAAAGAAACCAAGCCTAACCCTAACGGGCACGCCTTCCAGGAACTGCTGCCTTTACGGAAACACAGCACACCGAGGACGGGGGTGGTGGGGCACAAGGTTTCTGTTAACAGCTTTTCGGACTACGGATGTGTGTATCCCCAGGCCTCCTACGGATGGGCCACTGATTAATCCTTTGAACAGCGCTGTTTCTGCTTCTGAAGGCGAGGCTGGAGCTCGGGGCAGCCGTCGTGCCAAGCCACTAGAAAGGAAAACCAGATCCAGCACTGATCTTCCAGCACTGTGTTCCCATCTACGATGTTTACTCTTCTAAATCTTTTAACAATTAAAATACTCTCAATTAGTATACAAGCATCTTTATGATTTGCTATATTCTTTCAACTTTCAGTGTAACATTATTTATTTTAACTTCGATTTACTTTTGATGTGGCGCATGTATACAATTTACCACAGAACCCGGTTTTAACATTTAACAGGATGCTTCCTTTTTCCTTTCTCAAACTATTTAAAATCACATGTTTCACATTTTCATTGGATTCAGATATGTTTTCAGCAGATAGACGGTAAAACAAACAGAAATAAATTGATCTTGGTAAACAGCGGAGATGGAACGCAAGGCAAAAGTTCAATTTACACTTTTTCAGTTTCTCTTCTTCTTCTTCTTTTTTGCCAAAGGACACAATTTGTATTGTAACAAATAAGATAATCCAAGCTGGAGGACATAATCAGACAGCCGAAGTCTAGCATGTTTCGTCCATCGATGGTCTCTTCTTTATCTGAGTCGCTGTGCCGCCGGTGCTTGTTTGACAGTCCACGAGGACAGCTTCAAAACAAAATGTCGTGTTTCTTTAAAGTACAAAGTGTAACTACCACCACCACCATCAACAACAACAACAACAAAAACTCCTCGTCAAAAACAAGTGAACTAAAAAATGTCTGAAATGGCATTTGATTCTTAACAATCTAGTGTTGGGCATTTCATTCAGGACAAAGAAAAGTCAAGATAACGTTTCTAACTGCCTACCAAAACATGGGTCCCTTCCTCTAGGAAATCAATCGTATCACTATATCCTTCAAAGGGCTCATTAGAAAGACTTTCTCTCTGTCATTCCACAATGTTTTAAACAAGTGGAATCTTAGGAATTAAAAATGGAACAAGGCGTCACTACAATGATGCTTCCCAAATGGCTTGGAAAATCCTGGTCTCCCTAAGCATCTCTGTTGTGCTAGATAATGTGTGATTTAGAACTTCTACAGAATGCCTTCAAGGAAGTTAGTATTTGAATGTGTGTCATATGTTACCTCATTTATTCCCTCCAAATGCACCTTGAAGGAGATGCTTTCTCCATTTATGCTTGGAGAAATGGAGGCCCGGAGAGGTGAAGTAACTAACTTGAAGAGCCATCATTTGACCCCTGGTCTGAGTGGACGTGGTCCAAGGATATCCTCCTCAGTACAGCTCGCTGTCCCCAGCAGGCAACACTGCGAAGGAATCTACCTGTACACATAATAAAAGAGGAGAGATGGGCAGGGAAAGACCATTAGTTCAGCGTGAATTCTGCTTTATCCCATAGCACCTCCTTCGCAATGTCTTGAGCTCCTTCTTAACCCCTTGTTCGATTAAAACTCCCATTTCCTGGATGACCACATTAGTTTCTGTTGCTTCCTAACAAATTATCACAAACTTGACAGCTTAAAGCAGCATTCATTTATTAACTCGCAGTTCTGTAGATCAGAAGCTTGCAGGGCATGGCTGGCTTTTCTACTCAGAGCATCACAAGTCTGAAGTCAAGGTGTTGGCCAGGCTGAATTCTGGTCCGGGAGCTCTGGGAAAAAGCCCTCTTCTCAGTTTATTCATGTTGTTGGCAGAATTCAGTCCATCCCTTGCAGCTGGAAGACGGAAATCCCCACTTCCATGCTGGCTGCTCTCAGCTCTGGAGTTCCCTCTCAGGTCCTTTCTACACTGCCTCCATCAACGGTTCACAACACGGATGTTTGTTTTCTTCCAGGCTAGCCAGAGCTTGTCTCTTTTCAGCCAGCGAGCACACTCTGTTTCCAAAAGATAGCTTCCCTTTCTTAAATTCAACCATACCACATGATCTAACCTAACCACTAGAAGTAAAATCCATTTGCTTCACAGTCCCACTAATTAAAGCAAGAATCTTGGGGGCCCTCAGATTTTAGCCTGCTATAGTGAGATATCTAAATTTATTCTAAAGTTTTAAATGATATTAGATTAAGAAAGAGTGTACCCAGAGGATATATATTCAAATCTTTAAATACTTTATTAAGTCACATGATTTTACAATTGATGGAATCTATGAGAAAGACATTTTAGGATAGAAAAATGAAGCATTTGGGGCTAACATAGTGAATAACTGAAACTATAATAGAAGACTATAGAAATTGTTTACCATTTTAATTTCTGGCTATTATGCTAGAACTTGAGGTAAAATGTTCATATAATGTAGGTATATTATCAAGGTTAGTACTGTTATGGTATTCATACAAGTGAAACTGTTGGGAAGAGGCAAAGTGAGAATAATTTCAATGGATCTATAACTGCTGAGTACTTCTTGGTTTCCCCCTTTTTGAATGGGAGTGTGAAAAAAGGCCATCCTATCCTTGTCTCATTGTTGAGTATTGGGGATTTGGAAACAGATAATACAGCTCTTTAGTCTTCATGTCATCAGTTCAGGTAGAGTGTTACTGAAGAAGCTGTACTTGAGGAACTTCACCCAAGGAGGCCCATTTGCACCTGAACCTGATTTAGATGAGGCAATACTAGATCTTAAGCAGATGCCCAAATAGAATGAGACTTAGAAGTCTCCAGGAAGATAATAAATGCATCTTCTGTGTGGGAGGGTAGGAAGGATGTGAATTTTTGTAGCCAGAAGTTGGACTGTGACATACTATATTTTCCAGAGATGGTCTGCATGCTCTCCTTACCATGGCAGTCAAGTGTAAGTCAGATCACATTTCTACTGCCCTCAAAACCTTGATACTCTTCCTACTGAGTGTGAAGTCCATGTTTCCTCCCCCTGTCCTGAGCAGACCTTTGCACACTCTCAACTCATAGAATATGGGGAAGATAACACTAACTGATTTTGAGATTAAATCCTAAAACTGACACACACCTCAGCTTTGCTTTTTTGGGACACTTGCTCTTGAGACAGAGCCACTACCATTTGTGAGGAAGCCTACGTTAGCTCATAGAGAGGGACTACATGAAGCAGCCATATGCTGGTGTTCTGGTCCGCAGGCATGCTGAGGTTCCAACCAACAGCCAGCATCAACCATGTACGAGAGTGAAGATGCCTCTAGATGATCTTAGTCCTAGCTGTTGGATAATTTCAGCCATAAAGTCTTCCCAGCTGAGATCTCAGACATTGTGGAGCAAAGACCAGCCATTCCTGCTGATTCTAGTCTGAATTTCTAACCCACAGGCTTTGTGAGCATAGTATAATGGCTGTTTTTTTTTTAAAAATCAAATTTGGGGTGATTTTTAATATAGCCATAGTAACTGAAACACTGGAAAATTAGAATAAATTATATAGACAAACAATGGGATTTCAGCCCTTGACTTTTTTCATATAATCCCCTGGTAGTGCTCATTCAACAGAAAATACGATATATATTGTGGAATCTATTGCTGAGACCAACAAAACTTATTACAAAGTTAAACTGATGTACACTTAATAGTATGCATTGTTATTATCATTCTATATGGTTCTCAGTAGTTTTATTTGTAGTGCTTATAATTTGCAGTAGATTTCTATAATACACTAATATAACACTAATCTGGATACTGCTGATAAGACTAAAGTTCATTCAACTGTAAAATCAAGTTGCCCACAAAAAAGACAATTTATGCCTCTAGAGTGAAGTATCAGGTCTGGTAATAAGCCGAGTGTAGGAGACAAGAAACTGGAGGCTCCATCAGAGGCAAGTGGATGGTAGCACTGTTGGGAAACTGATAAAAAGTCTGTGCTGCAATCAGTGGAGGACTAGAGTGAGTGGAACAAGAGATGAGGCTGAAAAGATTTGAAGTGGGACATAAGAGACATATGAGAATATTCTAATCCTAAAGATAGGAAGATCATGGGACAAGAGTCATCCGTGGAACCGAGTTGTTTGTTGAGTAGTCCCTTAAGCAATGGGCTGGACGTTTGCTTAGTGAAAGTGGGTAAATTAACACAAGAGCTTTAGATCAATAATTTCCAATCTACCTTAATGTTACCATGTTCTTCTTAGAGCAGGGATTTAAAGAGACTTACAAGACATTCTTCCACTAACATCACGGCAGAAAGAGCATTGGTTTAGAATCATACAGGCTAAGTTTTGACACAGGATCCAGTTACTTATTTTCTAGTTATCTGGCCTTGGGCAATTTATCTTACTTCTCTGAATCTCTGAAAGGTGAATAAGGAAAAGAGGTTAGTATATATTTCCTGACTAATCTTACTTTTTTTAAGCTAAGATGCCTTTTCTTGAACAATAAACTTGATATATTGATCTCAGACATCTTGGTTAAGCTACCTATTATGGCATCTCTTAGGAAGATTGTCACGAATATTGTATTTATTGGATACTATGTAGTTTTAATCTCAAATTATCTCATAGAAGCCCTTAGTTGTCTTGGAAGAATAATTGATCCTCTTAAATTTACTTTTGGGGACAGTTGTAGTGCTTTTCTTCTTTCGTTATTTGACCTTGAATTATTCTGAGTTCTAAGATAAGTGATCTTTAGCAAGCACTATTCAATTTTTCTTGCTTACTGATTTTTCAATTAAAAGCCTCCTTTTAGGGTCAGCACTAGGGATCTACAAGATGGCGCAGTAGGGCCCTGTCTAACCAAGAGGAAAAGTAAGTCTCTAGCCTCTGACTCTTGGCAAAAAGGTGGACTCCTCCTGGCTACTACTTTCTATCTCCATTTTAAGATGAAAGTCAATGTGATATGAAATCAAAGATGCAGAAATTTAGAACAAATTAAACAACCAAACAGTTAAAAACAAGCAGTGAAGAAACGACATAAATCTCAACTAAGCAAAAACTCACAACAGACCAATGATTTGAAAAATTTAGAAAAATAAAGAGAAAAAAGTCTACCCAATTAACCAACTAGCCAACCAACTAACCCACCAATAAGCAAACAAAAACCAGAGAATTGCTGACTGCCCAGTGTGGCATTCTGGGTGAGGAACAGGGCTATCAGCAACGGCCTGATAATTTTTCCTTAGAGATGCTACAATTGTGTCTTTAAGACAAGTCACATGAAATCTCTGTAACTCAAGGGCAGAACTGAGCAATCAGTTTCTTTGTACCATGGAGGACTTATTTTCACAGTTGGTTGTAATGAATTTATTTCTCCCAGCTCAGCCAGCACATTGTTAGCACTAGACACTGCACCCCTAGCAATTTGATGTTTCCTCTTCAGAAACATCACGTATTCAATTTAAACACTTCCCCTATGGTGGTAGGTTATGTATACTTGCTGGTGGCAATAAGCCACCAGGTATAGCGCACTCCCCCTCAATGCCCCAACACTATTCTGAGACTTGAATATTAGAGACAATTTCAGGATATTGGGTACTTTTTCTTATCACAGTATCACTTAGTATTTAAGTAATTGTCTGTCATCACATTATCACAATTTCACTGTCTGCTCTCTGCTCCAAGCCTGAGACTCCCACCGACTCTAATCTTGCCCAATAAATTCCTCTGTCCTTTTCTAGCCCTTATATAATTCCATTTCAGGTTCTCATCCTCCAAAATAGAAGAGCTGTTGCCTCCCTAAGCTTATTTTGAGCTGGATGCCATAAGTTTTGGAGACTTTCACCAGCAGCAACTTTGAGTCAGAGGTGAGAGCCATTCCTCCTACAGGGAGGAGTATCTGAAGCTGTAAGGTGAGCACAGGGGAAGCAGGGGAGAGAGCATCGTGAGAAAGGATCTGACTGTGAGCACAGAGGAAGCGTTCGGCCAGAATATTCAGAGACATTAGGGCTAAAGGATAGAAGTGTGAAGAGGGAGAGAAGGAACTGACACTCTTCCTCCCTCCTCACCCAGGTACCTCTGAAGTTTCTGCTGAATTAAGCTTTCACACTCCAAAGTGCTGAAGCAGAGCTGTCTGTGCCTTCACTTTCAAGTAACTCATGCTTTTAAATGGAGATTAAATGCCAAATGAGTAAGGGAGGTAACACATTAGTGTCATAATGCAAAGTCCTAAGAGAGATAACATATCAGTGTGAATCCAGCTCAATCAACATGCAAATAACACTACCTGGTCTCTTCCTGCTGTTTTGGAGGAAAGGTGGGGAGACAGATGTAACCAGGAAACAATACAGATGGAAACAGAAAGGCTGGCTGTTTCCTCTCTCTCTCAGCTCGCCTTCTAGTTATACAGGTACAGTTATGTCCTTTATGTACCTAAAAATTTTGCCTCAGTCCAAAGCCTAGAAAATGAGTAAACAGAAATTAAGTTGTCTGTACTAAGTTATTATACTGCTTTATAATTTTGTCACAAATTTCTGGCTTCACATCCCTTCTCTCATTTCCCCTTCCCAATAAACTGATGCTATCACATTATCACCCCCAATTTCAGGATGTTGAAACTAAGACCCAGACAGTTCAAGCAGCTTCCTATCCTCCAGTAGGCAAGGGGTTGGTAGAGCCAGCCCTGAGACTCAGGACCTACACTCTGGTTCCCACGTTCCTGCCATTCCACCAGAGCTGCTTCCTGTTTACGTGACTTGGTGCAGACACATAGAGAAGCTGCACACAGTGGCTTCTGACGTCTCCAGTCTTTGAGTACTGTACCATAAAATAAACCCTGTTTACTTTAACATAATATTATAAAACGAGTTGCCTGGACAACTGATAAGACATGCTGATGTGTGTTGCATTTTCTTCTTGAGAAAATAATACCATGCAGAGTACTCATGATCTAGTACTCACGACAATATCCTAGAAGACATCATAAAGAAAAGCCAAGGTTTCTACGTTTTTGGAAATTCTGCTATTTATCTCTTACTTTAGGATGATAGGATTTAAATACTATTACCCATGTATTTTGAAGCTATAAAAATACCATAATTATAGTGCAAGTATAAGTAATTTCAGTGGACAAGTTAAGATTCTATAACTTCATAGCATTCACCCAGTGCTTACTATTTGCCAGAGACTGTTCTAAAGGCCATCAGATAAATCGGCTCTTTTAATTCTTAGAATAACTGCTGTAGGATCTAGGTGCTGCTACTGGACCACAATATATTGGGTTAGTTGTCTGAGAGTTCATGGTTAGCAAGCCACAGAGCTCCAGAATTCGTGCCTCAATTTTAGGATAACTTCTCTCTGTTATTAACTGTGTGGTTACCGTACGTTGGCTACATGCACTGTATTTCATTCCAAGCTCATGGGCTTGCCTAGCTACTAATTGTATTTCATTTTGATAGCTCTATTTTTCTCTTGTTTTTCATCTCTTGCAATCAGGAGTAGGATCTCTGTTTCAATCCCAAATGGAACATGAGGCTTGGGATATAGGCTTTGAAAGACCTATCTAATTTATTTAATAAATAAATGAATGAGTGAATTATCACATGTGATGGCAAAGTGTTTATAAACCTGGTTGGACATAATTTTCTGGGAGAGGAGGTCCTGTTTAAAGCTTTCCCTCAAATAAACTCTATAGGGAGGTCACGTAGGAAAAGTACAGGAATGTAGCTGGAAAGCTGCAGTGAGTGTATAAACTAGCAGTGTTTAGTAAGTAAATTAATTTTCCTGGGCTTCATTTTCTTACCTATGAAATAAAGCTTTAGCCTATGTTTTCTTTGAAGCTTCTCAGTTCAAAATTATATGACATTATGATTCCATTCATCATAACAGAATTTCAATGACCAGGTTTTAAAAGCCTTAAGCATTTTGTTTCCATCAGTTGACTTTTGCTAGGCTTGGAAGTATCAATCACATCTTTTTTTTTTTCTTTTCCCTTCTCTTTCTCTCTTTTAAAGGAAAAAAAAAAATTCCCCGAGTGGATAAAGTTATTTTTCACACTCTCTCACAGTGACAACTATTCACTGCATTAAAACCCCAAACCAAAGCAGTGACATATCCCTTATAAAGTATTCACAAGCTATTGAGCCAGCATTAAAAGTGGAAAATACATCTTTGTTCATAAGGGGACACTGGCAAAGATTAAATAGACTTCTATGAAGTTCCGGGGGTGAAAGCCATATTTCATCATTATCAAAACTAGACATTTTTCTTTAAATAATGGGTAACATCTTCTGTCCTTGCTGTGCATGTGGAAATCTCTTGGACAACAGTGGAAACTTTGCATGAAGAAGTGATCAGAGGCTACTTCTCTTGTTTATTTATTTATTTGATTTATTAAATCTGCCTGAGCCTCTGGAGTCATGAACATAACTGTAAAAAACACTAGTGTGCATAAATCTGTTTCTTTCCCAACCTCACAGTTGGGATTCTCTATATCAATAGACAAAAGCCTGGATTCAGCCCAGAGTATTAATGAAAGTTGTATTTCTCATTTTGTAGTCCTAAACACAATTATATTTGCTAACACATTTTCACCTCTGAACATTGTCCAGAATGCCTCAGGTTTTCTAATGTTTATTTTGGTTTTTTTTTTTTCCTAATTTATTTTCTGCTTCCAAGGGTCAGTTGTACTACAAAATGAAGAAGGGCTGATGGAAGCTTTTTCTCATCAAGACTCAAGTCTTAAATGCATTTCTTTGGGAAGTGTGACCCAAGGCACTAAACAGAACTAAGAAAAAGAAACTGGCTGACAGTTTTTCTTTGTGATATGTAGCCAGATTGTTAGTATTGCTACTGATATATTGTTAGATCTACTGAAGCAAGAGATATTGGTTACCTACAGGTATTGGTTGCTTATCTAGCTCTGTTTTTGAAGCAAGGTCTGAGATTTCCAATGGTCACTTAAAGGTACGATCAGCTCCATGGGCATGTGGCCTGTGCAATCATACTGGGCAGCAAGCTTAGAGTGGTTGGTTCCATGCTTGGTTTAATGCTCTGTTAAATCAGTCTTGAAAGTCTTAACAATTTTTGAATAGGAAGCCTCACACGTTCATTTTGCACTGGGCTCTGTAAATTAATTAGCCAGTCCTGCTTAAGAGTAGGATCTCGTTAGGTCTTTTCAGTGATGTCTCAGATGCCAATTTTGGTTTTTTACTGGGGTTAATTAAACTAGAAGGGTAGTAGCAGTTGCCATTCACTGATCTACATGTACCCAGAGCTGTATAATGGACCACATGCTTGATCTACAGTATCACCCTGAAACCTGAAGACATCATTTTCCTCATTTTTAAGGATAAGAAATCTGGGCCTCAGAGATTTTAAATAGCTTTCCCGAAGTTGCACAAGCAGTGAATATTGCAGACAGGACTTAGACGTATGCCTTCAGCTTCTAAGGCCCATGCTCTCTCCTGTACACCACACCACTTTCTGGGAATGTTTGCTTTAAATTCATGGTGGAGCACAGACTCATGGAGGACACCCTGGTACAGGTGTCATCTGTAGGAGTTTTAAAAAGACTTGGATGAGATTTGTTAACCAAAACCTAAATGTCATAAGGGAATCCATTTGACCTATGTGTGGTTTCCTGAATGGGGCAAGATTTCTTAAACCATGGGATAACAAGTTAGCTCAGAATTGAAGTCTTTATTTATTCATAAGATATTATTTTATTAATGTTTCCTTTGACAATGAGGACTATGCTTCAGATTCTCAGAGCACTTTGCACATAGTGAATCATGAGAAAAACACTGGCAAAAGTGAAGCTATTTCTCCTTGACTACAAATTAAGTATTAATGCTATGCTATTTTTCTCATATCATGCTTAAGATAGGTAACAAAGGTTTTCCCTCTAGTCTCTCCTCTTCAACAATGTTTTCTATCAACCTCTTCATGTCTCTCCAATGTCATCAATCTTTTTAGTTGACACTGTGGGACACTGTGGACATGTAAGCATCTGACCAGAGGAAATCCCTCCTCCAACTCTCCTGTATCTTTTGTCTTTTTTCTTACCTTGATGATAATATTTTTGACTGCTGCCTTCCCCGGTCACGTTGTAAACTTTCCTTGACATCCTTGTATTTCTTTCTCTTTAAAATTTTAATTTAAATAAATTGGTAGACCGAGTATTTGCAGCTGTTCACTTACCTTTTATTTTTTCATGCTGATTCTGTCTTCTGCCAAAATTGAAGTTGCTTTGAGCTCTCTTTTTTAATGACCTGATGGAAAACATTTAGCCAATGATATTCCATCTCCTTTCCTAATGAGGAACATAGCATGTTTATTTAATAAAGAAGTGCTTAGGGTGGGAAGGGACAGCTTGGGATTTCAGAATGTAGACTAGATAAACAAGATGGTACTGTGTAGCACAGGGAAATATATAAAGGATCTTGTGGTGGCTCACAGCGAAAGAGAATGTGAGAAGGAATGCATGTTATGTTCATGTATGACTGAAAAATTGTGCTCTACACTGGAATTTGACACAACATTGTAAAATGACTATAACTCAATTAAAAAATGTTAAAAAAAAAAAAGTGCTTATACAAAGACAAGTAGCTGCAAAAACTCTTCCACACTGGACAGATGGTGAAAAAGAATGTCAATGTAAAGGGCCATGTAATAGGCTGGTAAGATTTTATAGTCTCTTTGGAATGATTACATGTTCTAGTAAAAAGAGAAATTGCTGTCATCAATTTTAAAAATAATTTTTAAAATAATGAGGAATGTAGTTTTATATATGACCTTATTAAAAATCTCATGTTAGCAAATACTTGCTGGGAAAATGAATAAGCTTAAATTTTTTCCCTTATTTTTTTATCCTCAGCAAATACGTTTTAGGTAGTCAACAAATAGTTTGACTAATTGACATGTTTTGCCATTCCCCCTTCTGTTTGTCCTCAGAATATGGTTTAGTAATTCATCTACCTCCCATACACCCATAAACAACAAGGACTTACTCTATAGGACAGGGAACTATATGCAGTTTATTGTAATGAACTGTAATGGAAAAGAAACTGAAAAAATATGTATGTATGTATGTATGTATATGCATAACTGAATCACTTTGCTGTATGCCTGAAGCTAAGATTGACTGACTACACTTCAATGAAAAATACAAATTGAAAAATTAAAAAAAAAATTAAACACAAGAAAGAAACAAAGAAAAGAGCAGGTACAGGAAAAAACTGAGGTTAGTTATACATGATTTTTATTAGATTAAATCCAAATTCTTTTAGATTTTGCATATACAGGAAAGTTATCTTCCCACTGAGAGAACAATATAATAATTTTCTATTGTATAATCTGAGCCATTCTCCAAGGAGATACACGTTCAGCCTTTCCCTCTTTTCTATTTAACAATATTCAGCAGAGAATGGGGAGAAATGTCATGTTGACCCAGGCTGGTGATGCTTTCCTCAGAGTCGACCTACCTCTTCACTGTTTCATACCTTCTTGGTTAATCCTAACTTTTATGTATCTAAAACGGCTTAAAAGGGTTCATCTTCTGGATTATTAAGGAAATAGGAAATCCTAGCCAAAACTTGTTGAACTTTAGAAAGCATAAAATAATAGAATGTGTGAGAGAAAAGAGCCCAGCTGATGATCAGGAGTCCAGCTCTGGAGCTAAGTCTTCGGTTTGTCCTCTTAACATAAGGCTGGGTCCTGCAGGAGCCTTCGATTATGCAAGGGTTCTGGGAAACCATATGCCCCCTGTGCAATGCAGATGGAGGTAAAGGTTTCAAAGATATATAGATAAAAAAAGTACAAATTTATTTGAAAATCATTATTTAATTAAAGAAGCTGTTTATAACTGTCAAGTTTGGTGCTCGCTTCCGCAGCACATATATATAATCGTCAAATTGGTCATTCAGCAAATACCCGGATGATACAGTAATGTCGAATCCCCTTCACTGTGCTCTCATTTTAAGAATGGATCCTTTTTATGTAATAGGATATGAAGCAGCTGTGAGTAGAGGTGATGTTTAAGTGTGTGAGAACTGGCGTCAGTCTGTCAGAGAGTGAATTCTGTATTAATGACTTCCTAGTTACGTGAACTTGGACAAGGTATTTTACCTCTCTTGCCTCCATTTCTCTTCTGTTTAATGAGGATAATAATATCTACCCCACTGGATCTTTGTAAGGCTCATATGAGTAATTATAGTTGAAATATTTAAATGGGTTCCTGGCACAAAAAACCCAATAATACAAAATTAATAAATGGCAGTACAAGCTCAATTCTACAACAGAAAGTAGTCCTGACACTCACCTGTTCACTGAATGCGTTTGAGAGGTTGGTTCTTTCTTTGGGCACTCAGTCTAACCAAGCTCGTGGAGAAGCCCTCTCCCTGCACCGTCGTGAACAGCACTCTCCATATGTAGTTACTTAAATAAGGATGCACGGTAATATTTTGGTTATAATTTGGGATTTGAGTGGCAATTTTATCACAAGAATTTTCAGCAGTCACTTTGTTGCTTTTACCTGTCACTTGCTGATTCTGTCCTGGACTCTTCCCTTCCTCAACTTCACAGCCACATTTCCAGCCAGGTCTTTCTTCTTTCCCTCAAATCCCCAAACACATATTGCTTGAGCGCGCTTCATGACAAGTTTGGGACTTTGCCCTGTAAGAGCCAGAAAAATGGGCACACGCAATCCAAAGGGTCACAGCAATAAACAGAATGCTGATTGGCTCATGGAAACCATTCAAAGGTCTCTGAGCCTCTCCACAAAGGCTGTCACGTTGTTACACCACATTAAACACAGGCCTGTGCAATATTGATATGTTTCGTAACTTCAGAAATGACAAAAACCTCAACAGCTTCCAGGCTTTTAATTTCCTTTTGTAACCATTGTTAACAGACTCTTCAATGTCAAATGAAAAGCTAAGTCTCAATGCTAACTCTTCCAATCCCTCCCCCTCCCTCTAATTTCTCCTCCAACATCCCCTTAAAAAATAGCCCATCTTCAGTTAGCCTCATTTTCTGAGTGGAGAGCTCATTCCCGGAGAATCCACGTAGCTTTTCCGCGTGTTGAATGACCTGTCGCCGAGGTCAGCTGCAAGCCGGGTCTGCCCAAACCCTGTCTGGGGCTGGTGGGGATCCTCAAGCAGGAGGCTGCTTTGAATTCCCTGAGTTGTCCTGAGGTATCACTGTCGCCAGATGCTGTTGGGGTACTTGGGTGTAGTCAGACTCCCTCACCCCTACTGCTGACCAAGGAGAGGCCGTGCCTCCCCTGCAGGAGTCTACACTCCTTAGCTCCGGGGAGGAGGGGAAAAAGTAAACGGAAAGCAATAATTTTAATAATTTAAAAGCTGCTTAATTCAGGTTCACAAGAACTAACTACTATAAATGCAACATAAATACTGTAAATCAAAGATAAGAGGATAGAAATTATCTGCAGGCCAAAATGCAGTTTCTTTTTTAATTATTTTCTTTTTTTGCAGGGTGAGGTAACTAGGTTATTGATTGATTGGTTGATTTGTTTATTTATTATTATTTTTAATGGAGATACTGGAGATTGAACCCAGGACCTTGAGCATGCTAAGCATGTGCTCTACCACTAAGCTATACCCTCCCCCGTCCAAAAAACAATTTCTTAAAATTTGCCTTGATTCTTTTTCCCTCCTTCTGCCTTCTTCCTGTTTAACCAGTGTGCTCCCCATTTCTCCCAGTGTTCTCACACCGTCTTCTGTGTTTCCAGGACACTCAAAGGAGTTTCTAAATCACTCCTTGGACCTTTCTAGGGACTTTCCACCAGGGCTTCTGGACTTACTTTCTATTCCAGTTTACTTAGCCTGGATCTCTCAGGTTCTTGTGGAGGTGGCTGGCTGTTCGTAAAATCTAAAGTCTGTTAGCAAGTTAAGAATCGTGAACTTAATAATCTATCCATCTGAGGGATATTTGCATTTTTCCTCAGAAATCATAGAGATAAAATATTATATTCTCACTTATAGAAGAATTCAAAGAAACTGAAGAAAAGAGATTTTGGGGTAAAAGACTAAATACATTGCACACAAAAAATGGGCTCTGAGAGATAATGTGGCCAGTATAGTAACTCCAGGCAGAAAATAGGTACTAGGCATTTGGGAAAGGTAGAGTGTGGAGGGGGTAGACTGTGGGTATTAATTGAATTTTAGAGCAGAATTTTATATTTCACAAATGAAAATGAAGTTTTGCTTCTCATAACAGCACAGAAAATACAATCCTACAAAATTTCCTAAGAAATTTAGTGCTTCTTAACCTTGGGAGTTTCTATCTGCCTACCCACGTGAGAGGGTGAATATTTCAGAATCTTGAGGGATTAACTTATGTGTCTGCCTTAGAGATGATGACAAAACCAAAACAAAGTAAAATGCAAGAGCTTTGGTGTCAGGTAGACTTAAAATAGAATTTTCACTCAGTTCTTAGTAAGCTGTGTGCTCTCATATAGGCTATTTCATTTCTCTGAATCTGTTTCCTTGTCTGTAAAACAGGGGTGATTTTCATACCTAGCTTGTAATATTATTGAGATATTATATGTTCAGGGCCTAGTGCAATGCTTTCCTTACAGCAAACAGTCAATAAACAAGAGCTCTCATGATCGTTACTATGTTTCCAAGAGTAAACCCTGCATTATTGTTTAATGGCACCTGGAAGTTGCCAGGAAAGCCCAGAGCTACTCAAGAGTTCTGATTTTTCTTTTGACTCATGAAAACATGATTAAATAAAAATTTACACAGTTATTTTATGCCATTTTAAAATTCATCTTTGTAACTGCCACTGAACCCAGCACAATGCTTTGTGCTTAGCAGGTATTCAGTAAATATTTACCCAGCTGATAAATCTGATGATTGGAAATATCCACATGGGGTCCAGGGTAACTCTGTTGATGGAGTCAGAATACTCCCTAGCCTCAAGTCAATGTGGCATTTTTGAGTGTCAGTGGTAAAAGTTATGGGGGGACATCAGGTTTCTATTTTTGGTGGAGAAATGCATTTGCATGCATGTGTATGTGTAAAACTAAAATGTTCTGGCATAAAGCAAATATCCAAGGGGCAAACTATGAGGAGGTTATTTATTTATTACAAGTTATGGATGAGTTCTCAGGGCTCCCTCATAGCTCAACCATGTGTGAGAGCCAGGAAACAAAAGGATCTTAACGAACATGTGGAAATAACAGTGGTTGTCCTGGTCAGCCCACAAGATAGACATCCAGCCTCCTTAACCAGCCCTATTGGGGGCAAGAGGTGAGTTCTGAGAAGCCTATGTCTTCTGTTACTGCTGAGCTCCGTGGGGCTGACCCTCATATTTGAATATTAAATTAGTAAAGGCAGAATCTACACAATACCAATGGTATTAGTCATGTCTGCTGGGGCATCCAATACCAGATGTCACTTTTCTGATCTTTCAGGCTGGGCCTTCACTGTTTTTGGCACGTCAGAGTTCGCATCTGAGTACAATTTAAGTTGTAAAATTGCAATCAGCCCGCCTAACTATTTTTTTTTGCCTTCCTCTCCCGCTATTTTGGGAGCTGAAGCTATGAAGTCCCTCTGCCTATTAATCTGGGAAGTTAGAGATGATTTCCTCAGCCCCCCTCCCCCATCTTTTCTGAGGGGATGAGAGACCCTGCTCTCTGCTGCCTTGCAAACGTTCATTTGCAAGATTTACAGCAACCTTGCAAATAACCATTCTCCAATGGAAAGTAATAATTTATGTTGGGTGAGTAGGAAAGAGTTCTGATCCCACTCATTTTCCCACCTGTGCACCTCCTGGGAGGGAGGCACCAGTCAAAAAAATGAATGTGTGCTGGTGAACTGTTTGTACTTATTTTCAAGGTTGACAAAATATAATAGTTGAAAATTCACCCATATGCTATACCTCTTAAACTGAGTCTAATTTGCAGGTAGGAAAGGGGCATAAATTCAGGTCTACTTCATAGTTTCTAATCATTAGACAATAAGACTCAAAGAAATGTTATCAAGCCCAGGAGTCTCCAAATTTGGTTTGTGGACTGCACTCCAAAATAGTCTTGGATAATCCTCGCATGTAATCAGTTCTAATGCAAGTGCCACCTTCTTTTGCATATAGTACACTGTGACATTTGCTTAAATTGCATCTCTTCTTTTAGATTTTGAGCTTCCTAAGAACATGCATCTTAGTTTTGTGCCATCATTTAGTACTGCGCTGGGTACAAGTTATGACCCAAATGAAACCATTGTTGAGCTATACTAACATTACTTTTATGTGCGTTTGTTATTTCTACAACCCTGGTTTTCGAAAGTCACATCTATTGCCAGGTTCCGGTTTCTACTTTGAAGGGTGTGTTTTTTCCCTCACCGTGCATCTTAGCAGTTCCTGCTCTAAGACTGTTTGAAGACTCCTTGTGTCAGAGTCTCAGCAAAACACAAATGGCACTTTCAAACTGGATACTGTGGGGAGTACTTACAAAGGTATGGGCAGGCTATAGGAAACCACAAGACAGAACATAGTACCTTGGAGTTAGTAACAGCAGAATGATATTACCATCTCATGTGATAAAGAAAGAGGCTGCTTCCTAAATATGAGGACAGAGAGGATAATATTGGAAGGGCTGCCTGATACGAACTCTGACATTTGAGGAACTCATCTAGCCTTTGGCAACTAGCAGGGAGGCAGACAAGTGAATGATTATCCCAATGTCTCCCCACTGGCTGGGGAAAATGGGGAATGTTGCAAATGGAAGCTATTGACATACCTTCTGAATATCTCCCACCTCCTCAAATAGCTTCAGTGGAGTTTTGCTTCCAGTTAAGATGTAGAAGGATGTAAAAGATCTTCATTACCACCAAAGCAACAAGAAATCAAGGAACAAGTGGGCCCAAATTCCTACTAAAGAGGAGCTCTGGACACAAAGCTATCTAAAACTACTAAAGTTTAGTCCTAACTTCAGAGATATGTGTGAGCAAAGAACAGAAGATTGCTGAGATTGGAAGCAGTTAGAGAAGCAAGGCTGCCAGAGAGTGATATTCTTTGTTCAGTGAGAAATCTGATACTTTCCCTAATTCTATGGGCTGGCCTATCGGATTTGAATATGAAGAAGCTCCAAATCCAGAGATTATTCTACCAACTAACAATTTCTCAGACTTGTAGTCTTAGTGATTTTTACAGTCTTGCAGTCCTACAGTTTTGAAGTCTTGCAATCTGGAAAGCTTGTGGTCTTACAAGTCCAACAGTTCCATGCTCTGCAGACACATTCTCAAGATCTGAGAGTTTCGTAGTTTTGCAGTCTCATGGTGTGCCATGTTTGACAGCTAGTGGTCTTGAAATCTCTATCTTCAGGTCTAGGAAAGTAACCATCTTGCAGTTTGGAGGTCAAGAAGACTCAAGACCTTGCAAATTTGAGATCTGACAGTATTTGGTCTCAGTGTGCAGTTCTAGAGAGAAATGCTTGAAATCACACTCAAAGCATTTGAAGCTAGAGGGAAAATGAGCCTAACTGAATCTTCTACCAAAATCCAACTTGATTCAGTGTCTAAGATCAACAACAGTCATCCCAGTGGCTATGCAGGAAATTGGAGTTGGAATGAAAAGCAAAGAGACAGCATGTAAGACTTGTGATGCTTGAAATCTAAGATATTATTGGAGGGATTAAAGTCACAAGTCTGACCCAAAGGAGCTAAGTCTATTATTAAATCAGTCTTTCCACCTATCTGTCTAACATAGGAGATAGAGTTCCTTATTGAAAAAATATGCATAATACATAATGTGATATGATATGATATAGAATAATATAATATGTGTGTATAGGTGTATATCTTTTCAAAATGTACTATAACACCTACTGTTTCTTTAAGACACACTATCCAACATACAACATCACAAGACATGCAAAAAAAGTTTGAAAATATAACTGGCAGTCAAGAAAAAAAAATCAGGAGAAAGATACTCTAAATGAACTAAATATTGGAATAATCAATAAAGGAATTCAACATACTATAACAAATGTATTAAAAAATCTACAGGTAAAGATTCATATAGTGGTAAAAAGATTGGTAGTTTGGGATATTAGAGACTTTTTGGAGAAAATTATAACCAAATGGAAATGCTAGAATGAGAAATATGGTATCTAAAATATAAAATTTGCTGGATTAGACTAACAGAGAGTTTAACAAAACAGAAGAAAGGGTGACTGCATTGAAGCAAATCAACTGAAGCCATCTAAGCTCAGGTAAAGATTTTTTTTTTTAAACCTTCAATGACATATTGAACAGTATTAAGAAGTCCCAGAAGAACAGTAAAGAGAATGGGCCAGAAAAACTGAAGAATTACTGGCTGAAAATCTTCTAATTTGATAAAACATATAACCCACAGATCCAAGAAGCTCAGTGAACTTCAAGCAGAATAATTACCAAGGAAACCACTTGTAAGCACAAAATTGTCAAACTGCTATAAATTAGACATACGATCTCAAAAGCAGCTAGAAAAGTTGTATTACATAAAAGAAGACAATGATAAGAATAATGGCAGCCCTTTCATCAGAAACAATAGAAGCTAGACAAAAATAAAATAGCATATTTATGGAGAGAAAGAAGTGTCCATTACATATTCAGTGAAAATGTTTTTCAAAAATGAAAGTAAATTAAGGGCATTTTTACATAAACAAAGGCTGAGAGACTTTGCTGCCACTAGACCCACACTACAAGGTATGCTAGGGAATCCTCAGAAGGAAATTAGAATCTACAGAAAGCAATTAAAGGTCACTAGAAATAGTAATATATGAGGACATAAAATTTTTTTAAATTTTCTTAATTTTTTAAAAAGTTAACTGACTAAAGTAAAATAATAGCAATATATTATGGAGTTTATAGAGATGTAAATATTTAATAAAGATAAAACAAAAGGGCAGGAAAGCACATATACAGAGTAATAAGGTTCTCACATTAAATAAAAGCAATACAACTTTAATTTAAGGCTGTGAATAAGGAAGGATACATATTGTAATTCCTAGAACAGTCACTAAAAGTGAGATAATGAAGAGTAGCTTAAAAGTCAGTAGAAAAGGTAGAATGTAATACTACTTGAAAATACTCAACAAATGCAAAATAAGACAGAACAGAAAGAAAAAATTTACAAAGAAAAAAGGGCGTAGATAGAAAACAAATGGCAGTATGGTAGACTTTGCCATACTTTAAATGTAAATGGATTCACATTCCAATTAAAAGACAGAAGTTGTCAAACTAGTTAGAGAAGGAAAATCAAGACAAACACAGGTTGTAAGTAAAAAGTTGTAAGTAAAAACTATGTCATAAAACATTAAAAATGAACAAGTTATTGATTATATTAAAATCCAGCAAAATTGTCTCAAGGAATGTGTATAATGGAGATAAAGACCATTTTTAATGATAAAAGATAGTACAAAAATAATATCTTTATAGATTGTAGATAAAAAATACCATGAAAATTTTACACTCCTGAAATAGAGCTTTCAATGCAACTATGAACACGAGTGTACAAATGTCTGCTTGAGTCCCTGCTTTCAATTTGAGTAGAGACTCAGAAGTGAAATTGCTGGGTTATATAGTCATTCTCTTTAATTTTTTGAGGAATTGCCAAATTATTTTACTTAGTAACTACACCATTTCACACTCTCAATAGCAGTGCAGGAGGGTTCTAATTTCTCTACAACCTCACTAATACCTGTTATTTTCTGGTTTTGTCTTTTGTTTTTTTCTTAATAATAGCCACCCTAATGGGTAGGGAATGGTAGCTCATTGTGTTCTAATTTGCATTTTCTTAATGATTAGTGATGTTGAATGTCTTTTTATGTGCTTATTGGCTATTTGTATTGCTTCTTTGGAGCAATATCTGTTCAAGTCCTTTAACCATTTTTAATTGGTTTGTTGTTGTTGTTGTTGAGTTGTAAGAGTTCTTTATATATTTTTGATATTATTACATTATCAGATATATGATTTGCAAATACTTTCTTCCATTCTGTGGGTTGCTTTTTTACTTTGTTGATAGTGTCCTGTGATGTACAAAAGTTTTCATTTTGATTTAGTGCTATTTACCTATTTATTTCTGTGGTGGCCTTTTCTTTTGGTGTCACATCCAGGAGATCACTGCTAAATCCAATGTCTTAAAAATTTCCTTCTATGTGTCCTTTTAAGAATTTTGTAGTTTTAGTTCTTATATGTACATCTTTGATCCATTTTAAGTTAATTTTTGCATATGGTATAAAGTAAGGGCCTATGTCATTCTTTTGTACAGTTTCCCCAACACCATTTGTTAAAAAGACTCTCCTTACCCTATTGAATGGTCCTGGCACCCTTGTCAAAAATCATTTATTTGAACATATGCATTTCTGGGTCATCTATTCCAATGGTCTATGTTTGTCTTTAAGCCAGTACCATGCTGTGTTGATTACTCTAACTTTGTAGTAAGTTTTGAAATCAGGAAGTCAGACTTCGTCCTTTTTTGGGATTGTTTTGGCTATTAGGGGTTCTTTAGAATTCCATATGAATTTTAGGATGGACTAGCAGACAATTAATACAGATCTGTCAATGACTTCTGAGAAGTCTTGTGGAAGAGAGTGTGTGATTATGAATTTAATGTCTCTTATAGATATAAGGCTATTTATATTTCAAAAATTTCTTTTTATGTGTTTTTGAAAAATTCTTTTCCTATGAATTTGTTTTTATCAAAGTTGTTAAATATTTTAACATAAGCTTTTCAAAATTCTTCCTTACCTCAAAATCATAAAACATTTCTAAGAGAAAGAAGATTTAACTAACTAGAAAGATACACCGTAATTATGAAATAAAAGACTCATACTTTTTAAGAGGTCAGTTCTTGATTCCTAGCAAACTTTTTGGTAGAAATTGATACACTGATGGCAAAATTCATGGAAATTTGAAGGACTTAGGTTAGACAATGGAGCTTTGTAAAAGAAGAACAAAGTTAGAGAATTTATATCATCTGATTTCAAGACTTACTGTAGAACTAATTAAGATAGTGTGGCATTGGCATAGGAATAGACAAATAGATCAGTGAAACAGGATTACAAAGTCTAGAAATGAACTTGTACACGTATTTAATTGAGTTTTGAAAATGCACCAAGATAATTCAATGTGGAAATAATTGTCATTTCAACAAATGGTGCTAGGATAACTAAATATTCGTTTTACAAAAGAACCTTCACTTCTAGGGCTCATTTTTCACAAAACCTAAGTAGAAACATATTGTAGACCTAAAACTTTAAAACTTTTAGAAGAAAACATAGAAGGGTATGTTCATCATGCTTATTGTCTTGGTCTTGGAGCAGGCAAATTTTTCATAAACAGGACATCAAAAAATGAAAAAGAAAAAGAAAATAAATATAAATTGGATTTCAAATAAAATAAAAAATTACTGTCCTTCAAAAAACATTCTTAAGGAAATGAAGAAGTAAGCCACAGACTAGGAGAAAATAATCATGATGTACATATCTGAAAAAGGACTTGCATCTTGAACATAAAACCTCCTACAGCTCACTAATAAAAAGATAACAAACTTTTTAAATAGGGAAAAGTGTCAAAAGACACTTCACAGACGTAGATACACAGACATACAGACACACACATATATACAATGTCACATCAAAAGTTGCTCAACATCATTATTCATGCAGGAAATATAAATTAAAATTAACATGAACTGGAACTCTCATACATTGTCCACAGGAGTGTAAAATCGTGCAGTTACTTTGGAAAATAGTTTGGAAGTTCTTTTTACGTAGTTAAACAAAAACCTATCTTATGGCTTAACAATTTCACTGCCAGGTATTTATTTTTAATAACCAAATCTGTAATCATTCCACATGTCCATCAGCAGGTGAATGAGTAAGAAAATTGTGGTCCACTCACATAAGAAATACTACTGAGCAATAAAAATCTATTCACTACTAAAATGTTTAAAGACATGGATGAATCTCAGAAACATTATGTGGAGAGAAAGAAGTCACACAAGATAGTGCTTACCATATGACTGCATATGACATTCTAGAGCAGGAAACACTAATCTGTGGCGACAAAAGTCAAAATAATGAATAGAGGGGTATTGACTGCAAAATGATATGAGAGAACTTTCTGGGATGGTGGAACTCTTCCTTATCCTCATTGGGGTGGTAGTCACACAAGCATATACTTTGAACTATATTTTAAAGTCTGTACATTTTTAAAATATAGCTTATATTCAACAAAGCTGAGTTTTTAATGTTCTGTCTTCTTTCACTGAAGGAAAGCAGTTAGTCCACAGACTGGACCAAGATTAGGATATTTTCCACTGTTGTCCTGCCAGGAAGTGGCATCAGAAGAGATATCAATCCATCTTTTTTTTTTTTTCCTGTGAATTCAGGTTTGCCTATATCCTTGTCAAGAGTCCTGAAGCCTTCTTGATGTAGAGGACATTGCGGTTCGAGCAAACTGAGCCCTCTGAAGTGCCATGGAATTCACTGGCGCGTAAACATGCAAATACACTTTTGTAGTTTTTGTTACACTGATTTTAATTAGTTATATCAACTTAACATTAATCTTCTTAAAGGGGGCATCACCACAATAGTTATCTAACTAAAATAGCATTTCTTTTCTGTAATAAGTCTAGCAAATTTTTTGTTTACTGTTTTTGCAAAAATGAGCTATTATGGTAGAGATTCACTATTCAGCAGGAGTCTAGTTAAGTAGCAGAATTTTACTTTGTAATCACCCTGAGCCGATCCATTGCCTTCAGGCTGAATCACCTTAAGTCATTCTAGATTGATTCAATCTATATCCCATTTGTATTTATTTTGTATTTTTATTTTTTTAATGTAGTGTTTTTATTAATTTTATTTAAAGTATATCTGATGTACAATATTATATGTTACAAGTGTACAATATAGTGATTCACAATTTTTAAAAGTTACACTCCATTTATAGTTGTTATAAAATATTGGCTATATTCCCTGTGTTGTACAATATATCCCTGTAACTTATTTTATACATTTTAGTTTGTACCTCTTAATTCCCTACCCCTATACTGTCCCCCTTTCCCTCTCTCCACTGGTAATCACTAGTTTGTTCTCTGTATCTGTCTCTCTCTCTTTTTTGTTTTTTCATTATATTCACTAGTTTGTTGTATTTTTACAATTTCACACATAAGTGATATCATACAGTATTTGTCTTTCTCTAATTTTTTTCACTTGACATAATGCCCTCCAAACCCATCCATGTAGTTGCAAATGGCAAAATTTCATTCTTTTTTGTGACTGAGTAGTATTCCATTGTTCATCTTTTTTATCCATTCATCTGTTGATGGGCACTTAGGTTGCTTCACCATATCTTGGCAATTGTAAATAATGCTGCCATGAATATTGTTGTGCAAGTATCTTTTTGAATTAGTATTTGGAGGGGTTTTTTTTTTTTTTTTTGGATATATACCTAGGAGTAGAATTGCTCAATCATATGGTAGTTCTGTTTTTAGTTTTCTTGAGAAACTTCCATACTGTTTTCCACAGTGACTGTACCAATTTACATTCCACCAACAGTGTATGAGGGTTCCCTTTTCTCCATAACTTTACCAGTGTTTATTATTTGTGTCCTTTTTGATGACAGCTATCCTGATAGGTGTGAAGTAATATCTCATTGTGGTTTTGATTTGCATTTCCGTGATGATTAGTTATGTTGAGTATTTTTTCATGTGCCTGTTGGCCATCTACATTTCCTCTTTGGAAAAATATTTATTCAGGTTTTCTGCCCATTTTTTAATTGAGTTGTTTGTTTTTTGATCTTACATTTTATGGGCTATTTATGTATTTTGGATATTAACTCCTTATCTGTCATATCATTTGTAAATATTTTCTACCATTCACCAGGTTGTCTTTTAATTTTGTCGATGGTTTCCTTTGCTGTCCAAAAGCTTTTAACCCATTTTTAAATATTCACCAGGAACAAAATTTCCATCTTTTCTAAAGTTTGGAATTATAGTTGTTGCAACTCTTATTTCTGGAACTCTTCTTTGCTCTAAATCAAACCCTCTCTTCTGATATTTAGTCAAGGGGGCAAGGCATGGTATTTGTCAGCCTGGCACTGGTAATCAGCACCTCAGAGGTGTTAAGTAGCCAATTAACATAATAGGAGTGGCAGCCCCAAAAACAGCAAAGAGAGGAAGGTCGTTTTATTATTCAGGATATAGTTTACAATATGATAGCTAGCAATTCAAAAAATCTCAGTGGATTAAAACAACAAAGATTTGTTTCTCATTTATGCTGCACTTCTATTGAAGACTGGTGAGGGTTAGGATGTGCTGACTCTGCTCCATGTCATCCTTACTCAGGAATACAGATGAATGGAGTTTCCAATATCTGGACCATAACTGTCACTTTCAATCACATTCACTGGACAACTCACTAGTTCTGAAAGGGAGCGTTAAATTCCAAACCTCCCAGCGTAGAGGAGAAATGGATGTTGGTGAATAGTTAAGATTGCTGACCATATTCTTAGCCACATGACTCCTAAAAATACAAAAATTTCAAAGGTCCTCAGAAGACTGTATGTATCTGCTAATAACAACACTTCAAAACTTCATGAAGCAACTGGGCTGGAAGACAGCTCTTAAGTGCCAATCTCAAGATTGGCAAAAAACAAAAGGAACTAGCGGGCTGGACAGAAACTTGGATCATCTCTAGTGTTGCAAACTGTGATGATGGGGACAAGGGTTACTTGGGTTCTTGCCAGCAGGAATTAGATGGTTAATACCAGAGCATCAATGAGAAGAGCTCGGATCTCAGCCCAGTTTGAGAGCCGAAATGCTAGTCTTGTGGCACTGTGCTCTGAAGCAATTGAAAAAGAGAACCTCTAGGTTGTAGCTGGTGTGTACCTCTAGGTGGAAATTGAAGCCTCGAAAATTATTTGTGCTTCAATCTGGTGTTACATGAAAAAGGGAATAGTAAACCACTAGATGTGGGGAGTCTAAATGTGAGGAAAGTATAGAAAGAAGGAGCATAGATAATGAACTGGAGTTGGAGGTCCTTGATATCTAGAGCCCGACAGTCGTCTCAGGAGGAGAAGAAAGGAAGTGCATACATCAAAAATAAATAAATAAATAAATAAACACTTGACAGCTAAACTGTCTGTAAATGTTCTGGAGTGGATGCAGAGACCAGTAACTTCCAGAGAAGGCTGCATGAATGGCCAGAAACAAATTGCTAAGCTGGAAAAACTTCCCATGGCTTCGTGTCTGACTTAGTCTTCCACAAAGACGTTTTCCAGCTGCCCAGCAGCGTGCGTGACTGGACAGGAGTGCAGATCCAGAAACAACAGATACTTCGTGTGGTGCCTTCTTTAGCCTATGAGGGTAATGAACTTCAGCACATTTGGTTCAGTTCACCTCCAAACCTAGAAGACCCTTCCTTAGGTAGATCTAAACCCTGAGATGTAAGTAGAATAAAGGGCTTCTGATTCATTCAGGGAAGTGTGTTTTGAGTCCCATTTTAGCTGACAGTAAATAGATGAGAAACTCTGAACAATGTAATGTACTTCTGTGGCTTCACACTTTTTCTCTCCCTGAAACTTACAAATCCAAATCTTATCCTAGACTCCTCTTCCAGAGCGTCAACTACATATTGCGTTTCTTTATGTCCATGTTCTGTAGACACTTGAGTCAACGCATCCCAAAAGAATTTAGCGTTTTCCCCCCAAAACTTGTCTTTTTTTCCTTATTGCCATGGACGAGTAAGTATCTCAATCACTCAAATCAGAAATCTCTGATCCCTTCCTGCCTCCCGTTTCTTCTAAACACCCAAATCCAGTCAGTCACCAAGACCTAATAATTCTAGCTCCTTAATAGCTTTAAATGGGTCCCCTTTCTCCATTCACACTGCTCCAGGCCCTCAACTCTTCTTGCCAGGACAGTTTTATTGCACTTGTTCTCCCACCTCCATCCTCTCCCTCCACTCCATTTTTCATGTTGCAACTGGAGTCTTCTTCCTAGAATGTTACCCTATCATGTTAATCCTCTTTTAAAAAGCTATTTCTCCAAGGACAAACTCCAAACTGCTTAGCTGGACCTTCCTGATCTCTGCTAATCTTCCTAACCCTAGTTCTCAGCTCAGAGTCCCAGCGCCCTGCTTTCCAGAGGCGCTGTACAGCTTTCACTCTCATAAATACAACCCTGCTTTTTTCTTTTTCTTTCTTTTTTGAGCTCTCACACCTACTCTGCTGGATCCCTGAGCAATGCTGTGGCTCAAGAAGGCAGGCTGCTATGTCCCCCATGTTATGGTGAAACCAACAAACTACTTTTATGGTTATGGAAAATCATTTTTCACCTACAGCTTTGGTCTAGATCTATCTGAATACCTCAGTTACTCAATGTTAGACTCAAAAGACCCAAGACTGGTTTTTCACAACCCCATTCAGTTTCTCCAGCTTCCATATTAGAGATGCAGAGCAATTTTAAAATTTCTAATCACCAGTTTATCTCTAGACTTTACTCCTAAATTCTTTCTACTATAATGACAAATAATCTTAAAATATAAATTAAGCAAGTCCCATTTTTACTTTAAAAAAATGATGAGATTTAAATATATCCAAAACCCATTGAATAGAATACTCTATTTATTTTTCTCTGAAATCTATTTTAAGCTGATCAGTTTTGATCTTTAGCTGTAGTCTAAAACACAAACTCGGCCAGCTGCCCTACAAATGCCAATCAAAAGAGAAATTATATGAAAGAATGTAGATAGATCTATATAGGATCATCAATGGAAATTCAATGAAAGCTTCTTTTTTAATGGTAGGCTAATAAAGTAACATATAACCATAGGTTATTTTTTATTAAGTTAAACCAAAATCACAAGGCCTGGTAATATTGATTATGAAAAAAAAAAAGAAAAGAAAAGAAAAGAGAGAGAGGTGTGTATGCTGGGCCTAATATTTTAACATAGAAAACAAAATATCTAGCTTTAGGTAAAGTAAATTTAATTGTTATTACATACATTAATTACTAAAAAGAGCCCCAAATTTGAAGATATCAGTTCTACATTTTGTTATATTTTATAGGAATTAACAAATGTTCCTTAATTACAAAAGGAAGCCCTAAGAAATACACGATTAGCACCTTTAGAACATGTAATCTTTCCACCTCATCTGCCACACCATTCTTCATAAGCCTGAATATTTTATTTGTTGCTATAGAGAATTATGACCTAGCCATAATCAACATTAACTAGAATTAAGCTTAGTTACTAAACAGTTAACTATAACTTTTACTAGTAGAAAATTGTGGGTTTAGGAGTCAGGGATGCAGAAATGAAATGTAACCAAAATGCTATGTTAAAAAATGTAAAACACAGAGGCATGGCAAGGTTTGGCATTCATTTCCCTGACTTCCCCCTTTGCCCACTTGTGTTTTAGTTAGGAGTTACATTGGTGATGGAGAGGGGTGACCTGGGGTAGGGGTGGAGTGATTATGGCCAGGAAATCAATTTTGAACCCAGCAGTCAAGCTGAACAGGGGCTTTTGGACCAGCTAGCATGAGTCCCTCAAAGACAGAAAAACCAAAACTGATCATTCTCAAAATTTCAGTGTCCTGGAAGGCTTTTCATTCACTCCAATGTTTGGTCTTCCTCTGTTCCTGTTAAACAGAGCAATAGCCACATATCATAATTAATTAACAGCTGTTGAGAGTAGTCTCTAGGAAATTGCACGGTATAAGGTGCCATGCTTTGTAGGAAAGAAATGTAATATACTGCATGACAGCTTGTATCATAAAATAAGACTCACTGGTTGCACTGCACTTACAAATATTTTGATTGCAATTATTTGAATTCAACAAAATGTAATGAGGTGCTCTTAGCCTCTGGGCAAAACTGACACAGAATTTAATTTGCACTAGTCAGCTGAAGGCACAAAATGTTCCTCGGGAAAATTCTGCTGTGCCATATAAACATGCAACTCTTACTGACAGGTCCTTGGAGATCCTGTGCATAAACTTCCTATGCAAGTGAGAGGGAGGGGGTGCTGATAACCACAAAAACTACTGGAACTGAAGTAGAATGGTCTCTTACTTGACAGAATAAGCTCAATTGTTTCTAGACCTTAGTTTCCTCCCTAAAGGTCAATATTTTCATTTTGCAACTTCTAGCTAAAATCACTGACAAAAAAGCAAAACAGGAGGGTGTCTTTTAAAGGAAATGTGGTGGAAAAGAGACCACTTGAAATGAGTTCTAAATTACTTCTTGGGGGTGCATACATGACCTCCCACAGTCATGAGAACCAGAGGCAAAGGTGACTTTCTCTCAGTAACTGGGACAGGGTTTTTTTTTGTTGTTTTTTTTTTTTCCTTCCTTAAGAGTCAGGATTATGTGACCTTATAAATTGGTCTCATTACAGAGCCACTGACAGACAGACGTATTGGTTGCTGCCAGTAGGCATATGGGCTGAAATTTGGAGGAGGGGTGAACAGATGGAGTGGAGAAACGGAGTGATGGACGGGTCCCTCACACAGGGCCCAGCTCGTAGGGAGCAAGTCATGTCTTTTACTGCTAACCTGAGAAAGATAAGAGTGTCAGCAGTGGGGAAGGTGACTCCATCAATCAGTCTCTTCATTATGGCAAGAATGAGCCTTGTGGTTTGAGGGTGGAAGAGGGGGCTGGTCATCCCACAACCCACAGGTGGCAACTCTGAAGGGGCTGGGGAAAGAAGAATGCATCCTTCCCAGTTACCTTTAGTTGTCATGGGTCCTTCAGAGAAAACTCAGGGGTGGATTTCAAGTCTTAAAGTTTGTTTTCAAGTGTTTTTATTTTGAGTAGGATATTACATGAGTGTTACACTTTGTAACGTAAGAAAGCAACATTACAAAGGGGCTTCCAGGTGAACCCCAGATTCTCTTCTCTTCTGCCTCAGTGGCAATGTCCAAGGCAAACGGGGTGGAAATAGGAAGGCTATCTAAGTGTTTCTGGAATGTAAGCCCCTTAGGAGTGGTGACTCGGTCTTTTTCATCTCTAATCCCCAGGTGCCTGAAACAGAGAAGTGTTGTACATACGTATTAAGTGAATTAAGTCAAAAGTATAGGAAATGCCTCAAAATGCTTTTAACTTCCATGCCAATGTATTTTCTGACTCCTTCTCTGACATCTATTTTACTTTGCCAACTATTCTTTTCTGCTGTTTGAACCTAAGTTCAACAGGTTCAGCTTAGATGAGGAGCAGCAGCAAATGGAACATTTGAGATGAGATGTAGTTAGTACACTCAGCTAGTTAAGAGTTGCACTAACGTTTCACACTTTAGCGAGGACATAATGAAATACGGGGAAATTCTGGAGAATATGACCTCGTATCATATGTACAACTAAGAGACTGGTTGGATCTGCTTCAATTTCCTTAAGGCAGAATAAAATCTTATTTATTTTCATACTCTATACAATGTCTTGAAAATAATGGCATTTAATAAATGTTGAACCAATGAGTATACATGATTATTTTCTGTTCACAGAGTTTTCTAGTAAAGCGCAGTTTCCATAAAAGAATTTGGCTTTATTAAATGTTTCAGGGAGAAAAAAATGCCTATATTCAGGGACTAGGAATGTGATCCAAAGATTATTTTATTTGAAAATTTTCTGACCTATAAGATTATTTATGTGAAGAGAGATACCTTTATTCTCTTAAATAATAACTTTTTTTTTAAACTAAAAATTTGGTCACGTGGAAATTAAAATTAGAACAGCTTTGGGAGTTAGAAGAGCAAGTAGTTAAATCTAAAAAACTGACCTTAATAATTAATTATTAATATAGACCAATCTATGAAAAGGGTGAGTCTTACTGATTTGTGGATACATATGAAGGTTATTGACCTGACCAAATAGGCTAAATATCTCGAGATTCTACTTGTATTTTCTTTTATCTTCCAATGGAGATTAATAGTATATATCACTCACAATGTAAGAAAATACTATACCTCTTTGAGGTTTCTGAACAAATTCATATTTTAAAATGTATATGATTTTAAAAATCTCTTAAGTTCTCTGTAAAGAAATCCTAATACATACAAACAGAAGTTACGTACTTTCTTCGAATATCCTAAAAAGATAGCTGTTTAAGAAATGAGAACAGATCTTGAATAAATAATTAGAAAAGAGTGTCTTAAATTTGTAAATGCTCTTATACTTAAAGTGTGAGGGACAGCTGACCCTTGTGTGTAAGATTTGCCTCAGGGATCCTGCTGGGCTCTCAGGACACACCGCTGACCTTAGTAACTGGTTTAGAGCGTGGCTTCCTAATTGGTAATGAGGAGTTTCAACTAACAGATGCGTCTTGGACTGAAGGCGGCTTGCTGTGGGACACGCTAGGGGAGGAGGCAAGTGAGTCAGTGTTTGGTGGGCTCTAGAGCGAGAACAACTTGACTCTAAATCCTTAGCTTTAGGTGAGTTAATTAACCTATAATTCTCCTTCTTGTGAGTTTGTGTTGACATTTAAACAGATACTGCACGTGGAGCACCCGCCGCAGGAACCGTGTTAGCATTCACAGACAGCAGCGGTTTATTTCTGCTGTTGCTGTTGGCTTTACTGACATCACACTTTGGTTCCTAAATACCCCAAAGGCATTCAGTGCTTTTTTTGTTCTTATTCTCCAAAAACTACCTTTAAAGAAAATCTAGGAAGTTAGTCTTTCTTTTTTTCTTCCTTTTTGCTACCTTCCCCCCTTCCTTCTTTTTTTCCTTCCTTCCTTCCTTCCTTCCTTCCTTCCTTCCTTCCTTCCTTCCTTCCTTCCTTCCTTCCTTCCTTCCTTCCTTCCTTCCTTCCTTCCTGTTCAATGTCTATGTAGTCAACAGATGTTTAAAGATTTACTATATGGAAACCCAGAGCCTCATGCAGGTAAGACATTTAAGGATGAAGTTTTATTGTCTGTAAACAAGATGGTTTATACTGTCTGAATTATCTCATAAGGGGGAAAAACTTTCTAATTATAAGAGAAAATGCTCAATATTAGGATATTTCCTGTAAGCACGGATAAGACTTTGAATTCCTGAGTGTGTTTTTCATTCAGTAATATTGATCATAGTAGGAAAAAAATCACAAAAGATGAAAGGTATGCCCTTTTCGAGGTTTCCTTGTGACCTGTGGGACATTCATTTTCTTGACTATCTTACAATATATATTATCTTTTCCCCAAAATGCATTTTTCTCCCAGTGTGTGAGATATTCACACACTGGCATTTTTTAGATTTGCTGCCATTTCCCTGAGGAATGTGTGCCAATCAGCTAATGAGGAATCTCTCCCCACCCCTCTGATTCAATTTGTTCACAGTCACTTTGATTCCTCTTGATCCGAAAATAACATGGAAATAAAAACAGTAAGAATGACATGCTAAAGTATTTCTATGTGTTTAGGTTGTACTGGTGATTTTAAACTTCAGGTATTGAGAATTGACTCTGGAGGAGAGAGCCCAGCCACAATCTGGATTATTTTTCAAATGCTGATTTGGATTTGGCAAAAACTAAAATGCTTGTGGCCAAGCCCCTTTCCTCTTAATTTTTAAAAATCATGTGTATTTCAAGGGAAATTTAATCCACATGTTTCTGATTCATTTGCACTTAAGTTGTCAAACTGTTTTGTAATCACAAGTCTCTATCTTTCTCTCTCCACAGAAAGTTGAGTTTTTCCAAGTGTGCGTAAACAATAACCTCTCAGAAGAATGCACTGAGTTTCAAATTCAGAAATCAAGGATGGGCAAAAATGTGTTATATCTCACCTGCTCTTGGGAGAGGAAAAGATGTTTGGAATTTTGACCCTGACTCAAATCTTTTGATGTAGACTTTCCCTTGCCCTTGGAAATATGAGATTCTTCCGCCCAAGAAACAGTCTTTAGAGTTTAAAATATACAGTAGAAGGTGCTAAACAACCAGTGACGCAGATTCTGATTCTTTAAAATTACAAGTAAACATGACTATGAATAATATTAGAGTTTTATTTTAGAACATGACTTATTTTAAACTTTATAATCTCCACAATTGGGTTTATTTATAACTATAAACTCTTCATCTCTTAGATGTGAGCTTAACAAAGCAAAAGTGCAAACTTTCTTTCCCCAAAACATTTTATCTAAAATTAGTTTAAGTTACTAATAGGAGAATTTACAGAGGGAAAATCAACACAATATTTTTATAAGCTTGTTCCATCTCTGAAAATAGCTCAGAATTTGCTGTATTTACATATTTTTCTTCCAAAATAGTCCATAGTGAGAGTTCAAATACTGAAGCTTACTATCATAGAATGTCCCATTTGGGAACATTAAGAACTTTTGTTTTATGGGAACTCACAGTGATTACTCCCATTTGGATCTCATAGGAAGTGCTAATTCCCAACACTTCCTCCTTTATCTTGAGATCAAACCATTTGGACCACTCATTATCATGTACCCAGTAAAACTCAATCTGTTGTGTTAATTAGTTATGTAAACACATTTTATAATTGTGGAGACAAAGCAGAACCAGGCAACTGGGTAGGTGAGAAAAGATCAAAGATCTTCCTTAATAAATTGTTACGCTAATTAGTGTTTGTCTTGTAGTGTTTCTCCAGGGGGTCTTTTAAACCCAAGCTTGGGAAAACCTGCTTAGAGGACAAGGAAGCTTTGGCAAAAATAAATCTTGCCAAGCTCCCAAAACTGACTTAAAATCAGTGAACTGAGAGAAAAAGGAGTACAAAAGAAAGAGGTAAAAAAAAGACTGTAAGTTCCTCTTGAGAAGAGCCTACTCTTAAATCTAAAATATTGAAAAGGACCATTAGATCACATGTAGCCTATTTATACTGGGAGACAGCTTTCCCTAGCCCTGACTCCGTCCAAGAAGGATTGTGTACAGCTTGCTTTGAAAATAATCAAGGTACTGTAGTGTCTTTATCTCTCAAAAATGTTATTAAAAGGTATCTCAATTTTAAGAAGACAAAGGCCTCCCGGAGTTGCCCCACCCCCCCATCAACATTACCTAGGCTTCCTCTTGCCTTCTTTTCCATCATGGCGTTTACCGCTTTCTACCATAGTATGTAATTTACTCATCTGTATTCTTTTGCTCTCTCTTCCAATTAGAAAAGCCGTGAGGGCAGGGAGTTTTGCCTGTTTTCCTCTGGTTTGTTCCATGCTTGACTGACTCAAAGAATAAATAGAGATCAATGGTATGTATCAATGTCCTAAACATTTTAGAATGGTATTAACTAGGGAGTTGTTCTGTCACTTACATGATGTGAAATGGCCTTGAGCGATTCACTGAATCTTTCTGAATTCTAATACCTCATATATACATGTAGTTATTATTACCTGCCTTTCAGGGTTGTGTGAAGATGGGAGATGATTTATGTAAACTGCCCAGCGGTGTCCAGCACTCAGAGGATGCTCAGAGAAGGTGGTTATTGTTCTGTTGTGTGATCATCATTTCTTTTTCCCTTTGTCTTTCTTTACACAAGCCAACTAATGTTAAGACCCTTGGGTCAAGTATCATTTCTCTTTACTTTTTCCTTTGCTTCTCTTCTTTTTCTCTTAAGTTTTATTCTGATTTTCTGAATTCTATAGTATATTCATGATGGTTAGTCACCTCAAATGTTGAAAAGGCAGCAATAAAATAAACCAAATCTGATAATTTGTTAGGACCATCTTTTAACTTTCTCTGAAAATGTCCACATATTTGTAAATCACTACTGACCTTCCCAATTTGCAAATAAAGTATGGGGAGGGGGCTATTTTCTGATTCCAAGTATTATTTCCAAACCCAGGGACAGTTACTTATTATCCACTTTGCCTAAGATTTTCAAATAAATTTTGTATGCTTCCTTGAAACTTTGGTGGAGATGGACTGGGCTCAGATCTATATCTAGGATTTCCCTCAGGCTCAGCCATATATTTTAACTTTTAACTTATATCTTTTAACTCTAAGTTATACTGCTGTCCTGAAACTCCCTCCACGAAGGCTAGGAGTGCAGAAGAAAAGAGCAAGATAAAAAAGCCCAAGAAGTTACCCTTCTAGAATGTTCTGATTCTGGTCTTATTTTCTGGCACCCTCTATATTTCATAAGTTTCCAGTTGTTGTGTAGTAGTCAATTTGAACATACCATTTTACCTATGATTAAAATAATATGTAAAAAAGTAGTAATATGTGGTTTTGCAGTAAATTTAGAAATTATGGATAAGCAAAAGGAAAAAGAGCCAAAACAATCTGTAATCTCGCTAGATAGAACCTTTTTTCTAGTATACAATAGATATTTATTATCACATAAATGTATTAGCATACATAGTATTTTAAAAATCTTTTTTAATTTATAATTTAGCATAAATATTTTTTCTATCATTAAATACAGAAGCATAATTTTAGTAATTTAGTAGGAATATACGACTGTCTATTAAAACAATCCTTTGTCTGCCGATGTGATGGAAGATCTATATATGAGAGCAAAAATTGAAAATATGAATTTTTTTAAGGTAAATAGGAGGGAAAAAGTTGATAGTTTTAGTTTTTTTTCCTGCTAAATAATTCATTTTATTCTTACTTTTTTATCTTCTCTCAGCTAAACCTTGTAATAAGAGCACAGCCACATAAACTATAGACTCATCTCAGTAACCTGGAAGTACAATAAAAAAACCTCTGTCTTGTTGAACATTTTCTCTCTTGATATCCAGCACTTACTACTCAAACAATAGTTCTCAATAAATATTAGTTGAATAGCTGAACAAAGGAAGCTAAATCACATGTAAATACTGCATTTTGAGATCTATGAGTGTAGTTTTACCAGTTTATTTTGCCACTATGGAAATAAATGAGTTGACATTACACCCTTTTAGTCATTATCTTTAGGTGTCATTATTATCTAGGCCCAAAGATGCCTGGATCAGAATGACCTTGGAGTATTGGTTATAAATGCAGATTCCTGGGCCCTACCCTAGACCTGCTGATACAGAATATCTAAATTTGGAGCCTGGGGAAGTCTGAGAAACTCCTCTGAGTGGGGTCAGCAAGAAACTAAATTTTGTATATCAGTAAAATAAGAATAGAATATACTGCACTTGCAGCCTGTTTGCAATGAATGTATCATGAGGAAAGATTGAACTAGGGGGAAAATTTGTGATTTCATAAAGGCAATGGCCTGACCTTTCTGTTTAGAGGATGGCAAAATCTAGTCAGGGTAAAGAAGGCAGGTTTGAAGGTCAATTTTGTTTTGTGTGAAAACAATTTCATTTAAGCAATTCTAACCAAAGAAGAAAAATAAAGACACAAATCACCTAGGTTTATAAAAGTTTTTCTTTACTGCTTGGTCTTGCTGTATCCGTGGCATCTTTCAAGACTCCAGTGAAAGCTGTTAAGAAAAGTGCCCGTTCACTGGTCGTAAACAAGAATCTAATGTATTAAGGCTGTTTTTTCCTATGCTTTTTGTTCACAATAAGGCTTTTAGGAATACTTATGTTTGCTTAGGTATTACTTGATCTATGAAAGCATTAATTATATCGCTCAGTCTAATCAACCTCACAGAACCAAAAACCAACCTTAAAAAAATTTTTTTTTTGCAGGAAGATGTGAAAATTAATATGGCATGTAGGTGCTGTTGGTTCCAATTAAAATCAATATCTGTCCTGATTTGTGCCTCTTGTCTCTATGACAGCAAGGGGGCTGGCTAAGGGGATACATCTGCTCCTCTCTCCCAAAGGGGCTCAAAACAAGTGAATGACCCGCAGTGTTTATTATTAAGTTTTCAAAGGGAAAGTTGTTTTGGTCTAATTGAAGCAATAATATGAGAGAGGTTATTTCTGGTCAGTTCCCTGCTGCTTTCACTCTGGAGAATATATTCCAGGTGTTTGCTGTGCTGCACTGCAGTACAGCACCGCCTTCCCTTGAGTTTAGACATGCTAGTGCCCGTGGAGCAATAAACTAGCATTGGGAGTTTAAGCCAGTTTGGGTGTTTCCAAGACACTTTTTTAGTTAACTTCGTAGTAAACCAGATGGTTAATGACCACATTCATTTTCGAAAGCTCCAGTGACTATAGAATAAAGCAATGAGACTTTATAAATCTCTAATACATTAAAGAATAATTTGTTTTATTTCCCTTTACCCTAAGTCTTTGCCACACCATAAAAAGTAGCTGTAATGCCATGCCACTATGCTTCACTTTAAAATAAATGTCTTTTTTTTCTCTTCCTCCAGATTAATTAGTGGTTTGCTTAAAGTAAATGAAGAAAGAAAAATTTAAATCTAGCTAATTAGTCTAAATATTAGCTATCATTAATTCATAACTGCATATTGTATTCCTTTGGTTTTGAAAAAAAGATATTCTAGCTCCGTGATTTTCAAATATCCCTAAAATGTCACAAACAATAACAAGGATGATTGACTGTGAATGTAGACTGTGAATCTGGATTTTGGAGATAAATGCAAATATCTAGGACATAAAATTTGGCTGAGGTGCATATAGGTGACCATTTCTAACAAAGGACAAAAGTTGTCACAAACAACAGTTTGGGAATTTCAGAGGTAACGTTCCACTTATTAACTGGCAAATAGATGCCATAAACTTTTATATTGCTTTGATAGATTTTCCTGGCAAAATCACAAAATTGAAAACAACCTATTAGTCAGTGGAAGTTAGTCTTCATTTTAAGAACTGTATGCAGTATTCATTTAAGATCCTTTAATTTCGATTAAATTCCCAGGTAACCCTTGTCGGTAATCGCAAAAACAAAAGACTATTCTAAAGCTGAAATTCAACTTCTTCCTGGTTCCAAATGAAATTTTGGATCTTGATTTTGCTTATTTTCATCTGTGAACCTAATATGAACCCACAGACTAAAATAGTCACATTCAGAATAGGGGCTGGATTTCAGGCTAATCAGGGGAAATGCCTGGGGAGGGTGGTGGTGATGTCTGCTGTGCACCCGCTTGATCACGCAGACTCTTGAGTCCGGGATGCTTCCAGAGCCTGAGTGGTAGCGATTTCTCAGTTCACCGTCCCAGATGTGTGAGTCAAAGGGTCTAGCACCGAACGTCCTCAAAGGCGGGCCTCGGGGGTGGGGATCGCCTGGCCTCTCCCAAAAGAGAATAATGAGTGGCACTTGGTGTCAAGGGCATCGTATTTATAAAGCACTTTGGGTTCTTTGGATGCTATTCAAAGTGCTATGAAGGATTATTACTTATGTATTTTCGCCAGCTCCAAGGAGAGGGCGGAAACCCGGCTCCAGTGGCCGTGTATCAGGCAAAGGAAGCTGACAAGCACATTCCTCTCATTATTCTTTCCCTGCCCCTCCAAATACCACACACATAGCAACGGTCAATTACAGGGGAGCAGGTGAGGTGTGCAAATTAACACAGGAGAAGAGTGGTGAAAGTCATGGGGGTGGGCTGGGGAGGGAGCCAGGGAGGGAAGAGAGGGTCGGCCTGGTGGGGAAGGCAAGCCACAGGCCACTTAATAAGCATGACAGTTAAGAAGAGAAGATTTAAAGTCTGGAACAGGTCACAAACAACAACCAAAACCCCAAATGATTTCATTCTGAGTGCTTGTGAGGTTACTGTCTCCCTTTGAGGAGCTTGGTCTGCACACAAAAGAGTTCCTTCTGAATATGTAAGTACAGAAGAAAGAAATAACTGTCAGAACTTAAATGGTTTAAAATAACTGGGATGATTTAAAAGAACTTTATTCTATTTCAGAGGCTATTGTTGTTAGAGAGTGTGCACAGATTATTTGCCTTATTCAAGGCTGTAATCATACTTCAGAACTAATTATTTGCTATCATTTGAGTCTTAGAAATTTCACAGATGAGGGTGAGATAAGACAGAAAATATCTGTTACTCCCCCTGCCCTTTGTAAAATCTCACAGCAGGTGATGCCAGAAAGCAGAGTTAGCATTGCCGATCTTAATAGACGTTAGTATCCAAATTTCACTGTAGAATGTAGAATTCACTGTACTTTCAAAATTAGCATCTTCACTGATCAGTTCAATGAGATAAATAAGCAAACCATAAAGATAAGTTCATGGGTGCTTATTGCGCTATGATTCAAGATTGGTTTATCTCAAAAAAGCCATTTCTGAGATGAAAAGTTGGAGGTACATTGAAAGGTCCTTTGGTTTTCATGAAAAAGCCACATTTCTAACAACTGGAGAAGGATAAAATGTAATGAGCTTCAGTTATCACTTTAGTGGAGACATTTCAGAGATTTACGATCGGTAGACTGTGAGATGAAAGGTCATTTATGCTATTGTTCTTCAAAACCCAAAGATAACTTTGAAGTATTTGTCTCCCTACAACCTTTCTATAAGATATGACAAATTACCTCATTTTTTTTTCAAATAAGGAAAAGGACTCATAAACTGATTTATTCACTGTTAAATAAAAAGCTTTGATCTGCATTTACAACTGTTTAGTTATGAACTTTTTAAGAAGCTGCCATTGTCTATTGCTGACATCATAATTTTCTGGGGGAAAAAAGGGTTATATTTCCAACAGTGCTGGGCTGTACACATATGGACTAGTTTAGTAATTGTAAGCTGGATTCCTTCCTGGCTTCACCATCTTAATATTCATAGCAGCTATTGTTCTGAGGCTGGTGGGTGTATGGGTGTCTGGCACGCCTTGCTCGTTGTAGGTAACTCTGGGGCAGAGGCTGTGGGTGTGGGGCGGGATGGGTTTAGTGTTGCCAAAACTGTCTTTGCATAGATACAGAGGATAGAAGTATCATTTTTTTGCAGCAGCTGTTGTGTTAGTACCACATATTCACTATAGTTTTCAAAGGATTTGTAGCTTATCTTAGAATTTGAAGACCCTGGAGATCAAGCAGCAATAACCCTTGATTTTATAGGTAAATGAGCCGAAATCTGTAAGGTCAACTCTCTGCTTCAAGGCTACACATAAGAACATGGGGCCCAAGGGCTAAAATTCAGGAATCTTGATTATTTTACTCCATGTTCCATACTGTCTTAATAGATATTTCTCATTTGATCCTCATAACAACAATGTGACACAGGAATTGCTATCTTTACTTGTTTTATAAACAGGAAGTATGGCTCCAAGGGGTTGTATGCCACTCCAGCCGGAGTCTCAGAGATTACTAAGGACAAAATTTGATTTGGTACCCAGGCCTTATTCAAAAATGTAAGTCATCTGAAAATGCTCCCAGTTACATTTCTACTGAGAAACTTTTGGACTATTTCAGTTTATCTCCTTGTCATCTGTTAAGGGTCCCTTGGAATGAGCATCAGCTAAATCTCTTAAAGACCTATGAAACCAAAGTGGTTTCTGTTCAATTATAACTCCTAATGGACTGAAAGATTTCATTTTGTTGTTAATTTTGCATAACCATTATTAATGGATGAACTAAATTATTCTGCTTACAATTTTTTTTTTTTTTTGAGATCCTAGATTTGAAGCTATGATTCTAAGGTGAAGCCATATAAAATATTCCACATTTTTTCCCCAACTGTTCTTTGGCCACATTATTCCTCTCATGTCCCAAATATTCTAAATTGTTTACATTTTGTTGACCATGTGAAGATTCTCGCCACTCCCAATAAAGACTTTCAAACATTCTGATAGCCTGTTTATCTCACTGATTACACTTCATTTATTTATTTTATAAATATTTACTAAGCACCTTGTTTGTGGCAGGCCCTGTTCCAAGAGCTGGGAAAGGAGTATTGAAAAACAGAGTCCCTGTCCTCTAGTTAGCTTATGGTTAGGAGATCTATTCAATGTAGAAATAAGTGTATAACATGTCAGATATGAGAACTGTAAAGGGTAAAAATGATGCTGTGTAAGTGGATAGAGAGTGCCGAGCCCAAGGAGGATTAGTCTTATATACAGTGGTCAGAGATGGCTTCAATAATGAGGGAATATTTCAGCAGAGAACTCGAAGGAGTGAGTTATGTAGCAATTTGAGGGAGCAGCACATTGAAGAAACCGAGGTAGGTCTGTGCTTGGCATGGTCAAGAAAGAGTATAGAAGAGGGCGGAGGGAACCAGGACATACAAAGCCTTGTGAGCAACTTTATGAGCATTGGGTAAGTGACAAAATAAGTCATCGAAGGGTTAGAGCAGAGGAATAAAGAAAAAATAAAATTTTGTATTTCCAAAGGTCTATTTTGACTGCATTGTGAGAATAAACTGGAGAAGACAAGAGTAGAAGAAGCAGGGAGCCCAGCTAGAAGGAAAAAAAAAATCTGTGTCATAAATAATGGCTTAGATAAGGAGACATCATCAAATTCTGGTCTTATTTTGATAGTGATGTTGAGAAGATTTATTCAAAGATTGGATATAGAGCATCAGAGAAACAAATTGTTGCCTAGTCCAAACTCGTTCTGCTCACCTGCGCGACAAGCCAATAAATCGAGAGACGAGGTGTTGGGGCAAGGAATAGCGACTTTATTCAGAAAGCTGGCAGACCAAGAGGGTGGCAGACTAATTAATGTCTTGGAGAACCATCCTACTCTAGTCAGAATGTAGGCTCCTTTTATACAAAAAAATAAGGGAGAGGGTGTGGTTGATTGTTACAATCTTCTTGCTGCAGACATTCTTTGTTCTTGCAGCCATCCCCGTGGGCTAGGTCATGGTGTCCCCAGTAAACCTCCAACAAGACAAAGGTTATTCTCTACTACAAAAGCAATTGAGGATGCTGAAAATCTAGAAGGATGGCATTGTCCTTTACTAGAAAAAACTGGTAGAGAAACATTTTGGTGGGGAAGAGTGAGAAATTTATCTTTTGACAACTTCTCTTTGAGATGCCTATGCATAAACAGAGATCTTGAGAAGGCAGTTGGGTTATGAATATCAATACTATGGGGAAATTTCATGGAAGGAAAAGATTATTTGGGACTATTCAGACGATCTTTTATTCAGTATGAATTTATCTGCCAAGGGAGTGAGGATAAACACAGAGGTTAGAGGATTAAGCCTATTTGTTAAAATATCAGGGAGATAAGGAGGAGTTAGTGGGAATGACCAGTGAGAAAGGAAGAATATGATCTCAGAAGCCAAATGAAGAAAGAATTGTAAGAAACATGTACATAATTGAGTTTGCCTTTTCATTTGCTTTATATATATATAATATATATTTAATATATATTAAGTATATAATATATATATTAAATATATAATACATATATTAAAGTATAGTCAGTTTATAGTGTATCCATTTCTGATGTACAGCATAATGCTTCAGTCATACATGAACACACATGTATTTGTTTCCAGCCTTTTTCACCATAAGTTACTACAAGATATTGAACATAGTTTCCTGTGCTATACAGTATAAACTTTTTTTAAAATCTATTTTATATATATTAGTTAGTATCTGTAAATCTTGAAGAACCAATTTGTCCCATCCCACCCTCTTCCCCTCTGGTAACCATAAGTTTTTTTTTCTATGTCTTTGAGTTTCTGTTTTGTAAAAAAGTTCATGTATCTTTTTTTTTTTTTCAGATTCCACATATGAGTGATATCTTATAGTATTTCACTTTCTCTTTCTCTTTCTGGCTTACTTCACTTGGAATGACATTCTCCAGGGACATCCATGTTGCTGCAAATGGCATTATTTTATTCTTTTTTATGGCTGAGTAGTATTCCATTGTGTGTTCGTATGTATGTGTGTATATATATATATCTATATATATACACCACAGCTTCTTTATCCAATTATCTGTTGATGGACATTTAGGTTGTCTCCATGTCTTGGCTATTGTAAATAGTGCTGCTATGAACATTGGGGTACATGTATCTTTTTGAATTAAGGTTCCTTATGGATATATGTTCAAGAGTGAGATTGCTAGATCATATGGTAAGTCTATTTTTAGTCTTTTGAGAAATCTCTGTAGTGTTTTCCATAATGGCTGCACCAAACTACATTTCCACCAGCAGTGTAGGAGGGTTCCCTTTTCTCCACACCCTCTCCAGCATTTATTGTTTGTGGACTTTTTAATGATGGCCATTCTGACTGGTGTGAGGTGATACCTCATTGTAGTTTTGATTTGCTTTTCTCTGACAATTAGTGATATTGAACATTTTTTCTTGTGTCTATTGGCCATTTGTATGTCTTCATTGGAGAATTGCTTGTTTAGGTCTTCCGCCCATTTTTTGGATTGGGTTGTTTGTTTTTTTCTTATTAAGTTGTATGAGCTGTTTATATATTCTGGCAATTAAGCCCTTGTCAGTCTCATCATTTGCAAATATTTTCTCCTATTCTGTATGTTGTCTTTTTGTTTTGCTTATGATTTCCTTTGCTGTGCAAAAGCTTATAAGTTTAATTAGGTTCCATTTGTTAATTTTTGCTTTTATTTCTATTGCCTGGGTAGACTGCCCTAGGAAAACATTGCTAAGATTTATGTCAGATAATGTTTTGCCTATGTTTTCTTCTAAGAGGTTAATAATGTCTTACGTTTAAGTCTTTAAGCCCTTTTGAGTTTATTTTTGTGTGTGGTGTGAGGGAATATTCTATAAAATACTTAGGAATAAATCTGACCAAGGAAGTGAAAGACTTATATGGAGAGAACTACAAAACACTGACTAAGGAAATTAAAGACGACTTAAAGAAATGGAAAGATAGCCCATGTTCTGGGTTGGAAGAATTAATATTATTAAAATGGCCATAGTACCCAAACCAATCTACAGATTTAATGCAATCCTCATCAAATTACCCAGGACATTTTTCACAGAACTAGAACAAATAATCCTAAATTTTATGTAGAATCTTTATGTAAAAGACCCAGAACTGCCAAAGCAATACTGAAGAAAAAGAATGAAGCTGGAGGAACAATCCTCCCAGACTTCAGACAATATTAAAGAGCTACAGTAATCATAATAGCATGGTACTGGTACAAAAACAGACATATGGATCAATGGAGCAGAGTAGAGAGCTCAGAAATAAACCCACAAACTTTTGATCAACTAATCTTTGACAAAGGAGGAAAGAACATACAATGGAGTAAAGGCAGTCTCTTCAGCAAATGGTGTTGGGAAAACTGGACAGCAGCATGTAAATCATTTGCTTTTTAATTAAACAGGATGCCAAGGGATTGGTTCAAAATGAACATCAAGATTACATTGTTTAAGTGTAATCACAAATTTTTTAAAATTGCCCTTTAGGAAATATTAATGGGAGAGTTATTTATAGTTCTCTGTTCACAGAATTACTGCTTGTATTGAATTCTTATCCATATGGTAGTTGGGTCTGAGAAGATTTGCTGTCATGTGATTTTGCATTCTCATAAAGAAGGCAATATGGAATAAGTCAGTAATTCTGAAGAGTATTTTTCCTAGAAAGGCAGTGTGGTTTAGTATAAGGAACACAGGCTTTGGAATGGAGAAAGGGCAATCTGTATTGGAATCCGATTTCTACACACATTTTAAGCAGTGAGATCTTGGTCAAATTGACTCACTTCTTTAAGGCTCACTCTCTTTCTCCTTAAAATGGGGATATCTCCCAAGATTACTATGAAGATTAAATTTAAAAATATAGGTAAATTGCCTAACACATGTAAACATATAATATTAATCTCTAAATCACTAAGTACTTTTCAAATAGATACTTTGAAAGAATCACACTGCATATTAGCATCTCCCAGGTAGACATTCAAATTGTCTTGACTGTAAAACTATGTGTTTATTGACATACACAGCTTATTATAGCTGATGGATTTAGTCCTTAAAATTTTTAAGCAATTGTTTATTTTCTCCCAGTTTCAGCTCTAGGATAAACAAATAAGTGGAATACCTTTTCTTACATTTCTCTCACATAGTCATTCTGGCAAAGTCTACCAACCTGAGGAGAATAACTTTGTCCTCCCTAAGATTTTGCTCAACCCAGCTGGAACACACGAGTAAGAAAGACCTCCCTGAAACAGCTGTTGTCTCCAAGTTGAGCAGAATTCTCTGGAGAGAATATATTTTAAAAACATAAATAAAACGATTGTTTGACTATTTTTAAAGTGCTCTGCATGTATCCTTTCTAATCACTCTTTTGTGCAGACCCCAGTGAATAAGGAACCCGAGTGATCTATCTCATCTCAATCTCACAAAGCAATTGCAATTTGAATTCAGATGATGGATCTATAATCCATTAGAAAATGAAAGAAAATTCATCTTCAGAAGAAACCTGAATGAAGAGAAGATTCTAATTAGATGCTATTTGCTTTTAATGGTGCTTTTTTTTAATCCCTGGGGTGAATAAATTCCATTGTTACCAAGACACTCTATTATTCACTTGGTGTTCCCGCCCTCTCCAGGCCCCACAGCACCGTCCAGCAGGGACTAGACCTGGATCTCTTTAGAGCTCATTAATGCAGAGCCTCTGCTGACTACAGACAGGGCTTTGGTTAAACTTAAATGCTCTTTTCTATCTCCTAAGAGGTTGGCCTTGCTCCTTCCAGAGTGCTTTAACTAAAGAGATCAAAGATAATGAAGCCAAAAAATCTAAAATGGGCTCCAAGCATGGAGAAGAGAACTGTTCCCTTTCTAATCTAGGTCAGATGAGAAATAAAGTGAGAAAAATAAAACTTTCATGGAAAAAGAGGCAATGGATTACTCTAATTTTTGACTCTCAGTAGCTTAATTTGGAGTCTACATAGTTTGCCTGAGATGCATTCAAAAATTAGAATGAACTGCTACACTTGGAATGGGGGACTTTTTTTTTGTGTGTGTGTGTAAGTGTAATATTATTTAAACATTTTTAAATTCATAATTAATGTGTTATAATGAAAATATAGATTGAGGATTAATCCAAAGGAAGTATTTCATTAAGGAACCAGCAAGTAATTTATTAGAGAATAAGGTATTTCTCTTGATTACCAAACAAGAGGTCTGTGCCTTTCCTTAAATACTAAATAAAATTGGGATGCACATTTTACATTCATACCAGACAGATGGTTATTTAATTTAAAATGTGAGTCTTTGCCATGTACAAAACTCTGTACTAGACACTGGGGATTATAACAATGAATAAAACATAATCTCTTCATAAAAAGAGCTCAGTTTCTGGTTGGCTTGGTCAAAGCCTCAAGCGAACTAGGAAAAAGAGAGAGACAAATTAACTGCAAGACAGAATTAAGTGAACAAATCAAAGTACACAGAAGAAAAAGACATCTTTGTTGATGAGTGATCATGGAAGTCTGTTACTATTTGAGTTGCATGTTTTCAGTTAACGGAACAACTGAATGAAGCAAAGTTGTGAAGTTGTGAAACTTGTTCAGGAACTGGAGAATGGAGTTGGATAATAGAGCATAGGGACCATGGAAGAATGAAATAAGAAAAGAGGTTGGAATCATCACCTAGATGTATCTGAATGCTAACTAAGGAGTCTGGGCTTTACCCTACATAATAAGCTTGGCAAGCTGTTTTGGGTAGGGGGGGTATGTAGTTATGGGTATGAAGAGATTTTTAGGACTATAAGTGAATTCATCAGTAGAAATGTAATTTTTCATGTTAGCTCCGAAGGATAAATTGTAGATAGTTTTTTTTTTAATATTGGTTCAATCTGCTCTGTGTTGTTTCTTCCTTTTAAAATTTCAAACTGAATTGAATATTCTTCTCTAACATTTAAAAATACTTTTGTTCCCAACAAGGATAGGACTACCATTGGCATCATGTTCTATAGAGTGTTCAGATGCTCTTGGCATCCTGACTCATTCCACAGCCTCTGTCTTGCCCAGTTTGGCTCACCGATTTTCCACCAAGAGTATGTCCTACCCTTTGTTCTCAGTACATCCTGAAATCAATCAAAACCTCTCAATCCACATTTCCTCTATTCTGCTGAAGTTTGGTATTTAGGGGTCTTTGTGTTGCCAACCATACCCAGAATCCAGTGCCCTATGATGGCTTTGACCCAGCAAGAATCTTGCCAGCCCCTCCTCCTGTCACTACCCGCTGCTAGCCTTGAAATTAGAACCTGACTCCTGAACCCTATACCAGTGACCGCGGTCTTGCTACCTGTGAACAGAGAGATGCTGGCTGCCTGTCACTCCACCTCGTCTGTAATTCCTGCCCAAGTCCCACTGCTGAGTGTTGCCTGACTACATTCATAGCCAGTCCTGGGAGTTGGGAGAGTTCTCTGACCTTATGTACCTAGTAGGTAACCTCTCTTGTCACATCTCAGGCCTCTCCTTCTTCTTGTATCTTTCCATTGCTGCTGGGGCCACTGTACCAAATACATAAGTGTCCACGATTAACGATCAGTGCATCTGTAGAAACTCCTGAAACACAGAAAAATGGAAATTCCTTAACAAAAAATCCAAAATGTGAACTTTCGTACTACATGCATTAACACGATGGTCAAAGGCTGTTTAGTCTGCATGTAGACTTGAAGGAATCAGAAGCTTAATGCTTTCTTTAACTCAGCCAAGCAAGTAAACACCTGTACTTCTACGTTCTCTAACAGCTCTGCGTTGAGGTGACTGACTTCTCCTCACGTCCTGTCATCACTTGACTTCCCAGCCGGATCTCAAATTGTACTTCATCTCTGGAACATGCTTGGAATGCAAACAGGAAGAGAAGGAAAACAGGTCAATTGATTGTTGATTGGTTTGCTGGCTAATCCCATAGCAAAAGAAAGGTCTCTCCCACTTTATAGGCATTTAATTTATTCAGCCAAAAGTAGAAGCATCATCAAGAAGGAGAGTATACTGGAGGAAAACAAAAATTTAGGAGGATCTCTTTTTTTTTTTAACTTTTTATTGTAATTGTATCTGCTCGGTATTGTTGGTAACTACTAATTTTAGGATCTTAAATTCTACAACTGTACACTGAACTAACCAAAGGTTGTGATTTCCAAACCCGGAGGATCACTGATTTCCTCCTAGACCTCTGGAATGAAGCCTCCCAGCAGTGGTGCCCTGGAATCTGTGCTTTTAATAAGCTCCTCAGGTGACGTGAATGGTTGTTACAGTAGAAAGCGCTGATACACAGTATAGATACATTAAAGTTCTATTAATTTGTATTAGATATATTAATTGCTGGCTTCCTTTTTAGATGTTTCTGTTATAATCAGGATACTCTTTACAGACAGATCAATTGTGTTGATTGTTGATTTGTTTTTAAGTTATACTTTCTACTTCTCAAGACAAAAAGAAGCAAAATCTGAGGTCAGGACAATGAGAGAAGTTAGTGGAGAACGTGAGAAAATCTGATGATGGAGCAATAAATGAGGTTTGCTAGCATTTGCAGAAACCAGGGAAGATGGTTTTTATTCTTTAAAATAGTCGGTTTTGCCTAGGGGAATCGGTAAACCAGGAGCTTAACATTTAAGTCATTACAACAGTTGTTATAATTTACACATGTTGTAGACAGAATATTCAGGCTTTGTCTCAGTGAAAAAGGCAACATCATTGTCTTGATGGTAGTCATTTTCACAGTTTTAAAAAATTCTAATTGAATACTATCAAACTGGAAAGTCCTGATAAAAATTTCAGAGTATACTGTTCACTGATCTGAACAGATCCAGAACCAGGAAAGATGAGGATAAGCAGGTAGCAGTTAGGGTAAAAGGAGAAAAGGTTCAGTGAAAATTGACCCCTGAACTACAGAAATTTCCCTAAATGTCATTGGAAAAATTCTGCTTCAGAACCTGCCCAGGCAAGTCATGCAAGTCCAGTAACCCAACCCAAAAGAATGAAGAGACTTAGTCCTCCAGACCAGGCCACATACCATGTAAGACAAAAGAGGCAAAAACAGTATTCCCACTGATTTGGGCCCCTGATTTATAAATAAGAATCTGAAGTCCTCTCACTGGAAAAGCCCAGTTACACAGATTATCCTCTGTCATACCTAAACACTCCCAGACCAATGCAGACCAAGCAAGGTGAGGCTCAACTTCAGGAATCACCAGAGAGCATTTAAGAGCTGCCTAGTTATCTTATTCTAGTTCTTCACAGCCCTTGCTCCAAGATAAATCTCCCATCTGTTTAATTTAAATCATCTCCTTAGAAGGGGAGAGGGTATAGTTCAGTGGTTGAGCACATGCTTAGCATGCACGACTTCCTGGGTTCAACCCCAAGTACCCCCACCAAAAAAATTATAAAATAGCACTTAAAAAAATAAATTAAAAAAAAATACATCATCTCCTTAGAGAATTAGCTTATTTTTCCCTTGTACTCCCTCAGTGGAGATGGAGAACAGCTGGTCCACCCACCTCTCAATGGTATTTATGACTATATCATTTCCTTTTAAAATTCAAGGACTCTAAGAAGAAGTTTTTAGAAATTTCCACCTCTATTCAGGTTCCCTTTTTATTTTTTGATATAAATATTTTTCTAATGGAGCTGAATGGATAGACTTATACAAGATTGTTTTTCATCTATAATTTTGTTCTACTTATCTAAACTTCAACATGTTAGGAAAGCAATTAGAAATATGTGCAATATTTTTGAATTGCCATTTAATGATTAATATTAATGATTTAAGAGGCCTGTGGAGTCCAAACATTAGGCACTCAGCCCATCTGTTGCACACTTCAGTTTCTTATTGGGTACAAAATGTTTCTACACAAATTGCTTCTGTCATTTTGAAATATAATGAACAGATAATCGGTCCTTAGCCTCATTCTCTTCTTTTTCTCTCACAATTTTCTCTAGGTTCTTGGGATTTTCTAGTTCTTTCATTTTCCCTGGTCATCCTGCTACTTTACTAACATTTTTATAATTGAAAAATTCACTAGTTCATCCCTCCTTACCCTATACTTTTAGAAGGGACCTACTTGTCATATTTTTTTCACACCTAAAATACTAATACTGCCTAAACTGAATGTATTGATAAATAATTGAAAATAAAATGATAGCATCCTCTATAGTTATTAAGGAAAATAAAATGAGCGTGGAATTAAATTCAGTCATCAGATGTCACGAGAACAGGCCCCTAATGCTATGTCTTGGGAAGCACACGACTACTTGTGAGATGACAAAGATGAGTGTGCAGATTTCACCCTTTCCTTTATTACTTTCTGTTTCATTAATAACATATTTTTCTGAAGGAATGAGGGTACAAGGAAAGAGGGAGATCTTTATTTCCTCGAGTAATGGGATCATATGAGGGGAAAGAACCACAACTTGATCTGAACTTAGAATTGATCGACTCTTAGATCCCACAAGAAAAGCAAATTAAACCATGTAAGGTAAACAGTTGCCTATTTGGGGTCATTGGGGAGGATACTGTGATTATGTCAAGTTTGGTTCTAAGGTTTCCAGTGTGAGTTTACGCATGACAGCAGCTTTGTATCGATGACAAGAAATCACCTGGGAGGGCTGCCTGTTAGGCTAATACTCCGTTGAAGAATTTTTGCTCAGTGTGAAATTGTAAATTAATGTATGGTGGTTCCATTTTGATACCTTCACGAGTGGTATCCAATGAATGGTGTGCTAAATTTTCTAAACAGTATCCCTGCCTGAACACAATAGGACATCATGCTGTCCTGGGAGATTTTTCCCCTCCTCTGAATGGTAATTTAGGAAATGAGCCATAAACTCTATGTGCACAAGTGTACCATAAAAAGCCCATTAACTAAGGTGCAAGTGAAATGGATCTGACTACCATGTGTCTGGCATGCCATCTCAAAAGGTGCCACTTAATAGCCTTCCTGACATCACCTTGAGCCCCCAAACGAGAAGGGAAAATGAGAAGAAGGGGGAGATGTTTTTCCCCCCAACTCTGAGTAAATCAAGCAGCGTTTTGTCTAAATCAAAGCAAAGCCAGGATTGAAAAAAGCAACAACATGATACATCTTGGTCTTCTTCCAGCATCAGCGAGTGTTCTCGCCAAAAAGCAAGAAACAGTATCCGAAATGTTTGAAAGGCAAGAGGCCGTGCCAGCCCTCATCCACGGGGTTACTTGAGATGGGGAGGAGGAGTTCCTGAATGACTGGCATGACTTGTTGCCATTATCAATCAAGGGTTAGAGAGCTCACTTGGTGTGCCTGCCATTTTACCCAGTGCCAGAAAGGCAGCCTTTCTCCACAGTTGAGAGTGTTTAAGGTCTGTGCAACATAGCGAGGTAAAGAATGGCTCTAAAAGCAACAAAAAGTTAGGTTTAATTTGCTTGACAACAACCATTGGACCTAAGCCCAGGCCAGGAATAACTTGCCAGTCATCACAGTTTGGTTGTGATCATCTCTCCTCCCTCAGGTCAAATGGCACCTGTAGGGAGGGAAGCCATTTTCTGGATAAGCCACACAGAATGCAACCTTTGGACATGACCAAGTCAGGTTCAAAGTGGCAGACACTGAGCTGGAGGAGGGAGGTGCAGACCAGGTCCCCATCTGATAGCAAATCTGGTTCATTTTTGCTCTGAACCGTGACTCTTTTCAGGCCCCAGAGGAGTACAGAGGGAGAATAATCTGGAACAGGGTCAAGAAGAGTATATATATTCTACATCCCTGCTTGCTTCCCCTGCCTTCTAATGTGAACACAAAACAGAATGGGGCTATAGAAATGTAGAGAACAGTGGATATTTGTGGCTAAATCAAATGTACTTTACCCTTCCTTCCCTACTACTCTCTACCAGTCTGATGAGACAAAAACTAAAAATTTAGGGTTTTAATCCAAGAAACACTTTTTCAGGTCTTTTCACTCTACTGACTGGTAAATAGATCATTTCTCTGGGAGGAGCACTAATTCTTTCACATAACTAAAACACCCATTTTAAGGTCGTATCTTCTATCTGTTGAAACTCATGACCCTGAACAATGGCATATGTCATTCCTTATTTTATTCAAAGCATGTGTAAGGAGCAGGACCTGAGCTAAACTCTAAGGATACAGCAGTGTTATTACATTAAGTAACTGTTTAGGAAACTACATTGACTTACAGAGATTGACATCATGAACAGATAGAAAGTTATGTTTCCTTTTTTTTTTTTTTTTTCTTTTTTTAGGAGGGGTTTGATATTTTTAAGAGAAGATTGATTCAGGTTACACAGGGCTTTAAATGAGAGACTAAAACTTTATTCTACAGGTAGTGTATATAGGGTCTAACAAATGCAATGTTAATTTTGAGGTCAATTTAATGGCTTTAAAAATAATTGTGCAACATATTATTTGGAGTTCATAGCCTCAGAATATTTGGAAATGATCGCAGAGAAAAATCTTATCCAACTTGGTCAACTTAGAGATGAAAAAGTTGAGATCCAGAGAGATTAAATTGAAACTCTGGGTTAAAGATAGTGGATCAAACCCACCAGAAAACCCACTCCAAAGACTCTGAAAAGATACACAAAGATGAAGAATGTAAGAAACAAGGGAAACAACATTTAAGAGGCTAGGAAGCAGAAGGCTGAGTGGTAACAGACTGGGCAATTTTAGAAAATGATGTCAGCCAGCGGGGGAAAAGTTGCGAAGCAAGTGGATTTACATCTCAGAACATCCCAAAGGTGAGGGATAGGTGATGAGAGGTACCACTATAGGCGAAGATGATTGTGGGATAAAAAGCCAGATGATAACCCCATTGTCACCTCCAAAGACGAAGCACATATTTAAAAAAATCAAATACATGGCTGTTTTAAAGGGAGAATTGGGACAAGAGCCTCGAAGACTGGCATACTGTGCTGGTTTTTCATTATGTGTTTAGGTGTAATGTGGGTCAGAGAGAGAGAGAGAGATTGATTCTTAATAATATATTAGATACTAATAAAAAGCCAATCATGGTACATCTCAAATATCATCATAGAACTGAGTCATTATATAGAAATTAAAAGGAAATTCCTGTTCAACTACTTACTTGAAAAAAATTTCAGAGCAACTATATTGATGATTTTTGTTTTTCGTTTTACTATAGGTTGATTTTGATGCCTTTTTCTTGCTAGGTTATGGAGATTTTGTAAGAGGTCTAACTTATGTACCAATGGAGGGAACTCTGGAAACTGAGCAGCCTACCACCAGTTGTGGGTACATCATGTGAGTTACAAGGTCCCCTGGGAGAAAAGGGCCTAGTCTACTTTTGGACTCACAAGTCTCGAGGACTGTAATTCTCAAACTAAGAGGTGAGAGGAAGACTGTCTCAACACGGGAAAGTTCATTCTAATTTTTTCACAGAAGAGACTGACTATAAAAGAAGAAACAGTTTCTTCCAAGATATTAAAAAAAAAAATTGAAGTATTTAAAGACCCAAAAATTCAAAGATCACTAAAGGGAAAATGTTACTATTATGGAAAAATAATTCCTCCTCTATACCATGACCATACCCAAATTCTAGAGTTTAAAAATAAAATACATAGAAAGCAAGAAAGCAGGAAGAGATAGAGAGGGAAACGGCAAGTAAGCAGAGACCAATGATTATGACAGGAGTGGAACAGACCTGCTTCCTGAGATTCCTGAGAACACTGGCTAATTGAAGAATCTGGTATCAAGAGGAATTTAGGAGGTATACAGGGAAGGAAAAAGAATTTGTGTTTGTGTGTGGAGTGTAGGTGGGGAGGGGAGAGAAGAGAGCACTAGTAATTAAATAAGGATATGCATGGGGGACTCAGAACCCAATTCTACGACTGTCATCTACACACTTTGTAGATTTAAGGGGTGACCATTCATAGTGTATGCCTTGGACAGTCTCAGATTTATGCCTGTTCTCCTAGTTTAATTATTAATAGTACCCTTTTCACTTTCAAAAGTGTCTTGGTGAGGGCAATAAATTCTATGATCACTGTAGTCCCAGGGCCCTTATAGTTGGGGAAAGAACGTTAAAGCAGTTTTGGAAGAAATGAGCTTAAAGGAAGGGACAAAGAGGGCAGGGCTTTCACTGAAGACCATTTAAAGGAAATTCTATGGTTCTGTTCTGCAAGGACCAAGAAATAAAGTAATAAACCATGGATTCTAAAAATCTGTGTGTTCTAAGAAAATATTAAACTGATCTCACTCTGGAGAAAAATAAAAGCTCAGTGGTAGCTTATAATTCTCAGGATCATTATTTTTTACTAGGCTGTATCTTAAGCCTCTGAAACTATCTTAAAAACACTCCATGGAGTAATTATTTAAATATAATTTTCCTTTTGCTTTTTGATTTTATTAAGGTGGAGTTTTAGTTTATGGTCATGATATCAAATAAAAATTCAAAATTTCTTTTATACTTTTCCCCTAATATCATTACTTATTTGTGTGTAAGATTATGCCTTTATTGTACCCACCAGTAGATCAGACATGGTTGTAGCTAGCACAGCAGAGCCAGTAGGAAAAAGAATTATCTTTTAAAGTCTTTGGCTAAGGTCAAAATTCTAATAATATAATGATTAACACAGATAAATGTATAATCTAAAAGGCATTACTAGATATGTTATTCATTACATTCTACTTTGGACTTTAGCCAGAATTTGGTCTACTGCTGAGAAGTTCGTACTGCAGCTTGTCTCAGTTTACCTGGTACATTCCCCATTTTGGAATTGAAAAGACTCACATCTAAGGAAACTTCTCAGTTCTTGACAAACTGAACAACTGGTTACCTTAGTTCATAGGATCAAATTATTATAAAAAGATCAGTAAATTATGTGAGTATTAAAAATACATTTTTACAAAAATCCAAAATCCTACTGATGTTATAAAACAATTAAAATGCATTTTTTTTTTGATTTGTTAATTTTAGTTGGCGGTTTGCAAGCAGCATCAGAACCAGAGGTGCCAAAAATCTTTATAAAAGGCCATCCTTGTGTAGTTCCAAGCCAGGTCCAGTGAGAAAGAGCCAGAAATGTCCAGGCCAATTCTGAGGACTTAAAAGGTTCAGATAGTTCGGATAAGCTTTGGAGAAGCAGCCAAATTCTGGAAGCGTATCAGAACTTCTTCCAGATCACAAACCTTTTGAGGTTTGCTTCTCCTTAGTCCAAAGCCACTGCAATAGCTGACAGCCTCTTCACAACTTTATATGAGCAATAATGAGTATGAGATTATCGGAGGCTCCAAGTCACGCCATTCTCTCATTGTTTGGATAATAGAGTTCAGAGGTACTGAGGATAATCTCACTAGAGAGACAGAGACCAACTTTCACTTATCATTCTTCCGTTCACTTCCTTTTTAGCTAATTAAACCTTGGTTCTTCACAGGAAATAAAACTTTGCAACCTCCATAATGGTTTGGCTTAGTTAAATTGTATATATCTTTCCCAGTTTGTCTGGAAAAACAGGAAAAGAGAGGTGCCAGCGTGAAAATCCAGAATAGAGGGTTATCTTTTAAATTAGCAGATTTTTCATTTGCACATGGCCTGGGCTGGCTGTGCCACTGGGTCAGTAGGAATGCCTGTCCTGGATCTCTGGAAAGCCTCAGAGAGAAAGGGAGGGGAGAGGGGCTGATGAAAGACTGAAAGAATATTTAGAACTACACGGCAGCCGCTCTTATGGGCGTCCTACAGGCTCCGATACGTGGCCTCACAGTAAGCCCAGTAGAAGGCAATGGCATGCGATGTGTGAGGAGATAACAGAGCAACCTCGCTTTCAGTTTGGGTCGAATTTAACCTGTGTGGGAGTTGTCTCTTTGTATCACTTTCCTGGGGAATCTGAATCCATGCTCACATGTAGCCCCTAACTACTGTTTCTTGTCTACTCAGAACATAACGATGTGGACAAAAAGACGGATACTGTGGGACTAGGACTTTCCACAAAGTCACACACGGCACTGTGAGTTCTGTTTGAAAAATAATCAGTAAAAATTCTTTTTTTTCCTAATATATTTCTAAAGAAAAGTGAGGCGAGGAGAAAGTAGACAAAAAACTAGATTTAATAGATACGTTTTCATACAATTAACACATTTAATCTATCGCTTGGAATTTTACATATGGAATCTAGTAAAAATTAACAAATGTTCATACAAGATAACAAACTGCCAAGGGATGTGCTAATTAAACAGATTTGGTGGAATAAATATGCTACAATTAGAAAGGAACTCTGCTGGAATTATTACATTTTAAAAAATTCCTATACTTTGGACAATCCTGTGTTTCCTGTACCCTCAGTGGTCATACTACTTAAGATTTCTTGTAATTTTTGACCTACTTTATGACTAAAAGTCTTTCATTTATTATCAGTGGTATTTAAGCTTAGAAACAATGGTATCTCAGAATCTAAGAAAACCATCTGATTTTGTACAATAACTGGATTTTGGAAAAGTATTAAAGCTGTTTACTATAAATTAAACAACAGAGTGCTATTTGAAAGATTTTTTTAGGGAATTCTGTTATAAAATAAATACCTATTTTGTGGCATCCCTAATTACTTCCTAATTTGTCTTTAAAAAAATAAATCTAAAGTTTTGTGTACTGGATTTATGAAGGAGCCAAATTTTAGGTGACTGTAAAGTTTAGACACCGTTGTCTCATAGACTTAAGAAAATAGTTTGATGTCTTAACAACAACAAAAATCGCACTCATTTAAGAATTCAGGCCTAACACGGGGCTTAAAATCACAAGGCAACATTGTCTTTGAATAAAAATGTGCAAGAATTTAGATACCTGAAAAGTCTCTGTGGCACATGAACAAAAATCAATTCATGGGACTCATGAAAGAGAACAGGACATTAGGTAATAAATCTCAAGGTTGAAAGAATGATTGTCAGATTAAGCCAATGTACTTCAATGGTTGTAATAATTGAGTCAAAAGTATTTGAATTTTAATGATGTTAAGGGACCTACTGCAATGCTTGGAAATTTAAGGATTTTTTTTTTCCAAATACAAATATTGATGATTATAAATATTGATGAGTTGTAGGTTGCAAATGATAATGTTTTTAATACTAATAGGAATTTTAACTGGGATACTTCTACAGAAGGTACTAGAGCTTTCTGTGAATGGTAGAGGGAGCTTGAGAGGAAGACCTTAATTCCAATTAGGATATTTTTCATTTTTCCAATGAATAGTGAACAAAATGTTTGATACCAGGTAGTAAAAATGGGACTGGTTATTAGTGGCCTCCTCCAAAATATATTCCTTTTGGCTGGAGAAATCTAATACGGGTCATGGTGGTTGCTATAAACAGTAACATGGAGATGTGCCCATTCCATTTCTTCATCGCGTCTCCCCCTTGTTTAGACGGTCCTCCTCTGGCCCTCCCACTGCTCTGACCTCAGGTAGCAAACCACAGGATGGCGCATGCTGGGAAAGCAAGACTCGCATTTGTGTTTTCTCCACAACTGGTGGTTAAAACTAATTTCATATGAAGTGCTCATAGCCAGTGATGGGTTCCCTTTCTAATACCGTTTCCAGGAACAGTCATATGGTGAGGAAGACATTTTGGGATAGAGGAAGAAGAATGGGAAGGAAAGGGTCAGGGAGAGGACAAGTTTTTTGTTCCCCTTAAGCTGCAACACATGATGTGGATAAGGCTGACTCTCTCTGTTAGAATCATTAAATGTTAGAGCTAAAGGAAACTGCGATATTTTGTGGTTCAATCTATTCATTTTAGAATTGATGAAACTGAGGCCTGGAACAGTTAAAGAATTTTGTCCAGAGTCACAAAAATAAGTTAATGGTTGAACAAGGATGAGACTCAGACTTCCCAAAACCTATACCTGTGTGCTGTACAGGACATTTGTGCTGTTTTAACTGTTTCAAGATCATAATTTCCATAATTTCATCCTGGTTAGATTGTCCATACAGTTTTTTAGCAAATCCAGATTGCTGTTATCATTTAATAGAGACATGACTTCCCCTTCTCCTCCTCGCCCTGCCCTCCCCCTTCTTTCTCTTCTCCTTCCTCCTCCTCCTATTCTTCTTCTTCTTGTTATTATTATATAATCTTTACTATAGAAATATCCTTCCCTGGATATTGTTTGTTCTACCCAATGGTAAGACTATTAAAGCAATATTATTTGTTTAACACATGGGGGAGGGTATAGCTCAGTGGTAGAGTGTGTGCTTAGCATGCATGAGGTCCTGGGTTCAATCCCCAGTACCTCCATTAAAATAATAAATAAGTAAACCTAATAATGCCCCCCAAACAAACAAACAAAAAAGTTAAACATGTGGTTAAATTTATTATTTACAAAAGAAAACAATTATAAAAAATAAAACAATGAGTTTTGATTATAATTATGTTTATTATTATATTATATATGATGTTTTATGTATATTATTATAATTATATAGTTTATATCATTCCTTTTGAATTATGTTTTCTCACTTAAAAATCAGTGAATATATGTTAAAATATATTTTGTAACATATCTCAATGAATCTCCAATACATATAAATATATAATGGGTTAGAATGTTAAAATGTGAGCTTGTTTCTATTTCTCTCTTGCTCACTCTTACCCCAGACTATTGAAAGTTTATTCAGCTGTTTTTGATGTTTTAAACTACTCTTTCTTGCCATCTGTTGAATTTTTTTTCTTTTATGAAAATAGACTGAACCTGTACACACAGCATTTGGGTAAAATAATTATTTTGACTTCTTGTTGATTGCATGTAAAGAGAATTTAGGCTCCAAACTTAATAAGCATATCAGGAATATTCATTCTCACCATCCACTAGACAACGGTTTGAATTTCGTGTGACCGTTTTCTTTACCCTTTCTGTGCAGACAGCATTATTCACTATAAGCACCATTAAAGAACCAAGTGTCAATGAACCCAGCAGTGAACTGACAGTTGCTTAAACAGCACATGATCCAAAGCTGTTTGAGGAATGCTAAATGCTTCTTTTTTCAACAAGTTCATTTTATCCAAGGGAAAAAAAATCATTTCATTTAAAGATGTATATTTATGAACATGTTATGAATGTTCTGGAAGTTCCCTGTAATGTTTTCTGAAAGATACAGATGCGTTTCCAAGAATCATGAAGCAAGCCGGCTGGCCAAGGGGACAGTTTGGCCCTTAGTGGGCAGATCCAAAGATGGAAGGAGTCGGTGAGCCCTGGAGAGGGATTATGCTCGCTGGACAGTGGGCTCTGCTGATCTTCCACCTGACAGTGTTCTGTGGTGTCCTTCTCTGCTCTGACCGCTTCCTCTCAGCTCCTCCCAGGTGGGTAGTGGGAAGAGACCAGCTGCTTCAGAAAATAATCAGGAGGATCGTTTTTAGGAGCCCTTCCCAATAGTCCAGGTTGGAGGCCAACCACCTGAAGAGGTTGTCGGCCAAGAGCACTTGTCCTGCTCTCTAGGGAACTGCTCTCAGGAGCTGGTTGAGAGGAGAGGGCCAAGAACAGCAGAAGGCTGTCCGAGGGAGAGGGACGGAGAGACTCCAGGGAGGGGAGCTGAAAGAGCATCCAGGCTCTACAACACATTCCCCCCTTCTTAGGGTTCACATAGTTATCTGTCATTCCAGTGGAAATAGGTATGCCGTCATTGGGACATTTTTTGTAAGTTTAATTTTTGCATATTTTCTTTCATTTCCTGACTTGATTGTCTTGCTTGGTTAAAGCATGTGGTTAAATAAGTAAAGAGGATAACAAGTTATTACTTGTCAGAAGGACCTGTCAGCATTCCCCAGAGAAAATCTTTGTGTCTGTATGTCTGGACTCTGAGTCTCTAAACCTGGGCAAATGTCTGCAATGCCATGGGGTTGGTTAGAAGCGTAAACACGGAGAGGATAGTAAAAGGCTAATTGTAAGACCCTGCTTATCAGAGAGGAAACAGTTTAGTGTGTATCCTTCTGATGGTAGGTGACTCCAAAGTGTGTTTTCTAACACTACTAAGCAATTTTCTGAATCTCAGTGGAACTATGTGCAGGTGACCTACAAACCTAACTCAATTCTGACACATCTACCTGGAGATAACATCAGATTTCACACGTTCAGGTCTGAGTCCCACAAGACTGCCTCCAATTCAGATGCCACTGCAAGTCCAGGTCGTTACCTGTGCTTCTCACAGCCTGGCTATAAACTGAAGGTTCCTATGACCCTCTCTTTGGGTTCCATTAATTTGCTAGAGCAACTCACAGAACTCAGGAAACCAGTTTACTTACGAGGTAACCAGTGTATTACAAAGGATATTAAAAGATACCATGAGCTGCTAGGTAAGCATATACATAGGGCAAGTTCTAGAAAGGTCCTGAACAGGGGAGCTTTTGTCCCACAGAGTTTGGAGTGTGCCAACCTGGCAGCTCCCTGAACCCTGTAGTTCAGGAGTTTTTATGGAGGCTTCATTATGTAGGTTTGGTTGATTAAATCATTGGCCATTGTTGATTGAACTCAGTCTTCACCTTTCTTCCTTCCTTGGAGGTGTGAGTGTGGAGGGAGGAAAGTTCCAACCCTCTAATCATATGGTTGGTTCCCCTGGCAACCGGTCTCCATCCTTAAGTTACCTACGGGCTTTCCAAAAGTCACCTCAGTAACATAAACTCAAGTGTGGTTGAGAGGGGCTTATTATGAGTAAGAAGGTACCCATTTTGCCTTTTTGGCTCTGTAGTGACTTCAGGATTTCAGGAAGTGAAGACAAAAGATTAAATGTTATAATAAAAATGCTTCCATTGCTGTTATCACTCAGGAAATTCCATGGGTTTTGAGAGCTGTGAGCCAAGAACCTTGGATGGAGACCAAAATATATGTTTATTACAAATCATGATATCACAGTGATTTAACTTGGGTTCCCTGGAAAGCAGAATTTGGGACAAGGGTTTTTGTATAGGTAGCCTATTTTAGCAAAAGATCTCAAGGAACAAGAGTGGGGCATTGGGAAAAGTGAAAGAGGACAGGAGGGAAAGGTGATATATAATCTGTTCAATAGCTGATCACCTCTGGATCTCTGTCTTGCTGGGAATCCTCTGAAAAGCCTTGCAGAAAGCACCTTAAAATGCCCGAGGGACTAAAAAGGGATGTGGTTACACTACTTCATTCCCCAAAGCCAAAGTTTGCTTCACAAAATGGAGTGAGCTAACTCCTTCACAATTTCAGCTTCACATGCATGCTAGTAACTGAGTGGTTCATTCGGTAATCTACACAGTGGCTGCAGAGGAGCCCCAGTTGGAGAATGAGACACAAGCAGTGCTGCTGAGGCAGGTGCCATCAGAATACACCCTCGTGCCACTGGATGCTCACCAATGTCTGGTAGAGAAAAGCGCACCCAGTGGATGTGAGGTGTGGCATAGAAAGGATCCAAAACAATGAGCAGTGGGTTTCAGCATTGCCTGGTGAAACTATATGCACCGTCCCCACCCCCTAATCTTTTCATTCTGACTGCTGCACACATTTCTTCTTTTCTTACATACATATGTGATGTCTTCTACCCTATACCCTACTCTCAAATAATGATCTTGCTTTTTTGTTTTACTTAGAAAACAGAACTAATCAGAAGATCCATTCCTCATCTTTCCACCACCAAATCTGGGAGCCTATATGCATCAGGACTCCTATATGCCTTCTCCTTTCAGTAGATAAATTTTCCATGCTCTTATTCTAAGCCAATCACTCCATTTGTGCACTGAATCCTGTTCCCTCTCACCTACCAAAGACCTTTGCTTTTGTGCTTTCCTCTCTCCTGCATCATTAATTTTTCCTTCTCTACTGGATCATTCCCATCAGCATACAAACATGCTGTAACGGTTCTAATCTTGGTGGTAAAACAATCCTCCCATATCTGCACGCTTCCATCCAGCTGGTGGCCCATTTCTATGCAGCTCTTTATGGCAAAACTCCCCTGAAAACCTCTTTTAGTTTCTTTAACACTCCCTCATCTCCCATTTTCTCTTGAATACATCTCCAAGTCTGTTTTTTTTATTCCTAGCACTGCACTGAGATCACTCTTGTCAAGGTCACCAACCTTCAGTTTATCAAACCCAATGGTCAATTTTCAGTCTTTTCTTCCTTGACTTCTTAATGATATTTGACATAGTAGATTTACATGGTTGATCTGCCCTTCTGAAATGTTTCCTTCTCTTAGCTTCTGGGACTGTGCACATTGCATGTTTGACATTGGAGGACCCACCCCTCAAAAAACGAAGTTTCCTTTACAGTCATCTCCTAAGTGATCACACCCAGATTCATGGTTTTAAGTATCATCTATATATTAATAATTCCAAAATTTATATCTTTTGTTCTGGCTTCTCCCCTAAACCTTTTTCTCATATAATTATCTACTCAGGGATTTCACTTGGCTGACAGGTCTAAAAATTAACACATCCAAAATGGAGTCCTTGAATTTCTACCCTGACCAATGTTAATGTTTTCAAACTCTGTAAAAAGCTCCACCATTGATCAGGTGCTCAGATTAAAAACCTAGGGGACATTCTTGATTCCTCACTGTGATAACCTGGTAACTAATCTCTGCTTCTGCTTTTATTCCCCAACAGTACAGTCCCTTGTCTGAAGCCAGAGAGAGCTTCTAAAAACATGATTCAAATCATGTTATTTCCCCACTATAAACTATTCAATAGCTTCCCAGCACTCTCAGATAAAATCTGTTAACCTACACGGCTGTGCATGATCTGGTCTCTGGTTAACTCCTTAATGTGGTCTTTCACATACTACCCTTTACTACACTTTGACTATGCTGGCCTGCTGGCTATCTCTTGAACACGCTATTCTTGTTCTTGCCCCAGGGACTTCGTATTCACTGTTCCCTCTGCCTGGAATGCTGTTCCCCAAGTTTTCACTCAGCTTGCTTCCTTATTTCATTCAGATTTCTGCTCCAACATCATTTTCTCAGTGAGGTCTTTCCTGGACACTTTGACAAGAATCTTACACACACTCACATGCTTTTTTTGTCTCTTAAGATTTATTACTTCATGATATATATGTTTGTTTGTTTAGATATTACCTTCTGATATATATGTTTGTTTGCTGTGTCCACCCCTGAAAGGCAAGCTGCATAAGCTTGTAAAAGCAGGGCATTATCTTAGGCTCAGCTAGTCTGGCCAGTACTGACAACAACATTTAGGACAAAAGAGAAACTGTAAGAATTCATTGAATAAAGAAACAAATGAAGACAGACCTAAATTGAAAATATTGCTACCAGGTTATCACCTGTAACCACTTATTTGAGCCGGTAAACACACTCAAAAGCTTCTTCATCCATTTGACAGAAGTATGCAAATTCCTATAGTATAGAAAAAAGAAATGTATAGTGATAGAGAATTTAAAGTATTAGGAACATTCTTATTCTTTCATATATTATGAATGATTAAAAAGTAACCATACACACTTTTGGAGAGTCCTGGGAGAAATGGAGATGTATTAGGCCTGATTCTCTCAGGTTTCTCAAGGACTAATGGAATGGTTTCTCAAAGGTTAGTTCCCGGCCACGAGTTCCTCTTGCAGCCCCTTTCCTTCACCCGGGCTTTGTGGCGAACGCTCTCAGACCCCGGGCTGGCACAGAATCCTTTGTTATTGCTCTCGTCTTGATGCCTGGGAGCTCTTGCCTGATCTTTTCTTGCACTGGAATAACAAGACCCAGGATCCAAATGAACTGATGGGGAAAGAGAAATCAAGGGTTTTGGACTGCTTTACTTTTCAGCCACCCAGACCAACGTAGCCTGACCTAAAAGGAGCTTCCATGGCTTATAACTTGGCTTTTGAAAGTTCTCACCAAAATCTTGGGTCAAAACCCTTGTTTGGCCTTGTCCTCTAAACTCGTATTTCCCTTAAGGACCTAATAGGGGAGGACAACTGGATCAGCATGCTTGTGATTCTTTATTTCTTTTCAAAAAGTGTCCATCACCGCCTCATTCTGACACAGATTACATCTTCTAGCAGCCAGTCCCTTCTTCACTTCGACATAGGAAACCAATATTTGGCAGAGAGAAGGCAATATTTCTATTAACAGAAAGATGATGAATTTCCTTTTTCCTATTCATTTTTTCTTTATTTGGTCACTTTTATATTGGACAAGTATCTGGTGAGTTCTTACTGCTTACGAGACTGAATATAGAAGATTGTACGGGGCCAACATGGTCCCTGCCCTTACGGAGCCTGCATTATAAGAGAGGAGGTAGATATTATTCAGATCATTTTAAATTAAGATGCTTACACTATCCAAAGGGAAGAGCTGATATATCAGAGGAGCCTGACTTAGATGGAGTAGGAAGTGATCGAGAATGGGAGGGGTGCAGTGCAGGACAAAGAAGAGCAATCCACGGGAACAACACGGACAATGGCCTTGAGGTAAAAACGAGCTCAGCATCCTAGGAAGAGAAGAAAGACATAAGAAGCCGCTGTGAACAGAGGGAGGACTGAAAAGCCCATGATGATGCTGGACAAATTTGATGAGGCAAATTATAAAGGCTTTTAGATTGTGTTAATGAGTTGTGACTTCTCTGAAAATCCACTGGAAGTCATTTCAGTGCATCTTAATTTTTGATTTTGGTAATACCTATTATTGGAGGTAGAAATAAAATGAGATATGTTGAAATGTGTCCCGAAATGTCTGATATAGGTGCCAGGGTGAAAGCTAATAATACAGCTTAAAAAATTAGAAATGCCAAGTAGACTGGAATATATTTGCTCTAATATTTATTTTACTAGCTGATATGAAGGAGCATCTTTTATCATTTACTGTTTTCAAAAGGAAGCTGCTTTATGGTGGCAGAGCCCTCTGAAACTCAAGTGAGAAGTGGAGTTGAGGGATTAATTACTCACTGGAAGGAGGCAGAAGCTAGTCATGTAAAACGCAGACTCCACTGGCTTCATTACCAAAGCATATTTCAACAACGCATTGACAAATAACAGATGAGAAAGACTTTTTTTAACAACTGTCTCATCTACCATGCATAATACAATTTCTCCCTGGAGTAATTTCATGACAGATTTATTCAAAACTGCATGAGAGGCTAAATGTATACATTAATGATATAATAATTATATACACTATAACTTTTCATCTTGATTTTTACCATCAATACACAGAAAGATTTATATACACTTCTCTTTTTAGATAACTTTTTTAGATTAAGCAATCAACTATTTTGAGGCAGTATTAAAATTCTTTTTGCAAGTTTCCATAGTAATTTGAGTAGTCACTAGAAATCTAACCAGTAAACTTATCACCAATTTTCTCCTGTGCTCTATGACCAATAATGTCTCTTGTGATTGTTGTTATTTTTGAATGTGGGCCCCCTTTATGATGAGGACCAATAATGAGTAGATAAGCTAAATGTGCTAAGATGATTCCTGTCTGTTCTGCAATATGTGTAAGTTAGGAAAGTGTTCATTTCTAGAGCAGGAAAAAAAAACTTACATAAATGCTTTAAAGGGGAAATTTGTTAAAACTACTAGTCAATTTAGTGATTTCAGTGTCTACTTCTGACATATAGAGGTATGAAATTGAAGGGACAATTCCTCTAGCAGTTTGGGTTCCATAGATCGTTTCATGGTCCCAACTATCATGAAAGCTTAGGATAATTCCTCAACTGAAGACATTGAGGTCACTTACCCAGAAGGTAGAAATGACAAAACCAAGGCAAAAACTGAGTAAATGGAAAGTCAACACAGAAAAGCAGGACTTATAGAAACCAGTAGATGGAGAGATAAGTAGATGGCAAAAGTCAAAAAGCTGGTGGTAAAATATGGGGCATGAACATTATTATTAAGGAGGTGGTCAGAATCACAGAAACAAAATGCCAGAAACAAGGGGACCTTGGAAAGAACTAAATGCCTGTGCTAGTGGGCGACACAGAGTAACGTCATGGCCCCTTGTACATTTTGCTCCCGGTGTCCTCTGGGGATCACAGAGTCCTTTCCTGTGATTGCCAGGCAATCAACAGAAAACAGCACAAGTTTAGAACAATTACTCAAGTAATTAACTACACTCAATGCCAATCTAGACTTCTCTGAGCATAGCAATGACCTAAATATCTGATGATCCTCACATTATAGGTCACCACGAGTGTAAAAGGAAGCTAACCTATTCCCATTCAAACTAACAATGTTACCAGTTTCCATTGGTCAAAAGACAGTTCCAAACACATTCTCTTTTTTGAAGTAACAAAGGGAGGAGAATTTTGATTTTGAAATCTTGGAATTTATTTTGCTTTACTCTACTTTGACCTTAGCCAAAAAGTAGGAACTTTACCCTGATTTAGAGGCTTCTCTTCTCCCCCAAGCCCTTCTTATTCCACCACAATTAAAACACTGATTGACTGTCTACCATAAATACTACCTTATTCAGCACAGTAATCTCTTTGGTTTTTGTAAATATTTTACCTTCATGCAACCTCCAGGATACCACGTGTCTAGCTTATTCCATTTGGTGACATTTGTAAACTGCACGATCTGTAAAAACAGTGCTACTATGCTTTCCTGAGATTAAATCTATGAGGTCCTTCTCCTTCCTCTGAAAGAGCACATCTGGGACTTTTTCCTTCCTCTCTGCCCTCTTTTTTCCCTCTTGGCAAGCAATGAGTTCCTAATCATTTATATTCCACTTCTTCTTTAGAGAAGAAAATTTTAAGGTATTTACATTCTGCCTTCCATGGATATGATGCGGGACAAACACTGAGTGAGTCTTCGAGACTCTGTGAACCCTTGTGGTGATTTCCAGCCATTGGGATGTTGCTCTGTATTTGAAGTGGGGACCCCAGAATTTGATGAACGATAATACACTAATTTTGAGACTCTCTTCTCAGTCAAACTGTGAATGGCCCCAGATTTTATTCCAAGCATTTTTTCTGTATCTCATTCTAGGAAGTTTTAGATTAGTCGAAAATATGTGTAAACAATTTTGAAGATTTTTTTTTCTGTAATTAGTGTAATTTTTTTTGTACTCTGTTCTGCTGGTTGAAGATACCAAGTCTGTTGAGATTTGTGAGTTATTAGGAGATAATCTTGTCCATAACTTTTTCCGTATCATTTAATGTGAAGTTTCAAATAAAAAATGAAATACAATAACACTATACAAATACAAATACACTATTTCTTGAGACTTGATTTAATGGAAAAACTGTCTATAATACACCCTTTATTTATGAAATATTCAAACTGCTAGATGACTTTCTAGTCTGACTTCTATTTAGTTCTTTAAAGTAGAAATAAATTGACCTTTTTAGAACTATTTCAAAGAGTATCTCTTGTTTACTGGGTGCTTCATCCATTAACACGCACCTACGCTGTATATTTTAGGAGAATATCTAATTTTTTTCTGACTCTTCAGAAATTTATGCTTAGAGAAATGGGTAAGATTCTGGTACTGCTATGCGTATATGTATTAAGCAAGAAACAGTGGATTTATCCCTAACTGGGATTTTACCAAAGCCATCCAATCTTTGTTCTGCTGCTTCCTGGCATGTTGATTGCCCCAATTAATTTCTAAAAGTGTGAGGTCCTAACAGCAGGGCTTAAACCAGACATTCTCAAACTGGATCTTACAGTCAGGGTCCTTTATTTTATTTTATTTTTAGGGAGAGAAAAGAAGGGGCCTGGGAATGAAATCCGCGTTGCTCCAGGGATGGTTTTTCCCCTGAAACAATTTCACATAAGCCTACTTTATTAAAACACACACACACAGGCACACACACGCACACATACACATCCCTGGTTTAATTGCCACTAAAACAATCATCTAGAGACTCAGGAGTGAGTGGTATTAAGGGTCACCAGACCCCCGGGGAATTTCAGCCTGGAATTATCGTGGCACATCACCAAACGTGACTGCGTTTCCCTCCTCAATCCCTGATCACGCCTTCCTTTCCCTTCCCTCACTGTCCCCTGACACCATGTCACTATTTTCCCCCAGAATTTCTTTTGACAGTTCATTAAGGCACCAAGTTTCCAAGTTCCTTGAGAAAATGATTTTTTTTATACTCTTTATTTCCCACAATGATCTGACCAAAGCTTTCCTTAATTGTCTGCTTAAACTTTTTATGGGACCACACAGAGCATTTCCCCTGAGATCTTACTTCTAGTTTATCCTCTCCACGTTCTCTAAGTTAATTTACTCATCTGATTTACCCTAGATCTCTTCCTATTTTTGCCTCTACCTCCTTCCTGAACTCCTTCCTCTGCCGGAGTGAGTCTCTCTTCCTAATTTGTCACATGCTGTACTGACATTGTACAGGAGACTGGGGCCATGCAGTGCTAGAATAAAGATTCTGAGATAGAAATCAAGCTTGGGCACCATCTGGACCACTTGACTCTATTGTCAAGACAAAGCGGGCACTAGAAACCCAGTGAGGAGTCCAGAACTGGTAGATGCACAGATATCAGAGGCCCAGATACAGGCAAGTCAAATCAGTAGCCACAAGATATCAGAACCAAAGGTCCACAAAGACTCAAATAATTTCTACTCAGATAGGAAATCTTGCAGAGTGCAGACAGGTTTCAGGCTGTGGTCTTTTACAAGTATCTGCCAGTGTGAAGACATGAGCCATGCTGGAGTGTGGACAAATCTGTTAACAGGGCTTAAATAGGAACATGGATCTCCGTATCCTTGCTCCATACTCCCCCGAACCATCTAAATGGAGAAAACCCACAATTTTGTTTTCACTTAACACCCTGCCAATTATGGTTGCCTTCTTGTCTATAGAGGATGGAAATGTGTTATACATTTAAGTTTATATAACCATTTTCAGTATTTCTATATTTCCTGCACACTTTCCTCTAGTGAGGGAATTATTGTTTAGACTTTCTACACTCTTTGCATAGCACTTAGTCCAGAGATAGCAAACTAGAGAACACACACAGGACCACGTCCATGGGTCCCACCTCCGGCAGCCAGCATTTTAATCAGGGCACAGTTCCCTGCTAAGCTCTTGCTTTACCTTGTACTTCTCAGCGGAGCTCTCCGAGAAGCTACCTCCAATTTAACTGAACAGGCAACTGAGTTGACATATTTATCACCCTGGTCCGTCTCTTGGGGAGATTAAATGTTCTTCATAGTGATATTGGTATAAGGGTTTGGGGGGAAGTAGTTCATTATCAGAAGTATGGCCAAATCAACTGCATGAAGCCAAAATAACATGAATATAGGTATTTGGAACCAGGCTTTGAAAATGGGCATTACTGCTTCTCTGTCGCAGGCACAGACAACTTGAGTGTGAATCTTTCCGGTGAACTGAACCCTTAGCGAGAAGTTTCCCACTCTAAGGGGGAAGTATTTAATCCTCTTGGCAAATACAGCCTTTGCTTTCAACTTAACAGGGCTGCCTACTGTGTTGAATTATATACAGAAGTTTTTTCTGACATTGATCACTATCTCCTAGGGACAGGACCAAGACGGTTCATTTTGTGTAGAACAGTAGGTCAGATTGCAATCTGCATCTCTCCAGCAAAAAGCCAGGGCTTTATTCACCACGTCCCTTGACCCTTTCCCCCATTTTATATAATTCTGAGTCTCAGGCTTGACATTTCAGTCTCAGCGAAAGTGGACATAAAAATCCAATCCAGACATATGACAGACAAAAGACAATCAATTTTTGCTTTCAAAAATCAGGGGCTAGGTTAAACGAGAGCATGGACAATTAAAATTTAGGACACTGAATTTTAGGAGAGTTAAATCACTAAATGCCATCAGGACATGGATGCCTGGGTGTGAAAACTGGGGAAGGACTGTATTACATGTGCACGCATATGTGGGCACCGAGTTTTTGGGTTTGTTACTAATGGCTAAAGGGGGTAGTGTAGGGACAGAAGGAGGTGTATTTAGTAACAGGGTTTTCCATGAATGCCTCTTGTTTTGATACCATATCTTCCTGTAGGTGGCAGCACTAACAAGGCTGGGGTTAGAGAATAAAGGTTGAGCTTCAGATTCTGAAGAGGAACTTTTAGTAACAGGAGTACAAACATTTTGACCTGTATTTTGCCTTTTTAATTGACTACAGATGCTGAAAGTGTTTCAAGTAACTAATCTATTACTCAAATGAAAACACACACACACACACACAGAACCATCTCATTTAAAGAAAACAGATCAAAGTCCGGTAACTTGGCATCACCAACTGCACCAGAAAGACACGAAATGTTTCGTGTTCTTTGCATGTGGGAGAATGAACATGGTCTTTCCTGCTTGAAGCACCACTTCTCATCGATAACCTCAAAGGAAAAATTTAACCCAGACCCTTACTTCAGTGAATACTCAAAAATTAGTTTTGGTGAATTTGGCAGCTGGAGTTAGAATCTCAGACCTTGTTTTTGAGAAGAATGAGCATGATTTAATGCATTAACATTATTATTCAGTAATTAAGAGGTCATTGAAATGGTAATGAAGATAATAAAATAAAACAGAAATCCAACCAATCAACTAATACCAAAGAAATATCCAGATTTTAAAATAAATTTAATAGATATCACCTGTTAGTATCAAGGAAAAGTACAAAAAGTGAGCATGTTGAAAACTTGGTTCTGTAAAATGTAATTATTACTAATCACAAATTTTTAAATCTGTGCTCATAGCCATGGAATTAATTTAATATTTTACAGTAGGTTACTTATATCATCCCTAGTTTTTAAAATCTGTTTTGGGGTTTGTTTTGTTGCCCCACATAAACCATAAGCTCCTAAATGACCATATTATTTCGTCCTCAGCAGCATCATTGTTACTATCAGCCTCAGGGCAGTTTCTATATAAAATTCACTTTAGACTAAATCCTTGCAACAAATGGAAGGGGTTGTATGTTTTCTCCATCTTTTACGCTATGAAGCTGAAGGTAAGAAAAGTTAAGCCACTCACCCAGCCTCATAATAGCTAAAGGCTGTTGCTAGAGTGTGAATTTTGGTGTCTACACATGAAACTCTTTCTACTTAATTCCCCTTTCCCTACCTATTGGCAGATCCCACTGCCAAGCTCAGTAGAGGACACAAAGTAGATACTCAACCAAATAGATGGATTCTATTATTTTAGAATAGTGTTACTCGAAATGATTCTGGTTAATGCAACAGTTACCTGTTACCTGGGCTCAAATTAATAAAGCATTTTTTAATTCACAGGGAGAGTAGGGAAAATAATTATTTTCTTGTCAAATCACCAAGGTGGAGTATCATTCTCTAGTGACAAGAGGACTTTGAGGGGGGAGATATAAAATCTGTTGGCCCCATCAGCATTCAAAAAGTCAGTAAATCACTTTTGGGAGGTTTATGCTCACAAATTAATTATTTAAGTGACATTGCTTTATTTGACCTTTTGAGTGATTTTTTTCACCTTGGAAATGGGAGTTCTATTTTGCCTTTCTCCAGAATTTTTCAGAGGAATTTGCTTTTCTTGTGAGCTGACAGTTCACCCTCTGTCCTCCACCAAATAAAGGAATTCCTTGGCTTTCCACATGGCCCCCTTTCTAGAGCAACAACAATAACAAAAACCAAACTACTACCCGTATGAGCTGTGTTGATATCTACTCAATCTATAAGAATTTTAGTCTGATCACCCTCAAAGAGAAGCATTTTTGTGGTGTTTCTTCTGGAAATCCCTCAAGAACAAGCAATGTGGTAATCGTTCTCATTGAAATACCGCATTTTTCTTCCAGTGGTGGCAGAAGGAAACCATGAGAAAATTTGCTTTCCGAAAAGGCATCCCTTGACTCACACAGTGTTTCTGAGGGAAAGCAGTGGTGCCTGCAGGTGGTAGCGCCTAATCAGGGAACTTTGCCTTCACAAGTGCCTTTGACCTATGATCATAAGGTGCCTACAAGCATTAATTAATTGATCCCCCCCAACACCTGTATGAGGCGGGTAAATCATATCACCAAGATCTAGTATTCACTGCAGTTTCGTGAGCATGAGAAGAGCTATAGATCTGTCCACTGCTAACCTGGTTTGGTGCCACAGAAGGAAGTTTATTGTTACTGATGAACTAGGAGGGGAGTAATGAACTGTGTGGCAATGCAGTGTCAGACACTTGAACTATGCCAACACTTACACCTCACAACAACCTGGAAAGGAATGTACTGTTATTGTCGCTTTCCTCAAGTGTCAAAGTACTCAACTCTGCCCCAATTCAAATGCTTCATAGAGGGTGAGCTGTATGTCTGGCTGTAAAAACTATGCTTCCATGATATCACCTTGCCTCATGGGGATTTAAGGCATGTGTTGTCCTGTATGGAAACCTGAGGGCTTCCCCGGTACATCTGTGACAGCCTTTTTATACCTCTCCTCATCACTGCTTCTTGTTACATGGCCAGGTTGGAACGTCTCTCTCCTCTGTTCTGTTAGGCAAAATGTTTGAAATTACTGGAGACAAGACTAGGAAGGTAATTTTATTGTTTTGCACACATCTTTGTGAAACTTTTACTTATCCTATTTTCTCAGGTTGAAATTCAATTTCGCTCACTACAATTGTGTTTATAGACCATGTGTACCTTAAAGCAAAGAGCCGTATCTTAACCTGATTTCAAAATTTAGCTCCATAATTGGCCCAAACTGAGTGGGCAGAAGAGATGTGTTAAGCTAATAAAATCAGAGGTCCTTTTACTGTTTGATATCCTAATTTTATTCATTTCTTACAGTCTACATCATGACATTTCCAAGTCTATTGAAATCAGGCAAACTTTAGAGTTTTTACAATAATTGTAAAGGCATTTTTCAACTAAGTCTTTCATAATATTGATCATTACAACCTATACTTTACTACCATTTATATTATAGAAGAGTGATACACTGTCACTATTTCATGAAGGCAGCACAGAGCTTAAAGAAAATAGATATAAAGTCTTTGGGGGCAGAGATGTTGTCTGTCTTGTTCATCTTTGTATCCCCGTGCCTAGAGTCCAGGACAAGCTCTGGTGAATTAAAGAATCAATGAGCTGCGACATCATTTATAACAGGAGGAGGTTATTAAGGCCATGATAATTCAGGATACTGTAATTGTACGGCAATACTTGATTTTTTTTCAAGACGTCCGAATCCCCAAGTAACAAAAGTGTGTGTTTGAAAGTGCAGCCTAGTACGTTGCTCGTCATGAACAGTCTTCATTGTAACTAATCTTTTTTGTTTGCTTGTTTTCTTGATGAATGTGACATTCTCAATGATATCTTAAGCAGAAGTAAAAAGCAATGGCTATAGAATTTGTATTACTTGATATTTTGGGGGTTAGGAACTCAGACAAGTCATTACCTAAAAGGCTGCATCACAGTAATTCAACGAGGTAAATTCGCTCAGTTGACCTGATTTTTAGCCTTTTATTCCTAGAGCTAGCCAACTGATAATACATATCTATTTTCCGGAGAGTTGACTCAGAAAAAAATAGCTGAAAGGTTTATATGAGGTTATATTATTCAGTGGGTTGAAACATAAAGACAAATTCCAGCCCTGTTTTCCACCACCTTTTCTTCTCCATATTTAATGGAGGAAATGAAAATGCTTCCAGAGCTAATCTCGAGGGTCCTCATAGGAAAAAAAAGTGTGGCTAAACTGGTCTCCAGAGAAGAACCAGCAAAAGCATTAGTTTTACCACGCTGCCTGTCAGCCTTTTATGGAGAAAAACTTTCCAGAAATTTTGCCCCAAAATATAAGGAAAGGGTCATAAAACGTTGAGTAAGATTGAGTATCCTATGTAAGACTGAAAAATAAATTCCTTAGTTGCTTTTGATTTTTTAAACAAACTACGTCATGGGAGTGGAGATTTCTAACAAAGACGTTTGGGTACCTCTGTACTGGAGGTCATAAAAACAATATACTTTCAGAGTTTTAATTGACCTTGATGGGCCCCATCTCCTCATTACAGGTGAGAGTTCAGTGATTTGCCACTTACTTGGAAATGCAGTCCCGAGATTCTCAGTTCTCCTCATTCCACTGCAAATAGCCCTCCTGACCAAAATGGAAGCACTACGAAGAATTCATCTCCTGCAAAGGGTGTTTCTTTCCAACGCTAAAGTTCTGAGACTACTTTAATTACCTGTAATGTGACAGGCATGGGGCATTTATTGGGTATTTGAGCTCATAATTAGTGGTTGGATTTGAAAATATGTTTATTGACACTACAAAATTCAACACTAAATACACTATTTCTATGATGAAAGTTAGGACACATTAAAAGCAGTAGTTGGCGAATAATTGGGGGCACAGTTTTTTTCAGTGTGGCAGTGTTTCTTTAATTTTTAGGGATAACAGCTTGTTCAGTATGTATTCTCACTAGGATAATTTCATTTACGCACTCTCACCCACTTGACAAAGTTAGCCTAAGACAAAATTTCTCATGTATCTTATATATCATGAAGACAATTGAGGTTTGATATAATTACCTATATTTTTACATTCTTCTTTTCCAAATTTTGATGGGCAGGCTGGAGAATGCTGTATGGGAAGGGAGGGTTTTAAAGGAACAGATTCAATTGGCAGATATTCTTTGGGAAACTGTTGCCATTACTCTGTAATCAAACTGCTCCAAGACCATTCAAGGCACTTTTAGGGCATTAAAAGAAGAAGTTGTTCCTGGCCTCCTGGTCTTTGTTATTGAAATAGTTTGCTCTACAGAGGACAATATGAGTGAGTTGGTAAATAGGTTAGAATACGTTAAGGAAGGGACAGAGCAACTCCCTTCTTTTACTAACCCTCTACATCTACCAAGTTTACACATATTTCATGAATTGAGACAGATATAAATATATGGGTTTACAGCAGGGGTCCTTATCCTTATTTTTGCTGTGGACCCCATTGGCAATCTAATAACTATCATAATTTCAAAGTGATGATGACCAACCACAAATGATATTTCAATGTATCAGCAACAACCATAATATGCTATAAAGATAGCTGTGATACATCACATTCACAGTCCAAGAAAACACTAAACTTCAGTTAGAGGATAGTAAAAACAAAAGTGCCATTTTTCCCCATCACATAGATATCCCAAATTCTGTGTCCACGCAGATGGGTCTGTGGACGCAATATTAAAACCTCAGGTCAGAGAGCAAATTAAAAAAATAAAAACTATTCACTACAAAAATAAATGTAAACTTCCCTTTCAAGGTGAAGTTTATTTATTCCACTTTAGGGAAATGTCTAACTTACATAAAATGTAATAAGGCTTACTTAATTCATAAATGAACAGTTTATAAGGGGGGAGGGGACCCAGTGTCTGAATATGCACATGCCTGTCTTTACCTTCTTTGGCTTTTTTTTTTTTTTACTATGAAGACTTTATTTTTCAGAGCAGTTTTAGGCCCACAGCAGAACAGAAGAGAAGGTACAGAAATTTCTCATATTTTCTCTGCCCCCACACAAGCCTAGCCTCCCTCATTATCAACATCCCCACCAGCTTTAGACTTTTCTGAACAACATGAAAGCCACATGCCTGCTTAGAGTAAAGGGTCCCCCTGATGAAAACGATCAGAGCGCTCCTGGATCAGTATTTAACTCGTTCGCTCATTTCCTCAGAGTTCAGTAGTTTCATGTTTATGTACTTAGACTTCCGTTGGCCCAGCTTCTCTTTGCTTTGGCTTTGTATTTCCGAGGCAACTGTCCAGATGATTTTAGCCAAAATCCACTTTGGACATTTTCTAGGGTTTACACATCCACGAGTCTTGTACTTTATTCATTAACATTTTATGTTCAGTTAAAATTTACACTAAACTTTGTTTACAGACAGATGTTTTAACAAAAGAACCCTGATGACTGATGTACTTAGCCCTCAAATTCTTTTTTTCTTTTTTTTTTGTTGCTGAGGCTGAAATTCGTATGTATTGTTTAATTACAATTTGACATGCATCAAAGTACAGTTGCAAATAAACTGTGCAACTTCATCTTAAAAGATAACATATTTTGAAAAGCATACACTTTACCTCAAGCTAAACCAAATTAATAGCAATCATAAAGCTATACTAAGTTGAACAGGACCAAAATGGGAAAAAAAAAATAGTCCTGATACCTATTTATGACTTTTTATGTATCAGACACTATGTTATCTCACTTATTCCTTGCAGTAACTATATCACTATAATATTGTTACTGGAAACCAAGGTCAAGTAAGTTCCCCAGGTCACACTAATCAACAGGTAAGGAATTTATGCCCCAGATTTCTGTTTCTCTCTGAACAACACAGCTCTAAGTGTGTAGCTAAGGAAAAAAACAAACAAACAAACAAAAAAACCAGACATTATGGACACAATATCCAAGACATCTCAACAGGTTGACTTCGAGCCAATAGAGACACTGAAGCTTGAAGTTAGCATTTTTTTTTCCCTCCTCAGATTCTCTTGAGGAGTTAGTTTCTTTTTCACTTTATTTATTTTATACAAAGCTGAGTTAAAAGAGCACCTTTTAAGTCATGAAACTGGCCGGTGAATGAGAAAGTTTCCATGATAGTTGAATTTATTGTTAAGCTATTTTGAAAGCCACTTTGAAATAAGGTATTTCTTTCTAAAGTGGCACTTTTAGCTAAAAAAAAAAAGACATTTTCTTATTAGATTCAACTCCTGAACCGGTAGTCCTAAATTCCTTCTGTTTTTGTTTGCTTGTTTGTTCGGGTTATTTTGTTATTACTATCAGATGATGCTACCAGAGTTTCTTTTTGGTGGCAGAGAGAATGGGATTGGTGGGCTGACCACAACAGAGAAAAATCTCATGTCTTGGTGTTAAGGTAAGAATTTTGGAAAGCCTTTGTCATGCTCTTCCAGCTTCTCTCATTCTCTTAGTCTTTCCCTCTCTCTCAGCTCTAGGGCTGCTGTGGACTTTGGGGTCACTAAAAGAGCAGCTAACCATTTGACACAGTGTTTGGATTCTCACCCCCACACAACAGACCCTCATTACTGAACTGTTAATCACTGCCAAAGAAGCAAGTCCCCTGACAGCTCTCAAGCCCCCATCCCCCAAAGTAGATCTTTCCACACTTGGTATCAAATTGCATTGCGATTACAACAACACTGGGACTGGGTATTTTAATTGTACATTAGCAATGGGGAGGTTTTTTTTTCCTGCTTGGATTTAAATGCTTCTTAAGCTATTTAGCACAGGTGTGCACACCAGTAAAAAGTACAGGGCTTGAAATTTGTTCTCACTAACATATATACATTATACACAACATACCTTGAAGCCAAGTTCTCTTGGAGTCAAAACTCCTTTGCCTTAGAAATCTAACTTTTCAATGTGCAGTTTTATATTCTCTTGTCACTGGAAATTGTCCCATCCTTTATTTAGCTATTGGGTGAATGACACATCTACTTATTCCAAAGGAAAATTTTGTCCCATCAGCAGCCATTTTGTTTATTTGATGTCAAATAGCCAGACTATTTGGCGGATGTTTTTCACCCACCCAGTGGACTCATTAGAATGATCTACTGTGTTGATAGTGTCTATGCAGAGCCAAGAGGTGAGAAGGTAGAATTTGATTTATGGAACAACTTGCATGGCTAATTTCTTTGTTTCTGACATACGTTTATTTTTTAAAAGGTCATATTTTCATTTCCTAAAACCTAAAGCTTTACTAAAAAATGATCTCTCAGGTGACAATGTGAGACTGAAGACAATTATGTAAAAAGGCTACTATGTCTTTATTCACTTATTAGAAGAGCAAAATAGAGAGCTTCTGCTTCACCAGTGTTCCATTCCTTAATTTTTACTCCATTCTGTCAAAGGCATTCCAAGTGACATGAAATCGATTACTTTAAGCCAGTTCATGTCCACCAAGCCCCCTTGAACTTATATTCCTATTTGTGGAATATTAATAATATATGAATAAAAATAAAAGTGCTGTCTAGCAATGATCAGTGTTTGTGCTTCTGTTAGTATTTCAATCCTCTCCCCAGTGGCTAATAGTAGTACTAATTAAGATTCTGTTGGTTGTGACAGACTTCCGGGCCAAATTGGCTTAAATTGAAAGGGAATATATTGCTTTGTGTAACTAGGAAGTCAAAGTAGAACTCACTGCCTGCAGGCACAGTTAGAACTAGGAGTTCAAATGGGCACTGGGGATGCTTCACTTTCTCCGTCTCCCTGCTCTCCAGCTTTGCCTGGCTTCACTCTGTAGGCTGACTTTCTCCGTATGGTAAGCAAAATGGACCCTGGCAGAACCAGACCTTTACCTTTCTGGGAAGAGTGGTTTTTCCCCCTATGTCTGTGTATCAGTCCCTGAAAAATAATTGACTTTTCTCTGATTGAGATACAGGCCATCAGTAGAACTATGACTGTGTCTAAAATAATTCAGAGCAATAATTGGTCCAGCCTCAGTGATATGCTCATTCCTATGGCCGTTGGCAGGTTTTAATGATTATAGTCTTCCCAGAATTCTGTCATTCTGAAAGAGGGATAGTTTCTCCAAAGACGTGATATGGAAGCATCACTGACATACTCCCCGTTCCCCTCCCCATCAGCTGCCAATAGCAGGGACACCAGCAGTTGAGTTAATGTTTACTAAGTATAAGGTCAGGAATTCAGAAAGCACTCTCTCCCTGTCAATCTAAACTCTTCAACATAAAGACAGAGCTGGAACCAAGCCATTTTCCTCACCATCCTCATCCTATCCTGTAGTCTGCATCCCATTTTCATCCCCCCACTTTCCTGGGATTGCTTTAGCTTTTTTTATCTATTATTCAAATTACATGCATTTTTAAGGAAACAATTCAAGTCTTCATCTGAATAAATTTTAACATAATTAATAACAAACATGCTTATATTTTTCTTCTTTTATTTCTTATAGCATTGTATTAATCATTTGTTTTTATATCTTTTATTTTTAACAATAACTTACTCACGAAGTGTTAATTTTACTTCCTTGACATAACAATACGGTTGCCCACAGTCACTGGGGAAGGTTTTTTAAATGTGTTACATTTAGCAAGAGAGAGAAAGAAAAAGGGAGAGGGAGAGTGAGAGAAGAAAGGAGTGAAAAAAAGAGAGAATCTAGCTTCATTTCAAAGAAGATCTGAGCAAGCCTCTCTCCCTGTAGCTTAGCCCAAACAGTCAGACTTGCCCATCCAAGATCCAATCTTTGGTCAGAGGAGAGGAGTATCTGCTAACCATCAATGGCTAGACCAATTACCTGAGGTCTCCATCACTATCATATCTAATCCTGTACTGAATAAACACTAAAGGATCAAATTCAAAAACAAGTTGAATGGACTATAATATAACTAAAGCATGTAATAAGCTAGTTAAATGAAATTAAATGAGTCATAATTAATATATAGCCTCTGTTCAATCAGAATTAAAAGAGAATATTTTGCAACTCAAATGAATTTTATCTTATTTGTAATGATTTTAAATATCCTAAAGAATTTATCTGGTTAATCCTTGTATTGTATTATTAAGCCTAGTACAAAATTCCTAAAATAAGCGGTGTTATATTTTGAAGAGATGGAACCATTAAGTAATCTGAAGAAGGTCGTGGTAAAAAGCGCCTTATCCCACTGAGACGATTCAACATAATGACTCATGAGTTTTCAAAAAAAAATTAAGAATTACCATTTCCAATGATCACAGCCATGTGTGTGTTTCTTTATATCTTAATTATCAAGACATTGGGAGTGCCAGAAGGAACAGTATATGATTTATTGCATATTCATTCCCCATAATACCTGAACGATCATTTGCTATATCACGTTACCATGTTACAGCTTAGGACTTTTAAAAAGGCAAAGATTTGCAATTCATGTGTAGATCTTGACTTTTTCTGTTTCCATTTGCCCTTCTCCAGAGAAGGCTTGTGGGACATGAGGGTCACATATCAAAAGCACTTTTCTTTCCTTTCGTCAAAAAACCTCTTGGAAGGAGATCTGTGCCTAGATTTGATGGTCCTGCTTACAGCCAAGAACTTTTCTTATCATGAGACACAGAATAGACATAGAGTGAAATCTTTAAATCTTGGACAGCAATACCACTATTATGTCTCAATAATATAGTCAATGGTCACACATTTTGAATTAAATGATTTATCCTTTAATTTTCTTTGTCTCAGTTGTCAAAAATATTTGCCTGTATATGTATGTATGTATGTATGTATGTATGTATGTATGTATGTATGTATGTATATAATTCATTTCAAGGAGATACTGAGCAAAAATAACTGCTTAGATTCATAAAGTTTCAATACTTTTTTTCAATATTTATAAGGAATCCAACATAGGCAACCTTTTCCATGATGTTATTTTCCACAAACTTCACTTAACAGTGATTAATGGATTATTAATATTATGATTATTTTAATGTTTGGAGGTTTGCTATTTGGTGGGGGAAACTCACTCACTACATGAGTTTTTTTGTTTTTCTTACAATGAGCATATTATCAAGTAGATAGCTGTAACTTTTCAAGCTGTTTTGTAAAGTAAATTCTCTAAATCAAAACTAAAACACTGCCAAACAGCAGCTGCAACACTCTTCGTTCCCAATCAAACAGCTCCACCTTCTAGCTGAACTACATTGATCAATAAGAATGGTAGAATCCTTTTACCCCTAAGTATCCACAAACTGCTTAGACTTTGAGGGTTAAAGAAAACATCAAAGCAGGAATCAGCCCTATATACTATTTACTCTAATTCTCTCAGTTGACAAAAAATAATAATAATAATAAAGGCAGTCCCAATGAACTGGTGTCAAATCCAAGCTAGAACCCACTTGACCTCACTCCCTTGCTTTTGTCCTTGCCCTGGGGCTCTTGAATCAAGCTGTTTGGGGGATGGCATCCCAGGAAGACACACTGTTCCCATAGTTTCTTCTGCTCTGCCAAGTCGTTTGATTTTAGTCCATTAATATAATAATTTTGTCAGTTATTGTGTTTTCTTAAGTTATCCTTGAGAATTTGGTAAAACAAATAAAAATTATTCTGCCACCACATATAAAGAAAAGAATTAAGCAAAACACAAATTTCCGGGTAGAAGATTTGCAGTTTCCAAAAAAGAATTAATTTGCAAAGAAGAAGTCATTTCAACAAAGAAAGGAGGGTGTGAAGCCAAATCTAGTTAATTGAGGTCCATGTTGGATAGAAAATCTTAGCCTTTGATCATTAAAAGAGAATTTTTGAAAGATACCGACAATAATAACTATAATGTTAGACAATGTTTTTATTTATATAGTGTCATTTGATCTTCAGACAATCTAGTAGGCAAGTATTACTATTAATTCATGTTTGGTATATAAAAATGGAAGCTTAATTCACTAACTAACTTGCTTTTTGTAACAGAACTAGTTATTGTCAATGCTTGGATTTGGACACAGGTGTTCCAACTCCAAGTCAGAATTCTAGCCCTCTCGTTCCTTGTTAGATACCATAAAAAGTTATGCACAAATGCATATGAATTCACCCTTAATATAGTGGACAAATTTTTCCCTATTGTTTGCAGCCATGAAATGCTTTTACATCCATTACCTCTTAATTGATATTAAGAACAGTCCCATGAATGAGATAGGACAATTATTATTATGACTTCCATTTCAGTAATGAGGAAACTTAGGGTCAGAAAGTTAAGTGAGTTAATGAAGGTCAGACATATGCTATGTGGCAGAAGCATGCTTGATCCTCTGTTTCTCACTCTAAATTCAGCAGCTGAAGTTGCAGAGAAAGCCAAGTTGCCTACCAGTGAAAGTCCCCATGGCTCCAAGAATTTATCTGTTCTGAGTTTTTAATAATGGGTTAAACTTATTGCCTTCCAATACCAGAGTTAATTTCTCCCTTAGTAACTCCACCAAGGAATTCCTTTAACCAAGCTATTCCTGTCATTTAAAATGTGTTCTCAAACCCTCTTACTGTTGGTGGGAATGTAGTTTGGTGCAGCCACCATAGAAAACAGTATGGGGATTGCTCAAAATACTAAAACTAGAGTTACCGTATGATCTAGTAATCCTACTCCTGGGCATATATCTGGAGAAAACTATAATTTGAAAAGACACATGCACCCCAATGTTCACAGCAGCACTATTTACAATAGCCAAGACATGGAGGCAACCTAAATGTCCATCAACAGATGATTGGATAAAGAAGATGTGGTAAAAAAAAATACATACAATGAAATACTATTCAGCCATAAAAATAAGAAAATAATACCATTTTCAGCAACATGGATGGACCTAGAGATTATCATACTAAGTGAAGTAAGTCAGACAGAGAAAGACAGATACCATATGATATTACTTATATGTGGAATCCAAAAAAATGACACAAATGAATTTAGTTACAAAAGAGAAACAGACTCACAGACATAGAAAACAAACTTATGGTTACCAAAGGGGAAAGTAGGGAGGGATAAATTGGGAGTTCATTATTAGCAGATACAAGCTAGTATATATAAAACAGATAAACAAAAAGGTCCCACTGTATAGCACAGGGAACTGTATTCAATATCTTGTAAAAACCTATAATGAAAAAGAATATGAAAAAGAATGTGTGTGTGTGTAAATGTGTATCTATATATATAACTGAATCACTATGCTGTATACCAGAAACTAACACAACATTGTAAATCAACTACATTTCAATTAAAAAAAAAAAGCAGGAAGGAAAAGTGCCATTAAAGTTGCTAAAAAAAAAAAAAATAATAAAAGGTATCCTCAGGGATGCCCAGGATTTATCCAGGTTTTAGATGATGTCCAGTCACTCCAATAGTTAAATATTTGTTCCACAATGAGTTAAACCCTAATGTGAAGTAGACAGACTGACTCAACAACTTTTGCTTAATCAGCATTTAGAAAAAAACCTCTTTCCTTATATATGTCGTTCTGAGGACTAAAATTTGCTTTCCCCTTTGAGCCTTCATGCTATGTATTGGAGATGGCTGGAAGCCATTAAAACAAAACAATCTGTGTGTCCTCAAGGTGGAATAAAAATGTAGTTCGTTTTAAGCAGGACTCAGCTATGATGCTGATGTTGTTGTTTGGAATAATCTCCATGTGTATGTTCATTTATGCAATATGTTATATGACAGTAGCTTTCCGTTTAGCAAATTAATTTCTGCCCTAATTCAATGGGGATGAAAATATTAAAATCTGTCTTTTTTGTGAGACGTTTTCCTTTTAAGAGATTCTGATTCCAAGAAAAGTATCATTTTGTGGTATACAATAGCTATTCTAGTTCAAAAATTAAATTACTTCTGCTTAAACTGCATCTTTGGAATAATGTCAGATTTACAGTGGTGATAATTTTACTGAAAACAATATTAAGGCCTGAATTTTTTAAAATATTTCCATATATGGAGGAAAAATGAAATTTTCAGGATTGCTTTAAAAATAATATGGAGAATTCAACAGTAAAACAGAATTTTTATAAGTTTGATTCAAGGTTTTGATGTTGAGGTTGAGTTGGCAACAGGGGGTGGTGGGCTGAGATGGGGGGGTCAAGTGGAAAGAAGGTTGTTATTAAACTGTATGTCTCTGCTAGTTCCATTCCCCTAAGGAACTTTCAGAAACCTTGTTTCTGGTGCTGATACAAGTGCCAGACTACAGTTTTCACATTATAAATTACCCTTGTTTTGTTAAAGCTTAAATTATTTTTATTAGCTGGTCACCTGGGATGTGAACAAGAGTCAAGTTAAAACTTTCAGATAAGCAGAGCAGCTGTTGGAATCAGCTTTCTCTTTGTCCTTTTTACCACACACTCTGCCTCCTGCCTTTCCTCATCCAATGTCCCTCCCTCTCTCTCATCTCCCCTTTTCTCCATAAAGAAATAAATATAAAGTGGCAGAACACGTGAGTTTTTAGAGCTACTTTGCAAGCCCAAATAGATGCATTTGCCATCATGACAAGATTCTGCTTCGGCTGGCGACTAGGGCAAGTGGAATGGCTGCCCTGTCCTCCAGTAAGGTAACCTCAGAGATTCAGCGATGAAACCGAAAACTGTCTAGGGGCACAACAGAGGGAGAATAAGAATTTGTTCATAAAAGCACCTGAAAAAAATTTTTTTCCATATAGGAAAGTCCAATAGTTAAAAATTTATTGGAGATCTTTTATTTTTCTAAGTAATATTGGCTAATTACAGAAGTTGGGGAAATGTATACAAATATAAGGAAGAAAAAAATTAACTAGTGTGCAATACAAAGATAAGTATAATTTTAGTGTTTTATTTTCAGTATCTTTGGAATGAACAGTGTGTGTGTTCTCTCTCTCTGGATAGATAGATTAATCTCTCTACATAAAGAGAGATAGGTACGAATATATTTATATGCTTAGCATCATATTCTTCTATTGTTTTTATTATTATCATATTATTACAATTTTCATGTTCTGTAATCATGCCACAGAATATCCATGGAATGGATTTCCATTCAATGAATGGATTTATTCAATATTTTCAATCATTGGACAATTAAATAGTTTATAGCCATATATTTTGTGCTTAACATTAAAATTCTACTTTTGTTCATAATATTCTAATCTGATATTTCAGATTATTTCCATGGTTATGTTCCTAGATGTGGAATTGATTGGTTACAGAGAGTATTTTTTTTTTAACATGAGAAGAGCATGGTTTTAGAGAAAATATACATCATAGCAATGAAGCAGACTACACCAATAGAATTCTGATAATGCTATGACTCTGTCACTTAGTGTGTGAAATAATTAGCTTTCCCAAGAGGAACATCACATGTTAAATTGTTACATACACTCAGAAACCTTCACCAAATATCTAATTAGGAGCATTCTATTTAAGAACAATGACATACCAGAGAGCAACTTGAGAACTAAAGTGGTTAGGTATCTTTACGCCATACCCCCAGAAAATGATTTATAGATTTAGGTGTTTTCATTTTGAACATTGTATGGAGAAGGATGATGAGGATGGCATACAACTTTGCTTCATATCATTTGAAAAGACCACGCCAGATGCAACAAGTAAAACTATAAGGATAAATTAGGAGTCTGGGATTAACAGATATACATCACCATATGTAAAACAGATAAACAACAAGGACCTACTGCATAGCACAGGGAACTATAGTCAATTTCTTGTAATGAGCTGTAATGGAAAAGAATCTGAAAAAAATATATATATATAACATATATATTTTTTTACATGCATGTATATGTATAACTGAATCACTTTGCTGTACACCTGAAACCAACATTGTAAACTGACTCCACTTCAATAGAAAATAAGAATTTAAAAAATTATAAGGAAATAGCTTCTGTGGGTCATTCTGTGGAGACCTTTATATAATTAGCTGTCATCCAATGAAATGAGCTGCCTTTAGAGACCTCAGGTCTTTCAAACCCATGTTTGCTCCGTCCCATGTATAAGGGGCTTCTGCCCGTGTCAGATGATGAGCTCAATGCCTCTTTCCCCATAAAACATTTGGCAGTTCTAAGACTTTTAAATACATTTTCAATATTCCTGAACACTTACTTTTAAACCATTTGCTTAGAACTTATTCAGTTTAGTAATATTTGCTAGTAAGTTTAAGGACTAGTTATAATGAGTAAACCCATAAGTAGAAGAACCCTACACTTTAACTGCAGGTGATTTTGCCAGCACTCTTGCCTTTCTCTGTTGTAGTCAAACTCTGTGAACAAAATATAAAGAAATGGTCAAGCTTATGCAGTACCGAATGACTATGTTATATTATGAAGACAGTTTTGGTAACATTTTGAAGTTTCACAGCAGATAAAAATGAGAGAGAAGATGTAAGTGAAGAAAAGATAAGAAACATAATTAGGTGGTACCATCAAACTCCTACCTACAGAATATTCATGATCCTTGGTGTAGAATATATTTGGTCATACAAGTCTGCATAATCCTAAAGACCTATCTTCCAGTTGGAATTGTAAGGTGCAATTATTACCAACCCCTCTCGCTGGGGCAAGTCAACAAAAGATGGCTAGCCAAACATTTTCTTCTTGCATTTCTAAAATAGTTTGAGGAAGCCTCTTGAGATCCAATATCTGATTCTTCAGACTATCTTGGGAGAAGAAAAAAGGATGTCAGAACAGAGTCATGCATATTCTGATACAAAAATAAATAAACATGGTTTTAAAAGTTAAAAAAAAGATGAGGGACAAGAACAAACATGCCCTTAGAACTATAATGTATTTGGTCTTAAAAATTTTCAGGCAACAAGGGATTTTATATCAAGATGTGACAAATTCCTCACCGATGGGAAAAGATATAAAATGCTGCTTTGTAAGCATTCATTTTAACCAGAAAGGATTTTCTCATACAATGGCAGTACACACTGTGTAGCAAATGATAAAATAAATAGATAGCTCCTCAAGAATATTCCTCTGCATTCGTCTAGAGGCCAAAGCCACCAGCATAATCTCTACCGAGCTGAAACAAAATCTTAGTTTCAGAATGGCCACACAGACAGCTTTTTTCCATCTGCTTGTGGGAAGAATTTTCCTCACTCTGCTGACATGCTCTGGGGATGCGGAACACGGGAACTCACCTGAACAAACCTGTCCACCTAAAACAAGTTTGTTCTTAAACTACTGCTGGCCTCCGTGCTGTGGTTTCCTCTGCCCTGCACCTCCGCAATGACTCCCCTTCATTCTCTCTGCCATGGCTAATTGGCTAACTGGCATCAGCTCTATTAAGGGTTTTTGTTTGTTTGTTTCCTTGCTTCCTTGCAACCAGAGTAGGACATTGCCAGGTCATTGGGTGCTATAGGAGGGCAAAGGAGATCACATAGAATTAGAGATCAAATAAATGGAAAACATTTTTTGGATTCTCAAAATGTTTGAGAACAATGAGCTCTGAGAAGAGAAGAAATTGCATACATTTGGGAGATCGTTAACTCCCTAAGGTCATTAGGTACCATTTAGTGCCGTTTCCCGAGCAGTAGTTCAGAGACCAACATCAGTCAATGACTCCATTGTTATTCTTCCACAAGAAAGCATATTAAAGTTTATTACTGAGTAATTATAAAAATGATTGCTTTTCATCACTGATAGCAATTATGGCTGCATTTCACATATCCTCATTTTGTACAGATGGGATGCCACACATAAGAGCTGTACTCATGTTTCTCAGCTTGTCTTTAGCCCTATACCCACATCGGCAGAGAAGAGGCATCACTGGTAAAGCAGAGAGTCCTAGGTCACAAAGGGAATGTAGGATGACAGTAGGACTCAGGATGACAAAAAGACTCCAACTCTGGGAGACAATGAGAGCTGGAAGTATAATAGCAGAGTGGGCAAGAGAGTCCATGTCAGATTTCTAACTATTGCAGGAGAGAAAAAAATAGTGTGTTTCAAAAGACAAGTCTTATGAAGAAGTAAGATTTAATCTTAGAAATCTGAAAAACGTTGTTATTCTGTAAAAATATTATGTGAACACGATGTCAATTAAATTTTCCTATTTCAACAAGTGTGAGTAGTATTTTGAAAACAGCAGCAGTGCTTCAGTATACCCCTGCTAGCATAATAGAAGAATGGAGCGTGTTGGAAGAGTTAAGTTACTTCCATAACATAAGATATGCACTCACTTCTTACTAAAGAACCAGTTACATTTTAAAAGTTTCAAAAATCAGTTCTGTACGTGTTTGTTGAGATCAAAACTACATTTCAACCTGCTTAAAATCAGATTCCACTTTGTTATTAATCTCCCCCTACTTCCCTGCACAAAAGCCCTCTGCTTTGCCAGCTGTATACCATATTGAATCAACTTATATTGAAACACTCACGTTCTCTGTGAGTCTGTTGTGACATTCCCAGAGGTATTTTGCCTTAGATTATATCTATATAGAGAACGCACATACGTCTATCTCTCTGGAAAATGCTATGTACTAATCTTCTATCAATGTGCTTTTTGGGAGATGATCCCTAAAACTCACATCTCCCACCTTTGTCCTAGCAGAAATAGACCGCCCCATGTCACCAGGTAAAAGTCATTCTGTTATGTCAACAATTTAAATTATTCCTGTGGCTAATAGTTAATGCCTTTTCAAATTTGCTATCCTGCATATAGATGGGAGCCTTTTGACTCATACAATTACTTTGTCGGCCTTCTACAGGAATGCATATCTAACTTCTATCACAGCATTTATTACACTATATTTTAAATAGCTTTCTGATGTCTTTGACCGAGATTAGAAACTATAAGCAACCTGAGAGCAAGGACCATGCTTTATCTTTGTATTCACAATGCTTGGCACTTGACAGTGATATGAGCATGATTTTACTGAATGAATACCTGAACACTGACTCTGTATGCCTTGAAAACATACCTTTACTTATTTTAGAGTCAATGTCAGGATTACCAAAGGAGGTAAGAATGCAACTTAACGGCCAATCAAAAGCTAGAATGAAACCTTAGATTATTTTGCAGTCAAACATAAATCTGTGCTATCCATCTAGAAGCATAAAAATTGACAATGAAATTTATAATATTTGGTGTTACAAAAATAGTAAAATTCTCTAATTAGGATTTTTCCTTCTGTGTACCTAGCTGCTTCTGGCATTGTAGGTGTTTGAAATTTTGCAACCTGATAAAATTGTTAACAGTAAGCAGGATCAAAATATATTTTAATTAAAGAAGAATGGGGGAATTTCATGAAAAAATTAAAGTTTGAATATATTTTAAAATTATTGTTTTATAGAGATATACTCATTTTATGCATTAAAAAATCCCATCCTACTCTAGATTGAAATATATGGGAAACACATTAGATCTAGTTATAACTGTCATTCTTCTAAAACTATGTATTAGATTTTCAAATCTAGACTCAAAATGGAGAAATAAAGAATTAATAACCTGGGATTTCTTAGCTTCTTCACCTTAGCACACTCTGTCTCTTACTATACAGGAGAGGATAACGATTGAACTTTGGCCTTGACCACTGTCTCAAGACAAAATAACACAATGTACCATAAGTTGAGGTCAGTTTGGTCTTTTGTAAGCCCTAATAAAGTCTCTTTAATAAAATGGAAGGAATAAATTCTGAGCTACTCAACAAATATTCTGATTTTTAAAATATGATTTAAAAGCTTATGTGCCCTCTGTGTGTATGACATTCTGAAGGACTAAATCTACCACTGAATATTGGATGTGTGATTCAAGAAGTACTATAGAATATCTATATATTAGGTATACATTAAACTAATAATCAAATCCTTAAAACACTAAACAAACTTTCCCAAATAATAAACATGCACACATATTCCTTATTACTGAAATTTTCACCTATAGTTTGTTGCTGAATTTTATTTCTTATAGATCAAAATACGCTAATAGTTTTCTTTTTTTTTAAATCCCTTTGAAGTGGGAGAATTTCCACTTTGTTGCTAGAGTTTAGAATCTTCCCATATTATGTAAAAAGAAGTCTGGGGAACTACTATTTCCAATAAGATAAATATTTATCTAAAACCTTTCCCCATAATAAAATCACAATCTATCTGAGACTAGAAAATGACTTGTATTCTATTTAATATTTTAATTTCTCATGGAATTTTTGATAATATCATAGCTCCTTGCTAAATGAATTATGTTAATATTTGCAAAAGCTCCAGCAAACAAGAACTGATTCCATAAATATTTGGGGCAGAAGGACACTGTAACCCAGGGAGAAAAGAACTGTATAATTCATTTTAATTTAGTTTTAATCAGTAAGATTTCCCATCTCAGGGAAGTCTACTCCCTAATTGCCATCTGTGTTAGATGTTGTTGGTGATCAAGTCAAACAATCTAACCTCTTCCCACACATACATGTGTAATGTACTCTTTTGTTCAGGTATCGATCTGTCAACAGTGTGTTCTGACAAGGTAAGCCCTTCCCCTATTTCCAAGTGGTAAATCATGTTTAGTATCAACCAGTCACGAAAAACACATACATTACTGTGAATGATCTAGAGGTGGTCCTATCCAATTCTGAAAATGAGACATAAAATATTATGCAAAGAGCTCCAGGGGTAATAGGGGAAAGATGTATTTCCCTGATAAATCAGAGAATATTTAGAAATCGGCCCCTTTACTGTGTGTTTTACTTCTTCCTGGTCGTGGGAAATCATGATGCTTGAAACTGCTGCAACAATCCTATGACTGTGAACTGAAAATTTAGAGGAAGGATAAAAAGCCAAAATGCTGAGAAAAGTAAAAGGAAATAATTTTTTCTAAGTCATGTTATTAGCCCAGAACTGCCAGAATCCTATTTTATCCCTCCAAATATTCTATTAATTGCAGTTAGACATATCCTGATAGAAAATTCGCATTAAATCTTAGAAAATGAAAAGTTGAGACAGTAGGTAAATACATCCAATCTTACTCTTTCGGTTGAAAATGAAGACTAATTGCCCTTTGATGTCATGATGATTAACAAGGTTAATTATTGCGTGAGTTGATGACAAGAGCCATCAAGTTACTACAACTATCAAATTCAGGCAACACCGAAGGTGAGATGCGATACCAGGGAATTTCACAGTTGAAACTAGGTGCCTGCTCTATGACCTTTTTATTCTCTTATCATCTTACCAGGTGAATTGATTCTAAGCATTGGTGCACTATGTTCTCTCCCACTAACAGAAATACCATTTAATGACTAAGTCATCAAGATATTAAGGTGGATTTTCTTTAATATCACTTATCAAGTAACTCAAGAAATAGCTCCAGGATCTTAACTGCAAAGTTAATGATGATAAAAATAATGAAGGTAAATGCTTAGGGGGAAGGAAATTATTTCAGTTTTTGATTTTCTTTTCTATAGTTCTTAGATTTTTTTTTAAGTGATCGTGGAAGATATCCCAGAGTACCACAATTTTTTTTCTTGGTAAAATGTATGGTCCAATAATTTATGACATAAGAACAATCATGATGGGATAAAAGGACAGAATTCTTTTTTTTCATTTAAAGTTGTAATCATGAATTTAATTTTTTCCACTATTGGCAAAACCATTTATAAATGATGTCACTTATTGGATATAAAATTTTGAAGCTCTAGTCTTCTTAAATTCAAAGTTAATTTACAGATTTTCTCAAATGTTCAGTTACTGAATTCATTATTCAGAAGTATACAATATTAGTACTATTATTAAATGATTTATTTTTGTAAATAGGTATGGTTGAATATTCAAGTAAAGTATGTAGATATTTTGAGTATATCTATATGTGTTTTTTGTTATTGATTTTAATTTTGTTTGTTTTTGGAGAAGAGTGTGAGAAAGAGGAAGACTGTAGGTGGAATGAAAAGGTCTCCTATAAAACAAAAAAGCTAATCATCCTCACTGTTAGCTTGAAATTATTCACGTGGTTAAGTTTGGTCTTTGACTGACCTAATAGATATGTATGTTTAGTATGATATTTCTATGAAGTCGTAAGTTCTTACCAGAACAGTCATTATTATTACAAAAATACAGGTGCAAAACTGAACAACGTAAGTGATAATAAGGAGAAATGAGTGGCAGAGGCTGCTTCTTGCCATATACTCATGTTCTGTAGAGCCCTTCTTAGAAAAATTTCTGAGTGATTATTCAACATGGCACCATGCCTTTCTTCAGAACTCACATTGCTGGTTAGGTTCTACTTTGATGACATGCTAGTCCTCTCCTAAGAAGTAGCATTCAGAACCCTGACATAGGTTTCAAGTAGCTGCCATGCAGGTAAATGATAAAGATAAATAGCCACAAATACCAAAGAAGGAGAAAGGAATTAAGAGTGGAGAGATAAATTTACTTCTGACCTTGAAGTACAACAAATAATCTTCCTATTTCTTATATAACTCAATCCTCAATTCAAAGTCAACTCAGGGATACTTAGCAGAAGCAGTAATGTGCCAGTCAGATGCTGGGTAATGGTGTTGGAAATGAGATGCAAAGCTGCCTACTATTTTATAACCTCAACACATATCAAAACAGAATTGGTATCCACAGCACCCTGTTCCCAATTGCTGATTGCTTGTCCTTTTTTGCAATGTTCATCACAAGCTCCTCTGCAGACATTGTTATATGTGTATGTTTTCTCACCCAGATTGTGGCAAGTGGAAGACAGTAGCCACATTTTCCCCTCAAATCCTAATTCGCCAGAAAAGCTAACCCAGTTCTTTGGATACAGTAAATACCAATACATTTTTTCCTATGCCACATATGTACATTTATATGTTTTCTATGCCCAGCTATTATTTGTCCTATTATTTGATCTAATACTGTAATTACTACAGCTTGTTATACCACTAGGAGAACTTCTTAAGGTTCCCAAATTCTAAGGTTTCTAAATTTTGGACCTGGAGATAATTTGAGAAATAGTCAGGTATTGGATTTCCCTTCTCCATAATGAGTCGAGGGTTTTTCATTCTTTGGGAAATCCTCAAACTCGTAAGGTTTAGCTGAAAAGGTCACAAGCTCAGCTTTTCACATTATCTAGTCATATAATACTTGGGCTTTGGTGAAGAAAAATCTTCACAAATCGAAAATTTACTGACAATATCTGGGACCTGAAAATTTATTATAGATTCTTTCCTTCTTGCTCTGGATATTAAGATGCTCTTTTTCTCTCTATTTTAAAGCAAATCGTACATATTGCACTATTTCTGCATTAAAGCTGCATCTTTGCAGGAAACAGACAGATTGTTTAACCAATGATATACCTGACTTCGTTCCAAGCCAAACAACACTGCCTTTTTACTTTTGCCCATGCCTCAGGCTATCTGAAAGTATTAGAGTTAATGTGCAATCAGGTAAGTAAACCCATATTACATATCTGTAATTTTCATCCAGTAGAAAGAAAATATTACATTACAAGCCTCCATAATTGCATTCAAATGTAATCAAATACAAAAGTTTAAGATCCCAAATCCTTTGAGTTACAAGATCTCTTTTTCTATACATTTAACCAAACTTATAGCTGCAAAAAGAAGTTGAAATAATTCTCAAGGCACTAAAAAAAAAAATAATAATAACAAGATTGCCCTATACTGTAATTGCTAGCCCCAGGCTCTAATTCTTTTATAGCACTGTCTGCAACAGTCATTTATGTTCTCAGGCAACAAAGGCCTGGACAGAGATGCATTTATAAAACGTACGTTTGTAGCTAGGAAAATAGCCATTTGGAACTAAATAAAGTTTCTTTGATTGGGGTGTTGGGTGAAAACTAATACTGTAATAAACAGAAGTTACGCATTTCTTTTTTGATCTATGAATCAAGAACACAAGACTAGAGGGTTCTTGCTTAGCATCAAAATTAAGGGAATCTGAATTAAAAGAAAAAAGTCTTAGAAGACTCATCAAAACTGTGAACAGGATTATAGCTTTGAAAATTTGAAGTGTTTTATGTTAAAAATTATTTTATTTACTTTGGCTTGTTTCTTTTCTTCCTTTAATTTTTTTCTTTCTCTTTTATCATGGGAAAAATACAGAACCACTTGAAAAATAAGGATGAGCTATGAGGGTAAATGATACTAAACACTGTTGAGTCCATCTCTTTCACCTGATTCTAGACAACTTTTGGGGAAAATTTCTGAGTGTGTGAAGGGGGTGGAGATACAAAGTATACCAAACTGTTAGACAGCTACTTGGCCAAGAAAGATTTTCCTCTGCATTCCCCAAATTCCATAAACTATAGGTTCATTTGATTTAAACATTTCCACCTTTAAAAAGTACATTCTATCTTCATACTGTGACTTCTTACTAAGAGAAGTTGTTCTTAGATGATCTCTTCTTTTGAAAATGATTATGAAGATTGGTTGAAACCCACATTAAACTATGTTTCCCTGCCCTCCAGCTCTTTGAAGGCATTTGGGAAAATGTATGGCCTCCATGGGGCAAGATCCTGGAGAGAAGGGAGGCGCACTGAGATAAGTCCTACAAGGAAGACACTGATTTTCCTCTTCAGGACTTGCTGGTTCAAATTGCAGGGCAAAGAGCTGCATGAGGCTGCTTGGAGCTTGAAATAGTCTTTCTCTGCCAGGAAGACAAAAACTGGAGTTTAGGGTTACCAGACTGGCCATGAAATGAGGGACTGATATTTCAAGGAAAGAGAGCCACAGCAATGTCTCCCTGAGGCAAAATGCAATAATTAAAATTAAGAATTTAATAATGTGTTTAGTAGCAAACTAGACTCAGCAAAGAAGTGGATGAATGAATTATAATATATCTTAGCAAAAAATTGCCAGATTAAAACACAGAGAAAAAAGGATTAGGAAAACATAGCAGAACACAAGAGACACATGGGACATTGTAAAATTACCTGCTGTAATTGGAATCACAGAATAGGAGCCAGACACCAATTTGATTACATCTTAAAATGCTGAAGTAAAATAATATCAATCCTAGAATTGTATACCCAGTTAAAATTGTCTTTTAGAAATGAAGGTGAAATAAAGATAGATCAGACAAAGAAAAGCTGAGAGAAATTGGTCACCAGCTGACACATACTCAGGAGAAACATTAAAAATAATTTTTCAGTCAGAAAAATTAAGATTGCAGAGAAAGCATCAGAAAGCAGGAAAACATTAAAAGTGTAGAAAAGGGTAAATGTGGAGAATACACTGAAATGAATATTGACTATTTAAAACAACAACCACCATGTAAATAATCATAATAATACTACCACTGTGTGAGATGAAAAATACATGTAAAACTAAAATACATGGCATCAATAGTACAAAAGATGAGAGGTGCCTGGAAAATGACAGAAGTACTAATTAAAGATAGATTTTTAGACTGCAGATAGCTGGCAGCAGGAGCCCAAGCCCACAAAGTCAAAATGGCGGCTCCAACCAGCAGTATGGATATTTTAACCATATGGATTCTTCCAATCCAAGAAAGTAGTATATCTTTCCATCTGTTAGTGTCATCCTCAATTTCCTTCATCAGTGTCATAGTTTTCAGAGTACAGGTCTTTTGCCTCTTTAGGTAGGTTTATTTATTCCTAGGTATTTTATTCTTTTTGGTGCAAGTGGTAAATGGGATTGCTTTCTTAATTTCTTTTTCTGATATTTCGTTGTTAGTGTATAGAAATGCAACTTATTTCTGCATATTAATTTTGTATCCTGCAACTTTATCAAATTCATTGATGAGCTCTAGTAGTTTTCTGGTAGTGTCTTTAGGATTTTCTATGTGTAGTATTTTTGTCATCTGCAAACTGATAGTTTTGCTTCTTCTTTTCCAATTTGGATTTTCTTTTATTTGTTTTTCTACTCTGATTGCTGTGGCTAGGACTTCCAAGGCTATGTTGAATAAAAGTGGTAAAAGTGGGTAGCCATGTCTTCTTAGAGAAAATGCTTTCAAATTTTTACCATTGAGTGTGATGTTAGCTGTGGGTTTGTCATATATAGCCTTTGTTATGTTGAGGTATGTTCCCTGTATGCCCCCTAGAGAGTTTTTATCATAAATGGATGTTGAATTTTATCTAAAGCTTTTTCTGTATCTATTGAGATGATCATACAGTTTTTATTCCTCAATTTGTTAATGTCATGCATCACATTGATTGATTTGCAGATATTGAAAAATTCTTGTATCCCTGGGGTAAATTCCACTTGATCATGGTGTATGATCCTTTTAATGTATTTTTATGGCTAAACTTTCAAATGATTCATCGGAGAATTAACAACAAAAAAAAAAAAGACAAGGAAAAGAAGAAAGAAAGGGAAGGAAGGAAGATGAAAAGGAAGGAAGGGAAGTAGAGACAGAGAGAAGAAGTGAAGGGATAAAGAGAGAGAGAGTGAGGAAATATAGAATATTGTAGAACAAGATGGAGGTTATAGGACTATATTGTGTATCTTTTTCACAATGTCCCTAAATGAGTGAACACCACAGACAACTATGTACTCTATAGAGACAGAGCTGGCACTTTCCCTCAGGTGATATTAGAGTAGGAGAATGGAAGTCAGTTTATAGTTTATTCACTTTGTGAATACTTCATAAAATTGACTCCCCAAAAAGTATTTATTTTCAGTCACAAGGTTTTTGGTGTCCAAAAAATATTGTTACATATAAAGATGTCCTCTAGAGTATTTTAAAAGTAGCATTTCCTTTTACAACAATCAATGTGCTTTTTATAAAATCACTTGTCTCCTTTTCTTATTTCAATCATTATTATACAAAGGATTATATAACAAATATACCACAATCCTTTCTTAGTTACTATCACTAGAGTGCTGTAATAGATTTCAACTGTTTGATAAAACTACTCAATTCAAAAAATTATGATTTATTATAAATCTTAGGCTTTGATTTTTTTTTCCCAAAGAAAAAACTCAGATGATTTTCAATTCCTAAGGGCCAAATTTAGCCGTCAGTTATCCAAGCATGGCTCCCATTGACTTCAATGACTCTTACTGACTACCATGGAAGAAAGCCAAATTCCACTCCAGTATGTGTGCATACAACTCTATTTGAAGTTAGTGGGGGTCACATACATACCCTAAGGCAGAACTTGGCTCAAGGATTCTATACTAATCAATTGCTGTCTCAGCATGCAAAACAATGGAAAAAATATTGCCACTGCAAAAGTAAAACAAATGTTAAAGACAGCTCTCCAAGAGAAATCTTGAAGACTTCTTAAAGGAATATAAATATATTGTCATGCCATTACTGCTCTGCTGGAGACTGAGAACAATTTGGATTCTAATAAGATATATGTTGCAATAAAAATTTTTCTTTGATGATACAGCATTCTCACACAGATCTGGCCCACTCAAGGATCTGGCCCATTTCAAGTTTTAGCTTTCCCTTTGTGTGTGTGTTAATCTTCTCTATTCTTTTCCCCTTCTCTATTCCTGTTCCCACAATTATTTTAAATGACATTCATGTCTTTTATATAAAAACAATACTAAAAATGTATAGTCAGTTTGGTGCCTTCTTGTTCTGTGACTTTTTTTTCCCAATTAGTTCTCCAATATGGGGTACTCTCTAATTGAATGCATTAACTAAGCACAATATAATTACTACAGTAGGGAGAACATAACAATAATTAGTTTGACTTAAATTTTCATCGTTTTTCAAACTCTTTTCCCTGTCTGGATGACAAATCAGACCAAATATATTTTACTTGTTTGTATAAACAAAGAATATGGTGAAATGTCCTTACTTTGTTACTTCATCTTTTTTTAAGATATGAGATGCTGATTTTCTATTTCTTCAAAAGTTAACATACATACAGAAGAGGAAACATATTATAAATGTATTTATGAAACGTTACTACATGACTATATAGGTACCACCAGATCAAGAGATGATCATTGCCAGTACTCCAAGAGTCTTCTTGGTTCCCCTTGCCAGTCATCACTTTCTTAAAGATAATTACATTTCTAACTTTTATCCTCAGAGATTAATGAAAGCCTGGAGTATTTAGCAAGATGTCTCCTCTTTGTGTCTCCTACCTGTTAAGACTGAAAAATCCCAGGTTTGATTTTTAGCCTTTTACCTTTCAACATGACTGTCTTGGCCTTAGAAATATAAATTTCTCATTTCTCAGGCTTATTTATTTGTGTTCCCTTATCTCTGGGATGTTGGTCTCTCGAGTCTTGTTTGTTCTTGACCCTGTGAGACAGCTGAAAACCATGTTAGGCTTGGGCTCTTGGATCACTGCTTATGAATCAGAAATACCTGAAGGGGAAAGGTGATAGTAAATGCTGGACTCATCTCAGCATGTTTTCTTTCTCTCCAGACTCTTTGCCCCCCCAAAACCAGGTTGTCTTGATTGCTCTCCATGACTTTAAAGAGATTTCAAAAGGATTATTTATTCATCATTGTGGGTATTTTCAGTGAGACGGTTAATTTGATATAAACTGCTCTACCATAGTCAAAAGTGCAAGTCTCTTTTTCAACTCTTTTCATCTGTTTCTTTACCAGCTTCTTCAACTCATTCCCCCTTCAGATTAAAAAAAAAAAAGCCATAGTCTTCCTGGTCTCTTCACACAGTCATTATCATTACATTTTCCATTTCTCTGTGTACTTCTATTGTTTGACCTGTTTCACTGCTTTATATATTATTTTTTACATTCATGTCTCCCCTCTTGCACTAATGGCATTACATTTTTGAAGATCATCTATATAAGAAGTACAGTTAATATATAAACCTGGTATAGACATACATACCTATATAGAACTGAGAGTTTTACCATATGTAACTTACCCTGCTGCGTGTGATGCACCCTGATCTATTCTGTTTTGTCGAAGCCTATTTTATTTCATTTTTTGAAAAAGCTGTTTGCAATCAACTAAATTAATTTTAATAGCTATGAATTTGTTATTATCAAAAAACTATGAGCTCCCTGAGGCTAAGCTAGCTACTTGTTTTAATCATAGCCATGTGTTGCCTAGGCTCCAAATTATGCTAGGCATATTGCAGGTGACTAATAAATGTCTGGGGCCTCAACAAACCTTATAGGCATACCCCACAGCTCCCTGGTTAGTCTAGTGAAGGCATTATTTGAAACAAGTTGCTAGTGGAACCAGAACTACTTAGGGTCATTGTAATTCCTATGGAAATGGACTCCTGAAGTATTCTAATAGGAATTTGTTGTCATTCTTGCACAAAGACTTTGGTAATATCTTTGCAGTTTTAATTTTATAATATTATTGCGTTATAAATGGTATGCAGTGAAATACATACATTTGGTGAGTTTTAACACCTGTAAACTTGTAAAGCCATCATCATGATCAAAATAATTGCCACATCCGTTATCCCCCAAATTTCCTTGGGGTCCTTGTAATCCATACCCCCCACCCACTCCCATCCTCAGGCAACAACTTATTTGATTTCTGTCACTACTGATTAGTTTACATTTTCTGGAGTGATGAAATCATTATTTTGAGATTTGTCCATATTACTACATATATAAATAGCTCATTCCTGTTTATTGCTGTGTACTATTCCATTTATGGATTTGCTACAAGTTGTGTATCCATTCACCAGTTGATGAATATTTGGGTTATCTCCAGTTTGGGAATATTACAGATAAAGCTTCTGTCAACATTTGTGCACAACCCTTTGCTTAAATATATGCTTTCATAATAAAAAGAAATACAATATGTTTTCATTATAAAAAGAAGTGGAAAACAGGAAGTTTATATACAGCTTTTTAAGAAAGTGCAAAATGGTTTTCAAAATGATAGTACTATTTTACATTCTTACCAACAGTATATGAGTGTTCTGATTGCTTTGCATCCTATCCTCATTAACAATTGGTCATTCTTTTAATTTAGCCACTCTAATGTCGATTGGAGTTTTTAGGCAGTTATGGCAAGCAATCCCCTTCCCATTCCAGATACTTGTTGAACAGCATACTGATTAGAGCCTGGCTCTGCAGTTATAGAGACTGAATTTCAACATGCTTCTCTCTTTCTATGTGAACTTAGAGGAATTATTTAACATTTCAGAATCTCAGTGTATACATATTTATAATATCCAATTTCTAGAGATGCTGTAACCTTAATTTAAAAATAATATTTTATGTCATCATTCCTCTCTCCTTTTCTTTCTTTCTTCCATATATGATTATATATAGATATATATCCAAAATCACAATAAAATTATAAAAAATATATTACTTTCACTCCCTGTTAAACAAAAACTTATTAGTCATGCAAAGTGTTCAAATTAGCAGTAACCATATTTGACTTAAACCACATTTTAAAAAATACAGACTGGGTGACATCAAATTAAATACATTTTTATTTTCTCTTTCCTTCTTATCAGTTTTTTCTTCTTACTTCTCTCAAAACTTAGTGATTTGTTTTTTAAGAGAGTCTGGTCATGTGCTGATTAAAGCTGAGTTCTTATGTATCAAAAAATTTTGGCGTGTTGTGTTTTCTTCTCTGAATAATGCTTTCCTGGAAATTTCTATAACAATAGTAATTTATTTCAGATTAAAAAGAAAATTCTTATACTGTTTGTTTCAAAGGAGTATTAAAATTATAGAAGCATTAAAAATGAAAAATTATGAATAAAACAATATTTATGAAACTGAGAAAGTGTTTTATTAGCATTTTTTCTTTGACTGCAATTAATCAATTTTTATTTTATTGTGTTTAGAATTTAATGAATTATTATTAAGGACATGAGATGGAAGTTAATAACAAAGAGAAAGTACAGCCTTTGCATTACAATTTTGAACAATTCCATGAGAACAGACAGTTTTTGGCAGCCAAGAACTCAGTGCTCACTGCTCTAGGAACACCAGGAATTCTGACAATTTGCAAATTAATTCTATTTTGAGAAATAATAGGACATAATGAAACAGAGATGCTGAGACAATTATTGATTGAGTTTCCTTGGTTGTCATCTCTTTTCAAATAATGCCAAATTTTCAAATTAAAAGTTTACTGTCTCAACACTTTTCTTTTTCTTTTGTCACATTTGTTATATACGGTATATTTCTAAATTTCTCATTTATCTTTAACATGAACAGTTTCATGTAATAATTTGTTTGATTTCCAATGGCTGTCTATGGAAAGAGAGTTTCACTGCTGGAGTCTGTCTTTCCTGATATTGTCTTTACCTCCAAAAATATAAATCATAGGTTGGTAATGCAAGGTCAGCAAGCAAAGAAAGGATTTTCAAGCTATAAACTGATACTATACTATCTTCTGTTCTTAATCATCTTTCACTTGACCCTCTTTGCTTAAGATTAATTCACACTCACTATCTTCTAAGGTATTAATTCACCTACAAGTGTTTGCTTGTGAATAGCACTTGAGTTGTGGAGAGATGCAAAAGAAGTACATATTTCCCCAAATCTAAGATATCACCTGTCATAAGATGCACAGATATATGTACCACTAAAAGAAAAAAAAATGTTGCCAATTAAATTATGGTACAGCTAAAAAGTACTACTGATTATAACCCACATCCCAAATTTAGAGATGAAAAATGTATTGGAAAATGCTCATGTTAAAATGCATTGATATATGGTAGTTCATGATATGGCTTCTGTGAAAAATCAGTACATTACTGTGAGAGGCTGAATGAGTTATTTCACTCCCTTGTGCTTTAGCTGCCTCACCAATAGGATGAAGATAATTTTTTTCTCAGTTAAAGAGATGAAAGGAAATACGTGCATATAAAATTGTTAGCATTGTATTTAGCATATAATAAGTAGAAAATAAGTTATGCATTACTGTTATTATCTCTTTTTAAAGTGAACTCACATAGCAAAAAATTGAAATGAATTGAAAATATATTATATGTATGTGTTTAAAATATACTGTTATCATATAATGCAGAAATTGTGAAATAGGCAGTAGGTATGTTAAGAAGTCGGGCAAAGCAGACACAAAGAGTAAACTAGAAATTTGACGAAAGAGTTCGGTTTTACATAGGCAAAATAGAAAGAGAATGAGAAGTCCTGGTGGTGAGAACAGAGCGAGCAAAGGCATCAAGGTGGGAATAAGTGTGATACCCAGGTTGAGGTGAGTTGAAAAGAACTCCAGATGTGATACATGAAAGTTGAGTTTTACTCTAGACTCTCATCAATAGACATGAGTCTTTAAACTAGTAATTCCTCCTCTTTTGGCCTCATTTTTCTCATCTCTACAATGCTGGCTTGAGACTAAATCATTGTTATGATTTCTTTTAACTCTAAAATTTCTTACATTCATACACGTACAGAAGGAGGAAAAAGGGAAACTTCCTGGAAGGGAGAGTTTGCATTGAGGAGAAATAAGAAGGCAGGTTGAATAATATACTACAGATTAAAAGAAAAAGGCTTAATCAACATGAAAGTATAGATGATGCAGTTTATTGATTTTTCACTATTCCTCTGGGAAACATTCTATAGTCATGTAGTCATGCACTGGTGAAAGAATAGACAAATAGTCAATGAAACAGAATGGAGAACCCAGAAATAAGCCTATGTAAATATAGTCACTGAACCTTGATAAAAGAACAATTTCAATACAATGGAGAAAAAATAGTCTTTTCAGTAAATGGTTCTGGAACAACTGAACACTCACATAAAAAAAATGAATCTAGACATTGACCTTACACCTTTCACAAAATGGATCACAGATTCAAATGTAAAACACATAATTGTTAATCTCTTAAAATATAACAAGAGAAAACCTAGATGACCTTGAGTATGGCATAGACTTTTAAAATATAATACCAAAGGCATGATACAAGAAAGAAATAATTGATAAGCCTGTCTTCAATAAAATAAAATTTTCTTCTCAGCAAAAATCAATGTTAAGAGAATGAGAAGACAAGCCACAGACTGGGACAAAATATTTTCAAAAGACACATGTGATAAAGGACTTTTATCCAAAATATACAAAGAACTTTTAAAGCTCAATAAGAAAGCAAATAACCTGACTTTAAAATGGACCAAAGACCTTAACAGAAACCTCACCAAAGAAGGTGTACAGATGGCACATAAGCATATGAAAAGATGCTCCACATCGTATGTCCTCAGGGAAATGCAAACTAAAAGAATAATGAGATACCACTACACACCTGTTAGAGTGGCCAAAATCTGAAGCACTGACAACACCAAATGCTGGTGAGTGTGTGGAGCAGCAAGAACTCTCATTCATTGCTTATGGGAATGAAAAATGATACAGATGCTTTGCAAGATAGTTTGGTGATTTCTTACAAAACTAAACATACTTTTACCATACAATTCAGTAATCACACTCCTTGAAATTTACCCAAAGGAACTGAAAATGTTCCACATAAAAACCTGTACACAGATGTTTATAGCAGTTTTATTCATAATTGTCAAAACTTGAATGCAACCAAGTTGTCCTTGAATAGGTAAATGAATGAATATACTGTGGTACAACCAGATGATGGATTATTATTTAGTGCTAAAGAGAAATGAGCTATTAAGCCATGAAAAGATACAGAGGAAACTTAAATGCATATTACTAAATGAATGAAGCTGATCTAAGAAGGCTAAATACAGTATGTTTCCACTTATATGACATTCTGGAAAAGGCAAAACTACAGACAAATAAAAAAACCAGTTTTGGTGTGGGGAGGAGAAATGAATAGGTAGAGCACTGAAAGTTTTTAGGGCATTGAAAATAATAAAAATATATCATTATATGCATGTCCAAACCCACTGAATGTACAAGGAGGCTATGCATGTACAGAGGCAGGGGGTATCTTCCCTTCAATTTGCTGTGAACCTAAAACTGCTCTAAAAATTGTCTTAATGAAACAAACAAAAATATTGAGTTCAGAGCTCATAGTACATTAGCATTAACCAATCACAGAAGTAGTAAAATAATAACAATGGTCAATGGTGTCTTGAGTAGAGAATGATAGTTCTCTGTGGGTGTTTATTTTGACCCTCTTAGTCTATTCCTTTTGTGTGGCTGCCCCTCCCCACGAAGGATATAAACTTGAATACAAGTCAGTTGTGTAGGTAGTGGAAACTTCAGTTTTACCTTTTTAAAATTTCCAAATTGATCTGGTTACTTTATCCAAATAGCTGAAGACGCTCCTAAGGTATTGTCCACGATATACAGTATGCAGATAAGTAGTGTTTTCCTCCATATTTATAACTAAAAAATTATTTTGCAGCCAAACTTTATGAGGGGAAAAAAACCAGTTGTTACACATAGCTTATCTTTCTTAAAATAAATCTTTCTTTCCTTTTTATAATTTTTTACAATTTATTAGGCAGACATAATAAATTTCTGTTATATAACTGGCTAAAGCCAAGATGGGATGTTTTTCTAAAGGTAGGCTCAGTAAATTTAATTTAAATGAGGATTGTAAATTGAATTTAATTAGTGTTATTTATAACATAAAATTTATTAACAATGTTGAGTGGCTATTAAATCCATGCTGAAGAAATATAAATAAAAATATAACCACACAAACTTACTAGACTTATATATGAATAAAAAATGTTGTACCTCTTTAATGTGAAAACTGTGTTATACACTCAATTTTTGGTCAAATTTGAGATAGGCACACAAAGATTTCATTTTCAACTGAAATAAGAGGATTTCTGTCCTGGTACATCTTTAAAAATTGCCTAATTTGACCAGCAAACAAAACACAATTTTTAATAAAATACAAAGTATCATAAATAAATGAGAAAGGCATAAAGAAAAGTTAAATGAAATTGCAAAAATATAAAAATTTCACAGTCAAATTCTCTTCTAACCTACAAATTCCACATTTTGCAACATTAACAAAAGTAGCAAATAGTCAAGGAAGCAGCCAAGTCGTGGCATACACAATTTTATTTATTAGCGTAAAAACTGTCCTTGCATTTTATTGCACCAGAAAAGCTTGCTTGTTTCTGAATATTCACTGACAGCACATTGAGAGGATGATGAAGGAGATAAGGCAGGATAAAGAAAGTGACATTATCAGCCTCTCTTACTCTTTTCAATGTAACTGAGTGTTTTCCAACAATTCATGGCCTCTTCCGTGTCACATCAAAAATTGAAAAAGGACTCAACCATTTGAACATGGCGGCCCTACCATGCATTGCCATACGGTGCTGATGACCACTGACAAAATTGCTAGTGGGGTGCTTATTAAATCACCCTTACTGCACCTATCATGTACCATGCTGGACCTTAAAAAAAGAGAAGATGGTTATTTGCTTTCAGTCAATCTTATAGAATCCTCATTGATATATCTTAGAACCCTAGAGTTCTGCAGAATCTCTGTTGAGAAACTCTGGTCTAACTTTGTATGTCAAACATTTGGCAATTGCTAGTAGAAGGAGATGGATTTTTGGAAGGAGCCTAGCATTATAACCAGGAGATTGGATTTTGTGAGAGGTGATGGAGAGCTGCATAAATGTAACTGAAAGAAGGATGTGCCTTTCAAAGGGAAGCAAGGACCCGAGGACAGGGGCACAAGATTAGAAATTTAAGATTCTTACAAGGGATTCTCCTATGAAGAACTTAACTTCTTGTGGCTTTGCCTTTGAACAGTAAGAATAGTTATTAAAAATTATAACGTTCCCTTTTAGTTATATAACAAGTCAGTAAACATGATAATACTTGTACAGTCTTATGTGATGGTACTGTGGAGAATAAAGTTATGATGCAGTCATGGGAGGAGTGGCTTTTCCCCACTTTCAATCCTCTGTTGGTTCCTAGATAAAGAAAAGAAAGTCCAGTCTATCAACTGGACAGGCAGTGCAACCAGCAGCAAAGTGAGAGTTGGTTCAAAGCAACAACAACAGCAAAGGCAATCACCAAGTCTGCAGCTCATGAAGAACTATTTTAAGCCCTCAGTTTTTTCAATCTGTCTTAGAGTGATGAGGATAAGTTACACATACTTGATCTCACATCTCATTTACACCTCAGTACCTTCTGTACTGGTACTCATATTAAAACAATTCTTGTAAAGTCACCTACTGTCTTCTAATTGCCAACTTTAGGGGATATTTTTCAAACACTATTCTATTGAAGTCCCCTCCTTATTTGCCACTGCTGATTATCTCCTTAAAATTTTTACCCCCTTTCACTTCCCAGATCCCACACTCTCCTCGCTCTCTTAGTTTTGTAGAGAGTCATTCTCTGCTTCCCTCCCAGATTCATTCTCCTTTGCCTACTGGTTTTGTGTTAGCCTTTCCCAGGCCACCTTCTGTAGTCTTCTACTTTACTCGCTCGACACAAACTTCCTGGGTGATCTCAGCCTTCAACTCTGCTACATAGAGTTCTTTGTTTAAGAAAAAGACTGGTTAATTCAGTAGAAAGCTAAGTTATGAAATTACATTTGATGGCACATGAAATTGCTAGGATGGATCCTGAAGCAGGCTTAGGAGACCTTAAAGAATAAAAGGAAGCTAGACAACAGAGACTGTGGCTGAGGAAGTTGATTTGACCCCCTTTCTGGTTCCACTGTAGGTGACAGTTGCTGCCATAACTTCTGGACCACCAGATCACTGTGGGGAGGGTTGTCTCGATGTTCTTCCAGCTTGGCATACCAGGTTCAAAATCCTGAGCAGGTGCATGTGAATTAGTCATGCTCCTTTGCAGAGAGGGAATGCCAAGTCCCTTTGGGAGTCTTGCATCCCGTCTAGACTCACACAATGGAAATTCCTCAGAAAAAAATAAACATGCTCAGGTAACCAGCTCCCAGAACAAAAGAGAAGTAAATAAAACATAGCATCCCAGAACCTTTCTCATGGGTCCTCCCTGCCTCTAAACTTCACCTCACCCCCACCCCGACTGGCCTGCACCCATGGCAACCAGTGTCCTGAATTCCAACTATATAAGTTAGTTTTGTCACACTTTCAATTATACATAAATAAAAATAAAACTTTGTGAGAATTATTAATGGTGCATGTATGTTTAAAGGTCATTCATTCTCATTTGATAGATAAAATTCAACTGTATGGATCTATCAAAATTTGTTTCCACTTTATCCATGGACAAGTGGGCAGTTTTCAGTTTTTGACTATTATGATTAGCATTACTATCAGTATTCTTGTGTATATATCTTGTGTTAAATATATGTGCATATTTCTGCTAGGCTTATACACAGGAACAGAAATGGACTTTCTAACATTTTTTGCTACACAATTTTTATTCACGTGAAGAACAATACCACCAGAAATTGACACATTGTAACTGATGTACTTCAATAAAAAATAATTTTAAAAATTAAAAAATTAAAAATAAATAAAATTTAAAAAAAGAACAATACACATTACCATCAAGTTTTGGTACAACACAAAAATATAACTGAAAGTTTAAAAAAACTTACTAAATATGATTCATTATATGTGCACATTTTATTTTTAATGTATTCTATTTTTCAAAAAAACCCTGGCTGCGGGATACCAGATATCCTAGGGTGGTGCTCAGTGCTATTCCTGTCTCTTTCCATATTGCCAGCCTCCTCCTTGCCTCTTCTTACCTGGAACTTTCTGGCCTACCAATATTGACTGCTTGTAATTTCCTGCTTTTCCTCTCCATAGCCTCACTCATTCTGTCCCTTCCGCCCTCTGTGCACCATTCCTCATTCCCATTTATCCAAATACCTTCTACCTGTCTTTGAAGCTTCATCTGACTCCTTTATACCCTCACGTCTTCCAATATGTGCCACCTTCTTGAAGACATGGTCCCAGATCAAGCCTCCTTATCCCAAGGCAACCTTAGATGACCTCTGGAGTATTCTATCAGGCACTCTGAATATCTGTATTATGTTATCAACCATACTGAATTTTACTTATTTGGGTATCTGTGAGTTCCTTGAGGGCAGAAGCTGTTTTATTCATTACTGTAGCCCCAGAATTTAGCAGAAGGCCTGCAAAAAACATGTATTCAATAAATACTATTATAAAAATGAATTAACTTAAATTTAGAAACCTGAGTTTCAGTTCCAGATCTTCTTATCATCCACTTGAATTTTGGTAGATTGCTTAAGTGATCTCCTGTTTTCTCACCTGCTAGAGGGAGCTCATAATATCCACTCAACCATGGTTGTTAAGATCAAATGAGACAATGCAATCACAAGCCCCTTAAAAGTGTTATATATTTATATAATTAGGCTAACATATTAGGTTAGAAAATTAAATATGTGTCTTCTTTAACCTTGTATGTTCTGAAATTTTGTTTTGCTTGATGTTTTAGTTGAATTGAATCTGCTCTGTAAATCTTAAAATTCCCAGTGTTATTAAATATCAGAAATAGTGCTTAAATATACAGTTATAAATGTAGTCAAGAATTTCATCAACCAGTTGAATCTAAGACTATTTCTAATTTAAAATGAATATATAGATACTTCGAGTTGATATTGCTTATCCAAACCAATCCCTTAGCTTTCATTGTGTGTGGCAAGCAGTAATGTATCTTGGAAGAAATTGGGATTCTTGCAACATGATACTTCTGAAAAGGTTCACACTGTGTAAAAAGTCCATTTGTGCCCATACACCACCTGATATGTAATCCCAGTTCCATCTTGCATTTTTAATACGGGCAAAATATCCATTAAAACAAATACATTTAAAACATAAAAGCTATTTATTATTTACCCTATAAGTTGAGTTAATCTTTAAATATTAAAAGCAAATATAACTTCATTTTACCCTATAAGCTGAGTTAATCTTTAAGTATTAAAAGCAAATATAATTTCATTTTACTGGAAAGAGCCTGACAGAACCAGGATAAAGTCATCAGAGATAAATACAAGGTAGTAAACAGAAGAATGAAAAAGGATGAAAAAAAAAAAAAAAACTAGAGAAATCTAGGTTAGGGCTATAAAATAAAATGCCTCATGTAAGCAGGCAGGTATTTTGCAAATGTATGAAGCCTGCAGGGCATAGGTTCTGGGTTTGCATCCCCTAAGTGCCGGTGAATGAGCCCTGCTTGGAAAGTCAGGTTCCATCAGTGCCTGCCCGTATGACCATGCAGGGATGTGCCTCCAACATCAACAAGACTTTTAGACTTTTCACAAGAAATTATAAATTCACATTTTACATGAACTTTCTAGATTTTAAATGCCATTTCCATTTAAGCTGTGCAGACCGAAAAAACCCAGCCTTGAATGAAATCAGGCTTCTTGTCTACTCATTTGCAAAATGCAGGCACAAACAACAGGGCAAGTGAGGACACAATTGAATGGAAGTATCTGCCAACAATATAGTGAGTTTTAAATTCTCACTGTAATGGCTAATAAGCATGGTATCATAGTTAGTGTTAGTCATATCGTTAAGGTTGTCGGATAGTCTTTTTATCTTCTCATTTTCAGGGGAATATAAAGCAGTTAGAACATGTCCAGGAAAAATCATTTAAAATAGCATGTCTGGAAAGATTTGGAAAAGGTTACTCCAAGAACTCTAAAGAGAGTTACTGCTGTTTACTCATCTTCACATGAAAATAAAGTATCGTGTCTCATGGCCCCACATCTGGGCTTTTGCATATTCTGCTTCCTCTGTGTGAAGTTTCCTTCTCTCTAGTCTTTACATGGTTAATTCTGCCTAGATAACATCACCAGAAATCCTTCTCTGCACCCCCAAAACTCAGTTAGTTGTCCCTCCGATGTTTTTATTTCATTTGTGCATTTTTCTATCATAGTACGTCCCCTTGTATGATTTCTTTATTTCTCTTCTTCCTAGAGGGTCATATGGTAGATAACTAATAAATATTCACGAATGCATAAAGAAATCAACTAATACATCGATGGGACAGATGACTCCCTCGACTGACGTAGGTGTACACAGGCTACTACTGTTTTTCATCCCTCGCTAATTTCCATTCCTTGCTAACATTCATCCCACGTTGGCAAACCTTACTTGCAGATGTGATGGGAGAATTAGGGATACTAGCATTTATTGATTAACAACTCTGTGCCAGATTTCTTTATGTAATCCTCACCATAACTCCAAAAGGTAAGCATTGTTATTTTCATTTCACAAATACAGAAAACGAGATCTAGAGATTGAGAAACTTGCTTAAGAGCACACATCAAATAAGTGAAGGAGCCATGATTCTAAAGGAAATTCCTTTTGGCTTCAGAATTCATCGTCTTCCCCTGATAGGAATGCTGCCTTTCCATGAACTCTGGTGAAAGGCGCAGTTTCACTGCTAGAGTAGCACTGAATTTCACAAGATAGTCCCAAGAGTAATTTATTCCTAAAGATCCGTAACTGGGTACATGGTAAGTAGGATATGCGTGTTTTCTGTTAGAACAGGGATGTTATTTAAAATCTCATTTAAAATGTGCCAGAGTATTTTTAGCTCTGAAAATTTGTTTGTTCAGCTTGGAACACTTATGTGATCTCTGTTATTATATAAAGTTTTCCACTATCTTAGGAAATCTGTATCACAGGACAACTTTGCTGGTTCTACACCTTTCTCCACCTCTTATCGCTTGGTAAGTTGAACACCAGTGAGAAGTGGACAAATTTTCATAGGAATTCCAAGAGCTTTCTGAGAGAAGAAGTGTTCAGTCATTGGAAAAAAACTGCTTTTCTTTAAAGCTGAACATCTTTAGAATGTCTTTAATTAATTCAGATCATCTTTAATGAGATCAACTGGCAAGAACATAGACCAGCCAAGTTCCTCCTTTCCCTCTTCCTACATCTACAGAAATACATAAGTAGGATAGGGTGAATTTGGTTCAAGCCCAGCACTAGAAAAATCATATTTGTCATCTTGCTCAAAGGAATAACAAGGAACTAAAAATAGGTTTCTACCGTTAATTTTTTAAATGAAACCTGCCTTTAGAATAGGCTACTCCTGATCTCCATAGAGCATCATTTGAGGAAAACAATGAGGCCAGTGTGATCCACTGAACACTGTCTAGTTTTAAGAAGCTGACCTGATGTGCTCTAATTTAGACTTGCGTTAAGTTTGAACAGATGAGCTGCTTCTATTACTTGCTTAGGTGGTACCGACTTACCTTAAAAAACTCAGTTCAGATTCTACCTACTTTAAGAAGCCTTCTGTATCAGTTAAGATACAAAGAGAAAAACAGATACAAATTCCTCTGAGCATTGAAAACACAGGAAATTAGCACAGGAAATTGACTTTGTGGACGAAGGAAGAGTTTGAGACCCACCAGGGCAAACTGGGTCAACTCGGAGAAGAGGGAAAGTAGGAAACTATCCCTAACCTTGAGAGAAAAAGGGAGAAGCTAGGATTCCTGGAATCAGCTGGAGGAAGCTGGAATCCTGGCAGAGTGTGCCTGGTAAAAACTGGAGTCACAAAAATAACCCTCCTCCTTGCTTCCCCGTCTTCACTGCCAACCACTATCCACTGCCTCTGGGAGGCCAGCTGATTTAGGAGGTTAGGAACCAGCTCTTCAGAGACACAGATCAGAGCAGGATAAGAATGAGGCAGTGAACGAAGAACCAAAAATCCCTGATTGGCAATTCTCTCACCTTGAAAACTACTCTCCAATTCATGTTAAGATTTTGTTCTTAGGTGCCGGTCAAATAGGACTACATCACTTTGTGTTGCGGTCGTCTATTTACTTGCGCGGGAGTCGAGATTCCTGGGATCAGGGGCTGTGAATATTTGGTGACCGAATAAATGAATGAATCAGTTCCCCACAGTGCTTCCTTCATCTGCTAATACATACTACCAGTTACTTTCATTGTCATCGTGCTGACCGTTTTTCAGAAATTCAAGGCTCTACACTTTGAAGGCTAGGGCTTGCCCCATGTAACTGAATCTGGATGGAGAGTCAGTTGCGCCTAACCCCTAGGCATTATAGCCAAATGTAATATGAGATTTTAGCCATTCCTTTCCATCCTGTCATTCTATAAATATACTGCCATGCTTCGAGGTATTTCGTAACAGGCAGTGCAAATTTTATGTCTGAGAATGTACAAAATACCTCCTTAGTATGAGGGAAATGATAACCATAGGTTTTCATCTTAATCTTTCATATTATCTTATTGAAAAATCATAGGATCTTATTATAAAATACTTTCCTTCTTTTAAATAAAAAAGAAAATGGGAGATCACATCAAGAGAATAGAATTTTATTAATTATAGAAAATGCTAATTGACTTTCTTATTGTGAAGAGATATTCTGTAAAGTCTTTTGATGCCAAGTATTCCTCCAGCTCAGAGGTGTCTGAATTAAAGTATAATTCTTTCACAGAAGGGCTTGTGAATTGAGCTGTGCTTCCCAAACTATGTTACATGCTACACAAGCAATGTGAAGGCTTAACAAGCTGTTACATGAATAGATAATTCTGTGGTCAAATAAATTTAGGAAATAGTGGATTAAATAAGAATAAACAAGGTTCTTTACTGGAGAAAGTCCTATAGTCTTTAATATGTTACTGTTACTTTGAATCTCCAGGAAAGGAAAAGAGAATAATTTTGAGCAGAATACTGTACACTGTGAGAAATTCTACAGAAGAAGAAAATATATTTTATTGTAAGGTAGAGAAAACAACTCCTCAAGCATTCATTTTTTATTAAGTAAATGAATAGACAATAGTAACGAATAGACATCACAAATCGATTAGAAAAATGTTATATATTTTAAAATTGTCTAGTGCTACCTTTAAAGTGAGATTTTTCAAATATAGGATTATATTAGTGTTTGTGCTTGATTAAAGTAATCAAATTCAGTCAAATGTTCCTATAAAATTTCCTTTACAGGAAAAAGCCCCATTGAATGGAGAGCTATGTTATTTCATTGTTTCTCTTATCCACATCTACTGCCTCAGAGTGTGCCATCATATGAAAAGTGTCATCCCTCATCAGCAAGAGTATAGCGTAATATCAGTGTATGAGGAAGAAGCAAAGTTTCTAAGTGTCAGATTTGTGACTTCACATTTACAAAATAAAGTCATTGCATTTACTGTAGTGAAAAATGAAGTATGATATGAAAATTCACTCATTCATTCAATTAAAATTTCCTATTACATACCAAGCATAAGTAGTTATAAACTCTTACCTTTTAAAAATAATTATTACCTTAATATATGTAATATATTAAGGTAATATGTGTAAATATGTGTAAAATTTACAGTATCTACAGATAAATTATCTGTAATAAATTAACTGGAGGTTTTCAGGCCCTCAAATTGTTTACTTATTTTTACATTTTGTCTATTTTGAATATTAATTTCACAGAAAAAAGTTTTCTGTTTTTTTATATTTCTAGAAGAATAGATGAGTTATGAAACTAAACTTCTAAAGCTAAGTAATAAAACTAGATTTAATTATAGCAACATTTTTATATATATGTATTTTCTAAAATCATAAGATGCTTATTATGTTATGCTTTTTGATACATGTAGTAATACAACCATGGTCTATTTTTTTTTATTTTGTTTTTTAAAAAGTTTGAAATTTTGAAAAGTTTTCTTTTTGAAAGTTTGATTTAATCAAAAGGGCTTCTAGTCAAGATTACAGTGGTAATTTGGTTATAAAATGTCCCCAGTTCCCTTTAAAAACATTAAGAGGAAATAGAAGAGAAAAACAAAAAATCCACAGCCAATGTCTTGAATGAAATAAGATGATTCATAAGAAATCCAGAATACACACAAATAGGACTAACTCAGTAACGGCAGTAAATGTAAATGCTATAGTTAGTTACATATATGTATCCTGAGACCCGGCAATCTGATTCCTACGTATATATTTAAAAATTTTTTAAAAATACATATGTTCATAGAAGCATTGCTGCAATGGCAAAAAGTTAGCAGCAACCTAAATGCCTCTCAATAAGAGACTGGGTAGATGAGTTGTTGTATATTCATTACAATGAAATACAGTAGATGAAGATAATGAATTTATAAATAAATATGAAGGAGTTTCACAAGCCATGTTGAGCAAAAAGTTTTTATAAATCAGGATGCAGAAGAATATGAAGGAATGATAACTTTACAGTTTAAAAACTTGCGATGAATATTATATATTAAGAATAGGCCCTTAAGAATTATTTAAGACACATATACTGCATGCATATATATGTGTATGTGTATATATAATACATGTAATATGTTACAGATTTACATGAAATTCATGAAACAACAATCACCAAGTGTAAGATATTGGTTGCACGGGAGAGAACACCATTTGGAAGGCTTACCCATCACTTTAAAGTGCATTAGTAACATCTCATTTCTGAACTAGGCGGTGGCTCCGTGAGTAATCATTGTATTATTCTTTCTACTTTTTGATGTCTTAAATATTTTATAATAAGTTCAGAAAGTCAAGCTGAACTACTTTCTTCCCTGACTCTATGAAATAGACTTCTCCAGTTACATCTATGACCTAGAACAAATCCCTCTGAAGTCTCTTCGTATCAATCTCCAGTGTGTTTACTCCTCTGTGCCACACACACGTAGAGACCCCTCGTTTCCCCGTTCTTGTCGGGGGAAGTTCATCATTATTATTTAATAAGGTTTGCCAAGGAGGTATAAATAATGTGCTACTCAGAGCCATGAGAGGACACGGTCCTTTTCAAGAAGCTTGATTTTTGCCCTGAATAGTTGCCTGGCATCCAGCCACTAACATCAAATAAAGCTTTTTCTGCTCAGGACGGCAGGGAAAGTGTCAAGGAGTGACCTCTTGTTCCCAGGTCTCTTGCCTGTCAAGACACAGTGCCGAGTGTACCCCAAATATCAGCACTTCACATGAAGATTTGAGCTTGCCTCTTCTTTCAATTTTAAAATAAAATGACCAAAATATACAAAATTTTCAAATATGGTTGCTTCATACTCTTCTTGGGCTTGTGGCTATCATCATATTCCCTAAAACACTGTCTCTGATTTCATACATAACCCTTACCAGTTCTCTCCTTAGTGGAATAAAAAGCTGTTTCATATAGTATGACCCTGACCTATCTTTGTTATTTCCAGTATAACCAGACTTTTTCATTCCGACATGTTTGCAATTCTGGGAGACAGTGTATACTGACATGGAGATTTATCACCAGAAGCTTCCCAGTGGAGTCAGTGGCAGGAGATAAAATTTGGTCACAATTCACATGTGTTTGAAATGAACATTCTAAAAGAAAATGATTAATTTCTGCTTAAGACCCAGAGGATAAAATACCATACTCACAAGCATGACTACTTCTACATTCACTCAGTCTCTCCCTTGCTCAATTGCTTTTCTTTATATTTTCCTCACATTTGTTGTTTTTCCCCCAAGCAATGAATGATCAAGTTTTCGTTATTCAGAAGAAGAAAGTCATAAATGTGTAAAAGGATTTTATTCTGTCATTGATGCTTTCAGAAAATAATGAAAAAAAAAAGTAGAGAAGATAAAACTGAAGTTAGCAAAAAAGTACACTAGCACTAAAAAGTACATTAACTACAACCCACTTCAATAGCCTCATTTTGTAAATGTGGAAACTGAAGCCTAGGAAAGTCAAGTGCCTTCTTCCAAGTCATTTCATCTGTGCTGGGGGCCAAGGAGGTATAGGGATCCAGATCTTCCAGTCTCAAGGGTCAGAAATCGCCACCCCTTCAGATGGTGCCAGAAATTTTATTATCAGGACTTAATGTTTTTAGCTAAAAACTTTGATGAGTATTAAAATGCTTTTCTCCTTTCTTCCTCCAAAAAATCCTAAAGACTCTGTCCACTATACCATGCCATAGAGGAGCTATAGATAAGGAAAGAAAGAGAGCAATTTATGTAATAAATTACTTTAACCATCAGAATACCAAATGGAAGTGACTCACAAATGTCAGATTGCATAAGTACTTGAGCTACATTAATATATATTTAGATATAAATATGTTTGTCCTATATGTGCAAAGTAATGTACAAGTGTTGGTTAACAGTATATGTGGCAATGCCACATATATATTTATTTTTATGTACATATAATACATTAAAAATATATATGTATTTTACTGTAGCTCAAGTACTCATGCAATCTGACATTTATAAGTCACTTCCACAAACAATAAATGCTGGAGAGGGTGTGGAGAAAAGCAAACCCTCCTACACTATTGGCGGGAATGTATTTTGGCATAGCCATTATGGAAAAATAGTATGGAGATTCTGTGAAAAAACCTAAAAGTAGACTTACCATATGATCCAGCAGTGGCACTCCTGGGCATATAGAAAACTCTAATTTGAAAAGATATATGCACCTCAGTGTTCACAGCAGAAATATTTACAATAGCCAAGACATGGAAACAACCTAAATGTCTATCAAGAGATGACTGGATAAGAAAAATGTGGTATATATACACAATAGAATACTACTCAGCCATAAAAAAGAATAAAATAATGCCATTTGCAGCAACATAGATGGACTTGGAGATCATCATACTAAGTGAAGTAAGCCAAAAAGACAAAGAAAAATACCATATGATATCATTTATATGTGGAATATTAAAAAGAAAGAACAGAAATGTATTTACAAAACAGAGACAGACTCACAGATACCAGAAATTAACACAACACTGTAAAACGACTGTATTTCAATATTTTAAAAATGTAAAAACCAGTATATGTGGCAAGGTTTCTATTTATTTATTAACTATCAAGTAATATATGTCTACTTATTTAGTATCTATATTTTACTTTCTATCAAAAAATATTTTCTTAGCCTAATAACATGGAGCATTGCTAAACAGTAAACTAGCAAAACCATTAACACAAGGATTTAGAAGGGAAAAAAAAATCAAAGCACTGATACACTTTTGTTCAAATCTGCATTCCCAAGCTTCAGGCATTGTCTTCACTGCTGAGGATATAAAGGTGAATGAGACCTGGACCCTATCACAGAGCACCTCATATCCTAATGGACCATTATTGTAACGCAGGCAAACTGTAGGAAAAAATTGATAATGCACTCATCAGAATGTCTACAAAAGAAGCCGGCAGTCTGGAAATAGAATTTGTCTCTAAAGTTCTAAACAATTTTAGAGAGCCCAATAATTTCATAGTTATAAATGATCTTAAGAGGTCATGTATTTCTACACTTTAAATCATTTTCTATCTAATACATCTCCACTAAGTGGCTCTTCAGGCTTTGCTTGACCAAAGCGTCATTTATGCTATATTCCATCTTGAAACCTCTCTAATAACTACAGTCCCCCTTAAAATAAACTGAGTTGCCCCAGACCATTCATCCCAGTCTGTGGATTCAAATGGGGTTCCATTTAAAGCAGGATCCATATTCCACTGGCACACACCTCACACTGGCTCACAAAGGAACCCAACTCCTTAGAAAATGCCTCCTTCAATCCCTTGTATTTCAGATTATTCCAAGACATGTCTCACAAGTACCCATCAACAGTTCAGAACCACCATCCACTAAATGTCATGTAGAACCTGCCACTTCTGCTAGGTATGCTTGTCTCACAATAGAACCTTGCCACCATCCACCTGGTTCACTGGGACTGGCAGCAGATGGGGCTACCATGCGCTGTGCAGTAGTCTGTAGAGCAACGGGAGAGATTTTGTCTCTCCCGTTTTTGTGGTGTTCTCTGTTGCTGCTTTTGTAACTCATACCACCCATCCCCAACCCAGTGTTTTCCTAGGTTTTTAATTTATTGCCCAACCTCATCTCCATTCACAGGACAAATCTGACTCCCATGGTAGCTGAGTACTAAGATTAGTGCAAATGACAGATACAACATTGCACTCAGAAAATCTTCTCCCCTATGATTTTCTAAAGCTTTGATATGAAAAGCTTCTGTGTTATTCCTGCAAATGGACTTTTGGAATCATCACACCAATTGATCAGTCAGATCTAAATTGTAGGCACAGCTTAAACTCAAGCTTGAATCTGCAATAGACTTGAATTGATTAAGGCTTTACATATTACTCCTTCTAGTATCTCCTAGAGTTGGCACAGTGCCTCACATGTAGAAAACATAATAATAAAGACAAATCCTGAATATCACAGGCTTGTAGGTAATACTTTTATTTAATACTCACAGAAATTCTATGAAGTCATTCGTGCAGTCATTATTCCTGTTTTATTGATGAGTAAACTGAGTCATGCAAGGACTCATTAACACGTTCATGATCACAAGGATAAGCGGTGAGGTGGGGATTTGAACCCAGGCAGTCTAACTGCAGAGCCTATAGGCTTAACCACCACACCTACTGCCTTCCCACCCTCACACAGAAGAGGCTCAAGAAATGTTTTGATGAAATGACTGTAAACGCCTCATGTAACATGAACACACTGATTCTCAACTTTCCTCTGGGGACGTAGATTGAGCATGGTGGGCATTCACAAAGAAGAAGTCACATATTTAAAGACAGTTCTCATAACACTCAGCCATCATAGATTTTTTGCTGTTTTTAGTGACAAAGAGAGCTTAGGGATGTACTTCTTAGGGATGACTTGAAGATGAAAATGGCTGTAACACTCCAAGAATCTGAAAATATCTCCATTTCCTTTGAGTGAGTGATTTGTTTGAACCCTTATTCAACCATTTTTGGAGAACTGTTTTCAACACTTTGTTTCTTCTGTCCTTCCCTCTATCCCACCAGAGTCAAACTTCTGTTGGCAAATATGTAGAGATGCCTTCTTGCACAACAATCCATGCTCTTCAACTTTCCTATCCTTTTCTCCACTCTGTCTCCTGTGTATAGATACTGACTCCTCATGGGCTCCAGAGTGCATGCTATTGTGGCTCAGGTTTTAATCTTGGAAGTATTTTAAGTAGATACATTTATACATAGGTTGTGATTTATTGGAACTTAATGTATTAAGTCATCAGGAGAATATGCTTTTAAAACATCTTGATCACTAGAGAAGAAAATGCTTACTTCAAAAGAATTAATCCCTAACAATGGACATTGAGAAGTCTTGAAGCCTAGATAGGTCTATAGCAGTTTTAGGTTAAGATAACTTCTTGAATCCCAAAAGAATATTAACTGCAGTGAATTATCATATGCCTGGAAATTCCTTTACCTTGTTTAATACTTGCAATACCTTCAGATGTAATTATTATTTTCATTTAGAGAGAACAAGAAAATTTCACAATTTGCACAACTAATGGTGTAATTGAGACTTGAACTTTCATCATTTACCATTGGTTTATTGCTCAGTTGATCTCTTATAAATTTAGTCCTATGGTGAATTTCTAGGGTAATAGCCAGTTAACCTGGAAAAGTATTTTGAGGTATGATGAAAACAATTTAAGGACACCCAGCATATCTTCACTTTAGCAGTAGCCTTTAAGGCATTAACCCCAGAGTAGTGATTTCATGGTCCAGAGGAAGGGCTTATCGCGGACATGTTTAAGGATAAGTGGGATTTCCTCTCAAAGCACACTGTGTGAGAAAACAGTTCTTTGACTATGAATGAACTGAACTCTGCTCTGGAAATCTGTCAGAGAAGATGATCTCTACCTGAATGTGGAAATGGACATTAGAAACTTGGTTACATCAAAATCTCCCTCTGTCTCTATCATGCTGTTTGATTTTACTTAGCTTGTTCCCTTTTACTTCCTCAGCTGTTAAGTGAAGATGTCCAAAGTGATCAGAGCACCTTAAACCTGTGAGTTCATCAGAACCAGTTATCTCAAAATATCCATACTCATGTCCCTTTACTCTCTTCTGGAAATCACACTCAAAGACTCCATGCACTCATATTTGCAGGACTTACGTAACTTCTGACTTTACCATGTTCTGCTTAAACTTCTGGGAGGTACTGTCATCCTGAGTATAACAGGGAAAATAAAATCAACCAGAGCATGTCAAAATAAATTCATAATATCATAAAATTTTGGGATTATAATTATTTTGACTAGATATTGGGAAAAATAGGTAAAAGGTTAACAAAAATGCATATAATTTCAGAGGTTTAGCTGGCTTTATTTCATTTACAAGAGATATGAGTCGGTACACCATTATAGCTTAAATCATCTCAAGTTAATTTTGTCTTCTCTTCTTATAAAAGAATTTGATTATACATCTGAATGTTTTTAATTGAATTCAATAGAAATATTTTAAAATTCAGATACTAATTTCTAGATTATGCACATGATGTCAAACATGTTTGATTAAATTTTAGAATAGTTGCTTTAGTAATTTTTTATCTTTATTCTACTTTGTCAATAATTTAAATCCCTTAATTACTGATATATAAGTTTCACTGGGTATGCAAAACATTTGCCTCATGAGGGAAATTTTTCAACATGACCTGACCTCTTTCTAGTTTTATGCATCTGAAGAAAAATCTTTCTCAAAGATGAAGATGAGCAACAACCAGGACAAACTTTTAAATGGTACAGTTGATTGAGAGTACAATGGACAGTATCAAACTGTTTACAGATTTTACACTTGGCCTCATTCCCAGTGCCAAATATTTGCATGAGAGATAAAGAGCATAATCTATTCACATATAATGACTTTCCTCTCTAAAATCTTTTGAGGCTGGTTACACTTTAATAGCCATTTGCTCTTGAAAATTGATTTCTTTCTTGAAGCCCATGTGCATCTACATAGTTAGGTGTTCATTCCTTCCTTTGCTTCAATACTGACCATTGACTTCTTTCCGTAAAGTACATTCTTCCCACACTGCCAGAGGCCCAGTAGACTGTGTTCTTGCTACAGTGAAGGAAAAGAAAACCCTGAGAGATGTAGTGACGTGTTTGATTTTTCCTTCAGAGCATCATGTAACCATAAGGCGCAGTGGCTAAGACGACAGATTGGGAAGTTCAATGATCTTTCTGCTTATTCTCACTTCACCAGTTGTATGAACTTGAATATATTACTTAACCTTTCTAGACCCCTCTTAACTCATCTGCAGAATGGGGGTAATGCTACATATTTCCTTCGAGTTGTTAGGATGATTAAGTGAGAAAATGTGTATGAAGATTAAATGTTCAATGAAAGGTAGCTGTTATATTCCTGTGATGTCTCAGAAGCACAAGAAGTGCTAATGTGGAGAGAAAAGTGGTTGTCAGATTTAGTGAGAGGTGGCAGCTAATTTATTTCCTGGGAATTAAACAACCTATGTCATTAGTTACAAAGAAAATGAGTGGGTTTAAGTATATTTCAACCTAAAATCTAACGTGCATAATACCTTTTTTAGAAGGGTTACATACAAGATAGAAATGGGAGGATATAGTTTTCCAAGGGCATCTCTTCTATGAGGAGCTTAATATTCTTTAGTTCAGTGGTTTTCAAACCTACCTAACTAAGTGTCTTCTGTGGAGCTATAGAAACAATCAAAAACAAGCAAAATAACAAACACAAAATATGGTTGGATCCAACTATAGATCCACTGTATCAGGAGGTTAATGGGGAAGGGCATAGAAAATAATTTTTAAAAGCTCCCCACTTAATTATGATGCACAGTCAAAAACTGCTTGTATTTCTAAATTCTCTTCCCTATGTTCACAGAGCCAGATGCTAATTATTACACTGAGGACTCTTAGAGAAGCCATATTCTTAATTTACCTAAAGAAATGAAAGAAAAAAACCATAAGCTATCTGCTTTGGGTTTTTAATAAAATAGTATTTCTATGAAGAAAGAACACTAATGAAAATATGTCAAGAAGTAATCAAATGAAATCAAAATAAAAAAATGTTAAGGGTAAAAATGTAATTAAAGTATCAGCTTAATAATAGAAACACAAAGTTAACTGAAAGCAGTAAAAAACAGAATTTTGGAAGCAGAAAATTGAATCAACAACATTGAAGCCAATTAGAGAAAATCTTCCCCAATTTAAGGATTACATGAAAATAATGAGAACATGTAAAAAGACAAAATGACAGAGTATAGTTAATTCAGGGTCAACACTTTGAATTTAAGAAAGTATAGAAGCAAATAAAATTGAAAAATGATTAAACATATAATTAAAGAAATGTTTTAAGTTGAAAAGAGAACTGGTTTTCATCCCAGGCATGCCTCGCCCTCCCCCACCTCTTCCAATATGACAAGATATTCAAAATTTTAAGATTAAATAATTTAAATCATCTAAACAGATTAAAAAATAGGTCATCTACAACCGACATATATTGAGCTGATTTCAAAATTCCCCGTAACACTAAATATCAGAATTAAATGGAATGATTTTATGGAACTTATATTTAAACAATTTAATACACATTCAATATGTGGAAGCTACAGGAAAAGTATCCTCAAATATATAAGAACAAAGAAAATGAACCACCCATAAATATTTCTGGAAAAATTTCTTAAGAATATAGTCTAGTTACATTAAAGAGCAAAACACTCATAACATTAAAAAAATGCAGTAAATAATGCAATCACTTAAGTAAAGTAAATAAAACAGGATAATCACTATAATTATAATTAAAATCTTAAGTTCAAAAGCCAAAAATAATTTTTAAACATTAACATTTCACAATATTTGTGGAAATATGTAGTTCTTGATTAGATTTATAAAAATTCATGGATGGGTGGATGGGTGTAAGAGGGTAAGAAAACCCCAAATTTCAAATCTTATAAAAACAAAAGTCACATATTTTCTTTCATGCTTTGATTTTTTTTTTTAAAGAAACATTTGTTTGAGTTGATTTGAAAGACTTTAAGATAAACACTCAGAGAATTTTACTGAAAGATGAAAACAAAGAAAACATCAATCATATCATAAAAAGACCACAGGAAAATAGAAAAATCGTTTACAAAACAAAAAGAAAGTACTCTATTAAGATGGCAGAAAAACAAACCTCACCAATAACAATGAATATAAGTTATTTAACCTCCTTCAATAAAGGAGAAGGCAACGTGTTTAAAAAAACGATTATATTCTGCCTACAAGAGATATATGGAAACCAAAATGGTACAAAAAGATGACAGTTTGAACATTTGATAACAATGGCTTAGTAGGCAATATAAATGAAAATCAGATATGGTTATCTTAAAATCCAACAAAGTAAAATTAATGGCAAAAGAAGCTAAAGGGACATATTATTCTGCAAAAAGAAAGTTCACAATGGAAATAAGTGGTGATACATGCGAGAATAAATTTACCAAAAACACCAGTATTGCTATAAAATTGATATTGTTATCTACAAGTTTGGGTGAAATGTGATTAAAAATAATGACATGAAGGATTTGATTAACATAATGCTAACAGATTAAGAAGTATAAAACATTGACTTCTACAAACAAACATATCACACTTAATATGCAGTCATGAAACATACTGAAAATTCAACAAATTCTAAATATTTGAAGCTTTTAGATGACACAATCATTATGTAAACATATCAAAATTTAAAAACAAAGTCATAAACAGAAATATTCTATTCTCTTGATATGTACTTAAATGGTTTTCCTACAACTGGACAATAAAAGGAAAACATGTAAATGTAATCTGATTTCAATAAAAATAAAGAGACTACTATCAAGATACATAGGACGAAACCAAAATTATATTCAGAAATAATGGTGTAGGCACATGGGATTTTATCATTTGAAAAGAAGAAATTAAGCATTCAGCCAAAAAGTTTAAAAACTTTAAAAATCTGTTTTCAGAGAAAACAAATAGAAACCTCAGTCAATTACTGAGAAAGTAGAAAAAAAGAAAGAAAAATTGGGAATTAATCTAATTATGAGTCTGATAACTGATTCTTAAAAGTAAAATAAACTAAAATGAACAAAATTGTGTTTAAATTCTAGTCTAGAAATTCAAAACATTGCAAATGATTTTAGAAATCAAAAATGGGGGACATAATAAAAAGTGAATTTACAGTTAAGTTTCTTAATTCTCAGGGCTTTGTCTTAGTCACTATATTCATCTAAACCCCAGCGCAGCTATAACCTGATGTAGCAGGCTCCCCAAAACTCTTATCTATAAATACATAGACTGGATGAATATGGAAGACATTCAAAAAGTGTAACAAGGCACTTTGCACTGTGTACTCATTAACTCCAAGAAAAATTCCAAGTTCAAAGAGTTTCACACTTAATTTTTCAATCTTCTAAAAATTAAATGCCTTTTTATTTGTCCTAGGACACAGAAAATATGGAGAACTTCCTAGTCATTTTATGAAAGTAGTAAAACATCAATAAAATCTGACAAAGAGAATAAAAAAGAAAACAAATGATCACATTATGGGCACAAATAGAAAACAAGCAGAATGTCAAAAAGTGACATCACTATCACTTATGTATAATGGAAAAACAATGATAAAGTGCTAGTAAAACTAATTAAAATATTAAAATGAGATTTCACCATATTGAAGTAAAGTTTCTTCCAGGAAAGGAAACCTGATGTAATACAAGGCTATAATATAGCCTATGGTTATGAATATAACCTTTGGATCCAGGCAGCTTAATTCAATTCTCTATTCTCTCACTTAGTAGCTGTGTGACCTTGAGCAGATGACTTAACATCTCTGTGCCTTAGTTTCCTAATCCTTAAAATGGGGATAATTATAGTATTTATCTTAAAGAATTTGTTGTGAAAATTAAATGATATGTAAAATACTGAGCATGGTGCCTGGTATATGTCAGTGTTACAATTATCATTATTATTACTATTATTTATCGCTGTCAGTATTATTTTAATTTATAATCCCAGAAGCCATCACTGACAGATTTTTATTCCAGGGTAGTAACATGTACAATTGCTGCAATGTATTGTTTTATATTGTTTTGATTAGCTATATGAGAAAAGAAAATCAAAGAAGAGTGCTCATGGGTATTGTCAAGTAAGTAAAAATATATCTACTTCCAATATTCTTCTTTCATAGGTCACGATAGGGATCTGTCTCATTCATGGCCCCAGTTTGAGTCAAGTCTGGGAAAAACTAAGGCTCTGGGACATATCTGTTTCTTTGGCCCTTGACACAGTGCAGTCATGATGTACTTACACTTGGAGTGGAATTTTGTCAGCTAATACATCGGACTACTCGGTAGTAAAGCTGGAAATAAAGTGGTGGGTAACTATCTTCCAAAATCCAGTGATAGGTTTGGAGATGGCATTGTCACTGTGATTTTAAAGGGGGATTGGGTTTAGTGAGAAAACATGGCAAGCGGAGGTGAGAGAGAACCTAGTAAATGTCCTACTTTGTCCTACCAGGCACAAGGAAGGGCTGTTTGTCTCTTTTAAGTCCTAAATGCAGGTTTCAAAGCCTGTGCTTCTCTTAACTGTATAAAATAAATTTGCCTCCCTCCTTACTTTAAAACATGAAATGAGGATCAAATTATTATCTCAATTAATGCAAACAGCTGTGCTAATGAAATGATTGTTTTCTTCTAGGAATCCCACAAGCCCACTGAGGATTAAATAGTCTTTCAATTCTATGATGTGATTTGTAATCTGATACAGTAAGAACAAAATCTCAGACTTTGATTCATCACCATCGTGCTCCCTACTATAGCACTGCCCAAAAGCATCATAATTTCACTGCTACTCAAAACTATGCTGCAGTCATAGAAAAGTAGCAGATGGGGCACTGGTGACCTGAACTTAAAAAAAAAAAAACAAAACTGAACAGGAAGTGAAGAAATACCACCTCATAAATTTCATCCAACCATACAGCTGTCTTATTTTGTATGATGCCTATGCCTCTATTACAAAGTTGAGGCCACTGAACTTCTCATCGGTTAAAACTTAACATGATTACCTCTTCTTCCCGGGAGCTTTAGAAATTCATCAGTAGTTACAATACTCCCTTAAATAGAGCTTAATATGAATGGTAGGTTTACATTAAGTACCAACATCTCTAAGAAGAAAAGTTACAGATTCACTCAGCCTTCAGAAGCTGATTTGGATACCCAAAAGAAGGATGGTCATAAAATTTATGGGAGACACTTGAAAGTGAAAGGAAGCACTAAGAACAATTGTTTATATAATTTTGGAAAGTGTATTTATTATTCAAAAATATTATTTATTGTCTAAAATTTTGTTGTATTATATTCATAGACCTACAAAAAAATTTTACTCAAAAATTACTTTCAAAATTGAAGTTTTTTTTTTAAAGATAAAACTAATATATACTTGTGTATATTAAAGAAACTGAAAAGATTATATTGATTATATAAACTATTAGAAAAAATACTCTTGGCAAATATTCACATATTTTAATCAGTTTCTTAGCTGAATCTCTCTAACTCCATGTCTAAAACCAGAAGAATGTGTTTTTTAAGATATGGACTTACCATTTTGATTTTTTCCATTCAATTGTCTGCAATATTAATTTATTTACAAAACAGAAAGAGATTTAGAGACATAGAAAACAAACTTATGGTTACCAAAAGGAAAAGGGGAGGGGAGGGATAAATTAGTGGTTTGGGATTAGCGGATACAAACTATATATATAAAATAGATAAACAACAAGGAACTACTGTATAGCACAGGGAACTACATTCAATATCTTGTAATAGCCTATAATGACAAAGAATCTGAAAAAGAATATATATGTATAACTGAATCAATATACTATAACCAGAAACTAATACAACATTGTAAATTAACTATACTTCAGTAAAAAAAATCTGTATTAAAAAAACTTGAATCATTGACAGCTTAATTAACTATTTGTAAAAGAGGTAAGAAAATATTCTTTCTAAATGTACTGAGGGAGCTGGTAATCTCCAAATAAATTCTGCTAGATGAAATATATTCTCAATGTCAATTTATTTTATACTGAAATGGGTAAATATTTCAGCCCAAATATTTTCAATAAAGTGGCTTCTTTCAACAAATAATTTTATAAGACATTTGTCAAATAAGTTATCTCTGTTTACGATTTTCTTGAAAGTTTACCAAATTTTAATGCTGCAAAATTGCAGGCTTTCTCAATTTTCTTCTATTCTAATACAAGATTACATAAATGTATTCAGTTACAAATAGATTTATCAACTAATTCTTCCCACAAGTCAGATGTTCCAAAGCTGTTATGCAATTTCAAAACTAAATTTTATACACTGTCTGTGATCTCAGTCTTTGATTTATCCATCTCTCCATTGCTTTTGTAGAGATAAGTGTCTTCCTGTTTGCAAGATATGTCTTCAGCAATTTCAGTTTGGTAAATGCTTCAACCTGAAGTTGCTTTTCTTGCTACACCATTTGTTGAATACTTCGCTTAAAAAATTCCAGCTAACTTTGAACAAAATATAACCAAAACTTAGAGAAATAATTTACAAAAGCATCAATATCATTATAGGACATTAAGGATGATTTATAAAGTAGTTATTCAAAGACTCAAACATTCCTGAAATCTTACTGATGAGAAGCAGTCTGCAAAGAGAGAAAGAATATACTCCCATGCTGAAGATTATTTTACTCAATGTTAGTTTTATTACAAATGTTTAGTCATTCCAATTGTGTACATGTAAAAATACTTGTAGATTTTGACAATGGTAGCCTGTATTCTAATTGGTAGAATATTATGGCTTGCTTGGATAAATTATGAATTATGTGTATACCGCAAGTAATTCTAAATATATTTCTCTTCCTTAGGTTTCTTAATTTAGTGAGAGCATTATTGTTACCATGGTGATGTGCTTCACAAAATTCTCTACTCATACTATCACCACAAAAACAAATCCTACAACTTCAGTGTTGTACTTTCAACATTCACAACAATATCAGATGTTTCACCTTTGAGAAAACACATTCCAAAAGCTTTATGTTGATTCCAGCAACCATATGGGAGAAAAAAGAGCTGTTATTGGAATTAACTTATTTCTAATTTGAAGCATCTGCCAATACAAAATTGACATCCTTCAAACTTGAGAAGTTCTGCTACAAATGTAGCCACAGCATTTTCTGCTGTCACTTCCAGCTTCATGCACACACAAAATCTTGGAATTGAAAATGAGCAAGATTAACTTAAACAGGAGTCAGTTGATCTAAATGAAAACTCATGCTTCAAAGAGTGATATGTAGACACACTTTTTGTGGTTGCATGTGTAATATTTTACTTTTGGGCATGGTCTCCCCAAAGTAACAATCATTGGTTGATGCTGCTGGCTTCATAGCAGATTTTGTTTGTCCTCTAGTCAGTGATATCACTATGGCCTTTGTGATGAATGGAAAACTTAGTACATATTTTTAAAATTAAACATGCACTTTCATTTTTGAGGTCATTGATGACAGAAGGATTAATTACAAAATTCAAATAATATGATAAATAGCTATAGATCTACAACTGGTAGATGACATCACTGTAGGAAGAACATTCAAACTACTTGCCATACATTTTAAGACTAGACTGCTCAATGTCTATTTCTAGGCATCAGTGAGATATATGTCTAGGATACTGGTAACTTTGTGACTCCTACAGGCCACATATACTGTAACACAACCAGCTATTACACCAAGTGGCTGGCAGGGAGCAACATCTGATTTTTCTCCCACCACCACTAGGGACAAAATGAATTAGCTCTTGCACTGCACATTCTCCTTGTATCTGGAAAGGATAAAAAAAAAAAAATTAAAAGGAAGGAGAGAGAGGCTATGGCTGGTCATCTTTCAGTGCATATGTGTCTCATACTTACTGCCAGTAAGAAAATGCTAGGAGCTGGAAACAAAACAGAGGTCTACCAGACCTATTCTGACTTATTTTTATACAGCTATTAATAATAATAATCCTTGGGGAAAAATTTAAATACTTGGATATATGCAACTAACCAGGAACCTAGGATCAACAAAAGGTGAACTGAGACTCTCCTCTGCAAACTGGGATTACCAGTCTTCACAAAAGCAAGCTTCTAGTGGCGCCACCTGTCTAGGGGCAATTTACTAAGGGCCACGACCTATGGTATTTTGGAGATAAAATGGTGACCAATATATAATGCCTACTCTTTGGGTTTGCCCAGTTTATAGAGTTCACTCCTGTAAAGCATGCTGCTTCAAAGGCCATTTTCACAATTAACTCCTTTGACTTAGACCTGCTTTAGGAAGCACATCATCCCCTCTGCCGCTATTGGCTTTGAGAACTTTCCTAACCCTCACCCCAAAGGCGCTCAACATGGTGGAGCACAAAGCGCAGCATCTGTGTGCTGTTTTGAGGATGTTATCCCCGCTCAGCCCTGAAAGGACGGCCTGTTGCTCTAACTAGGCTTTCTCACTCTTCTCTCGGTGCCACTCAGCAGCTTCGAGAGCAGCCAAAGCCACAGGAATGTCAGGGTGATTATTGGCCAATGTCAAACTTACTTTGGAGCCAAGGCCTTTTAAGCTTGGGAGACAGATTTACCTTCCTTATGGGCTTAATAGAATTAAACAAATCAGCACTTCCTGCTGAAGGCGGGCAGCACAGCCACCAAGCTAGCAATATCATTAAGAAAGCACATGTGTTTAAAATAAAATTGTTTCTCAGAGTGAGTCTCGAAAACCTGCTATTCTGGCACACTCTTTGATTTTTAAGATTCTGTCAAGCTGTGATGACTTTAACCTTAGTCTTTGACACATTCTCGTTTCCCCTCTCTTCTTCTGTTCACCTAATAAATTGAATTTCTTCTAATGGAAAGAATAGAATGTTCTCAAAATATACTGGAGGATCAAGCCAGGGTCATTTTTTCCCTTCCTCATAAGACATTTGCACCCCTTGTCAATCAGTGATCCTGTTAATCTTCCCATTGCCCAACAAGAAGAAACACTGGCTTCCTCGCTGTTCTTAGCTCATGTTTTTAAGTTGCCAGTATCCAGGTTTTGTTATATTTTCCTAAGAACTGACTTTTGAATTTTCTGTTTATTCTTCAGTCCCATGCCCTCTGTCCAATCTCAGCCTTAATAACCTCTTCTCTGTGACAATGAACCCAGATTTCTACATTTATCACCCTGGTGTTGGAAGCAGATGGAGCCAGAATGGCTGGATCTCTAAACTAGCTCCTTCTACTAGGTAAATTTGAGCAGATTATTTAACCTCTCTGTCCCTCAGTTTTTCATCTGTAAAATAGGGTTAATAATAGTACTTGTTCTTATAGGTGTGTTGTGAGGATTAAAGAAGTTATATGTAAAGCACTTAGAAAGGTGGTTGGGTGTTGTTATTTCATACCTTACCTCCCTAGTTTTACGGAATCAAGTAGGGCAGAGACATTATTTATTGACAGTCAGTGCGGACAAGTTTTGCAAAGCACTTAAAGCAACTCTCATAGCATAACAAGGCCAAGTTTTAGTTTGATTGATATAGGATCAAAGTAATTTTACTGGAAGGGACTATGAATTCATGTAGAAGAGATGGTTGTCTTTAGAAGAAAATCAGTCCTCAGGGTTTGGGGACATATGTGTGATTTCAGATACTTCAGAAAAAATGACCTCAGTCTAGAATGCACACCATACACAAAAAATAAAACTTTTCTCCATAATTCATTCACGTAACTTATTCTGCAGTGACCAATGTTCTTTTTTGAACATTTCCACTGTAGACGTTCAAAATTACTCTAAAAAGGTGTTACGAAGTACCCATCTATCAGTATTTTCTTCATTATTCACATGTATATAACAAATTTGAAGGGGGGAAAAGCATCCTTTTATATTTATTTTGTGTCACACATATTAAATCATAAAAATTTCCTTAGAAAAGTTACATGACTCTTTTGAACAAGTTTTTTAGTAGGAAATTTAGATAATCTCACCAGGTCCCAGCTTGATCCCAAGGTGAGATAATATAAGTAAAATACCTTGTAACATGTCCATATGTGTGATATTGTTAAATCACATGGCTATGGTCTCATGTGTCTGGGTGTGTGTGTGTGTCTGTGAACATGGACAAGGGGACTACTCTATGGAAATTCAAACTACAGTTGCTAGCCCATTTCTTTATGTCAACTCTCCAAGTTATACTCTGCCTTCTTCCCTAATGGATAATAGTAATTGTTGCCAATTATTTAACACCTAGAGTTTTCCTGACATTGGGCTAGGCGCTTAATAGATAATATTCTTGGACTCATATATTTGATGCCATATAAGTCTGTGGCTTTCTGGGGAAGGTAGTTAGGCTCATGCTGTTCTTGAGTTTGGCCAGCCTTCACCAGCCTCTCCTATCCCCTCCATCATTCACGCTGAAGGCATCTTGAGGGGTGGCTCTGACAGAAGATAGACACACATATCCTTGAAGATCGTTCAGTCAGCTCTTTACGCCATGTTACCAATGACCAAACATAAATTTAAACTATTGAGATGAGAGCCTGAGACTGGATAATGCTGTGTCCCTAGTCAAACGCCACCCAACTTGGGATGTTGTTGAGCACAGGCCTCACAGCCCAGACCTTGCAGGTGGTGTCTTGATGGGAAGTCTTCCATGGAGCCCTCTCCATATCTACTCACTTCACCTCCCACTTGGCCTCCACCCTAACTAGTGCATCAGTTAATTCATCCTTGCTCTTCCTTCTAAGTCTGCAACCCGCTTCCTTTCTGGGCTAAAGTCCTTCCCCAACAGTCAGCCTGCTTCCCTTCTCCTCTGATGTCTTATAAATCTTTACAGCCTCCTGAGCTGGATCACAGCATTTTTATCTCCCACCTATTTTTCTGCCATGTATTTCGAAAGAGAAACCAGGGCTCTGAGAATGAAGGAGACCAGGGAAGGCACTGGTGTGAGCTTCTGCATTTGTTTTGCTGCATAGTTTCACTTTTGTCATTTTTCTTACTATATTTGTTTGTCTGTCTGTTCCTCTTTGTCTTAAAAAGAAAGCGTTCATCTCCTGCCAATAGAACTCATGAGTTCTTCATAGAAAATTTACTTCATCTTGAAAGCATAACTTTTGGATCTTACTAAACAATAAGAGAAACTATTTCTTCCTCAAATTTGAGCTACATTAAAACCTCTGTTCTATTTACTTTTATTAATGTGGAGAATCACAATTCTGGATCTGGATCACTTCTTCCCAATTCCTGTGTGTTTTTCTGCCCTTTCATTACACGGGGAGAGACTTCTGTTATGGAAAAATGTATCTCTAGTCTTCACATTAACGTTCTAAGGTAGGTGCTAAGTCTTACCATATGAAGACCTGCTACATTTATTAGAATTTCATACTAAACCATTGGCAGAAGAGGAAATGATCTATTAGCACAAGGTTTACAGAATAAAGCTTTTCAGGAGGCAACACTGTCAAAATATACTCACGGGTGAAACTCAGAATGTCTGAAATTCTAAAAATATGTGGGAAAAAATCTATGACCAGTACTACTAATACTGGTACTAGTGCAAATAAGAAGCACAATATGCACTACTATGTGATGTAAGGCCTTTTTGAAGAGACAAGCTGGCCCCATTAGCCCAGAGTGACTAACAGAAACCTCCCTCTCCTGCTTGGGTTCAGATCTCTTTCCTCCCCTGTGACCTGCTGCCTGGGCTCTCTAAACTTCTGCTTCATGAACTGGCCCATGTTCCTGATTATCATAAGCTGATTTACAGAGGACAGATCTCTTCTAAATATCAGCCTTCTAGGTATTTACAGGGAGTTAATTTTATTTGCAAAAATGTTTAGAAATAATACTTAAAATTAAGATATGTTTCTACGAGTGGAAAAAACAACTCTGAGAATTTCATTGAGCTAACTTGGCTCTGGCAGGGATGTGGCTAGACATAGAAGTTGGAGTTCATACTGATTATAACCTTTATCAGGGTAGGACTGCTACTAAAATTCTCCTGCAAACATCTAACATGAGGTAATCAAGTGTCTATCACTTTTGGGTTTCACCCTTCAAGATATTCTCCTATCTTTAGGCTCCAAACAAAAAAAAAATGTTACTAGATTTATGTTATTTTACTTTTCATTAATATATGTATACATTCTTCATGAGCATATTTAATTTACATGAAGTTAAGATCAGGCTATAAGATGATCCTCATCATCCACCATGGATAATTGCACCCTATGTTTCTTCCATCCATATGGCTTTTATACGGGACTTCATAATCCCAAGATGAGTCAATCACGTTTATCTGTGCTCTTTCTATTTTTGAGCTACTGCTTGGTGATTCCACTGCTGCCAAAGGAAAGGACAAGGCCCTAGAGAAGCAGTCAGCATCTTGCCAGGTGGGATCCTGTAGTACCAGACTGTGGCCTGGCAGATGCAGGTCTGGGCCCTAGCCCTACAATGCCAATATTTCATATGACCCTAGATGTCCCCCAAATCAAGAACAGTTTCTCTTACTGTGTATTATTATTATAAAAATGTCAGTATGTATTTAACCACAGCCTAAAACAGCCACAGGGATTTATAGAAAAGCCAAAACAGTCTGATCTAGCAGATTTATTTAAAGTTTCCCTGGCATTGTGAAGTCATTGGTTAGTTTTCTTTTCTATCTTGAATGCAATACTATATTCTAGTTAAACACAAAATGTCTTTAATCATTATTTTCCAGAATTCTTCTCATTGCATGACTCTAGTAGAGAGAGGTAGGAGACATTTAAAAGAGAAATTAAGCATTTTTCAATGGTTAAGTTCAAATCAGGTGCTATGGAAGATGTGGATTTTGAAATCTTATATTACTTGTCTGAATCCAAAGAGCCTGAAGATTAACAGATTGTTGACTACAAGAGACGGGAGTGAGCATGGAAGTCAAGGGTTAGCCTGAGGTGAGAATGGCCAAAGTCAAGGGACAGGTAACAAAATCGGTTCTCCTTCAGGGGAGGGAAGAACCTTGATCAGAGAAGGAGTACTTAGGAGAAAGCAAGACAGATATTTTTGGCAAACGAATGACCGTTGATCTTTCTTTTCACGTGATAGAACCTGTGAAATCAGGATAAACTCCATGAGAAAACATGGAGAAGTTAAGTGGAAGAAGTTTAAAATACTGATTCATGGCTTGCCATAGAAATTACCCACTCCTGATTCTCTTACATCCGCTACCCTAACAAAATATATATGAAGAATCTAAAACGTAATCTGAAAGTATTTATTGACCTTTTTAATTTTGAAAGTTGTATCTCTAATTGCTATAATACAGCCAGCCATTAACTAACCCAAGTCTAGACCTCAGAAACAGAGTAATCTGTCTAGATGCATGAGAGGAAGGTCAAGTTTCCACCCATTGCCCCTGGAATGCCAGAAGCCCAAGTCCTGTACCACTAACTAGAAGGTCTGGCAGCCACCCTTCTCTTACAAGATGTCCATGGTCATCCTTTCCCTCCTCCCCCATACATCTGTCCAAATGTTTTAAATCTTCAGGCAATGATTTTGTTACAACTCACACTTTGGCTTATAGTACATTGACCAAAAAAAAGTCTTCTCTTTCACAAAATGTCATCTTTCATCAAATGCTTGATGAATGATGATTTTTGAGCTATTGTATGGTAATTCTGATATTTGCCCAGCAGAAAGGGTCAGCTTTTGCCAAAGCAGTAATATCTGCATGGATAATAGCTGCATGGATATGAAAGTAGTACCAGGTCCTTGCTAGGGAGAGTGTACTGTGGCTCTTTCCTGTAATGCTATAAAAATTTAAATAATATCCTTATTGATATATAATTTATAGAACATAATGTTCACTCTTTAAAGTGTACAGTGCAATCAATAATTTTGATTTATCTATATAGAGTTTTGCAATCATCACCATAATCTAATTTTAAAATATTTTTATCACCTTCCCAAAAGTTATCTTGTACTCATCAACAGCCACTCCCTATTTCCATCTCTTCTTCTGAGTCTTAAACAACCACTAATCCACTTCCTTTCTTTATATATTTGCTTACTCTGAGCATTTTATATACATGGACTATACGATATGTGGGCATTTGTGACTGGCATCTTTCATCCCTGTTGTGGTGTGTATCAGAACATCATTCCTTTGTATTGCTGAATAATGTTCTATTGTATGGATTTACCATATTGTGTTTATCTATTTATCAGTTGATGGACATTTCAATTTTTTGCCTTTATGAATAGTGTAGATACGAACATTTGTGTACAAATTTTTATGTGAACATGTGTTTTCATTTGTTTTGGGTAGATATCAAGTGGAATTGCTAGGCCATATGGTAACTTTAATGTTTTCAATCACTGCCAAACTGTTTTTCAAAGTGCCCGCATCATTTTATATTTCCAGTTGTATTAGGGTTTTCAATTTCTCTACATCTTCACCAAAATTTGTTATTATTTTCTGTTTTTTTTTAATTATAGCCACTCTGCTGGTTATAAAATGGTAGTTAATGGGGCGTTTGCTTTACATTGTGCATTTGATTTGTATGATTGATGAAATTGAACAACTTTTCATTTGCTTATTGGCTATTTGTAAATCTTTTTTGAAGAAATGTCTATTCAAATCCTCTGATTTTTGTTAATTGGGTTATTTGTCTCTTATTATTGAGTTGTAGTAGCTCTTTACATATTCTAGATACAAGTCCCTTAATCAGTTCTGATTTGCAAATAGTTCCCACCAGCCTGTGGGTTTTCCACCTTCTTCACAATACCTTTTGAAGCATTTTTAATATTGAAGAAATGCATCAGTCTTTTATCACTTGTGTTCTTGGTGTCAAATCATTGCCAAATCCAAGGTCACAGTGCCAAGATTTTATCTGATCCTTGTTATAAAGAGAAAGGGACCCAATTGTTAGGCCTTGGGAGCCTGTATCATGACTGCTCACAAACAGCAATTTCTGCTTAGCCTTTTTTTTTTTAATTGAAGTATACTCAGTTTACAATGTTGTCTCAATTTCTGGTTTGTAGTATAATATTTCAGTCATACATATACATACTATATTTCTTTTTATATTCTTTTTCACTATAGGTTACTACATGATATTGAATATAGTCTTAATAGATATCCTTAAGCATGTCTTGGTCTGATCTCTCTTCCTACTGCGTTGCTACCCAAAAGTCCCAGGCATAGAAGAGCAAGGCAAGAGGAAATGGGTTGAAGCAGACAGTTGGAAAAAAAAAAAAAAAAAGAGAGTGCTTAGGCAAGTTAATTTTAATTTTGTCTGATTAACACAGTTCCTTTAGGTTAAATCTTCAAGCATTTTTCTACCAGATACTATATCCCCCTTTTCAAGACTTCTTTTTCCCTATTTTTTCCTGGATAACATGTATGCTCAGGGGAGAATGTCCATGTCCTCATGAAAGGCCTCTCTGGGGTCTCTGATCTGCATGGACCCTCACTTGCTCCACTGGAAAGTAAATCCTTTATTTCACCCGGTTATTGGGCATGTTGCTTTTCAAAGTAGCTGCATCCTCAGCTGTTTTTGCTTGTTTGTTTGTTTTGTTGTTTTTTGTTTTGTTTTGTTTTAGAGTATTGTGCTGATACAACCAGCTGGTCTCTGACAAGTTAAACGGAAAAAATTGTATGAAAAAATAGTCTCCTTTCTTTCCCCACACTCTTCAAAAAATTTTGAATAACTACCAGCATTTCCTTCTTGCCTTTATTTATTTTCCAATTATTTTGCTTTTTAATTTTATAAGAAGAGAGCTTATAGGCTCACTTTTTGGTAATTAAAACAATTAAAATGAAAAAAATCAATGTTCACGAACTTTTAAATGTTGTAATGAACTTTCAAATACATGGAAAAAAAACCCTGAAAACAGGTGGGACATAGCTTACATAGCAAAGGAAAAATAAATGTTCAAGCATGAAAAGTAATGACAGAGAAAAGGGCCAAACATCATCTGTGATGCTCCAAATGAACTAGTTTAATCCTCATACTTAGAGCTTTTCCGTTCAGGGTAGAAAAATACAACTCTTGGCTACTTACAATAGCTACAATGACATAGAATAAAAGTTAAAATAAAAGGATGATCAAAGACTTACTTGGCAAAAACAAAATAATAGAAAGTAGTCCTAGGGGAATTGATGGCAAGAGCCTACATTCAGAGGAAATTTCACAACTTTAAACATACATATTATTAAACAAGAATTAGCAAAACAATAAAATAAAATAACTAAGAATAAAAGAAAAAAATAAAATCATATTTTGAAAGCAAAGTACAGTGGATTAAAATCAGGAAAAAATAGAATTAATGAACCCTTAGATTATTGGCAATAAAATTGAGTAGATATTGGTTTCTAGAAAATCTGATTAAGAAAAAGAAGAAAACAAGTAAATTGAATTAGAAAGAGAAAGGGTACAAAAATCAAATAGAGTAAAATGTATCAGATTACACTGTAAGATCCTATATATGCAGTAAATATGTGAAACTTAGTGAATGGATGATTTTCATGAAAGATATTAAACAAAAATAAAAATTAGAAGAATCTGAATTGAATAATACCCATAGGCATAATGAAAAACACTTCAAAAAATTATTCAAAATTCTCCAGGGATTGTTCTACCAGTGAATTATTCGAAACTTTAAAGAAACTAGTAAACTCAATTCTATATAATTTGTTTCAGAAGGTAGGAAAAAAATATGGAAAGCGATTGAATCTATTTTATGAATCTGGGATAATTCTGACATCAAAATCTGACAAACATTATACAAAAATAATTAAACTAAAGACAGATCTCTCTTATGAACACAGATATACGATGAATCGATATTAGGAAATGTATCCCTGGCATTTATTAGCCACTCGATAAATACATCTTGCCTCAGTAAGTAAGGAAGGCTAACCAGAATGAATTTCCTTGGCTTCTTAGTCCTACACCTACACGTTTAATTCACATAAGAACCCATCCTCACCTAATTTTCTTCTGTTTCAGAGGAGGGAGAACAGTCTTTTGTCAAACATCAAAGCTTTCAACTATGTTCTGGATCCCATTCTATAAGCAAATCACACTTCCGGCTTTGTCAGTTGCTTCTTTGTCAGTTACATGTAGTCTCTTTCTCTCTATTAATGATTTCTTTTCAGCTCTTAAAAAATGCTTCCTCAGTTCTGCATCCTCATTCATTCATCACATATTTACTGAGCATTTACAAGTACAAGATGTCAAGTGCACTCAAAAGTCATGACCAGATTATATGAAGTCCTTGCCTTCAAGGAGCTTTCCATCTGGTCAGGGGTCAGCTAAGTCAGACATTGCAGGGCAATGTGCTAAACGTGGCTATGCACAAGTACTACCAGAGCTCACTGGAGAGGGGTCTGTGAACACTTCTTCTCCAGTCAGTGTCATGTCTTTCCCATTTCCTTTACTAATGATCTTCTACAAGAAGGTAGCTTCCACTTGTCATTCTAATTCTTCACTTTCTGTGAATCCCTCCTATAGATCACTCCCTCCTTGAAAGCCCCATAACCGTATGCTCTTCTGCTTTTACTTCTTCCTCTTTGGTCTTTATTACACATTTTCTTTTGCAGACTCCTATTCTTTCATGCAATTCTTTATTGTGTATGAGCTATGTTTCAAAGGAACACTGGTTGCTTTTATTTTCTCAGTCTGCATACTCTTTCACAGCGCACACTCTCTCTCATCTAATTCCATGGTTCAACTATTATCTAAACGTTGGGTCTCAGTCTCTACCTACAAAATATATCTCTCTTCTGAGCATCAGATTCAAAACTCTAGCTCTCTATGGAATCTTTCCAAATGAATGCCTAACTGGATTCTTAAATACATGTCCAAAATGCTTTTGGTATCTTTTCAAACCTACACAGTCTACAACACAGTCTACATATTCTATTCTACACATTCTATGACAATGAAAAGCATCACTATGTATCCAATTTTCCAAACTATTCTTTATTTCCTTCTCTACCCCTCCCCATCAACCTTGGACATCAGGTCCTAGTCACTACACTTCCTTAGAATCTTTCAAATTTGTTTCCTTTCTTCTATGACCACTGCCTCAAGATCAGATCATCAGCATTAATTACTTGGATTATTGCAAAAGCTGTTTAAATTGTTTCCTTACCTTCTTTCTTGCACCTCTTTAACATACTTTTCTTTTAAGGTGGCACTAGAGATATCTTTTAAGAGACAGATCTACTAAGATCATCCATTTCTTTAATGACACCTCACATCATAAAAGGCTCTCATGACCTGACTCCTACCTGTCCCTTCTGCCTCATGTCTCTATTATTAATAGTTTTACAATCATAGCTTTTTTCTCTAAGCCCACAGGAGATGTATATTTTGACCAGAGTCAAAAAATAAATAAATAAAACCAGTGTTCATATGCACATGAATACCCTCAGTTAATTCCCACCTTGCTCTATTCACTCTCCTTGTGATTAATCACTTTTTCATTCAAATTCTTGCATTTCCCACCCCAAAATGCCTACAAGTTATGAGCTATCTTAGTAGCAAGATAAAAATGGCCCTCGATCAGACAGTTCGGTCCATCTTTACACTCTCAATAAACACCATTCCTTCCTAAGCATACTTTGTTCCAGGTGTACCAAACACTTCTAATTCTTAAAGCACTGAAAATTAGTTTCATCATGCTATCAAAACATAAGGCTCATATGCATTCTGATTTCTTTGCTCTAATCCAAAGAAAACTAAGTAATTTCTGATAATGCTAGTCTTTCACGTGGAAGGAATTTCTCTGCCCAAGATGACACAAAGATGGTTTTTAATTGAATTAGATTTATCAGAGTGAGTGTATAAATTGACATTCTAGTCCTTTAGATCACGTTTTGTGAGGTTTGCTGTTTGAGTTTACACGCCCCATTCTTCCAAGTCTGGAACACAAAAGGGACTGAATTATTGAATCTGCAGGACTGAGTCTAGACTCTGACATGTGATAAACTCACCAGCACAAAGATAATAAAATATTATGAGGGACCAGGGTGGCCTTTCCAGGTGACACTTCCTTTGTCTCACTCTGAGCCTGTTTCTACATTGCCCTTTGTCAGCAGAAATGTCATCCCCTCTGTGGCACATTCTTCACCGCTCTGGGCAGGGTTAGGCTCTCTCTTGGGTGCTCTCCCAGACTTTGTTCTTGCCCCTTCTCACCTTTTCTTAAAGTTCTTTGCTTATGTGTCTATGTGGTCCTATGCCTTCAGGTACTAGATGGTTATAACTTTTCCTTTAATCAACTGGTTCATCTCCTTGAATTTTGTCCAATTCTTTTTTCCTTATTTCCCTTTAATTTTTACACTGCACACAAAATAAGATACTTTCTTGAGAACCGAAGCTGTTCTTGTTATCAAATAAGACTTTAATACTTCGGTCAGGAAGTTATTCTAATTCCACCGAGAGCTCCCAGAGCGAAGTATTTTCCAAACTAGTCCATTTACTTATCTTCTAATTGTTTTCAGCTTCAATTAAACATATCAGCTCTGTAGCAGTTTTAACTAACTCTTTTTGCCACAGGATCTAGAGGTGATTATTTTTGTTTGGTTTGGTTTGGTTTGGGTTTGAGTTGTTGCTATTAATGCCACTGATCTGAACCCCATGTTCCATTTTTTTTCTCAGCAAAGTAGCTATTTAACAAATAATAGAGGAAGCCTTTGAGTTCTAAAAATTCTTGACTGTGTAAAATACACTTGTAACCTGCAGCTTATAGAATCAGTGCATATCCTAATGGTTTTTTAGTAGTTTAAGAGGTGTTTGAATTATTACGTGAGGGAAGTCACTGTAACAGTTAAGCAAAATAACTAAACACATCTGAAGCCATATAATTTAATGTATTAGGAGCAGATCTTTTGAAAATTTCCAGAAAGTTATCCAATATCCTATTGACCAGCGTTTTAAGACACATTTTATAGCTCAAACCCTCAACTTAAGTGCCTACATCGTCCACTAAGGGAGAGAGAAACGGCATAATGGTAACCCTAGCCGTGGAAAAAATGCTGTTTCTTTAGTGCCCCATTATTTCCCAGTAAGTATTGTAATTGAGAAGAAACTTCCCTTAAATGTGCTAAATCAATTAATTACCCCCACACACTTGCTTTAACATCCTGCACTATTGAAACAACTTCCAGATGTCACATTTGCTAATAATTCTTTGGTCGTCCTGTTTCAGTGAGTCGACTGTATCACTCCGGCTAGGAGCGCCGAGATTCAGGGTCGCAGTTGTCCCGGATAAGGATCACTCTGGTGATGAGCTGCATCTTGGCAAGGCCACAAACTCATTTGTTATCTCGTGTAAACAGTTTAGTTATTTTACACCTTCATTTCCTCCTCTGTAGAAATGAGAGTAGTGATTGGTGGTGTTAAGGAAACAGTAACAACAAAAATGAACATAAGCAATTCTGTGTTTTGTGAAGAACTGTATGTGTGCTTAGTAGTAATCATACTTTGATGTTCACCATGTTCTTGCATAAGAATGATCTCATTAACTCATTTTCCCATTGAGAAAGTGTGTATGGCAACATTATGCTCTGTTTGCTATTAAAATGCAATCTTTTTTCATTTACAGTTTCATGCTTGTTTTATTTTAGACCATTAAAAAAAATGTTATTCTAACATACCCGGCAAATTATATTTCTGAAGTCCACTATTGTGGAGAATCTGAACAGAACTGTATTTATCCTAATAGTGAGCTTTATTCATTAAATGCCATTTTACAAAATGAAGAGGTACATTTGGAATTGCTTTGCTGCCTTAGATTTTCTAGAACCTTTAAAACCGCATCACCATTAGTTGAACTTCTTCTCAAGTTTTGTGCATTCTACTAACATCAAACTATGTGGCAAATTTGCTTTTAATATTTGTCTTCTAGCTTTGTGCTTTATTAGAAATAACTCATTTACAGAAAACCTTTTATTTGGATTGGTGGTAAGAATAAACACATAGTTCTCAGTGACTTTTATTATTTATTATAAAGTAATTTGGCAGGGTGTTGTGTAGGCAACTAAACAAAATAAAAGATTAATCAGAACTACCAATCTTTTTCTGATTCGCAGAGTAACAGAAAACAGCAGCCCAGCCCTGTTTCACTCCCTGAAGGTTTAGTTCAGTATGTGCCAGTGATGGAAAACATCGTCTGCCTATAAACCAACAATTAGGGCTGCTTTCCATTGACTCAGTCAGTCAAATGTAAAAATACAAAAGACCAATATAAAATAAGCCCTCTTCTGTGGGCCTTCACATGCCAGAAGTGTAAATGCCCTCCGATATATGTTGCTCCTGTTACATACCAATGTTCCACCAGAATTTGTAGGTTTAAAAGTTCACATTTACTGCAGAATTGAAGACAGAAGGGTCAAAATCAGCAGTTTTTCCCTGTGTTACAGCACAGTCTGGGAAAAAAGACTTAGTTGGAAGAAAGGAGTCCTAAATTTACTTTTTGGATAAGGCTGTAGTTGAAGTGAGGCTGATGAATAAATTACATAGCCTCTTGGTATATTTTCTTATATGTTCCTTCCATTAATTGATATAAAATTCCAGAAAAACTCACTTCAAGTTGTCACTATTCTTAGAAGTAAGCACACTACCCAGGACTATCTTTAAAACGGCCAGTTAACATGTATTCTATTTTCTATTTTTTGAGAGCAGGGCCACAGAAAGCGATCTGTATTCTTACCAGTCCACGCAAGAAGTAACTCTTAAAATCAACTATGAAGAAATGTTGGAGAAAGAAAACAACGTGAGTTTAGAAGAAAGCTATGAAAGGAAGATATTTTCTGGGGGGAAAAAAAAAGCTAAGGTGATAGTAACAGTAACAGGTCATGAAACGCTGTTACACATTCACTGATAATCAGATATTTGTTTGAGTCATGTAGAATGAATTTAGGGTAGATATAGGAAAGATCTGCCTGGCATGGGTGGGGGGGGAACCAAATGTAATTATTGATATTCTTGTCTTCAGTTACAGTAAACACCATTCTGCTTGAGAGCAAGGAAGGTAACGAGGTGATGCTTGAAGCGATTTTCCAATTTAACTCTTGTTTAAGAGTGTTCTTAGAAGCTGTTACATTAATAAGGTCTTTTTTCTGGTGTTCTTAATAATTAATGACTTTTCAGCCAGTTGAAATATTGCAAGAAATCAAATATTTTACTACTACTTTAGAGGATATTAAAAGCATTCCATCCTTATGTCCATTGACCAAACATTTTGAAAACATTGTATATTATTTATGCTTATAAACTTAAATGAGTACAGTTCATCATCCGTTGCTGCCTGATGACATCAGGACCGATGCTTCAGTTTGGTAGGAATATGTCTGGTTTTTGCATTTTTCTTGGTGGCTTGGAGGGAATAACAGTTTTCTGTTGCTGGGTTCTCTGCCACTAGGCCTGGTGTAATGAGTATCTGTCCAAAACCCTTCCAAAACAAGAAATTAAAAGTGAAAGAGAGGAAATTCCTATTCTTGTTAGAATGAGGAGGGGATGAAACTGAGAACTACCAGACTTTGTGGTAAATCTCCACAATTTACAGAATCAGAGTTAGCACTTCTTAACGAGCTGATGATTACCAGGCCTTCGGCCATCTGGCTTCTGCTTATCTCCCTCACCTCATCTTCAGTCCCTTTCCTGGTTGTTTCTACCCTCCTCGCTTCCCAAACTGCTTTAAGTGTCTTGAATGTGACATCCTATTTCACTTATGAATCTATTAAATATGGATTCTCCTGCCCAAAACATGCTTTCCCCTATTCATTCAAAAGACTGGATCTAAACTTAACATCATTTTCTTCTAAGGACGCTGGGTTAGCTGGCTTCGTTTTCTTACATTTTCAATATGACAGATACCTCATATCGGTGTGTTCAGATTCCAACTGACCATTCTGTAATGTGCTTTCTTACAATTCAGCATCTTTTTCTAGAGTTCTTTGCACCTAAAATTCTGAATAAGATTTAGGTTCCCTCACTTAGATGCATTTATGTAAGATCTGGAAGAAAAAAGGAGATGAGGCTGTCTTTCCACACTTTCAGCTATTTCTATTGGCTTTACTGGCTGCTAGAGACATACAAATTTTACAGAAATTTTTCCTCCAGTTGCAAGGGCAACATAATATATTTCTATAGATCACAGCTATTGCAGAGTGTTCCTGTGTTCAATAGTTATAGTGACAGCTTAAAGAAAAAAAGCAATCAAGGTAATTATCTCATATCATGTAGAAAAAAGAATAATATACATTTTTAAATTATTTCCAATAGTTCTTTTTTTTTAATCAACCAGGCTTATCATCATCATAACAACCCCTTAACCAAACTCCGTAGAGACTTTGTCATGTCACAAAATCAAGGACAATATACGAAAGTCATATTGATAAAGTATAAATTAGTCCAAGGTTAAAATGTTACCCAAGGATCATCTCTGTCACTTGCATCTTTGGGAAAACTTCAGTAACAGGGTATCCATAACAATTCTTTTTCCTATGACACTTCTTTGAAGTACTACTTTGACATTTGAAGAAGAAACTATATACTTCTGTTTTTTATGACATTACTCAGATCTTCAACCATGTGGGGAAAACTGACAGTCTAGTATTGTTTTGCAATAATGTTGTTGTGTAAAAAAAAATTATTTACATCATCTAAACAATTTCATAATAATTCCCAATCACCTTAAGTAACAGACAGGGTAGTATCTTTTTTTTCCCCCATTTTTCTGAGGCTGGGGGTCTGTGACAAACTTAACAAAGAGCAATATTTGGAGTAGATTTAAACAGATTAATAGATGGTGCCTAGTATCTCCCAGCAGGAGATACCAGAAGTGTATCACCATAAAAACTAGACACAAAACAAAAGGAAAATCTACTAACTAAGGGCAGGGAAGCAGGTAGCAGGATAAGCGACTGGACAACCAACATGGTGATCTGGGGAGTTAAGATAATGGGAGAAAGCAGGCACTCTACTCTTACAACCACATGTTATCAACTGCCAAGGGCTATTTGAAAAGACTGTTGACATTCTCTATTTTTAAATGGTCACATGAGTCATCTATTTAAACATTAGGATTTATCATTCTCTTGTGATCTTAAGTTTCTCTAACCACTGTCATGTGTGCTCTTATTTTGAAGGACTAATTTCTTCCAATCATTTAGGTTCCAGGTAAAGACCTACTCCTGCACATTTAACTCCCTCCAGTAAAGTACCCTATCCCTTCTCTCTTTCAATGTGTTGTCACAATTATTTTGATAGTGTCAACATCTGTAATATGCTGCCTTCTGTTGTCACTTAACTGTGATATCTAAAGAGCAAGATGCCTTATCATTTGTCTGGAGACGCCCACCCCAGTGCGATGATACCATTATGCACTTAGATCATTGCTGAGAACATTTGTATTGAATGAGTAAATGACCTGGTACAGTTTGCCAGAACAGAGGTAGTGAGGCATGGACCAGAAAACAAAACCCTATAATGAGAATGAAAAGAATGTGTTTCAGCTCTGCCAGTGCCTGGCTTAGGGATCAAGGCAATCACTGAAGCCTTTGGGGCCTTAGTTCCAACTCAAGTTCTCTTGTAACATCTGAATGTTATCTATGTATTGACATAATACCACAAAAAAAGTACAGGAAATGAGTAGATGTTTTGATCTTCCTAATAGTGTTTCTTGCCCACATTGCAACTAAGACATCAAGATTTAACTGTGTTTTAGAGTACTCAATAAATTACATGAGATTTTCAACACTTTCTTATAAACTAGGCTTTGCTTTGGATGATATTGCCCAACCATGGGCTAATGAAGTGTTCTGAGTATGTTAAAGGTAAGCGAGGCTAAGCTACGATGTTCAGTAGATTGGCTGTATTAAATGCATTTCTGATTTACAATATTGTCAATTTACGATGGGTTTATTAGGATGTAGCCCCATCAAAAGAGGAACGGTGTAGTTTCTTTTTCACCTTGCATTGGTAAGACAGTGGTATAATATAATTACAAGGTGTATAGAGAGTTTTTTTTAAAAAAACTATCTGTTTATTAAAACATAGAAACAATACATTCTGAGCCCTAACTTCCCCTCACCAGCACGGATCATATGCAGGATCTTGTATATATCGCTATAGATCAGGATAATGCCCTCATATTCTTATAGCTGAAAAATATTGTCTTAATATGACTTTTACCATTATCATCAGGGCACTATACTCCTTATGAAAACTTTTAGATAAATTTTGAGCTGTTTTTTTAAGGCTGTCAGCCTTATTAACAGAGAGAATAGTTTGACCAGGTACTGGAAATTATATCTAGTGTACAGAAATGAAAGCGTGAACATCCCCAGAACATCAAGGTATAGACAAAGGTGGTTAATCTATGGATAAAGTCAGATAGATTTTAAGGACTAAGTTAAATATGCGGTATTTATTTTCTCCTAAAAGACTATTATTTCTCTACTATGGGCAACCTGAAGTATGGAAAACAAAACTGTTTCACCAATACCACAGTCTAAGTTGACTCCTTCTTAAACTCCTAAGTAGGAGTGGAACAATGGGAAAAAATGTGATCCTTGAAGGCATCCAAGTCATAAGTCACACATAGCACTTACTTACCAAGTAATGCAAACAGCGTTTGTGTGTTTGTGTGTGAGATACAGACAATAGAATACTACTCAGCAATAAAAAGGAGCAAATACTGATGCACAGCAAAACATGGATGAATCTGAAAGTTTGTTATGTATTCTACATCTTGTTTTGTGTATGTAACTTAGTCAGCTTGGACTACTGTAACAAAATACTATAGATAGAGCAATAGACAATAGAGGACAATAGGGGGCAATGGAAATATTATTTCTCAAAGTTCTGGAGGCTTAGAAGTCCCCTAGAATTAAGAATCTGATGTCCCAGGGGTGACCAGGGTGACTAAACTTGATTAGACATCACCACACAGAGCCTCCAACAGCGATTAACATGACCTCTAGTGCAGTCTTTCCAGAGAGGTCTGCTTCATAGCATTCAGCCAATAAGTAGGGTGACATACATCCAATATACCTGGGATTAGTTCAGTTTATTTATGTTGTCTCAGCATGAATATTAATTGCACTCCCTTTTTATTCTGAAAAGTTCCCCACACGAACTTTAAATTTTATGTTGCCTTCCTTACAAGCATCTAGACTCAACCTTTGACTGATGATAGGGCTGGGAAATCCTCTCCCTTCTCCAGATGCTAGCATTCACTAACACACAAACTGGGGTATTCACAAAGCTGGCTGCTGCACCATACTCTTCCTTACCCTTGAAGCTTAGTCATTTGTGACACAAACAAGTGAGTCTAACACTGGCTCCAACAGTTCCAATCAGGTGGCTCATTTCCACATCCAACATTAATTCCCACTATCCAACATGTAAACTGGCCCCCTTTCCATCTAATTTAGACTTTTATTTTTTATTAATGCCCTGAATTGCCATATTTTTTCCTATATTCCCCCCATGGAATCGTCTCAGACATTTACGAGCTCCATGCATCAAATAACCTATTCCTTTTCCCATCGTCACCCCGCTCTCAAACTTTATTATCTTGAACATTTAAGTTTATCATAACAGTAAAGATCCTCTATCTCTTTGATCAACTCTTAGGGGTATCTGCCTTAGATTTAAAAATAAGCTGTGAATGAGTACCCCAGGGTATAATTTGGAAAATGGCGTTTTTATGTTTGGATTTTGTTTAAAAACAAAAAGGAGAAAGGAGAGAGGAGAAGAGGAAAAAAAGAAGTGAGAAGGAGAGAGTTTCTACATCAAGTTCACTGAAGAATTTGGTCAAACTATAATTTCAGCGGTAGTAAACACTGACAGACTCTTCACTGAAAGTTACCAGACACCCCTTTGTTTAACAACAACACATACCACGTGTTCAAGTGCAAAAGTGTGTTGTTCAGTTAGGAAGAGAGAAAGTTGATTGATATTTTTTACATAATATAGTAAGAAATAAAAATAAAGATTTTTTATTCCCCTGTTTCATTTTGCAACTTTCCACAGTTTAAGCTGCATAGTGATGATGATGATGACATATTATTTACAATATAAGAATACTGTAAGTACCTTCTGCCAATAAGAAAAGAACAAGGTAAAAAAAAAAAAAAACTATAAAATTTTCTACCCCAACTCAAAGATGAAGCAACAGTAAGGGGCAGGGATAGGTCTTCGTATGTATGTGGAGATATCCATGTAATCTAGTCTATGAATTGCATGTGGTTTTTAACTCTATTGAGGGCCTCTAATAAGCATAAATAGTGAGTCAGAGCCAATGGTACAACCAGTTGATTTAGTAAATTTGCTCTAACAGCTGTTCAAGTCCAAAAAAAACCAAAACAAAATAATTAGCCAGCTGAGCTATTTAGCTGAAATAGTTGATTGAGCAGAAAATATACCCAACAGGGCCAGGTGGACTAAGAACTCAGCCCCTCATCGGCCAATTAAAGGAAGGCAGCCTTTCAGAACTGGGTAAGTAATGGATTTTTCTTCATTTCCTCAGTCTGTCTTGGGAGAGACTCAAAACAACTCCCGAGTTGAGAGCTTTATACTTTTTAAAAGAATCTGGAATAAAATATTATATTGTCCTTAGATTCTGACTGATGCCAAATCTCCTCACTCTTCCCTCTGGCTGTCTGTCACTTTCAAGATTTATCTGAATGTTCTCTGCCATCAACAGTTCAAATTTTCAGTTTGGTTCACTGCAGCCAAAAGCATTATGATATTAGAACCCTCAAGATAAAGATTAAATTGCATAGCAATGGCTGCCTGCCATCTTAACAATATAGAGGCATGAGTTTTAGAGCATTAGCCATTGCTTATTTTTGTGCATGAATAGGAAATATTGGTAAAATTTTTTACCGTGAATGACAAGAGTAGGAATGAAAGAATATCATTGAATGGTTTTCTCTATACTGATGAAGAATGAAAATTCTATCAGTTTCAGCTTTGCTCTTACATCTGTTTCCTGGAAAGAAAGAATGTAGTGCCAGTAACAAATATGCTAATTACAATTTGGGCCATAGCTTCAAAATCTTTAAGTAAATGCCGAATACTTTAGTTCAGTCAGGAAATTTGCTAAGACACATTTCTTCTGACAGCTGCCAAGAGGAATGTCTGTTTTTAATACTTGAAAGATATACCAGATTTGCACTTTTAAATAATCACAGTTTTACAGCTCCTATTGGAGGCTTATTGAGCTCTTGACTACATTTTCAGCATTGAATGTCAGAAGGTACCTACTTCAAATAGGTTTTTTTTTTTTTTTTTTTTTTGGTGCCAACCATACAACTACTTTAGACAGCATTTATCTCAGAGTTAAAATAGCTAATTGTCTGGCTTTTTTACTTTGTGTAATATTGAATGATGACAGACATAAAGATCCAAATCATTGGTACCCAGAATGCCTAAATTTACAAGCCTTAGAGAGTACAGACCAGCCAGCCCATTCATCCTGGCCATCCTCAGGGGAATGCTGGTCTTCATACTCAGATTTATTGTGTGGTGGCCCTCATTATTTTTAGATCAGCAGAAAAATCAGCATTGCTATGTAATGATCTCTTTATTTCCCTCACTTAAAACTGGCATCACACTCCAAACAAAGCAACCAAACTAGTGACAAAAGTAGAAAAGATTTTCCAATTCTAGTTTCCTGAACAATATGTTTATTAAAAAAAACTAGTAAAGGCAAAAGTAGACTTAATGTCAAAGAAGCTAATGCATTAATGTATTTCAAAGACTTACGCAAATATTCTACATAAACTTCTTTTATAGCTCCCACTTCTTCTTCTCTGTGATGATAAAGGAACCTAACTCCTGTCCATCAAGAATAATTGAATTTTTATTTACAACTGGATGGACTTAGGCCAAGCTATGTTTTCCTTAGCATGACTTTGGGTTGTCCTTCTACTGTGGGCTTACTCAGTGTAACATTTCAGTATCGTTGAAGTAAATGCTGACTTTCCTACAAAGACAACAGCCTGAATGTCTTGGCATTTTATAAGCAAAGGACATAATGTTCTGCTTATTTAAACTACTTTATAAAACCTTATGAGAAACACTAAAAATAGTCAATGCCTTGAAATTGTTCTTTTCACATCTATACTACCACTTGGAATTTGATCTTCAGAGAAGGGAAAGAAACAAATATGTACTCAGTCATCCTTATCGACATCATCAGCATTGCCTTCATCATTTCTAGGTCTACTATATGCCAAGAATTGTAGCAGACACTTAAGGCCTGATATTTTATCTCCATAAAAATCTTATATAGGGTAAATACTATTATCCAATTTCATGGATGAAGAAACTAAGTTTCAGAAAAGCAGTGAGTTGCCTGAGGTCATGTAGCTATTAAGTGGCAGAGCTGAAACTCACATCCAGGTTTGTTGGATAAGAAAATGTTTGCTTGTTACATTAGGCTTTCTTAGGGGGATGAAAGCAGTAGCGGACAAGGCAGTTTTCTCACAGGGAGAGTAGGGTAGCAAAATACGTGCCCCACTATTTGTTCTATCTAATGACATCTGGGCTTAAAATACTATGAAAATATATCATGAACGGTGTAAGTCAGAAATCTTGCGTTATGTGTCTCCCATCACCAGAGCACAGAACACAGGTATAGGTTTCAGACCAAAAGTTCTAGGAATACACACAATTGGCTACAGACTATGTCCAAGGGAAGGTGTGGTCAGCAACAACAACAACAATAAACAAAAGGGTAAAGACAAGTTATGGGTAGAAGAAGGGAGAGTGACTTAAAGAAGAATCCCAGATTTTCAGGTTGAAAGAATTTTAGGAATTATTTAGACCCACCTAACGTGTGAGCTGTTCTACCACACATGATCATTTACTTGACTATCCCTGTGACTTATACAAACAGCCGATTTTCTCTCCTAAGTCATTTATTTCTTTGCTCATTAAACACATCCACAAGCACATTTCGAAACTGCTTTGTGCCATGAACTGTGCCAGGCACTGAAAGGACACACAGCCAATGGCCCTTTTTCTCAAGTTCCTTTTCATATTGAGCCAAAGTCTCTTTCACTACTATTTCCAAACTTGGGTACAAGTTTCACTGAAGGAACTTACCAGAATGTTTTCTTTTTTCAAGTTATATCATTTCAAATATCTCAAATCATCTAACATGCCGCTTTGTCTGGGAGTGGGCCCTTCCTCCACTTCTCTATTTTTTCCTTTCACTTTTGGAGTGGGAAGCTGGGAAAACTTTCTCCTATGAGCAATCTTTGATTTTTTTTTTTTTTTTGGATGGTTACAACTTTATTTTTGTAACACCTTTATTGTGGATTACCCATATTTCAAATGTACAATTTGATGAATTTTGACAGATGTATACACCAGTGAAACCATTGCCACAATCAAAATAAGCTATCTTTAATTTTAGAGAATGGGGGGGGGGCATTGGGAGAACAATGGGTAAGGAAGGCAAAACTGGTTGTTCAGTGTGGCTCCAGTCTGACTTGTAGGGATCATAGTAAAGGGCATGCTTGATACATTGTAATATCATCCAGCCCAGGTTTCTAGGATTAGAAAGCAGAGATTTGAAGAAAAACAACGAATGTGTATTTGGCTGGAATAATCCTTGTCTTGTACCGCTTGAAAACCTAACTGCAGACATATGTGACTAGATTGGCTAGAAATGAAGCAAAGGAAAAGGTACAGTAAACACATTTTCTCATATGACAGAGTTTTTAGTTCTACACCTCTCCTAATAATGATCCTCTGAGCTTGTTTTAATTTATCTACATCCATTATAAAATATGATTCCTAAAACTCAACTCAATATTATATTTCTAATGTGGACAGTGGAAGTAAAGCAGAACAAACGATTGTCACGTTTTAAATATTGTAATTTTAACTAATATAACCAAGCTTTGCTTTGGCTTTTTTTTTGCCTCACCATTGACTCATATAGACTTTTTTTTCCTACAATTTCATATACTTCATAACATCTACAATGCCACATTTCCATCATCTTTTACATGTGCAATTGATGTTCAAACTCACTTTATTAGAATCAGATTTTCACTCCAAATTTTCAGCACTAATTATTTTATTAACCAGAATAGTCACACTTTCTCCCTAATTTATTCTGCATAAATTTGATGAGCATATTATATACAGTTGATTAAGAGAGGAAAATGAAACCATGGACAAAGGTGTGGCATTCTAATGTCCACCTACTCTAGAGGGACAGAAGTCTTATCATCAGTTACTTTGGCCATTCAGTTCTCTCTGTCCTTGAATCTGATAAGCTTCTTCATTTTGTCCATAAGGAGATATAAAAGTGGATGTTAACTCTCTGCTTACATTTACTTTCACCTTTTAAAAAAATTTAAACAATTTATTTAAACTAAGTAAAACAAACAAACAAAACATAGCAAAACACAAAACAGTTCACCCATTTCTCCCACCTGCTACTCCCTGCCTCTGGCAACCACCAAGTTCTCCGTGTCTTTTGTAATTCCATTTGCAAACTCACTCAAATAAAGAAGTAGAATATCTTGTTTTTAGAGAAGTTATGATGGGTTCAATGGATCCCAATTTTTCTTATGGCATTCAAAAACAATGTTACTAATATTCGCATGCCAATACTCATGAATAACCCCAAAGGGCATTACTATGGTGGTGTTGATGGTGGAAGCAGCTTTCTCTCTCTCTCTCTCTCTCTCTCTTTGAGAGAATCAGAACACATGCCCATTTCCTACCTCCAATTTCTTTCACTCACTGCAATTCTTCAGAAACCACTGTACTTATTAATTTAATATTTTATTTTGTCAGTATTCTAAAATATAAATATTCCAGATCAGGAGATTGGCACAAATTTGGAGATTCTAGAACTTTTTAATAACGTCTTCAGAATTTCTCCTACTTTGACAGATACAAAATCTGCCTTTTCCACATAGGGATCTATGGCCATAAAGTCAATATTCAAATAGGAGCAAAGGACTTATGAAGTCATGCTTGCCTTTTCTTTGAATAAACTAAGCTTTCTTGCTAGAAATCTATGGACTTCAGGGGAAATGAGTCAAGAGGGGGAAAGATCAGGGAATCCAGAAACAGCTTTCAAGCAGCTAATAGCAAATTGAGTTTTTAATTCTGCTGCCTCACGCATCCCTCGTCTAAACCTGTACAGCTCAAAAGTGCGGTCTATGAACCAGCAGCATCAGCACGTTCTTAGAGCTTATGTGAAATACAAATTGTGAGGTCTCCCCTCAGGTCTACTGAATGAGACTCTCTGGAGGTGGGGTCCAAGAATTGGTGTTTTATCAGCTTTCCAGATGATTTTTATGCATGCTAAAGAGTGAGGACCGCTCTTCTCTGCCAGGTTCTGTGAAAATCTGTCCTCACTGCGACATTCTCTGTGTAGGGCTGGCTGTATGGTAATATACAGAGTAAGAAAGGTAGTTTTTGAAAACTCTGTAAAAAATTACTTAATATTGTTTATATAATGCTGTGTGCTAACTTCCTCCTTTCACTTCTCAGATGTTTGGATTAGCAAATCTTCTAAGTGAGCTTCAGGTGCATTGGTGAACGAAATGCAAAACTAGATTGGGGTTGAGATTTTCTTCCTCTTTGTTCAGACCCAATCCATTCTTTCTATTTTCCTCCACAAGTTCCCATTTGCCTTGTGAGTGATACAATGGAACTGTTTTTTCCTCACTAAACTTCAGAATGTACTAGGCATCAGGTCCAGAAACATGTCTTCAAAGTAATTCTCTCTTTGGTATCTTTTCTATTACAAGATCTTGCCAAGAGCTTGTTTTCCACGGCAAAATTATACGGTAATTCACTGTTTACTGAAAGTTTGATTGAGTCCAACTTGGGATGTGATTTAGGAGACAGCAAAGTATAGTGGAAAATGCATCAGTTTTTGAGCCAAACAGATCTAGGTGTGATTCATGGTCTGCCACTTAATAGCTGTGCAATCTTGGGCAATTTACTTAATGTCTCTGAATTCCAATTTCCTCACCCATTGAACATGTTGTGTGACAAGTAATTACTTACTTATTTGTCTGTCTGTCTATGGATTTATTTATATATGCCTATCTTACTGCAAACAGCTGGTGAAGTGACTAGTGAGATAATGAATATCAAATATCTAGTCCTTTGCCTGGAGCCTAAAAGATACTTAATAGAAGTTAATTCTCTTTTGTGTTTTCTTCCTTTCTTATTTCTTTTGCTGCTGAGAACTCTTTTCATAAAGAATCCAAGCATTTGTCTGCAGAGATGACCAACGTGTGCAGCAATAGGTAACTTGAATAATATAATCCATATATGAAGACAAAAATGTGAGGCTTCCCATTCTAATTGTTAGATCTGTTCTATCCAAACGGTGGTCACCTGTAGTTCTTAAAGATTTGAAATGTGCCTAGTCAAAAATGAGGCATATACTATATGATACTAGATTTTACAGAATTGGCATAAAAATGTAAAATATCTGACTAATACATTTTACGTTAATTATGTGTTGAAATGGTACATTTCAGATATGCCAGCTTAAATAAATATATTATTAATTTCACCTGTTTCCTTTTCTCAATGTGGCTATTAGAAAATTCAAAATTATAAACGTGGCTCACATTTGTGGTTCTCTTTATATTTCTATTGACAGCACTGCCCTAAGTCATGGGCCTTTAGACCATATTTGCCCACAAGTAAATAGTTTTATATTTTAATTCTATTTGGCTATTTTAAATATAGCAACACCAATGGTCCCACATTAATGCATTTCCAAATTATTTTTAATAACTATGGAGAGGACAACAAACCCTCAGTGAACTGGACTGTGTAACTGTTCAGGAAATCAGAGGCATAGGATGTCCAAAACTAATCCATGCAGAACAACTCTACCCATTTGGCTTTTCCTAAGAGAATCCACACTTCAAGGCCAGTTTAGTAAACTGCAAGGTAGTAAGAACCCATTCGGCTTTTCCTAAGAGAATCCACACTTCAAGGCCAGTTTAGTAAACTGCATACGTGCAAGGTAGTAAGAACAAAAGTAGAAATGATACCCTTGAACGGGTATGTACTGGTAAGTTGTCATTCTTTTAATAGCAAACACGATGGGCAAGTCTCTGCTTAGGTAGTACCATTTTTTCAAGCTATACATTACGTTTAGACTACGAATAAAATTGCTTTTACTTCTGCTCCCACATTAGAAATGCCTATCTTCATGATTTTCCCATGTCTGTATCTTATCAAGACTAATATAAAATCCTACCTTGTACTTCCCTTGTACTTCCAGTTCAATCTCTTGGTTATTTGCAATCCTATAGTACTTGTTATTTTTAACATATATATACAGTCAGCCCTCTGTATTTGCAGGTGGAAAACATGCAGATTCAGGGACTCATATATACTACGTAATTTCATATAAAGGAATTGAGCATTTTGGTATCCACAGGGGTCCTGGAACCAAACCCAAAGGGACAGCTGTATCAGCCTTTTGCTAAACACAATTCTTTGTGTTTTCTAACTGTTTTTAGTATTGGTCTTATTGACCGATCCATGCACTGATCTCCTCAAGGGAAGAGGCGTATACTATGTAGCTTCATGATCCTCACAACCTTTAAGCAGAGTAGGTAATGTTAGCTATAATAATAACAATGAAGATCATAAAGAGCAATATCAAACCAACCCCTAGGAAAATGTGCAATATGCTTACAAGCTCATCATGAACAAGAAGTACCTGTTGAGCATTTTGACCCAAAAGCCCTTTCTGCATGTCAAATTCATCAGGGCTAAAATTGAACTCATCCGTGTCCTTCTGTGCCTCCTGTCTTTCCCCCACGCTCAGCCCAATCAGTCTGGGCTGTTAAAAGCACAAATCTGTACATGTCATGTCCTCTGCTTAAAAACTCCATTCTTTCCCATAGGGTAAATTCTCAAATCCCTAATAGGGTAAATAAAGTCTTTTATAATAATGTGGTCTATTCATACCGCTTCAACATCTCATCTCTCTTGATCACAACCCCAACTTCCACACTAACATTATCCTGGCTCTTCTAATAAGCTTCCTTCCCGTACCTTCAGGCCTTGCACGTGATATTCTCTCCACAAAAAAAATTCATTCCCTCCTACTTGGTTAACTGCCTCTACTACCTCTACTCCACTGACTCTGGATTATATGTTCTTATGACATAGAGCATAGACTGGATTATAACACTCCTTGTCTGTCTCTTCCACTTAAACGTGAGCAGAATCAGGTGTATCTCTTTTGCGATTATATTTCTTTCTTCTAGCACTGTATCTGGCCCATGGAGGGACTCACAATATTTTTGAAGAAAGGGAAAAAGAGGTGGAGAGGGTCAAGGAAGCAGGGAGATAGAGAGAGAGGGAAAAAATGTGTTTTACGTATGTTTTATTATTCTACCTGCTCTCAAATATTTAATTTGTGAGGGTCATCCCTGAACCACCATTTTGGGGCTTACCCTTAGGCTGTTGCCTTTTACTGTGGATTCGGTTATAGTCTCTTTCTTGCAATTAGGCTCACACTTTTGTGAGGACATTGGCTGAATACAGTAGCCAACATTCATTATTCAAATTCGTCCACCTAGGGACTTTCACCTACCCACTCCCAATGGGCAACACTATGCTCTTAGAAACTGAACTAATCAGCCCACTCTAAAATACCTGTTTATTACTTCCATGGAGTCAGCCAATAGCTAAGTCAACTCAATCAATTAAGAAGTTAATGAATGTTTGTTCTACATTCGGCACAGCACTAAGCACTCAACAAATACTAAATAGGCATGAGTCTTAAGAATTTGGAACATGCTCTTAAGAATGTTTGTCTAGCTAAGAAAAAAATAAAGCTAAATAAAATATGAGAAGTATTAAAGAGAAATATTGTGCTTCAAAGAAGCTTCTGAATTCACACATTAGAGTTGTTTAGGAAGAATTATCAACTTGATATTTGATCAACAATATCAAAGAAATAGCAACATCAATTAGAACTTCAAAATGAGAAAGTTAAAGATATTAACCTCCAAAAAGGTCCTAGAATTTAACTATGAGGTGGATGTTTACTCACCAAAATCTCTTGGTCAGTAAATGTACAACCATGAAGGCCTGCTCTGTTCTCTCTGCTATTTACATGAAAAGTAGAATGCCAAGTATGGGGCATTCAGCAATCACTGACTCAAGCCATCATCCTCAGCCAAAAACATCTCCCACATGTGTGGGAGCAGCAGCCAAGGTGTTTTGGTCAGGCACTGTGACGTTGCCTTGGCTGACTAGGCTTTATGTGATTCCAGCAAGGAAATAAGACACTGTCTTCTTGCTTCACAACATATGCTCAAAAGAAAAAGACAATATGAAGGCTTCCAAAGCATCCTGTCACATGTTGTGTTCCAACTTTCAAAGAGTACAAGGTAAAGAAGTGTAAATGCTTTTGGTCATTTTCTTTTTCCAACTGATAAAAGACAATATTTGTTAAAATGTTGAAAGAAAACATGGCAGCTTATATAATAGATTTAAGCAAGTGAAAAAAATCTCTTGAATGGGGCCATTTCATTCTATAAACACTGAGTCTGTTTACAAGCCACAGCTAATTCTACCATCCACAGGGATTGCTAATGGTGGGGGCTGGGTGTGCAGTGGAATGATGCCATCGTGAACAAAAGTTGATGGAAAAGGGCAAGAGCAGGGTATGTGTCCTGACTATACCCTATGTTAGTTTAGTCATTAGGTTATTTCTTGACTGGGGTGAAACATTTCAAAACCCTCATGTTCTCCTCTTAATAGTGTAAGTAAAGTACATTATGAGACTAATAATGAACCAAAAAACTTGTGTCCAGCTATCAGGCAAGAATACTTCACGGTCCCTCTTAGTTATTAAATTAAATGATACAAAGGATTATGGTAAAGCAATAAAGTGAGTAAATCTAAAGTTAGTTTTGAACCTTGGCTCTGCCAGTGTTTAACATTAGGCAATTTATCTGAGGCTCTCCAAGTGTTGGTTTCCCCATCAGTAAAATGGGAATGGTAATCATGTCTACCTCATACAGTCATTAGGAGAATTAAATGAGAATTAATCTATTTGGTACAATGTGTGGTACATGATAAGTTTTACTATATGTTAACTATTTATTATTTAAAAAAATTTTTTATTGAAGTACAGTCAGTTTACAATGTTGTGTCAGTTTTTAGCGTAGAGCATAATGTTCCAGTCATACACAAACATATGTATATTCATTTTCATATTCTTTTTCATTATAGGTTACTACAATATATTGAATATAGTTCCCTATGCTAAAAGTATAAACTTGTTGTTTATCTATTTTTTATATATATATAGTTTTTAGTTTTTGGAGCTATTTCTTATTAATATGTATCTGCCTTTCCTTTTTTCTTCTCTGACATTATTGGTGGTCTGAAATGTGAATCAATGTCAAGGCTCTGGAGTCTGTGGGCTTCCTTTAGACCACACGGGATGCTCTCAGCATCCCTTCCTGAGTGCAGAGAGATTTCCTCTTCAAATAAGCCCACCTTCAGAGTACCCATATCACATAAATAACACACATGTACCAATAGGCGAAAGTGGTAACTATTCATTTTGATGTCTTTCTTTGGTAAATCTAGAATTTCTTGCAGATGATATTCAGCTTTTTAAATTCAGTTTCCTAATGTTTCCAATATTAGCAAACTGAGGGAAAATGTGTGTGATTTGAGGGAAGAAGAAACCAGGGGGACTAGCATGGGTGACTCTGGCAAAAAAAAAAAACGAAAACGAAAAAGAAATTAAACGTTGAAATATATGAGTAACTCCAAATGCTGAACATAAGAATTTGTAAATACTTAGCACTGGGATAGATCCTAGAGATCATTTAGTTCAATTCCCCTTACCAATCCCACACCCCAGGAAAATGAGACTTAGCAACGTTAAGTGACCTGCCCAGATTCACACAGTGAGGTCTGGGACAGAAGGAGGCTTCAGCACCTTCTGGCGTGTGTTCTACCACAGTGTCTCTGAGAGCTGAAAAACTGTTTTCTTAACCAGCTCAAATTGAGCATTTACAACAAAACTATTTTTCTTTTAAGCATATTTTAAAAGCAGAGCCAATATTCTTTCCCCTGACTTGTAACTGAAAAAATGTTTTTCTCTAAACATTTTAAATGTGAGTGTCTTAATTCATTGGGGCTGTTATAACCGAATACCACACACTGGGTGGCTTATAAACAACTGAAATTATTTCTCACTGGTGTAGGGTCTGGGAAGCCAAGATCAAGGCACTAGCAGATTTCAAGTGTGGTGAAATCTTCCTTTCTGGTCCATAGACAGTGTCTTTCACTGTGTTCTCACAAGACAGAAGGAGAGAAGGACCTCTGTGAGGTCTCTTTCCTAAGGCCACCAATCCCATTCATGTGGGCTCCTCTCTCATGACCTAAGCACCTCCCCAAAGCCCTACCTCCTAATCCCATTACATTGAACGTTAGGATTTCAGCTGATGAATTTTGTGAGGACATAAACTTTCACACCATTGCAGTGAGTGGTCAGCAAATTTTAAAATAGGTGTTCTTTCCTCTCTTTGAAATGTGTGTGAATGTGGGTGAAACAGCTTGTTGTTTCTTATGTATTCTCGTCCCTTTTTCTCCTCTATGTATTTGCTTCTAATATTCTCCCTGCCTGGCATCCTTGTCTTCCTTCCTCATGTGTCTGAAGCCTCTTTCCTTTACAAATTAGTTTAAGCATCTTTGAATCAACCACTAGACCTCCCAAGTTTCTGAAAGAGACGCCTCTGTTTTGAACTACCATTTCTCTTTATCAGTGTTTCTCTTAAGGTGCTTTTGACTTATACCATTATTTAAATATTTTTATATCCTTTATAGTATCAAACACAGTGTCTCACACATAGAAAGTGTTCAATATTAAAAAAAAAAAAAAAAAACAAGCAAGTCTAGATCTCAGTTTAGAATACCCTAGCCCAACTGGAAATGACCGTTACCCATAACACAGATCCTTTCATACCCAGGTTCATGAACCTGCAACACTCTCTGCCAGCAAAATAGTTTATGCAAATAAAATAGTATTTTTAAAAAGTTAGCTTATTTTCTAATTGTTTGATTAAAACTCGGTATCATCATTTAACATCAAGAAATCATTGGGAAATATTATAGCCCTTGATAACAATGTCACTTTTAACCATCATTAAATTCATCAGAATTTAATTACACATCTTAACTTTAGTTCAGCATTTATAGGAAGCCAATTAAGCTTATTCTAATTTGACTTGGAACTGTGAACATTTTTCTTACATTACCAAGAGTGAGAACAGAGGGTAGGAGAGAAGTTCACCCAAGAAAGCCCGAGACTACAAAGCCCTATTGCAAAAGGCTTAATTCCATTACATACTCTACCTTGTGGATGTGGGTTTGCAAGAAAAGAAAAGTGTGTGTGTATATGTTTATACATATACACACACATATATATATGAGATAAAATATTTTATATACAAACACTCTTTGAAATGCAAAGACTTTTACTGTTACATTCATTTACCTTTGTAATAAATCTTTAAGGTAGAAAGAATAAGCATTACTAGCCCCATTTTACAGAGGACTGGGACACAGAAAGATTAATTTATTTACTTGAGGTCGTACATCTAGTGAATTCCAGCTTTGAAACCAGCAGATCTGTCACCTGACTCACAGTCTTTGAATTTTTCCACTACTCTATCTTGACTTTAGAAAAATTACACTATTGTACACGTCCACATTTCAGCCCCCAAAATACACCACTTGAGCAGCAGCAGCAGCAGCAGTACTACTAGTTATTTTTATAAGAGAGTGAGTTATCTTAAAATGTCTTTAAATCCCTGGTCAGATTTTGTAAGGGTGAGTTGACTTTTTAAAGCGCCCAGGTGTTTTCCTCGAGCCTAATTTTTAGAGATTTTTTTTTTCTCTTCAAATGTACTAGACATGTTCTATAGCTTTAGAGAAATGACGGAATGCTGAGGATTTGATTTCTGACCAGAGAAGATATGAGAGAGCTTCAAGAACAACAGAGAACACCCTTCACGTAAAAGGTGTTTAATGCATTCTGCTTTCACAAATGAAGCCACTTAAAAAAATCATCCCTCCCATCAGCTGGGACTGTAAGCAAAAATCACTGGTTCCCTCCTACTTAAAACTTTCTGCTTAAAAAATACAATAATCTGTTTCAAAAAAGGCTTTCCTGAAAGTGAAGAGATGAAAGCACTGGGAAGATTATCACCACCACAGCTGCTGCTAAGAATCACCCCTTTTATTGACTTACCCAGCATTTACAGTCATTACTGCCGCTTTTCCATAGGTATCTTGATCTTAGCCAAAAGGCCAAGAAGTGATTTTGCATCGGTATCTTGGAAGAGTTTTTTTTTTTTTTTTCTCTATATCTCCCAATAAAATTTTATTTTTTTTGAGGATAGATTCACACATTAAACTAATTCACAGTAAGATATGAATAATCCATGAGGTGTACTATACACTTCTCTTTATATATGGAATGAGGACTGAGTGGTAGCATTTTGTTACTGATGTTTTTCGCAAAGTTTAATCCTTAGACCATCAGTGTCATGAGCATCTGGAGTGTTTGTTAAAAATGTAGCAACAGACCTCCAAATCCAAATCTTCCTATGGTTGAGGCCCTAAAATCTGAGTCTGATACACACTAGAGTTTGAAAATCAGTAAACTGGAGGATGAGTGAGGGGGCACAAGAAGTTATAAACACAGGTGCTAAATATGACTTCCGCTTAGGACAAAAACCACGCACCAAAACCAAACGGCTCGTCTCTAAACTTTGCCTGACTGCTTCTCAGCCTCCTGCTCTGCAGGTTCATAGCACAAGTCAGTTCTCAGCAAAGAGTATTAACTTTCCTTACGTGATGAGATTTCACTGAAAATGTGAAATTGTCCTGCAGAAACATCACTGGTAGCTTCTGAAGAAGCCAGCTCCCTACAGCCCGCTGGCTGGCCGGCCCAGCGCACGGTTATAACTGGGTTCCTCGTGGGCTCAAGAAAGTGCTGTGAGTTGGGTGGTCTCTGTGAACAGTAGTTCAAGGAGTAGAACAGAAAACACTGAATGTAACTTAATATCGCACACAGTCTCAGCTCTGACAAGGCCCAGGTCTGATCTGTGTGAAGATCGAATTACCTCTCTGTCCACAGAGGGACACCCCTCCCCAGCCACCGCCACTGGCAGAGTCTGTGGGAAAATTTCCTAGCAGCTGAGCTACCTTATCTAGTCAAAGGAAAGAAGATTTCAGATTTCAGGGCTGCCAGTTGTTAAACCTTTATAAGAACCACAAGAAGGAGGACAGGGGAAGGGGGAGAAGGCCTAGAGGGTTTTAAGGAAAAGATACACAATAATGGTTCTAATTCCTTTGAGAACATAATCCAGGATTTATTTTCTGAAATGAAAACCTGGAAGGAAAAAATAAACACTCATTAAACTATTAATGACCGAACATCACTTAGGGACTTGACTACATTTTCCTTCCTATACTAATATTAGGGAGCCAAAGCCGGCATATGCAGGAAGACTAATTGAAAATGAAATTGAGACTGACACATGTTTCATTAACTTCTGTTATATGTAGTTAGTGTCATATACAGGGTTACATTAGTGAAAAATAAAATAAAAGTCAGAAATAAATCTTTCAACCAATAAAAGCAGCACTGGACCTTAAATGGCAAAGTCTTGGCATCACAACAGAACCCACCCATAAGATCTTCAAAACCAAATTAGCAATCAGCCTGGCCTCAGTAGTGATAAATCTCATCTGTATAAAGGAAGCTGGAGCTAAAACAAGCCACTCTCTGAATTGATGAGTTTGTTTTCAACCTCCCGTGTAAAAGTCGGAAACCAAAAACTTCAAGTTCGACATTATTCTGGGTCAGAAAGTTACTGAGGTTTTCTAGGAGTCAGTTTATCTTGCGAGGCACTGGAGGTGAATAAGGTTACTCTGCTTCCCCACAGCCTCCCAGGCTCATCCCTCTATAGCCTTGAGACGAACTCTGTTTTACTGTTATCTTACGTTTGTTTACCCCTATCTTAAAGCTTAAGCTCCTTAGGTCAAGGCCTCTGTCTTTGGGGGTTTATACTTTCTGAAGCAATATACTCCTCAGTAAATAATTGTGTTTGGTCTTCACAGGACACTTCAATTGAGTTTTCCCATAAAAGAGAAAGCTCTTTAAAGAGTGCTTTATAGTCAAAGTACAACCGAACCCTTTTGGAGCCTTTTTCTACCAGTCCTATCAATACATTTACATGATGGAAAAGTCTGAGGCACAGCGAAGCTAAAGTCACAAACTTTAGTTTGTGTTTAATTAGAAGTTCAAGTGTTTCTCAGAGTTTAGACTATGGTCACAGCACTGTTGGCAGAACCCTCCAAGTTAAGTAAAAAGTGATAAATCTACTCATTATTGTTACTCTAGGAGAATTTGAGAACAAATAGTTTGTTTCAGTGAAACGACTATAATGTGGGGTATGAAAAGCACAGCTAGACCTTTGTTTACCAGGAAAGGCATAGTCATAGTATGTATCTGATAAATTTCATTTTCTGTTTCCCCAGTATGTATTTATGTTTTGATTTCAAACTTGGTGGGGCATCAGAACCACTAAGAAACGTTTTAAAAAAATTAATAAAACAACAGCTAGCTATCAGAGCCTTGCATACCCACTGTTGGGCCTGGGAATCTGTGCAGAACCTCAGTGGTAGGTCTGATTTCTGATGTTCAGCTGGGTTGGAGACACCTACATATGCCCCCGAAACTCGAGTGAATCTTCACAAGGTGTTATCCTATACCTCTTCAAAGTACCTAATTTGCAAAAGGAGGGTCTGGGACCCTAGACTCAGAATTCAGGCTCATCCTCAATTCATCAGCACACAATCACCTTGTGAGAAGTTTAAAATGGCCCCAAGACTTAATGACACAAATGACTAAAATTTTCTAATAATTTTGGAATAGTTGGAAAGTTGATAGAGACATATGTGGAATTGGCCATCCTGGTCTGTCCAATAAAGTTGCATGGGAAGCTTTGTATATTTTATACCCATGCCTGGTCTCTGTCCCAAGATATTTTGGTTTAATTGGTCTGGATGGGGCCCCAGCATCAGTATGTTTTAAAAGCTCCCCAGGGGATTTTATTGTGTAGCCAAGTTTGAGACCCACTGGAAAGGACGAAACATGCCCTTTGTACAATTACTGTTTCATCCTTTCCAGGGTGTCAGTGAAGTTTTTATATAAGCAGGTATATTGCTGAGATTTTTGATATCTAAGTCTCACAACAATATTTTGGGGTAAGTAGTGAAATTCTCACTAAGCAGAGGAAGAAACAGAAAACATGTTAGAGCCTTCGTACTGAAAGCCTGGTCCACAGAGCAGCAGCACCAGACCACCTGGGAGCTTGTTAGAAACGCAGAATAGCAGTACCCAAGCCAGGGTTTCTGAATCAGAACCTAATATTTTAACAAAATTCCCCAGTAATTTGTCTACATGTTAAAGTTTGAAAGGCACACGGCTGTAGGGAGGATTCATTCCCAGGAGGCTTCTCATGGGAGTAAATGAGCCTTCCCTGGACACTGCCTGCCTTGCAAATGACACTGTTTGGTATCAGGTCGTTCCAATATAAAGACGTTTCCTCAAGTGAGCATAACTCACTCTCAGGAGTAAAGTGGGGCTATGTCACCTGACCTCTTCCCTTTGGCTTTTTCAATCAGATAACTCATTAAAAAGGAGGTATTTTAGAGACTCTAAAACAAGAGTGATAATCTACAGGGGAGATGCTTGTGTGACCTACTTTGACCCCAATGCTTGTTTGAACCCTTAACTGCTGTCTCACCCTAAATCTCAGCAGAGCAAAGATAAAAGGATCTTAACTTCTACATAGAGATGAAGTGCTTGTGTTAGGTAGCGTTCACTCATTGTCCACTAACATTGCACTGGATGTTATGATTCAAAGATGACTAGGATGGCATTCCTGACTTTTTGTAACTAGTAAATCAGTGAGAGAGACAGACAATGGTAGATCATTACAATAGAAGTGACAGATGAGAATACCATATGTTGGTGAGGGCGTGATAAGACCCATACTTTGTACACTGCTATGAATCACTATGTATGAATCACTGCAACCCTCCTACAAGCAGTTTGGTAATATGTATTAAAAGTCTTCAAATGTTCTTGAATTTGGATAGTTTACACATGACACATTAAGGAGATGTTGTATGAGGTTTAGTAGGGAGGACAGGACCAGATTTATATTTTGGAAAGTTTACTTTGGCCTAATGTAGGGAATAGGTTGGAGGGGGTGCTGGACTGGAAGCAGGGAGATTAATTAATAGGCTGCTGCAGCAACCCAACATTTTTCTAATCTAAGAAAAGATGAGAACCTGGAATGGTGCCATGATTATGTCTGGCTTCTTTGAGCCTTAGTGTGTTTCTGGTCTTACCTCACCAAAATTGCCTCTTCTAGGAAGCAATCAGAGAGGGACTATTGCAAGCAAAGATTTACAAAGAGGTTTACTGCTGCAATGTTTATAATAGTAAAAAACAAAATTTAAAACACCAATATATCCAAGTTATCCTTAAACAAATCATAATATGTCAGTTTGATGGAATATATAGTCATTAAAGCAGTTTTTTAATAAAATTTTAATGAAATAGGACTAGGCATATAATATTAGGCAAAATCCTGTGATCAGAATTATCCAGACATTGAGGGTGGTCTACAGATTCACTCAGCTGCTAACCTCTGCCTGACTCTCTTGCTCTGTACCTATGACACTTCAGCTGTGCTGAAATGCTGCTTAGTCTCTAAACACAGCAAATTCTCTCAAAATCCCATGCTATTGAATAGACTAGATTTGTTTTCTATTTTTTTTTTTTATTTGGCAAGGGGGATTGTCTTGGGTTTTTTCACACAAATACTTTTTATCCTTTATAGCTCAGAGAAAAGCCATAGCTGTCCGACCTCAGGTCCCTGGAGTCATCTGTTAAATTAATTAGTTAATTATCTATTAAATTGTCACCTGTCATTTTGTGAGCATGAGCTGTAACTTACTTCCCCTCAGCCTCGTTCTGATGGGTACAGTCTACCACAGAACTTGGAACTGTATTCTCCCCTTGTGTGTCTCCACTTCTCATTCAGAGACTCTTCCTCAGGGAGATTAATTAACCTACTGGCATTAAAGTCTTCTTAGAGGAGACAAATCCTGTTCCTACTGAATATTTGAAAGCCACCAAACAGTGAAGAATATATCTTAAATATGCTGTTCTGATTTCTTGAGAGATGGATTAAAACTAATTAGAAATAAGTTGATTAATAAATATGCTGATAAAATGGAGGTACAATTTATGCAAACAGCTTTATGTAGATAAAGACTGAATCATTAAAGACACAATGCAAAAGAAAGTCTCTTTCTTCCTAGAGGAACAATGATTTCAAAAAGGCCTTGATGAAGAGCTTGGACTTCAGAGAAAACAATTTGAGCAAAACTCTGAAGGTGGGATATTGTAAAGCCTGTTTGCAGTAAAATGAGTAAGCGGGCTGATGCCATGGCTGCATGGAAAGTCACTGGTGGGGAAATTAGATGGAAAAGTCTAGGAAGAGCCAAACTTTGATATTTGAGTGTTCATGTTGAAGTATTTAAACTTTATTTTTCATATTCTATGGATTCATTAAAGACTTTGTGTATAGGCAATGACATAACAATATCTGTGTATTAGCAAAATAACTGAAAGTACATGAGAAGGAAGCAGAGAGGAGAAACTGGAGACTGGTAGCTCCTAAATTGGTTTCTTCCATCCAGACCTTCACCTGAACTCTGGACCTGCCTACCAGTCTAGGAATTGATCTGCCTATAGGGTAGTCTCATATACTTACACCAAACTCATCATGTCTGTTGAAACAGAGTTTTTCCAAGTTATTTTAAATCCCATTTATTTTATCATATTTACCCCTTGAATTAAATTGTTTCCCAAAGAGGTAAACATACTCATGTAACTTAAAAAAAAATCTTAAAATACTGTCTTCCCGAAATAATTAGACTTGGGGAGATCCAGTGTGCTCTATGGGGCACTTGTGTCCTATGAGTTTAGAGCAGGTGACGATGATGGTTGTCACTTGGCAGCAGGCTGCAGGGCTTGAAGGTGAGGATAAAAACACGGAAGGCCATGTTGTAAGATGAACCTCAAAATCAACTTAATCCAAAATTGACTTTCCAGCTGAGTCAATTTCATGACAAGCTAATCAGAAAGTGATAATCTGAAAAAAAAAGGGGGGGGGGCATGAGATGAAGGCAAGAAGGTCTGAAGCCAAGGTGGGAAGAATGCCCCGAGGCAAAGAGGAGGGCCCTAGGGATGACCACTATGGCTCTCCACAGAGGACTTTAATGCCTCAGGCATGGGTCGTGAAGATGTCCAAGCCTCTCCTAGCTTGGTCATATTTTACCTTTCAGTGTAAGCACAGCCCTCTGCTACAGCTCTCTGCTGTGTTTCACTGTAAACATTTCGGAAATCATATGGTATCCTACAATGCATAGGGCAACCTTCAAGAACACTTCTGTATCTTCCGTGCTGAAATTTTCTTCTGTGCTGAAATTTTATAGTTCCCTATTGACATTTATTCTCTCTCCATTTTTGGCTTGCACTGTTCTACTTGACTCAGTTTTCTACCTTAATGTAGTGTCTTTCTCTTCCTTCCCCACTTTTTCCTGCTTCATTCTATTTCATGTCATTCCCTCTTTCCTTTCCTTGTCTTCTTTGTGACATCTCAATATATAGAACTTTACATTTGAGCTTTCCTTCACTCATTGGTTTTTGAGTTGCAGTCCACATAACTACAAGTTTTCTAGACCAAAACCCAATATAGATATGAAGTAGTGCTCTAGCACCTTTACTCTGAACCTTTGTGTTCTTGATTGGGACCAGACATTCTCTAAACCTTTCCCAAATAGTCTCCTGAGAAAGGCTCCTTTGCCATCGGGAGTTGCCTGTGTCATACCAAAAACCACTGACCACTCAGACTTTCAGCACTGAAATCTCCAGAAGATACCAGCTGTGAATACCCCACCATTCACGTGTTAAGCATTGCATGAAAGACTAGGGACACAAGGTGACTAAGACATCTGTCTTTTAGTCTCTTTCTTTCAGAAACTCACAGTGTAAAGGGGGGTCAGACAACTACATATATAATTACAGTATAGTGTAATAGGTACTGCATATAAACATTCTGTATTAATGTTTTTTAAGAAGCCACAGTATGAACTGAGTTCTCAGTCTTGCACATTGGCAGTCACTTTCTCCTAGGATGGCCACAGTTGTCATGCAGGGTGTGACAAGGCAGTGACGATGCAGAGCCTCAGTGCATACATATATACACTTACACAGCAATGGGCGAACTAATTCATATTTAACGTAAGCATTTTATTTGGTGAGTAAATTCACACTCTGTTACTCTGGTAGTGGATGCATACCCTGGATGGTAAATTATGCATCAGTTTCTACTTTTTTTTTTTTGGTCTCTAGATTATCACCACTTACTGAACTCACATACCTGAGAATATGGATGGGGAAAATTATTTCCCTAGGAGAGAGAAAAATGCTAAAATGAAGAAAACTTCAGGAAATCTGTATAAAATGACTGGCTGCAAGACTGTGATTTTGATGCTTTCATTAATTGTTCCTCACCTCACACTAAACACATTGTATGAGTTTAGAGCTACCAGGTTTCTACTGACACTTGGGTAGGAAGATGTTGGTTCTTCTTTCCTTCCTTTGTAATATGAAAACGTTTAAGGCTTCAGAGTGCATTTAGGGCAACTATGGGTCTTCCAAAATCAGCTCCTCATATTCCGTGTCAAATGAAGCACATATTACAATAATATTATTAACAGTGCCTAAGTCTTCTTTGTACAGTGCTTGATAAATAACTGACTGCTTCTTTAATATTTTGTTATTTGATTATCGCAAAAGCTCTGCAAAGTGAAGGGAGCTGATGTTTTTACATTCCAGGCCACACAGTGGTAAAGTCCAGATCCAGAACTTTAATACAGATATACTGATATCTGTATTTGGAAATCTGAGCGATGTTGTATTGCACAAGAGCGCTTTTCCCATTTGAGGTGCATGCGTCTTCTGCAAGCTCCACATGTCTTTTATTTCCTAGGCTTGCAAAAGGGACGATAAGCTACATGTTGAGGTTTTCTTCCAGGAGAAATATTATTTCAATGCATTGCTGTAAAAAGCTCTCTTCTGATTCTTAGAGGCATAAAACATGCCTTATTTTTACTTTCTTAATAAATTACTTGCGGGAAAAGGGAAAGCAGACAAAACAAAAACTCATCCAAAATAAAGAAAACCTCCATATTTTATTCGAAATATTATATCTTGACAGACAACATAGGTTTGTGGATGAAGCCTGAGTTGAGAAGTCGGTTACACTGGCAGCCCCAGTTTCTCTTGCCTTGTTCCAATTTTCCTCTTTTTTTTTTTTTTTTTTTGAATCTCTAGCACTTATCACCTTCTCACATACCACATAACTTACACTTTACTTGTTTTGATTTGTTATCTCTCCCCTCCAACTTGAATGTAAGTTCCAAGTGGGCAGGGATCTTTCTTTTACTCTTGGAAGTACGCCAGCACTAGCACAATGTCCGGCATATGGTAGGAACACAACAGAGTTTGCCGACTGAAAGAATGAATGAATGAATGAATGAATGAATGCAGTACATGCGTTGGAATTCTCACCTTACCACTTAGCAACAACAGAACTTAGGAATGTTATTTAACTTTTCTGAGGTTTCTTGTGTGTGTGCATGTGTGTGTGTGTGGTAAAATGTACATAACATAAAAAAGTTACCTTTTAACCCATTTTTAAGTATGCAGTTCTGTGACTTTAAGTACATTGGCATTGTTCTGCAGCCTTCACCACCATCTGTCTCCACAACGCTTTCATCTTCCCCAACCAAAACTCTATACCTATTAAACAGTCCCCCATTCCCTCCTCCTCTCAGTCCCTAGCAAACATCCTTCTACCTTTTGTCTCTATGAAGTTGACTGCTCTAGGTACCTTGTATAAAGGGAATCATACAGTATTTGTCTTTTTGTGTCCAACTTGTTTCGCTTAGCATAATGTCCTCAAGATTTATCCATGTTGTGGCGTGCATCAGAATTTATTTTCTCTTTAATGATGAATGATATTCTATTTTATGTATATACTGCTCATTAGCCATTCATTCTATGATAGATACTTGGGTTGCCTCCACTTTTTGGCTGTTGTGAATAATAAATAAATTTGCAGCTGTGAATATGAGTGTAGAAGTACCTGTTTGAGTCCCTGTTTTCAATTCTTTGGGGCACATACCTGGAGGTGGAACTGCCAGATCAGCTGGTAACTCTACCTTTAATTTTTTTGAGGACTCTCTATACTCCTTCTCACAGTGGCTGCACCATTCTACAGTCCCCCCAGCAAAGCCCAAGAATTCATTTTTCTCCACATCTTTGCCAGCACTTGTTATTTTCTTTTTGTCTATTTGTGTAGGGGCTTGTTTTGTTGTTATTGTTGTTGTTTTTGGTTTTTTTTGCTAACCATCCTAATAAGTGTGAAGGAAGTCTTTCTGAGTTCTAATAGCTTAATCTATACAGAGGGGATATATACAGAGACTTTGTGACTAGCACAATTCTAGCACAGAGTGGTATTAACTAAAAGGAGAATTTCTTTCATTTATTATTATATTTGGGAAGAAAATTTCCACATAAATGTTAAGAGAGTCTTCCACCTTTCCTGTTATTATCTAAAATTTACCCAGACTAGTATAGATATAAGTCAGACATAACATATAGGATAGGATAGAAAGTTTTATTTTTATTTTTCTCTTTTCACCCATGAAAGAGACTATTACTAACTGGATCCAATGGAAAGAGTCTGAAGGATGGCTAACTGAAACATAGTTTTAGTGATTTATAGTTTCTTTTAGTGAGAAAGAACTGTGAGGAAAATTTTAAAAATTAAGACAATCTGAATTGTATATTAAAAGTGCTACCCTTGAACTAAAACATGAGATCATTTCGGCTGATCAAATTTTTGACTCACACACTTAAAAAAAAATCACTGAAATTATATACTTGGTTCAAGTGAATTATTTGACTGATTTTTATCATTCTGTTATTTAAGAACAGGTACAATTCTTCTTTCTCCCCCTGTGGAGATCCATGCTTAGTCTAGACTCAGTAAATAAAAATTTTGGTGCTTAGGAAACTTTAATATTCCCTTCACCTAGTTTCAGTTCAGCAAAAGTTTATCAAACAGACATCATATGTAAAGCATGTATGAAATACAAAGAATAAGATTCAGTATATTAAAAGTAAAGTTGATCATCATTATTTTAACAGTTACAAAATAGTAAGAGGATTAGATCAATATAGCAGAATGAACACACATCTCCACCTTTTCTTATGCCTCAGGTATCATAAAAGAAAAGGAAAATAATTTCTTTTATATTTATTTATATCTCTAGCCATATCTGTACTTATATCTATAAATATAGTAAAAGAGGGAATATAATAATCTTTAAATTAACAATTTCAAATTAGTTGAAAAAAAGATTGGATCAATATGGAAGAAGGAACATGTATGTCCCACTGCTCTTCCGTCTAAAATATCATGAAATAAAAAAGCATATTTATGTTTAAAATAATGAACTTATAATAGCTTTAGAAAATAGAAAAGATGCCTATAAGTAATCTACATAATTTGAAGTATTTTTATCTTTCACACAAAATCACTAAAGAGTGTATGATAAACATAACCAGAAGGCATACTCAGGTAGGCAGGGATACTTAAATACAAAATTTTCAGAAAACAAAAGAATTATCTATAATTTCAGAAAAAACAAAATAAAAAAATTTTACATTAACAAGCAAATAAATAACTGTAAAAAAGTAAACAATAACAAAAAAGAGACAGATACAATAAAGAAAACAAACTTTTAAAATTATCCTCAGCTCTTTGAGAATTCTATATCCATAAAAAAAGAAATAGATTTTGTCGAAACAAAAGTTAAACTATTAAAAACAAACAAACAAACAAAAACCTTGAGAGAGAGATTGAACAGAGAATGGGCACAGCTAGAGAGTAAAGCCATGAGCTGAGGATGGAGCCAAGGAAATCTCCCAGAACACAGAACAAAGGAACAAAGTAATGGAAAAAATGAGAGAAAAGTTAATGGACAAGAAAGCAAATTCCAAAACCCATTTAATAAGAGTTCCAGAAAGAACAAACAGACTGGAGTGGGAGAAAGGACAAAGAAATCACATGAATCACAGAAAAAATTGGGGGTCTAATGGCACAACTGAAGGCTTATGAAGTACCAAGCAAGATGAATACAAAAAGACATGCACCTCAGCTGCTGGGCTAAGGTTTCAGAATTCCAAAGATGAGAAGGAAAGATCCTATGATATTTTAGAAATGAAAAAATAGGTTATCCACAAAAAACACTCTACAAATCAGATGGACAAGAATCATCTCCTTGACAACACTGAGAGTCAGAAAATAATGAAGCTCTACCTTGAATGTTATCACTCAAAACTGGTTTTAAACCTAAAATACTACACTTAACTAAACTCATATTCAAATTGAAGGGCAAAATAATAACATTTTCAGGTGTGCGATGAGTCAGAAAATTTACCACCCACAGTTGTTCTCTGAAAAAATTACTCATAAGTAGAACACAGGAAAATGGAGCCGGAGAAGTGGGAAGAAGTAGGCTAACAGAAGGAGCAGTGAGTAAAGAAACCAAAATAATCCTAGTTGAGTTAAATATTTGTGAAGCATAATGTAAAAGAATCAAATAGGAATCAAATTTCTGGAACTAAAATCTCAGATGATTTTAACATAGGAAAGTGATAGAAGGCTGGAAGTATGAGTGTTGGGGAGGGAGCCAATTTATAACATCCCAAGGTTCTTACCTTTTCACTGAGAGCATTTAAATTCAACTAAATGAATATATATATATAAACACACACACAGATGTGTATATATATATAATTATGGCATATGATAAAGTTATATATTAGATCTTAGCAAACACAGAAATAAGTTCAACAAAAGTTAAAATTTTATGAATACCTCATATTATATACAAATTAGTTGTGTAAACTGTCAAAACCACTAGAGAAAAAAAAATCATGTGGCAAAAACATGTGATCCATTTAATAAAAGAGAAGGAAAGAGAAAGCACTGTAATTTGACAAATAAGTTCAAACATATCATTAATCCCAAAAACATGTTAAAGTTTAAAGTCTTCCATTAAAATACAGAGATCTAATGGAGTTTTTGGAAGTGAAGCTATATGCTATTTACAATGGGAGAGGAAAACTATCCAGAAGGCAAACACCAACAAAAGTTAAGCACGGTGGTAAAATTAATTTAAGACAAACTTTAACAAGTATTTAACATGTCAGAGTGACATCTTGTAACCTTGAAAGCTACATTCTATTAAAATATATCATAATAAACATTTATAAGATAGTTAACCTGGACTATGTATTTAAAAACTGGTATAAATATTAGAAAATATTTAGAAATCTATGATTATAATTTAAGACTATAGTATGCCCATAAGAAATCAACAGTAGGCAAAATATAAAAATATACAGGCTTTAAACAGCACAATTAACAATTCTTATTTAATAAATAATAATTATATTAGTGTAATAAAATCAGAGAATTCATACCTCTAAACGAATTTGAGAACCACAATTTATAAGGTCTCAAAGAACAGAAGAAGTAGCAATTAATTCTTCATGAAAGGGGAAGAGATACAGAATATTCAAGACAGACCAGAGTATCCCAGGCAGCAGGAACAGTATATGCAAAGTTTATCCTTCAGTTTCTGCTCAACCCAGGGATTGAAGTACACTGTTACCTGCCATACCTGCCTTTACAGTTCTTTGATTACCTCCATGAAATGTGTTAGTTGTTGGAAAAACTAAGTTTGCAGAATTAAAATTGTACCAGGGGAAAGCAGGATGGAGAAAGGGTAAGCATTAATATTTAACTTTTCCATCTCAGCTATCACCAGTGCCCTGTAATACACACTAAACAATTTCATTTTGACTTTTTTTTTAAAAAAAAAACCTTTAGTGTTTGTTCTATCTCTATCTCTGTCACACTCTCACTCACCATGTGAGCCCACAACAAGATGGTGGCCATCTCCAAGGCAAGGAGAGGGCTCTCATCAGAACCCAACCATCTATGGTCAGACACCCTGATCATAGACTTCCAGCCCCCAGAACTGTGAGAAAATAAATTTCTGTTATTTACTGTGCCTATGGCATTTTGTTATGGCATCTTGAGCTGACTAAGATAGGTAGTATCATAAACCTGTCAAGGATGAGAAAAATATTCTAGGTTAGCTGCTTTACTTATATGAGGATGAACTTACCTGAATATACACTTATGTACCAAATTTATTTTATAACTCATCAGATACCAATAAAAGCCCCAATAGGATAGGGTCGGATAACACCAACAGACGTCTTTAAATGCTAAGCGCTTTGGTAACCTCCTGGGTTGCGCTAATCAACTGGAATAGCACAGGTCCCGTGTCAGATTCTGGAGTCTTATAAACTCTGTTCTTGGCCAAATTCCCAAGAGTCCCTTTCAACCCGGCTTTCTACGTGAGACCCCAGAAGCAGCTCATTCAGCTTACACAAACCCACAGTAAGCACACAGATCTAAGAAGCTGTTGCCAACATTTTTTTTTCTTTTTTCTAGCTTTTGCACAGATCTGACGGAGACAAAGTATGTCCAGAGGTGCAGCAAGTTCATTAATTCTACTTCTATGGCCAACTAAGCAGAATGGAATCTTCTCAACAGAGGGTGTCATATATATCACTCAGTTCACAGTTCTCCAGCTCTCCGGCACCCATGGAAACAAACTTTTAAACCTAGATACTTACGACTGAAAAATATGCCCTTTCTACTTGAATCTTTGGTGCTGTACTTCTTATTCTCTTTTTCATCTCTTCTCACTTTCCATAGTTCTATATTTAATTTTCTTGTAATATTTCTCCCCATTACCCATGACCTGTCTGTTCATTTTTTTTTCTTTTTTAATCCATTTTAACTAACTCACTTTGTTGGTGTAACATTTTTTTGTTTCTCCTCACCCACTGATTTCAAAACATCCTGCGCTGTTAGTTGAAAAAAATGTAAGTGGTTACATTCTATTCTTACTAAAAATGACCTACTTCTCTTTCCATCTCTCCAAGAATGACCATTACCAGTCCACATGCTGCCATGATCCATAAAGCTCTGACTGTTTTCTTGGACTTTGACTAACAGAAATGGTTTTTCCTACCTGGATAGAACAAGATAAAGGACCAGAAGTGGAGGAGGATGAATAACCCAATAAAGTTGGAAGGAAATGAAGAAGGAAGGGAAATATGACCCTCATCACTGAAAGGGTGAACTACTCTTTGGGTACCAGGTAAACCTTGACAAGTGATGCTGGTCCATTCCCACTACACCCTGCTCAAGGCCACATCCTTTGGGTATCCAGATTAAAGATTTGTGAACTAAGACTATTATCCATAAGAATGATGTCTGGTTTAAAGATGTTTCCTGAACATGGACACTTTACCATGGACTGTTTAGTTGCAATAACATTGATGAAAAATTAACTCAGGAAAAAAATTTCTTAAAATGCCTATAGTCTCTTGATATGAGGGTCACTATAAAAGGAAGTGTAGACTTTTAAAACCCTTCTTCTTTTTTTTTTTAACATTTTTTATTGAGTTATAGTCATTTTACAATGTTGTGTCAAATTCCAGTGTACAGCACAATTTTTCTGTTATACATGAACATACATATATTCATTGTCACATTTTTTTTCGCTGTGAGCTACCACATGATCTTGTATATATTTCCCTGTGCTATACAGTATAATCTTGTTTATCTATTCTGCATATGCCTGTCAGTATCTACAAATTTTGAACTCCCAGTCTGTCCCTTCCCACCCCCCGCCTCCTTGGCAACCACAAGTTTCTATTCTATGTCTATGAGTCTGTTTCTGTTTTGTATTTATGTTTTTTTTTTTTAGATAAAACCCTTATTCTTACCAAACTCAAAGCATCATTTTTTAGCATCCAGAATCTCCTAGAAGATTGTATAAAGTCATTAAGTGATGCTGGGACACTGGCGGTTACTCTAGAGAATAAAGAGTCCCAGATTCTGAGATAGAAATTTGGTCATTTGATGAATTAAATGTCTTAGAATAATAATTAAATTTCACATTGGCTAAATTTATCTGACTACAAGAAGTTGATAATCTAGCATAATGGAGCACTGGGTATAGTGACTGGAACAAAGCCCTTCATATTCCAGTCTTGGTCCTGATTTCTCCATTTATTTGTTACATGCCTTTGAGCAAGTTACTTACCTTAGCCTAGCTTCCTCATCTGTAAAATGATGATAACACTTGAACTTAGAATTTTTAGAAAATTTAAGGAGTTAATACATAAATAAAACTTAGGACAGTTTCTGGTACATAAGAAGCACTCAATATAATTTAGCTATTGTTCTTAAGAATACTTCAGTCATTTCCTTTAAAACTACACTGAGTCCCTCAGGTATCATTCTATAACTCTCTCTGTCATTTGAAGTTACAAATCCTTCAATACTTAGATTGAAGTTCTTAGCACCTGTACAGAAGTCAAACAACAAAAAAGCCAAATGTCCTGAAACACACTTTTCTGGTGAAAATTCTGGTGTTTTATTTTAATTTTTTTTTAAAAAACCGAGGGGTGTCCATTAATGAAGCATTTTTATTCCTTAATTTCAATCTTTATAAAATATGAAACTCAGAAGCATCACCGTCACATCACTTACACAGAAAATCCAGGACTGCCTTTTCTGGTCACCATTTGTTCTGCTTCTGTCTACCCTGCCTTCTCAATGAGATTCATTGAATACACACTCTGGGTTCGCTATTCTGGAGTCAAGCATTTCGGGGACAGGAGAGTTCAGGGTATCAGATTCTTAGATTCCTTGGATTTTGAATCTATCAATTTTCCTCCATGAGTTTCTGCAAATTTAAACATACTGAGAAGACAGAAGAAAGGGTCCGGAGATCTGGAATGGGGCAAAAAGAACAAGTGCTGGGACCAGGAAAAGAGAAAGGTGATTATCAGGATGAAAATAGACAAATTCCTGACCTCAAAGGGGTTGGAATCTTTTGTAAGAAACTGATAAAGGCGCAGAATCATTACAATTGAGCCCTGAGTTAATGAGTATAAGTACTAGGGGCACACAGAGGGAGGGATGACAAGTTCTGCCTGGGGAGTTAATGATGTTTTCACAAAGGATTTAACACTTGTAAGTCCCTAAGGACAACTAGGTACTCCCCGGCCCAAGATAAACCATATTTTGCAGAGCACGAGGCCTGCAGGAACATGATGTGTTCAGGAAGTAGTCGCTCACTGTGGCTGTAACAGAGAGAGTATGGGTGGAGGCAGAAGACATAGAGGAAGAGGTGGGGGTGGTTGAGAAATCATGTGCCCAAATAGGTTTAATATGTCTCTTTCATCTTTCTTCTCCTCCTCCCACCATCCTCCCTAGTGTGACTAAATGAGAGATGCTTGGAAGTTCCTGTTTCTGGTTCTGGGGAAGGCAGTGAATCCATGCAACTCTGAGACGCATGGCCCGGGGTGACCTGAGCATCTGGAAGGGCCATTTTTGGTCTTCAAGCTGAGTGGCTAGTGGTGTCACCAAGTGACTCAGCAGGATTGGGGTCTGTTATTGAATTTTATCATGTCACAGCTAATAGTGCCAGCAAAACATAAAGCATTACTTGGAAATTATTGTCAGATGGAATTTCTTTAGTTGGCTTTGTTGAAAATTACATGCATGCTGTGTTGGTATAGATAGCCAGCCCTGTGTGCGTGTGCGTGTGCGTGTGCATGTGCGTGTGCGTGTGTGTGTGTGTGTGTGTTAGCTTTTATAACCTGTAGGCCCCAGGAATCCTAAATAACAAGCATACCCTTCTAATATTCTTATTTGTGCACATATCCATGCTTTCAGGACAAGGGTACAATGGGGGCCTTTTATGCTGTTGGCAGTGTCACAACAGGGATAAGGGGACCAGGAGATGTAAGAATTTCACGAGACAGTGGTTTCTCCTCTGGTGACAGAGTGTAGCAAGCGCTCAGGTTTCCTCTAACCACTCCTCTTCCCAGCCCAGGCCTTTATGTATGATTGAAACAAATACTCCTTTCTCTCAGATGTTCTAGTCTAGATGGTGAAAAAGCCTTCAATCTGGCATCAAAAGGCAGTTCAACCCAGAAAATACTTTGCCCGTGTTTTCCTGGGACTCCTCTCAGTAATAATCCCTGGAAATTCTGCCTGCCAAGCCTATGTGAGAACACTGAATGGCTTAGCTGAGAAGGAAATTGATATGAAAAGTGGACAGGAAGTTGAGGTCTCTCTTGAGTATAAGCATAAATATGCAAAAAGGCACAATTCACTAACAGGTTTCCTAACATATTAGGAAATAACTCTATCTCTGGCTATGTGAAATTGCATTAAATTAGGAGGAAAAAAAGTCACCATATTCATTTGCACAATATAAGGTGCTTACTAAGTCTATTCGATGGTGAAGCTTCACAAAATAAACTTTCCATATTTCAACATGAGTTACTCTCATGGTATCAGAAACTAAAGCTGGATATACTTTCTCCTGGCATCTTACAAAAAAAGTTTTTACAGAGTCTCAGTCTAGGAGTTCCGCATTGGCAGCACTGATCTTGTGCAGTTCTCCTGAAAGTTTTCAGCAGTAAATCTTTAGAAATGTCCACTTAAGCAGCAGAGGTCATAAATACTTCGCGAGAGCAATAAAACAAAACAGAATTTTGGAAGTTATAATTTTAGTGGATATAACTGCACTATAAAAGGCAGGCCTCTGGGACCCAGAATAAATGCAAGACTCCATCCAAGTGAACCGCAGTGCTAACCCATCTGCAAGTGGTAAATTATCCCCAGTCCCAGGTGTGGCGCATTATCCGAAGGGTGTCCAGTGATTAAAGGTAAGAACGTGGCTAAAATCCAAGGGAGCAGTGAACATTAATGATGGCTGGAAATTGTCAACAATTTCTCTGGAAGTTTGATTCGTTCCTATTTGCGCACATTAGCCAGGTCCAAAGTTCAGCGGATTGTCTATGAGCGGTTTAGATACTCCAGTGAGAGAGGCCCAGAGGGTAAAAAAGAGACTTTGGCTCTTCATTTGCCCCGGAAGGAGTTCATACAAGATGAAAGGAGAGCATTAATCCTCTTTTCTATAAGATCTTCAGGTTTCAACAAAGAATAGACCCTTACTGGGGTCATCATCCTAGAATTCAACTGATGATTGCAAAGCAACATAAAGTTTGCATTACAACATAAAGTTTGTGCTCTCTCTGGTACATCACTTATTCCGTTCAGCACACCTTTGCATAAACATTCTTTTCCATTTAAATCTGTGTCAGGGTCTTAGTAACTCTCAAAGGGTCAAGGATACGTTTAATTGATTTCCTAAGCTTTTCCCCTACCTACCCTCCACACACCCATACACACGTAAAGAACACTGCATTATTGAACGCAAGTGACTATTATTTCATAATTACATCTATAATTTTTTGTAGTGTTTGGGATCAAAAAGTCCCCATCTTTTATTCTTTTTCACCAAGTTCTCAAATTGCCCCTCTGCCCCAATCTAGTCTTGATTGGTGCCATCTAGAAAACTGGAGTACCATACTGAATGAAGGTGGCAGGGATAAGAAAGTGACATCTGAAGGGCAGATGAAGAACATTTTTATGTAAGGAAGCCCAAGCTTCCAATTTTTAATCAACATTTGATTGTGGCCTATTAAAATGCCAAATCACTTTGCAATATTGTGCTATGTCTTCACAGCTTAAAATAGTCACTGTGAGATAGTCATTCCACTCCAATTTTCCCATCTGAAAATAATAACACACTGTACCTTTTGCTGTTGCTTCTAATTTTTTTTTTTTTTTTGGTTTTTATTATTGTGTAACTGAAATGTCAACCTCTTGCATCCAAGGGTCACCTTCTAGTTTATTTGGAAAATAGAGGAACAAGAGGGTTTGTCTCATGTCAGCTCCTGAGTCATTGACTTGGCGTCTGTTGTCTATGTCATGTGCTCCTTTCAGCTTTGCTTTCTGCATGGCCGTTGGTCACTGCTCTGCTCACTGCTGTTTACCACCTGAAACTTGGGCCTTTCTAGGTGGTGAGTGCCCAGTCAAGAGGCTCACAATTTCCATCACTAACCTGTCACTCTCCTCCCACTAATACACAACCATGAAGTTTATGGATGTTGCAGATTTTAATGTAGGTTTGGGGATCATTCCAAGTAAAACCCTCTAGTTCCCTTCCAGAAAAAGGTTGCTTGATACTTATGTGGATTTTTTATTTTTTTAACCCCTGGCCTTTTCTCAATCTGTGCACTCCTGGGATGCAATAATCATCCCTCAGGGCATTTCCCTAAGACTGAGGTAGCGAGTCCAAAGTCAGAGCACAATAGCATGAGTGGGAGTTATATTTGAGAGGAGGAGAGCCTGCAGGAAATAGTCTAGAACGGGTTCTGAATCTTAAAGTTGGGTTGCCATTCAGGTCTCTCCATCAGTGTGAAGCGAAGCCAACCTAGGCTGCGGGCAGGATTTGTGTTGCTTTGGCATAGACAGTATTGTTCCCCTCATTCCTGTAATAGCATCTTGACTTTCCCTGGGGATCAACTCCACCCACTTTCATTCCATGTGGTTTAGGTGGGGCTTACCCAGCCCCTGGAATCAGAGGTGAGCTCATGATCCAGATCTGGACAATTGGTATTGTGGTCTGGTCATGGTGACTGCTTAATCACTCTTTGCTCTAATCAAAGTAATCTGAGGAATTTTTCTGGAGCAGCCAGGAAAGACAAGTTTTTGGGGGGTTTTTTGTTTTTGTTTTTTGTTTTTTTCCTAAGACTGCTAGCAGAGAGGATGAAGTAAGTCTGACCTTCCAGCAGACACCATAAAAGCATAAAAATAAGGCCAACCAAGAGGAAAACTGGGCTGACATGTAAAGAGAAATTGGCTCTGATGATAATAGAAACTCTTAGATCCAGTCATGATAAGAGCTGGTACTGCTAGAATTTTCAGTATGTTAACCAAGATTTTTTTTTAACTTAATCCAATTTGGGTTGATTTCCTGTCACAATCCAAAGTTCCCTGAATAATATAGTCTTGAATTTTTTCCAATGGCACCAGGTTTTTCATGGATACCAGAATAAACATTCATATACTCTTCCCAAGGAAAAACAATAATCTCAAAAATATTACAATCTAGATCTATATTCAGAGAGAGAAGCACTTTTTTGGGAATATAATATGCTCTGCACAGATAACTATCTGAACAATGACTAGTACTTTACATTATTATGTAAAAAGTTTTCACTTCCATCTAACGTTTCTAGCCAATAATCCTAAATTTTAGTGATGCAAAATAAATGAATTCCATTAGATTTCCATGATAAATAACAAAATTACATATTTCTTTAGTTATACAATCAGCTGGAATTGAAATTAAAATACTTGAAATTCCAGGTCAAAAGTTTGGGGGAGGTATTGCCCTGCTTCACTATGTCTCCATAGGTAGGACAACACAGCATAGGATTTATTTCCCTGTTCAAATTCCTGAGGTAAAAGAATGAAGGAGAGACAGGGCAGAGGCTGGTTCTTCTAGTAACATTTTGAATTTAGGCAACTTTCACCACTGTTTATAAGGAACACAGAATCTATTTATATTTTTCCAAATTCATTTATGATCTTTCTCAATACACATACATTCATCTCCATTTATGAGAGGAGAGTGGTTTATATTAGATAGAAATAGACCAGTGGAGGGAGGAAGAGTTGAGAGAGCACTGCACTCCCCTAGAACAGATGGCGTTTGTTAGGCAGTCTTTACCATTGGATTGAAGACACGACGTAATTAATTACGCTCAACTTGAAGGAAAAAGATTTCCAAATTTCTTCCGCTCTCTGATACCTCATTTCAGCAATTCTTTTTAGCCGATCTAAAATGAATACAAGATTTTTTTACTTGATCACAGTAGAATACAAAGTTATTTACTTACTTTAGGCATTTTTTTTTTTTAACCTCTTGGATCTTAATCTTTGGAAGACTGTTGACTTTAGCCTAACCCATGGTATCATTCTTTGTGATAAAAACCCTCCTTCTTTCTAGCTAAGCAGGTCTGTCACAGTCCCAGGAGTTGCTATCTGTTCAGTCTGACTGCTCACTGAGGACTATTCATTCTTACCCAATAATGGAGCCCACCATTGGTTCTCCTTTACCTCCCAGAGAAAAATCCAAAGTCTTTAGCATAGCATTTGAGAACTTTCATAGCTTAAATTCTCTGTTTTTACTAGATTGAACTGTCTACATTTCCCACCTATGCAGACATCCATCTTCCTGGTTTTAAATGTTGAGGAAATTCTCTATTTATATAACGTCATATACAAATATGTGATAATTTTAGCTTTTTAATCAAGGATTATTATCTAATAACATGTTTATTATTTTTCCTGCTAATGCTTTGGATTCTGCTAGTGGTTTTTCTCATATTATATGGTTTATTTGTGAGGAGAAGAAAAACATGTCACAGTGGATAATTATTTCAATGTGATATAGTTTGTTTTAAAATCGTATGTACAATTTTCATTAAGTTATTCATAAGTAAACTTAAATTATAAAATTGTTTTGGCCTTTTTGAGTTTTGGTGCTAAATACAAATGGTCTGTGATGGTTCAACTTATGATTTTTTTACTTTAAGCTGGTAAGAGATACGCATTCAACAGAAGTCATACTTCGAATTTAGATCTTTCCCTGGTCTAGCGATGGGCAGCAGGATACTCTCTTGTGATGCTGGGTTGCCACAAAGAGTTGCAGCTCCCAGTCAGCCACAGGATCACAAGGGTGAACGATTTATATGCTTACAACCATTCTGTACCCATGCAACCATTCTGTTCTTCACTTCCAGTACAGTTTTCAATAAACTACTGAGATAAAAATGAGATATTCAGCACTTTATTATAAAATAGGCTTTGTGTGTGATGATTTTGCACAACTGTAGGCTAATGTGTAAGTGTTCTCAGCATGTTTAAGGTAGGCTAGGTTAAATTATGATGTTCAGTGAGTTAGGTGTATTCAATGAATTTTTGACTTAACAGTATTTCCAATTTACCATGGGTTTATCAGGATGTAACCCCATCATAAGTCAAGGGAGATCTGTATGTTTCATAATGTGAATGGAATGGTAACATATTTTACTTTTCTATGTTTTTCAAGTCCATATAATATAAGAGTATTTATTCCATAACAGTTTCTGGAGAAAAGTCTTTAAGGAGTCAGGTTCAGATCATAATTTTAGAGTAATTCATCTTTTTATTAACACATCACTTTGGTAATTTTATATTTTTGCTGGAGGATTGTTTCTCTTTATAAAATTGTCACATGTATTAGCCTATTTTCTAATAAAAAGAAAAGCATTTCCCTTTCCCCAGTGCCTGACTGGCATATTCATCTAAAAGGCAATATGCTACAGGTTTAAAAGCAGGGTATTAGGTATTTCCTTCTCCCAGTGGATAACTATTGCTGACTGGAGTTAGATATAGCTCTTCCCCCAGGTAAGTTAGGCTCTGGTAAAAGCCCCGAATGTTTTAGGCTTTGGCAAAATAGTTTCTCCTGAGGGGATGTCTTAAGAAGAACAGTGTGCTCTAGCACATTTCAAAATCTTTCTTTTTTCCTCTCTTCCTCCTGGAAGCATGAAATTTTTCTCAATACTCACTGGGAGCACCTGGTGGAGCTCCTGGAGGTAAAACTAACAAAAGAGTGACAGGCCCTCAATGACTGGCTCCTCCTGGAGTTTTGAGCTCTCAAACTTGTCTACACTGCACCTCCAGCAATTCATCAGCCTCAGTTCAGGTTTTCCTATCTCAACACTGGTTCCCATGGAGGTTCCTACCCTGGTAAGTGGAGATTTTTTGTATTTTCCCGTCTGTCTCTCTAATTTGGGGGTCAGAAATTTGCCCTGTTATCTAAATTTTCTGACAGATCTAAGGAGAGTTGTTGATTTTTCACTTTGTTCAAATTTTACTTAAGATAAGTGGCAACTTCTACACTCCTCACATGCTGGACTGGACCTGCATGGAAGTTTCCCTTGCTGGGTGTGTGTAGGGGTGCCTTTCTCCAAATATGAATTACTTTTAAGCTCTTTGTACAACTTATAAAATGGGGGAAAGAGTTGTGGTAGAAAATGTTATTAATCATTAAAAAAAAATAAAAGTATTTTAAGAATTGGACTGAGTTGGTTTTGAACTCCAGCTGTAGAAATATTGGGCACAGAGGATCTTCTAAAGAAGATTTGAATTCTAATATAATATATATGGGCAGTGGACTTGTGAAATAGTCCAACTAATATTTGCATAGCACTTATCACAGGTTTAAGTGAAAGATTTATTGAATATAAACAAAGGTTACTTATCCCCATAATATGGATGAGGAAACCTGGGCATAGGAAAATTGAGTAACCATCCAAGGTCATCCTCTGATCACCAGGTGTACACCATAGTAAGTCTGGAAATCTGAGCATTAATATTTTGGCTCCTCCATGAACATGGGCTTAGAAACAGACCTTTTTTGAATGCTTTCCCACAGAATTTATCTTCTACTAATATGTGCAAGATGAGTTAGGGAGCATGAAGTTAATTTTCTTGCACCTCAGGCATATTTTTCTAGATTCATAAACACAACTGACATTGGAAATCCCCCAACTACCAGATTTATCAACATATTTATTCAGGGGGTGCAAATAAAGGTTTTGAATACATGGTTAAGTTCCAAAATTAAAGGCAAATTATCATAATTATTTCACAAAAAGTAATTTGATTGACTAGACATATATCTACTTCTATGTCTATATCTATCTATATTCCTTCTAAAATATCACATTAAAACAGTTTCTAAATGAGGGCAAAGATTCAAAGTATTTCGAGAGATTGGTAATTCCAGTATTGAGTTATAAAGGAGAAACAGATCCCATAAGTAACAGTTCTCATTGATTGTAAAAAAAAAAAAAATGTACACAGTTGAGCCTCCTTGTGTTGCTAAGTGTTTTATTTATTTCACTTCTCCTTCTACCATGAATATAGAATCAGTTCACAACACATGGCAGAGAAGAGGTGTTGAGAATCAATCCATTTGCTTGCTGCCAAAAAATAAAGTCACCACTAGGACAAGTATGATTCCTTACTCAAAAATGTTTGAGTTACACCATATTAGATATTCTCTAATAGTTGACTTTACAGTGATACTGATATTGAAAACACTATGGGAAAAGACAACGTATGGACTGGGAGAAACCATTTGCAAGCGATAGGACTAACAAGGGATTAATTTCAAAAATATACATAGTTCATATAACTTAATATTAAAAAACAAACAATCCAATAAAAAATGGACAGAAGACCTAAATAGACATTTCTCCAAAGAAGACATACAGATGAACATCAAGCACATGAAAAGATGCTCAGCATCACTAATTATTAGAGAAATGCAAATCAAAACTACAATGAGGTATCACCTCACCCTGGTCAGAATGGCCATCATCAAAATATCTACAAATAATAAATGATGGCAAAAAAAGGGAGCCCTCCTACACTGTTGGTGGGAATCTAAATTGGTGCAGCCACTATGAAGAAGAGTATGGAGGTTCCTTCAAAAACTAAAAACTGAACTACCATATGATCCAGTAACCCCACTCCTGGGCATATATATCAGAAAAGGTGAAAGCACCTAATGTTCATAAACAAATGAATGGATAAAGAAGATGTGGGGTGTCTTTACAATGGAATTTACTCAACCATAAAAAAAGAGAATGAAATAATACCGTTTGCAGGAACATGGATGGAGTTAGAGGTTTTGATACTAAATGAAATGAGTCAGACAGAGAAGGACAAATATATGATATCGCTTATATGTGGAATCTAAAAAAAAAATGACACAAATGCACTTATTTATAAAAACAGAAACAGATTCACAGACATAGAGTGAGGGGGGAAGGCATATTGGGAGTTTGGGATTAACAGACTACTACAAATAAAATAGATAAATAATAAAGTCCTACTGTATAGCACAAGGAACTATATTCAATATCTTATAATAATGTATAATGGAAAAGACTCTGGAAAAGAATATATATGTATAACTGAATCACTTTGCTGTACACCTGAAACTAACAGAACATTATAAATCCACTATCCTTCAATTAAAAAAATAATAATAACAAAGAAAAAAAGAAAATGCCCTGGGAGAATACCAATAGACCTAGATACTACAGTGGAAAGATAAGTTAATAATTCCAAAATGATAGTTTAATATAATATCTGATTTTAAAGTGACAGACATAATCTTAACGTGCACATTTTTTTAGGTACTCATCTCCCTGTATTGCAATTACCTTTGCTTCAGTGTTGTCTTACTCCCTGTGGGCCTTTTTGATGCTTGGATCATGATTTGTTTACCATTAACCTCTCAGTTTCCAACAAATTGTTTGCCTTCAAATTTGTAACCACAAAAAATGTACTAAATGAGTAAATGAAAGAATACCCGCATTTGCAAGTCTAAGAAGTATTTTTTCTTCCTTCTCTGGTAAAAATGATTGAACATTTCTTAACAGTTTTCATAATTTCTTATTCTTTTATCTAATATATGGAAGAGTTGTTATCCTTATTTATGAATGGAAATGTCATATGTAATTGATAAAACATAACTGCTTAAACTTATTTTAGACATATAGAACATTCTAGAAAGAAAGTATTGGTGTTATAGAAAAAGAAAAAATATTGTTGAGATTTGATATGGAAGTTGCTTTTTCTCCCCAAGCACAGCTACGTAAATCCAGGAATTTACCATTGCTTCCTACTCTCAAGGAAACACAAATTAGTTAAGAATAATAAAACCAACACTCAGCTTCATGTTTGTGGGTTGACTTGCTACATGGAATCAGAATGTATTTTCTGTGGCATAATATTTTCGTAGTGAAGCAGCCAAAATACCACAAGTGCATAGCAGGAGCTGCGAGCATTCTGGCCCTTCCAGGCATTTCTGCGGCTTGGCATTGATAAATGCAGGTGAGACACAGGTTGCAGTCAGGATCACATTACAATAAACAGTGACTTTTCCAAAACTGTGAGTTGCTAAAACAGCTTCCCTATTACCTTGGGAGAAGATGCCTGTCCATCAGCAAGCTGGGACTTTAGAGTAAGTTCTCACCATTGGATCTTTTGAGCGAGCAAAAATTCAAGCCCAGAAAAATAAAAACAATAATAAAAGACACTCTCCTCCTATTTCCACAATATCGTTGTGTGGCAAACACCAATGCACAGCATGACTTCCTTTTTCCTTTCCTTCTGGTTTCCTAATTGTATGTTTTTGCCTGCCATTTAATTTAAAAGGGTAAAGTAATCAATTCTTTAATTTGAGAAATGATGGAAAAGTAGTAAGACCAGTCTGTGTATTTATCCTATAGAATCATTTTCATTACTTTCTAGGCCCACCTACCAATTATGTTTATCACTTAAATGATTTCCTAATATATCAATCATCACTTACAAGCATGAAACTTGACCTTAGCTTTTTCTTCTTTGTATTTCTTCCCACTAATTTCTTCTTAACTTAGTTACATCAGATAACAACATAATGTAGCTTGAAAAACACAGTGTGTGGTGCATATGATATGCTCAGTACCTTGTGGTTATTAATAGGTCATCTAAACATAAGATACTTCTAAAGATTAAGAAAAATAAAGTCTGATTTTTTTTTACTCATACGATTTTGATTTGTTTTTCTGGTGTCATAAATGTGAAATGTGTTCTGTAGTTATCTGCTGTTACTATATTCATACTACATTTTCAGTTATTCTTTGTGATTGATAATCTAAAACAAAACTTATGTTTTGAAACAATGTGGGTTTTCTGAAGCTGATAAGTCTTAAAACTCATCATTTTTCATGTGGGTCAGTTTCTCAGTATTTTCAAGAGTATATCTTGAGAATAAGTATTTCTGTGGCTCTTGACATAGCATCTAAGACTTGTTTCATTTCAAACAATCAACCAAACAGTATAGGGTCCACACATTTGGAGCCATATAAAGTTAAGCCATCCTATACTATGGTCTACTTTATATGAAAAACATTTTTAAATGTGCTGAAAACAATACTAAAACTTTTAGATTATTCTCAGAGAATGAAGCCCTCAACACATCATCAATCATTTTCCTTTGTTTCCTTTCTCTGTGATGTCCCTTCATACTACTTTCAACTCCCTGTGGGTATTCTGACCTTAAGACAACTGCCACCATTCTTATAGCTACACAAAAAGACATTTATTACTGTCAGATCAATGCAAAACTGATGCAGTTAAACCATTTTCTAATTAGTTCCCTCTCCAATTAATCTCTCAAGAATGCTTCCCACCACCTCAAAGGTTCCAACCAACTGATGTTTTGTTCTTTTGTTTTTATTTTGACAAGGACAAATTGAATTTCCCATTGCCCAGGAATACACTTACAGCCCTTACAATTATTCATATTTGCATTGATAAAACTTTCAGTCCTCCAGAACGTTTACTAATAAAGAACGTCTCATGTTGGAAATAGTAGAAAGACAGTTACCACATAGTCTAACTTCAGCCTTTGTACTGAATATTTCCATTAGTAATGTAGCAAATGGTATAAGTTGGTTGTAATCAAATTGAAAATGGGAATCAAATGGGTCAGGATAGACATTAGGCAATGAACTAGATTTCTAACTTCTACGCCATTTATGTGACCCTGTAAAGTCTGATAGATCGTTATGATTCACTGCCCTCGATAAAGGAACCAAGCACTTGGGTTCTGAAGTTAGGAAAGAGTCTGGGTAGCTCAGACATAGTTCTGACAGTGCCAAAACAAGCTTGGATAGGGAAACAGTAAGTTGAACCAATGATTTGGCAGCATAAAAACAACAATTATGTTAATTGATGTTTGTTTTAATATTGAATACAGTCAAATCCTTTTTATGTAAAACCAACCCATTAAAGAAGACACCCTCTGAAGAAGAAGAGTTGAGCAATAGAGGTCAAAGTGTGAACTGAATCAATCTTCCTTAGAAGTAACAAGAAGCTGAAGTTTTCTGATGAGGTTTCAAAATGAGATGGAGGGGAGAAGTGTATGAAAACTATGCCTCCCTTTAGGTTGTATATGTCAGCAATGCTTAGCATTTGTAGGGTAAGAACATTTTTCCTCACCAACTTTTGGTGCTCAAAGGCTGTAAAATATGAATATATTAGCTTAACATTTTCAAAATGTCTTTGAAATATTAAATTATGAACAACATTTTATTTCAACAATGAAGGTCTCTGTAGTCGTGAAGTGTTACACACTGAGATTCAAATCTTTGGTTTTGGGAATTTGTCTGTGTTAAAATATATTCTGAATGAATCTTCCTTTTCTCTGGGTAATAACTGCTAACATGTTGCAAGATGTATAAATTCAGTTGATAAAACCAGGCTGTGCTAGTTCCTAAGCATATCCCTTGTATCAAACAAAAAAAAACCACATTATGCTTGATACCTGACTGGTTATAACTCATTCTGCTGTGAGTTCCACTAATCAATGCCTCCTGATAAAACAAGATAAAAGTCACATATCAGAAAATGCAAGTCAAGGCTCAGAATGCTTTTACTTAACCAGGAATGAGGTGGAACATAATTATGATAATAATAGTAATAATAATAATAACCATACCTTGAGAATTCACTGACTACCTGGCTCACAATATGGCAACTTGGATATTCTCTTTTTTTTTAATCATTAAATGTATTTTAAGGTCAATATTATCATTCCCATTTTACAGATAAGGAAACTTGTTAAGGACCCCGTCTAAAAATCATCACACAGTTGGTTAATATGAAGCTGAAACTCAGATCCGAATCTGACTGTACTGAAAGCCCATGCTCTTTTCACTCAGCAACCCTGCCTAAAATAATAATAATAAAGTAAAACACCAGGGCTAAAAAGAGAATATGATATCTCTGGTCAAGCCTATGTGCTTTCATGCTTTGAGGTCATACTCCCCCATCCCCACCCCACTCCAAACCCAGCAGTTAGAAAAAAAAAAGAAATTTCAGGGAAAACAATTAAATGATAGAGCCAAATTAAAGAAAATTGATACAGAGCTCTCTGTGGACCTGAGTGGAAGAGAAACCATGGTGGTCTAGTGTGTGTGTGTGTGTGTGTGTGTGTGTGTGTGTGTGTGTGTGTGTGTACAGGGCTGGATGGTGGGGGGAGGCATGGTTGTCATTTGTCTGTTTGCACTCAAATCCATTCCCTGCCTTTCTTCTGTCTGTATTGCAGGTAGCCACATTTCCCAGGCTCCTTTGACAGCTGGCTTTGGCAAGGCTGAGCAATGAGAAGCAATGGCAAAAAAATTAAAGAGCAGGAGACAAGAACATTTAGGTTACCTTGCCCCCTTCTCTGCCTCACTGACATCTGGCAGTGACTGTATCTCTCTAGGGAATCCCACTGCCGCCAGACCCATTCCCTGCATGGTCCCACCTCCCCCAGGCTAGTTTCCATTTCTGTCCAGTGGCATTGGCGGTTGATCTCTGATAACAGCAGCTTGTCCTCAGGTCTCTCCAGTCACAGGGATAGTGTCATCTTCTCACTGTTGATAATCTCTGGGATAACTTACTGTCCCTTGCTGTCTTTTCATCATGTAAACAATTATCTGAATCAGATACTCTCTCTGAAATAATTGAAGTGATTTCTGTTTTCTAGACTCTGACTGATGTAGTATGAGGTTGTTGAGGGTGGTGGGGAGAATAAAAGCTAAAGCCAATGTACATTGGTGTATGAGTCCAGAAACCACAGGAAATTTAAGTCCTACTTATCACACAGATAGTAGTACAGTATATTCAGTGGGGAGATTGAAGAGATTCTGTAGGAAGCTGACTTGCGGACAACATTAGCAAAATCCTTAATTAATCATGATATGGAAAACCAGAGCTAACAAAACAAGGCATAGAACAAAGGAGCCAAGATGGAGGAGGGACTAGGCAAAGGAAAACTGTAAGCTAGGTGGGGATAAATAGAGAGAGAGAGACACAGAGCCGGAGATAGAGGCAAAGAAACAAACTTACCCAGGTGTTATCAAAACTAAAAATTCAAAGTATTAAAACTAAGAAAGGATGCCTGCAAAATTCAGGATGTTAATTCACTACAGATAAAATGGAAAAAATTAGAATAACTTCAAAGGAACTATTCTAAAATCATAAAAATTAAGACCATTAAAGAGATACATAAAAATGAGACCAATTAAAAAGAGAAAATTACAGAAAAAGAACAGGATTGCAAAACTAGAACTGATGGTTATGAAAAATAATAACCAGTAGAAACAACAGATACCAAATGCCTCATCCCCCCAATCTTGAAATATCAAAATTATTGAACATGTATTATAAAACAAATGTAGTGACCATATTTGATTCTACTCTATGGGGTAAATCTAGACAAATTTAGCATACTATCATGTTCTCTCCTTCCAATTTTACCATACAGAAGTTCAATTCATTAAGACACTGAAAGCAACTGACTCATATTGGTGGAATCTCCCTCCAGTCTACTGACTGGACCAAACCATATGTGGTATAAGCATAGTTTTTTCAGATTTTCAGTAGCCGTGAATGGAATATCATGGCTTTGGCTCTGAAAAATGTGCAAGTGGAAATCAACTCAGCTATGCTTTAAGTTGTCAACCTTTGAAGATTTATTATTTATTTATTCATACACTGTAGAGGATGATGGATTGATTTGTTAATTGATTGATTGACTGATTGATGCCTAAATACAATCCTGGAACTACCTAAGGATGCTGGTGTGGCCAGCCTCTTTGCCAAGAGGCTTGGCTATCTATTTACACAAAAGTCCTGGTTAGAATCTTCACTTTTTACCATAAATGTATAATTTACTTAATTTAAGTAAATAAATATAATTTCTATTGATCAGCAGCACACAATACCTGGATTGCAAGACTATGTCAGAGGATAAATCTTCAACTATTTGTTGTCCTATATTTGTCAAAACCAATTGACAGAAAATATATTTGTGGAAGGAAACAACAAAGATAAATGATCTTCTAGTCTTAACTGATTTATATCCTTAGTTCAATCTGCATCATCAGAAAGCCATAAACCTCAGGGTACACTATTATCATAGCTCTCTAAAAACCTATTTTTACTGAATTGTACTTTGGTGTTGTATCCTAGACTCGTACTGAGTGCTGCAATAAGAAAAACAAAACAAGACAAAACAAAGGCTCTTCAGTTAGGATAAGCTAAATTGCTTTAACAAATAGACTGAAACACAATAGAAGCTTATTTCTCATGCATATAACACTCTAAAATGGGTGCTCCCTGTAGGCACACAATTCTCATCCATGTGATGATTTGGGAATATTTTGTGGCTCTGCCAAGCCCTAGGTCTTCATTATCATGTGCATCCAATGGTAGAGGTTGATGGAGGTCTTGGAGGGGAACACCCCTTCTTAAAAGGCTTAGCCAGAAAATAGCACTCATATCTTATGTTCATTTTCTATTCATAAGAGTTAGATGAGTGGTCACATTTCATTGCAAAGGGTGCTGGGGTATGTGGCCCCCACCTAGGCCGCATCTTCCCATAGACTGTTCTACTGTGGAAAGCAGACCAGAATTCGGTGGACAGGTATACACTCTCTGACACACTGATAGCTTGTTTTAATTGTAAGAACGTGTAGAGAGCATTGATTATGACTTTAAAAAGATAAATGTGTAATATTCCTTTCAAACATAAGCCAGAATAAGCTGTCCTATTCTTAAGAAATCGGTGTACCTTTCCTTTGCACAATGTAAACTATGTAAAAGATCATGATTTTGTTGATTGTTTGTTCAATTATTATTTTCTTAATTAATTTTTCTCTTTCACTTTGACTAAAGGGACTCAAATCAAATTATTAAGTTGAAATTTAACAACTGCATAGGATCTTAAGACTTGCATAAAATAAAATAAAATGTATATGTTTATTGTATATGAACAAGATAAAACATCCAAAATTACAAAATGATGTCAACATTTTGACTCATCTTTGTAGAGTCAACAACATTTATGAGTCTTCAGTACACTCCCAGAGCTATTCCATGCATATATAAATATATAAGCATATTCATTTTTTCCTTTTCCCAAAACATATGGTTTTCTCCATCTATATATATATTTCTTGCATGCTTCTTGTTAACTTTATTTCTAATTATTTTATCTTTTTGTTACTGTTGTAAATGGGATCAGGGGGCCTTTCTTTTATTACAGATTCTAATTGCTTATTCCATGATATGTGAATGCTACTAGCGTTTTAGCTGCTTCTTTTAGATTTTACAAGTATACTGTACTATTGAAACACCTATAATAATTATAATTTTACTCCAACCTCAACTATTTTATTCCTATTATTTGTTTATTATAATAGCTATAATTAGCATATTTTTCTTGTTCTAAGTGTTCCAAAAGTTCCCCTTTTAGAATTTCTTTCTTCAATAAGATTTTTCTCTTTTATGGTAGAATTTATGTGACTTATAGTCAATAAATTTAAATTTATTTTTAATGCTATTTGTTGTCAGGTTTGGTTATAAAAAGTTTCATATATATATAAAAACTCCTGAGTCACTTTTGAGTTAAATAAATGTCTTGTTTTTGCTGGTTTTGCTTTGTAATCCAATTTGAGAATGCTATTCTATTAATAGGTGAGTCTAGTTCACTTGTATTTATTAATATGACTTGTATGCTTATTCTTAGCTGTGTCACCATACTTTCTATTATGTTTTCTGTTCTATAGTATATTGTAACCTTCCCAATGTTTTATCATTCTGATCAAACTATATTTTGAGGGGCTCTGGTATTGTATTTATTTGTACTTTATTGAATGCCTGTCAAACAATGTTCAAAATGTATTGTGCTGCAAGATGGAGGAAAATAGATACTTCTGTAGATAAATGTGTGCATACAGAATATGTACATATTTATGTACATGTGTCCATTTATAAATTTCTCTTTCAAACAAAAAATTACATTGCTTGTATCACAAATGGCCGGTGAGGCAATTCTACAATAGAGAGAACACAAATAAGACTTAAAAGACCTGGATTCTTGTTCTGGTTCCAAATTGTACTAACCAGAATACTTTGGGGATGTTATTGAGCTTCTCTCTAATATGAAGACAGTATGTCTTTTATGATGAAAGTTCCTTAAAAGTTAAAGTATTTTAAAGTTATACTTTTAGGAATATCAGCTTGCACTCAAGTATCACCCACACAATGAAATTAAAATTCAAAATCTTTAACATCACAAGTGAATCTGACTTAGAAACTCCCATGTACACAGATTCCAAATCATAAAAATTTTATAAACCCCTTGAATTTTTTCACAATGATTTTGACATTTGCCCATTCAGAGGTCACCCTGATGGTGCATATAATGTGCATAAATACTTCTGGTGACTTTTAAGTACAAGTGACAGAAGGCATCTGATGTACACCACACTGAGAACACATCATTGCATCTGTTACACAGAGGCAGCAGGTGGCTTTGGATCTGGAGAGTATTAGGACAGGAGTTCCTCAGTCATTTAAAATCAGTCATGAGGCTGCATGAGGAGGCTACCTATCTCACCACATGGAAACAAAATGGCAAAACTTCCTCACACAAAAAAGAAACCAGAAGATGGGCCAGAGTGTGAAATGTAATGTGAGCTTAGCTGGTGTCTGGGCTAGTGCGTCATCCCTCTGTCCTTTGTTGTGCCTCAAAATAGAAAACAAAGGCCACTGGCCCCTCCTGTGCAACAATCTACATCTACGTTAATTTACAACTTCAGTTCCCCCGTCACCGAGGAACCTCACAGGCATGGATCACTGCTGTAATGTTACTGTAAATAACGACTCACTGGGCTGTTGGTTCATTAACTTCTCACTGTTTCTAACAACACTTCATTTCATGACATAGTGGATCTCCATAGACATAAAGAAAAAGGCCTTAAGTATCTTTAACAGCACACATCACTGTACGTTACATGTAAGACAAGGGTGTTCTTTTAGATAATAACATGTTATAGCTTTTAGATGTAAATTAAACTAATTGGCTGTAATAACTGGAAAAGCTATTATATCTTGTAAATTGATACATATACAAGGAAAGCATACACCTTAAAAAGGTACAAAATACTTCTATTGAATTAAAAAATAAAATTCTACTAAAGGGTAGAAAGTAAGCTATTATTTACTGCCTTCTCTGTGCACTTAGATATGCTCTCTTTGGGGATCCTAACGGCAAATCTGTACAGTATGTGTTAATGTTCTTATTTTACAAGTGAGAAAGCTGAGGAACAGAGAAGTTAAGTATGTCTTCTAAAGTCATTCAGCCTAGGGAATAGCAAATACAAGAAACAAACCCTGGTGGGTCTGACTCTTAAGTCCTATTCCTTTCCAGTATGCCACACTACTTTTCTAGGGCCTGTTAAATAAGAAGTACCCATCTAAGCAATGTAGAATGTTTAAAACAGATAATGCAGAGTCTGTAACACTAATTATCTTAAAAGTTAACTGATTCAAGTTTACAAGTAAGTACAAGCCAAAACATGAGAAGAGGTTTAAGATAGTAGTAAGGGATTTAAATAATGACATTAAATCTAATTTATAAACTTCAGAAAAGATTTCATGGAAAAAAATGACATTTCAAATAGTTTTTAAAGAACTGGAAGACTTTTGTAAAGAAAAACCATATCACTAAACATACCTTATAAACTGTATGAAATTAGATGTACTTTCTTTTTGTAGATACAATTTCCATTTTACCTGGTGTGTTTCATGAAAGATGTTAAGTCTTCAACAGAGGAGAGATTACTGCAGGAAAGATTTATTAAATTGACATTGAACATGTGCCTGGAAAAATTTGGAGGCATTTTTCTAAAAATCTGGATTATCAAATTTGTACTGTAGCCAAATTTAAAGTAATGAATCTGTTCTTGTTTATAAATGCACACTCCAAAAAGAGTTTCAATAATCCATCGTCCACAAAGAAGAATTTAGCATAAAGGTATGCCAATTAAAGTTCTGAGGTATATATTACAGTGTGTATATATTCTACACCTGGATAGCTTGTTGACATGTGTTCTTGGGAAATTGCTTCAACAGTCTAAAATTCAGCTGTGTCATGGCCCTTGGGTTAAAATTGGACTCAAAAGACCTTAAGAAACCAATGATCTTCAGGACAGTGGGCCAAATTCTTACACACAACTGCTACTGACATCTAGGAAAGCAATCAGACTTCACTGAAAGGTGACCTTGAGTGATTGGGAGTAACGCTTGTCTTCAAATCTACTATTTAATTCATCTACAGCTAACTTAGCCCAAGTAAGAATGCAAAAGTCATGTTTCAGCATCATAAATGAATAATATTTTTCTGCATCTATATGAATACCCCAACAAGAACATGGACAAATGGAGGTATAGCCACCTTCTTGATTTCTTCTCATGACAAGGACCGCAGTACTCTCCAAGGAAGTCCACAGCAAGGTAGGATACTCCTGCTTCTTAGAGAACAATTTGTTCCCTTTACCCTTTTAAAGGCAAAATTTCTTACCTGCTTTGGGCTAAACTATATTTTAACTTTTCTCAAAGTTGCATTGTTTTTTGTTCAGTCTTGTCACTTATGTTCCTCATGTGTTACATGTTTTTATAAATATCTTTTTCATTGATGTAACTAGGACATTGCCCCCTTTTCAACCGCAAAAGAAGATATCCAGTTTTTCAAAGGGCTAGGAAAACATATGCTAACTGCTTGTTTCCTTGTCTCTGTATTTCAATCACCTTCACATGCTGGAAGCTAAACACAATGGTAGTTGCAAGTGGCATTTAATGTTTTGAAGCACACTGGATAGGCAACGTGCATTTCCATAGGAATCAGGAAGCTCCACCATCAGGGTCTTAAGAACAGTGGGTATGCATTGGAAGTTCCTGGCCAAGTTCACATCTACAAGCATCCTGCTTTCTTTAGGAGCCTACACACTCTTCTCTCCCCATCCTTGATGCTCCAGACAGACAGAACTGTCCATCACTTCCTATCAGTCATGTGCATTCTCACCTTTAACCCTTTTCCTGTGCCCTTACTCAGACACCACCTATTGCAAATGACTAACAAGGGTCAGCTAGAAGACCTTTGTATCACTATAGTTCACTTCCTACCTTTATCGAGCACTTACATTGCAATTGTCTGCTGACTGGTCTGAATCTCACTTCTTATTGTAAGCTCACTGAGAGGGATGTGCTTTGTTGGTCTCGTTTGCAATTATATATCTCACAATGTCTGGCACATGGTAGACATTCAATAAATATTAAATGAATAAAGGAGTTAAGGAATGACTTTCATTTATTTCATCCTGGGTGAGAAATGTTAGAGTAATATCTGCTGACTTTCTACATAATAATTATCTTTGCTCAAATCTAATGTCATCGCAGTAAACGAATGGAGAAAGAATATGCAACAATATTACAATTTTTGAACAAGCTAGATGATAGATCTAAGTAATCTGGGCATAGGTGGAATTTCCTGTGCAGCTAGACTTAAGAAAATCAGGTTCCTTGATATTTCTGGATTTACCCAATTTTTCTAGAGTCCATTTGGTCTACTCTTTCTCAAGTTATTAAACATTTTAGAGCAGTTCAACAGATTAAGTCCACTGAGCATTCGTGCTGACTCCATACCCTGGCTTACAGAGCTAGTTAGAAAAGTGACAGCTTCAGGACCTAACACCTGAGACAGTATTCTCACCTGCAACTACACCTAGCCACAACGTGTGTGATTGCTTCTCATTGATAGAGTTATGTCAGGCATCCAGCCATATAGATCATTTTTAAAAGTGCCAGTACACTCCTAGCTAAAAACTGATGGATTGAATGAGACATCTTTAACCTTTATTCTGCTTTCTACTTTGTGACATCGGTGGATGACACATTCACAAATTTAATGCAATTTCAATTCTGAGATAGACTGGAATGTAGAATATTTTGGGACTTGGGGGCTAGGGAAGGGGAAGAAACAAGATGTCGGAGTTAAAAAAAAAAAAAAAAAAAAGGACTGTGAATGGAAAGGGACCAGGACGGCAGGGGAGTAAGGTTGTCACGTATAATGAAGATTTAGTGCTTCAGCAATAAATCTAATTCAGCTAGAAGAGCACGCTGCCAAAACACTGCACAAGAAATACCCCCAAGGTATCCAAAGGGGTCTCTTTAAACCCTGTTCACTTCACATTGCATATTTGAACACAGACAGTTGGAGTTCAGAGAGCACACATCTGGGTCACTGTGCAAATCCCCATTCTCCTTTAAAAAAATAAAATACATGCACTCCACCTACTCTAGACTTACTCTGCTGCTGAGTCTGCCAAGGAAAACTATTTCATTTTGGAATACAAAAGCCAAAACACAAAGTGGAACCAACCCACACAGAGTCATGCTCTGCTACTTTATGTATCCAAAGAAAGAAAAATATTCAAAGCACAAATTCTCAGATTACTACTCTAACAAGCAACTGTACCCAAGATTTTTTTTTTATTATTACTACCATTGTCTTCTGTGACGAGGATCAGAAATCTCCAAGAAATCATGAGCTTTAGCAAAGCAATATCCAGCCCTATCTACTTCTCTTGCATTAAATGTAGAATTAAGCTCCATACTCACAGTTTGACGTTATAATTTTTATACACTGTATTTAGGTTCATCATGATAGTGTAAGGAGAAGGGCTTTGTAAACTTAAAAATGCTATCTCTAAAAGAGAAGGGCTTTATGACTGTAAGTTGCTTTCCTCTCATTTTCATTTTACAACTTGATGTATTAACATAGGAAAGCAAATATGTGTAATTGTCTCATTATTAGGATTCTCAAGACTAATTCCTTATATAGAAGTTGTTGTATGCAAAAATACCCTATGTGTTTTCCAAAATCATTCAGTTAAATGGAAAATAGTATCTAAGCATGTGGTTTCTAAGAGAGTTCCATGATAACCATTGTAGCAATAGAAAAAAGTAAGGTAAAGTAACTCAATTGTTGCTCCTAGTAGGGGTGATCCAATCTTCAATAAATGATTCCCCACCTTTCAACCTTTATCTCAGATGGCTAATACAAACATCAAAACAATTGGCTAAGAAGAGCATAGACCCTCTGCTTTCATTTATCTTATTTTTATTTTATTTAAGATCATGCTTTCTTTTGATAAGAGAAGGAGATAATCAAGAAGTCTAAATCATGGTCCCCACCCTCAAGCTGCTTTCTATCTAGCTGAGAGGCAAGTATAAATACTTGATGAGTTAAATAGCAATATATCTTAGATGAAACAGCCAACGATGTAAAGATATCACAAAAGAAGTTTAGACACTAGTTATTGAATAGTAGATCACTGTAAACCACAGTGGCTTACAGTTTCTCTTTGAAATGCTGCTGATTCAATGACTTGCACAGAATTGTTCAAACTGATTGATGAAGTTGATGAGAAAAATGTCCTAAACAATTCTATAATGACCCAACAGATATTTATATATGTGATGAGAACCTGAGTCAATAGAGGTGTTGTTGATAGTAACAATACCTTTTCGTTAAAAAACAATGGAGTTTACAAAATAATTTTTACCTACTTTATTGTATCTTGTCCCTATAAAATGCATCAAGCATCCTTACTGAGGGATGAAAGCTATGGCTGGGAGAAGATGAAGGGACTGCCTAAATTTACTTTTGTTTATGGTGGTTTTGATTCAATCTTTATTGATTATTAGTTAAATGTCATTTCCACTATAGAATTGTAAAAATTATCACAAGGAAAACAATATTTATGTAAAACTCAATGACATTTTAAGCTTGATGATAATTAAGAGCTGACCACATAATTTCTGAATTATAATAACTAACATTTAAGGGCAGTAAGTTAGAGCTAAGAATATTTACAGAAACTACCTCGTTAAATCTTTACAGTAATTTTCCGTGTTGTGCACTTTTAATATTCCCATTTAACATATGGTAAAACTCAGTTAGAGTCAAAATTCGAACCCTGGCCTACACAAGGTCCAGAAGTGTCCTCCGTGATCACCCGTGCACAATCTGGGCATGTTGGCTTACATTAATAGACAGAGGCTCTTCATAGCAACAAATTATTCTTTACCAGCTGTTAGATTCAATTTGAACCTACACCTATCAAAATTGTTATATAACTTGATGGCTTACCATATATCTGAAGTTAGCCTATAATCATTTACCATTTAACCTCACAATAAAAGAAATCATGTTAATATAAAATACTGGAAAAGCTGTAGAAAAAATGGTTTCAGTTATGCAAAGAGTTCACTGGTATATTTCAGTCTCTAAGTCAGGTGAAGCAAAACCAGACTGACATCTAGTAAGATAAAACAAAATTAAGCCTCCAGATATCAAATAATTTTATGATTGTTGGAGGATACTTTTTAATTCCATAGACTGTGTATTTCTAAAATCAATCCAAATGTTTTTAAAATGTCAGGAGCCATATTCAAGTCTTCTCAGTTCAATCAAAATGAAATTCACTATGGAAAACAATGTGCTTTTATTATACTTCTAACAAATATTACTATATTTAATTAATGATTATCAGATCTACAGTTGGTAAAAATAAGAAAACCATCAACATACATCTGAAAGAGAATTCCAGCCCCAGAGTCCATATATTCTAAACTGTAGTTTTTTGTGCCCTAGAGAGTTTTCAATGAACTCTAAAGTAACTAAAACTTTTCCTTAGTTGTAACAGAGGTCTGTGAGTTCTTTGAAACCACACAGATTCTGAATTGTACTAGTATAAATTCTTACTGAGTAGTTTGGAGGTGGCACTGGAGGATTCAGATTTTTAAAAAACTCCCCAGATTTTTTTCTTATGCAACAAAATCCAGTATCAACGAAGGGATCTGCATCTGGAAACCCCTGAGGTAGAATATTTCATTACCTGATCATGCTGATACACCAGGTGTAATATTTATAATGAAAATAAATTTAATATGAGCAGTTTACAGATGGCATTTTATGGTGGATTAGTTTACAGAAAAGGTGCTATAAATCAAATCTTACCTTAATATGATAAATACTGTGGTTACTATTACATTCCTGATCTTCCACTCAGTATTAACAGGACTGATCACAGAATACAAAATAATCATCTCTATACTGTAAAAGATAGTTTTTGTCTTACTTTTATTTTACTAGTAATCAATATAGAGTAACAGGTGCAGATAAAAATATAAATGAATGAAAGTAATAAATAAAGAGAGAAAACTAGGCAGGAGTAAATAACTAAACAACAGTTTAGACTTAAATGTGACTAGTAAAGATCATTGCAGTATTTTAAACAGGAACTGGCATGGTTGAACTCGTTTTAGAAGAGCACTCAACAGGCAGTTGTGAAGGATGGACTTGAGAAAGAGATTAGCAGAAAAAGAAATAGTTAAGAAGTAAGGTGATGGGAGTTGAAAGCTACGGCAGTTTAGACAGAGAGGCAAAGAATAATATAAATAATAACTAACATTCAAATAATGCTTACTCTGTGCCAGACACCATTCTAAGCACTTTATACATATTAACTCATTTAATCTTCACTATAACCCTATGAAGTAATGTTATCAGTTGGCTTTGGGGGTAATACCCCAAATATAGTGCCTTAAAATAACAACCATTTATTTGGCACCAGAGTCCGTAGGCTGGCAGTTTTCCTGGTCTTGGTTAGTTTCACACATTCTCTGTGGTCAATATCCAGGTTGGCTGGGGGCTGGCTGGTCTAAGATGGCCTCAGTTGGGAACTGTTGTCTCTGCCCCACATAGTCTCTCCTTCCCCAGAAAGTTGGCTCAAGTTTTGAGAGAATATAAGCATTCAGCCCTCTTAAGACCTAGGTTCAGAAGGTACACACCATTGTATCTTCTTCATTCTATTAATCAAAGCAGGTCACAGTCCAGTCCTGATTCAAAGGTGGAAAAATTAACTTCATCTCTTTTAATTTTTTAATGAAATATAATTGACATATAAAATTATGTTGGTTTCAGGTGTGCTATTCAATGATTTGACATTTGTATATATTATGAAATGATTACCACAAAAGTCTAGTAACCATCTGTTCCCATACAAATATTGCAATATCATTGACCATATTCCTTATGCTGTATATTTTATTCCTGTGACTTATTTATCATATAACTGGATGTTTGTACCTCTTAATCTTCTTCATCTATTTTCCCCCTCCCCTCTGGTAACCACCCATTTTTTCTCTTTATTTATGAGTCTGTTTCTGTTTTGCTTTGTTTATTTGGTTGGTTGGTTTGCTTTTTAGATTTCACATATGTGAGTAAGGTGACGCATTATTTGTCTTTCTCTGTTTGACTTATCTCACTTAGCACAATACCCTCTAGATCCATTCACGTTGTCACAAATGGCAAGATTTCAATTTTTATGGCTGAGTTATATTCCACTGTACAAATATACCACATCTTCTTTATTTGTCTATTGATGGATGCTTAGATTGCTTCCAAATCTTGGCTATTGTGAATAATGCTGCAATAAACATTGGAGTGCATATATCTTCTGAATTAGTATTTTTACTTCAGGTAAATACCCAGAAGTAAAACTGCTGTATCATATAGCAGTTCTTTTTTTAATTTCTTGAGGAACCTCCATATTGTTTTTCATATGGATGTATCAATTTGCAATCTCACCAACAGTTCATGAACATTCCCTTTTCTCCACATCCTCACCAACACTTGTTATTTGTTGTCTTTTTGATAAAAACCTTTCTGACAGGTGTAAGGTGGTATCTCATTGTGGTTTTCATTTGCATTTCCTTAATTAGTGATGTTGAGCATCTTTTCATGTATCTTTTGGCCATCTGTATGCCTTCTTTGGAAAACTGTTGATTCAGGTTGTTTGCCCATTTTTTAAGTGGATATTTATTTTTTGTTATTGAGTTGTATGAATACTTTGTATATTTTATATATTAACCCTGTGAGAATAGGCCTTAACTCTTCTTTAAATGTTTAGTAGAGTTCACCTGTAAAGACGTCTGGCCCTGGACTTTTATTTGTTGGGAGTTTTCCTTTTTTATTACTGATCCAACCTTATTGCTAGTTATCAGTCTGCTCATATTTTCTATTTCTTCCTGATTCAGTCTTAGAAAATTGTACATTACATATATATATATATATTATATAGTTACTTGAGTTAACGATCTCTTAATTTTGAATGCATTATAACAACCCTGTATTTGTACTCCCCTGCCTACATTTAATGTTTTTGACATCATATTTTACATCTTTTTTTTCTGTATACCTTAACTACTTATTGTAGGTATCGATGACTTTATTACTTTTGCCTTCTAACCTTCCTACTAGCTTTTTATGTGGTTGATCTACTACTTTTGTTCTATGTTTTCCTTTTCCTTTACCAATGAGATTTTTCCCTTTTGTAATTTTCATATTTCTAGCTGTGGTCTTTTCTTTTCTGCTTGGAGAAATCTCTTTATCATTTCTTGTAAATATGGTTTAGTGGTCTTGAACTCTTTTAGCTTTTGTGTGTTTGTAAAACTCTTTCTGTCTCATTCAAATCAGAATGATAGTCTTGCAGGGTAGAATACTCTTGGTTGTAGTTTTTTTCCTTTCATCACCTTAAAATATCATGCTACTTCCTTCTGGTCTGAAAAGTTTCTGCTGAAAAGTCAGCTGATGGTCTTATGGAGGTTCCCTGATACATAACTAGTTTCTTTTCTCTTGTTGTTTTTAATATACTCTCTTTATCTTTAATTTTTGGCATTTTAATTATAATGTGTCTTGGTATGGACTTCTTTGGGTTCATCTTGCTTGGGACTTTCTGTCCCTTCTGGAGCTGAATGTCCACTTCTTTGCCCAGGTTAGAAAAGTTTTTAGCTATTGTTTCTTCAAAAAAGTTTTCTCCCTTTCTTTCTCTTTTCTTCTGAAACCTCCTATAACGTTAGTACGTGTAATGTTAGTATGTTTGATGTTGTCTCAAAGGTCTCTTAAACTACCCTCATTTTTAAAATTCTTTTTTCTGTTCAGTTTGGGTGATTTCCACAGCTCTCTCTTCCAGTTTACAGGTCTATCCCTCTGTATCTCCTAATCTACTGTTGGTTCCTTCTAGTGTATTTCAGTTTCAGTTATTGTATTTGTCAGTTTAATTTGGTTCTTTTTTATAATTTGTAACTTTTAAAATTCTCACTGTATTCATCCATTATTCTCCCAGGTTTGTTAAGCATTTTTATAATCAGTACAAACTCTTTATTGGGTAGATTGCTTATCTCCTCTTCACTTAGCTTCTTCTTTGAAGTTTTGTCTTATCCCTTCATTTGGAATATATTCCTCTGTCTATTCATTTTGCCTAATTCTCTATTTATTTATTTCTATATTTCTATATATTGGGTAAGTTAGTTACATTTCCCGATCTTGAAAAAGTGGTCTTATGTAGGACACATCCTATGGGACCCAGCAGAACACTCTCTTCTGGTCATCAGAGCTATATACACTAGGGGTGCCCCTATGTGGGCTGTGAGGACCCTTCTTGTGGTGGGGTCAGTTACTGTGGGCATGCTGGTATGTGGGCTGGTCCCTAACCCACACTGACTGCCATATTTCTGGTTGGCAATTGGCTACAAGGTTTGGGGTGGGAGAAGGGTTGGCCGCCACTGGCCTATATGGGTGGGTGGGGCCAGGTACCAGGGTGGCTGGCTGTGGGATTCAGGGGGCCCAGGGCTGGAGCCTTCAGCTTCATCTCTTGATGATAGGAGCTGCAAAGTTACATTGCCATGGGAAAAGTAGAGAGAGGCGGAAGAGATTGTGGTGATGTTTGATGTCTACCTTTGGTAGGTATTATTATCATGGCCTCTTTTGCAGATAGGGAAACAGAAACACAGATTTGTTAAGTATTTTACCTTAAGTCATTCACCAAACAGTACAGCTTCAGGGTCTGTTGTCAAAGGAATTTTCTTATATGTCTCTAAGTTTTTAAAAAAAATAGAAGATAGGAAAGTATTAGCAACAAAAATCAACTGAATGCTTGATCCAATTTGGGAACAGAGCAGGAATAAGAGAGGATTCAAATTTGGAAAAGTGACACTATTAAGAGAAGACAGCATTATGATTACATTAACCACAAATTATGTAATATAAGAGCATAAAACATTCAAAAACCTGAGCTACCCTCAGGTTTTTCAGGTGGATATGTTTATTGGGCTGCTGGAGGTGGAATGTTTCACTCAAAAGAAAGACATCTGGATAGAGATACAGATTTGGGTTTCACATAGTTGGTCGGGTAATTGAAAGCAAGAGCCTAGATGAAAAGACCCAAAAAGAATTTAAAGAAGGCCACTGACAAAATCCAGAGAGATATAGTGGCAATACAGAGGAAAAGGAGCCTTCCAAGGAACTTTCAGGTAATAAAAGAGTGCACAATCTCCTGGTAGAAACATATGTAAATTTAAATCCATTTGTGATATGATAACATCATTCTAAGCTTCAAATTATTTCTATAAAATACTTAAATGAGAGTTTCCACACACAATCAGGCACACTAGAAGACAAAGCAACACAAGCAAAAGCAAAATATCAACAAAGCAAAAATTACACGATAGAAAAAGATTCACAGGGGCTTCAGATACGTCATTTACTGATAGACATTTTTAAATAAATGCTGTGAGATGATATAAAAGACAAAATAGAAATTGATGAAAGAATTGGAAAATACTAAATACATTCAGATGGAAATTCTGAAACTCAAAAATACAACAAGCAAATTTAAAAATTCAATCATCAGGTTTAACAATAGGTTAACATAATTAAAGAGACAATTAGTAATCTGAGAGAAAAACCAGGAAGAAATCATCAGACTAAGAGCATAAAGTGTGTAAAATACAAGCGAGTACAGAGGATACAGTGTAAAGAACTCCCTATAAGGTTTTGGAATCTCAGACAGAGTAAACAGAAAATAGAGAAAGATACTTGAACAGCTACTTTAAAAAGATAATGCCCAGGTGGCCAATAGACATTGTAAAACTGTGTTTAACTTCACTAGTATCTCAGGGAAACGCAAAATGCAAATTGAAAACACATTGAGATATCACCACATACCAAAATGACTAAAATTTAAAAAGACTAAAATTGCCAAGTTTGGCAAGGATGTGAAGTAAGAGGAATTCACAGTCACTTCTAGCCTTGGAAGGGAAATAGGAAGCCATCGATGAACAAGACTTCGGAATGGGAAAGAAGCAAGCCCGCAACTGGAGGTTTACCTTTACAGAGGTGAAACCTACCTTTCCTTTGAGAGGAAGGAGTGAGGCACAGAGATGTAGACTTGTTTGGAGCCAAAATTTGGAGGAAGCACTATCTGAGGAAGTTCTGAGTGTGCTCTATGTTCTTCATCCATGAGTAAGGCCACTGGTGAAGGGGAGGGAAGCAGGGCTGGGTAAAGAGTTTGCAGATGTTGAGGAAAATTTTGGAATAGCTGTTATGAAGAATGCAAGTGAGAGCTGACAAGGCATATGTAGAAGGGTGACCGAGAATAATGACAGCCAGGCAGATAACGAACACAATGTAATTTACTGTTTTAGTGTTTCGCTGGTCTCAGTGATGCAGTAACCATCTTGATTTATGAAGTATATCATAGGTATTATTCTAGCTACCTCTGAGGCCCAATTCCTTCATTTACTGAGAAGTGTTTCTACACTATACTCACTGTAAAAGGGTATTATATATCTGTTCAGCAACAATTATACTTAGTTACGTAGAAAAACATGCAAAGGAAGTGAAGACAAAGCACTTACATTGAATCTAGCATACAGTGGTGATCCTGACCGTGGAAAGCTGTTTAACCCACATGCTTGGCTACAGACAGTTGGCATTTAAAGTATCTTAGGCACTCTAGCATCTGTGTCCCTTAAGCCATCTCAAGAAAATGGTGCAGGCCCTCAAATGTCACTAAACCTCAGCAAAAGAGATTCGGCCAACTTCCTTTGTAGACCATTCTAGTTTCTCCCAGTTCTCATGGCCCAGGCATACTTTCTTATATGTTTCATGGTCTATTTAACTTTCCCTGAAGTCTGGAAAACCTCAAAAGCCTGTTGACAGCAAGGATTTTTAAAAGTCTTTCCTAAGACAGCCAAAACTGTAGTTCATAGCCTGCACTGAAACCTTGATTTTTACAAGCAGACCGATGATATAGGTTTCCCTCCTACACTCAATTACATTCCCTCATTTCACTTCGGCTTTGCATATGAGTTTTACAAAGCTGAGTTTGACGAGATGAAATGTTGTTAGGGACTAAAAAGCAAGTTCATGGCAATACCCCACTAGAGATATATTTAATTAAAATGACTCACCCTAACATAGCAAAAGACCAGGTAATTTTGTAGGTTGTCCCTTGAATTTTCTCCTTGCCTTACCACCAAAACTCATGTGATCTTTTAAAAAATGCCTTTAATAAAAGGGCCAGAGTAGATAGAATATGGAAGAGAATACGTATTTGCTTGGTACCCTTTTGCATTTTGTTATCCTTCCAAACATCAGAACAGGCATGACCAAGTTTGAAAATCCAGGAGAGACTTTCAACGACAACTTTATCTTGTTTGAAAGTTTGCTATAAGGTCACGTGGGGTGAGCCAGAGCCCAGCTAACAGTGTGTCAAAAAGCCTCAAGCTAGCAAAAGAAAGCACTGTGAGTGCACAAAGGTCGAGCATCTTTGGAAGTGGGTAAATTGGAACAATATGATATGCCTTGTCTAAAAACGTACACTATTTTCTAACTTTGCAAAAAGCAGTTTGTGGCCTGCATTCTTGGAAGAAGAGGAAACAAAAACGAATAAAAGTTAATGTCAGAAGTACTGGACTTTTTGGTGGTGGTAGTGGTGGTTGCATGAAAAATAAAAATAACACCAGCACCAGAATACATAGACAGCAATTCCTTCCAAAGCCTGAAAATTGTGAGCAAGCCCAAACAGCATGCACCTATCAACCAATTCGAGGGAATCAGGACAGCACTGGACTTCACAGATAGCACCACTGACGGCTATTAAGGTCTAATCCAGTGTCACCTTTCTGCCCAGTGCTGACTAACTACGAGCCCAATTTGCTGGCTTCACTGTCTCTGTGTTTCTTCATTGTCTCAAGGCAGGGGGAGACTTATCTTAATAATGAGTCAATCCTCAGCCAAATGTGCTCAATTGAAGGCCACCATGGGAGAATGGCAGGATATTGTCTTTCCAACAGCAAGTGAATTGCAGGCAGCTTAAGGCAATATCCATTTCACTATAATGCTGGTTTATGTTACAGCTCTTTTCAAACTTCTAATTGCCCTGTATTGCTGACATTTATAGACATGCCCTATTTTAAATGAAAACACAACACTGAGGTCAGGAGGAGGTTCTGGGACAGCAGAGACCCCAGGTGAAGCCAAAGGGGGAAATTACTTTAAAACTTCTAAATGCCAAACATGTTTGAGAAAAAGAGGAAAAAAAATAAAGTCTTGGGGCAGAAAAAACATTAATCATGGCCCCATGGTATAAATTAATAGCAACTATATTTAATTCTCCTATGTAAACACTCTATGGTTGGATTATATAATTTTTAAATGAAAGTAAATATTATTCAGTTGGCTTGGTAAATCTGGTAAGTCTCAGCTTATACGGAATAACTTTGAATATGATTTATTTTCTTCCAATTTCACTTTTATTTGTTAAAAGCAAACACACCAAGCTAACCAGGTTTGTCAGCTGCTTTTGGCAATCATGATACGTTATGAGTCTTTCAGATCATTCTAAAAGTCACAATGAATAAAATAATATTTCACATTTACATGGGGCTTTTCACCTAGTATCTCATATGGTTTTATAAGCAATAAATCATTCATTCCAGAATTGCAGCTAAGGAGCCTCAAGTGCAGTTCTAGTTACTAATTTGTCCTAGGTAGCTCCAGAAGACGAAAGTTATATACAGACTATAACCAATTTCATTTGTTTATCCATACATTCATTCACTGAGTTTTGAGTCATTGATCCATACGCTGGACAGATATTTATGTCATGTTCATGTGTGTTTAACATGATATAGATTACAGAAGTATTAAAGAGCTTACATTTTAGTTGGGTTCTAGCTAGGAAATCAATTAAGATCCTACTCTGCATAGCTAGAACAAATTCTTTTCATCACTATGTTCTCTTAATCTCCCTGTGAATGTCTAAATGAAGACTAAGAAATTGTTAAGGAATAGTCAACATTAGTGTTTTTCTTTCTATAGGTTATATATATATAAATGAAAATAGAAAAACGGTAGAGAAAAATCAATAAAACCAAAAGTTGGTTCTTTGACAAGATTAACAAATTGACAAACCATAAATTAAACTAAACAAAGAAACTGATAAAGGTTCATATTACTAAAATTAGGAATAAAAAAGGGAACATTTCTATTAATCTTATAGAAATAAAAAAGAATTATAGGAAAATATTATGAACAACTGTATGCCAACAAATTAGACAACCTAGATGAAATGGGAAAATTCCTAGAAAGATACAAACTACCAAGACTGGTTGAATAAGAAATAGAAAATGTGAGTAGACCTGTAACTCGTAAGGAGGTTGAATCAGCTATGAAGAAATTTTCCACAAAAAAAAGCCCAGGACCAGATGGCTTCACTGTTGAATTCTACCAAATATTTAAAGCATCAATACCAATCCTTTACAAGTTTTTCCCAAAAATAGAAGAGGAGGAAGTACTTGTTAACTTATTTTATGAAATCACCAAAATTAGGCAAAGCTATCACAAGGAAAGAAAATTACAGACTAATATCCCTTATGAATACAGATACAACAAAACACTAGGGAAATGAATTCAGCAACAACTAAAAAGGATTAGGCAACATGACCAAGTTGGATTTATCCTAGGAATGCAAGATTGGTTCATATGACGAAAGTTAATCAATGTAATACACCATGATAACAGACTAAAAGTAGAAAACACATGATCATCTCAATAGATACTTTGGCAAAACTCAATACTCTTTCATAATAAAAAAACTGAACAAGCTACAAATCTACAAATAGCATATAAGTCCTATATTCCTTTTGCTAAATTTATTCATACAAACTATAAAATATTATTGAAAGAAATTAAAGAAGATCTAAATAAACAGAACAACTTCCTGTGTTCTTAAATTGGAAGGCTTAGTATTGTTAAGACCACAATACTACCCAAATTGGTCTTTAGATTCACAGATCCCTTTCAAAATTTTGATTGTTTTTCATAAAGAAGTGGACGAGCTAATCCTAAAATTCACATAGAAATGAGAGGGATCCAAAATAGTCAAAATAATTCTGGAAAAGAACAAACCCAAAGAACACACAATTCCTAATTTCAAATTACTACAAAACTACAGCAATCAAGAAAGTGTTGCACTGGCATAAAGGTAGACAATAGATCAGGGGAATAGAACTGATAGACCAGAAATAAACCCTAGTGTTTATGGCCAATTAATTTTCAGTGAGGATAACAAGACTATTCAGAAAACATAGGTATAAATCTTTGCAACCTTAGATTAGGAAATGAATTCTTAGACATGACACCAACAAAACCTTCCAAACAGAAAATAGATAAATAATACTTCATCAAAATTAAAAACTCTTTGTGTTAAAGGACACCACAAGGAAAGTAAAAATACAGTCCATAAATTGGGAGATTACAGTTGCAAATGACACAGCCTGATAAAGAATTCTAACCATATATAATAAAGAACTATTAGAACTCAAAAATATCAAATAGCCCAATTGAAAAATAGGCAAAGGATTTGAATAGATATTTCTCCAAAGATACACAAATAACCAACAAGCACACAAAAAGATGTTCAATGTTATTAGGGAAGTGAAAACCAAAATTATGAAATACAAGTGCACAACCACTAGGATGACAATAATTTTTTAAAAAGAAAGAAGGAAGGAAGGGAGGGAGGTAGGAAGGAAGGAAATAAGAAATCTTGACAAGAATGTGAAAAAAACTGGAACTCTAATACACTGCTACTAGAAGTGTAAATGTTGCACTTTTAGTGGAAAACAATTAAACATTTCTTCAAAAAGTTAAATGTAGGATTACCATGTGATCCAGAAATTCTTCTCCTTGGTATATACCCAAGAGAACAGAAAACTTATGATAATATAAAAACTTGCATCTGAATGTTGATAACAGCATTATTCATAACAGCCAAGTGAAACAACCCAAATGTCCAACTGATGAACAACTGATAATGGATAAACAAAATGTGGTATATCCATATAATGAAATATTATTTATCCATTAAATGGAATAAAGTAATGATAAATGCTACAACATGGATAAACCTTGAAAACAATATGATGATTTAAAGAAGTTAGACACAAAAGGCCATATACTGTATAATTACACTTATATGAAGTGTTCAAATTAGGCAAATCCATAGGATTAGAGAGTAGATTAGTGGTTACCAGTGCCTGGGGTGAAAGGGGATGGGCAGTGATCACTAATGTGTACACAATTTCCTTTTAGGGTGATGAAAATGTTCTTGAATTAAATAGTGGTGATAGCTATACAACTTTGTAAATATTCTTAAAAATCAATGAATTGTATACTTTAAAGTGGTGAACTTTGCTGTATGTGAATTATATCTAAGTTATTAAAAATCGAGCCTTAGATGTACATATGTACATCTATGTACCTTAGAAGTACATAGCTTATTGAAATGAGTAGGTAAAAAGCAGAAGAATGTGTGGAAATAATAGAAAAACAGGAAAATAAAATGAATGAAATATGACATTTTCCTCAAGAAAAGAGATCCCAGATAATAATGAGGTAACACAATCAAGCCAACTGGGGTAAAAAAGGTTCATTGTAGTTTCAGTGTATTATGTCCACTGATAAATTATACCTACTGGGATGTCCATTTGTGTGTAGCTGAGTATTAGCAAAACATAGGGTATGAATAGCCATCTATTTTTGAAACCCAGACAGTCCTAGAAATACAATCCAATCACTGTATTTTTACCTTCTGACTATGCTTATAATTTTTCTCTATATAAGTAATAAAGTGATAACTTGGGAATGAGGTATCAATTGCTTAATAAATGAATAAACTACTAGATATGTATTAAGAAAATGCTACAGGCACAACATTCTAAATAGTTTTAAAATTTACTCCTCAATCTAGTCTGCTAAAGTCTCCAATCAGGGTAAGGAACTCCACTATGTGTATGTGATTTTACCACAGGACATAAAATAGTGTCCTTATTTTGGGAACTTAAGGATAGCTATATCCATAGGCATTAAATATTAGACGCATATAATATTAATTAACTATTAGACACATATTTTATCCTCACCTTTCTCTCTCCCTTTGGAATTTGTTTACATCCTTGAACTATATCATTTCCATTAGATTTAAGGTTTTCGGTTGCCAGGAATAAGTGTTACTCATTTTTGCTGCATTTCAGTAACCTACAATAAAATTTAACACAGCAGTTTCATAGTACATGTTAAATAAAAGAAGAAGAAAGGAAGAGGGGAGGAATGGAGGGGAGGGAAAGGAAGGGAAGGGAAGAGAAAAGGAAGGAAAGGGAAGGAAGACGGGAAGAAGGAAAGGAGTTTGGCTTATAGACTGAGTAGTATAGTGTGGTCTCTACTCTCTGGAGAGCTTAGGGCAGTGGTCCTCAGACCTGTGAGATCCAATGTGCTCTTTAAGAAGTAAAGGTTTAATAGAGTCCCTCTTTCTACCCTGAAAAGTAATTCTGAGATAATGTAACGTTTAAATATTTATGTTTAGGAAAATGTTATATGAAATCTTATTTTTAAGATGACAGAAAAATAAAATAAGAAGAATTCTAGTAAATGAACATAGGGCTCAACATGCAAGTGCTCAGGTGTGACTACGCTACACGACACAATGAATTTATCAGATGCTGCACCTACTTGTAATGGCTAAGTTTGTATTTAAAGGAACTCAGGGGCACGGAAGTCACTCTATAAAAGAAGTAAAGGAAAATGAAATGTTAATGGTATTGGTGGCATTAGAATAAAAATTAGAGTTAGGAAAAGTATTGACAAACCAAACTTGTGTATTTATGATAAGAAAAAGGAGGAATTACTAAATAACCAAGACCAAATTACATCTTGCCAAAATGGAGAGTAAAAGTAAATACAATATACCTTTGTTAACTTGCTACTGTCTTTTTTGGGTTTTGGGGGTTTTTTGGGGGGGGTGAGGTAACTACTGTCTTTTTTTGTAAAATGTTTGTTTGTCTTTATTGGTTTCACTACATCCATCACTATATATATATATAAATTAAAAAATATACATAGTATATAAAGATATATAAAGATATACTATATATACATATATATATATATATAAAAAAAAAAGGTTGCCATGGAACACTGATAACTTTCTAGATGTGAGCAGGATTAAAATACTCAATTTCAAATATTCAACTGAATGTTTTCAGCATTTTTATTCATGTTTGTCATTAAAAAAAAAAACCTCTAAGTAAATATGTGTGCATGCATATGTGTATATCTATTAGAATTACCACGAATGTTGAGAGGAACGGATAAGGTATATGTTGTATTGGCAACTGAAATACTGAAGTGGCATTGCAACTGGTGGTTTGATATTTCCAAAAATGATACATTTTTTTTAACATCTTCTTTCAATCAAAATCTTACGAGTTCTGGAAAATTCGGTGTATATAAAAATGTTCCAAAATTCTTGGATTCATGTATTAAATGACTGCATGGTCTCAGGTGTTTACAAATTGGTTTTTCATTTATGTATTTGTCTGATAGAGTGTTCAAAAGCCACCCGGAATGGGAGCTCATTCTCTCTTGTGTGGGATTGCCCACCTCAATGCAGGACATCAAACATCCCTGTCTCCTGTCAACTAAATGTAAATAGCAATAAATATAAAGATGTGGTTTGCCTGCTTCTTGAGAATATCAATGGAATATGACTCTGGAGACACAGTTTCTAGCATAAATTGATTTGGAACATTTAAAGGGCTGCTGATGTCTCAGATTAAAATCTCATTCATTTAAGATAAAAGGGCTTAAATACAGGATTTTAAAATTAATAGTGCACTGTTATTAAGGAGGCAGAGCTGAAGAGTAACAGCTGCTTACCAATATTGACTTAATTACAGTTTATTGTAATCAGTTCTGGCACTAGCAGCTTATAAAACCTTACTTAATGTGTAAATGTTTTATTTTTCCCACAACCATTGTCCTTTTTTCCCACAACCATTGTCTTTTTTTTCCCAAATTATTTGAAAGGTAAGCAAAAATCTGTAGCCTACATTATGATTTCCCAGTATACTTTGAGATATCAAGAAAGTCAGTGTTGGCTTGCAGGAGATCGGAGCCCAATTATGCAATTTACCATATTTTAATTTTAGGAAAGGATGTTTACCTTATTATTTGGAAAAGAAAATGTTATTAGTTCTGTTCTTAGCATTGACAAAGAGATCTCAATTATTTGGTGCAAGCATTTTAATAGAAAAATTTGTCAAAAATACATGAGTGAACTAACTCATTGACTTATAGTGATCTACCATTTTTAAATCAACAAAACAAGAAATTCCAGAAGGACTTAAATCCAATTGATCTGTACTCAAACTGTGACATAATGAAAGGAGCAGGATTATGAAGGAAATCTGATTATCAGGACAAAATATGGTTCAGTGCAAGGACTAAGCCTAAAGCAGATGGCTCAGAAAACTTCAGGTGATGGAAATGTTCTAAATCTTTATTGCAGTGGTGCTTACATGACTATGCACATCTGGAAAAATTGTAGAACTATACATCTAAAAAGGGTGAGCTTTACTACATACAATTATAACTTAAAAAAAAATAATTTAGGGGAAGGTTGTAGTTGCTGGTGTTTGCTCAGTAACTTAACAATATCATGCTGGTGTTGTGTTACGACTTACTTTCATTATCAATCAACAAAAGTTTCCTACAGCTTATGAGATGTAGCTAAAGCAGTGCTTTCAGAGAAATATGTAGCCCCAAATCTGTCCTTTAAAGAAGAAATATTGAAAATTAAGACAATTATTTCTCTCAAGGGATTAGAAATAGCAAAATAAATGTAAAAATAGAAGGTAATGATAAAGAAGAGATTAATCAAAACAGTCAGCAAAGCCAAAAGTTGGTTATTTGAAAACAAAAATAAATTGATAAACTTCCATTGAAATTAATTTTAAAAAGAAAAGAAAAAAGAGAAGGAGCAAATATCTAATATTAGATTCTCCAGACATTATAAACAAGTTTAGGCCAACAATTTTAAAAATTTAGAAAAAATAGACAAATTCCTGAATAATACAACCTATCAAAACTGATAGAAGGAGAAATAGAAAAACTGAAAAGGCTGAAGCAATCTTTAATAATTGTTGGTAAATCTTTAGTACAATTTTAGTGAAGTACTTGAATATTTAAATTAAAACATTCCCACAGGGAGAACTCTGGACCCATAAAGTTAAAATTCTATCAAAGAAGAATTAACGTCAACATTATGCAAATTCTTGTAGAGATTAACAAAAATGGGAATACCAGCTTTATCATTTGGGGGGGGCTAGTTCTTGACTAAGCTGTTGATGACAAGCAGCCTCAGAAATTTCAATTAAATATAATCATTATTTTATACATACCATATATATGTATACATATAATAGTTATATATATATATACATGCTATATATACTACATACAGATAACATATGCATGTATTATACTACAGTATAATAAAATGCAAGCTACAGAAATCTCAGTATAATATATGCCATCAATGCTATATACTATATATACTATATGGATGCTATACAAATGGTATTATATTGTAGCATAATAAAATACTACGTATTAAGTATTCTTCTTGGTCTTAGTTTTATATTTAGGCAATACAAATAAATTGAAAGTTGTAAGAACTGAGATGTACCAGGATATTCAGCAAAAATTGAACTATAACAATTAAAGCAAATTTTTATGATATACACATACACTGAGTTAAAGAATATACTTAAATTATTTCATTCTTTTGAAATTTGTAGGATTTTATTTAAGGTCTAATATATGTCATTTACAAATGTCTCATGCATGTTTATCAGACTCAGATGAATGGCCACACCAAAGGGCAGGAAATTGGCATTCCCAACAGTGTGTCAAAGGGGCCAGGTGATACGATTCATAATTGTAAGGTACTCAACTTCCCCAGCAGGGCAAATTTTAACTAACACAGGAGATAGGGTGAAGGGAGAGCCAAAAGCTAACTCACTCTCCCTTTCTCCCTGTTACAAAGCAGGGTTTCCTGTAAGGATTTTCTGGAGATGCCTCACTTACCAAGCAACCAGATATCTCTATGTTTACAAAGCAGTGGACAGCTCAGTAACATACTACCTCAGCCTCACTTCTCAACCTTCCTTGTCTCAGGTCTATCTTCCTTCATTTTGCCGAACTGGGATTATAGTTCTCAATAAAACATCAGCTCTTTCACCTCAGGCTTTTATTCTAGGGAACCCCAGCAAAGATAAAAGCCATAAATGGAACTGAATTTAGACAAGTAAGATACTATAGCTGGTTGATAAGATTTGTGAAGTATCTCTGATGGCAGCAGCATTTGAACTGGACCTGGAGGGAAATGGGTATAATTTGTTGAAAACAGGAAGTGAATAGCAAGAAAATAGAAAGGATTTTAGATAAAAGAAATGACATTAACAGAAGTATAAGGCAGAATATAGGTTTTTTTTTTTAAGGGATGTTCCAGATATTACAAAATAGAGAATTCATGTTTAAGGAAATGGTTCCAGTGTTAAAGATTAGGTCATTTAAATTTAATGTTTTGTAGCCAAAAGAGTTCTGATTGGAGAATGAGAAGAGCCCAAATAAAATAAGAGTTTTCAGGTAGTTAAAATGTGAGGAGGTATAATTCTTCCTAAATCCAATCCTTGTTTATTCACTTGTTTCTCCGAATGCCCAAGGATTTGGGTAGTCTGCCCATCTTTCCAGTTTGTCAAGTCAGAATGAGCTAAGTTATGCTGTAATAACAACCAGAATCTCAGTGGGTTAAAACACCAAAGGTTTATTTCTTGTTCATGTTGCATGTCCATTGCAGCTTGCACTGTCATTGTCCTCACTCTAGAATTCAGGCTGGAAAAGTAGCTCCTACCTAAAGGACTCCCTAGCAGAGGGAAAAGAAAGAATTCAGTAAAGAAAGAATGGTGTCTTAAGGCTGTAGCCTCGAAGTCACAGAGAACATTATAACCCATTTTTTATTAACCAGTGAAAACCACTTGGTAAAACCTAACTTCAATTATGCAGGGAAATATACTCTTTCCCCAGTGAGGTAAAAAATTATTGAGGAATAATAACACAGTCTAATACAGTAGACACTCAATGAAATTTCCCTCTCCTCTTTGCCTTAATACCCACTCAGCTGAAACTCAAATGAGCACATACATAATCTGCCTTATGTTTTATTTCATATTTATTCACTATCTAAATAGAACCAAAAGATAAAATAATCAAAATAATACTAAAAGTGTCATAAGATTAAAAGAAATCTTAAAACATATTCCAATACTAGTCTCTGACTGATGAAAACTTTATCTTTGCTCTGAGCCATTTCTTTCAGTTCTAAAAACGAGTATATTAACAATTTTGTGGCAAAGACTGTCTCCCAGCATCCTTTCTCTCCTTTTTTTAATAACAGAATTCCTCTCATATTAGCTGGAAACATTTATGCCTTTCTATAGCCTTTATTTCTAGTCTCCTTTGCAGAGATATGTGGCCTTATAGCCAATTCTGTGCCACTAGGTTGTAAGTGGAAGTAATATGTGCAACTTTTGAGTAATCTCCTTAAAGATAAAATCACTTCTCTTGGATAGGGACAATGCTGTCAGTGGTACATGTTAGAAGCCATTAGCATACAAGGCTAAGATGTCAGATTCCACTCACTAGCTCAGTCACCCATTTATGTGGGTCTTTAATGTGTGAAAGAAACAAACCACTTCTTTAGGCCGGTGCTGTTGGTGTGGCTTTGTTACAGTGATGTGGCTTGTGTGCTAAGCAATGCTCAGTTGCATTGTTTTCCACCATTAGTCAAAGCCCAGCATCTTTACTTACCATCACTCTATCTTAGCTGTCTTATTTATTTTATTACCTAATAGTGTTTAATAGAATTTGCAACAGGAAGGTAGTGTTTCCGCTTACACAATATTTAGACTCAGAGAATCTCTGGATAATAACTTATTTTATTTTTATTGTCTCTGTAAAATGTTTTGATCCCAAATGTTTCTTAACTCTCTATTTCAAAGTGCTTATGAAAACATGTTCTTGCCTACTATTATTTTGTAAAATGTCTATTGTTTATATGACACAGAGCAGCTCTTCTGAATCACCAGCAGTTCATTCCCTGTCCTAAATTTGACGGAAGTCTTAAAGGTGTTTAAGGATCTTTATGTGCCTCCTCCAACTGCTCTTTCCTTTCATCCTTTCAGAACTCTACATAGACTGCTATCAAAGAACTTCTATTACATTTCTCACATTGGACCCCACGACTGGGCCATGAGCTTCTTGAGCTCAAGGATTGTATCTCTTCTGTCTCTGCATCTCCAATGTCTGTTACCTGGCAGGTCTTCAATTATCAGATACTGAATAGTCATGTGTGAATGGATGAGTGGATGGATAGAAGGGCAGATGATTGGAGAAACAAATTTTCAAGTGTCAAAACAATCTGGGCTAATAATTTTCCCTTTAAGCATGGGCAAATAAAATTAAGTAAGTAATTGAAATTAAAATTCCTCTTTTGACAGTAAGTACACATTTCCTAAAATCATTTACCTTATTACTGATCTAAGACATTAACTAGGGCTTAATTTGGTAAGACCTCAATTTTGCCATTAACCTCAAAGTGCAGGTAAGAGAGCCTTAAAGTAAATATAAATGGAAAACAGAGACTGAATCGCATTAATCCATCCGCTCCCTGGAAGGAGGAGCTAGGGTGAGAATAAAAACTGTTGGGTGGAGAAGTCCATGGAAAACATCTGCCAGCAGTGTTTCAAAGAGTGAGGGGGACACTTACTGTGTGTGCTATTGCCAAAGCCCCCCAAAACACAACATCAGTGGAGTGCTGTTTGTTTTTACTCTAGTCAATAGATCAAAAGCCTGAGCAGCAGTGCGATCTGCTCTTTGTAAGGAGAAAAGGTCCATCCAGAGAAATGGGGGAACACATCTGGAAATATCTGCCTATGAAGCTGCTTGAAAATTCACCATGTAGCGACTATAGGAGAAACATCTGTGCAGTGTGCGGCAGACCAGCAGACGAAAGGAGCTGCTGGGACGAGAACCACATAATCAAGAGACAAAGGTTAACGTGGAGATAGGCACCCCTCGAATGACAAAGTTTCCCAGGTCTCATTTTTGACCACATGTAATCAGTAAGAACAGTTTTCCATTCCAAAGAATTTAGATTTGCTCCAAGCATAGCAGGACAAAGGCAGAATACAATATGTTAAGGTAATTCTTCAAAGGTATCATTAAATGTCATTAAAGAGCAGAATCTGTGTTATACGTCCCCTGTGAAGTTCTAAACACTAATTCATTATTTTATAATAACGTACTGAAGCAGCTCATAAGCATGAATTACCCAAGGTAACTTCAACACAGTTTTCTTACACAACTTATGTGCATGAGTTTTTAATCAAAGGCATTTTGAAAACACTATTTTTATCAAAACAAACACAAATTCAACAATTTTCTTAAAACAAGTGTTTGTTTTGTTATATTTTGAGTTAATGCCATCACGTTAGTTTTAAAAAGAAATATGCAAGTCATTAATATTCAATTGCATGCCCTTTAAAATACAAATTCATTAAATAATTTCCTACATGCCTAATGGCCAGATCTATCATCTTCAATTAAAATGTACAGTTAGAGCCTCTAAAGACATAAACTTAATTTATGTCTACATTTTAAAAATACTGTACAGCTATGAAACTAGATTAAAGGTACATTTAATGTTTTTGTTATTTATTAAATTTGGTCTGTAAACATGGTGTTCCCAATATTGGTGTTAATTAACAGGTTGTCACTTTATATTAAGCTGGAGTTGTTTAATGCTTTCATTGCATCTTGAACTGTGTTTACATTCCCCATTAAGTCATTGCACTAGAATATTGCTCAATTCTTTTCATTTTTCTCATCCATGTTGCCAGAATTTAAGGAAGGGAAAAAAAAAAGAATTTTTAGCTATCAAGAAGTAGAATATCTTATACATATAATGTATAAATTAACTTTATTCTTTGGCTCACTTAATCTTTTCTACACACCTGTACTAAGGTTTTATTAACCTTATTTGTGAATAACAAGATTAAAGCTCTGTAGAGTGATTTATCTTGTCTCATCTCACATAATTGATAAATGGTAGAGCTAATCTTTGAACACAAGTATTCTGGTTACATGTCTAATATTTTTAAAAATACTTTAGAAGAACCTGAAAAAGCTCTCAAAGACTGAGGGGTGAGGGAGCTCACGGTGGTAGTCTCCATGTGTTAGCTCTACAGTAAGTGGTTTATACGTTATTTAAATTAATATTTGCCAAACTCTTGTGAGGTCAGTATATACTTCGTCTATTTTAGATGGACAATTTTAGAGAGGATGAATAATTTACCTAAGATGACATAATTAATAAGTGACATTCAAATGCCAGCTTGACAGACTATCCAAGACCCTTAACAGCAGAACACAGAGTCCACATTTTTCACATTTGGCCCTCCTCACCAGACTAAAAGTTCCTCAAGACTAAAGTCTAAAACTGCTCGCAGCAGTGGCACAAGATCTGGTGCTAGTAACTTCCCAACACATGTTTACTTCTTTACTTAACTGCATAGATAAAACAAGTATTTGGTTAACGATTGTATATAAATAAGTTGTTCTTTGCACTTGTTACATGTATCAGGGGCTGTTAGGTAGGGAGCAGGTTATTTTATTTCTGCTATCTATGAGTAAATGAAATATAAAAGTGTCTTAATAAAAAGAAATTTTGTTTCAAAATATTGTTTGTATTGCTTAGGTCTGTTTTAGTTGGATTTGCATCTTTGTGTTTTTGGTAAACAGAATTTATGATGGAAACTAAAGAGCTGCTATAATATATAGTGATGACAGCATTTTTATTTTGCTATCTAACCCCTACCAGGAGGAAGGAGTATACTGAGGCAGGCTCTGACACGGAGCTACAGAGTTGAAGAAGGGAGGTAAGACTGACAATGGGAAAGGGTGACAATGGTGCAGGTCACTCTAATGATGGGGCCTCAGTGACTGCATGACAGAGGGGTCATTAGAAATAAAAAAGAGATAGAGACTAAGATTAGGAAAGCTTTGAAAGATATCCTAAGAAAAACATTGCATTACTATAATATTTATATTCATATACTAATACATAAATAAATTATATATTATAGTATAATATGCAATATAGTATAGTATATATTATATATACAATATTAATATAACATATATTATATATTAATATAATAATGTGGTATATATTATATTGAAATATTTTAATAATAATTGCATTTTGAGGGGTTAGAGACTAGAGAAAGAAATTAACATGTTTAAAATGTTTACCCTCTGCTAGAAGCTATTCTAGGTGTTTTCCACATATTAACATGTTTAAATTTTATGGTGATACAGAGAGGCTTCCATTTTTCAAAGGAGTTAATGGAGACTAAAGATGATGAACCAATTTGTCTAAACCAAAATTTAATTCCTACTGTTTTCACTCTTCCAATCCTGGCTGAGGATCAGAGTCATCCAAAAGGGGATTTTTAAATTATAAATATATGAACTCCTCATTTGTACATTTAAATAGTATCTATGTAATGTTTAAAGTTCCACAAATGTTTATAATGTACAACATAGAGGAAACATTGCACTGTACAATATTTCCTTTGAGCTCTTCTATGAAAAGCACCGTACTAGGAGAAATAGGAAAGAAAAATCAGATAGACATTCTGTCCTCAAAGACATTCAATGTATTTGGCCAGAAAAATCAGGTTCAAAAGATGCACAATGTACAGGGAAACTTCTAAGTAACATATTTAAAATGTTATGAGAATCAAGACCATGTGGTATTGGTGGAAGATTAGACAAATAGATCAATTGAACAGAATAGAGAGCCCAGAAATAAACCCACACAAATATAGTCAACTTCTCTCTGACAAAGGAGCAGAGGCAATTCAATGGAGGAAGGACAGCTGGATGTTCACATGCAAAGGAAAAAAAAAATCAGTCTAGGCAAAGACTTTACACCTTCCACAAAAATTATCTCAAAATGGATCATAGCCCTAATAGCAAAATTCAAAAGTATCAAACTTTTTAGAATACAAAGTAGGATAAAATCCAGGTGACCTTGGGATTGGCAATGACTTCTTAAATACAACACCAAAAAGCACAATCCATGGGAAAAAATGGATAAATTAGACTTCATTAAAATTAAAAATGTCTGCTCTATGAAAGACACTGCTAAGATAATAAACAGACAAGGCACAGACTGGGAGAAAATATTTGCAAAACACCTATCTGATAAAGAGCTTGTATCTAGTATAGAGGAACAACTCTTAAAACTCAACATTAAGAAAATAAGCAACTCAATTTAAAAATGGACAAAAGATCCAACAGACACCTCACCAAAGATGATATACAGATGGAAAGTATGAATAACTTTCAGCAATGAAAAGATATTCAACATCATATATCATTAAGAAGCTGAACATTAAAACAACAGTGAGATACCATTATACAGTTTGAATAGCTACAATCCAAAACACTGACAATGTCAAACACTGAGGTGGATGTGGAGCAACAGGAACTTTCACCCATTGCTTATGTGAATGCAAAATGGTGCAGACACTTTGAAAGACAGTTTGGCAGTTCCTTACAAAACTAAGCATAGTCTTGCTATATGAACTAGTAATTGTTCTCATTGGTATTTACCCAAATGAGTTGACTTCCGTCCACACGAGAACGTGCACACGGATGTTTATAGCAGCTTTAGACACAATCGCCAAAACTTAAAAGTCAACAAAGATGTTTTTCAGGAGGTGAATGGATAAACTGTGATAATATAGACAATGGAATTTTTTACCACTAAAATAAACTATCAAGCCATAAAAAGACCTGGAGTAAGCTTAAATGCATATTACTAAGTGAAAGAAGTCAATCTAAAAAGGCTACATACTGTATGACTCCAATTATATGACATTCTGAAAAAGGCAAAACTATGGAGGCAGTAAAAAGGTCCATGGTTGCCAAGAGTCCAGGTTGAGAGGAAGGAATGAATCAGTGGAGTACAGAGAATTTTTAGGGCAGTGAACATATTCTGTCTGACCCTGTAGTGGTGTATATATAATATTAAGCATTTGTCAAAAGCCAAGAATGTAGCACACAAAGAATGAACCCTTAGGTACACTATGTGCTTTAGTTAATAATAAAGTATTAATATTAATTTGTCAGTTGTAACAAATTTACTACACTAACACAAGATGTTAGTAATATGGGAAACTGTGGGGAAAGAGGGAGTACATGGGGACTCTGAATTTTCTGCTCAATTTCTGCTCTAAACCTAAAAGTGCTCTAAAAAATAAGACCTATCAATATATCAATCATAGTTTTTCAAAAAAATTCTATGGGAGTTCAGAGGGAAAAAATTGCTTCTAGTCAGAAAAATCAGGGAAAATAAAACTACTTGGAAGAGATGGCATCCCAAATAGACGCTGACAGATGAGTAAGATTTAGATGAAACGGTATAATTGTGTAGGGTAAGGACATTCTGGCAGAAAAAAGAGAATGAGTGAAGACAGAGTTAACATTCTCAACACAACAATTAAGCAAATGTGCAAATCAGTTTGTTCATCTGTGGCTACTCTGTGCATTAGACTCCAGTAATCTTTACTATTTAACCTACATGAGCCTCAGTTTCTTTATCAGTAAAGCAGGGATCATTGTACATCACAAGTTTGTTCTTACAATTAAATTATATAATATACATATGCCCACAGTATAGCATGAGCATGTAGTAGCCATGGACAACTCATATTATGTTTCTATTATTAGTAGGAATGCATTCAGTGGGTATAGGTTGTCATGGATACTGTGATGCTAGAATGGATTTAGAGGGATTGAAAGACCAGTAGGAGAAAGATTGACAAAATTTGGTAAAAACAACTGCTAGAACATTTGAATGTAAGCTGAAGACTTAGGAGAATATTCTGTTTTTAAGGAAGAGAATGGAGAAGACTCTAGTCAAATATAACATTTGCAACTCATCTAGTACTATGTCTGTCACATAATAGACATTAAGGATGGCAGAATGTAAAGGAAGCCTAGAAGGGAAAGAATTCCAGTGAGGTGAGGATTTTCAACACTGTCAAATATTGAGAGGTGTTGAGGAACTTGAGAAAGCGTCAAAGCCATGGGATCTGTCGACCGGTCAGTTGTACATGACTTTTGAGAAGGCTACAGACAAAAGAATGGTTTTTAAGGAGTATGCTGTAAGGAACTAGACAAAGCAATGGAAATAACTCTTTCTAGAAGTTTAGTTGTACAAGGAAGGAGAGACCTAAGAGAATAACTCAAAGAGGTATCAAAAGAGATTTATTTTAGGAAGGAGAAAATTGGCACATATATATAAGAACAGAATTTTTCAATGGCACTAAAGAAGCAAAAGAAAGAATAGAGAGTGTATGATCAAAATGCATGCGATAGGTAGAGTGTAGTCACAGACAGAAATGATTAATTTTGAAGGAAAGGAAAAATGAAGTAAAGAGGAGAGAATAATTAAAGAAATAGAGACATTTTGAGGTAGAGAGGATAGAATTTGAAGCACCTCTTTGATTCAGAAAATATTTTTATGCATCTAAGTATCAATTACTGGGTAAGGGAGTAGGCAAGCAAGAACAGATGCATATAATTCCAAGATGGCACAGTAAATTCTGTGATCGAGGCGAGTGGGAAATGCCATAGGAGTCAATCCACAGATAAGGCAGTATTTCAACGTCGTCTTTTAGGTTAGCGTAACAAGGTGGAGCAGTCAAGGAAAGGCATTTTGGAAAGAAGAGACAAAATGTGTAAATATTATTAGTACAGTGTAAATAAAGAAACTCATATCAGATGGTCTCTAGTAGATAAATTCTTATTTCCTGGCTTCTACAGTATTTCAATTTGTTTTCTCATAAGCAAATTTGTGTAGGTAGTGGCGATCATCACCATAGTTGACCTTCACTGCATTCCAATGTTAATCCTTTCACCTGCCAATGGAGATTGCTATTTTAGTGGCCTGTCAGTACATGTAACCAATAACCAGATAAGCACAAAACCAATTCTCCCTTTGCTTAAAGTATTAATGGCAATTCCATTTTCCCTATACTCACTTCAATATTTTTTTTGTCTCTTCACCTACCCCACTAAATTTCTAAGTCCACTGACTTGGTTTTGGTCTAAGTCATCATTAGATCATGCCTAAATTCTTACAACAACCTTCTTAGCCTCTATCTATAGGTCCTTACTTTTCAAAGCCATCTTGTACCCCACTGTCGCATTAACCTTACCAAACACCGCTTTCCCTAGGCTGTCGTCTAAAGCAGACTGCTCAGCGACTCCCAGCTACTGAGGACAGAGCCTTTAGCCACAAAGCCTGCTTCCTTCACAAACTAGTCAATATTTACTTTTCACCACTTAGCTTCTGCCTGCCATGATAAATGTTAGTAATAATATGGAGTAAGCAGAACTCTCTTACATTTTTAATAGAAATTGAGAAGAGATGTGGAAATTTCTCATAAATCTAAACACAGCTCTACCTTATGACACAGCAATTCCACTATTAGGCAATTTTCCAAGGAAAGAAACTTGTATACAGGAATATTCACAGCATATTTTATTCATCATAGCCCCAAACTCAAAACAGCCCAAATGTTCATCAGCAGACAAAAGGATAAACTATAGTATATTCATACAATGAAATACTACTCAGCAATAAAAAAGGAATGATATAACAAAATAATTGAATCTCAAAAACAGTATGCTAAGTGAAAAAAAAAAGGCAAAATGAATCTACAGTCAAGAAATATCAGAATACTCGTTGCCTCCAAGGGAGCAGTTACAAAAACTAACCAACAGAAACAAGATAACTTTTTGGAGTGATGGTAATATTCCATATCTTGATAGAGGTTTGTTTTATAAATGTATGTGCAGTAGTCAGACTCATTGAATGTTACATTTAAGATACATGCATTCATTACATATAAATTTTACTTTCAAAAAATAACTAAACAAATACTGAATTCAATTACTGATACACATGATAACATGTTTAGGGGTGAAGTGTACTTATGTTTGCAACTTACTTTGAAATGAATGAATATGTAAGATAGATTGACTTATAGAAGGAGGGATATATAGATGGACAGATGCAAGATAACACAAATATACTAAAATGTCAGGTGCATGATAAAGCTAATACATTAAAATGTTAAGTGTAGAATTTAGGTAGTGGTATATGAATGTTTAATGTGATAATCTCTTTCTTAAAATAAAGCTAAATTAACTTGATGCTTTTCACTTGTACTTAATCGTAAGTTGTAACAAGGAATATTCCAGCATGATGATACAGCAGAGGCTGGACTCTAGAGATAAAGCACCTAGTTTTAATCCCAGCTCCATAATTTATTCACCATGAGTCTTGGTCTTGAGATATCCTACTCATAAAACCAGGAAAACATTCTCTCTCTTAGATACTGTTGTGAGGAATAGATACTTTAGTGTTAATGTCTTCTGCCTGACACATCGAACTCAATACATGGTAATAATAATTGTCTCTGTGGTACTCATACTAGTGTCTACACTGCCTCTTAATCCTATAAGCTCCTTAACAGCAGAGGTTGATGTAGACATATTGCTTTTGCATTCTTCTGCAAAAATGTACCATATTATCAAATATAAAGTAGCCACTAAGAAAATATTTCACTACTACATGAATGAAGAAATTTTTTAAAAAATTTGTATGTCTTACTAGGGTGCTTTGCTGTCTCTGTTTGACCCTCTCTTCCAGAAACATAGCTTTAACTAATCTCTTCCAAGTAGCATATAACAAAATTATTAACAAATGAAAGACTGTTAATCTAACACATACTCTTCACTGTAGTTTTAGAACCACATCTATATTTCAACTGCTTTTAGAATCATAAAAAGAAATATTTGGTATGTGTTGTTATTTTGTTAGTGTTTGCTTACCTACTAGGATCCAATTAACCATTCATCCTCCAAAGTGGGGAATTCTAGAGTTCTGGAGATGTTGAACTTTGAAGGTCTGTAAAACAGAACAGAATCAAACAAATGAGCTTTATACCTCTGCTGTTCTTCAGAAAATTATTAAAACATTGCTGGAAACTGTAATTTTATGAACTTCAAAAGCTAGAGGAAATCAAACAACGTACAGGTTCATGGTAAGACTAAGTCTCACTCAGCATCACAGTGATGACAACACAATTGTTTTTCTGGCATATATAAGCATAAAAAACTTATGATCAACTGAGTGCGAACATTGGCAAGTTACACACGTTGGAGGGTCCTACCTTAGCACAAATGCAGAGGAGCCCTATAGAAATTATAAACAAATGTGAAGACTTCTGGGAGGCCTATCAAATGATGTCTCCATCTCAAAAACTTAAACATATAACTCAGAATTCCAGAACTATGGAGGAATTAGAAATCATAAATGCCTATGTGTGAGCAGTCTCCTTTTTATATGACATAATGAGAATTTAAAGCTTATGCACAGATGGTTTTAAAATGTCAAGATAGCAATCCTGTACTTTCTACTACCCAGAACTTTCAGAGGAGCTTCCCCATCTATAATTTATACAGGACGCCTGGCTAGAACAGGACTGTAAAGAAAGCTCAGTGTCTTTGTTTTGCTGTAAGGCTAAGACCAGATACTTTACACCAGTCTGGCCTCTTGGAAAGAAGGTTCCCAGTTATGAAAAAACTCATGAGAAAGTAGATGCATATACGGACACACTGCTGGAAAGGCCTGTGGGCAAGTAAAAGGGTGCATTTGGTGGGGAAGGGTATCTGTTTCTGCCCACAAACTAACTGGGCACATTTAGCAAGGAGCAGAAATTGCTCATGCTTCCACCAGAGGAGAAAGTCTGGCCTGAGTCAAACTGAGATCTTCAAGGGCTGATGCTTCAAGGTTCACCAACAGAGGGGCCATCCAACCAGAGGTGTCAACTTTTGGAGACTTTTACTCAGTATCCTTTTTTAACAAGTGCTTCTTGCACTCAGTCTTGGTTCTCACCAATTCACCAGGCACTTACCTATATGATGGTGATCAGGGCTCATTGCATGCGAAGGCTAGAAGGCTTGCAGAGCAAGATAACACCAACCTTGGCATTAATTTATAAATATCATGTTTAATTTAATAGGTCAGTCCCCTGGTCCACTTCCCCATCACCCCAGTAGCACCTAATTTCTCAACCCACTAAGAAGTCTGTTTGCTGAATAATCCCAATTATTTGCCCTCCGTCTCATTGTTTACCCTCAGAGTGATCTCCTCAAATTCATTCTGATCCTTTCTTCTGTCAACTTTTGCAGACTAGAATTGTTCTTCATGGTGATCTGGCCTTTCAAAAGTTTCTCTCATCTTTGAAAGTTTGAAAAACTCCTGCATATTTCAACAACAGGAAATAGCTGGCAATATTGATACTCTCTCTCTATATATATATATGTATGTGTATATATATAGGCTTATAGATAAGTAGATTTATACACTACAAAATCTTACTACAAAATCTTAAAAGCCTACATTTCCCTCTTTATTTGTTTTCTGTGGATGCTGGAATAAATTATGACAAACTTTGTTCTGTCACAGGTCTGGGGGCCAGAATGCCAATATCAGTGTCTTTGGGTAAAATCAAGAGGTCAGCAGGTCGCAGGTCAGAGGTCACAGCTCCTCTGAAGGCTCTTGGAGAGAACTGGTTCCTTGCCTCTTCCAGATTCTGGTGGCTGCCAGCATTCCTTGGCTTGTGGCCTTCTCACTCCAGTCTCTGCCTCTGTCTTCATATCACCTTCTCTTCTCTATGTGTATCTACTTTTCTACTATCTATGTCAAACCTCCCTCTGCCTCTCTCATAAGAGACTGCATTTAGGGTCTGCCCTGATTATCCAGGATAATCTCTCTGTCTCAAAATTCTCAACTTAATCGCATCTACATAGACCTTTTTTCCTCACAAGGTAACATTTACAGGTTTCAGAGATGAGGACTTGGTATCTTTGGTGGAGGGGAGGGGCATTATTCTGTTTACTCCACCCTACAACCACTCTTCCCCTACTCTAAGTGCTTCCTGTGGCTATGGGGGGAGCACTTTGCTCCTATTACTCTATGTACACTGTTCTTATTATAATGAATTGTATTTAGATATGGTTATATACTCAGGACTGCAAGAGTCAAGCTCATCCACTGTGTATGGTGGAGGGGCTAATCTCATAGATGAGGTCATTTTCAGTATTTCTTAGACAAAACAAACAAGCAAATAAAAAATCCCAGAAGCCAAAGCACAGACTTCCACTAACTGAGGGAAAGCATCAGGCTCCCTTTGCCTCAACCGTGTGCACCAGAGAGAAGAGTATATAAAACATACCAGTAGGGTAGTTTTAAGATGGTACTATGTGAAACAGGATGGGAAATTAGTCACAAGAGCCCAGGGAAAGTTGTGAGGGCCCCTTGGGGCCACTGGACTCAAAACGGAGTACGAGATGAGGCAAGTTATGAACCTAGTGGCAAGGCCGCTAGCACAGCTCTAGAAAACTATGTAATTATTTGACTGCACTCCTTTTACACTTCCTGAACTCTCTGTGCTTCCCTGCTCCCTTGGTTATTCCTCTACCCACTCATTCCCTCAGTCCACAAATATTTATTGAATGACCAGTACGTGCCAGGCACAGCATTACGCCCCGGCGATGCAACCTTCAGCCAAACAGTCTCTATCCTTCTTGGGTTTGCAGTTTGGGGGGGTAGCTCCTTGGTGCTTAGCTGTAGAAAATCACTACCTCATCACGTCTGTGAAGAGGAGTTCAGGGCCAGTTGCTTAACAGGAGAACATCATGAAGATGGGAGCGGAACTAAATCAAAGGTGAAATTAGAGGAAGCAGCGACAGCAGCTCAATAAGCTGTGCTTCTCCACTTGGAGATTCTCCTTCCAGGGGAGAATCCCTGGATGGAGATGTTTCCATCCATCCCTGGATGGAAATCCACGATGTTCCAGAATTTTGTTTTAACAAAGACATTAAAATTGCTGGAGAGTAAGGGTCTTCAGAGCCCTTGGGAGGAGTGAAAGAGCAAGGCGACGAGCCCCTCAAGCGCCTGCTTCAAAAGGAGCAGCTCTGTTTTCATCTGGTTTACATCTTGGGCTTTTAAACAAAGAGTTCTGCCACCAGAACAATGAAGATTGAAAACTCGTGCTTTGGAGGGGCAGGTCCCATAGTGACCAAGAAACTCCTCCTGCAATGTGGCATGCACGGGAAGCACTCAGAATGCATGCGCCGGGAACAGTGGGTCAGGCAGCAGCTTCCTGTATGAAGGCTGGGCTATTAAATTAATGCTTAGCCAATGACAGGAACCAGTGTAGATGATGATAACCTGATCCTTTCTGGTGTTTCATTTCTTCCTCATGTGACGGGAAAGATAACCAGGAAGGGAATGAACAAAGGCAAACTTGTTTCTCACAATGCTTGTCACCTATCAGGTGATAATATCTCTGCCGATGTTCTGAACAGTCTCCTTTTTTGAAGCATTTTACATCTTTATGAATTTCTGAAGAGCTGTCCATAGGGATTGAAAACATAAGGATATAGGAATTATACAAGTTAATTTTTTTTTAAAAAAAGGGAATTGAATTGAGATCTGGAAGTCTGATGAAAACCTCCTCTTACCACATGTATCATTTTTATTATCTTAGGAATTTTTAGAAAGATGAGTGAAACATATTTCCCAGACTATGCTAGCCTCTGAGTAAGATAAGGTAATAACAACGGTAATTATTAATATGATCCCATTCTATTTCTGTCTGATCTAGCCTTCAAAAAATTCTTCCCAAATGGTTCTGAGTTTTCTTAGGTGGTATCTTATGCTTTGGCACCTAATACTATCAGGCTCTTTCATTCTGGCTCATAGTCATGATTTCCTTAGTCACCTCTAATGTCAGAAGTGGCAGCTATACCACAATGATCACAAAGTCACTTGTAATGGACGGGTTAAGAGTTTTAGTCTAGCACTTTACCGGTTCTGCTGAAATCTCAGTTGTGCCCAGAACCTGAAAGGACCCTGCAGACAGAAACGAAATAGCTCAGAGATATCTGCAAGCTCTAAGTACCAGAAAGGACAGAGGAGTGATGGTTGCATAAACAGACAAACAACAGTAAGGACTTGATTGCTGACCCCTCCTCCTCAACAACTTAGTTCCACCTGCTCCAGTGTTCCAGGATGCAAATACAACTCTGGGGACAGAAGTGGGGTGTACTGAGAATGTTGTCTCTACCTCCACAGTAATCATGTTCGTGTAGACAATAAAGTTTTATGTTCTGATCACCTGAATTTATCAACTGATAATTCTTTCCCCTTATGTAAAATTATTTAAATGGTTAATCATGCTCAATAACTTATTCATTAAATCTAAATATGAAATTATAATTTAACACATTATTATAGTGATATAATAATAGAGTTTAGTGTTATACATAATTACTATAAGACACTAATAATTTGTGTTATACATAATTAAATTTTATATTTCTCTATACTACTTTTTTTAGATAATTCACTTAATCAGTCAATATTCCCCCAAAGACTTTTTCCAGTTTTTCAGCCTTTCATTGCTTTATAACTGATTTAGTAAACCAGTTAGGCTCCTACACTTGATACTTATGGAGAGAAAAATATATATTCTATTCCTATGAATCAAGAACAAACTATAAATGAGGAAGGTGTGGAAGTGGGCAAATGCTCAAGTCCAAGGCCCCAGTGGGAAAAGGCTCTTGGACATTTAACTTGAAAGTTGCTGTTTCTCAGGCACTCTCCTTTTTTGTTTAAAGAAGTTTCTAGCAAATCCCTTTAGGTACAACTGAAAACTAGATCTGCATGTGCTAAGTCTATCTTAGAGATTTAAAACCATTTTACCATTCAGTGGTGCTATGACAACACCCTTCCAACACACCAACAACCAATGTACCTGAAAATTTCAGCCACACAGAGGAGATTGGGCAGCAGACTATTGTTTTAAGAGAACAATAGATCTTCTTAGAGATTCACTAGAGACATGAGCAACAAAGCAACTACTGAAAAGTCTGGTAAGTCTTTGCATGCATCTGGAACTGATAGGAAGAAATGACATAGGACTATTATTTGTCTTATATAAATTCAAAAAGTCATCTTGTTGAGCACTGTATTTTTTTCTGAAGAATATTTGTACTTCAACACAGTATAGCTCTTTCTTGTACACAGATGTACATGATGGATGAATAGAGAATGGACCCATGGTTTCAATGTTCTCACCCTCCAAAACTAAATTATACCAAGATGCTGCTAATTACACAATAGTTCTAAATGAAAGCTCACAGCAACAGAACTCGCAGTAGGGGGGTTTAATGGATAGTATTATAACATTGAATAATTGAGTCTTTAGCCCCTGAAGAGGTCCTAGGCTTTGAAAGTTAAAGGCAACCAGACCTGGGATGGGAAGGAGCCATACAATTAATAAAGAGAAGAAGTAGTGCCAGAAACCAAAATAATTTCCTCTTTACTGCATTTCCTTCCCCACATATTTTGTACATGTATTACCAAAGAGGGTTATTTGTTTACCATTTCATCAAGACAAGTATTATGTGTGTTTTACAGAAGACATTGAGTGGAATATCAGTTGGATTCAGATAATAGAGTTCATTTTTTCTTACTCTGAATAATGATACTATTACTAATATTAATGATTATTATTATTAGCTACCATTTTTCAAGCACCAAGGTATGTGGTAAGACTTAAGCATTAAATTCATTTTCTTAACAACCCATGTGGTACTGTAATACTCCTTCGATGGACAGGGAAATGGAGGTTCAGAAGTAAGCACGTTAGCTAAGGTTACGCTAATAATAAGTGCCTAAGAGGTATTCAAAGGTAGGGCTGTCTAAATCCTTTACCATACAGGAGATTTTCACTAAATGGCAGTTACCTCTCAAATGCACTTTTTTTTTTCTTTCCTATTTGACTGGAATTGTAGAAATGCTCAAAGCCCTTAACAGACTCTGGGTCTGGATCTTCTTTTAGGATCTCAAGTTCCTAGACACAATTGTCTTCTTTTTATAATAAGAGTCTGATGACTCCGGCAAATAAGATAGAAGCATCTTTTCTTTCACACAAAATCTCCTTGAGCAAAGAGGCAAGATGACTTTAGGTTGCTTCCTGGTCAACACTGGGGCAATTCTAAATCTAACCTGCTTCTCAATGGAGGCACTATTCACTTCTGGGGTGAAACAAATCTTTGCAGTGCTAAACTGTCCCAAATGTTACATTTACATCCCTGGCTACCACCCACCAAATTTCAAGGTGCCAAAAGGCCCCCACACAAATACAAACCCCACCAGGGGTGATACTGCCCCAAGTTAAGAACCACTGAGCCCTTTATAACAGTGTTCTGTAGTCAGCAGGTGGCAGCTATATAGCTGCAAAAAGCAGTCCTGGACTTTGCCTGGGGGGTTACATCATTTTGATCCTAGTCCAAGAATGTTAGGAGCAGATAACATGCTGCCAATAGACAGATTTGGACTAAGCCACTGCTCTGGGGCAAAACTATCTTAGATCAAGGGAGGAGAGCTAGGGAGTCAGGTCAGAATGTGTGGAAGTCGCCATACTGAGTCACAGCCATCGGCAGGAAGGAAAAGAAAGAGAAAACACATTAGGAATTGCGTGTCTCCAGTTCACAGGAAGTAAAGTGCAGTGGTAAAGCTCAGTTTAGTCTCCATCCGGCTTGTTGCCAACTTCCCACACACTACTGGCTCCTGACATGGCAAGTCTCTGTCTGGAACCCCTTCTGCCTTTCCACTCACTCCTCAGTCACCTAGTAACTCTTCCTAGGCCCCATGGAAGACAGGCCAACTGTCTACTTTCATGTCTGTTGTAACTTATTCTTGAAATATGTCACTAGGAAGACTAAAAAGCTTGTTGCCCCATTCAGCACATTTTGAGTTGTATTTTTGAAAAAGGATGTTTGGGCAATGACACACAAATTACATGCACAAAGCTGAATTAATTATTTGCAGATATGTAGTATAATTATATGGGTTTATGCTATCCATCTGTGAACCTTAGTCTCCTCTGGTGCAAGCACTGCTTATAATAAAAAGGGTTTAATAGCTTTAAGAAAAATTTATTATGCTTACATTTGCAAGAGAGTCAAGTCTTCATTATTTGATGGATTCATGGGATCCTGTGGGTGGAGAGGACCTTGATGAGCCAAATGGTCCATTCTCTGGGATTCAAGAGGAATCACTGTTAAACTCAGAAAGATGGCATAGAGGAATTGTCACAGTCACTTGAAGAAATATTTAATTTTTAGTGTTTTTCACCCTCAAGAGATTTTTCTGTTACTGTAACTACTTTTCCTACAGCAAGTTAAACTATTCACAATCATCTGTTGCTCACTGATGCCAAAAAATGCCCAGGTGTCTTCTCTATGTTAAACTATGTTGTGATTGAGAGTTGTTATTCAATGATTTCTACCTTCTTTTTAGACTAAGTAATATCAGTACAATATTAGCATTTCCTCATAGGTCTTGTTTTATAAAACATAACAATTTCCAGTTAACCCCATACAGATTTCCCATGTTCATTTTTAATGGTGAAAACAATCATTCAAAAGACTGGCCGCTGCACGACTGTACAATGATGGGAAGATCATCTTGGAGGTTCTTTACGCATTTTTCTTATTTGTATTGGTATCATGCCAGCTTTTAAGAACAGCATTATGTGACTAGCTATACCCTCCATGCCCAAGTGCCTCATTGTTATGGCACAATGACATGAGTTGACTTGGCAATTCCACAAGATATGGAAAGATGTTAAAAAAAAGAGAATGGAGTGTTTACCTTTGCCTTGGGTGTTAGGGGATGCTTTATAGGAGTGACCCTGCAGCCTCATCTTCTATGATGAGAAGTAACTTTCCAGCAGGAAAGAGGGAGTTACTTTTAGAGGGAATATTATAAGACATAGACGTATGAAACCAAAAAAAAAAAATGTATTCAAGATTTTTCATGTATACCAGCAGCTGACATGTAGGGTAAAGGAAATAAAATGAGGGAAGGAGGAAAGAGAAATGCATCGAGCACTGTCTACATGGTGGATGCAACACATACATGGCTCCATTTAATCTTCACTATGGTTATATACACTGACCCATATATTACCCATGAAAAACCCAAAATTCAGAGGGATTATTACTTTGCCCATGGTCAGACAGTAAGTGGCAGAGCCAGGATGAGAACCCAGGACTGGCTGATGGTAAAGCATATGTTCTGTGTTTATCATTTTACTCTCTTATTTCAAAACTAGTAGAACCACAGCAGTCAGATCATGAAGACTTTGACTGACTTTGACTGACTTTGATTGCACTGCCAAGAAATCTATCATTTCTTTTGTAGACCAAAGAAGAATTTTGTAGACCAAAGGATTTTTTACAATTCTATGTTTAGAAAAAATTATAAAGCCAACTATTGAAAATAATAGAAATGGTTTCAGAAACATGTTATCAAAGGCAAAGGTAACCTCCAGGTCAGACCCAGTGAAGACCTAATCTAAGGCAGTAGCAGTGAAGATGACATGGAACTGATAGATTCATGAGCTCTTCCGAAGGCTTTATCTCCAGGGCTTGGTGACTGTTTTGATGTGGGAATGAAGGTCCATGAGGAGTCAGGGATCACTCCCAGGTTACTGACTTTCGCAGAGGGTGGGGTGTGGTGAATAATGGTACTATAAATCAAGATAGTAAATGCCAGAGGAAATAGCTAGCCTGGAAGTAAAAGATGAAGAGTTCAGTTTGGGGACATGTTGAATTTGAAATAGAGATATCTTATAGGTAAGGAGCTCTCGGGGTTTTGAGTTCATAATTGCTGAGGGTTAGCAGAAAGGAGAAAACATCATCTTCGGGAAAGACACAGAGCCAAGAAAGCATGAGTGAGGAGTAAACCACAAGGATCATCTTTTTTTTTTTTTTTGTTTTGTAAGTTGGGTGTAAAAGAGGAAGTAGGTATAGAAGAAGAAGGAGATTCTAAGGACTGACCCAGAGCATAGAAAGTGAGATTGGAAGTTTGATATCTTAGAATGTGAGACAGGAAAGTATAAAAAATTAATAGTGGTGAGCACAGACAAACCCTGCAGAGAAAATAATTGATACTGGGACTTACAAGAGTCTAATAGTTTGAACAATTGTAACACTAGTGATAATATTAGTCAGACCAGCTTGAGTGAAGTGATTTGAGCTAAAGAATACTGGTGGTGTGTGAGGAAGCCACTGGAAGTAAGGAAGTAGAAATCATGGAATAAAGAGCATTTTAAGAGTTTGGAGCATAATTAATGAATTGAATGTGCAGAAATCTTAAGATATACTCATGAAATTACTGTTCTTATCTCTTTAAATGTTTTCAGTGGGAATAATCCTTTCCTGCCCCTGGATAAAAACTAAGCAGATTCCATGACTCTTCTTTCACTTAGAATAAATTCTTGTTGGCATTTCCAGTCACAATTCATTTCAATAAGGAAAATTGCCCAGATGATATAATAACCAAGTTTTCAATGTCTGTTCAAAGATAAACATGTATTCCTCCTTCCTACCTGATGGAGGGAGATTTCAGGAAGGCACCTCCTCTTGCCCCACCCGCCTTTTAAACTTCAGTCACTCAGTCATAGGCTGCCTACGCATCCTTCATTGTTGCCTCATCTCCTGACACTGCATGCTTTTTCAGCCTCTGCAACTCCACCGTGGTGCAGTTACAGGGGCTCTGCATTTAATCCCATCTCACTGGACCTCTGGAATTCCAATACAGTCTTAGCATAGAGGCTATCAATAAGGCTTTCTTTTTTTAGGAAACTCAAGTCAAGACAGAGGTGGTTGTTTCCACTTGACAACAGATTTTTTTTTTTTAATGCCTTGAGAGCAGGACTTGATTGGTACTGTTACACTCCATACAGATCTATACCCTGTTGGATAGTATTAAAATGAGGTATAGTGTCAAAGCAGTGCTTTTAAATTTATTTTATTTTATTTTATTTTTAATGGAAAGATTTATATAGATTCAAAGTTCAGTTTACATGGACCTAATAAGAAGAAAAGATTTAAAATATATATTAACAAGAGACTATAGTTTTTTTCACCTGGCTAGTTTTCTAATCTGTAAAGTGGAGCTAATAATGTCTATTAACACGGAGAGGTGGTGCAAACTAGATGAAATAAAACATGCTCAAGGTGCTAGCTGATTTTGGCCTTAAATAAGAGCTTAAAGAATTGGAATTTGACTATTAAGCTGGAAGATTTTTTGCAATCATGACACAGATCTCTTTAGTAACTCAGCTATGAGTCTTTCAGTTTTCAGTGGATGAGAATAATCTGAAAGGATTTATTCTTCATAAATATAAACCCCCTTTCTTTTCAAGGGGTCTGCAAATTGAATTTAGTATTAATCTTTCTCTTTTATTCCCTGAAATTTTCAATGTCATTCATAAGTAGGTATGAACATAAATGATGCGTTAGCCCAGGTTTTCTCCCTTTTCAAGAACAGTCTGATCTTTTTTATGATCTCATAATAACTGTACTGATTTGAGCCAGTTGTTTTATTAAACTGCAAACAAGTCATCCAGTCTGCTTACTTCACTTTTCTACTGAGACAACTTTCGTCCTTAACAAATTGATAATGGAAAAATATCTAACAGACACTGAGGGTCTGTGTGTAAGGCACCGTACTAAAGAGGTTACTTGCATTAACACACACACAATGATCTTATGAGACAGGTATTTCTATTACCCCCATTTCACAGATGATAAAGCGGAGGCTTGGAGAGGTTAAATTTTGAAAATGATTCTTCCCCCAAACTTTCTAGTATCTTAAAGGCAACACATTTTCAGGAAGGATGGGAGTCTTCGCAAGGAGACTGAGAAAGGAGAAGTCACCTTGCCCACTGCGGGCTGCAGCTCTCTGCCCAGAGACGGTGGCCTCCCTGGAGCAGCCTTTGCCCTCACATCAACTCCAGAAACATACCTCACCCATAATGAATTAGCACAAAGCCTTTTTTTTTAACCAAAGAATTCATGATACAGAAGAATATTTACCCTTGAAAAATTGCATAAAATCCTCCTCAGGCTCTTCTTTCTCTAAAACTGCTTCCCCCAAACCAGGACTTTCATCTCCCCTCTCCATCCTCCCTTAATCCCTCATGGAAGAGAGTCAGCTCTGGGTGAATATGCCACTGAACAAGTAAAAGCTACACAAACTGAAGGCAGTTCACGGAGTATCAACTGCTACTTAAGCCCCTTTAGCTGGGTGGGGAGGGGGTGTCTCACCCACCCATCCCCAGGGGCCTAATCAATTTATTTATTATGTACTTAAGGCTTTTTTCTTTTGACTGTACATACACATTATATTGCATGTAAATACATATATACGGTATACAGCACATTTTTTGAAGTATACATATATGTACTAATTATTGTTTATAAGAATAGATTAGATCTTTAGTTTTTTAAACTTACATAGTTATCAAAGGAATAAAGTATGTACTTAAGGCTTATTAAGGGGAGGAAGTGGCAGGGCAGATTTTGATCCTAAAAAGAGATTTTTCTCATCAGTCCTTGCTGGACTGGAACCAGAACTAATTCCCTGACAAGGAAGACCAAAACTTAGAATAGAGAGCAGGACAGACATGCCCTCTTAGCTGCTCAGAACAGTTGATACCAAGCCCCTCTGTGAGCTCTATGTATTGCTCAGTGTTTGAATCAATCCTTGTGAACCATTACACAGAATTCTGAACCATTACACAGAATTCTGAAATTTGATTAGCCTTTTAATATCAACAGTCAGTGATGTATTTGGATGTGGGTTACTACAGAAATAGGGTAAAAGCAAAGGAAAGAGAAAAATGATGCTGACCATCCGTGCCACGTTGTCTTCAGGGAGAAACTCAACTGCTTCCTATCCAAAATAAAAGGAAGAAAAGAAAGGCCACAAGGAAGGAAGAGACAATGATTAATGCATTCCAGAAATGTAAAATTTTCTTTACCAAATTGTATTTCCTAGGACATGTGTTCAAGTTTTGTTGGAGATGGAGATTTTCCTTAAAACAGATATTTCAGAGAGCATGTAAAAGTAACCCCATTTGGTAAGTTTTACTTGGGTATCAAATTTTGAAAACGTAAGCAATATTTTCTTGTGACTAACTATATATTGCTAATATTGATGGCATAATCACCAACTTCCTTCAATTTCCATATAAAGACCCCTACCCTGTATGAGAATTTATTGACTTGAAGTTTGAAGCATGAAATCCTCATTTTAAAAATGTAATCAGCATTTCTAAGCATAAAAAAAGCTAGTTTGACCAGGGAAAGACAACTCCAAAACAGCGAAATGCTTTTCAGTTTGTAAACTTAATCTTCATCTTCCTTTTAGAGAAAGGAATATTTTTGTAATTTGTACTATTGACTTGCAAGTTCAGATCCACATGGAACAGTTATGGTCAATCTATTACATTCTCCTTTTTTGAAATACAATGACTATATCTATGTTATTGTAAATAATAGGAAGAAAAAAATCAACCAATAATGTCCGCAAAACATATAAATGCTAAAATGTTGAATTATATTTCATTGAGATATCATAGTATAATGTAACTCAAGTTAAAAATTGTATTTGCTGCTTTTTATGGCTTTGAGGACAGAAAATAATTAGTTTATTAAATTGACATCTGTCTGTTATTTCTGATTCTCTGTTCAAAATAAATTTCTTTCATTGTTATGTCTTTATTCAGTATCTCTTATGACTATTTTATTTTTATTTATATTAGTTATACAAAATGCTGTCTTTTTTGCATCATGAAATTTAAATTCCACTGGAAAGCCCACACAACTTATACATCTAAATCACAGTTAATTCTTATCCTTCAGATTCTGAATTTATTTCAGGGTTCCAGATCAAAGAACCATCAGCTGCAATAATTCAAATGCCAGCAACTAGAATTCACAGTAATCCACTCCACACTCTACCATAGCTCTCTGAAACCTACAGCACCCTCTCACTATTCAGAGTACAGCCAGGCAGGGCAGCCCTAAGTCCTGCGTGGGAAATAGCATTTGCCAAAAGTAAGGCATTTATCTATGCATCTGACCATCCAGTATATACAAGTTTTTTCACGGAGAGATAAATTGCCCTTCTTTCCAAATAGCCTGTGTTTCAGCTATTTTCACAACTGCATTAGGAATTCTCCAATCAGTTTCATTCTGAAGGAGATTTACTGTTTATTAGCAGAGCTTAAACCCTAGAAGGCCCTCCTTTTCATGCAAGAAGCTGAGAGTTTCTAGGAAAAAGGGAATAACGAAACCATAAAGTTCACCTTGCACTCCAACTTTATTTTAACATACCTCCCAGGTTTTAATTCTCTCTTCCTTTATTTTCTATCCAGTCTTAACTAATCATCTTTGTTTCACGCTGACTAATGGGAAATCCTGGTCTAGAGCATATGCTAAGAAGATATACTCCCGATGTAGAGGTCTAAGGGAAATCTCAGAGTCCAAGGGATTCAATATCATGCAGATATGAAGCATACTGAGGAGAAATCCCCAGCATGAACCATTTCCTCACTGGCTTTCTTAGAAAACAAAAACTTCATCAGGCTACAACACAGGGAATATAATTAACAACTAAGACACAAAGAGTTTTCACAAATGTCTTGCTAAGTTATTATTCCTATCTTAAAAAATAATAATAAAAATAGAAATAAATAAAAACCTTCTTAATAAAAATAAATTCCCCATATTTTTATAATGTTATTTATACTGAATGTTCTTTGGTAAGTTAACAAAATATTGGATTGTCTACAATAAAATCAATAATATTACAAATTTGAAATTAAAATAAGTTCTAAAGCTCGTTATATTTATCTTGTGATAAAAAGGTGAATCATAGTAAATAGATATGTATATATACATGAATGTGTGTGTGTGTGTATGTGTGTGTTTACACACCCTTTTTATTTTTTCAATTTATTAAGGAGATAGAACTTACGCCATATCACATAGCACTTAGCATAGCTACTGGCATGACATTGGCGCTCAATAAATATTATATTAATTCGTCAGTTAACCTCTATTGCATTCCTAGTCTGTGCCTGAAGCTACTCTGTACAGAGTGGCAACAAAAATTATGAGATATTGTCCATTGTCTTTGAGAGCTTACAGCTAAATAGGAAAGACAAGACCTCCCACACAAAGCTATTAGCGTCCCATTAGAAAATAAATATCTTGAGATAACAATGCAAGATGATAAATACGTGGTTAGGTGTGAACAACTGCACTTAATAACAGAATCAGACAATGGTGTTACATTTCACAAACTGTAGCATCAGAACAGTTCTCTTCCTCTTGTATCCAAAACAGAGGTGTCCATGTTACACAGCTATGAGTAGAGTTAGGGCAATTCCAACCTTGAAGTAGAGATGACTGAGCCTCTGCTCAAGCCCCAACATGCTTCTCTGCTAATGACACCTAAAGTCTTGATTGAGACTAACAGGTGTCACAGTACTTATTTAGTGACTGTCTGCTTCATCTATGGGGCTAAAATGCCTTCTGATATCTTTAATACTGACATAATAGCTAATAATACAAGCAAACTGAAAGACTATCCCATTGTCCTTGCATGGTATTGAGCAGAATTTAGTGAGGCATACAGCTGGTCATCAAGGTCTTTTTCCAAAAGGGGGCAGAAAGTTCTAGAAAGCAGATAGTACAGAAAGAAAGAACCAAATATTCATGAGATGTTTTATTAAAAACATAAAGAATACATTGATTTGTAATTTGGTGAAGCCACAAGAAATTAAAGATAAAATAAGCAGAGACTAGAGCATGGAGAATATAATTTTTATACTCAAATGAAATTGCTACCTACCCAGAGTAGTTCTGCTGAAAGCAAAGTGCCTTACAGATTTCCCTCTGTTTAATCTAAACCAGTAGCTTTCCGCAGAAGCCTCTGGAGAAGCTTTAAGAGTCACACAAATGTTTGATAGAAATATGATTTCTAAACATATTTTGACTAATTTAAAAACTGGAAAAACGCATAATACAATATTTAGCAAATTTGAACACACGAGGATCTGTGGTACCCATCCTGACTCCTAGGTTATATTGTTTTTATGCAGATTTTGGTATAAAGCTTCTTCTGCTATCTCTGTGTATATCTGACCTTCTTACAAATGTGGAATTCATGAGAAAGCTTATAATTTTGTACTGGTCTTTCTAAGTGTCAGACCTGTCCATTTCTGTAGGACTGAACAAATGAAGGGAGCACCAGAAAGCATCTCAATATTGTACAAAACCAAGATGTTATTCAAATCAGCAGGCTGCTGACTTGAAGCAAGACAGTAGCCATTAATTTCGACCATAAGTCCAAACATCAAAATGTTATTATCTGTAAAACAGCCTTATTCTTCTTGTGTATTTTCTTTATAAGTAAGCTCTATAATTTTAAATTTATAATATAAATGTATACTTATTTTATCACATAAATTTATACAAATTTTATTCACAAATTTTATCATTTATAAAATATATTTATACTAGTAAAACATACATTAGATTTTAATTTATTTTCCTTTTAAGAGGGCTTACTTATAGTTGTTAATAATCTAAAGTAACACAATGCTATCAAATATCTACCAAAACCAAATCTCTCTTGATTCATTTTAGCTTCGTTAGTCATTCTAATGAAATTGCTCTACGCAAGATCAATATTGATCAATATCGACCTTAACAAAATGAATGGTCTTCACTGAACTCCACGTTCTCTTGGCTGCATACATTCTTCCCCACTGCCTCTTCAATATCTTGGTCTTCAATGGCAATGTTGCTTGGCTTAATTTTGATCTTTCTGACCATTCTGTTTCCTCCATGAACACTTAGGATATTTTCCCCTTGACAATTAACACTGGTGTCTCTTGGTGCCAGTCCTTACCTTTTGTGTTCTCTAAACTTCACCACAGAAACCTCATTTGCTCACCTGATTTGGTTCTGTATCTCTAATCTTTTAAAGGTTAATATCAAGTGGACGGTGTCTGTGACAGGAATCTACCACTGCTTTATCGAACTGCATAATAGCCTAAAACAACCATTTTATTAACCTTATGATCTGGAGCTGAGGTGCCCAAGAAGGACTCAGCTTGATGTCTCATCTTTGATCTTTGTGACATCATGATAGCAGGGGAGCTGGCGAATACACCGCCTAAAAGACCCCCTTGCTTGCATTTTGCTCCTAGGGGCTCCACGTGCATGTACATTCCTCTCTCCTCCTCAAAGGGCCTGTGCAGGTGGCTTTGACTTCTCGTAGCATGGTGGTTTCCAGGTAGTTGCTGTCCTCACAGGGCTGTTCAAAGGTCTGGTCCAGCATGGCTTCCTCCATCTCCCATTGTATTGCCACCTCAACACGAGATCTTGTGCCCGGTTATACTCTCCTGACTTAGAACCCCTTTCTCCTGCTCCTCCAGTTCATGTCTCTCTCTTCCTTTAGAAAACTTTCCCATGGCTTCTTTCCAGATTAACTCTATATCTCCGAGTTCCTTTCCCTCAGACTTAGACACCATCTTCATATATTAGTATGTGTAATGGACATTTCTTGCTTTTTTTCTTTCCATTATTGAACCCCTCCCATCCTATTAGTAATCCAAATGTATTTGAGTAGTTACTCACTTTGTAGAAATCTTTGGCAGACTTAGCCACCTCCCACAAAATAAGCTGTATTAGTCAGGGTTCTCCAGAGAAAGAAAACCAACAGTGTGAGTGTATGTGTGTGTGAGAGAGAGGAAGAGAGATTTATTTTAAGGAATTGGCTCACATTATTGTATGGTTTGGTGAGTCCAAAATCTAACAGAGTAGGCTGGCAGCCTGGAGACTCAGGGAAAAGTTCAGTTCAAGTCCAAAGGCTGTCTGCTGGCAGAATTCCTTCCTGCTGGGAGGAGATCCGTTTTTGCTCTATTACGGCTTCCAGTTAATTGCATGAGGCCCTCCACATTATGGAGGGTAATCTGCCATACTCAGAGGTTATTGATTTATATGGTCATCTCACCCCCCCCCCAAAAAAAAAAACATGTTCATAAAAGCATGCAGAGTAACATTTGTCCAAATATCTGGGCATTGTGGCCTGGCCAAGCTGAGACATAAAATTAACCATCATATTACCCAAACCAACTTGTTCCTCTCTTGCTTCCCCACAGAGTGGACACCTAATATAAGTTCAGCATATCAGATGCTCTTTTCTTTGTTATTGAACCTTAAGAAATTAACACAACGGCATCAGGAAAGCAGGTGGTCATATTCATTACAGCAGCAGTGACAGCAGTGGCATGACATTAGATTGTAGCAGTGTGACCACTGCCATGTTCCTGCTGCCCAGTCTTCTGTAGCTTCCTTGGTTTCAGCCTAGCTGATAATCCTGGTCATCTGTCCTCCCATTGAGTCTGGAGCCTCTACATACTTCCAGGAAACTCACTGTTTTCTGCAGATAAACAGGATTGGTTTCTGCTGCTTAGGACCAAGTTACAGTTAATACCACAATACGCTACTTATATACATGAGTTGCACTGAAGATAAATGTGTTACTAAATGAAAAGCATATTGAACAAATTCTTCACATAGTAGGGTGATCAACAAATTATATTAAGATGTTTTTCTTCATCTTCATTTTCTTCTTCCTATTCTTCCTCCTTATTATTAATATTATAATAATTATTACTGAACTTTCTATATATGTTTTGAATAAGAAACATGACTCCTAGCATAACACTCTGGACAACGTAGTACCCAGCTCAGTTCATTAGCCTGGTTGGCTCATACGCAGTTAAGACTAAATTTTGAGTTGCTAAGGGACTTAGGTAGTTCACACAATAAGCTATCCAGTTCAGTGCTGAACTCTCTAAACTCTGCAGCATTTTACTACATGCTTGAAATATTTTGGTTATCTACAGAAAAGAATCTTAATAGCATGGAAATTGGAGATGAAAAAATATTAAAGTTGATTTTTCAGAACTACAAATGAACCTTTATTCAAATAGAAAGTTAGAAAGAAGGTACCAGTTCTCTGAAATGTCTATCAATAAACCCCGCAAAAGACTGCTAATGGGTACAGTATTTCTTTTTGAGATGACAGAAAACATTCTGGAATTAGATAGAAGTGATTGCTGCACAACTTTGTGAATATACTAAAAACGACTTAAATTGTACATTTTAAAAGCATGAATGTTGTGGTAAGTGAATTATATCTCAATAAAAAAATTTTTAAGGCAAATTAACCAGGCTGTAAATATCTGATTAGTGATTTAGATTATAGATATCTATTTTTTAGAAATTCGTTATTTGTGGCACAGCCAGGATTCCTGTATTACTGGAGGAAATTTCTAAGTCACTGTTATTTATTTCTTGGGTAGTTTTTAAACCTGTCAACTTATGTATTCACTTTAAATGAAAACTTCATCATTCAGATTTCAGGTGGAATCTAGTTGTGGAATTCAGTTATTCCTAATGGACACATATTTTATTATATCTGGAGATTTATCTGGCAGCTACTTAGTAAAGTAAGGAGATGGATTGGTTCCAACAATATTTGAAGTTGTGTGGTGGGTCAAAGCATCCAAAGCACATGAATAAATCAATGACACCTTTCCATTTCTTCATCATAGCTGAAGCACTCAACTATGCTTCAGAGTGGTTACACCTAAACATGTTTAAGATGGAGCATTCATTGTTCTTTCGTATTACTTCCAAGCACATAACTGGGGACAAATAAAGGTTACATGATTATGATACTGATGGCTACAAATAGCACATAAAAAACACACTACCCATATATTTGTTTACACTGCTTTGAGAAATAGAAAGGGAAATATTTCAAAGTCCTCAAACACAACCTTGAGAAGAAACATTTTACAATAATTAAAGGAGTCTGATGTAGCTCCCAAGACAATTTTTTTAATAGAGAATATATCTGGAGTCTGACTACAACAGAACAAGAAGGAAGAAGAGACGGGGGTGGGGAGGAGGAAGAGGAAGAGGAAAAGGAAGAAAAAGAAATAGTTGTTAAAAAACTGGCAACATACCAAGACTCATGTTCAGTACTCCATTGCATAACATGGGATTGGGCCACTTTATCTCGTGACTCTTTCTCTGTCTTTCCATGTGTGTGTATCTCTCTTTTCTCTCTATCTCCCTCCCCCTCTCTCAAGCAATCTACTTATCATTGTGCCCAGGCTTGATTAGATTTATAGTTTGTTTATCTGAGAGCTCAATGCTTTATTGCATCCAGAAGCCAAAATATGTGCACCTCCACAACCCAGCTGAATAAAACAAACTCATTTTGATCTTTGTGTACAAAGCCATCAGCAGTGGTTCAAAGTGTAGCGCAGCCAGTTCTGGACGGCAGATGGAGAGTTCAGCTCTTCTCCCGGGCCCTTGGTTTCAATTAGGCTGTCTGCCAAGTGGCCCATGTGCCTCTGTGCGCTGAAACATTTCCTTGAGGCAGCTTTTTTAAATTAGGAAATAAAGACTTCCCATGTGATTTGCTATATATACAATTTATGACAATTGATTTTTATAGTTAAAATACGTACATTTTTAACATATTTCTCTTTCTGCAAAATAGCAGCTTTCTAACAAGAGAAGAAAATTAGCAAAATGTAAATACTGCACTTCGTTTATTCTTCCTACTTTGAAAATGTACTCAAACATACATTAAGATGATACTAAAGAACACTGTTTCTAAAATAAACTACTTCTTTGTCTTAAAAGGAAAAAAAATGAACAGTGGGATACAAGCAAGCATTTTCTGACTTCTAGGAACTGTAAATAGGGAAAAATAATAAATATGAACAAAAAAGTTGTAATTACTTGAGACTGGCCAGTTCCTCAACCTGAGTAGATGGTATTTTCCTTGCTTTCACTACCATTTGGGCCGTTTACCTCCTGAAATTTCCAACACAACCTTCTGACCTGGCAGTAGGTATAACAAATCCTAAAAGCCAATTTCCAACGTCTAGCTGATGCCTGGTAGAAGCGTAAGGTAAACGCACAGCAAATGTCTACGCTTCCCAGCCCCAGATGCACACATATCAATGTAAATACCATTCTCACCAAAGACAGCCTCGTGTGCCAAAAATCTAGAAACTATTGAGAGCAATTATCGCACTGCCCCGAGCTACTAACAAGACCCTCCTGTTGCTACAGAGAGAAGGAGACAGCCAAGTCCTAAGGGACCTGGATGGGCAGCAACTACCCCGGAAGGAAGGTCCAGGCCATGGAAAAGCCAGGAAACCAGGATGCCTTTCAACCTCTTGCAAGCATTCAGGTCATCTTTGAAGAAGCTCCCACACAAGCCTAGATTATGCATTGCAGTGAATTCAGGGGCATTTAAACCCTAAAGACCTGGGTCCACAAATTAAGCCATCACTTAGCAGATATTAGCCACTGCCGGTGCCAAGCCAGACTGAAAATAACTGGGCACCAACACTAGCAACTGAATGGTAACCAGCTGTTAGTGGTGACTTTAAGTAGGCCCCATACCATGTTAGGCCACTCACACAGCAGGAACACATAAGTGTGGCACAAACTTTTTTTTTTTCTTTTTTAGTGACCAGATGGTTTTATTGAGTCATTTTCCTGTTTCCTATAAAGCTGAATTACTACATTCCTAAAAATCTTCTCTATTCCTATTTCTATTTCTAAATTAGAACATTGCCCATTGCCGTGGTGCTTAATCTTGAAAATTACTAAAATCGATGGTAATATGTCTTCTTGATGCAGGAAGTTTCAACAACAGAGAAATAAGCAACTGGAAAACATAACTTTGCTGAAGAAATTTTGGGGAAAAAATTTTAGTCAAAGATAGAAATGTATGATTTATGTCAGAGCTAAAAAAAGGTTTTAATTTTTTCCCTTTCTCAAGGCATCAACACAATTAGAAGTTTATAGATTATCTGTATATATCTTGCTACACTCAATGCATACAAAGTAAATGAGGTAATCTTTCTCTTTAGCACTTACTACAAAACATACACAGAAAATGCAGCTGAACTAACATTTAACAGATATCTACAGTATTTGCCTGTTTTTTTTTCCTACCTTTTTACCCCCTACTCATTTCTCCTACACCCCACACCCCACCTCTGATAAATATCACTTTGTTCTCTGAATCTCTGAGCTGGATTTTGTGTTTGTTTGTTTGTTTTAAATTCCACAGATAAGAGAGATCATACGGTATATCTCATTCTCTGACTTACTTCACTTAGCTTAATGCCCTCAAGGTTCATACATGCTGTCACAACTGGCAAGATTTCATTCCTTTTTATGGTTGAAATCTCTCACAATTTCTTTACCCATTCGTCCTTCAGTGACACTTAGACTTTTTCCATATCTTTGCTACTGTAAATAATGCTACAATGAATATGGGGGTGAGTTAGTGTTTTCACTTTCACTAGATAAATACCAAAAAGTGAGATTGCTGAATCTTATGGTAGTTCTATTTTTAATGTTTTGAAGAACCTCCATACTGTTTCCCATAGTGGCTGAACCAACTTACATCCCCACCAGTAGTGCACAAGGTTTTCCTTTTCTCCAGATTCTAGTTAGCACTGGTTTCTCTTTTCTTTTTGATCATAGTCATTCTAAAAGGTGTAAGGTGATATCTCATTGTGATTTGACTTGCATTTCCCTAATGATTAAGGATGTTGAGCATTTGTTCAGGTACAGGTTGGACAACTGTATGTTTTCTTTGAAAAAAATGTCTCTTCAGATCTTCAGCCCATTTTTTAACTGGTTTGTTTGTTCCTTTGCTATTGAATTGCAGGAGTTCTTTATATGTTTTGGATATTAACTCTTTTTCAGATAATTTACAAATATTTTCTCCTGTGTTCAGTAGCTTGCCTTTTCATTTTGTTAATGGTTTCCTTTGCTATGCAGAAGCTTTTTGGTATTATGCAGTCCTATTTATTTATTTTTGCTTTTGTTTCTTTTTACTTTTGGTGTCAACTTCAAAAAATCAACACTAAGATCTATGTCAATAAACTTACACCTAGTTTTCTTCTAGAAGTTTTATGGTTTCAGATCTTACACTCAAGTATTTAATCTGTTTTGAGTTAATCATGGTTTAAGATAATGGTTGATTTTCAATTTTTGCATGCAGCTGTTCAGTTTTTCCAATACCATATATTGAAGAGACTGGCCTTTCCCCATTGTATATTCTTGGCTGCTTTGTTATAAATTAATTGACCATATATGCATGTATTTACTTCTAAGCTTCCTATTCTGTTCCATTGATCTATGTGTCTTTTTTATACCAACACCATACTACTTTGATTCCTGTAGCTTTGTAATATAGTGTCAAATCGGGGGCATGATACCTCCCATTTTGTTCCTTTTTTCTCAAGATTGCTTTGGCTATTCAGGTTTTTTTTGTGATTCCATACAAACTTTTGGATTATTTATTCTGGTTTTGTGAAAAATGTCATTGGAATTTTGATAGGGATTGCATTGAATCTGTAGATTGCTTTGGGTAGTTTGGACATTTCAACAATATTGATTCTTCCATGAACATGCAACATCTTTCCATTTATTTTTATCTACAATTACTTTCAATAATGTCTTATAGTTTTCAATATACAGAACTTTCATATCCTTGGTTAAATTTTGTCCTCAGTATTTTCTCTTCTTGATGCAGTTGTAAATGGGATTATTACTTTCTTTCTCTGATAGTTCATTATTAGTGTATAAAAGTGCAAGACAGTTTTGTATATTGATTTGGTATCCTGCAACTTTACTGAATTCTTTATCAGTTCTAAGTTTTATAACAGAGTCTTTAGGATTTCTCAGTATATAGTATCATGCTGTCTACAAATAATGACAATTCTACTTCTGCCTTTCCAATTTGGATGCTATTAATTTCTTTCTCTTGCCTAATTGTTAGTGATTCAACTTTGAAAACAGATTTCTCGTGACAACGCATTTCAAAATCCTGGATGAGTCTGAGGATGCAGGGGAAAAAAGAAATGGTTTCCATTTGTAGCCCTTCATCCATGCACATCACGGTTTTCCTTGGGTCTGAGCAAAACAAAACTTTCTTGAGTTTGTTTGTTTGTTTGTTTTTTTCAATGTACAAATTTAATAAAGCCTTTGATTACATTTTAATCCATAAGTTATCTATGAAAACAAAAAAAACCCACAACTTTTTAGAACACTCAAGAGCCACTGTGGTGTAGGTGAACACCAGCTATAAAAGCACAGATTCAGTGTTTTACATAGTGCAATCCCTCCAGCTGCTCAAGAGAAGTTAAATGAAATTACACACTACCACTCCTTGAGAAAAGAGCAAAGTTGATGTTGATGCATATAAACCACTCTCCCTTCCTGTCGCATACTGGCTGACTCCTAGGGAATGAAAATTAAAATGGGATCAAATCTCTTCGTGCAGGTTGACAATCCTTTATGCACCAGCATAAACGTGCCAGCCTACTCTGTGCATGACATGCACATTCAGACTTCTAAAACTGTTGAACAGCAGTGGCAAGAGTGGGCATCCTCATCTTGTTCCTGACCTTAGAGGAAATGTTTTCAGCTTTTCACTGTTGAGTATGATATTAGCTATGGACTTGCCATATGTGGCCTTTATTATGTTCAGGTAGGTTCCCTCTGTACCTGCTTTGTGGAGAGTTTGTATCATAATGGATATTGAATTTTGTCAGATGCTTTATATGCATTCATTGAGATAATATATGATTTTTATCCTTCATTTTGTTCATGTGGTGTATCACACTGACTGATTTGCAGATATTGAACCAAACTTGCATCCTTGGAATACATTCCACTTATTCATGGTGTATAATCCTTTTAATGTATTGTTGAATTGGGTTTGTTAGTATTCTGTTGAGTATTTTTGCATCTATGTTCATCAGTGATTTTGAACTGTAATTTTCTTTTCTCATGGCATCCTTCTCTGGTTTTGTTGTCAAGGTAATGCTGGCATCACAAAATGTGCTTGGAAGAGTTACCTCCTCTTCTATTTTTTTGAAGCATTTGAGAGGGATTGGTATTAATCCTTTTTTGAATGTTTGGTAGAATTCACCAATGAAGCTGCTTGGTCATTTTGTTTGTTGAGAGTTTTGTGATTACTGATTCATCTCTTACTGCTAATTGATCTGTTCAAACTTTCTGTTTCATCATGATTTAGTCTTGGTAGGAATGCATCCATTTTTTTCTAGGTTGTCCAATTTTTGACATATAATAGCTCATAGTAGCCTCTTAGGATTCTCTGTATTTCTGTGGTATTGATTATAGTATCTCCTCTTTAATTTCTGATTTTATTTATTTGAGCCCTCTCTCTTTTTCTTATTGAGCCTAGCTAAAAGCTTGGCAATTTTATCTTTTCAAGGAATCAGATTTTAGTTTCATTGATCTTCTCTACTTTCTTTTTAGTCTGTATTTAAATTTCTGCTGTAATGTTTGTTATTGCTTTCCTTCTACTAACTTTGAGCTTCATTTGGTCTTCTTTTTCCAGTTCCTTGAAGTTAGGTTGTTTATTTAAGACTTTTATTGTTTATTAAGGTAGACATTTACCACTATGAACTTCTCTCTTAGAACTGCTTTTGCTACATCCTACAAATTTTGGCATATTATTATTTCAACTTTCATTTGTCTCAAAATATTTTTTTTTATTTTTCTTTTAATTTCTTCTTCACTTGTTCCATAGCATGTTGTTGAATCTTCACATATTTGTGAATTTCCCATTTTTGTTCATGTAATTAGTTTCTAGTTTCATATCCATTGTGATTGGAAAAAGTGTTTCACCTAAGTTCATTCCTTTTAAATTTATTAAGACGTGTTGTGGCCTAAGATATGATCTATCCTAGAAAATATTCCATGTGCACTTGAGAAGAATCTATATTCTGTATCTTTAGGATGAAATACTCCATATATATCGATTAATTACAATGATATAGCATGTTGTTTCAGGCCAATGTTACCTCACTGATTTTCTGTATGGATGATGTAACTATCCATTGATGTAAGTGGAATATCAAAATCCCCTACTAAACTGTATTGCTGTATCTCCTTTTATGTCTGTTAATATTTGTTTTATATATTTAGGTACTCCTATGCTGGACACATAAATATTTACAAATGTTACATCCTCTTGTTTGAATGATGCCTTTATCATTATGTATTGCCCATATTTGTCTCTTAATACAGCCTTTGTTTTAAAGCTTATCTTGTCTGATGTAAGGATAGCCACTTCAGCCTTCTTTGGGTTTCCATTTGCACAGGATATCATTTTCCATCCCTTCACTTTCAGTCTGTCTATCCTTACATCTAAAGTGGGTCCCTTATGTGCAACATATTGGTGGGTCCATTTATCCACTCTATGTCTTCTGATTGTAGAATTTAGTCCATTTACATTTAAAGTAATGATCAATAGTATGTACTTACTGCCATTTTGTTCATTGTATAATGACTGTTTTTGTAGTTGCTTTCTGTTCCTTTCTTCTTCTCTTGCTCTTTGTGATTTGATGACTTTCTTTAGTGGTATGCTTAAACTCCTTTCTCTTTATTTTTTGTGTATTTACTATAGGTTTTTGCTTTGTGGTTACTATGACTTACATATAACAATGTGTATCTATAACAATCTATTTTACATTGATAACAGCTTAAGTTTGATCCCATTTTGAAGCTCAATATTTTTACTACACCCCCCCCCCCCGGCAAATGTAATGTTTTTGATGACATTTTACATTTTTATCTGTGTATTTCTTAAACAATTATTGTAAACATAGTTATTTTTTACTACTTTTGTCTTTTAACCTTTATACTAACTTTATGAGTGATTAATCCACTGACCTTACTGTATATTTACCTTTCCAATGAGATTTATCTTTTATTTGTTTTCTTATTACTAATTAGCACCTTTTCTTTTCAGCTTAAAGAAGTCCCTTAAAACATTCCTCATAAGGCTGCTTTAGTAATAAACTTCTTTAGCTTTTGCTTGCCTGGAAACCTTTTTACCTCTTCTTCAGCTCTGAATGTTAACTTTACCAAGTAGAGTATCCTTGTTTGGCACATATGTAGTGAACTACAAGCTGCTCTCAAATAATGTAGGCTGTGGACGCCATCTTTGTGCTCACTCTCTGCCTTACTCCAGCTCACAAGTGTCTTCCAAAGAAAAGTTTTTACACTTGCAGTCCCACAAGACTATATATTATTTACATACTTTTAAAAGCTTCTGCCTGAGAATCTGACTTCCAAATATCCTGAATCTAGGTGTGGGAATCCTCTCCTTAGGGACACAGACAGGTCTTGGCACATCCTCAATTACTGGGAACCATTAAAGGTATATTAGGCTGCTTGAATGAGCATAAGGGTTTGAGAGACTACAAAGAGCTGGGCAGGATTGAGGGACAAGGTTCATCTCCTACACGAGGCTACTCCTTCAAGATTGGGAGAGAAGGTTGGTTCATCCATTTTACAGAACCAACAGAGAGAGTCAAACAAAAGGAGGAAATAGATGAGTATGTTCCAAATGAAAGAACAAGATAAAACCTCAGGGGGAAAAAAAAGCTTTAATAAAATAGAGATAAGTAATTTACTTGATAAAAAATTTAAAAGCAATGGTCTTAAAATGTTCACTGAAGTGGGGAGAAGAATAGATGAATATAGTGAGAACTTCAACAAAGAGATAGAAACTAAAGTCCTCAATATTTTCCTGAAATGGTCAAGTCCAAGTGAAATACAGACACAAGAACTCCAGTTAAAGGAATGATTTATTATCACCTGCTCTCTTTGGTCCCAAATATCTACATAGACCTCTTAACTTAGCTGTGGAGATAGCTGTACTAAATGGAGCTACATGTCAAATCATAGGCGTAATATCAGTGTTGCAGCTTTCCCTGTGCCTTTCTGCTACTGCCAAGTTCATACCTCTATCTTTTCACATAAGAAATTTAACTTAAGGTAAGGCAAACAAAGGAAAGGCTATTCTACTCAGCCTACCTCCAGCTTGCTCATGATGGAGCTTTTCCCTTCCAAGAACAATAATAGGCCTGTTTTCCACAGCTACACTGGAAGAAAACAGCTGTCCTAATAGAAAAGAGCCAAAGAGATGGTTTCCCTTTCCCATAAAATAAATGTCCTTGACCTGGATTCATTTATTCCTGTGGCCAACAACCTTTACCTGAAGTAGACTGAAATTATCTAAAGGACCCAGTAGAGGCCAACATTATGGTGGTACATTGGTGGAGATAACTGAATTTAGTTATGGAGACTTGTCTAGGTACAAAGTAAAAACCAACATTAATCTGGCATTTCCTGACAACCACCAATGATAACCACAGAGCCTCCAGCCTCCACAGACTGCATTAGCCCTAAAGGAATTTTATACCTGACCTGTAAGAATTTCTGGATCCCAGAAAGTCTCATCTGGGAGACCCTACAGGAAGAGCTCAAAAGGAAGATCTGAGACTTGAAGAAACTACAGAAGAATGCAGCAAAATGAGTCACCAGAATGGCAAACGGACACTCAGAAAGGAAACTGAGTTTTGTCTTTTAAAAATATCTTTCTCTGTGAAGAAAATGTCAAAGCCCAATAAGACTTAGTCAGTTACTCATCACTATTTGTGTGAAGAGAAAATTATATTAAATAATATTAGCGAATACAAACTTAATGTACAACTTGGCTGTGAAGGCCAAACACACATGACATAACTGACAATAAATTTAGAGAACAATATGGTGGCAATTTGTAAGCAAGAGTGAAATAATTAAGAATAGTAAAGCCTGGACTATCCAGATGTTTTAGAAAACTGTTAGTTGAATTTTCTAGATCGCTGAGAATATTCATTTCAAAATCCAAAATTATTTCATTTTACTCACCATTTTTTTCCAAATTATTTATGCAACCCCTTAACTTTTTAAGTAGAGTTAACTCAACATGATGCAATCTTTTATTGTAATTCACTTTATCTAGAAACAATACAAAATTCTCCTTTAATCTCACCAATATAACATGACTACTTTTAAAAAGTTTACCTATATATAGTAATATTAAGTTCCAGGCATTATTCTTAGTATTTAACATATAAAGTATATCGGTTTAGTTCTTATAACAGTCATATAGATAATCTATCTTTGTTTACCAGTTGGGTAAGCTGATCCACATAGGTTTCATAATCTGCTCAAAGCAGGGCTACTAGAAAGTGACAAATCTAGAAACCAAACTCAGGAAATCTGGCTCCAAGTCTGTGCACATGGCCTCTATGTTCTTCCATTGCCTTTCCATTTCTGCTATTTCATTCCAATCTTTATTGACAAATAAGCTTCTTTAAAAAAGTGGTGATTGATCAGATGTTTATGTAATTCTGTGCTCACTTTTTCATTTAACACTGTTAACATTATTCCATATTTTATATACTTCTCATAATTATCATTCAGATGACTATATAATATTCTATTGGGTTAATGAACTATCTTTCAGTAAACCTTTCCTTACTGTGGAACATTCAGACTTCTTCAGTTGTTTTGGTATCACTTGTATTCGTTTTAAATGTTTTTGTGTCAAGTTTCATAAACTCTTTGACCTCAGAGGTGATAATGTTTGTCTGGAGAAGTTCTTTGTGTCCTAAAATATCACTAAATAAATATAAATTATAATTATTTCACTTATTCTTGAAGACTCAAAGACTTTATTTCAAATTTTAACTATGTAACTATGATGTACCACAGTGCTATCTTGGGAACTATTGAGAAATGAAGGCTGTTTTATCTACCCAAAATAAATAAAAATCACACTGCTTTTTGAGTTTTCTATTTTATATAGATTCATTTCTAGCCTCTTTCTTTTGATACAAAGCTGGCAGGCCTCACTTTTGTTTTTAGAGTGTGTCTACTTCCTCTAGTTTGAACTTATTGCAGATATAATTTTGTTATAATGTGTAAACAATGAGTAAATAAGATCTGAGTGAAGGGTGGTAGAACGAATGAAATGTATGGATTTTGCCACAACTATTTCACCCACTAATAGCTCTTTAACATATTTGCCATCTTTGTTCCACACAGGCCAGAGTATTAGGCAGATCTACTCAAAGATGAGCTACTGACGTAATTCAGTGGTGAGAGAATAGAAAAAATGACATTGAGATAGGGAAAGATAAGAGAGTGAATTCCCCAAACCCCATTACTGATGTGTAAAACATGCACGTAAAGATCCATGATCTCAGGAGTCTTCTCTTTAGGAATTTATAATTTAACTTTTGTTTGAGACTTGAGGCTAACTCCACAAGCTAACGTATAAGTATTCCACAGTAACTAATAATAACAACTGTATTTAAAATGTAATTTTAATATTTATTATTGAAATCCACTGTATGCTGAAACTATATAAGATGGTGATACAGGCATATAAAAGATGTATGTAACATCACACCTGCTCTTTAAAATCCATATCCTTTTAGGGATAGCCATATGGAGCAATGTAGGAGAGACTACAAACGACAACGAACAAGCAGTGTTGGCATGTTTTTCCAGTGAGAAGGCTTAGTGTTATCAAATGTGTTTATTAGTAGTTGCATATTTATATTGAAATGTGACTCTCTGCAAGTTAGTTTTTCAAGTACAGTAGATCCTGTCTTTGAGATTGGGGGGAAAAAAAAAAAGATAGCATGGAGGTTCTTAACTGTGTGGAAAAGAGAAAATCTCAGAAAAGAAATAACTGCTCATAATTCTCTGGGAACCCAGCAGACTGGTAAAGTCTTGGCCATGATGGATTACATTAGAATGTGGGAAGAGAAATACCATTCATTGTTCTGTAGCATTTTTCTTTTAACTATCCCTTTTCCATTTCTTTAAAGTTTGCCTTATATTAATAGTGACTGATAGGAAATAATCAACAGACTTGTGCTGTAAATCCAAAGAGAAAATTGCAAAGAATTTAAAGATTTGGCCTCATCTATAATTCTGCCAAATAAATGGGAAAGAGCCAGAGAAGACAAGTAAAATTAAAGGAATATTGCAGTTAAATTTGATGCATTATGTCTTTATGTTATGTTTTTGATGAAAGAAACATGAAAATGTTTACAAAAAATACACAAAACTTTGCTTTCAGCAAGAGTGAACTGCTAGTAAGTGCCACTGAGAAACAAAAGAGAAACAACATAAATTATTACAATCACCATCATCATCAAGATTCATGTGTTAAGTTCACATATTTTCATTGCATTGGTTTGAATGTGTTAAAAGCCAATTAAAATAGTCCTGGTCCCTGTCCTACAGGAACTGATGATTTAAGACGGGCTACATTACCAAGACAAATGTAAGAGAAGCATAAACAAGCATATGCACCTCAGAGAAAGGCATAAATTAAGTGAATGAAAGAATAAATAAACTAAATCCTTTCTATTGTTTATAATTTGAGAAACAGGGGAATAAGTACATCCCTGGAGTTTGGAATTTGGAGCTTAAGCACCCGTTTGTCTCACAGGAATGACTTTGAGGAAGTACCGTAACAGTAATAGTAGAAAATGATCTGAAGAAATTGAAAGATTAGAAAGCTAGAACATTTGAGATTCTGAATCAAGAATTGAGAAGTATTATTTTTCCCACAGAAAGATTCTTCAATAAAGATTCCATACATTCTGGTCCTATATTTTAGCATGATGGGACATCTCTGGACTATTTCAAAAACAGAAGTAATGTGATAAAAATGATAGAGAATAAACTGTAATTCCATTTATGAAACAAACTTTAAAATGTCACCTATTATCCCATTTAGAATTTTTCCGTTTATACATTACTTTAGAGATTACATTGTAATTGTTTTTTTTCCTTTGAGTCTTGTAATAGTCTTCATCCAAAATCCACACTATTCTGATCTGACCAAAACAAAATTTCAGAAAACACCATTTTTAATAATTAAATTAAATTTTTAGTTGTCCTTAAATTAGTTCCTGATGTGTTTAAAATGTCTTTGCTAATAAAAAGAAGGCTGAATTTATGATACAAGCTTTCATCATTCAATCTCCTTAATTCAATTATTTTAAAAAGTAGAAACAGCACAGCCAATATGGTTCATTAATAAATTAGCAATATAAAAGGTAGTTAGAATAGCTGCACAATTTTATAATTTTTTTAAACACCCTTGGTGTTATTCAGTGTTTCTTAGTGAAACCCATTTGTGTGCTGTTTGTTTTAATTTGTTCTTCATTGCCTGCTTCGCAATAAAACATGTGTTTGCAATTGTATTTAGCAAAATTCATGATCTTAACATTGTACACCAAAGTCAATGTGCCTTCCTGGCACAAAACAGCCAGTATTCAAACACTTCTCTAATGTTTGGGGTTTCTGTCTCAATTGACAAAATTGAAAAATACGTATTAGCGAAGCAAAACCACTATCTCAAAGCCATGTTGAAAATTACTTTGACCTGTCAAAGTCAATTGAAATTCCCTTCCCAGCCCAATTCCTAGCTTCATTTCATATGTGAAATAGGAAAAGTTGGATTTGATTATAACCACATGCAGAAGGAATCAAGAAATCAACATATACGTTATATATCTAATACTCTAGATGATTTTTCTAGGGTTTGTCTTTTTCCATCATTTATCCCATCTCACCTGTTTCAAGTAAGTCACTTATTTGTAGTCTCCACGTATAAGCAGTTTAATTAAGAGCTGTAGAACACGTTTTAAAAATCCTGGCTGCACAATATCACTCTCACCTTGGAGATGGAACAACCCTAATGGAAGAGATTAAATCTGTCCCTCATGCAGAGCCAGTAATTTGGGATGTTGCTCAATGTCAGTATATTTTCTATTATTTATTATGTTTATACCCAGCTAACAACGGTTCCCAGTTGCTGTTAATCCAGTTCTAACAAAAGGGCATGATTCTGTCCTTGAAGTTCACTGTAGAAGTTGCCTTCTTTAAGATGAAAACCAACTTTATTTCACACCAGAACACAGAAGGGCTAATACAAGGTTATACACAAAATGAGAAACGTGACTAAAATTTTACCCTGCCCTACTATTGATGTCAAGCAATAGAAACTGCTTGAAAGTTAAAGACCATAAAATCCCTGGCAAAACTTAAGAGAACAACAGAAACAAAATAATGGCAGCCATTGGGGAAAATGAAGGCAGATTGTTTGGAATAAACAATGTGATTTCCATCTATAAAATCACCTCAGAGTCCATTGTATTTAACATTTATGGGCATTATCTAAAGGAGAAAGCAGAATGTGTTCAAGGAAGTCTAAGAGACAATTATAAGCTGTGTATCACATCTCAGTTCACTGTTGCTCATTGATGAGCTCTTCTAGAATTTCCATCAAGACTTTGATGTAAATATTTTTTCCTCATCTTAGCTGGTGTAATTGAGACTCTGGTGGAATAAATGACATGTTCAAGATCAGCCAGCACATTATTATCAAGGAATGAAGTGAATTAGAAGCTAATTTTCAGCACTAGAATGATTTGAGATACTCAGCCATTTGGGGTGAGTGAAGTTTTGAGTTCTGCTTTGAGATACTTAGGCTTTTCATTATTTATACTTGTGTATGAGTGAAATAGAAATTTAAGGGAGAAAAGTACCCATAGGACTATGCAGACATTCTCTTCCATTGCCACAGCAATCGTGGAAGGATTTGTTATGGAAGTGGCACATGACTGAGTTAGCCTGGAGTTCTGAGCTCCCACATGGATGACAGCTGTCCTGGAAAGCTGCCTGTACCCTCAGCAGACCTTGAGAAAGCAAATAAACTGTAGTATATTAAGCCACTGGGATTTTGGTACTCTTTGTTTCCAAATTATAATGTAACCTATCTTGACTGACATATCAACTACTACTTTTAAAATATTAATATATTTGTATTTAGCTTTCCAGTATAATATATATGTATATATATATATATATAAATTTATATATATATATATTTGGATCATGTTTACATGTTATTTTGTAAATTACTATTTACCAAATAATATATACTGAACACTTTCCCAAGATATTAAATATTTTTTCAAAACACTATTTTTAATAGTTACAGAGTGTTGAATTAACATGATGCCATATTTTATCTAACTTTTCACTAATATTGGACAATTTTGCTAAATAGTGCTATACTAGCTAACCTATTCCATGTTCTTTGCGTATATTACGGAATACTTTCCTGGGATAGCATTTCCAAAATGGAAATGTTGTATCAAAGTTTATTCATATTTTAAAGGTTTTTGAAACACATTGTCAAATTACCCTTCAAAGATTTTATATCAACATAAATTTTTCTAAGAGTGGGTAAAATATATTGTCATCTACCTTTGATGACACTGAGAATTACAGTTTCTAAAATTAAATATTTGATATATAAAAACTACTTCACTTCTTATTTTAATTTGAAGGTAAAGTTATTAGCAGTAGCTGGTTATAGGGCGAGGACCAGGAATTCAGGTTTTTTTTAAGAATGGAAGGATTTGATGCTATTTATTTGACTCTCTATACCTTTTGTCTCATTCTGAAAATGTTATAATGTGATATTTCATTGTCATTATTTTATAAGGGCCTGATGGATTCAATTTCATATTTGCTCCATAAATTTCATGGGATAATTTCTAATTCCAGTCTTTGAATTTGTTTTTACTTACTTACATATATTATTGATTACTAGTTTTATTAATTTATGGTCTGAGACTGTGATTTGCATAATTTAGTTTTTTTATCATTAAAAAATATATATAAATTGCATCCAAATATATACCCATTATTTTAAAAATTTTGTTTCAGTCTCATGGATGTGGTAGGCACAGTAAATTTGGCACTCAGTATCCACTCTGTCCATTTTCTAAGGGGCTTTTTTAATACTACAGGGGCTGGAAAGCTAAAACCCACATATCCAAGGTTACCTGGCAATCTTAAATGTAGATGTGAGATACATTACACTGAAAAGGCCCCACTTCAAACCTTGAGATTGGGAAGGTGCAAGCGAGGCAGGGGACAGCTTCTTGCTTTGCCTCTTGCTGCTGGACAGTAAGGCCAAAGACGGTCTAACTGCAGCGCCCAGTCACTAACTCACAAGCACTTGCAGTGAAGACATCAGCAGTTTCCTGAAGCCTGGATCACAGCTCCAGGGGTGTGCTCTGGAACTTGGCAGTTCAAGTGGTGTTCGTGTAATTACCCACTTTTCTGATTATGGCAAATGTAGCAGCAACTCAGCAGGTCTGTTTAGTAATGCGATTCTGGGAATCATTCCTGGGGAAATCATCCCACAGCCCAGTTGTCCTGCCTTTCCAGCCATTCTGTATGAACTAAGTTATCTGGGTCAAATGTCTTCTGCTTAAAATAGCTAGAGTGATCTCTATTTTCTATAACTGAACCACTGACTGACATAAATAGCATTTAAGACTTAGCCTCTCTTCATAGTTTCTAAAATATGATGTATAGAAATGTTTAAAATAATGTGATTAATTATATTACTTAGATTGTCTATATTCTTTTTTCTTTTACTGACTTGCTTTTAAAAGACAAGAGAGTACTGTATTAAAGTCTTCTTCAACAATCATGGAGGGTTTTTTTTTTTCATTTTCTCCTTAATTTACAATGCTTTTTCTTTTATCAACTTTGACGTTCTATTTGCTTTGTAAAAAGTTCATTTTGTGAGAATTTCATTGTATTTGACATCCTTCACCTACTAAAAAATAACCGCTTTGCTCACTTTCTTTCTCTTTGAATTCTTTCTCATCTGGTACTGGTATTGAGACCTGGAACATCATTTTGATTGCAATTATTTGATATAAATTTTATCCTTTTTATTTTTAACCTTTGATTTTACACGTATAGAAGTCCGTTTTCAATGAGGAATCAGTTGGTTATCTGAGGGGAGATGATGATGCATGAATAAAGTAAAAGGTACAGTTAAAGCAGAACTTTAGAATGAGATCAACTTACAACTAGTTCAACTATTACTCAACTTTAGTAACATCAGTCCGATCAAGGCTCACCTAGGCATCTCTCTTACGTGTGATCTGCTGTTGCCTACAGTAGTGTAGCCTAAGAAACTCCTTTTCTATTCTCATACTTTTATCTTTGGTAAATTATTTTACCAACCTTCATGTCACTGGCTCACTGATCAGCCGCCCCGTTGTGCCCACAACATTTGATGGCTTGTAAGTGGCTGGGACTCTGGGGGAGCCCCGTGGGCTTCTTTCTCTCTCTTTCTCCCCCTCCCTATGGGAGTCTCCCCACTCCCCACTGGCTTGATCGGACACTCCGTTCTGGAGGCCAGAGTCGTCAGGGCAGACTTCCCTTTTCTGCTTTCCTTTCCTCTCTCATGCTTTTCTGCTCTTCCCTAACGTTGTTCAGAAATTCCCTGAAGTTTTGCTGAGGATTGAGGAACCCTGGCTGGGCTACTCTCAGCAGGCCCCGAAACTCGGTCTGGCAGATTGAAATGACCCCCAGCCCTTAGCGGTAAACGCACGTGGGAAAAGTGCCTTTTCTTTTCTAAATACTCTTCTGTCCATCTACCCCTTCCTCTATCTCTCTCTTCCTCTCACTCTGGCCCTAGAGACACTCCTTTGTTCTTGGGTGCAATCAAATGGTGCACCTCTGTGCCCTCTCCCCTCTTTTTATGGATCATGCCTCCAGATTTGCCAAGCCTCCTGCCTTCCATCACGGCACCAGGTAAAAGTCGCCAGTGGGTGAATTTCCCACCTCTCCCCACCCAACCCCACCACACTTTTTTTCTTTGCTTTTCAGCTCCTTGTGCCAGCTTTTCAGCCCTTGTGTTGGTTTTGGCCCATGTGCTGATTGGCTTCTCTTTCTTGGGGGACACCCAAGTAAGAGGACACCAGAAATTTAGCTTTTATCTTTCTGGGGGATGCCCCAGAATAGGGTCTACGCTGGTTTCCTTCTCTTTTTGCTTCTTCTATTCCCTGGGACTCACCTTTGGGCTGCATTTTAAAACACTGGGATAAGTTGGATCCCCAGACATTAAAGAAAAAACAGCTTATCTTTTTCTGTAATGTCACATGGCCCCAGTACTAGTTTGCAGATCAGGAGACTAGGCCCCTTCACGGAACTCTGAGCTATAATACAATCTTCCAGCTTGATACTTTCTGCCGCAAATTCAGCAAATGGTCTGACGTCCCCTATGTTCAGGCCCTTATGGCTCTCTTCCAAAATTTGGAGCTTCACAAAAATTGCTGCATGTGTCTGTCCTGATTCCTGGGGACAATGCCACACTCCAGTCCTCCAGCGCCCAGGGATCAACCAGATATTCTAGATGAACTCCTTCTCTCTCGGGCTCCTAACAGCAATAAGATCCCTTCTCTGTCCCCTTCATTGCCTCAACAATTAGGAAAAAATTTCAAGGGCTAAATGGGAGAAAAGAGATAAGAAAAAAGACAAAAGGCAAGCCAGATATATGGCCACCGCCACTGCTCATTCTGTGCCAAGACCAGAGGTGTGGCTCCAGAAATAATCCAAAGCCCACCAACCCTTTCACCACTGCCAAAACCTCCCCTACTTACCTTAAGAGACTTGTATCTTAAAAAACAAAACAAAACAAACAAACAAAAACCATTTTTCTGGCCTTTAAGTCATTCTAAGAGGAACTTACCTTTGAGATGCAAATGTTCTACCTAATATTCTCCAGGAACCCTTATCTCACCATCTTTTTAAAATGCAGATTTTGAGAAAGGGAGCCAGGCGCAGCCAACAAGAAGTGTCCTGCCCTTGGGGATTATTACAAAATTTAATATTCAATTACTACTAAAACACTCTAGCTTTGTTTCTAAAACTCAGAAATCTAAATATATTTCACAATCTTATGCAGAGTTAAAGTTGGTCAACTCCCTGTATCCAGTGCTTCTGGATTACCTTAGTGGATTTCTGCACTCTAAGGGTCTAATTGGTAAGCCTTTGGAAATTTATTGTAGAAAACAGAAATTATAGTTCAGGCCCCTACTGATACTACTAGGTGAGATCCCCTCACCTGGCCAATTAACACCTGCTCTAACCCTGGCCATAAACAGGAATTTTTCCCTAAAATTACTGAAGCTCAATCAGAGCAACAAGTTGTAACTTGAAACAGTTAACCAGATATAGTTCTGTAGGAGAATTGTGATTATAATGTAACTCTAGAAATGGGAAGAAGCAGCAAGAGGGGATATTTTCCTGGACCATAACAGACTAGTCAGACAGGTGGTCCAGAGGACTTTTTGCTACTGTTAATATGGCCTAGTCCCATAATAACACATCGAGTGGCCTATCAACAAATCCTTACTTGACCTAGGAATGAGCATTCCTAGCACCATGGGATGAAATAGTCATGAAATGTCTTCTAAGCCATGGTCAAATTTATGATCAGAGGGCACTTGCCATCTGCCTCTACAAGGATTAAGTCACAAGCCACTCAAATCGCTGTCCTTCAGCACAGCCTGAAAGGAGCTCAGAGCAGAAATCAGGAATGAGGCACATGCTCTGGGGAAACTGGCGAAACAGGCCTTCAGGTATTTACATATTTTCAGGAGATTTTATGAACCCAAATTCTTGCATCTCCTCATATCTAGAAAAGCACTAAGCTCATTAATGGTAACACCTACTTTGGCCATTAAGGAAAGCTGTCTTATAAAACCACATGGCTTTGAACATCCCACCCAAGGGGACCCCTTCACAGTTATATGTACTGAGTGCTGCACTGACATCCCCAATGAGTCAGACATGTCGACGTTTACAGAAAAGTAGTCACTAAACAGGTCTCCGCCTGGTTCTCCAATGCCTTTCCCTAGATCCCTGAAGGGATAAGTTTCTTCTTTTCAGACATTCTCAAATGTCTTGTTTTTACTGGGTTTAGCTCTTTGTCTTGGTATCCACCTACTTTGGGGTTGTATTCTTCTCTTACAAAACATGACTGTCTCTCTTTGAAGTTCAAGATCCATGAACTTAGGAACAAATACACCCCTCCTACCAAGACTGCCACCATGAACCAAGCCAACACCCTGGTGATGCAGCCCTTGGACGCTGCTGGGGTCTCCCTCTGCTCCCACCTTTAAGGCTTCTGGGATGTCTGGGCCCCATAGCCCTGAACAGATTGGCACCATAGGCAGGGACAGAGTGACGCCCACAGTTCAGCAGAAAGTAGATATGGAAGATGAAACCTTTGCCCCTATTCCAAAGATTTGTCACTGCCAATCTGTTGTGGGGAATTGGGGGCCAAATGATGTCCTTACAAGTCCACTGACCCCCATTTCTGGTCTTTCAGGTATCTGCCTATGATCCTTCCACAGATAAAGTACATTCTTTACTGGGCATGTTTGCCCTAACAAACTAAAAGCTCTAGGTAATGCCTAATCTCACAATAGCTCAGGCTGGCTTGCTTGAGCCTACCTTATCAGAGTCATAAACCCCACTGCCCTTCACAGACTCTAAACCTCTTACCTCACCTACAACCAATCAGAGACTTCACACATGATCAGGCATCTTGTGACCCGACCTTATAAAAGGCCCTAACAACTGGCCCTGGGTGCTCACACAGGCACCTCTCATCTGTGTGGCCCATACCCTAGTAAACTCCTTTTCAATTCTAAAACAAACAAACAAACAAACAAAAAATCAGTCTGATCTAACAGAGATTGGCTTAAATACATTTTCAAAGGTAACATTATCAACATGTAACTTTTGCCTTTTGCCATGACATGAAATCTAGCTCTGCCTTAAGACACAAAGTGCTGACCACAGGTAGTAAAAATTAATCATAGCCTGTGACAGGTAACCTACCACATAGACAATAATTTTCCATATCAATGCTGTTTCATAACACTAACTTTATACAGACATCTTAAGCAACAATTAAGGATATATATTTCATTTATAAAGCAATGGCTTATGTGATCCTGATACAAATAACTCAAATGAACTGACAATTCTATAAACATACAATACCTACACGGCTAAGTTTGCACAAGTGCAGACAATAACAGCTACAAAATAACTCAGTCCTCTGCCTTCTGGGAGCAACTTTCTTTTGACATCAATTCAAAGCACTGAATCTCAATTTTAGAAACAAACATAAAAAACATATTACAGTCAAGAAAAATATGTAAATATATTGGGGAGTTATTTAATTAATGGCAAATTGTTCATTTTATAAAATCAGTCATTTATAAGGAATGTTTTATTTTTATTAGAAATTCTTGGAATAAAGAACTCTTTGAGGAAGTTTTTTAAGCGTATGCCTGAACCAAGAAAACACACAGGTAGAAATGTTGAAGTGGTACGGGTAAGTAGCACTTACAGAATGTTGCCTTAACACACTGAAGTCAGCCTTAGTTAGCCACATTTCCATTACAATCACTGTCCTAATAGCTTTAGATGTCCAGGTACATTGCAGCTGGGGTCTCTGCTCAGGGTCTAACACGGATGCAACCAAGATATTGGCCTAGGCTGCATTCCCATCTGGGGCTCAGGGTCCTCTTCCAACTTCATTCAGGTTGTTGGCAGAACTTAGTCTCTTGCAGCTGTAGAACTGAAGTCCCCAAGGACTGATCTCAGCTTCTAGAGGCAGCCCTCAGGTTCTAGCCATGTGGCCCTGTCACAATAGGCAGCTTCTTTAAAGCCAGTAGGAGGCTCTCCCTCCAGTCTATTAGGAGAGTCTTATACAGCACAACCTACTTAAGGGGGTAACAGCCCATCATATTCACAGGTCCTGTCCACTCTCCAGGTGAGGGAGTCATGCAGGTCATGTACCCAAACGGGAGGAAATCTGGGGGCCGCCTTGAAATTCTGCCTACCCTACAATGGTTACAGGTTACAGGGATATTTTTAATACAATGTCAAATGCATGGCCTATTGCCCTTTGTGTATCACATGAATGCATAGAAGACAAGGCTTCTGACCTGAAGAACAGGAATTGAGTCTTTAATGAAAAGAAATATGAAGCAACTCAGGAAAAATAAACTAAGGCATAAAGCAGTTTAAACTAAAATTTAGCTGCAATATAAAAGCAGCTAAATATAAAAGGATAGATTTTTTTTCTTGAAGTCAAGAGTTAGTGTTAAGATTTTTTTCTTAAAATCACTGTTTAAACAGTTGTGACAATATTTTTGAAGAAAAATTGCAATGTTATTTATTTTAAATATGCTGCACGACAATACAATAAACAGTCAATGTGGCATGCTATGTGACCCACCAGACGGGTAATCCAATCCAGACCATCTCCCTAGCTTCAGTTTCTTGTCTTCCAAAAAGACCTAAAACTGGTTGAAATGATCCGCAGGACTGCTGTTTTGACCTAAGCTGAAAAGTGCAATGCTAACACTTAATCCACTAACAACAGCTCAACTATCTTGAGTTAAATAACTTAATGTACCCGGTTAAATAATATTAAATAATTGTTCTACAAGTCTGATTTGTTTACTCTGTTCTACCTACTTCTTATTTTAAGGTGAAATATCAAAGGTTGTTACCCTCTTTCCTATATAAGCATAAAATATTTTTAATAAAAGCCTAAAGGTTAAAGATCATCTTGTCTAGTAAACAACACGGTAATCCCCTTCTGAATTACACAATCTTCTTAATGATCCAAATACTTTCTGGATAATTATGAATTTTCAACATTTAAAGGGTTTTTTTTTTCCTAAATTCTAGCTATGTGAGTGTTTTAAAGCATGATTTTCTTTAGCTGTCTTTTCCCATTTACTCTATTTTCTTAAACTATATTACCAAAATAGTTTTAAAGGCTTAAAGAAAGTCCGTATATGTAACAGTGTAGTGTTAGTGTATCAAACAGCTCCTGCTTTTATTGCAAAGAAAATTAAGACATCAAAATACAGAGTAATATAAAAACTTTAAAAACTGAACATCTGCACAAAACTTCCACTAGAAAGGATATAAAACAAAATATTAAATCTGTATGTATAATATAATGTGTTATGCTTCAGTTTCCATAGCAACTTCCTTTCATGGATGTTCACTATTCTACATGTATCACTCTATCAAGGTTACAGATGATTTTCACATTGCAAACCAGTAACACATTTTAGGCTTTATGTGATGTCACTTACCATCATTTGTCATGGTTGACCATTCACTAGAGCTTGAAACCCTTTCTTTGCTTGTCTGCCTGGACACTGGTAGAACAAATTGTTTTTCGTTTTGTTTTTCAACAGATTATTTAGCACCCTGGACAAAATCCTCTAAATGTTTTCCATGTCATTCAGAATAAAAGAATGAACCTACCAGCCCTCCATGGTCTGTGCCGCCCTCTTTCTCATCCCCCACTGCCTCCCCTCACTCACTCCCCTTCAGCCATGCACCTTGCTCCATATCAAGACCTTTGAAGTGGCTGTTTTCTCTGCCAAGATCTCTTCCCTCAGCTATCTCAATGACGTATGTTTAAAATTATTGCCAAATAGACATCGATGTATGTCTTTCTCTGAACAGTACCATGCATCATATTATTATGGCCACATGGCAACAATGACACTCTTATCAGAACAAAATACTTATTGTATCTTATAAATACTAATCCTAGAAAATTACTGGCATCAAAGACATATTTGGATACTCATCTGTTTAAAAGAAAATTCAGTGAGTTGCTAACAAGTCAAAACTGGAGAAGAAAACTTGCAGAGCTTTTAAATTTTATTTTACAAAATAAAAAAATCATGGGAATAGACCTTAAACAAAGACAGGAGAACATGTCTTTATATCATGCTGACTGCATGGTGCACTAAGCAAAGACTCTGGAGCAAATTTGACACCTAGAGCCACTTAGATCCAGCTGATTGACTGAAACATGAGTTCTGTGATGGCTTGTGCTAAATACAGTTGAGTTGATTAAAAGTCCTTAGTATAAAACAGAAGGTAACCCAAGGACTTTGGGAGATGAGACTATCAGGATAGAACTATAAAACAAACATATAGGAAGATCAGGAAAATAAATAGCTACAAAGGAGACTAAGAAGAAACAAAGTGACAATGGCTGAAATCCATGATAACATGGTATCAAGGAAACCAAACTGGGAATTCTTTGAAAAGGAAGAAGTTTCAACTGTGTCGAATGAGATAAGAAATCATGTGGAATAACAACTGAAAAGTGATGCTAGACTTTCAAATTAGTAGGCCATTATGGCCTCAGCAGAAACAGTTTTGATGTGGATAAAGGCAAAGCAAAATTGATTGAAGACTTGCTGGGGTAAAAGTAGAGTAAAGTGGATAATGCTTTCAAACAGTTCCCATGAAGGAAAAAAAAAAAAACAACTTTATTTAGGATTTAAAAAAATATTTTATGTATGTCTAAGTTAAATGTTTAAACATAGCCTGGATAAGTACTTTACATTAAATTTAACACATTCCCTAAATAGATAATATTTTATATGACACAGAGCCATAATAAATGTTTTAAAAAACGTTCTTGTATACAGAATTGTATTATGCATAATCCTTGACTTATGACAGACTCTTGCCACTGATCCATTCAGAATCTACTTTTAATTAGTCTGTTAGCTGGTTATTTTTAATAAAGTAATAAGCATCTATAAAGCCACAATTCAATACAAAAACTCAGATCTTGACAACAATTGACATCTACCCATATATACTCATCCAAATATAATCATCATCAAACATTTGGGTTCATAGTTCCTTTAATTTTCATATATGTATGTGTATGAATATATGTATATAATTTTATATGTAATATACATATATGCATTCCTTAAAAGTATGTATCTCTACATAATATATTTTTTAAACTTATTACTTTTCACTTTGCAAATAGAATGTTATACTCTGTAATGCTTTAGAAATTACTTAAATATTTTATTTGATATCTGAGTTATGGTTCATTCTTATTATTGAGTATAGCTTAATTCCTTAATTTTGCTGCTGTCTTAAAATATTTCATCTGTGACTACACCCCATCTTTTTATCCATTCTCGCATTGATGAACATGTGGGTTGTTTCCAAGTTTTATATAAGAGATGCTGTGTTTTCCGCATCCTCTTCAATGTTTGACATTCTCAGACTTTTTGATTTTTGCCAGCTAAGTGAATGTAAATCATGTGTTGGGCTTGATTTTACTAATTGCTAATAATGTTGGACAACTGTTAGATTTACTGATCTCATGTGTTTCCACTTCTTAGAAATATTTCTCATACCTTTCACTTTTCTTTTCTTATTAGTTTGTAAGAGTTCTTAATATATTCTTGATAATTTCTCTATTATATATATTGCAACCTACAGACATGCCAGTTTGTGTCTTGTATTTTCCCTTTTCAAGGGGTTTTTTTTTTTTGATGGACAAAAGTTTTAAATTATTAACATATGATCAAAATTACCAGTTTTCTAATGTACTCAATAGTTTTTATGTCTTATTTAAATATTTTTCTATCACCAACTTTATGACTTTGATCTGTATGTATTGGTATAAGGTTCATAGTTTTGAGATTACTGCGTCTGTGATTATTTTGTATCCTGCAATTTTGCTGAATTCATCTATTAGTTCTTCATGTTTTTGCAGATTGTAGATTTCTTTGTTGTTGTTGTTGCTTTACTTAGACAACCATATCATCTGCAAATCTACAAGAACAAATATGCAAAATACAGTTCTATTTATTCTTTCCCTACCTGTGCTTTTTTTTCCCTTTTGTACTGCCTATTTCACTGGCTAGAACTTCTACTACTATGTTGAATAAAAGTGGTTTAAACAGACATCCTTGTCTTGTTCCAAGTTTTAAATGTTTGATAGAATTCTCCAGTGGGACTGGCTTGATCTGGAGATTTCTTTTTGGGGAGCTTTAAATTATGATTGAGTATATTTAATGGCTGCAGGACTATTCACATTGTCTGCTTCACCTTGGCTAGGCTTTGATAGCTTATATTTTTCAGGGAATTGGTCCTTTTCCTCTAAGTTCTTGAATTTATGAGTGTATTCCCTTATTATCATCTAATGGCTGCAGGATCTATAGTAATAACCCCCATGTCATTTCTGACCTACTTTATTTGCATCTTCTCTCTTTTTATCTTTGTCAGTCTTCCTCGAGGTTTATTGAATTTGTTGCTTTTCTCAGAGTCTGCTTTCTGTTTCATTGGTTTTTCTCTTTTGTTTTTCTATATTCAGTGTCAGTGATTTCTGCTCTTTTTAAAATTAGTTCCTTCCTTCTGCTTTCTTTGGTTTTGTTTTGCTCTTCTTTTTCTACTCTCTTTGGGTAAGAATCCAGATTATTGATGAGGCCTTTCTTCTTTTCTAACTTAACTCTTTAGTGCTATAAATTTTCCTCTCCATACAGCTTTAGCTCTATATTACATTTTTATTATATTTCATTTTCATCCAGTTCTATGTGCTTATTATAATCTCCTTTGAGACTTCCTCTTGACCCAGTAAATATTTGGAAAAGTGTTATTTCATTTCCAACTCTACAGATATTTACCCATGGTCTTTTTGCTACGTATTTCTGCTTTAATTCCAATGTGGTCAGAGAATAAATCTGTGCTTTTTAACTTCCTACAACTTTTTGAGTCTTAAATTATCACAAATTGCAAGATTTCCTTCTTTTTAATGGCTGAATAATGTTTCATCGTATACACCACATTTTCTTTATCCATCCATCATTGATAAGCAGTTAGGTTGTTCATTAGTTAATTAGTTCTATGAACATGTTTGTAGATTCTTTCAGATTTACTACATAGACAATTATATCAACTGAGAATAGTGACAAGATTACCTCTTCCTTTCCAATCTGAATGTTTCTTTTTTTCTTAACTGAATGCACTGGCTATAACCTCCAATACAGTGTTGAATAGAAGTAGTAAGAACAGACAAACTTTGTTTATTCCTTATCTTTGCCAGAAATGATTCAATATTTTACCATTAAGTATAATGTTAGCTGTAAGTTTTTCATAATCTTTATCAGACTGAAGAAGTTCTGTTCAATTCCAAATTTTTATGTGCTTTACCAGGAATAGATGTTAAACTTCATCAAATACTTTTTCTGCATCTCTTGATACGATCATTTTTTTCCTCTTTTAGTCTGTTAATGTGGTGAATTACTTTAGCACAAACTAATCAAAACCTCAGGCTTGTCCTCAAACTGGAGTATTCCTTTTAGAGTCTTCAAAATTAAAAGTTATATAACTTTAGATTAAGATCTCCTTTCTCTGTACCATTTCCTCAGAGTTTAGAAACTTTTTTATAAGGTTTTTATTATACAAATAAAATACATATATGTATATATGTGTATGTATGTATGTGTGTATATATATATAGAGAGAGAGAGAGAGAAGCTTCTACTCTCTTACTTTGGCCAACATAGATGATAATATCAACCCTGGTGTATTCCTGAGACACAAACATGACACTAATATTAATACTAACTGGGATGACAAGAACAAAAATTGTATCCGATCTCATAAAATTCAACTTCCCAAATGTAGGCTTTCCAAAGCACAAAAATGACAAGACGGGAAAAACAAGCTTATTCAAGCTTGAAACTCTACATTGGTTTTCATGTTGATGTCTTTGACATATATCACAAAAATATTAATTCATTTCATATTCATATAATTTGCTGCATTCTATTTTATTATTAAATGGTTATAATAGTGCTGGTTATGTCATTTGACCAGAACTTCTAGAAGTTTGATGTCTTTAATTCATATAAAGTAAGGAACTAGTGATTACTTAAATAAGGATTGGTAGACAAGAACTTCAAACACATATAGTTCAATAGTCACAGATTGGTCAGATATAATTGATTAAAATTTGAGTCATTGCTGTTAAAAATAAAGAAACCATAATTCATACTCTGATAATATAGATATCATTGATATTGCCCTAATTTGTTATATAAATGCTACTGCATCCTATAGCCTAGTTGGCAAAATCTTTATCTAGGTCTTGGTATTTTCATACCTAAACTTTTTTCATACTTAAACCTTCCTTGACTATGTATATGGATGCATGTGCACACACACACACACACACACACACACACACACACGCATGCATACACACACAAATGCACATACTACATTTTGGGGTATTTCTCTTCAATTTCATATCTGATATATAACTCTATCTAATTACCACATTGATACATAACCCTGCTTAGGTATTTACATCCCTCATGCAACTTTATGCTGCTTATCTTTATGTTTCCAGTGTCTACCTTAGTGTCTGGTACACAACACTGAACAAATTCTTAGAGAATGAGAGAATCTTTCCCTTTTAAATTTTGTTTTTGTCTTTTTTAAATAACTGATGATCTCACCACCAGCAACTTACCACCTTGATGCAAAATGAATGCCTACTCTGACCCCTGAAAACTGCAGATCTTTTAGTCTTTTTTCACCCTATTCATATTAGCAAATACACTTTTTAGGTTAACAGTACTAACCACCACCTAGTGGCTAGGATAGGGAACTATATAATTCGATATATGTTACCCGGCACCTTTAAGGAATGTGGGAGGTCCAAATAATTGGAAATAGAGGTTTATCAATGACAGCAGGAGCGCCAAGTAAACCCCAGCAGAATCTGATCTTGGTTCTGGATAGTCCTGGGTTTAGATCATTTAATCCTCTTTTAAGATGTTTGCTTACAACTGCAAGGGACCCAATAACCAGACGTTCCAGATTCAAGTCTCTTATCTCCCATTTACTCTCTGAATGATCTTAGACAAATTATTTAACTTCCCTATGTCATAGTTTTGTCATCTATAAAACAGATAATAGTATCACTATATGAAGGTACTATCCACACCGAGGTTCTTGTGAGAAATAACTACAATAACTCATGTGAAGAAATTAGCACAGTATCTGGCACTTAATTAGAACTCAGTAACTGAGTATGTTTCTATACTGACCTAGTTCATCTTCCTGGCTGGGTTTGAAACCACCTCTGATTATACTCATTATAGTCATGCAATTTTTCTCCAGTTCAGGTACTGGTTTCCATTTTCTTCCTTTGTCTGCACTGGTATCTGCTTCTGACCTACCCTGGCCCTGGTCCTTTGTAAGTCCAACTCATCATCTCTTCCCCACAGTCTACTTCTTTGCTGAGAAGATTTGTGTCTGCACTGATGTTCCTGTATTTTCATTTCTATGACAATAGAAATTATTTCATCTTGGATAATTTTCCCTTGACTATGAATAAACCACCTTGACCACTTTACCCCTTATTATAGATCTCTCATTGCATGCACTGTTTCTTCAGAAACAAAAAATCATCATCTCTTTCTCCCACTCTTTTTTTCTATTGTATTATCATGACTGATAATGTGGGTGAGGGTCTGTGGAACACTACAAGGAAAGAGAAAGTTTAAAAGTTTTAAAATAAGATTAAGCCTAAATTATACGAATGCTATTAATCTTTAGAGACCTGGAAAATGCCCATAAATCCACCTAAAAACCTGCACAAACTTGCCATTTTCAAACTTTGCATCTGATTGAAGTATACTTTTCTTCAAGCACCAACCTATGAAGAAATATTTTTAAATGTTTCTTGTATAATTTTTTTTGAAAAGCTGAAAACATTTTCTGTAAACATTTATACTTCAAGCATATGTTTTATTTTATAAACTGGATATTTTTACCAATCCTGGAAACTTAACCAGCACCATAAATATTGTTATCATAGGATAATGTAGGCCAAATAAACTTATGGTACTTGATTCATTTCTAAGTTAGGAACTGAATACAAGAAGAACGAACATGATATCCAAGCTGAATTATTCTGCTTGGCATGTCCTCCTGTTATCTAAGTTATTGAGTAATTTGATCTTGGTTGGTTTCTTCCCCCGTCCCTGGTGAAACAACTATGCTTTGAAATTTAGAATAATCAGAACAGTACAACCAAATACTTTTCACTCCAATTCCACCAAATATATTCTAAATATATTATTTAGTGATGACAGTCTTTTGTTCCGCGGGCTGTTCGCAGTATGTTGGGCACTGGCAACACCACTCTTGGTGATACTATATGTGTCAGCAACAAGTCAGACTTGGGACTTTCCTGGTTTGTGACCCTCACTCAGGTAAGATAATTTGTTCTCAAACATTTGGACATAGGTGCAATGTCTCTCTTTTGATAACTGCAGCTATACAGATACAACATCTCCTTTAGTTGGTTCCATTCTCAAACTGGACCTTCTTCTACAAATCAGGTAAAAAGGTGAAAGAACAGATGCTAGTCCTATTTCCTTCTGATTTCGGTCTGTTGTGGTTTCCTGTCTTCCCTTGGATCTCTCAGAAAGTACTGACAAGTGATCCCAGAGAAGGCACAGAGCGATCAGCCAGAGGTCAGCTCAAACCTTCATGGATAAAACCTACCTACCTACAGTGCAGTCTTCTCAGCTTGTGGCTCTTACTTTTGAATAAAATTAGGAGTTTGAAATTTTTTATTTTGTGATTTTAGTTTGTGATTTCTTTTGTGACTTAGGTTGATTTATCCTGTGATTCTAGGTAAATCATTAAAATCATAAAAGGAAAGAAAATCTTCAATGCTGGAACTTGAATCCTTGCGTTATATACGACGGCTACTAGAAATGAGTTTAGTCACAAGATTTTGGGGATGTTAGATATTTTTTAAGTGTCAGAATTTTGCACCCAAGGTCTTATACTGTAGAAATGAAAGAAGGAAACTGACACTTTAATGACACCTCTGTTAACATCTATGGCAGGAGGTCTCTTCTGAGGTGCTTGTACTGAGTCCTTCAGGTTCTCCCAGGCTCTACTAATTCACTGCCTAGAATCTGAGGATTTTCTTTAACTGTTCTTCTTTCCTAAAATTATGAAAGGAAATGAGTTCATTTACCTGGAGAGCTCTCATTACTCTTGGAAAAAAAATTCCCATTAAATTTACACCTGCTTTAGAAATATTCAAATTCATGCTCTCATGACACACATGCATTCATTCAAAGCACTTTTCTTCTAAATGTCTGTCAAACTATCCAAGTTTTAAAAGTAGGCTGAGTCTCACTCACAAGGACGGAAATAACACAAAAACATGTGGTAGAACCAGACAACAATTATAAATCAACACAGATGTAAGAATAAGATAATATAAAACAGTGATCTGAACAGAATATTCCTTTTCAGAAAACAAACTATAGAAGAACAGTTAAGGGATATCCAGGTGAACATTGCACCATGTGAGAATTTAAGGACTCTGGAAAAGGAAATCTAAGAAAAAGAGGTCATGAATTGCATGACAGTGCAACTAGGGAGTGAAATACAAGACCAATATGTTATATGCAAGAAAAGAATGAAAAGTAGTTCAGGTAAGATTCCATTAACTAATATGGAATTCTTCAAAATCGAGTTCTTTAGAATAATTACCATTGGTTTCAGAGTAATTAGAGATGACTTCATTATAAATCAAGGGAGAAAATATTTCATTACTTGGAATGCTGTAGGCTACTCCGTACAATACCACATATAAAGAAATTTTAATCTGTTGACTGTTCTGAAAGGTTTTGGTAGGTGAGGGCTCTCTACTATGTTAAATCTAGTATCAAAAAATCCACTTAGACATGAATATATAATCCCGCAGATTAAATATTAAGACATGAAACTAAATGTAAGAGAAATATGTTAGGACATTGCGAAAGTTAAGGAAAGAAATAAGGCTTTTGGCCAATAAAGAGCAATAATCAATCAAACAAACAGAACTCCTACCAAGGTGGAGCACACTGCTATGACTTTTATGAGTGTGGTAATATTAATTGACTAACCTGACAAGAAATTTCTTCTAAACAATTGATGGAAAAATTACTTGGGATTCAAAAAGTTTTCCAGAACAGAAGCCATTAAAAACTGTTTCAGTAGGAAGTGATATAAACATCCGGAGGAGATAGTCTCCTTAGAGCTCAGGGAAAGGCAACATGTCATAGGAAGGGTCCCTAATTCTGGCTTTGATCCTTTGGATTTAAAGTGCCACTATTTAAAATAATAATTTCTCAAAGAAAGTTGTTACTCTCATGTTCCTTTTTGTAGAAGGCTTCTTTGAGGACACTCCATCCCCATCACGCCAACACCCTCACCACCCCAACACCTTAAAGAATCATTACTTCATCCTTGCTCCACCTTGAATCTATCTCTGCATAACATTGTTATACACTCTTACATATTAACAACTAACAAATAACACTTGGGGCCAATGTTTATTATATCCCTATTGCCTCACACAGTGCCTGACATCTACTACGGATGTAAAAAAACTGTTAATAAAGAAAAGTAGAAGTTTAAAGTTTCCTTAGAAATTAATATTCGCAGTTTTGATACAGTTTTTTATATTCTTTTGTAACATTTTGAACTTTTCCTTCTTATATGAAATAATTACCAATGGAAATAATTTTTATAGTTGCCTTTCCCACATATTAGTCTGCATGAGAGCTGTGATGCTATCTGTCTTGTTCTTTGTGGTGAATCTCTAGTTACTAGGACAACTTAGTAGAAGCACAATAAATGAGTGAATGTATGAATAAAGGAATGAGTTAAAAGATGAACTCATATAATTTTCAACTACCTGCTAGTTTCTCTTAATTGATTCTGATATGTGTGTGTGTGTGTGTGTGTGTTTGTGTGTATGTGTGTGTATGTAATAAATTATGTAGCTTGGGCCAATCACATAATTTGTAGAGCTCCACATAAAATGTAAATGTGAAGTCCTTTGTTCATAAAGCAGGAAAAATTCCATAAAATTAATAAACTATAAAGCTTTGTACTTTCTTTTGAGGTTTCTCTCTTAAAATTGTCATGGGGTTTTTATTTCCTCTTTAATGTCACTGCAAGAAAATTTTTAAATTAATTTATTATCATAAATGTTACTGTTAATTTTCTATTGTGCAATGCCAGTTTTAAAGGCAAATATAAAAAAATCTGACTCATGCAGAATTCTTGAAATTACAGTTTCTGTTTTGTAGCTTTTATACTCATACATACCTTGTTGTTGCTAGCACAAAGGATATTCTGCATAAAATCAACTCAACTTTTATTTCACTTCTTGATATGCACACTCTACCCACACTCTGTATTTGTGGCTTACTCATTAATAAGGAAGGACCGAAAGGAAAAGGAACTATAGGTTTCCTTATCTCTCCTTGTCCTTCTATAACACAGCAGCTTCCATAACATGCTCATCTTGTGTTTGCTTTGAGTCTTTCTGAACTCCAACATATTGTGAATCCAATGGAATTCTGCATAGATGGTACATCACAGAGGCTACAGGTAAATGGGATGGCAAGGAACAGTGGACACACTTATTACTCATCTTCTCTGCTTATGTGCATGCTCTATTAGCCCATCAAACTCCACTTATAAACACAAAGTTTTAAGATAAACTTAGTAAGAACTGAAGATGTGCAACAGAGCATTAAACCAAACACAGGGCATTTCTGAAGGCAAAGCTTCCAGTGACCTGCACAGGTCAAATATCCATGGAGCCAATCCTGGCTGGGACCCCGTGTCCTTTAGACAGCAACAACCCAACCATAAGAATAACTTAAGCGGTCAGATGCAGTTGGGCTATAAATGTCACTAGCATCAGAAGACTAGTGAGTTGAGTTTTGCTCTAAGTCAGAACTTAAAAATTTTGATGGTTGATTAGTTTGCGTCAAAAAATAATGTCATCTTTTAGACTGTGGAGAGGGGGTGTTAATAATCTCATAAATTTTAAACTTATACAGACGCCATTTGTGGGAATACAATCAGATAGAAGACTCTGTTACAGAGATATCTGAAGTAAAAAGTAGTTTTCAAGCTATGGGATGGTGCTCCATTAGTGGATCTTGAAATCAAATAACTGAGCTATAACCAGTATTTCTTAAAATAATGAAATAGACTAGACAAGAGTAGAAAAAGATCAGACAACTGCACATTTGGTAAATAAATATATATATATATATATATATATATATATATATATATATATATATATATAATTTTATGAAACTTTTCATATATACATGTAATACATACATATACATGGATAAAAGTAACAGGGTGAAAAATAAGATGTATTTCTTACTGCAAGCCACCTTTAAAAAGCCATCGTCCTAAAAATCTCTGTACTTGGATGAAGTCTATGGTTTTTAAACTTGGGAATTATCTTTCCATGTTATTACAAAGTTGATTTCAGAAAAGAAAGAGCAAGTTCATATAAGACATCCTGAAAATGACTTTCTACAAAATGTTGCCATTCTAAGCTTAGATTTTATAGATGATTATGTTCTCTAGGATTTGTAGAATAATATACCCAGCAATTCTAGCATTTGCAACATCCACCAAAGACTGGGCATTCGGAAGCAAAGAGAGAAAAAAAAAAACACATTTATTCACTTCCATTGTGTGATGTAATTCTCATAGTAATCTCTAAAATGAATATTGCCACCCTGTTTTATAAGTGAGGAAGATGAAACTCTGAGAATTTTAATAATTTTCCCAGTTATATAAATTATTAGAGGCAAAATGGGACTTGGAATCTAGGCTGTCTGCATCAAAGTCCAGCATTTAAGTCTCCTGAGGTGCTATAATCTTATAAAAAATATTGAAAAATTAAAATTAAAAAGGGAAATAATAAAACTTAGGCACAAAAATCAAGGTTTGATTGTGTTACAGTCTAGTGAAATATAATTTAATTTTGGACTCCATTTTCCCACTGAACCATACTGTAACTAATAGGTAATATTCTTTTGTGAATCAGAGCCTCAGCATTTGCGTTTTCTTGTGGTTACATTATAAGAAATAATGTGCAATGTTTTGATTTCTTTGTACCCACAATCTAAGCCATTCAAAAACAACAAAATTCCACAAAGGAGAAGGAAAAAATAAATCTTAGAGAATTTTGGAAAGAGCAGTGTCAACTTTTTATAGCAATCATAAGAAAATCATCTACATTCGTATCAAATATCAGGTTTCCAGCACAGGAAAAGAGAACTGCAGTACCTGCCATTTTAAATTACTCCCTGTCATGTTTCTATTCCTCCTCCTCCCCTGGGATGTTAACGTCTTGAAGAAATATGTGTGCACTCTGAAAATATTTCCTGAAGTCAGTGGATTCCATATGTTCCTAGGGAAACAAATTATTCACTCCGTGGGTCATTCCTGGTGACATTTAGATCTTCTAATCAGTACATTTAGGCCCTGTCTACTTTGTATGTTCAGTGCTCCCTTATGTAGACCTACATAGAACTCAAGAAATATTTTTGACTCAAACCTTCCCTTAACCTTAAAGAACACACATGAACATACAATGCAGTCTTTCATACATACTTCCACACACAAACACATATACAAAGATACACAAATATATATACTTTATCATTTCTATTCAATATTGGTTTATGAAAATTAAAACAGCTATTTCAAACTAAGTAAGTGATAGTCCCAAATGCAAAGGAAAAATTAGAAATGTGCAAGAAAATGTACTCAATACCTTTAGTTCATAAACAGAATTGATCATTGAGAGGAAGGCAAAAATAATACATTATAAGAGATTATTTTTTGTTTCATTTGTGGGGGTTTTTGTTTTTTGGGTTCTTTTACAAAATAAAAATAAAAAATTGGAGTGTGACTTTTGCTTTCCTTTAAACCAAAAAAAAAAAAAAAAGTGTTGTTCTTAAAATATTTTCCTTATTTGGTTTCAGGGCACTGCTGTCTTCCTGTTCTTGAAAGTGTATAATGATTCTTCTGTTTTCTGACTCTGTTTTGGAGCTTCCCCAAATTATTTCATTGCTCCTCTTCTTGATTGCCCTTAGAAATTTCAATACTATCTCAGGCTTCAAGTGTCATCAATATGCTATAAACTCCCAAATATATATATCTTAGTCATCTAATATACATTTATTTGTTGATCACTTATCTGTCCCAGGAAATTGTGTTATTCAGTTGGGACAAAAACGTCATCACCATCTTGCAGCTTAAAGTCAAGTCTTGGAGCCATTTATTAATCTATAAATACCCCCTCCCCAAATAACAATATCAGGAAGAAAAAAAACAGGACAAAAAGTAAGAGAATAAAGTAGGCGAAGGGAAAGTCACTGAGGAAGTCACATTTAAGCTCAGACCTAAAGAATAAGAAATAGCCAGTCTAGCAAAGATCAAGGAGGAAATTTTCCGAGAGTTTCTGGCATGGAACCTCTCATATCCTGCTTTCTCCCTGAGCTCTGAACAAATGTTTCTTGTATATGAATGGATGATTCAATCAGTCAACCAATGAGTGGAAATCTCTGAGCTTCTGCCTAGTGATGAGAAATTTTTAAATGCCACCACTAAATTCATCTTAATAAAAATAGTACACACTTCTTCTTCATTTAGAATGTGTACTCTGCCTTTCAAAGGAGCTCTGAAGCTCCTTTTTGTTGAATACATCACATTGCAAAACTTGCCACTGGTTTCACTCAGTCTAAAACCAGTTCTTGATAAAGGGGATTTGGTAGAGGCCACATTTTTATATTAGGAAGTGTTGTTCTTGGGGAAGAGCATCAGAAAAGGAGAAAATAATACTCATCTTTCCTCCTCTTTACCTATTTATATAAACAGCCCACAGATTTATATTTCTGCCCATGCCTCTTCCCTGAAATACTCATCCATAGACTTATAAATCCAATTGCCTACTCAGTATTTCCACTTAGATGTCCAATTAACTTCCTGGACATACATACCCAAAATGAACCCCTGATATTCTCCCTTAAACCCTATTCCTCCTACAATCTTTATTATCTACGTTAATAATGACTCCATCCTTCCAGTAGCTCAAGACAGAAACTTTCTTGACCCTTCGTTCTTAACCTTTCTCTTTTCCTTATGTCCTACAGCCAATCTTCCAGAAAATCTTGTTGGCTCTGCCTTCCAAATAGATCTAGAATCTATTGTCCTAAATCAACATTGTCTGTCTCAGATTATTCCAAAATGTTCCTAAGGGGTTTCTGCTTTTACACTTGCTCCCCTTCAGTCCTTTCTCAAAAGAGTGGTCAGAGGAGTACTTTTTGCTCAACACTCTTCAATGGCACCATCTCACCTGGAGTTAAATCTGCTAATAAGCCCGATGTGACATACCCAGTTCCTGCTCATCTCTGATATTTACTCATCTCTGAGGACTTCTTCTCCACGCTCTCTCTTCTTACCACACCAACCTTTCCCATTGTTTCCTCAGCACTCTCATCAATGCTTTTAGAGTTGCTATTCCCAGAGCCTGGAAAAAATGTCCCCAGCTCCTCCCTTTTCCACCCTACCCCATGGTTAGCCCTTCATCTCCTTAATTAGTCCTCTTCTGATGATTCTGCTTAAAACTACAAACCCCTCCCTGCCTTACACTCCCTCGTCCCCCTACAATGCTTTATCACCAGAGCACTTTCCATGTTTAAAATGTTACATAATTAATTTTTTTTTATTGTCTTCTCCACTAAATGTCAATTCTTTGAAGGAGAATTTTTTTCTGCCTTCACTGCTTTTCTACCAATGACACACAGTAACATAAAAAACAAAAATATGAATGAACAAAATAAAAGGACAAATGAATACATGGAAAATGAATACTTATATGTTGAGAATCGGGCTGGAATAAAGGTGAGAGATTGGGTCAAAATTTGCAGATTAAAAAGAAACCCAACATCCTTTATGAACACTCAGAGAAAAGATGTCTGCTTCTAAAGGAACGGAATTGGAGATAAATAAGTTTAAATTGTGGATGTTGTGGGAGGAGAGAAGTGGGAGGCAAGATAAATATGGTCTTTACTGTGGATGGGGTAAATAAAGGGGAAAGTGTATATTGTGTCTAATCTAGATATTTGATCTTTTGGAAATTGAGGAGTTTGCACTAAATTATTTCCAAATCCCTGGCCTAGAGTCCTAAGACTCTATAAAGAAAATAGGCAGATACTGCCAAGCATGGGGATAAAGATGCTTATTAAAAATCTGATACTGACAATGTCTCCAAATGTCCTGCTGCTACGGCACAAAGCAAATATGTTGAGTTAAATGGATGCTTGTTCATTTGTTTGTTTTGCTAAGGAAAGTGGGCAATTCACTCCACAAAGACAAATTTTGTCTCACAACTAAACTAATGAGAATTGGCTACATAGGTTTTTCTAATGAGGATCTATGGATAAGAGAGTAACATCTTAAACCATAATTTAATTGTATATATGTATACATATATACATATTTATAGAAATGTATACATACATACATTTCTATAAAATTGATTATTCTTTTATGGGCTCTCTCCAAATGCAAAGGGCACAAAATTACATGAATATATGTTGTGCCCCACAGGATATATAGTAATATACCTTGCATGTCTCCTTTAATACCAATCAAATCTTCAGGTTTTTCTACTCCATTACATCCCTACTTTAGCAACAAGATATTATGGCTTATCATCTTGACCATCTTAAACAAATACATCAGTCACAAGATTACCAAAAAGAAGAGTGGAGGTGAGCCACAAATTGATATTGCTTTCGGAGGGTTGAGATTCTGTCACAACTCTTTAAACATTTTTTCTTTTGAGCATTAAAATTAAATGCCCAGAAACCCAGCCTTTTCAGAAGTCACGTTTCTAAATTGATCATTACTTTTGCCTTCATCAACTAGAAGTGATTGCATTGTGTTGTTTTGTTCAGATTACTGACAACTGCTACATGTGAAAGCTCTCAACTACAAGACTTTTAATCTTTTTTTTTTCAACTCTATTGAGAGAATAACTGACAAATAGAATTGTATGTATTTAAGGTGTAAAACAAGATAATTTAATATACATGTACACTGAGTAACGATCACCAATATCAATTTAATTAACACATGCATCACCTCACATAGTTAACTCTTTACATGTGGTGAGAATGCTTAGGATCTACTTTCAGCAAATTTCAAGTACACGATACTGTATTAACTATAATCAGCAGGCTATAAATTAAATCTCAGAACTTATTCATCTTATAATTGAAAGTTTGTACCCTTTGACCTACATCTCCATATATTTCCTCCTTTTCCAGACCCTGGCAACTACCATTCTACTCTTGGTTTTTATGAGATGGGCTTTTCTTTTCTTTATCCCACATTTAAATGATATCACACAGCATTTGTCCTTCTCTGTCTGGATTATTTCACTCAGCATAGTGCCCTGCAGTTTCATCCATGTTGTCGCAGACAGCAGGATTTCCTTGTTTTTTATGACAGATAATAATTCCATTGTATATATTTACATCACATTTGTTTTATTAATTCATCTTTGAGAGACACTTAGGTTGTCTACAAACCTTAGCTACTGTGAATAATGCTGTAATGAATGTAGGGGTATAGACATCTCTTCAAGATACTGATTTCATTTCCTTTGGATATATACTCAGGAGTAGAATTGCTGGATCATATAATACTTCTATTTTTAACTTTTTTAGGAGCTTACATACTGTTTTCCATAATAGCTGCACCGATTTATATTCCAACCAATAGCGCACATCATTGCCAACACTTATCTCTTGATTTCTTGATAATAGCCATTCTAATAGATATGAGATGATATCTCATTGTGGTTTTGATTTGAATTTCCCTGATAATTAGTGATGTTGAGCACCTTTTTATGTACCTAATGGCCATTTGAATGCCTTCTTTGAAAAAAATGTCTATTCAAGTCCTTTGTTCATTTTTCATTGATTTATTTGTTGTTTGTTTTGAGGTTTTGTGTTTTTTTGGTTTTTGCTATTGAATTATATGAGTTCCTTATATATTTTGGATATCAACCCCTTATCAGATATATAGTTTGCAAATACTTTTTCCCATTCCATAGATTTTCTTTTTATTTTATTGATTGTTTCCTTTGCTGTGCAGAAGCTTTTTAGTTGGTGTCATTCCACTAATATATTTTAGCTTTTGTTGCCTGTGCTTTTGACATCATATACAAAAAGATCATTTCCCAAGACCAATGTCAAGGAGCTTTTCCCCTATGTTTTCTCCTAGGAGGTTGGCAGTTTCAGGTCTTACATTCAAGTCTTTAATCCATTTCAAGTTCATTTTTGTGAGTGGTGGAAAATAGGTGCTCAGTTTCATTCTTCGTGGGGATATCAAGTTTTCCCAGCACTGTTTATTGAAGAACTATCCTTTCTCCATTGTGTGTTCATGGCACCCCTGGCAAAAATTAGTTGACTGTGTATATGCATGGATTTATTTCTGATTCTCTATTTTATTCCACTGGTCTATGTGTCTATTGTTATGCTGATACCATACTGTCTTGGTTACTATAGCTTTGTAATATAGTTCGAGGTCAGGAAGTGATGCCTCCAGCTTTATTATTCTTTCTCAAAATTGTTGTAGTTATCTGGAATCTTCTGTGGCTCCATTTGAATTTTAGAATAGTTTTTTTTTTATGTTTCTGTAAAAAATGCCATTAGAATTTTGACAAGAATTGCACTGATTTTGTAGATTGATTAGTGTAGTATAAAACCTTTGATTTTCAGCAACCTAAATGTCCATTGACAGATGACTGGATAAAAAAGTTGTAATGTATATATATCACTTACACATAAAAAAGGATAAAATAATATCATTTGTAGCAACATGGATGGACCTGGAGATTGTCATACTAAGTGAAGTAAGCCAGAAAGAGAAAGAAAAATACCATATGATATCACTTATATATGGAATCTACAAAAAAAAAGAACAAATGAACTTATTTACAAAACAGAGATAGACTCACAGACTTAGAAAAGAAACCTAAGATTACTGGGGGGAAGGAAGGTAGAGAGGGATAAACTGGGAGTTCGAGATCTGCAGATACTAATTAGTGTATATAAAATGATAAACAACAAGTTTATACTGTACAGCAGAAGTGACTATATTCAATACCTTGTAAAGGCCTATAATGAAAAAATATAAAATGATATATATATATAGAGAGAGAGAGAGAGAGAGTCATATATATATATGACTCTCTAAGCTGTACACCAGAAATTAATACATTGTAAACTGACTATACTTCAAAAAAATAAATAAATTTTTAAAAAAACCTTCAATCCTCTAATATAGTACATGTTAATTATTCACAGACTGTGTTTGTAAATTGTCCTACTCACTAACATTTATATATAATCCCAAAATCAATATCTGCATTGCTTTCCCTGTCATTCACAGATATGTACAGAGCAGTGAAAAATTTGAGTCCCTGGCTGGCATGTCTCCAGCTGAGGTTGGACAAGAATATGCTCTGCCTTCTGGTTTCAGCTCTCTTAGTGTATGCAAGTGTCTATTTCGCCATCTATTTAATACCAAATTTTTTGCATTTTGTCTGTTTGGTTGGTGATTTTGCTATTGAAAATGTCCACTAAATGTAGTGTTGACATACCGTGTAGTCTTCCTAAGTGCGAGAAACTGATGTGCATTACAAATAAAATATGTACCCTGAATAAGCTGCATTCAGGCATGAGTTATCATGAGTTTAAGTGCCATTGGCCTTGAATTCAATGTTATTCATCAATAACATATAATAAATAAGATATCTTTAAACAAGAAACAGGCACAAAACAGGGTTGTAGGAGCAATTTTCAGTATTCACTAATTCAGTGTTTGCAGTGACTTTCTAGGACATAACTACGACAAATAATTAGAATCATCTGTATAGAGTCAAAGTATGCAATACAAGCTTTGGAAGAGACTTCTGAATGTAAATCTTATACTCTTCCACTAGAGCTGGCTTGCTAAATATGGTCTATCTAAAAGATCACATAAAATAGCTACATGTCTCCATGCTTCTAATCATGGATGTTTCTAAAGAACCAAGCAGAACATGTATGGAACTCCTCCTTTGCTTTTGGACACTCCCCTCTATTGGACAGCATGACAGAGGGGCGATCTTTCTAAGCAAAAGTTGCAACCCTCTTTGGAAATTATGTCTTTAATTGAGAATAACAGTACCAAGCCACTGATGAAAATATGTTACATTGAATTCTGCAGTCATTAGAGCTGCTAGTATAACCAAATTTTTGAAGAATTTTTTCAATTTGTTTTTATTGTCAGGGATTTTGGAAAGGGACCATGACTTGAATTCAGAAGACGTTTGACATCCTTCCTCTGCCACTTTCTAGCTGTAATTATTCTATGAATCTGAATTTCCTCATGCAAGATGGAGAAATATCTTCTTCCAGAGACCCTTATTAACATAAGAGGAAATTACGTGGAGAGCAATCTGCGATCTGTAAGGGTTATACAATCATGCCATATTTGATCTAATCTAATCTAATGAAATATATCATAGTTAATTGCAAAGGTCTTTCCTTTGTCTCCATCATTTTTAATTTGGCTGAAACATTTTACTCTGTTAATTAACTTCTTCCTGAAATGACCTTCCCTTGTTTTTTAAAAGACTGCATCATCTCATTTCTATTCCTTTCTTTCATCATGGTACTGTCTTGGTTTCCTCTGGAAGGATCATGATTTGAGGGAGGAGACAGGGGGAGAAGGGGAAGGAAGAAGGGAAGAAAAAGTTTCTGAGTCAGAAAACTCACTTTCAAATAAGGTTCCCCTGCTTGGTACAGGGCCCTCCAGAAGTTATTTCTAACTTTCTTCAACTGTATATTTAAACTAAAAATATGTATCTTCTAGGATCCTTGTGAGTGTTAAATAGGCAGTAGAACTGATTATCCACATCCCCTATGAGATGTCTATGTTGAATGCCACTATGCCCTACATTCTGGTTTAATTCAGTCACTACTGGCAGGCCAGCCTCCCTGTGCATCAACAAGACATACCCCTGTTTGGACCTGTACATCATTTAATATAAGTCAAGCTTCCACATCTTGTCAACACTCAATTCTTGCACGGTGCCCCCTGTAACTCATGGTTTGTTGTCATCAATAAACCCAGTATCCTCAACTTCTTCTCCACCAGTTATCTTCATCATCAGATTCAGTGTACCTTGCATGTTCCTCGGTTGATGGCTTTTTCTTCCACTCACAGAGATGAGGCAGATATTCTCTCCACCCTTTATTGCCACTTCCAACTTCCAGAAGAAAGTTCTAGCTACTTCCAACTATCTGCTATCAGACTCTGATATGTGATAACTTCTCCTTATTGTAGATGCCTATCATCCTCCAGGTTGTTCCCTCTCATTCACCGAATATTTTATCATCTTCATCACCTTTCTCTTCACTATAACCTTTGTATCATGTTACGTGATTTCAATACCTAGCCAACACTTGGTGACTTGGTTCATTGACCTCCTATTCATTCTATGCTGTTCCTGTACCATAATCTTGAATCAAGCTTAGCTATGCAAGGTTTCCCAAGTATGCCTCATGTTTTCCAGTCTCAGAATATTTATGTAAGCCCTTTTTTCTATTATGGAGCATCATCCTTTTTCATTTCTATCTAGCAAATTTCTACTCATCATTCATTGCCTACCCTTAATGACATTTTCCTCATGCAGCTTTTCTTGATCATTAAAGTTGGTTATGAATTCTCTTTTCTTAAATTCTTATGTCATCCTTATTAAAGTTACTAAAGTTAGTTTTTAATTATACTCTTTATCTCCCTATGTCTTATACAGATGTTTGTTTTATGGTAAGCCCTTAGAGGGCAGGAGATCCTTATTACCCACGATGGCATTACTTGGTGAATCTAAGACAGCCATTTTCCTAAGTATATGTTAAAGAACCTTTGTTTAATTGAAGAATTATAGCTTCTTCATGATAGTTAATAATTAAAATGTTTTTCATCTCAATAGACTGCTGGTTTCCATAAAGAATATAGAGTCAGGCAAAGGGCCAGAGTAGCATCTTTTTTGGATTCTAAATGCCTACAATAGTGTTTTTAAATTCAAGCAATTTTTGTGGAATGAATGAATTCTGTTCTGCTTTTGTAAGTCAGCATTTTCCTTATCCAAGGAAACAAGACAAATTCATGCAAGAGGCAAACAACTTGCAAACATCTTACAAGAAAGCAGTAAATGGTGGCAGTTCTCTAAAATGTAATTCAAAAACTTGGCCAGTCCTAAGAATCACTTGCAGAATATTGTGAAAAATAGAAATGCCAAAGCCTCATCCCAGACATCCTAATTAAAATCTCTGCAAGTGAAACCAACCATCCAAATAACTTACAATCTGGGGATGAGGCAATTTTAAAAGTCCCACTTGTAGGAAACAAGGCTGAGAGCTGGTTCCATTTCTTATCAGTAGATATAACCTCTATATGCCATTCAAAGTAATTATATATTATATAGTTTAAAAAATCTGAGTGTTTGTAATCTATATATTGAATAAGCATTTAGGAAATATAATTGAGGCAAAATAATTGAATGAATCTGCTGGTCAGTGATAATTACAGGTAAATACTTTAAAGGTAGGTAATCTAATGTGGCTCTACTGCATTTAAAATAGATTTACACAATATTTATAAAAAAGACTTTGAGATATGAAAAAAGAATTTTCAACTTAGTGTTTTTCTGGAGATTTGTTGAATACAAAAAGACTAGGAAATGTTTGTATGCATTTGATATTGTCTGTTCTTGGCTTGTCATGTACAATTGTGTCATATGAGCAGATCCAAGCCAAGTGGAGATAATTTAGCAATGTAAAAGTAGCATGACAGCTAAGGAAGATTATTTAAGGTCACATAAGATAGCCAATTGGAATTTCTGTTTGTCATTCGTGGGGTTAATCACAGTGGAATAACACTAGCTTTTATTTGGCTAATCCACATCTCCTCTATTTTCAGAGAAAACTGAGCACCACACCTTGTTCTCAGAGAAGATTTAATAACTGAGAACTAAAGTGAGACTGAAATGTCAAGTTGTATTTCGCATATTAAAATTAAGATCATTAGATGAAGGGCAAAAACACTGGACACTGAGCTAAGTTCTTGTGCTAATTCTATCACTGAATTGCTGTGGGGAAAATGGAAGTTGCTTTACATTCTGACAGTGTATTTTAATTTAAATAATAATTAATAATGATAATAAAGACAAGGGCAAAATCTTGCTTGTGTTAGACAGAGGAAACTCTGACCTTCAAAGACAGAAGTCATTCATTAAACAAAAATAATTTGAGCATCAAACCATCATAGTAGACACTCAGAATCCAAAAAAAAAAAAAAAAAAAAAAACAAACAAAATGCCATTCTAGCCCTTTGGGTTCATGGTCTAACAGAGAAGCCAGAGATATTAAGAGATAAATAATGAGTATATTTATTAAACATCTGTTGTGTAGTCATCTAATATAAGATGAGTTCTCCATGGGCTTTTGTACCCAAAAGAAACTTTAAGGAAGAGAGAAAACTTACCTGGGCTTGAGTAATAAATAGAAAGACAATGAGGCATCAGAAAGCATCTTAAGTAGTGTTCTGGAGTAATAAACACCGTATTTGCAATCACAAGACTTTGGGTCTATTGAGAGTCATGTGATTTTTGAATAAGCCTTTCTGAAACCCAGGTTTCTCATTTGAAAAATGGAGAAAATAATAATACCTACCTACCTCTTATGACAATAGGGCAGAGCAAATAAAATACTGCCTGCAGAAATGCTCTTGAAAATCAAAGAGCCATGAATATGCTTCAGGTGATTTTAGTTGGGAAAAAGATGTGAGTGGAAGACCCAGAGACCCCGTGAGCCTGGTGTATGGAAGAAGGAATGCTGACAGTAACTTGGTTGGAGTGGAAGACATTTATTGGGAGTAATATTAAGTCAAGTTAGATATAATTAGAGTCAAATAACCTTGCTTGCAATCTTGAAAAGCTGTTTGGAGTTATTTTAGTAGGCAATGTAAAAAAGCAGTCTCAGCTCTTGTAGTTGAGGGGAAAGGGGGAAAATCAAAGCTGAATTTTTTTTTTTGCCAAATCTATGCAGATGGATCAAAAGAGGAAGAACAGATCAAATGGTGAAAAATTGCAGCGTTTTAGAAATGATCTGATAGCAATCTGTGCAAGAATATTGTCTATGATAATGAAAAGGAAGGGCTGTGATGACAAAATTAACTTGGCAGAGCAGCTGACTTGTTGCTAAAGTGAGATATTCCAAAAGGATACCCAAGATTTTGCCTTGTTGTTAGGCCATGAATAGAAATGGAATATAGGAAAATAGAATTACTTTAAAGTTTAAGGGAATAGGGGAATAGAGCACTGAAGAGGCAGGGAACTGGCAAAATAATAGTTTGTTTTAATCACATTGAGATACTTTTTGAAAAATGAATGTAAAATTTGGGTAAAATAGAAATATTGAAGTTACGAGTATAAAGTTGATAATGGAAATGCTAAGAAATTTTATTTATATGTGTGAGAGAGAAGGGGGCATAGGAGATGCCTATATAAAAGAAAGTCGGAGGATTCTTAAGAAATAAAGAATGATAAGGGACAATAAGTAAAGACTATGACTCAGTTATTTTAGCAATTAAAATTTTTTAATATTAAAATTATTAGAATATCAAAGATTAATAAAAAAGAGGTCTTTGAGTGATCTTTAAAGGTATTGGGACAACAAATTGTAATGTTCAGTGTGTCTGCAGACAAAAGGGAAACAGGAAATTAAAGAAAGTTCCCAAGAGAGACTGAGAGATGAGATCAATTTTTTTGTTTAGAAATATAAACATTTCCTATTCCTTTTTCTCTTTCCTACTAAGTAATGCTCATTTTTTCACAGTGGGAGGGGGCACTGGAGGAAGAAAAACAACAGGCATTTAGCAGATTGGGGCAAATTTCCAATAGGCCTGAGGAGCATTGCTGATTGTGGAGGTCAGAAGACACAGGGAGCTGGGCAAGGTGGAACTCGGGACTCTTCCACAGAGGATCAGTATTTAAGTGGGAAGAGAACTAATATAGAAAGCTTATTAGACACCCAGTATCATTCTAGCTGCTTTACGTATGTTTTAGTGAGCTAGAAAGTGCTATTCTCATTTTTTGAATAGCCTCACAGAAGTTCATTTGCCAAAAGTCAAATATCTAGTAAGCAGCAAATACAGGGATTTAAATGAGGATACGTCTGACTCCAAAGCCTATGATCTTTCTCTGTTCCACTCTTTATTTAACTATAAAATAAAATAAAATTATGAGGATAGATAATCTCTAAGACCCCTTCCAACTCTGTCTCTGCATCCCCATTGTAGAACCACTTCACTAGACAGCTAACCTTACTCTTTCACTGCTGGTAAAGCGGGATTTTAAAATGAGCCCTTTTGACTGATACTACAAGGATCTTCCTCAACTTGCATTTCTTTCATTGAAAAATGTATCCTTAATTTATTAAATAGGTCATAGTTAATTTTGAAAAAAAAAAAACTCCCTGTCAATTTTTGCCTATTCTTTGAAAAGTACTAGAGAAGTTAGATATTAAATGAGAAATGACACAGATGGTAATGAATATATGTTGGGAAATTTGGATGATGTCTTTTCCCCTCTTATTTACTCCAGAGGTGTAGCATAACCAAAGTATGCTTTAAGAATTCTGTATTCTGCAACAAAATTTAAAAAATGAATCATATCTACAAAATGATGGAGTTCGGATAAAACTGATAAGACTCAACCTTAATCCTTTCATTCTATAGGTGACATAACCAAGGTAGAGAAACAGTAAGGCAAGAGAGTGTTCGGTAAATACATGGGTTTTGGAATAAGACTGGCAAGTCTGAATCTTGGTTTTTAACAGCAATGATTCCTAGGTCTGATTCTCGGTCTGATTCTCTAATTCTCAATCAACTCATTTGCAAAATGAGAATAATTATAGTACCTAGCTGGTAGAATAGTTGAAATGATTAAATAATTTAATGTTTGTGAAGCACTTACCATAGTGTCTCACCCAGAGCAACCACTGAGTAAAAATCATTGTTATCACTCCTGTCATCTTCATCATCAGCAATGTTGACAGCAGCAGCAGCCTTGCTATTCAGGGCTAATCAGAGGCAAAACTTGAACCCAGATCTCATGAGTCTTATCTCACTATTCTTTCAATTTAATTGCAAGGTAGTCCACAGAATTTTAAGTAAATAATATTGAACAGGATTGTTTAAAAAAAAAAAATCTTCCTCTTGGGTAGATCTCTTAACACTGGAAATTCTGTTTCAGCAAACATCTCCATCCATGTACCTTCCACAGCCCTACCCTTGCCACACTCAATTAGGATAACTGTCCTGATTTAAAAAAGCAATAATAACTCCTCATCACAAATGCAAATAGCAGTACCACAGAGCTGAGACAATGAGATACACAATCAGTTGAGGACAAATTGAAGTTGACATTTTTCATCAGTCTGTCTGTCTGTGGCACAACTATTTTCTAATCCTCCTACATTTTTCAGATGCTAATAATAGTAACTCCCATTTGCATAGTGTTATACAGGTTGTTTTAGCAAATTTCCTCACTCAGATCTTCCCATTTGATTCTCACGCATTACTCTGCAGAGGAAAGAAAAGGTATTATTACCTCATTTAATAGGAGAGGGCAGTGAAGCTAAGGAGTGACTTGCTTAAGGCAACCCAGTTGATAAGCAGCTAAGCCCACACTCAAACTCAGAAATTCTAACCCCAATACATGCTTCCTGATACAAAAAGCACTCTCCCTTGAACTTGATTTCTTAGGTATACAGACAATTATTTACAGGACTGTCAAAAAGTGACTTTTATTT